>NC_140588.1:333892153-335248820 GCF_964204655.1 Triturus cristatus | reverse complement strand
CCTGAATCGAAGCTCTTGGATGGCATTCAACTAACTTGGAACGGGATGAGTGGGCGAAAGAGTGACAAGGGTGCCACATTATTGTGCTATAAGCTTCATTGACCTAGCATCTAGTCAGTATAGCTAGTTATTGTTCTTTACAGGAACTCGCCCATGGCTGAAACTTATAAATCAGATGAGTCCCACAACGATGGTAAGTGAACAGTTCCAAAATAGCAGCAAAAACTGCTTTTTTTCCAGAGTCAATCCAGCCCACATCATACAACTGACAGCAGATCAACTGTCTATCTAGTCCTTCAAAAAGAGTACCATCGCAGCAAGGCAGACGACTGAGTGATAGCGCAGCGAACAGAGGGGCATATTATCAAGAAACAGCGTTAAAGTTATCGCCGCTTTAGAATTCTAATAGAAGCCCATGTTCTGGTATCAACATGGGCTTCTATTGGAATTCTCTGCGGCATATTATCAAGCCCATTATCGCTGCTTTATCGGCAGTTTTCTGCCGCTAAAGCGGCAATAATTGTAACGCCGTGCTTGATAATATGCCCCATAATGTCTGCGAAGTCCAAAGAAAGGCAGATGTTGGATCCTTGTTCTCTTGAAACTTACATTTGTTTCAGTGTTAGGGTGTTAGTGGCCCTCAAGAAGGCCTGGTATCACTAAACAACATTTAATGTCAGAAAACATGTTGACCTCTTCTAACCATTTAATGCGAGAAACATGTGCAATTGTATTTCGTCTTGTATCAAGCAGAATTTGTAATCAAGACAAGATCCTGGGATAATGGGATCCTTCTCTGGTGGACTTGTTTTGCTGATTACACAGAATGTTTCTGCCATGAAAAATGCCGTAACATTTGATCTCACTATAAGCTCTGACCATGAAAGGTGAAGGGTTTTATTTTAAAGTGTCTCTTGTTGCCACTATTTCCCTCCATGCACCTTCCAATGTCACTTTCTCCCTCTTTTCCACCTCTTTCCAGTGCAAACTATAAGTACGTAGAGCTTAAACCAGAATAAACCCCAATCTCATTTACTCAAACACTATATAGGCAGCGGTGGTTTCCTCGTGGGGGCGTGGACCCCCGCCCGCTGTAGCAGCGCTGAACGTGAAAAATAAAATGGCAATGACATGATTTCATTGCCATTTTATTTTTCACGTTTAGCCCACAGCAGCCTCCAGCTGGGAAAATGGGGGCGTGTCCTCCTCTTCTGCCGATTGGCAGCATAGAGGACTAGAGTAGCAAGATGGACTTTCCAAAGTACGCAAGGCAGTTTTCCTGACTTTCTTGAGCTGGCCAAAGTGACATGCGTATTTTGCAGCTCTCCACTCAGCTGTCTTAGACAGCTGGGTGGAGACCAAGCACAGGCCTAAATGGCCTGAAAGGGCATCCAGCCATGACGCTCCATCCAATCCTGGTGCTGCTCTTATGCTGATGAGATTAGCACCAGGATTGGTTAGTGGAATTTCCTGGAGGCTGGAACCCGTGCAGCTGACAGAGGAGGGAACGAGGAGGACGTCCAACATGCAGCAGGCAATGTAAGTGACTTTATTTTTTATTATTTGCCACACGCCTTGCCTGCATGCACGCACGCACTCACCCACCCACCACTTAGTTGCCCACCTGCCTGCCCCACCGGTGCATACACATCCCAGCCTCCTCTGTATATAGGTATACTAATTAGGACTCAGCTCATCGACCCACTCAATAGTAAATTCGAGTTTGATTTAGAAATGAACAAACATAGGAAATTAATTACAGATACATTTGCTTCATTGTGGTCACCTCAAACCCTACCTAGATATTATTTGGTAGGTCAAGGGACCAGCCATCATATTATTGTAATTTACTCATGCATAAGAATTCACATTCATAACAATATTTTGGGTGTTTTACAGCACAGTAATATAATAACACATTTTCAGCTGCTTTTTCAGCAGTATGAAGACGACCATTTTATATGGAAGATCAGAATTTCCCCTCTTGTTACATATAGTCTCTGATCAATACTTCATCATGTACAAACATTGGAAATGGATGGGTCGATAATACCATAAAGGCAACCATTCCCGCTTTATTTATAAAGTGTGCTGATATTTGGGGGAAGAACTGATGGAAACCTCGTTTCTGTAGGTCAATGCTGCATGTTCCCCGGCAGCAAAAAGCAGCCAGAAGCTTCTTGGATTATTACATTTTCCTGTGAGGTTTTGCCATCCAACCTCCCAATAATACTTCTGCAACTCACAGTAATTATTAAATATATCGGTAATCGTTCAGGATGGAAAATATGTCAGGAAAGCTAATCACCACTCCGCATAGCTACTGGCGATATTTTTCAAAAAAATCATTGGCAAAGCCATTACTTCTGGCCTTGGCGAGCTGGTGGAATGGTTACATTTTTCTTTTGGCACATGCCATTAGAATGAAAAGAGAACGTGCCATCACCTACACTTTACTACCATGCCCTTGCAAGAATAATTTAAAATTAAAAAAAAAAAATATCCCGAAAAATGTTAATAGAACAATGCAATGCTTCCTGGTAGGCTGGCGTTCTGAGAAAGGCATGGAAACTCCTTTAAACTGTAATGCATAACACAGGAAAATATGATTCCTTTTGATTGAATGAAAAGTGGATATTGGTTTTAAATTACTTGAGCCTGAAGACGCATTTTAAACACACAAGAATGACAAAAAAAATGAATGAGTAAAGGTCAAATAATGGAAATATAAAATTCGACATAAGAATTTTGTCCCAACAGCCCTGTCTCTGCAGTTAAAAAAAAAATTATATTAGGCATTCGAGAAGCTATAGCTGTCTCTCTGCCAGACCTGAGAATTGAGGAGGGTGTAGTCTATTATATAGCTGTGCCCTTTTGTCTAATAAGAACAATACAGTAGACCAAGAAGGGCCGGACTGTGATGCCACCAGCTCCTCGCACATGTTGCAGCCACAATCCAGCTTTGAACCTTTACAGTGCTTAATTTGTAAAAAAAAAAAAGCAAAAAAAAGTGCTAGAGCCCTGTCAAGCGGCCAGCGCAGCTTGCAACACCTATTACCCCTGCCGGCGCTGTCAATTACAGTACCAACACACCCCTGCAAGTGTGACAGTTCAGACTATCCCATGCCCACAATTGTATAAAAATGGCTTGGGCGGCAGGTATTATTCATTTTTATTGTATATTGAACGAATAAACAACTATTGTTGTCCTCATCTCTAAATTAGATATACAGTGCCACCATGTGGCAGACTGTCTGTAATTCCTGGTGTTGACAATTAAGTGGTGTGGAGCACCGGAAACCACCGGCTCAAACTAAGTACTGTTTATACCTTCATTCACCCCCAGCGGACCAATTAGGTCCTTGTTAATATGGGTGAATGTCGGCTAGGTACTAGGTAGCACTCAAGTGTGTGCACATAGCTTGGTTCTAGAAACACGTTTATTTTACAGTGAAGCACTGTGCATTGTTCCTGCTGGAGGTAGTCTTGGCTGGTGGGAGAAAGGGGAAAGACTTGTAACCATATGCAACAATGGAGTCTCAAATCAGCAGGGAACCAGTCCCCACAGCTTTGACGCAGCTAGCCGACCATTAATTTAATGACCACGACTTTCATGCATCTAGCCTTAAAGTACTCTGGGCGTAAGTCATAAAAAAAAAAAATCAAGACTGGCAAAGTTTCTTTTAATTTCAGAGATCGAAACTTAAAGTAAAAAAGCATTGGCAAAACCAACTAGTTCC
This sequence comes from Triturus cristatus, assembly GCF_964204655.1. Taxonomy (NCBI): domain Eukaryota; kingdom Metazoa; phylum Chordata; class Amphibia; order Caudata; family Salamandridae; genus Triturus; species Triturus cristatus. The sequence continues at coordinate 335,245,080 of NC_140588.1, read as the reverse complement.
AGTACAGGCTGCCAGCCTTTTTTGCTTTGTTAATGCTTGTTTGTTTTGTCATGATTATTGTAAAACGTTATTCTTGGGGAAGTTGCAGGGCTTATGTCAATCCTAAAGAAGGAAACCAGGGACTAAAAGAAAAAATATGTTTTTGTTCTCAATTGCCAGAACAGCCACTGGCACTGAAGAGAACTACTTTGTGGATGTGCTCCTTGCAAAACAGCAGTGAAGAGAGCCAAAGGCTAAATAGAGCTGACCCACTGACCCATGCTGTATGCTGCAGAGGGTGGAAGAAAATGTGAACGACACATCAACAGAGCAGTGGGTGAATAGGGCTGGCTGAAAGACACAACAAGTAGGTATTTTTTACATATAATTTCAGTAAAGGTCTTTGCAAACGCCATACCTAAAAATGCCTGGTCTCAGGTGTCGCGGCTCTGTGGCGCGGGTTACTGTAGTGAAACATCCATCTGGCACAAACAAGTCCCTCTCTGAGAAACAAATGTCTTTTCTTGCCTCTGTATCCTCCCAGTGGACTGGCGCCAGCACAGGAGCCGTTAGTCATGTATTGTAGTTTATTTTCTGTGTGATTGCTCGGTGTCTTGTGCACACGGCAACTGCAACGCGCCTGCTCAGGGGCTTGTCGCTTTTTGTGTTTTTATAACACCCATCACAGCACTTTAAAAATACATTCACAGCAGATGCAGGCATGAAAGGAAGGGGCTAATAGAAGCGTTGTGATCCTATTCTGTGCCCGCAAGCATCACCTCAGTATCAGAACCAATGCCTGCTACCCTACTTTATGTTATATTCTCGATACTGTATTATATTACACATGGCGAAGGGAACACTACTGTGCTTTCGAAGTCACAGATATTTGACATTCTTGATAAAATTCCTATTAATGCAGTTTCAAACTATGATAGTGCTGCGAGGCTATGCTAATGACAGCGCTATACAGGTGTCAATATGATAACAAAATATATCAGACCCAAAACATAGTATAACATGTGCCTCGTCTGCCGCCATTTTTCAATCAAAAGAGAAGATTTTAAGCACATTCTTCAAGGCTCAAACCTTTGTGAGTCACTTGGCAAGAAGGCTGGATTTTGATTAAAAGTGTCTAGCCACTAATGCAGGGGTGCAGGGTGGCCATTGAATGTTTGTGTTGGGGGGCAAAATACATTTAGGGCACTGAATCTCTTCGAGGCTAAAGGTGGTCTAGACGTTCGAAGGCAGCGAAGAGAACGAGTTTGGGAACATGTTTCAAATGAAGCATTTGTTAGCAGACTCAGCCAGTCGTGTTTGTCAAAATATTGAAGGGACTTCTCCTCCAGGTATATTTTTAGAGATAAAGGTCTTATCGCGCCCTGTAATCACTGGGTGCAATAAAGGGCACATCACTTGTAATTCTAATCCTTGCACAAACTCGAGTTTGAACAGCCATCGGAATTATTCAGTCCACTCATAATGAAGGCCTTCGTGACAAATTGTATATCTGTAAACCAAGTAAGCCTATTAGCACTGGGCAGTGTTATTTCTCACTGGTGTGTTTAGTCGTGCTGGGAGTACAGTAGCTCTGCTGAGAACGGCCCTTCGAATATAGCATGCTACAACGTATGCTTTTACATCACGTTCAATAACAACACGGTTGTTACAACGACCCGTTGTTACAACGCGATGCCATTACATCGCAAGTCATTAGATCAACTTGCACTAGATGGATCTCCAACATTAGGAATAGTAAAATTTACTATTACAACTCCACCCTGCGCAACAGTAGGGAAGGTGTTGGAGCACCCATTCATCTATTGATGGATCTAGTGACTTGCGATGTAATGGCATTGCGTTGTAACAACCGCGTTGTTAAGTTTGTTTCCCCAGCCCGAATATAGCATGCTACAATGCATGCTTTTACATCGCGTTCTGAAATAACGCCGTCGTTACAACGACCAGTTGTTACAACGCAATGCCATTACATCCCAAGTCATTAGATCGACTTGCACTAGATGGCGCTCCAACATTAGGAATAGTATAATTTACTATTCCAACTCCACCCTGCGCAACAGTAGGGAAGGTGTTGGAGCACCATCTAGTGCACGTCGATCTATTGACTTGCGATGTAATGGCATCACATTGTAACAACGGGTCGTTGTAACGACTGCGTTGTTATAGAACAGGATGTAACAACCCCGTTGTTATGGTTGTTTCCCCGGCCCGAATATAGCATGCTCCAACGCATGCTTTTACATCGAGTTTCATAACAACGCGGTTGTTACAACGACCCGTTGTTACAACGTGATGCCATTACATCGCAAGTCATTAGATCGACTTGCACTAGATGGCGTTCCAACATTAGGAATAGTATAATTTACTATTCCAACTCCACCCTGCGCAACAGTAGGGAAGGTGTTGGAGCACCATCTAGTGCACGTCGATCTACTTACTTGCGATGTAATGGCATCACATTGTAACAACGGGTCGTTGTAAAGACTGTGTTGTTATAGAACAGGATGTAACAACCCCTTTGTTAAGGTTGTATCCCCGGCCCGAATATAGCATGCTACAACGCATGCTTTTACATCGAGTTCCATAACAACGCGGTTGTTACAACGACCCGTTGTTACAACGTGATGCCATTACATCGCAAGTCATTAGATCGACTTGCACTAGATGGCGCTCCAACATTAGGAATAGTATAATTTACTATTCCAACTCCACCCTGCGCAACAGTAGGGAAGGTGTTGGAGCACCATCTAGTGTAAGTCGATCTATTGACTTGCGATGTAATGGCATCACGTTGTAACAACGGGTCGTTGTAACGACCGCGTTCTTACGGAAGGCGATGTAAAAGCATTCATTGTTAAGGTTGTTTCCCCGGCCCTTAGCTCTCTTGTATGAACGACATTGAACCAGAGAGGTATGCTAGGATTCCTCCCCCAGCGTTAAGGGCATACATTTCCTAGTCGTTTCATGTTTTTGATGGTTTTGTTTTAATATTCTTGTTATATTTGAGAGAACATAACATGACTCAGAATATGTGAGTGCAACTCTAATCATCTGACACGTGTTTCGCTCAAGTTGGCTATGCCTCTGAGATTTCTCAAAGTACTTGTAAGTATTAGCTGTACACTCTCTCTGTTAGTCCATGTACTGAGGCTCCTGGAGTTGGTTGTTTAGTCACTTACCCTTTGGTCTGAGGTGACACCGAATACTAACAAACACATTAAGAAAGCACAGTTCATATTAAGAAGGAAATACCAAATTATAGCTGCACTTGCATCTTTTGAGTCAAATTAAGTAGCACAAGAATAGTAAAGCAAAAAAACAAAAACTTCTTTTGGTATTTATTGAATGCTGGAAGGAGAGTAACAGCATCCCTCTATGGTTCAGCATTTACCCTAGATGACTTTAAGCAATGCATTTGTCTGGGTTGCCCTTTCACTCCTCGTTAGGCAACATAGAACATTTGTCATGGCCGCCTTTAAACAGTCCATTGCTCTGGGCTGTCTCTATCGTTCATTGTTGGACTCTGTAGAGCACTTACCATGTCTGTCTGCAACCAGTACATACCTAAGGGTTGATCAGCTATCAATCCTGGGCACGTTCTATAATTCATATTTGTAAAACACGAACCTATCACCCCTTAAGGGTTTCAAACTGCTGGCGGCCATCGGGGAGATTAAGTGAGCTATTGCCCAGAGCCACACAATGCTGAGCTGCCGCCGGTGCCCGAACCATGAGCTCCGCACTCTGGAGTCAGCCACTCTGGCCGCTGCGCCACACCTCTTCCTCTATACCTCCATAGACCATATACCTAATAATTATATTCCAGCAACAGGACTACCATCCAAAGAGTAACAGTACAAGTGCTTCTGGTGTCATCTGTGTGGTCAACCATGTCGCCCTTTGGTGCACTTTATGCAGCGTATAACCTGGCTGCCAGTCACAAGTACATTACTGTGGGCTGCCTGTCTTTCACTCTCAGGTGGACAAAACATGCATCCATCATGACGGCCTGTAACTAGTGTATTGCTATGGGTTGCTCCTCTGTTGGTCCAATGTGAACATTATATTGTGTACACCCTGGCTGACTGTAAACAGCAGATCACATTGGATTCCTCATTTGCTGCTCTCAGGCTCCCCTTGGAACATGGCTACCGGTAAGCAACGCATTCCTGTCACTTCCCCCTCGGTCACTCCTGGGTGCTCTCTGTAGACTGCATAACCTAGCTGCCTGCTACAGGTGCACCCCTGTGGGTTGTCCATCTGTTGCTTCTGGGTTGACGCCATAGAACCTTTAACCTGGCTGTCTGTAACCAATGTTAAATTACTACAACCTCAAATGCGAAGCTCATTTGCTACCTCTGTGGGATGCCTGACCCTACAGGAATATAACAAAATATTAAGGGGAAACACCTCACCTATCAAATGGTCGCATGTTTCATCATTGGTGTTCCTTTTCGCCCCACTAGGACATTGCCACCTGGGTGAGCTCAATGAAGCTTGGGAGCACTCTGGACAATTACGGGGGACCAGTTTGGTGTAACAAATGGTTATGGGTGTGCCCTAAATTTCTTCAATCAATTGGGACCCATACCATGATTAAAAAACAATTGGATGCTAATGGGAAATACAATGGTTCCAGCATCCTTATCTCGCCTACATGTTTCAGTCAACTTCATAATACCTTATCAGTCACTGGGCCTTCGTCAGGGCTCCTAGACCTCCTTGCCTACCCATATCAGATTCTAAAGGGTGTGTGAAAAGAGGCGGCATAAACTGCTCCTACCTGAATAATGGTGCAAAAAACCTGCAGGATTCGATAGGATAAATACAATGGTAATTTCCCTTATGCAACAAAAAATGATACCACATCAGGTCTCCCTTGCGTAAAAATTTCTCCTTATTCTGATCCGTGCTCATAGCAAAACATGCATACTCTGTGTTGCAGACCCTACACCATGTTACGGGTACTCTGCACGCCATAAAGCCAAACATTAGCTCGTAAATACAGCGGTGAGCCCACCTTATCCGTCTCTGTTATATATGGCCTAGCATATAAGTGGGTGTTCCTGTGTTTCATTTAGCTCACCTCTATTAGCTTTCTATCCAGGCGCCATCGACTCAGAGTGGGTAGACGCTTCCCTGTAGTCACACTCTTGAACATAATACAGAGTATCATTAATGTTGTCATGTTTATAGTTCTATGTCCATTTACTCGATACGTCACTAAAAGATATAAAATGCTCTCATGTCCAGTCCACTGTTCATCCTCTATGATGCCCATGCTATGCTTGTGGAATGATAAGACACGACATATAACAGAGTGGTACAGCAATGTGGCTTACTCGTAGATGTCCCTTAGAATCATAGTCCCTCAGATCACTAATAGTTTCATCAAATATATACCCATCGTGCATGTGTAGTTGTCCAAAAATTGTTATAGCTCCTAATTCAGGACTGCAGTTCACATAAAGGATACACAAAGTACATATAAGATGTACCTCTCATCATGCGCTCTGCGATAGCTGTATATTGCGCCTTAATGTTTTTAGAAGCAATACTATTACAAAGGGACCACAGACTTTTGTTGTTTGGACATCCAGTCCATTAAATCTGCAGCAATTAACAGAGCTAAATATTCAAACGAAATACTCGAACCAAAGGTACTCAAGTTCCCTAATCTGATTGATGTGTGTATACAGGCTTCAAGAGGGTGTAATTTACGGCAAAACCAAATAGGTGTTGGTAGGTAGCCAGACTTATAATGACTGGTGGACATTATGTGTTTTCTTCAAGTAACGCCAGTATTATTTGTTGTAAATTATATGTGAACAGGCCTGTCTGGTATAATGAAAAATTATCTAATGCAAATACTAAGGTTGCAATTAGTGGGTCCCCATCTCTCTAACAGATTACAACTGGTTCCAGACAATGTTGTCATTCAACCGATGCCAGTCTCCCCCAATAGATATATCCATCGCTGTTCATAATAAAGCAATTTATTTGCGAACTGGAGCTTGAAGCCTGTCACCTTCTCTGACACTACCCATCTCAAATCGCTCTCAATGTGTCCCATACTCAGACAATGCCTTGTGAGCTTTGTGTTGTCTATGTCGCGTCTGATAGTGCTCCAGTGTTTATTTCTCTGCACTTTTACTTTCCTACTAGGCATTCCTATGTAACACATGTTACATGGACAGGTAAATCTGTAGACAACATTTGATGAATTGAAATTTGTATGTGCTTTTAATAACCTTGGTGTTATGAGGCTTAGATCTACAGTTTTACCCTTCAAAGTCATGGAGCATGGTTGCAATTCCCACATGGGTAGTGGCCTGAGACGGCTGGAAAATTCCACAAAGTATGTATATTAGTATCTCCTCTTCTATCTTGTTGTCTAGGCCACGTGCAAACAGATATGTCTTTTACTGATCTACCCCTGTTAAGTACAAACATTGGATGGGGGGGGTCAAAATCTAATGATGCTGATGTTAGTATTCTCCAATTTTTGTTCATGATATTTTTCACTGTGTTGGATAAAGGATCCTATGTGGTGATGACAGAGATGAATCTATCCTGCTGTTTCTTCGTGTTTTGACTTGTTTTATTTATTTAGTAAGGTAATTTCTTTCCTTGAGTTTAGAAGATAATTTATCTGCATATTTGAGGAAATCTTTATATTCTGTGCAATTCCTTCTCAAACATAAAAATGGGCCGAATGGGCGGTTTTTTCTTAAAGCTTCGCGGGTGCAAACTATAAAACTGTGACAAGCTGTTACAGTCTGCTTGATTATAGAACACCTCACAGACTAGGGTATCATGCTAGGCTCTGATTCTTAGGTCCAGAAAGGATTGCTCGGTCCTGCTAAATGTTATAGTAAATTTGAGGAAATCCAACAAATGTAAAAAAAAAAAATGTAAACCCTAAACCTTTTATCCCTTACTTTTCTTTTGCTTCAGTCCTCGCTTAAGATCAGTGAGCAGTGTCAAGATAACAGTATAAATTTGGTCACAATGCACAACACTAGAACACTTCCTTCATAGGCCGCAGCACTGTGATTCAAGACTATTCCAATCAAGCACTCCATTTTGAAGCATGCTACACTTCTCTAATGTGCACCATCTTCTTGTCTTAGGAGGTTACCAAAATCACGTTCTCCTGCTGCCGCAGCTGTAGATTGAGCACATGCAATGGCAAAGCCAATAGGTCTCGCTTATGCAAAAGCTATTGGCTTTGCTAATGTGTTTTAGATGTGTTGTACACCAGTGTGGCTGCTATTCTGCATGGCTAAAAGTTTGTTGCCTAGAGGTGAGTGTTGTGGAGTATCATAGATTGGAATGGCGAAGAGTGGAGTAGAGTGTCATAGAGTGGAGTGTCATAGACTGTAGTGTATTGGAGTTGCATAGAGGGGAGTCGCGTACGGTAAAGTGGCATAGAGTAAAGTGGACTGGTGTCGCAGAGTATAGTGACGTAGAGTGCAGCGGCGTAGAGTGCAGAGGAATAGAATTCAGCAGTTTACAATGCAGCATCATAGGATTCAGTGGCACAGATTAGAGTGTTGCATAGTAGAGTGCAGTGGTGTAGACTTCAGTGGTGCAGAGTAGAGTACATTGCAGTGGCATAGAGTGGTGCAGAGTAGAATATAGTGCCATAGAGTGCACTGGTGTAGAGTGGAGTGGTGTAGTGGTGTAGAGTGGAGTGTTGCAGAGTGCAGTGACGTAGAGTGCATTTGCGTACAGTGCAATGGGATAGAGCAGAGTACAGTTGCGCTGAGTACAGTGGGGCAGAGTAGAGTGCAGTGGTGTAAAATGCAGTGGCATAGAGTACAGTGGCATAGAGTGCTGTGGTGTAGAGAAGAGGGGCACAGAGTAGAGTGCAGGTGGCGTAGAGTTCAGCTGTGTGGAGTGGCATAGTGTAGAGTGGATATGTGTAGAGTGCATTGGCATACAGTAGTGCAGAGTATAGTGGCGTAGAGTGCAGTAACATAGAATTCAGCAATGTAGAATGCAGTGGTGTAGATTAGAGTGGTGCATAGTAGAGTGAGTGGCGTGGAGTGGTGCAGAGAGGAGTGGGGCAGAATGAAAAGGCATAAAGGGCAGTGACGCAGAATGCAGTGGTGTAGAGTGCAGTGGTACAGAATACAGTAGAGTGGCATAGAGTGCAGTGGCATAACGTGGTGAAGGGTAGAATGGAGTAGAGTGCAGTGGTGTAGAGTGGTGAGGAGTAGAGTATAGTGGCATAAAGTGGAGTAGCGTAAAGTGCAGTGGCATAGAGTGAAGTGCTGCAGAGTGCAGTGGCATAGAGTGCAGTAGTGGATGGTAGTGTGGCCTAGAGTTCAGTGGCAGAGAGTGCAGTGTTGCAGAGAAGAGTGTTGTAGAGTGCAGTTGTGTAGAGTGGCATAGAGTGCATTGCCGTAGAGTGCAGTGGCATTGAGAGCAGTGGTATAGACTACAGTGGTGCAGCATAGAGTGCAGTTGCATAGAGTGCAGTTGCATAGAGTGAAGTTGCATAGAGTGCAGTTGCATAGAGTGCATTGGCATAGACTGCAGTGGCGCAGAGTGCAGTGGTATATAGTGCAGTGGTTTAGAGTAGAGTAGCGCAGTGGCATAGAGTGGAGAGACACAGAGTGGAGTAGAGTGACATAACATGCAGTGGCATAGAGTGTAGTGGTGCAGTTTAGATTGTTTCAGAGTAGAGGTCAGTGCCATAGCGTGTAGTGGTGCAGGGTAGAGTGCAGTGGGATAGAGTACAGGGGCATGGAGTAATGGTGTAAAGCGAGGTAGAGTGCAGTGATATAGCCTGCAGTTGTGCAGAGTAGATTAGAGAGGCGTACAGTGGATTGGCATACAGTGCAGGGGTGTAGAGTGGAGTGGTACAAGTAGAGTGCATTTCTGTAGAGTGCACTGGCACAGAGTTGAGTGGCGTTGAGTGGAGTTGTGCAGCGTAGAGTGGAGTGGCCTATACTGGAGTGGCGAAGAGTGTGGTGGCGTAGACTAGAGTGGTGCAATGTGGAGTAGAGGGCAGTGGTGGCAAGTGCAGTGGCATGGTGTAAGGTCGAGTGCTGAAGAGTAGAGTGTAGTGGCGCATCATGGGGCAGAGTAGAGTGGAATGGCATACAGAGGAGTATGCATCGTGTGGTTGCACAGTGCCATTACAGACAACACATTTTCAATTGAAATGACCATCACATTTGCACAGACATACAGTTTTACTAATAAAACTATACAGCGCACAAATGATGATGTGCGGAAATGGCATCCCCCAGTGTATTGATTTGTTTTGATCATATTAAAGTATTTGTTTCCAACACATTTCAGAATTAACAAAAAATGTGCTTCATCTGTGCTCTGCTGTTTCTGATATATTCTGAAATACTTGCAAAGTTCTTTTAAATGTTGCTGTGTGCTACAGAAACAGTTTGCTCTACCCCACAGTATCCAGCAAGACTGTAAAAAAAATAAATCCCACTTTGAAGTCAAAGAAAGAAAAGTAAACACCAAGCTCTTTTAGAAGACAGGGTCTGACATTTGACCTCTGTCTCTGAATGCACAGCAAATGTGACACAATAAGAATAGGATTTACAGGCCTTTTTAGAGAAAGGAGTTCTCATGACATGTAAAGGTAATGTGAAATGGCGTTCCTCCTTGGGAGGGACAAACTGAACCGGGACAGCCTAAAAAAACAGAAAGCCAGCAAACAGATAGCCAGAAAATGTGAGTTACAAACCACAAATTCAATGATATGCAATGAGCAGAATGTATTCCCAGGGAAGCTTTATGAATGTCCCCAAGGTGTATTTAGCACACCAGACGGCTGCACTGTCTGGTAGCCTTCGACCTATAAATTATCGATTCTGTAGGCCTCAGGGCCAAGCCCCTGCATCTACACAGTGGGAAGCGACAGCGGGAACATATTCCAAGCTGCCTAAGTAACAAAAAGAACACTCGTTAATGGATGTGTTGAACAATTGCAGTATTCCACAATAATTTTGTGAAGATCATACCGAAAATGTCCCTGTGCCTTAGCGGGATATAGACTGCTCCTTTGCACCCCCTCCTCCCCACATCCCACTGGGGCTCATCTGAGATTAGCTTCCATTGCTGCTTAAAGCAACACAATAGATTCAAAAAATGACCAGAAAAAAATGGAGATTCTAAAAACAAAAAACATAAAGGAAAGAAAAAAATATGAGGTAAATATTCTTCATCTGTGTGTCCAACGCATGGAACAACATCTCTCTGCACATACGGCTTACAACATCACTCTAGTAGTTACCGAAATAGTTTAAAACAGATCTCTCCAAAGCACATCTCTTGTGCCTCTAATAAGATACTTCCGAGCAGTTAATGCCAATCTGGGCTCCCCTTCCACTTTATTGATTATTGAATAAATGTTAAATAGTCCCCAACAAGCCTCCATGTACAATTTATTTCTGGCTCAAATTTTTTACATCTAAATTTTCAACAGGCAGGCTATCTCTGCTGACACCTACCGACAGGGGTAGGTATCAGCAAAGACATTTCCCACTCTCTTTTGACAGGAGGGCACATTTGTAAAGTTAGCATCTCTGCACAACCAGCATTTTAGTCTAGGTTTCTACTCGCCTGACCGTATACAAATTGCCTTCTCAGGACTTGCTTGTGTTCCTGGAAATGTGGAGGAATAAGACTTGATGTTTTTGCTGTTCTGTTTCTCACTTTGAGGGTCAGGAGGCATGCTAGTGTGTAGATATAGCTTTAAGACTTATCTCAGATCGGTCATGAAAACAAAACATCCATGAAATCAGCCCAACAATTTAAATGAATTCACTGCATTTCATCATAACAGATAGACAAAGATTTCCTATAACGTGTTGTGTCTGCACAGGTGATATCACTGTGGTGTGTTTACCTTTGGCCGTGCCGTGTTCTCATGACATGCACTCCGTATTCCAGTTTGGAATGATGGAGTGGACACAGTGACGGGGGATGGGAGGGGAGCGGCGAGAAGAAGGACAGATGTCTGTGTGGTGCTCTTAATTGGAATAAATTCTGTTTAAAATAATCCTGTGACTCCTTTGGTTACCAGTGGTGGTTCCTCCGCTATGGTGGAGGAACGTCACCCCACTGCTTTTGAGCAGTTGAAAGGAAAGGAAATATAAAATGATAATAACTTTGTTATTATCATTTTATGTTTCCTTTGCGGGCGGCAGTTGAGCGGGGCTGCTCTGCTCACGGAACAGTGCAGGGGAGGGGTGGTTTGCTCACTCCTAAGTGCACAATGACTGTTTGGTCGGCCCTCTTACGCCGCCCAAACCAGTCATGCTCACTTTCCCCGTTCTCCACTGACTGCATTTCAGCCTGTGTGGAGAACAAGCCCAGGACCCCATTCCCTGGTTGAGCATAGAACCAGCAGGCTCAAAAACAATCACAATGCTGCAATTCAGCGTTGTGATTGGTCAGGGGAACCTGGGTGCTTACCAATCAAAACACTGCAATGCAGCGTTGTGATTAGTCAGGGGGTCCTGGGTGCTTACCAATCATAGCACTGCATTGCAGCGTTGTGATTGGTCAGGTGAGCCTGGCTGCTCTTCCTGGCTTCCTGCCCACAAGGAGAGCAGGGGCAAGGAGCAGAGATGGGGGACCTAGCACCAGGGCAAGGTAAGTGTGTAATACGTTTTTTTTTCTTTTACATTGTTCAACCTCGTGGCCCCCCATGCTAGCCCTCACCCCCCGCGCCCGCCCTTACCCTCCCCCACGCCCACCCCCACCCAGCCACGCATGAGTCTTGCTGGCTGCCACTGTTGATTACTTTATACACAGACGCTAAGGGTTATGAGAACATTCACTGGACTCTTTTTCCTTATTCCAGTGTCCGATGAGGGAAAACGCATGCGATTATTTTACATTAATGCATGGACTGTGAGTGTAGAACAAGTATGACAAACTTGTAGTACTCCTGGATTACTCCTGGCTTATTCCTGGCATTCAGAAGTGAGCCAGGAGTAAATGCCAGCAAAAACTTAGCGAACTGAGCCCAGCCTCTGCACTCTCTCTGAGATACATTGTGCAGCGCGAGACTACTTCATATCAGCTGCTCCCTTTTATATCATTAGTTTGAACCGCACCTCTCTTGCTTCCGGTATGATCTCTTTCAGCTGCAAGCACTTTCCCGAAAAGAGTCACTCATTCTGCAGCGACCACTCGGTCAGATGTTCCTCTCTTATTTGATTCACCTGTCTCCATGGTTACGGTGGAGCGTGCATTGTCCTTCAACGCGAGAGCCTTGAAAAGTGGAATTTCCGATGGATAATCACATCCCCGTCTTCCTGTTCTCCCTGTTGCAGAAACAAAATGCATGATTGTAAAATTGGAAGCCTTTGAACCAGGCTCTTCAAAAGCTGGAAAAGACAATAAATACAACATTGATCGCTTAGATTCAGATAAAGGTATATATGCAACCAAGCATCCTTGTTCTATATAAGGGGGAACCATGTGAAGAATGGTCTGCAGTGAACCAGTCACACGAAAAACATAAAGGGTAATCGATGATGTATGGGGTTCTAGAACCAGAATAGAGGGGGGAGGAGGATCCCAACATGTGTTTTTCTCCCAATGCATTTTCCACTGACTTTTGTATTGGGCATAGCACGAAAACGGACAGTTGGATATCCATTAAATTTGTCAGGATTATAGATTATGGTGTGCAGATGATCCTTTCTGGTAGTGTTTTTTAAGGTATAATGCACTTTATCCTAGCGATATCTGTGGCAGCTGTAAGTTCACAAATCTTTGTGAAAGTCCCACAGTGTATATGTTGTGGGTTACTATTTCTTCTTCTCCTTTTCCTTTTGGTCCTACCTTGCTTTCTCCTTTTGTGTCTGGAATGTAGGTGTACATTCCGGGTCTCATGGGGTGGAATTGTGTGGGGAGGTTCTGGAAGGGTGGGAGCTTTGGCAGTTGAAGCTGGGACTGTTGGATGCTGTGCCACTTTGTATCAGTGGTCCTATTTGTTGAACTTAATTAAATCTACAAGAAGACTATCATCGCCTCTTTCGTCTTCTTTACACTGGCGACGAGTTGAACCTGTGTGGGGACAGGTGTCAGGACCACTGGTTTCCCCATCGAACCCAGACGTGTGAGATTGCTTCTTCATTAATAAAAGAAAAAGAGTCGACGATTTCCATTGTAATCTGCTATTTTGACTGAATTCTGAAAGGACTAATATTGTCTGTACCTCGAAAAGTAAACGATTAACAACGGCTGTATTCTGTCTACCTGAGTTGCCTTGACGACTGCCGTGCTGTGGAGATCTCCGGTTTCGAGTGACGCTGTCAGCGAGCTTCGTGGAGAGGCAGGGCTCCGGTACGACAGGGAGCACATTTGGGTTTCCGGAAGATTTTGAGCACTCGCGTCAGTAGCAACAAGGAAGCAGCGATCTTTCTAAGAGATTTGGAGCTCGCGCATGCGCGTCGGAGGTAGCGAGGAAGCAGCGATCTCGGAGCTGATCCCTCTGACATGCGCGCTAGGGTGTGAAGTTCCTGTCCATGCGCGGTGATGCGCACACCACTTTTTGATTAGCGTTAAGTTGGTGCAATATATACGCATTGGAGAGTGGGCTGAATCTTTCTTTGCGCGGTGACGCGCACACCTTCATTTTTCTCTGGAATTCCTAACAAGGGCTGATTCTTTCTCTGCGCGGTGACGCGCACACCTTCATTTTGTTGAGGAACTTTGTGGTTGCCTTGCACATGCGCGGTGATGCGCACACCTCTGTTCATTAAAGGATCCTTATTGCCGTGATGCACGCACTGTCTGTGGAGGTACTGTTATTTATTTATCTTTGACTTGCACAATTCTTCGTGTGGAGTTTAAGGGGCATTTCTTCACTGCTTCGTGATTTCTCCGTGATCAACACCAGCACTCCTTACTGAAGTACTGTTTTCTTGTGGGTGTGGGACAGTGGTACTCTTTTATCTATTGTTTTTTTTTGTACAATTGTTAATGTAACTATAGGCTTACATTTAGTTTCTTGCGTGTGTTTTTGCACTATGGCTACTGGTATGTCTCAACCCCCACAGTTTCTTTCCGATGCAGGTGATCCCATCTTACCGTGGAAGAGATGGAAGCCTTTGTTTGATTCGTATTTATTAGCTATTGGGGGTGAAAAATTTTCTGCGGTACGCAAGCAAGCTACTTTTTTACATAATTTGGGGGTTGAAGGCAGACATGTGTATGATGGGTTGGATGAGATTGTTCTTGGACGTGGGGAAGGTGAGCCTGAGAATATTTACGACATGTCTATCATGATGCTTGAGAGGCATTTTGGTTCTAAAATTAATGTGGTTTTGGAACGTCATAAGTTTTTTAGCAGGGTTCAGGGTAAGCATGAGAGAATTACCAGTTATGTGGCTGCTTTGAAGACGTTAGCTCGCACTTGCGAGTTTGAGCAACTGACTGACTCTTTGATCAGAGATCAAGTTGTTAGATGCACGAATGATGTGAAGGTGCAGCAAAAGCTTCTTGCCAAGAATCCTGATCTTAAGGAAACCCTAGCCATTGTTGAGGGTATGGAGAACACTAATATGTGGGTGCGAGAGATGAGACCTGAGAAAAGTAATGATGCTTCAGCTGATGAGAAAGCTATTCATGAGATAAAGAAAAATGATTTAAAGAAAGATGATGCTAGAGAAAGTAAGCTGGGGTTCAAGGGTAATGTTGGTGACAAGGATAAAAAAATTCAAGACTCTGAACAATCTACTTTTAATTACAAGACTTCCAATTCTGAACAGAGTGGGTTCAAGAATATCAGACCTGGTTTTAAGTGTTTTAGGTGTGGTAGCGACAGGCATCTTCCTAATAGTTCTAACTGTTATGCAAGGTCTGTAGTTTGTAATAAGTGTGGCAAAAAGGGCCATTATGCCAGAGTGTGTCAGTACAAAGGTAGTCAGGTTGTGCGTTATGTTGATGATAATCAAGTTGTGCGTTATGTTGAAGAGGAGAAGAAGTTTGTGTGTAGTGTCAAGGAGAATGGACTGGTGGATGGTGATGGTTTAGACATGCCCATGTGCGATGTATTGATTGGTGGTCAACGTTTTCCCGTTTTGGCTGACTCTGGTTCACCCTATACGATGGTTGGTGATGCCAATTGGGATGCAGTTTTTGGTCTAGATAAGATTGAGTTATTTCCTCCTGACATCAACCCTGTAGGCTATGGGGGTGTCAGGATAGATGTTTTGGGATATGTGGTCAGGAAAATTCAGTATAAGGACAGGGAAACCGTGGGGAAGGTGTATGTGGCTAAGAGAGGTGATAATCTTTTAGGCTGGAGGCACCAACGGGACATGGGGATCATTTTGAATCCCAATTCTCCTGAAAAAGTTTTACTTTTGTCTCATGAGGTGTTAACTGGCAAGGATGTCAGTTTATGTTTTCCTAAGGTTTTCAGCGATGAGTTAGGGTTGCTGAGGAATTTTGAGCATAGGATTGTGCTGAAAGAAAATGCTCAACCATTTGTTTCCAAAGTGAGGAAAGTTCCTCATTTGATGATGGAACCTTTAAAGCAAGAACTTGATAGGCTGTTGGTCATGGGGGTCATTGAAGAAATTGAGTGTTCTGAATGGTTGGCCCCCATTGTTTTGGCTTCTAAGGATGGTGGGAAAGGGATTCGCATGTGTGTGGACTTGCGCGGTTTGAACAGGCACATTTGGGTTGACAGACAGCCTTTGCCTAACATTTCTGAAACTCTTGCTCTTATCAAGGATGCTAAGTGTTTTAGTGTCATGGATCTGTCATCCGCATACCATCAGGTGCTACTTCATCCAGACTCGAGACATTTGACATCTTTTGTGACACCTCTGGGGGCTTTTAGGTTTGTTCGCATGCCTTTTGGTTTGGTTTCTGCCGCAGCGTGTTTCCAGAGGGTCATGAACAAGGTGCTGGGAGGATTATCAAAGGTTCTTATCTTCCAGGACGACATTCTTGTGTATGGGAAGGATCAAGAGGAACATGATGAACATTTGTGGATGGTGTTACTAAGGCTACAGGAAGCTGGCTTGGTTATTAAGAAGGAAAAATGTAAATTTGGGGTGTCCTCTGTGAGTTATTTGGGACATACCATCTCTGCTGAGGGGATTAGTCCTAAATTGGATCTAGCAGAGAGTATTGTGAAGGCTCCTGTACCTATCAACAAGGATCAGGTACGATCATTTTTAGGACTTGCGGAGTTTTGTTCTAAATTTGTACCAAACTTTGCTGTGATTGCTTCTCCTCTTAGGCTGCTGCTTAAGAAGGGGGTGCAATTTTCGTGGTCTGATGATTGTTCTTCTGCCTTTGACTCCATTAAGGGGAAGATTGGTTGTATGCCGACCTTAGGGCATTTTGATGCTCGCAGGAAAACTGTATTGTGCACTGATGCTAGTATGCTTGGGTTGGGGGCAGTTTTATCACAAGTTGTGGATGGTGAATCCAGAGTAATTGCCTTTGCGTCTCGTTCACTCAAGGGTGCAGAAGAGCGCTACTCTGTGATTGAGCGGGAGGCATTAGCGGTTTTCTGGGCAATACATCACTTTAAGTTTTACCTTTGGGGAATACCTATTGTTATTAAATCTGATCATCGCCCTTTGTGTCAAATTTTCACCTGCAGGGAGGCTGATAATATCTCACCTAGGATCAAGCGCTGGATGGAGGGGTTGATTGAATTCAATTTTGTGATTGAATACGTACAAGGTTCAAAGAACGCGATTGCGGACTGTCTTTCGAGGTTACCCTTGCAGCAAGCAGGTGTGGAAGTGGAAAATTCCTTGGTGGCATGGGTGCATGAATCTGCTGTTGGTTCTGATGAGTGGTCTTTTAATTCTCATGAGGATAAAGATTTGGAGATGCTCAAGGAGTATTCTATCAAGGGTTGGCCTGTGGACAGTGAGGTACCTGAGCCCTTGAAGCCTTTTCTTAATGTTAAGGATGAATTGTGTGTTTTTGATGAAAAATTGTTGAGGGGTAATCGGGTGATACCTCCTCAGGGGCTTAGGGGGAAGATTATCAATTTGGCACATGAAGGGCATTTGGGGAGGAATCTGACCAAGGCCAGAGTACGTGAATGGTACTGGTGGCCAACAATGGATCGTCAGGTGGAAGGTGCTGTAAAGGACTGCTGGGAATGTGCCAACAGTGACAAAAGCAAAAAAACTCGGGTGGCACCTCTTTCTCCAGTAGATGTTCCTTCTGAGCCATGGTCCAAGTTGGGTTTGGATATTGCTGGGCCTTTTGAGCTATTTCCTCCTGATGAGCGTTATGTGTTGTTATTGGTGGACTACACCTCTAAATGGGTGGTCACTAAATGTGTGTCTGTTGTCAATACTAGAACTGTTATTGAATTTCTCTCAGAGGAATTTTCAAGAGAAGGTATTCCCAAATGGCTTATTACAGATAATGGGGTGCAATTTGTCTCGCATGAGATGAGCAGATTTTTGAAAGAGTTGTCCATCATTCATTTCAAGACAGCGTTGTACTCACCGCAAGCCAATGGTCTTGCGGAAAGCATGAATAAATTGGTTAAAAATTGTGCCCAGAGGGCTTTGCAAACTAGGTCTTCTCTTAAGAAGATGCTCAGGGAGACGTGGTGGGCTCATCGCACCACTCCAAATTGGCTGACTTCTGTTTCTCCTTTTTCTATTTTAAGAGGAAGGAAGGCTCATGACAAGCTGAGTCCTGCTTGGTTGAAGTTGGATGTGAATGATTCCAAAATGAATGAGCAGGTAGACTCGAGGAGAAGTGCCTATCAGAGAGAGTATAAGCGCAGGTTTGATCAGAGAAATTCCACAACTTTTAGACACTGGTGTGTGGGGGATGAAGTATTGATCAGAAATCCTGGTCTGTTGAAAAAAGGGCGGCCGCGGTTTATGGGGCCCTTTGTCATTAAGGAGGTCAGGAAGAATGTGGTTGTTTTGGACTCTGGTGAAGTGTGGAGCATGTCCAGGTTGGTCAAGTGGGAACCTGGGGTTAATGTTCGTGGATCTGTCCCGACATGTGAATCTGTTCCCAAACCAGCCTGCAGCAATGCCACTTCCCAGGTTCCAGGTTTTGGCACTTGTAGAAGGTTGAGATGTAAGCCGAATTGGCATAAAGATTATCAGATGTCTTGAGGTGTCTATTTTGTTCTACCACATTTTTCTTGCATTATTGTGTAGTGTTTTTGACTTCATGTATTCTGTTTTTGCATCTCTGTCTCTTGCAATGTAATCATCCTTTATTGTAGGGGTGGGGGATGTGTTGTGGGTTACTATTTCTTCTTCTCCTTTTCCTTTTGGTCCTACCTTGCTTTCTCCTTTTGTGTCTGGAATGTAGGTGTACATTCCGGGTCTCATGGGGTGGAATTGTGTGGGGAGGTTCTGGAAGGGTGGGAGCTTTGGCAGTTGAAGCTGGGACTGTTGGATGCTGTGCCACTTTGTATCAGTGGTCCTATTTGTTGAACTTAATTAAATCTACAAGAAGACTATCATCGCCTCTTTCGTCTTCTTTACAGTATATAGATGACAACTTTGACAAGGCATTATGTGATTGGCTGACTGCCTTTGCAGACAGCCCTGTTTTTTTAAATACACTTTGGCTGTCTTCTGGGTTAGGCCCTTAGCTATAGATATGTGTTGGGCGTTATATTTTCCCCTACCTATTGCTTTAATAAAGTGGTAATAGGTAGGGAAGTTAATTAATACAAAAAATCCTTAGCATACGTCAATAATAAAAGTACAGTACAATAAGTAGAGTTCGCAAAAAATTACATGGATTAAAAAGAGTGAAGAATATCAAGAAAAACCGGCTGTTTATTGTTGATTATTGATTTGCACTATTTTTTGCGAACTCTACTTATTGTACTGTACTTTTATTATTGATGTGTGCTAAGGATTTTTTGTATCATTTCATGTTGCAGCTTTGGGTGCAAATCAGGAGCAGTTGGTGGTCCTCTCCTCCTTATAGCACCGTCCCAAAATTGTGAGATTCTTCTAACTACTAGTGAATATTTCTTTGCACCTTCCTTATGCCTGATACCACCTCCTTATTTGTTTGTAGGGAAATTAATTATTTAAAGTTGTCTATACATTTTAAAAAACATGTACGGTGTACCATGGTACTTCCCAGGAAGTACTGTGGTACTTGAAAAACATAAATTATAATGTACTACAGTGCATTTTCACATTTTTACATATTTCATTCTTTACAAAATGTCTACAGAGTACCACAATATATCTACAAATTATCATGCTACTTAATAAATAAAGGTTTTAATTTATATTTGTTAAAAAAATAATAAATACACTGTACAAGTGTATTGAAAACTACATGGCTGCCTTTTACGTTTTGGAAAGACAGCCATTACTCATTCATATACTGTCTTTCTCATCTACATGTACTGCAGCATGCCACAAAGCTATCATGGTATAGCGCGGCTCAATATATAACTAACTATTTTCAGACTTATAACTTTAACACTAATTAAACTATTTACACCTACCACCTTAAATGACCATTTAAACCCTATAAGCTATATTCCTACCATAATACATCTACATCTGTCCACCCATTTCCATGGTTTAAACTACCACACTCCACTCTACATCACTACACTCTAGGTCACTCTACTCTAAGCCACTCCACTGAATGCATTTCCACTTGATGCCATTACACCCTATGTCACTCCACTATACACAATGTTCCTCCACTCTACGCCACTGCACGCTAATCTACTGTACACCATTCCACTCCACCCCTCTCAGAGCCGGACTGGCCGGAGCGGGCACCGGGCAATCCCCCGGTGGGCCGCACGGGCGGGGGCTGGTTTTGGGCCCCTGGGGGCCGTTTTTGTTAAGGGATGTTTTTGTAGCATAGCTGCAAAATCGGCCCTGTAACAAAATTGGCCGAAAATCGGCCCTGGCAAAGAGCTCGGCAGCACCCCCCAACCCCCCCGGGGGGTAGAGGGGAGGCCCTGCCGAGCACTTTGCCAGGACCGGTTTTGGTTCCGAGTCCAGTCCTGACCCCTCTCCACTCTACACCACTCCATTGCACGCTATTGCACTCTCCGCTACCCCATTCAACGACACTCCAGTCTACACCACTCCACTGTATGTCAATCCACTCTTCGCCACTTCACTTTATGCTATTCCATTGTATGCAACTCCACTGTGCACCACTCCACTGTATGCTATTTTACTGTACACCACTCCACTCAACGCCACTTTACTGTACACCACTCTAGTATATGCCACCCCACTGTACAATATTACACTCTCCACTTCACTCCACTGTAATCCGCTCTACTCTACAGGGCCAATTCACAGAACTAATCTGAGATAAAATCCTAAACTTACTACTTTTGGTATTCACAGAAGGTAGTAGAAGTAAAGTTAGGACTCCTAACTTTACTACTACTAAATGCCTTTTGTGAAGGCATTGTGAAGAGTATAGGTCGTGCTGCGTTTTAGTGTCAAATGAGATTGAAGGTTTGAGAGCTGTTGTTCCAGTGACCGGCTCCTGCTCAGCTGCCCACAGTATTCATTCACTATCTATCCCTCAACTATTTTCTTCAAGAAAGAAGTCGAAGCACTCCTTATGAACAAATTTCTCCCCTAGATACTTTGATACACTTCTTCCATCAATCACATTAATGACTACTCTCTCCGGCAACTGCAGTGTTTTAAACTTAGCGCTCCTGACTCTACCCTAATGTTTCTTGACACTGTCTGATCCAACAGTTTTATTGTCTATGATATGTTAGCTTTTATCGAGCTATCTCGTCTACCATTGAACACTGTAAAGCGTACCCTCCCTTCTCTGGGTGCTACCTATATCCTGCATCTTTCCTCTTCATATCTGATTTTATTGTTATCACTATGCTGCTCTCTGCAAATTTGTAAAGCACTCTGATAACCGCAGGGGTCAAGTTTGCGCTATAAAAAAATAGCAAAATAAAAAAATAAAATATATAAGCGTGCTGCTTTATAGGGATTTTAATACTGTCTCACAACGTGATGAACACCACTAGCTACAGCCCTGGAACCACAGCTAATTTATTACTGTTTTATGAGACAGCCCAGCTTGCAGCTAAGTCACGATTTTCTGAGTCTTCAGCCAGGTCAGGCAGCACTAGACACCTCAAAAACAGCATGTTCAAGGTGTGCACTGGCAGCTACAAATGAGTTTTTTCTTTGAAGGTCATTACACGCTTAATATATTCACTTCTCTTGGGGTGTTCACAATAGAAAGACCATGGTCGATTCCATGTCGAATTTTCAGGATTAACCTCTGACTATCTGAATATTTATTT
Source organism: Triturus cristatus (assembly GCF_964204655.1). NCBI lineage: Eukaryota > Metazoa > Chordata > Amphibia > Caudata > Salamandridae > Triturus > Triturus cristatus. The sequence continues at coordinate 335,223,785 of NC_140588.1, read as the reverse complement.
TACATTTGATGCAGTGAAATGTAGCCACATGGATGAACTGAAAACTTGGTGAGCATTTTACCCTGGGACACCGCTGGGTTGATGCCAGAGGACCAATAAAAAACAGACATATGCTGGGTCTTCAGCCACAAGGTGGGTAGACACAGAGTGGGTAGGCACAGAGTCACTGGACACAAAGATGTAGATTCCAAAGCTCTAGATCTCCTCCTATCGGGAAGAGAATAGTTCTTGGCAACCTTCGAACATGACAACCCTGATACCTCAGAATCGTGGAAACAATATACTACCTTTCGCTCAGTCACTTGTGTTCAATTAGTTTGTTTCAGAGAGATACACAGAATAAACAGGCTGGGCATTTTCAATAAGAGTTTATTAAACAGATGTTATTCTAGTGTAGAATAGATGAGCTGATTCTGGTTTTCATGTAAACTTGAGCACTGGTCAGTCGGCTTTCTGGTATTACTAATAAAGCTAGGAACTAAGACAGTAGAAAGTAAGGGAAGAAGAAGAAGGGAAATCAGCCTGGCATGTTTGTACAACAGTTCAAAGAAAAGAAAATTGTTTCAATTGAAAAAGTACCACAGACTCTGAGAGAACAAGGTTGAGACACTGGCAAAGCATTTTGGATATGGAATCGCCTTTGCGAATAAAACCTCTCTGTCTTCTTCTATCAAATCAGAATCAACCTTGGGGACAAATAGCCTCAAACTGCATTCAGTGTACACATTCCTCTTCATCCATTTGTCTTACTCCAAAACTGTACTCTAATACCTCAGCCATGGGTCTTTGTCATTTTAAGGATGTATGGGGCCCTGAGCAGGACATATTTACAGGTCCATGGCTGGACGATAATGAAGTTTATTACACATTTTGCAGTAATTCAAGTCCACATGACGGCAAACAATACTGAATTGTACTTAAAATATTATCAGTGGAGTCACCCAAAAACAACAGAAACATGTCTTGCACAGTGTCGCAAAAATCCATATAATGAGACTGTGTAGAGAAAGAGTGATAGGTAGAGATAAGCAGTGAGATAAGCAGTGAGCGGGAGAGTGGTTTAAGTCAAGGTATAGAGGTGAAAGATAGCTTTCCTAGGGGGGGACTTTGAAAGTGTGGATCCTGGACAATTTCCAATTTTCCCATGCCTTAAAATGTCTCCATGATGGGTGTTTTCAATGCTACTGATGTCTTCACTCTACCACCAAACTGCAGCAACTGAAGTAAGGTTTGTGAAGTACAGAAAATATGAATCAACAATGCTACAGACGAATTTTAAAAGGTAAGATTAGCCAAGGATTGGGAAATATCTCTCTATAGCAACATAAGGATCTTAGTATAGGTGAATGCTTTTAGAATCCCAGCTTCCTCCACACTTTGAAACAATAAAACTCCAATGCCGGTAGTGCATCCAGTTACAATAAAATGGTGGCCACTGAAAAGTAGTTTAGGAGCCAGAGCAACATCGAAAGTTGCCTTTCCTAGTTCAAGAGCTTCCCGGTGTTCTGTAAATTGAAAATTGAGGATAATTATTAACTTGCCAGCAGCCTCCTCCCCTCAGGTCGGTGCTCTCTGAAAGAAGATCCTAAATGCCGGAGGCAGGGGGAACTCTGATTTACATGCCTAACCTGTGCTCATAAACTGTAACTAACATTGTTCAAATGTTTCTGGTCCTTCCAGAGTCAACTTTTCTGTAGTTGAAATTGTACGCTCTCCCTTGTCTTGTGTCATGTTTTGTTCCTGGTCCTCTGCTCATCACCTTCAATTTTCCATCTATATGAGGCTAAGACCTTGCCAAGGCTATTCGGCTTGTTTTGATGGGATTCCATGAATTGTCATGCTCTGATTGTCATAATGGTTCCCCCATGAACTGTGCTACATTCTTTGTCATTTGCAAGTGGCTGATTACAGGTTGGCGGAGAAACATTTCTTGTTTACATCTAATGTTACTGTGTATCAATGTATACAGGTGGGTTACTCGTATAAGTCTGATACTTAAGTTGTATCCAATTAAACAAAATAAGGTTTGGATTTAGATTTACAAAAAAAGAACTGTGTGTGTGTCTGTGGGTTCCAATTTTATGCCCCGTGTCAGCCTGTGGATGGAGCACAAGCCTTTGTTCACCCCTAAACCAGTTCTGGCCAGTTCCTCCTTTCCCTCTGGTTTGGAACAGATGTATGATGATACAAAGCAAATATTTACAACGCATGCCTTTACAATGCAGTTTTCACATCGCAACATCCATTACAACGCATGATTTTACATTGCATGCCATCAAAACACATTTTTAGAAACTACCTTTACAACGCATTCCATTACAACGCATACCATTACAACGCATACCATTACAATGCATATTACTTTTAGGGCAACAGTAGGGTAAGTGTTGGATAGTGTAGGGGTAAAAATTACTATTCCCACTCCAGTGAGTGCAACAGTAGGGTAAGTGTTGGATAGGGGAGGGGTAAAAATTACTATTCCCCATTACTTACCTTATATTGCGTTGTAATGGCGTGCGTTATAGTGACATGCGTTGTAATGACATGCGTTGTAGTGACATGCGATGTAATGGCTGTGTTGTAATGGCATGTGATGTAAAGGATGTTGCATTGTAATGACTACGATGTAAAGGTAGTGCGATGTAATGACTGCGTTGTAAAGGTTGTTTCCCGTTTGGAACCAGTGAGACAAAAGCGATGCAGACCTAGGTGTGAGCTTCATCTACCTGTGGCAAGGTAGGCATCCTTTGAAGTTCGGGAAGGGAGTGTGCACAGCCACCAGGCCAACCTGTCAAGGGTGGAGTTTCCCTCCCCACACCAAGAGTCCTTTGTCCTCAGTATGGGAGCAATACACATCTCACCACAGGGGAGCCACCAGGGCTCAGGAGACAGATGGGCACTAGCTGGAAAGCCTTTTGGTTTTAGGCAGGATAAGAACAACGTTCTAAATGTGCAATTTCCAAAACAGTAATATAAAATCTGATTTGACCATGAGGTTGGATTTTAAGTTTTTATTAAAATGAGTCCCTAAACCATTTTTATAGATACTCTCAACTGAATTTAGCACTCATTAAATGTAATGCTGTAAACCAATTTAAACCTATGGGAGAGCCAGCCTTGAAACAGTGAATAACTATTTTGGAGGTTTTTTACTGCCAGGACATGTGAAACATTAAATATATGTCTCTTACTTTTTAAACATCATGAACTCTCTTATATGGGCTTTTAAGGCCTACCTTGAGGGTGTGACTTGTAAAAATTAAAAAGGAAGGTTTATTTTGCCAGGTCAAAATGGCAGTTTAAAACTTCACACACAGGTTACAGTGGCAGGTCTGGAGACTTGTTTTACAGTGCTATTGTAGTGGGTGGCCCATTGAGTGCTACAGCCCACTAGTATTATTTAATTTGCAGGTCTGAGTACTGATGGCAATATATATTAGGGACTTACAAACAAATTAAATGTGGCAAGCAAGTGTATACCATTTATGACGTTACAATGCATACATTTACAATGCATGCCTTTACAACGCAGTTTTTACATCGCAACATCCTACATCGCATTATACCTTTACAACGCATCCAATTACAATGCATACCATTACATCGCATTTAAGGTAAGTGTTGGATAGTATAGGGGTAATAATGACTATTCTAACTCCAGTGAGTGCAACAGTAGGGTAAGTGTTGGATAGTGTAGGGGTAATAATGACCATTCTAACTCCAGTGAGTGCAACAGTAGGGTAAGTGTTGGATAGTGTAGCGGTAAAAATTACTATTCTAACTCCAGTGAGTGCAACAGTAGGGTAAGTGTTGGACAGTGTAAGGGTACTATGCGTTGTAATGGTATGCATTGTAATGACTTGCGATGAAATGCCTGCGTTGTAGTGACATGCGTTGTAATGACATGCGTTGTAGTGACATGCGATGTAATGGCTGCATTGTAATGACATGCGATGTAAAGGATGTTGCGATGTAATGACTGCTATGTAAAGGTAGTGCGATGTAACGACTGCGTTGTAAAGGTTGTTTCCCAATTTTAATAGGTTTAGAAGGGGAGGGCACGAGCACCTTACCACTAGTTAGTTAGGGTAAAGTGCACAGAGTCATATAGGCAGCATAAACAGGTTCAGCAACAAAAGGCAAAAATCTGGGGGCATATCATGAACAAATATGGTAATTTCCAACAGCGACTAATTCCAGTAAGATCAATATGTCATACTGGAAAGCAGTGATATCAGAAATGTTATGAGCATCATATGCATCAATTTCTGAACAAGCAGTGGTAATGCAAATGTGTCTGATTTATTAATGAAAATGCATTTCACGTCATTGATGGATTTAGGCACTCAATAAGTCATCATATATGCATATTGTCACTTATCTCTGCACTCATACATCCATTCGTACATTCACTGACTCATTCTTGTATTCACCCTCTGATACAACTACAATAAAACATGCACCAACTCAACAACAAATGCATGATACATTACAAGACTATAAGTAGAAAAAAGAAAACATGCTGCCATATAGCAATGGCATTAAGACTAATGGGGTGTCCCAGTATCCTTCAAAACCTGGGGAATCAAGTGGTATGCAACTACAATTGGTTCTGTAGGGAAATGCAGTATTTATTTTCAACGAGCCTTATTTATCTCCTGATAGACTGGGGATTACCAATTAAATGGTACAACACATCCGATTATTAAATGGAAACACAACAAGCACAGGTGTAAACTAACACCAACAGTCACAGATTATACCATTTTTGGGTTACTACTGCAGACATTTGGACGTTGGTGCCTCTACCTGACCCTGCCACTCCTAACAGATACTTGTCCATTGTGACCTTCACATAACTTCTCGGATAGCGAGTGGTGCATATTTTTGCATGTATATATATTTTTTTAAACTATAGCATGCTCCAAGCCTTTAGTCACATCCTTGACATGGGCTATAGTTGAACACAAAATCCATAGTAACTTCCCTCCTATCTTTTGTTCGACATAAACGACCAATTGTTCACAAACGCATTGATTGTCTCAACCCATCCTATTCACGAGTGAAGGCAAGTGTTCTGAGTGCAGCTCCTATGTATCTTTAAGGGTTTCTTTCGGTTGCTTGTGTCTAATGAAAAAGGTTTGTCTTACCATTTCTATTCTAATGTTGTTTTCCCCCTAGCCACAGTACGCTTGTGTAATTTTGTCAGAGTCTCCTGTGCCACCAGCACCTTACACTGCAGGGGAAAGGTCAAAGATATTTTGTTCTTCACTGCCAAGTGGGTGAAAAGAGAGAGCCTCCTTTTAGGTTTACATGCCGCCATCAAAGGCAATTAGATAATTGGCGAGCATTATGTGCCAGGTTTCCTTGAAGTTCAGCTGTCTCTGGAGTTAGATCTATAAGGACCAAGGGGCATATGTATCAACATCTCCATTTGCGATTCTCAAATAGCGTTTTTTAAAGAATCACTATTTGAGAATTGCAAAACGGGATGTATTTAAAAAATCGCAAAACTTTTGCGATTTCTTAAAATTCCTTAATTGCGATTAGCAAATTGCGAAATCGCAATTAAGGAATACCTTCCCATTCATTCCTATGGGCCAGGAGACCCATAAGAATGAATAGGAAGTAATTCTCAAATTGCGAATCGCAATTTGCTAATCGCAATTTGAGAATAATTTCAAAGGTGCAAGGGTGTCAAGATGACACCCTGATACACCCCTGAAATTAGCATGTGTGGTCATATGGCGCACATACATGCCCTAAGGGCATGTATGTGCATCACGTGGCACTAGTAGTTGGTGGTAATTTGCGATTTCTTAAGGATTAATCGCAATCCTTTGGTGAGTGTTACATTTCATTTAAGAAATCGCAATTCGCGATTTCTTAAATGCTTACGCAATCTTAAGAAATCGCTAAATTAGCAATTCCTTACATTTGCGTTGGGAATTTGCCTAATACATCCCGTTTTGCGAATTTTCAATCGCAAACGCTGTATTTTGCGAATCGCAGCGTTTGCGATTAAAAATTCGCTTGATACATATGCCCCCAAGTCCTTCCAGGTGTAAGCTCTCCCCCATACCCTTTCTGTCTTTACCACTGCTCCACACACCACACAAGGACTTCATTCGAATCCAGGCGCTTTTCTAAGAATGAAACACTGTAGCGGATGTAAATAAGTTATTGTGTACTGGTTCATTATTTACAGAAATCCACACAGTCACTGAACAAGAGACATCCATGTCACAGGTGAAAGAATTAACCACAGAACCATGCCTCTAACTGCTTATTATGCTCATCATGATGAGCCTTTACAAAACCTCGACACTGCCTCTACAATGCAATCGAATGTGGCAATCTGTATTTTGTAATTCTCACAATGACATTTTTAACCTAGAAATGCAGCAAAAAGTAAAAGCCGGCGCATAGGATAGTATCCCTTTGAATGGGTACACGCATGGTGGTGTTTGGGATGGGCCTGAGCAAGTGATAGGTTGAGACAAAACAGTGACTTATAGGCATAGAATACATTCGGACTAGTGTGTGAATATCTCGCTCTCTCTCTCTCTCTTTCTCTCTCTCTCTCTCTCTACATATATGTGTATAAATACATACATATATATATATATATATATATATAGAGAGAGAGAGAGAGAGGGCGAGAGAGAGAGAGAAAGAGTGAGATAAACATATATATTTTATATATATACTTTATAATGTTTGTTTCCTGTGATTGTGTGCTTGCGAATGTGTGTGTGTATGTGTGCCATGCGTCCATGCGTGTTGAGAGTGATTGCTGTCCTCAGGGCAACATAGTCAGTGCTTGAACACAACTTTGCCCCATCCACTCCTTCTGTTTGCCTTTATCCAACTTGTGGACATACTACTGACTGAATTATCAACCATCGGGACAAGAAAGCCCTTTGTTTTCCAGGCTTGCACATTGGCACAGCAGAGGTGCTGTGGGCCTTAGTGCAGCCAAGAAATGGAACCTTTGACTGCTGTTAGGATAGGAAAATAATGAAACGATCAGGGTTCAGTGGCTCCCTAGGTTCCACCGGCCCCAGTGCCAATGCACCTGCGCCTTCAATAGCCACGCACTTAGCCTTGCACCGTGGCCACTGAGAGAATAGCATATAAAGTACACCGATGGCAAACTCCCTGTCTGGCACACATGCCCCACTGGCTGTAACATTCTAAGCAGAAACATTAGGAGGATGCTGTGGTGATCATCTGATCATCCGCTGTGACGCTCATAAGGGTGGAGATGGGCCGCCAGGGTGATCTTCAACGACCGTGGTGTCGAGATTGGTTGCAGTCACGCTCATAAGGGAGGAGATGGGCCGCCAGGGTGATCTTCAACGACTGTGGTGTCGAGGTTTGTTGTGGTTCGTCTTTGAGTGATTTCAGCAAATTCCAGCAAAGCGTTTTGGGGTGATGGGTACACTGTGGTCAGCAAACTAGAAGCTTCAGGGTTTGGGGTGGAGGGAGACACTTTCTATGAAGTTAGTGGGGGCGGGGGAGACCTCTTGACCCCTCTAAAGACCAGAGTCAGTGGTTTGTATGGTGTAACGTTTAGAGAGATGTCCAGCCACACGCGTAGCATGAACATTTTTCAGCTCAGACCATTCAAGGTTTAAATAAAAACATCAAAGTAAGATAGGTGGAGCTTCTATTTGGCATTGGTGTTGGGTCAAAACTTTTACTGCCGGGGATCAGTTACAATGGAGGGAAGAGTCAGTGCAGAGGAACACTCTGAGTCTTCAGAAGTCACCATAAACAGGACACAACTTGTTTGGGGCTCTGAGCTACAGATTAGATGTGGTATTGACTGATGCACACCCCAATCACCGTCCCTTAAGCTAGACAAAGGTATTCTGGATGCAGGTTGTTGCTTAACTCAGGCAACCCTGCTACTCTGGGACATCTTTTAGCCAATAGCAGCTGGACAAATAGGCTGGAGGGCAAGATTAGGCAAAACAAGTTACAACATTAACGCAGCAAGACTCTTTATAGTAAATATGTTGTTCAAATTAGTGTGCTGTAGTGTTCTTCGCAAAATATATTTACACCGAATCATTCATCCATGATATATGGTCAATATTCTATTCACAGCCCATGATTTACCAAATAACATATAATATTGCAAGTATACGCTATATTTATGCAGAAGTAGCTATCAGAGCAGTATAACAGTCCATAGATCACAACAAGAGATTAAATAGTGGTTCAAGGCCCACAGCTGACACGTGTTTCGTCCCCTTCACGAGATTTTATCATGGCTACCAATGGTACATTAGTTACACAAATCAGTTCAAATATATGTTTCACGTTTAGTGTGACTATGAACAAAAATCTGCAGATGGTAATGCTTGCAAATGTTAGTAGAGTACATGCAGATGAGATGCAGATATTGGGGTATGCATGTGGGGTGTTAGGGGGGTTCACCTTATGTCATATGTGAACGATTCAGTGTAAAGATACTTTGAGAGGAATTCTAGAATGCGCTAGTTTAAACAACAGAATTACTGTGAAGAGTACTGTCCAAATATAACTCTAAAAAAAAAGTCAGCCATGCCAGTCCTTCTAACAAATCAGGTGTCATCATTTTATTCAACCACCTTTTCCAGCTTGAAAATTCTCTTTAAAAAATGTAACTCTCAAAAAGATGACTCACACTTTCTTTACAGCTCATTTTGAATGGAGACTCTGCTGTCTATTTTGCTCTTGGGTTCTCCCGGGAAAGTTTCTTGACTTCTCTCGTTTAGTCAGAGGGAGCAGGGCGGCCTGTCTGCGCTCCGGGTGAATGAATCATTTAGTGAAAGACAAATCCAAGGCCACGTGTCTCAGCAGTCCTCCTGCCCAGAGTTCCGAGAAACAACACGAGTTCCTGGACATGGCGTCGCCTGCGTGGAAACAGGGGAAATAGTCGGCTAAAAGTGCACTTTCCATGCTTAGCTAACTTACTCGTTGCCCACTCAGACAGAAGAGCTAGCTCCCAGCAGGCACAGGAAACAGGCCTATTACCCCACCACACAGTTAAGCATCTGCATGATATTACTGCAGAGCTATCGACTACCTTTGGTTGAGCAATCCCTTGCTCAGCTAACTGATGTCAGCTCATTACGAACAGCAGAGTTACCCGGACAGGTCAAAGAAAAGACTGTTATCCGCTGTTGGTTCCAGTCAGCCGAGCTATGCCCTGCTGGGCTGATCTATCCCTGGGCAGATGCACAGCTATGTAGTTGATGACTGTCGGTCCACCTGTCTGTTCAGTGTGTCTTTCTGATTCCACCCATCCTCCTATGCTTTTGCTCCACAGATGAGCTGCTACACAACAGTGACGATATAACTCACACAGCTTGCAAGGAGTAGACCTCAGACCAGATCACCATAAACTAAATCTGAATCACTGGCGTTAAGTTGGAGGGTCACAAGATCTGTGCCTGCGCTATGAAACACCGTTGAAGACAAAACCACTTTCCTGCAACCGCAACACGCACCTACACTACAAGCAAGCAGAAGGTTTCAATCCACGTTATATCCTCCACGGAGACCCTCTATCACTTAAATCTACATCTGTAGACACAAATCTGCTGATGAGAAAGTAAAAGCGCAATGAGGGCAAGCATTGGGCAATCACTGTGCTCTACGATACCTAAAAAAATCACATGCTTTTGAGAAGGGAGTCCCAGGATAACAAGAGGAGACACAAGTCCAGGGCGGCATGGGAGCCGGGTACACACGGTGAGGCATGTCACAAAGATAGTACTTCCCTGAGGAAGTATAGCTACACAGCACATTACCTATTTCAAGCCATGTTGACAACAAAAGAAAACCCTTACTCTGTAATTAAACAAAGTACCAACCCAGCAGCCTGTTATGAGAATCAGCTAACATGCATAAGGAATGGAAAGAGCTCCACACCCCACACACCCACCTAAACACTTTGCTAACACCTAGGTGTTGTACAGTTGTAAACTGTGCAGTACAAGGACAACCAAGACCCCAAGCAGGTGATCTAACTGAAATGGCTGCTAGTGGCTAGGTGCAAGGTCAGATTAGCCACAACTTGACTTCAGTACACCACACAGAGAGGAACATAAAAACATGTGACCCTCACATTGGTTTTGTGGTAGCTTGTAATGAGCATCCCACTTGGAATACAACCCGGGGAAAACCCAGCATGAATCACAACAACACTCTTACTATATTGGGCATGGTCTGCCAATGGAAAGACATAGAGATGACCCTCCTTGGATAGACCCATGTAACTGCAGGCACATAGGTGTGCAAGAAAAATGCTTAGGAGCTATGTAATTGGTTGATGTTCGCTATATAAAAAATACACAAGATAAAATAACGAAGCATTGGGTGCTGATGTATGCATTCCAGTCATCATAGATACCTCTGTAGTTGGCCAGTCTTTGCAGTTGGTAGTGCTTCTATCTCAGGGCCGGCTTTAATACAGTGCGACGGATGCGGCCACACTGGGCGCTGACCTGTTGAGGGGGCGCTGACCTCAGGAGAGGGGGTCTGAGGGTGGGATGCTGTGTTTAGCAATAACTTATGATTTGAAGATGAGGAGCACTTCTGCCCCGTGGTAGTGAAAGAAGCCAAAGAGGCAGTCAAAGGGTGCAGGGTGCCAAAAATGATTGTCACACCGGGCACCACCAGCAGTAAAGCGGCCCTGTTCTATTTGGTTCAATTCAGCTGAGATTGCTTTCTGTGGCACTGTTGTCAGGTCTCTTGGGTAATGATGCGATCAAGGTGCATCGTCTTTGGACAGTTTCTTGAAGAACTCTTCTTTTTGTTTACCGACCTATCAGAACAGAGTGTATGCAACCTTCACTATTGCCTGGTATCCTTAATTAACAGTGGCCCGTCACCCCGGTCCCAGTATTTAACTTCAGCAGAGATGTGGGTGGGATATTCCTTCTGGAAGCTTGGGCCCTCATACTCTAGTCCCACTGCATGCTCCCCTTCCTTGCTATGAAACCTAAATTCAAGGGTTTTTACATTTTCAAGGGGATATAGCACATCCAAATGTATTTTTCCAAGACCCTGTAGCCTTGTATCCCTCTGTTTACAATCTGGATGATAGGCGCCCTGGCTCTGTGGATTACAACTATTTTACCCATTTTTGATTCTGTGGCACTTTTAACAAATATATGTCATATTAGAAAGGCATCAATTCTAGAGCAGCAACTAGGCGCTTGTGGATAAAAACATGGCATCTTCATGTTGGAAAATTACTCATCTAGAATTCTTCAAGCCTCAGGCTGCTTCCATAAATGGTTTAATTGTGCATAGAAAATAAATACTATCTAACCTTCATGAGTACTCTATGAAGGTTTTTTTTGTATGAAGAAGAACAAGCTTGGACCTCCTAACTGAAAGGGTCTATTTATTTGTGAAGGTCACTTCCAAAGTCAAAAACTTTAATTTGCAGAAAGTCTATCAGAATGTCCCCACTTTTCCAGTGCAAGTCAAGGGAGCTCTGGCATTGATATACCCAGGATGCATAGTGCTGGCATTTCGACCCATATCGTATAGAGTCATAGACCAAGTAGAGTCCATGCTGCACTCCAGATCTTACAACAACCCCTAGACCAGCCGATAATAAAATTGAGTAAAAAACGGTCTTGTTGCTAGTGGTCAGACTTATAAAAGAGGTCCAGAGAAGATCCGAATGAGTAGTGTGTGCCTCCCCTAGACTCCCCTATTCATTTGTATTGGATATACACAGTTGCCCAAGGATACAGCAAGATGGGATTTAAACAAACAGATGCACGAGGAGAGAACCTAGAAAAACAAAATATGGTTTAATATCCTATGTGCACCACAGGCTTTCACTAAACGGATCCGCTGCTATGAATGGTCTTTGTGTAACCTATACTCGTGCCTCAGGCACACTATGCAAGAAAACAAAAGCTTCATTTCATTACCACCACAAAACAAGGGTGTATTTTGTATCAAAACATGGCGTGCTTTTAATTATATGCCATAACTGCTCATTAAAAATTGGCTGAGAACTCTCATTCATTCGAAACGCTTCCCATATAGTCTTCCTTCCCCCGAAGAAACAAGGTGATAATAATGAATTTTAATCACTTGCCAGTAGAGGCGAGAGCCAGACTCAGAGTCCTCCGCATTTCAACTCTAATTCCATTCCACCATTTTTATGTTACGGAAGCAAGAGGATAACTTAGTGATTTTGTGCCACAGGCTCCACTTACAAGTGCCCTGGATTAAGGGCCGATATTCATCTGACCTGGTAAAATTCAATACCCGAGGTTCATAATCTACCAGGACCAACAAATACTACCTGTTAAGAGCCCCCACTCCAAAATGTGAATAACATGTATGTGAAAAAATGGGGTGTATTATATGGTGTGGTCATGAGGCCTCAACGTGTGATAAACTGCTAACCCTTCTAAGAGCAGCCAAGTTTTGTTTGTCAAACCTTAGCTCAACCCAGGTTACTGTGGCTTCGAGCATTCAGGCTTCAATAAAGAAACAAGTGTTGGTCAATTTATGTAAAACATGCAGTCAAGAGCATGCATAGGCAGTAAAAATACTTGCCACTTTTGATCCAACCCAATTTGGGGTAGGGAGGGAAAGGGGTAGGTTGAGGTTGAGGTATTTTTAATCTGTAGTTATGCCTCCTAGGTTCCTTTCTTATAAGAGCTCACCTGGAACATGGTTGAGCCCACCGTGACCTCTAGGAGTCAGGGTGAACCCAATGAAGCATGACACTACTAGAGTGTGTGAGGGCTATTTAAAGAAAAGGATATTTTTCCTTTCCCACGGTCTAGTTGGGGTGAGCACTCCCTCATCACGTCATGTGTTGTGACACTAGGTGGGATAGTTTGGGAGGATGTATTCCCCCTCTCCTTCCCAAAAGGTGAAAAGACCTCTCCACCCTTCCGGACCGGCCAGTGGTTCCCACACTCCCAGTTCCTAGGTGATAACAGATATTCTTTCTGCACCCAAATCTTCATGAATGGTAATTACTGGGCATTTCCCCCATTACATTTCAGCAGGTTTGACCAAGTAAATTCCCTAGAAACACCTAATGACACAGCACGGGTAAACCCCTTTGATAAATTGCGCCCTCAGTTGTCTGGTAACATGAGTTATCGCATGTATCTGAATTCTAGGAGCGCTCATAATCAGTCCTTTAGTCTGATCTGCATTCAAGAAGCAGCGCTGCACATCTGCAGCTTGCCTCTTTCAGAGTCAATGCTGAGTGCCCGATGAAGGGATGCCATTCACCATTCACTCCTGGAGGTAAATGACCTCAGGAAGCAGCAGAGACGGGCGCGTTTCCAATTACACATGTCCACATGCGCTTCACAAATGAAGGAGTCACTTCCCATTAGGAAAGTAGACATTGACACAGAAAACAGTGGGCATAAAGGAAAGAAAGGCATTAAATTCTAATTTAAATTCTCGAAACGCTTATATTTACCACCGACCACTCTTCAGCAGGTGCTTTGGGTGTAATTCTATTGTTTTTGAGGAATCCATTTTTTTTCTCATGTAGATAAGAGCAGTGCCCAAGTTGTGAGTTATGTGGTAATGACATCACGGCATGGCTCCACTCAACTACAAACTGTACTCCACATGTAATATTTACTGTGTGCCAGAAATATCACACGCCGTGCTAATGTTGATGTTTTTACCCAATGCAAAAAAGAAAAGAGATGGATAGACTTAAAGTTACAAGCCAGCAGCCTCACTGGAAAGCAGGGCAATTTCCTCTAGAAACTCCTACATCCAAAGCAGGTGGTAACTCAGAGAAAGAAAAAGACCCTAAACACACAAAACAGCTCACTGATCGCCAAAGAACAGCAGAGCAAATGTATTAAACCAGATGCCCTACCCCTTTGTTAATGAGGCAGTGACACCAATAGGCTCAACAGTAGCACAGTGCCCATCAGACACAAATATGACACTTCTAACCACAACAAATCAGACAGGCCCATACTACCAACCCTCATTCACACCTTACAGCACTCCACCATTGTTGCTATAAATTGGGACCTCCAGGTTGCCCGATGCCAGATACAAATGGCAGTGAGATGCAGTAGAAGCCCATGAATTCAAGTGAGAAGGGATTGCTCTTGACAACATTTTGTGGCCACGACAATAAAAGCAGCAGGCATGATGGTTTGTACTGCATAATTCAGCTGCACACGTATGAATATGATAAGGTGCGAACACAAGGAGATGATAGACGGAGCGCCGAAACTTTTCAGACACTGACTCCCAGTCACTATTAGATCTGGGTTAAATCCATCGTCTTTAGCTCACTTTGCCACTCCAGTTTAGACCCAACCATATGCAAATTAGTTTGGACCCTGTTCCTCGTGGGGACAGTCCAGCCCGAACTGCCAAGCCATGTCTTCCCTGGACCAGAAACAAGCATCCTGGGTTCGGATTCGGGCTAACAGCCGTCATCAGCCAGGCTAGCTTGAATCCAGTGGCAAAGTGAGCAAGGGACCCGCATCTGGGCATACCCTGTCAACTTAGGGTGAACAAAGCAAACACTAGGAAATGATGGGCGGAGCGCTGAAACATTTCAGACACTCACCCCCAGTTACAGATCTGGATTGAATCCATCATCGTTCTTTAGCTCACTTCACCACCAAAGTTCAGACCCAGCCATATGATAAGGAGCTGCATTCACGATACCACAGAGACACTTCATCTGCAGAAGTGCCACATGGGACATGGATACTTGATGAGCACAAGACACTTCCCATCCAAGTCCACTGACAAATGGCTCACGGGTGATCCCTTTCACAATGCCAAATGGGGTGCACTTGTTTAAATGTTGAGAGCCACCACTGAAAGTAGTTACTAGAGTAGATAAAATTGGAGACCTGGAAGCAAGCTTCTAGCCAGCATTTAAGGGCAATTTAGTTATGTAGTTGTTCACCAGAGCCTTCAATACCCTAATCAAAACGAATACCAGTGCCACCGAACCTCTAAAACAGCAGCAGAAAAGAGACATTGGTGTCTTTTACTTTTTGTAGCTCCAAAATATATGTTGAGCTTTTTAAACACTGTATTACTGACACCCTACTTATAGCAAACGAGATCACCCAAAAGCTGCAAGAGACCTTCCATTGCAGCAAGCATACACTATAGGAATGTAGTCAGCGAGTTAGAAAAAGACAATCATGAATGGACTGCTATCTAGCAGTTGACACACTGGCATCTCGGATCAGGGGGCCCGATTCACAGAACTAACTTAAGACAAAATCCTAAACTTACTACCATTTTGGTATTCACAGAAGGCACTTACTCATTTTGGTATTCACAGATGGCACTTACTCATTTCGGTATTCACAGAAGTTAGGAGTCCTAACTTTAGGACTCCTAAATGCCTTCTGTGAATACCCAAAGTCTTAAAGTTAGGATTTTTCTCAGTTTAGGAGTAGTAAAGTTAGGACTCCTAACTTTAGGACTCCTAAATGCCTTCTGTGAATACCGAAAGTCTTAAAGTTAGGATTTTTCTCAGTTTAGGAGTAGTAAAGTTAGGACTCCTAACTTTAGGACTCCTAAATGCCTTCTGTGAATACCGAAAGTCTTAAAGTTAGGATTTTTCTCAGTTTAGGAGTAGTAAAGTTAGGAGTCCTAACTTTACTACTCCTAAACTGAGAACAATCCTAACTTTAAGACTTTCGGTATTCACAGAAGGCATTTAGGAGTCCTAAAGTTAGGACTCCTAACTTCTGTGAATGCCGAAATGAGTAAGTGCCTTCTGTGAATACCAAAATGAGTAAGTGCCTTCTGTGAATACCAAAATGGTAGTAAGTTTAGGATTTTGTCTTAAGTTAGTTCTGTGAATCGGGCCCAGTGGGTTTAAGCACTTCACCCTACGCCACTCTATGTCCCTCCACTCTATGCCACTCCACAACACTACTATACTTGGCGCCTATTGTGCACAAAGCATCATTTCTCAAATAGCAAATATGAGTAGCACAGATGAAAGTCTTCGACAGTAGGATAGCACAGCATAAGATAGCACAAAATCACACAGCACAACTTCACATAGCGTAGCACGACATAATATAGCACAATACATCATAGGATAGAATAATGTAGCCTTACAAAAACATAACATACTTAATATAAGATAGCACACCACAGCATAATATAACACTGAACGGCATAACACAGCACACCCTCATGTACCATAGAATAGCATAGCATCGCGGAGTGTGCCCTAGCATAACTTAGTATAACACTGCATATCATCATATAACATAGGATTGCATAAGATAACGTTCAGAAGAATATATAGCTAAGCATACTATAACATAGCCAGAAAAACATAACATATTACACTAGAATTGCCTATGACACAAAATAGATTTTTTGTGTCTTTGCTGTGGGGTTGAAAGCACGGACAAGTGGAGCATTAAAAAAGGAGCAACAGTAAATAAGAATGGGTTTGACCCTTAATTACACCACACAGAATAAAATCTATACTATGTAATTTATTAGAAATCTCTATTCCTATTATACGTTATCACTTGGTGGCAATGGAGAGCATTATTTCTTGGAGTGTTCCTAAGCTTTTTGACGGAAGCTATAAAATGTTTTTTATGACTATCTACGTTAAGAATTTTTTTTGCACTGTATGTTTCTTTTTTCCAGAGCTAGAGTTGTCATGTTACAAAAGGAGCTACTTTGAAATAACTTAAAGCCAATGCGTACAGTGCATGACATAAATCATATTTTATTTCACTTCTGTATAGTGCAAACTTAGCCCCAAAGCATCAGAGAGCTTTACATCAGCACCAGATTACATTACACAAGGTCAACTTTTTAGGTCGAAGTCGAACAGTCAATGCAACAGCCTGGTTGCTATAGACTTTTTGGGGACATTCTGAAAGCTAACCTAAGAATGCATTGCGCCCGTTGCTTACCATTGGTTTTTAGGTCTCGCCTGGCAGACGCAGCGCAAAGCGCTGCTGTCGCCAGCGAGATCTATTGTTGCTGACTTGCCTCGGAAGTGGGACAGGAGATGTGCACGCGCAGGCTTTTGGCGGATTTGAGTTGGTGTACGCGCTTACAGCCACGCGGCGTGCACATCTCCTGTCCCCCTTCCCTCACAAGCCAGCATGAAGTTTCACTTTCGATTGCCATTAACCCCATGGTCCCCTCCACAGTCCCGTGATTCCCGCTTCCTCTTTAACAGAAGAACGCCTGGATACCTGCCCCCACAAACCAGCCCTCCCGTGGACGGAGCTCAGGCAAGAGCGCAGCTTCTGCCCCCCACCCCCATTCCTCGCCGCCTCACCTCTGGGCTTCAGAGCGGCGCTGATCTCCAGGCCCGAGCAGATGAGCTCGGCCATACGGACCTCCATGGCGTGGCTCCGACCCCCGGACACCCCGCCCCCCCACCCGGCAGCAGCGGCTCAGTACCGCAGGCCCTCTGACACCAGGCCGGAGCCGGGCCTGCGAGATACACAAGGGGGCGGGGCCACAGCGAGCGCGCTGGAGCATTTAAATCACTGCTTCGACTGGCACTGATTTTACATCAGACTTGCACAAGATCTCTCCCAGGATTCCTGCCAGGTTCCGAGCGCACACAGGTGGGTGGCTGAGAGCTCTGCCGTAAGAACGGGCTCGCGCACTGATAAGAAGACGCCGCGCGGCCTTTCATTGCCATCTACCGGTCGCTGCAGGAATAAGGTAGTATACCGCGTCTCTCAACCAGGTGCTTCAATGAGTAATTAGTAAGTAACCTTTTTTTGGGGGGGGCATATTTCTATAGCCCGAACTCGACCCAAAGGTATTGGAGCACTTTACATAGCACCGTATTTACATTACACATTCAGGCACGGGGAGATGAAATGATTTGCCCCGAATCACAGGATGTGGACGCGACCTTGAGGCTCAAACCCTGGTTTACTGCACCAGAGGTGGCAGCGCAGCCGACGGACCACATCCTCTCCCCAAAACCTTCAAGATCCGAAGCGGGTGCCAAGCCCAAGGGCCACTGACCCTTTTCCTATAGGTAGCTACAATGGTTTTCACTGTCCATATTTAGGCTGCGTTTACTGCTAGATCATTTGTACCATTACAAGCTGCAATGTTGCTGTCCGTCATCGCGCGCACAGATAGCTTACCGTTACATACTTGAAATGTATGTCCGCAACAGACATGAAAATAATGAATAATTATTGTATTGTAGTTGCATTTATATAGCGCCCACTACCCCCAGTGAGGCGTCGAAGTAGGTGCTTTTTTAATGTAAAAGGTATACACTTGAGATATTTGTCGTATTTTTCCCACGTTGCAATTGATAGTATACAACATACTCTACTGATCTACAAATGACTCCACCACCTTCCCTAGAATGACATACGCTTTTGTTCACAAGCCATTTCATACCTGCACGTTACCTTAGTACCTGTTCATTATCTTGTTTTCCTTGCTGAGAACTCCTTCATCCAACACAAAAAGAAGTAGCACGGTAACCGTTTTACCGTGCCTAGGACGTCTTTTTTCCTGTTCTGTTTTTTCGGTGCTGTGGCCATTGCTGTTAGGGACTGTCCTGTATGTTACGCAATCGAAATAACTCATGTAAACGTAAAATAGCTTTGTTTAATATTCATTACGTACGTTATGTGAGTGTGCACCTGGGGTTTCAATTCCTTAACGAGGATGACTCGGTAGTGAGTCAGCAACGTAAAACAGAACTCCCCTTTTATTGCTTTCCCATCATAATTTTACCTTCTTTGGAACTTTGATTTTTTTTCTGTGAAAGATACGTGTTTTATTAGTAGCACACATATTATGTCATATGGTTGTAACCTTGACCTCTCTGAAGCCAGCTGTTTTTCTGAGTGTAACTTCTGTTGAACATTATAACTGAAAAAGGAAAGCCTCAAAATGTAAATGTCAGTGTGCTGTATGGAATTGAACTGACTAAATGAGGCATTTTAAGGTTTTTGCAACATAAACTTCTACAACAGATATCCAGGTGCTTTTACAATAGGGTGCCAACAAGTCGACACCTATTGCTTCAATTGTAGGGAAATATTCAAGATTGTGTTATCTTATCTATTGACCAAATATAAATCAAAATAAATAATACAAAGAAGGGGGTTATCTGAGGGAAAAGGACGAAAACAATGTGCACAAAATATTTCATACACTAACGTGCACATATAAATGTAACATATGAATTCAGTGCATTTAACATCTTCACTCGTGGGAAAGGCAAATATCATAAACAAAATTAGGTTATGTAATGAAATCAGATTATATGTATGATGGTTTTGTAGTTCTACACTTCTTAGCATACAGCTGAAAGTCCCAATATGAGGAAGTGCACAGAACATCTATATAAAAGCATTTGCAGTGCAATAGATCTCGCATTTATACAGGTTTGAGCTATTGACATTGTAAATGACAATGCCTTTTATTTTTGTTTTCATTTTTAAAACATACATAAAAGGCATTGTCATCTACAATGCCAATAACTCAAACTCTCGCAAATGCGAGACCTATTGCATTGCAAATGCTTGTTTGGTTTGTAACTCACCTTTGCTTGCTATCAGTAAAAATGTATGTCTGTGCAAATGTAATGCCCGTTTCAATTGAAAAGATGTTGTCTGTAATGGCAATACACTACCAGACCATGCACACTTCACTTTACGCCGCTCCACTCTATGACACTCTACTCCACCCTACGCCACTCTATGTCCCTCCACTCTATGACACTCCACAACACTACTCCACTCCATGGAACTCCACTCTACGCCGTGCCACTCTACAACACTTTACTAAATTCTATGACACTTTACTCTACTCTACACCCTTTGACGTTATGTCACTACACTCTGTGACACTTTATTCCACTCCACTTCACTCTACTCCACTCTATGCCACTAAACTCTCCGACACACTACTCTGCCACTCAACTCTACCGCTCTACTTCAGTCTACACCACTCCACTCTGACACATATCTCTCGAACCCTCCATTCTACTTTACACCACTCCGTACCACCACAGCACCACCTCAGCATCAACGCAGAAACACCTCAGCACCAGTCAACATCACTCAGCACCACTTCAGGAGCACCAACACAGCACCACCTGAGCATCACTCAGCAGCACCTGAGCACTACCACAACACCAGCAAAGCACCACCTCCGCATCATTCAGCCCCAGCGCAGCACCACCTCAGCACTAGTGCGGCATCACCTCAGCACAAGCGCACCACCTCAGCACCAGCACAGCACCACCTCTGCCCCAGTGCAGCACCACCTCACTATCATCATAGCACTATCTCAGCATCAGTGCAGCACCATCTCCTCAGCATCAGTGCAGAACCAGCACAGCATCACTCAGTGCCACCACTGCATCAATCAGCACCACAACAGCACCACCTCTGCATCAGCACAGCACCACCTCTGCATCAGTGCACCACCACCAGTGCAGCACCAACTCAGCACCAGTTCTGCCCCACCAAAGCATCAGCACAGAACCACCTCAACAGCAACTCAGCACAAACACAGCATCACTTCAGCATTAGTGCAGCACCACCTCAACACCAGTGCAGCATCACCTCAGCACTAGGGCAGCACCAACTCAGCATCACTCAGCACCACCTGATTACCAGCACAGCACCACCTGAGCATCACTCAGCACCACCTCAGTATCACTCAGCACCACTCCTGCACAAGCGCACAACTACCTCAGTATAACTTAGCACCAATGAAGCACTACCTCAGTGCCAGCACAGCATCAGCACAGCATTACCTCAGCATTGGTGCAGCGCCACCCCAGCATCAGCACAGCACCATCTCAGCATTACTACAGCACCACCTGAGCACCATCTCGGCCTCAACACAGAACCACCTCCTCATCAGTGCACCACCCCAACAGTACAGTACCAACTCAGCATCAGCCCAACACCACCTCAGTGCAGCACCACCTCAGCACCAGCACAGCACCACCTCAACATCAGCACAGCACATCTCGGCATCTTCACAGCACCACCTTTGCATCAGCACACCACCACCAGTGCAGCCCCACCTCATCACCAGCACAGACCCACCTCACCACTAGCACAACCCTACCTCAGCAATTCAGCACCAACACAGCACCACTTCAGCATCAGCGCAGTACCACCTCAGCATCAGAGCAAGCATCACTTCAGCACAGCACCAACTCAGCATCACCCAGCACCACCTGAGCACCAGCACTGCACCACCACCCCAGCATGACTCAGCACCACCTCAGCATCACTCAGCATGACCTCAGTATCACTCAGCATCACCTGAGCACTACCACAGCACCACCACAATATCAGCACAGCACCATCTCAGAATAAGCACAGCCCCACCTCAGCAGTAGTGCAACCCTACCTCAGTAATTCAGCACCAACACAGCCCCACTTCAGCATCAGTGCAGCACCACCTGGGCATCAGAGCAAGCATCACCTCAGCAAAGCAAAACCTCAGCATCACCCAGCACCACCTGAGCACCAGCTCAGCACCACCTGAGCACCAGAACAGAACCACCACCCCTGCATGACTCTGCACCCCCTCAGCATCACAATGCATCACCTCAGCATCACTCAGCACCAACACAGCACCATCTCAGCACCAGCGCAGCACCACCTCAATATCAGAACAGCACCATTTTAAACATCAGCACAGCACCACCTCCGCATCAGTGGGACACCACCAGCACAGGCCCACCTCATCACTAGAGCAGCCCCACCTCAGTAGCAATTATTCACCAACGCAGCACCACTTCAGCATCACCACAGCCTCACTCAGCATCACCTCAGTATCACTCAACACCACCTCAATACCACTCAGCATCACCTGAGGATCACCTCCTCACCAGCACAACACCACCTCAGCATCACTCAGCACCACCTGAGTATCATTCAGCATCACCTCTGCACCAGCACAGAGCCACCTAAGCATTACTCAGAACCACCTGAGTCTGTCCTAGGAATCTGGCATCTGTTGATTATGCACTAGTGTCGTCTGCTGCTCGTGTTGTAATTCAGGTACTATTTCCCAAACTCCACCCTCCCTATATTTTTGTCCCCCTCCCCCTAATAACAAAAAAAGTTGTAACAAACAAGCATTAGAACAGGCAGGAAGAAGTTGCCAGCATTGCAAGGGCAAAAAAACTAGAAGACATTTTTTATGTTAATTCTTTTTTTAATAGGGTTGTTCAGTTGCACATAATATTTTCTTGGTTATATATAAGGTTACGAAAATGCTTTTAACTTTTTTTATTATAACTTTTTAACATGCTGCCATGCAACATAACTTACAGACAATTGCAAAGCCAATAGCTCTGGCTAAACACGTATAAGGTCCCAAAGGTGAAACCTACTGCCTATGCCAATGTTTTTTAGCCATGCTACCCAACTAACAAGCAAACACGACCGCTAGTTACAAAGAAACTACTACTTTCCCTTTTCAATTCTATTCGAATCGGTGTATCACTACTCCACGGGGAATATCATCAAAGAACAGCGTTAAATATAGCTGAGTGGGCTTATCTCGGATTTGCTTAACGCCGGCTATCGCCCGATTTGATCGCCGAGATATCGCGTTATTTACAACACATATCTCCACGGCGATATTAACTCTGGCGATAGCGGCGAATTCCGCGAACATCGCTGGAAATCCAGCGCAACAACGGAAGCGATAAGGTATTCCTTGCAAAGAGGGAGATGTGGATTCAGCCATAGAATCCACCTCCCATCATATGTATAGCTAAGTCTGCTTTTTTGCAGACGTTAGCTTTCGGCGATATCCGCGGTTAGCACGGATTTAAACGTCGGTATTGGTGTCCTGGGCCAGCTTGTTGATAGGGAGAAGTGCTGTTAGCCATGATTCCCGTGTTGTGTTTGAAGGAAACGCCCACTTTGCATCTCATTAGAGATGCAAAGCGAGGCGTCTGTAAAAAGGCTGCTAACATGCGCTAATGCATGTTAGCACTGCCTTGTAAATAGGGCGAAAACATTATCTCCGCTTTTTTGGCTTTTAAAGCCAAAAAAGCGGAGATAAGGCCCTTGATAATATGCCCCCAAATTACCTATTTTCAAATCCATTCCTATCATTCTATTCCTACTCCAAATTCTTCTTAACACGCGTAAAACCTAATGCACAAACCTAGCACAACCAATGCACAAGAAAAGACAAAAGTAAAAATGTGTACTAATTTACTAACTACTAATTTTGAGTTCCAGAGTAGTGTGCTACTCGCCGAAAAAGCACTTCAGTGCCTCGTCAGGGATTGAAGGCGCTATATAAATACATTTACAATTACAATTTACAACATGCAACAGCTACATGTCAAGGTGCAGTAAAAAAGAAACAAAGGATGGACTACGGTTTCCATACCACATAAGACATGTGGCAGTCATCATTTAAATTGGGCAAAGCATACGAGCAGTAATGCAAAGCGCTGTTTCCATGCCTCACCGCTGCAGGTCATGCACAGAATGTCGCGCTACCAATTGCACTTTTCAAAGTAACTTAACCTCTTCAGTGCCCATGACGAGCTGGACTCGTCATGGGCCGCGGTTGCGCTGTGCCCATGACGAGTCCAGCTCGTCATGAACCCCGCCCGCTAATGCAACGGCCGGCACAGGGCGGGGAAAGGGCATGGCACTGAAGGGGTTAAAGCCAATGCGTACTGTGCATGACATACATCACAAGTAAATACATTACTGTAGTGTTGCACAGCGCTCATAGCTACTGCCTACCAAATCTATTAGTTTCATAAAGGAAGGTTTGTGTGGAAACGTAATCTGTTTGATATTCCCTTCTATAATGTGGTCTATATATAAAACTAAAATATTGTGTGTAACAAATAAGTGCAAAGGTGTAACAACAAGAAACAGTATTTCAAGCATCCCCAAATTAATGAGGACTGCCAAATTAATTTCAGACAAGGCTTTCATTCACAGCAATGCAATGCTAGCTACTGTAATATTTATCCAGTGGACAAAGCCTCATTTCATTCAGAGGTTGAGTATCCTGCCATGTTTGTGTTTTTTCAACAAATTGGTCGAGAAAAGAGGTGATTGTAGGTTATGCTTTAGCTTGAGTGTGGCGTAATTACTGAGGATAATTTCCAATACCACCTAGAAGCTTCATGCGGCCTATATTCTGAGGGCCTAATCGAAAAGGTTGCATTATTTGATCAAAATGGGTCATAGGCAAGTTGCACTTTTATCTTTTGCCACGTTTTTAAGTTCAATCGTGCACAAGATGTTCATGGAAAGGAACAATTGCGCACACACATTTGTGCATCACGGGCAGGATTGAGAAGGTCTGATTTCTGAATTAGAATTTGAGAACGTTTCATTAAATGTTATGGTAAAAATGTTTTCGTTTTTCTAGTTTTAACCACTGAAGTGGAATTTAAGAACTTTTCTTGATTTGTTTTTAATGGTAAACATGTTTTTCTGATTCAAAGGTCAACTGATTAATACTAAGCTTGTTTCCGGTCCAGGGAGGACATGGCTTGGCAGTTCGGGCTGGACTGTTCCCATGAGGCACAGGGTCAGACGGTGATGGATTAAACCCAGATCAGTTGACTGGGGGAGAGTGCTTGCAATGTTCAACACTCCGTCCATTATTTCCTTTGGTTTTTGCTTTGTTTGCCACTGGATTCAAGCAAGCCTGGCTGAAGACGGCTGAAATGCCAGAAACCGGTCCTAGGAAGCTTGTTTCCGGTCCAGGGAAGACATGGCTTGGCAGTTCGGGCTGGGCTGTTCCCATGAGGCACAGGGTCAGACTGATTTGCATATGTCCATGTCTGAACTGGGGTGGCAGAGTGGGCTAAAGAACGGTGATGGATTAAACCCAGATCAGTTGACTGGGGGAGAGTGCTTGCAATGTTCAACACTCCGTCCATCATTTCCTTTGGTTTTTGATTTGTTCGCCATAAGTTGGCAGGGTATGCTCAGACGTGAGTCCCTTGCTCACTTTGCCACTGGATTCAAGCAAGCCTGGCTGAAGACGGCTGAAATGCCAGAAACCGGTCCTAGGAAGCTTGTTTCCGGTCCAGGGAAGACATGGCTTGGCAGTTCGGGCTGGACTGTTCCCATGAGGCACAGGGTCAGACTGATTTGCATATGGCCATGTCTGAACTGGGGTGGCAGAGTGGGCTAAAGAACGGTGATGGATTAAACCCAGATCAGTTGACTGGGGGAGAGTGCTTGCAATGTTCAACACTCCGTCCATCATTTCCTTTGGTTTTTGCTTTGTTCGCCATAAGTTGGCATGGTATGCTCAGACGTGAGTCCCTTGCTCACTTTGCCACTGGATTCAAGCAAGCCTGGCTGAAGACGGCTGAAATGCCAGAAACCGGTTCTAGGAAGCTTTTTTCCGGTCCAGGGAAGACAAGGCTTGGCAGTTCGGGCTGGACTGTTCCCATGAGGCACAGGGTCAGACTGATTTGCATATGGCCATGTCTGAACTCGGGTGGCAGAGTGGGCTAAAGAACGGTGATGGATTAAACCCAGATCAGTTGACTGGGGGAGAGTGCTTGCAATGTTCAACACTCCGTCCATCATTTCCTTTGGTTTTTGCAACTGATTAATATTTCACAGCCACTCTAGAGCAATCTGCAAATGTTCCACAAGAAACATATGAAAAGCATATTTCTGACAGTGCACCTTTTCTCTTTTCGAATCATGAGCACCTCACTCATGTGCATGGATGTTCTATATTGAAACACACATACATTTATTTTCAGGATAACTTTACAATGCTACTTCCGTTAGGATAGTTAGTCCAGAGTAGGACTTTGTGGTGTTGCGTCAGACCCTGCAATAGCATGGCGTACAACCTCATACTTGCCTCTGGATGCTCAGTTTGTCAAACAATAGTTGTGGTCATCAATCACTGAAGAAGACCTGTTCAACTCTAGGCAACATGGTGGCAATAAGGGCATGTCCAGCAGACATTAGTTGAGAATGGCCTAGCTTTGTTTTCCAAAACTGCTCAAATCTGCTCTAAAGAGGATTCTGTGCCCAAGCACAGAAGCACAGAAACTTGTCAGTGCTTGGCCTGCTGGTGCCTCCCTGGATCGCAAAAGGGTCCATGGAGCTGAAACCATCTTTCATAAATCGCTAACCTTGTAGTCTGGATTCAACGAGAGGGTTGAATGATTTCACTCCTCCTCGAATCCACTGGCAACTACACACGAGGTGATATGTTAGTCAGCAGAAGACATGAGCAAAGGGGATAGGAATACGAGAGAAAACAGAGGCACTTGTCACTCAGTCGGACACTGCCTTCAGCTGGTTAAGTGCTGACATCTAAAAACAATAAAGAGGTTTTTCATATCTTATCCATTTTCATGCAACATGTAATACTTTCTTGTACACATGATATAGCTTCAGAATGCCTCTATGTTTTTGACTCTGTAAATTCTGGGGAATTATGACATTTTATGAACTGGAAAATAAATATTATCTAAGAAACAGATGGCAAAAGTATTATATTCTTTCACTTTATATAACTATGTTCCCTTTCATGAGAACATGCACTCCGGTTTGAAAATAGATTGAAAGTTGCTTTTCTCGCAAATGCGATGTAAGAGCATTCATTAGAATGATAAAGTTCACCTGGTCAACAAAAAATCACTTTCTCATCCTAAATTGTTACTTTTATATAATGAGTGCATCCAGAAAAAAATATTAAAAAGTTTCTAATCGGGGGAGGAGCCTAGCGCTTGACCAAGATGGCCGCGTGAGCTTTGCGCTCCCGAGACCCTCGTGCCCTCCGTCGACTATCCTGTCTCTAATCCTGTTTGCATGCATGGCATCGTGCAGATGACTTGTCAGGGAGGCGATTGATGCTACCCGCGGTCGGATCGCCCACCGGTAACCGGAGTTATGCATGGCGGAAGATTGAGGCCTATCTCCGAGGGATGCCAGGGGCTAGAGTTGGCAGGATGCCCGACCTCTAATTGAACAACAGCGGCCAGGCGAGGTGTGAACTACCGGACGGAGGTCCCCATCCTTTCACTTTCACTTTCTCGCCCTTTGTTGGCCCTGCCCAGGGAGTGCTCTCGGCTGCTTTATTATCATTTGGACGCTCTGCACGCTACTCTGGCGGCCCATCGCAGGACTGCGCACTCCTGCCTTCTTTCGCTGGAAGAGGGTCGTCCTGTTTGAACCGACCTGCTTGAGCCAACCATGTCGGGCAAAGCAGAGGTGGATCGGCTGAAGCCTAAGGCCACCAGGCGGGGAGCCTATACTCAGGCCAATAATATGGACC
Source organism: Triturus cristatus (assembly GCF_964204655.1). Classification (NCBI taxonomy): domain Eukaryota; kingdom Metazoa; phylum Chordata; class Amphibia; order Caudata; family Salamandridae; genus Triturus; species Triturus cristatus. The sequence goes on along the minus strand of NC_140588.1, from coordinate 335,196,482 downwards.
GCTACGCCCAGCAGAAGGGGTCACCGGGTGGACCGAGCCAGTCGCCGGATGCACAGAAGACTGCCTCACCCTTGGCCCCGGAGCTCTTGCTCCAGGATGTCATGGGCGCGCTCGAAGGGCTGCAGACTTCGATTGGGAGACAGTTTGATGCCCTGGCGCACAAAGTGGATGCCATCTTGGTGGACGTTAATCTGATCCGCGCGGATTTGGGCAAAACGAACGAGTTAAAACCCTGGACCTCAAGACCACGGGCCTCGCTGATGATGTCTCGGAACTACAGACCGAGGTCCGTAAGTTGCGGACCGAGAGTGATCTCGCCGCCCGTCGGCTGGAGGACTTTGAGAGCCGGGCCAGGCGCAACAACGTGCGCGTTATCGGGGTCCCGGAGTCCTCGGACGAGACTTCTGTAGACCTGCTAGTGGAGGACTTGGTGCTTAACCATCTGCAGCCTAAGGGTCTTGGAAAGTTTTTCGCAGTTGAGAGGGCCCATAGAGTGCCGGGTGGTAGGCCCAAGGTGGGAGCCCCACCGAGGCCGATTGTCGCCCGGCTCTTTCATTTTCGAGATCGGGACGCTATCCTGCAAGCATCGAGGGTGACGGGCCCGGTCCCCTTCCAGAACGCTTCGGTGAATTTCTATCCTGACTTCACCCAGCAGGTGCAGAGGCAGAGGCAGGGCTTCCTGGGGGTGAAGAGGCGGCTTCGGGAGAGGGAACTGAAATATGCCATGCTCTTCCCTGCCAGACTACGTGTGGTGTACGAAGACCGAACATTCTTTTTTTAGTCGCCTGTCATGGCCGATGAATGGCTGGACGCTCTGCCCCGATGACGGACGGGAGAGGACACTGCCGCAGACGGGGACAGTGGCCGGGATGAACAAGGTTGATGTCTTCGGAACCGGACTGACTCGATTTGACTCTAGTTACTGACTTGAACAGAATGCAGTAAATACGGAGGGTTGTGGGAGGACGAGGGGAGCTCTTTCCTCCCTTAGGGTACTTTTTGTAGATTTTGGGTTTGGTAGGGCGACAGGCACACTGCAAGTTGGGGGGGCTTTGTAAGCTGCAGCAGGGGTGCAGGGTGGGGGGGATAGTTGGGATTTTGGGTTTGTTGTTGGGGGGTTTGTTTCTGCAAGGCGTATTGATTATTTTCAGGACTGTTCCATGGTGGCTCTTCGGGTGTGGGGTGGGCCTCCTTACGTTTGGGGATGGGGGGTAGGGGTTTAAGTGTTATTAGCTGGAATGTTAATGGTTTGGGGGATCGCATTAAGCGCGGGATTGTTTTGCAATTCCTGAAACGGTCATTGCCGGATGTCGCCCTACTGCAGGAGACGCACCTTATAGGTAACACGTGCTATGCTCTTAATAGGAAGGGTTACAAATTCATAGCACATTCAGGATTTTCCTCTGGGTCCAGGGGTGTGGGCATCCTAGTCAGAGCCTCGCTACCATTTGAGGTGGACTCCACCATTGTTGACGATAGGGGGAGGTTTGTGGCGGTGGCGGGGCGGTGGGAAGGAAGAACTTTGGTTTTAGTTTCGGTTTATGTCCCGCCGGCCCTGCAGGCCTCCACGTTTACAGATCTGGGTAGGGCCTTGCTGGATCTCCCGGGGGGTATGCTTGTGGTGGGGGGTGACTTCAATGCTGTCGGCTCTGGGCTGCTGGATAGATACCCGCCCAGAGACACAGGGGGGGCTCAGAAGTGGCTTCCAGACTTTCTTGACACTCTTGGCCTGATAGACTGCTGGAGGCTCCGGCACCCCACACAGAGCCAATACACCTTCCACTCCGGAGCGCATGGTAGCCTCTCTAGGATTGATTACCTGCTCACTCTGGCTGCGCATGCCTCAATGGTGTCCGAGGCCAGGCACATGGCGCGTGGTATATCGGACCATTCACCAGTGTGGGTCAGACTGGATGTTGGCCGTGAGGGAGGGGGAAGAGTGGCTCCTATTAACCCTTGGTACTTCCGAGACCCCAAGATGCGCAGCGCACTGGTGAAGACGGTTGATAATTTTTTCAAGGATAATCAGGGATCCGTGGACTCGGCAGTGTCGCTGTGGGAAGCATTTAAGACCGTGCTGCGAGGGGAGGCCCTCTCCCTTGTAGTGGCGGCCAAGCGGCGGAGAGATGGCGAGGTTATGCAGGTTGAGTAGGAGATCGTGGCTTTGGAGGGAGCGCTAGAGGAGGAGGTTACAGAGGCCTCACTGCATGAGCTGAGCTTGAAGCAAGCCGAGTATAAGGACCTGGTGACGAATGCTGCTAAGACCCTCAGTAGGGAACAGCAGGGCCGCTTGTATGATGTTGGTGACAAGGCCGGGAAACTCCTAGCTTGGCTGGACAAAAAAGAACGGGTTAACAGAGTAGTGCCGGAGTTGACGGGAGAGGGGGGAGAGGTGATTGTGGAACCTGAGAGGATTGTACAGTGCTTCACGGACTATTTCCGTATGGTTTATGCCTCAGTGTCGGATAGGCCGCCCGAGGACTCGCGTGACCTCTTGCGTGATATCGCTTTGCCCTGTCTTTCCGACGTAGATAGGGACGATTTGGATGGAGACATAACGGTCGATGAGGTGGCGGGAGCTATCCGCGCGCTGAACTCGGGCAAGGCCTCGGGCCCGAATGGCTTGCCAATTGACCTGTATAAGCTGTTTCCGGATAGGGTTGCCCCTCACCTGCGCGCCATGTTCGTGGAGGCGCGGGGGAGTGGGACCCTCCCGTTGGATCAGCGACTGGCGACAATTGTTGTTATACACAAAGATGGTAAACCCCGAGATAAGTGTGCCTCATATAGGCCTGTCTCACTTCTTAACGCCGAGCCGAAGATTCTGGCTAAAGTCCTTGCGGCCCGATTGATCAGGGTACTTGGAGACCTGATCCACCCGGATCAATCCGGTTTTATTCCGCATCGTAACACCGCGTTAAACCTTCAGCGCCTTCATGGCGTAATCTCCAGGGCGGGCACGCTGCGTGAACCAGCCGTTGTGGCGTCTCTCGATGCCACGATGGCCTTTGATACGGTGGAATGGGCATATTTGTGGGCTGTGCTGGCCAAGTTCGGCTTTGGCCATGGCTTTGTGAGCTGGGTGAGGTTGCTGTATGAGGGACCCCTTGCGAGTGTGGTGGTAAATGGCCGGGCGTCGACTCCGTTTCAGCTTGGGAGGGGCACTCGGCAAGGTTGCCCCCTGTCGCCATTGTTGTTCGCCCTCGCCCTTGAGCCACTGGCGGCGTGGATACGCTGGAACCCGGATATACGGGGACTTAGATGGTCGCCCGAACACGAGGACCGCATTTCGCTATATGCTGATGACATCCTGTTGTATCTTGCCTCGCCCAAGAAATCACTGATAGTGGTCTGTGACGTTCTTACATCTTTCGGTAGGAATTCGGGTCTCGTCATCAACTGGAGTAAATCGTATTTATATGTTCTGAGTGGCGAGGTTCCACCGATCCCGCGAACTTGTTCGATCCAGATCGCTCAGCAGGGCTTCGTGTATCTGGGGATCTTTATCTCCACGGACTCCGCTTTGCGGTATGAGAGGAACCTGCTCCCCCCCCTGGCGCGCCTGCGGCGGGATGTAGAGGGCTGTCGGAGGCTGCCGCTCTCCCTCGTTGGGGGCGCTGCCTTGTTCAAAAGGATGTCTCTTCCCCGGTTCCTCTACGCATTGCAGAATACTCTAGATTGGGTACCGGCCAAATACTTTCGGGAGATCGAAAGCCTCCAACGAACGTTGTTGTGGGACGGGCGGCCGCGAATAGCAATTGCTAAGTTGACGCTTCCATGGTATGATGGGGGTATTGCGCTTCCAGACATCCGACGCTACTATTGGGCCACCCAGCTGAGCGCGATTAATCATGGTCTCTATGGCCCTGCCCTCAGCCCTGGTTATGCCATGGATAGGTGGTTGCTGCGTGGTGGTAACTATCACAGGGCGTTGTACTCGCGGTCCCTGGACTCGTCCCTCACGGGGCCCACTGGGGTGGCGGTGCGTGTGTGGAAGATGGCAACTGACTCGCTGGGCTGGAAGGATAGGCTCACCCTCGCTACCCCGCTGTTTGAATCTGAAAGATTGGGTAGGCTTTGGCATACAAAAGGTTTTGATAAATGGGACCTGATCGGCATCTCCAGGGTCGGAGAAGTGCTGATTAAGGGGAGGGTGAAGTCCTTTGAAGAGTTGCAGAAGGAGTATGAGCTGGGGACTTCCGAGTTTTTCCGCTATGTTCAGGTGCGTCATGCCCTCCGGTCAGTCCTCGTGGAGGGTGAGAAGGTGCCTGAGTCTTCTCCTTTGGAGGACCGGATCCTTGATGGCCATATGCCTGAGAGCACGATCTCGCTCATCTACAAGAAATTGATAAACGTCCGGGCGGATGCGCTTCTGGGGCTGCGGGACCAGTGGACTAGGGATGGACTCGAGTTGGATTGGCAGTCTGCTGTTTCCTCTCCCAAGGAGGTTGCGATCCCGTCGCGTCTGAGGCTGGTGCAGCTCAAAATAGTGCATCGAGTGTATGTGACGGGGCCAAGGCTGGTTCATATGGGGTTCTCTGAGGAAGGCCTATGTAGGAGGGGATGTGGTATGGTGGGTACTTTCCTGCATATCATCTGGGAATGTGGTGTCATTGCGGAATTCTGGAGGAGAGTCCATGCAGTGATGGGGGAGGTGACGGGGATTGCTATGCAGCCGGAAGCGCGGTGTTGTCTCCTGAATGTCTGGGGGCCCACTGATCACGATGCGGCACAGACCCAATGGGTGACTCTGGGTAACATGGTCGCTAAGAGAGATATCGCGCGATTGTGGGGCTCCGCGGGGCCCCCCACATAGACCGCGTGGAAAGAAAATATGGATTGGAGTATGCTCAGGGAGAAGACAGTATATTGCGCAAGAGGCCGCCCTCGGAAGTGGCACGCCATCTGGGGGCGGTGGAATCAATACAGGGGGGGAATATGTCTTGCCCCTGATTTGGATCCCCCCGAGGAACAGCTTTCTTCTTGACATTCTTTCCAGCTCAGTATATAAGATGTGATGCTTAATTGACTTCTTGGGCCTCTGCTGTCCCCCTTCTTCCTCTTATCACAGTACTGTGACTGTTAGATGATTGGGGTCCGGCCTCCCCTGGGGGGCTTTCACCATGGGCATTCAGTGTTTTCGCCTTGCTGGGGTTCGTTGTGTGTTTGTGTTTACTTAAAAATGGAATCTTTTCACTGCTCCTTTAATGCAATGTGGACGCTTCTTTGTCCTTCTCTAACGAAGCTGCCGAACCTCCGGGTTGTCGGCTGAATAGCTGTGTCCAGACTCTTGAAGAAATAAAGGTTTTTAAAAAAAAAAAAAAAAAAAAAAAAGTTTCTAATCCCGAAAGGATAGTTCTGAAACAGTTCTTTAGCAAATAGAGTTTGTCTCCACAAACAAAACGGTATTCCTAAAAATACCTCTCTGTTCTCTGTTCAGAATTCTGCCATTTCCAAATATGATCACAAATACTTTTCAAGGTTTTCCTGACTCTGGCAATAAGGTCCTGGATCCTGTGTCTTGATTGTCTAGCAAGGATGCTCTGCACCATGAGCAACTTATACTCTGTAACTTCTAAATGGCCATCACTCACTTGTACTGTGGCTCCATGGAGCAAGTGATGTACCCAGGCATCCAGCAAAGATGCAAATCCGCTCTCCGAGTGGCACCACCACTCTGCGCACACTGCCACTTTAGTTCCTCTTAATGCGCTCAGACCCCAACAGAGTCATGCTCAAAATCTTATTGCTTACATAGATGTGAGTCTGATCTACGTATTGTGACAACCATCAACTGCTATTATGACTCGATCTTAAGCAGGCAATCAGAATGGTGCTGAATTGATTGTGAAGTCGAATAATTTTATATAGGTTTTAATTCACAATCACAGAATGGAGAAGGAAGCATCTTTGTGTTACCTGACCTGTCCAGCAGGCCAACCCGTCACCTTCGAGAAGAAGCGTTTCAACGATGATGGTGGTTAGGTCAGCGCCTGGCCAGAGGTGCACATTTTACGAGATATGATTTGAATCATTGAATGGTGGTTGATTAGGATTTAAAATAGCAGGTCATATCAGCAAATCTGGCTGCTCACCATTCAACCAATGAGAAATAGCCCTGCTGTGCAGCCAATCAGAACTTCTACGGCATGCAAAGCATGGATTGTCTGCCATGGGCTAGACAAGTTAGGAAGTCTACAGCAGTCAGGGGTCTTCTGCAGGATCCTACCCACTATTGCCTGTGATGTTTTCTTTTTGCAGGTTTTTAAGTGGATCATGGAAATGATGGCTTCAACCACTGACACACGGTGTCCTAGACATAAAATGTCTGTCCATCCAGACTCGTATGATGTAAGAGACTTATCTGCACTAATTTCTGAAGTGATTAAAAGCCATCAGAGTTGAGCGAGAAGGCCTAGTGAGTTTGAGGAAAGGGTTGGAGAGTCCTGTCTTGCCCTAGTACCTGAATGATAGGGCAATGTGTGCCTGTCTTTAAAGAGATGGGTGCATGCTCACCAATGCCCTGTTCTGCCATTACTGCAACTTATGCATGTGACGTTTGGGAAAGCTTGCATACAAGGAGTGACAGGAAAACTGTCGCATTTCCAAACTGAAAAAAAGAAACTTGGGGCCATATGTAGGAAGCCAATTTGCGATCGCAAATGCTGAAATTCACAGAATTTCAGCGTTTGCGATTGCATTTTGGGCAGTATGCTATGTAGCACACAAAAACCCACACGCAAAATAAGGAATCGCAAAATTTGCAATTCCTTATTTTGTGAATGCATTTAAAGAATCCCAAATTGCGATTCCTTAAATGCAATGTAGGAAGCACCCAAGTTGTGCGATTTTGGCTTAAGGAATTGCAAATTACCACCAACTTCAGGTTGGTGGCAATTTGCGATTTCTTTGAAAAATGCACTTTTTTGCATTTTTCAAAGTGCCATGTGGCGCACATACATGCCCTTAGCGCATGAATATGCGCCACATGTGCACACATGTTTATTTCAGGGGTGCAAAAGGGTGTCCTTTTGACACCCTTGCAACCTTGAAATTGCATTCTCAATTTGCGATTCTCTAATTGAGAATCACAAATTGAGAATGTCTTCCTATTCATTCCCATGGGCCTTCTAGCCCATAGGAATGAATGGCAAGGTATTCCTTATTTGCAAATCTCAATTTGCGATTCGCAAATAAGGAATATGTAGGATTCGCAAAATATTTTGCTAATCCTACCTACATTACGTTTTGCGATTCTCTAATTGCGATTCCCTAAAAATCGCAATTTGAGAATCGCAAAACACGTTTTACCTACATATGGCCCTTGATCCCCACTCCCTGGGAGAAAGCTCCTTGGGTATCAGGGTTGGTTATTTATTTATTAATTGTTTTTTAAAAACATATTCCTACTTTGGGTGCTGCTCACCAAACTTTCAGTGCCTTCAGACAGAGATCTCTGCAGGGTCGGCCTACATCTCTTAATAAGGCAGGCGGTTGTCCAGCCGGTTAGGTGGAGAAAATGTCCTCCTTCACCCTGTGGGACTGACGGCTTCCCATCCAACAACAAATTAGGCCCATGGGGTACTAAGCTACTAGGACCCAAGTTTATAATGTTAAGCCATCCTTTGAATCCAGAGATCGAACTGCTGCAGCATATTGCTTATTAGTCTGTTCCGATACCTGCTCAAACATGTTCTTCTGCCCTTTATATAAGTACGGACAACTGACTAGTCTTGTAGTATATCTGATGACCATTCCATCCCATACCATGTTCTGTGTGGTGCATTCCCCACAGTTTTCATTTCAGCCTTGCTGAGCATTCATATCTTAATATTCTGCTATCCTCAACAATGGTCTGCTGGTACTGCACCACCAGACCTCATCTTTTACATTTCTCAGAGTGCACTCTCTAGTGAAGCCTGTAGCACTCACAGTTTACACTGACTCTCTATTGAAATGGACTCATTCCGGTTTAGCAAGCACAACCAATGCACTTGAATCTTTATGAACTGTCTAACCCAGTTTCATCCCTAGTAGGTCACAGAATAAATGGTTGTTTATGTCCTACTGCTACTAATGTTCATTTGCATGGCATCATGTCCTGAATGTCCACTACCGCGCCATATAATATTGAATGCAAGCCACCACATCCCATGATTCATTTTCAACTTCTATTCTTTGCCCCCCTATTCCATTTTTGATCCTGCGCTTTGTTTGTTGCTCAGAAATTTCTGCACTCGATTCATCCCGACCCTTTTCTTCATTTTAAGATCTATTTGCTAAACATCCCATTTTTACTCAGATTCATTTGCTTGTGAAAACTCCTTATTTCTAGTAGAAGATTTTGCAAGTCTCTCCTTTGTGTGCCGCCAGCACGACCTGCACAACTTCAAAATGCCATTGTTTTGAATTTAGTGCAAAAAGCCAAGCTCAGTACATTCACTACTTTTATGTTGCTCCAACAGACCCTTTGGTGATATCACACTCAGGCGTATTTCTTCCACAAAGTCTACAATCCAGTTCAATTCACACATTTCCTCTTTACTCCCAACAATTTTATATTTCACAGGGCCAGCTTTCCGCCTTGCTCAAACCACCTTAAATTGGTGTCTTATCTGTCCACCTGTGACACCTGTACTCTGCATTGGAATCGACATTGCACCTCAAGCAGAGCACAGAAAGACACGAGAAAAATTTACAGAAAAAGGCAGTTGTAGTCTATTTTATGTGTGAACTGATTTCATTCGTAGGCTGTGGTGTATTAAAAGCCACAGGCCGCCATATTGCAGCAACACTAGTGTCCAGCACGCAACTGTCAGTGGGCTGCGTCACACGGAGGAGGAGGAGGAGGAGTTTCGCTTTGATTCGGTGCTCGGTGCTTGAGCCGCGGCTGGCTGGAGCTGCCAACGCCAACCTCAACAACAACGCAGGAGACCGGGTTCTCTTTTTGGAGACTGGGGCCAGACCGGCGAGATCAGCAACCGAAGCAGGAGCCAGAGTTAGAGCGGGTCCGCCATTGAGGGCAAGCGCTCGCTCACACACTGCACATCGTCTGCCCGCGTTCTCTCCCTCTGAGGGGAGGTGCCGGGGAAGAAGCCCTTGAGTAGAGCAGAGCCTGGTGCCTGGTGCCTGGTGCCTGAGCCGCGATTGTTCCGGAGACCGGCAACTGGTTACTGGGTACCGGATACTGGATTCCGGATACTGGTGAGACTGATACTGGTGAGACTGATAACCGGTAACCAGAGCTTGAGCTTGAGCTTGAGCTTGAGCGAGATTCCCGATAGTAGGCACACACTCGCTCGCTCGCTCACTTATGCACATTTTGTTCACCTTTGCTTGTGCATTTGGTCCCTCCCTCTCCCTCTCCCTTTTGCCCGCAACAGTTACTACAGTTATGAACAGTCATTATAGAACCCTGTTTTAGCCGCGTGTGATCGCTTGAGTCAATTGCTGTCTTGTGTGAAACGCGTTGCTGCAGGCAGTAGCGGAAAGGTTGCCGGACTTCAAGCCCCAGAGGTTTAAGGGGGCTGCCTCACCTGTTGCCAGTCCTGACTCTGACCCAGAGCCTTCAAAACTACCTAGCGCTTCCCGCTTCGCGGGAAACGCGTCGCGGCAGGCAGAAGCGGAAAGGTTGCAAATCTTGCTATTGTATGTAACCATGTCACTCGCCACGGTCAAAGAGGGGAAACGTTGCCTTACACCTGCCATAGCAAGCGGAAGGACCACCGGTACTCTTGACGACTTTTTCCTGAAAGCAGCCGATGTTGTAGGAAGGGAGATTGCCCGGACTGAAAAACGCTTGTCTATGGAACTCCTTAGCAACAGACGCTCCTCTCTAGGTGATTTAAATCGTGTGGTGTCACCAGTAAGGGTAGATTTGACTTCCGCATGCCCATATAGTTCTTCGTACTCTGACTACCCTGTTGTCGTGGATTCTGTGTCTAAGAGTAATGATTCCTTCAGCAGCCTTGATTCATCTGAGGGTTTCTATTCAATTGAGCCTAGAAAAAGCTTGCAGCCAGAAGATCATGTAGCTCCTGAAGCTGTAGCTCCTGAAGCCAATATAGTAGCGGCTCTCCCTAGTTTGGCTAAGGAAGGGATGAAGAAAAGGAAAAGGGGTGGTAACAGCCAAACAGGCAGGAAATCCAAAATTTCAAAATTAACTGGTACACATAGTGTCACTTGTTCTAAAAACTACACCAAAAAACCTAAGAAGAATTCCCAAATATTGTTAGACCCTGTCCTGTTGTCTTCTGCTTTACACAATAGAGATATGATTAGTGAAAAGGTCGAGGACACAACAGTATCTCTTTCCAACATAGTCCATCTTCTACGTTCCTTCACCCTCCCACTAATAGAGAGATTGAAAAACATTAATAATAAGTTAGATACCTTGGGGGAGCTCGTCAATATCAACAAATGTAGGCTTGAGAATTTAACACCGCCCAACACGATCACCTGTACTGAAACAATATTTAACAATAACCCAGCCCCTCAAGGTCCAAATACCCAGGTAGCTGGTGATAATTGCTTACCTCTGATGCCCCCGATAACTACAAGTGTCAACTTTACTGAACCCACCCGACCTATTACTACTTATTTACAACCTAGTGATAAAAGTTCGAGGGAGAAAGAGCGGGATGATCAGGATGAACGGGTTTCTTTACCAGTTATTAACCTTCCACCAGCGTGCTCACCTTTAGTAGTAGTGCTCGCAAATGTCCCTTCATTGAATAAAGGCGTCAGTGAGGACTTTGGTCAACTAAAAAACAAGGTGCTTCACTGGCTTACCAAGAATACCACGGCGGGCAATAACATTTGGAATGATTTAATAATGGTGCGAAGAGTGGCATGGATTGGCAGATCCAAGAAGTCAATTGATGGAGATTGCATTATACTTAATTTTAAAAATTCTTTTTTGGTTAGACGAATTATCAACGAATCATTATTTAATGTGAAACCTCAATCGAGGGGTATCCAGATTCTCCCACTCGATTATTTTTATAGAGAGCTGAATAGACCAAACCCCGGTATGCTCCCTGAGCTAGGGGGGAGGACGAGCCATCACACCCCACTTAACTCAGGCTGGGAATACCCAAGGAAAACATTTCCTAACAGGACCTGGCGTGGGAACGACAGCTGCCACCGTAGTTTCTCAGGGGTCAACCGCTTCTCAGTTTTGAGCGGACTTGAAGGAGTGGACTGACGCCCATCTACGGAGGCCGCTGTTATTCCAGTTACGACTGATTTATGTGTACCAATCGCGATACCCTGCGAAACCAATGTGGAGTTGGTAACCTTACCATTGCACCAAACAGAGCAAATAAAAAACAAAGGTACCAGGATTGCGTTCTGGAATGTAGCTGGTCTCCGTTCCAAGATTGATAATCCCATATGGATTGATTATATCAAGAATATAGACATCGTATGTTTGCAAGAGACCTGGTCCTTGGAAGCCATCCACATTACCGGATATAGAACCTTCCATCAACCTGCTAGTCCTTCTACCTCTGGGAGAAATAAAGGGGGCCTGATTATTTATTTATCTAATCTGATGGAGACCCTGTCAGTAAAAGTGGTGGGCCAATGTGATTACTATCAGATTATTTTAATCCAGGTAGCCCCCAAAGTGGAGATGCTCATTGTAAATTTATACAATAGTATTGAGAAAGGTCTTGTAAATGGTTTGATAAATACTCTCACTAAAGATCTAGGAGTTTTGCTAGCCTCTTCACACCGGGATTCCATTATTATTTGGGGAGGTGACTTTAATCACCACCTCTGTAAACATTTTCTAAGCGGTTGTGGTGATCAAGAAAAATATAAATCTGAATATCAACCACATTTCGATCATAATAGCGGGGGTGATTCTTTTAATGAAATGATGGCGACTTTTGATCTTGGCTTTGTCAACTTGCTCTGCAGACCTCCAGTGGAGTTTAGATCAACGTATGTGGGGAGAGGGTATAGTACGTTGATTGACTTCATTACAATCACCAATTCCCACTCCAGCTGGTTAACTGATTTTGCCACACATACTCTTGGGGTGAGTGATCATCTTCCCTTGAGTTTCAGCATACATCTCCCCTGCAAATCAGCCCGTTCTGTGGTGGAGAAATTGGCCTGGACTACCGACTGCTCCCTATATAGAACGAACGGGTTTGCCCTTAGATGGTCACACTGTAATCAAGTGGAGTTGAATAGGAATATCATTAAACAGGCATTAACCTCCATTAATGTGTGCCTTCAGGATGAAGTATCCCACTTAGACATTATGGAATCTTTTGCCTCTATTACTAAGATTATTAAGGATGTCCTACATCGCCCCCCTAAAGTGGGGAAAGTAGCTAGAAAAGGGTGGTTTGATTCTGCGTGTACTAAGGCCCACACTGCTTTAAAGATAGCCTTGGGGAAAAATCCAAGGAACCAAACGGAAATTACTCACCTTAGGCGTGTGTACAATCAGGCCCGGAAGGCTCGAAAACGCGCGCTTAAGAACGACGCGTGGGATTGTTTATACAATGCGTCCTTGGAAAAGGATTGCTCTGCCTTCTGGCTGGCGGTTAGGGCTCCCTTCCTCAATACAGGGGAAATCGACAGAATGGACGTGGCCATCACTGAAGATTCTTGGGTCGACTTTTTCGCTGAGGTCTATAATCCGGGAGGGAAAGACAAATTGGTAGTTATGAAGTCTACTTCCCAGGGGCAATTGGCGGACGATTTCGTCCCGATCAATTTAGACGTTACTGTTGATGAACTCTCGGTCGCAATCACCCAGAGTAAAGGTAACAAAGCGCCAGGAGCAGATGGCGTCCCAATTGATTTATTTAAAATTCAGCCGGGACTTTGGTCGCCTCTACTCAAGCGCGCTCTAGAGGCTAGTTGTGCGCGGGGTTTCATCGATACCTGGGCAGACTCGGTAATTATACCAATATTCAAAAAAGGGGACCGAGATAAACCTTCTTGCTACCGTCCCATATCCCTTCTGGATTCTTTCTTAAAAGTCACTGGGCGAGTTATCCTGAATCGGTTGCAACTTTGGGCAGATGAGTTTAACATCTTATCGCCGGTTCAATACGGCTTTCGTAAGGGCTGCGGTACTGTAGAACAGGTACTCAACTTTACGTCTTTAGTTGGCAAATATACACAGGCCAAAGAGGGCAAACTTTTTGTCGTGTTCGTCGACCTAAGTGCGGCTTTCGATTGTGTTATTCACAATCGATTGTGGCAGATTTTGAGTGATATGAAGGTTGACGAAGTAATTATCTCCTTTCTAAGACAGCTGTATGCTGGCGCTAGGGCAAAGGTTAGATACGGTTTAAATGGGGAATGCACTAAGCCCTTTTACGTAAAAAGGGGCGTGAGACAAGGGTGTGTACTCGCCCCACTGCTGTTTAACCTGTATACCAACGACTTAGAAAAAGTCCTGATTGCTACAGTACGCGATTCCCCCCAGGCCAATCAGCACCAAATTGCATCCCTCCTATATGCTGATGATGCAGTGATCATGTCCCGGACGCAAAGAGGCCTTCAAACTGCTCTGGACACTTATATAAACTTTATGGATAACAGGGGGTTAAAACTGAATGTTTCTAAATCATTTGTAATGTCCTGTGGCAGCGGCAAGAAAAGAGCGTGTCGTTTGTTTGTGGGGAAAGAGGAACTTGCCACATCTAAAATATTTTCCTATCTGGGAATAGTTCTCGAGGAAAAGGGGTCCTGGGGTCCTGCTATTAGAAATAGGACATTATCATTTAAGAAAGCAACTGCTGCACTTATGATCTTCTCAAAAAAGCTGGGGAAGAGGCCGCCTGCAATACTGCTAAAAATCTATCAAGCCAAGTGCATCAGTATAGCCATTTATGGGGCAGGCATTTGGGGGATCAATAATAATTTCTCCACGATACAAAGGGTAGAGAATGCATTCTTAAGATTTATCTTGGCAACCCCTGCTAGCTCCCCTGTTTTTAACTGTCACGCAGAGTTAGGTATGCGCTATGTGAGCGATTTGATTAGTATTCAACCAGTTCTGCTTTGGTACAGGGTATGGACTTCTCCAGCTCTAACGTTAAATAGAGACATCCTCAAAGATTGCATGGGATTGGATAAAGCACTTAGGATACCCTGGTTGAAATATATTTGCCAATTTACAAGGGATCTGGGCAGACCAGAGTTTTATTTTCAACCGGAGACCATGTGCAGTCTAACAAGAAAGGACTTGAAGGAGCTATGCTGGTCCCATGTTGAATCACTTAGATTAGGAGTTGAATTTAATAAGAACCTTGTATTACAACATCAACTTACATTGGTTTCTAATGATATTCAGCCATATTTAAAATGGTGTCAGGTGGGCTTTGACCGTTTTTTGCTCACTAGGCTAAGGTTCGACGTCTTTTTCCGCTTAGTCTCCTTCCCTGCAGTTAATGATTGGTCAAGAAAATTATGCAATTGCCCGTGCGATAATTTGTCTATCCAATCTACTTTGCATGTTATTTGTTTTTGTAAATTTTATTCAACGGAAAGATCTAGATGGATTAAGCCATTTTTAAAAAAGCATGGCTCATGGAGACACTGTCGGCCCGCCTTATTGTTTTTAGTATCTTTACAAGATGAATACTGTGTGTCAACAATGTTGGGCTTTTTAAAAAGTATTTTAAGGAAAAGGAAATGTTTAATCAATTCTTAGGTAACTTATTTATGTTCTGTGTAACATTGTTTTTATTGTTCTTAATGTCGTTTACCTTTGTCTGTACATGAACATGTTACTTTTATGATTTCGTGAATCTTGAAATCGAATAAAGTATTATCTAGTGTCCAGCACATCCGGTTGCTTTCAAAGGTTCCCTGGAATTCTATAAACTTTTAAAGAATACAGATTACTCGACAAAAAATATTCCTAACTCGCACAAGGAAATATTTCCATTTTATCACGGGCTCCGATGTAACTCCAGAATTACCCTCCCTAGCCCCTCATTTTATATTTCTTGAGCTTTTTAATGAGGATTTTTGTGCATGCCAGAAAGCAACTGTCTCTGAGGACAGGTCACCAATACACCCCCATCAAAAGCAAATTAAATATTGTTTTCATGTTTTGCGTGGGAATGGAAAGTGTTCCCACATGTTTTTCTCTTCTTTCTTCGTATCAAAGATCCGTGAATGAAGGTACTCAGCTAAGCCTGGACGAAATTTTCACTACACCGGCGTGAAATTAATGAAATATTTTGAAATTTCATATTATGATATTTCATATAATTTTCAGGTACAGGAAACTGGTTAATTCAGAAAATGCCTTGCTCGAGAGATATTTTCTGCTCAAACCAGTGTTCTGCTAGTTTCTCACATTACGGGGCTTATTTACAAGCCCATTGTGCCACTGGCAGTGGCGGCTGGTATTTGAAGGTGGTGGGGAGGGGCGGGGGGGGGGGAGTGAGAAATTAAATGTCAAAATTTAAAACTCACACTTACCTATCTGCCGCTGCCACCCGACGTCGCCGCCTCCTCTAGGCCATCTTCCATGCTTCCAGGGGGCAGGATGCACCCGGCTTCCAGCCTCCCGTTAGCCAATCACAATGCTCCAATGCAGCATTTTTGATTCGTCTGAGCGCTGTGGATCAGCACTCAGCCAGAGAAACGGAGACTGGGTATGTTTCCATGCAGGCTGTAATGCAGCCTGCATGGAGAACATGCAAAGTGTGCCTGAATGTTTGGCCAGCGCCAGAGGGCCAGCCAAACATTCATGCGCACTTTAGGGAGTGCAAACCACACCTCCCATGTTCTGTCAGC
This sequence comes from Triturus cristatus, assembly GCF_964204655.1. Taxonomy (NCBI): domain Eukaryota; kingdom Metazoa; phylum Chordata; class Amphibia; order Caudata; family Salamandridae; genus Triturus; species Triturus cristatus. The sequence continues at coordinate 335,180,699 of NC_140588.1, read as the reverse complement.
AGAGCAGCCCTGCCCCGTCCCTCTAGCAAAGCTGCCTAGTGCCACTGCTCAAAAGCAGTGGGGCAACGCTCTTCTGCCTTTGCGGAGGAGCCACCACTGGTTGCTGGTGCGTCAATTTTTTGAGGCACCGGCTGTGCAGTGTGACTGCCAGGCGCGGTGCGTCCATTGGGGCGTTGGGGCGCTGCCCCCCCGCCCCCGCACCCGCCCGCGCCTGCAGCTCCCTCCTCGGTGTCTCTGAACTTAGTTTACTTAAGTTCAGAGACGCCGAGGGTGGGGAGAACTGACAATGCATGTCAGTCAGCATGACGTCGGACCGTGGGTGGTCCGGCGTCATGTTGACTGACATGCATTGTCAGACAAGCCAGGGAAAGGCAGCACAAGTGCGCATGAGTGGGCATGGAGAGTAATTTTTACCCCGTGCCCAGTCATGCGTACTTGTGTTTTCACTGCCTTGCGCATGCCCATTAGGAGCCCCTCGGTCTCCAAATGGGCAGGCGGCGGGCGTAGCGTAAGCTGTGCCCTCAGCCAATCCTGGCGCTGCAGCAGCACCAGGATTGGCTGAGGGGTTGCCACTCCAGTGTGCTGACGTGCGTGGTGTTCCAGTTTGAAGGGGGTGGCAGAGGCGCCAACGCGGACCAGGAGCCGAGGCGGTCGGGTCAGGTAAGTTTTTGTTTTAATTTTAATTTTAATTTTATTCTCCTCTCCCTCTGCCCCCCACCCCGCGCGACCTGCTTTCGTTTTGCAATTTATGCAGAATCCCAACACAGTTCTGAAGTCTCCGCTCAGTTCTACTGAGCATTCGCTGCTGACAGCCTCTTCAGAATGCGACAGCTTGTGAATATATGTATGTAGTCGAAGTCGATCACAACACGATCCAGAGCTCCCTTTCCGGGCAGTGGGGGAAATGTGCTGGGGCCACAGGGACAGGAGCAGGCATCTTGTGCACTGGCCAGACCCCCCACCTCCCCAGGGATGGCCGTACAGGTGGCCTGGGCCACCAGCCCCTCTCGCCTTTGGGCCTGGGCATCCCCCCAGAGCTGAAGCCAAGCCGGGGACCAGAGGAGTTGGGCGAGGTGGCTGCAGACAGTGGGCCGATTAACAGCCCCAACGAGGAAAAGGCCAGAAATCAACAGACTCACCAGCCCCTCCCTCCCCGATCCCATGACGTACCAGCTAGGTGGTTATGATGTAGCCTACAGCATGCCTACCTAATCTTACTACCCGCCCTACCTAGGCATGGCCTACCCTGAAGTCAAGTCCTACCCTGGATTCCACTCAGTTCTTCCTGGGGGGCTCTCTCACTGCCACCCCAACTCTGAACCAGTTTCTGACCACCGCTGCCCACGCCTATCACGGCTAGCCCCGCGAGGGTCCTGATGGATCTCCCGCCTCGCAATATGGAGGTGCATTGGGAGCGGGATGCTGGGGGGCCGCGTAGCAGAGAGGACACCATGGACCTGCCAGCAGCGGGCATCCCTTGCCCAGGACTCCGCATGTAAGAGGAGTGAGAGTAGTGGGCAAAACTATAAAGAAATGTTTTTATAGAGCCGTGCTCCTCCAAGTGAAGGTATGGCTGGCAAGGAGACCAGGGATAGGAGGGGATATGGAACAATGGGGCGAGGAGCAACCGGTGTTGGGTGAGGTTTGGGGTTTGTTATTAGTCTGCAAACCCGGGGCTCTTCTGCGGTGCCCTGGATTTCTGGGCACTGGTATAAATGATGCCACTTCGGGTGGAAGGTTAAGACACAGCAATGATTGAGAGGTGATTGTGTGTTTTATGGGACAAACAGTAAGAACGAGATCCTAGTTAACTATGCACAACATTTCTCTGCCTTGTACATCGAATCTCAGATGGCCATAACCCCCTCCAAAGTCTCAGATGTCATTATTATATGAAATCTCTTTATTGATGTCATAACTACACTTTAACAAGTGCTTTATTAACATGCTTGCTCTCCCAAATATGCTTGAAATTGCACCATTTGGCGACTCTTTTTTCAAAATTTTCTCGGGGAGCACCCCCCTTATGCCGTTCAGACTCGCTCGCTGCGTTGTCTCGCCACCGAGCACCCATCCCGAACTTTTACGCCCTACCACTTTCAAATGTCACCAGCCCCCCCTTGATGACTGCCCATATTTTCATGGCCACTTGAAGTCACCCTGCATCGCTTTTCATGGACTTTAAAATATGGCCCCTGATCACGCATTACTCTGCGTGAAAGGTGCATTCCATGGGTGTTGCTGTGGATGTTCCCACACCTGGAACCTGACCCATTAACAGTCTTACAAGATTTTGCATACCTTTGGAATGCATCAGATTCCTATGTCTCCCCAGGGGAGGCATAAAGGAGGTGCAACAAGGGGAAATACCTTCATTTCTCCTTGTTCTTCCTTTTTCTATGTGTTCTGCATTCTGCAGCAAACACAGAAATTGTTTTTGTGCTGGAAGGTGTCTCTTCCGGCACAAAAACAATCACCCCTACAATGCAGACACCGTTGCACCAATGCGCAAGGGTGGCTGCATTGGCGCATGGCAGCCTGTTGTGTGCCAGCGCAGGGGAAAAGGACAGGAATGTGCCATATCAAAGGCTTGCTGCGCTGCAGTGAGTCAAAATATTGCAAATGAAGCCCTATATATTTACGTATTACCTCGCAAAAAATCGTCACTCGGAAAATGTCAACCCACATTTCAGTAATTTTGCGTCATTTTCCTGAAATTTTGTAGAAAAAAATATACAATTTCTCACACACCACCATTCTTACCCAGTCAGTAGCTCTACCAGAACAAGCATTACCTATGTGTTCATTTTAGAGCTCATACCAGGGTCTAGGGCACTGCCCACTCTCTCTCCCTTTCCTAATAAATTTTTTTTAATTATAAAAAAGTTGTACAACACTTAAAGGCAGTTGAAAACATCTAATGCAAGGATCTAAAAATCGGAGGTAGTGCCAAAAACTGGCGGCTTGCAAAAGGAGGCGTTAATGTGGTACAACGAGGAGAAATACTTTTATTTCTCCTCGTTTTTTGCTCTTTCTGCAGCACACATAGAAAGAGCACAAATGAGGAGCAAAACACCAGTAATGATTGTTTTTGTGCAGGAAGGTGTCCCTTCTTGCACACAACACAATCATCCCTGCAATGCAGGCACCCTTGCACCATGGTGCAAGAATGCCTGCGCTGGTGCTAGGCAGTTTGTTTAGCGCAGGGGATAGCACAAGGGTGCCCCGTTTTCTTATTAATGCTGCGCATCCCTGCATTTTGCTTGCTAATTTGCTTGCCGCTCTCACCATTTCATTGTAAAATATCCCCCAGTGTTTTGCTGTGTATCTGTGGACCATACCAAAAATTTACAGCGGTCTTAGAGCCCATCCATTCCTTATCATTGGTTGGACTTATTCTCACACTGATTTGCCTGCTTCTTATTCAATGGCTTGCCTTCCTCTTCTTGTGCTTGGAGCATAGCCTCTTCATCGTACTTTTAATTAGATGACCTTTTTCTTCTACTACTCACATTCAGGGAACTATTTTTGTTCTTTTTCTTTCAGCGCCTTCTGAGAGTGCATGTGTTTTCTAGCTCTCTCCCTCATGTGCTGCTTCCCCTCAAACACCTTTCCCCCACTCGCTCTATGTTGCTCCCTCATCTCTCCGCACAAGCTCGCCCACTGCTTTCCCCATGTGTCCCGACTTTGTTTTATTATATTATTATATTTGTGTTTAGCCTCCCTGGATCAGGCTCAAGTGCCTTTATTGCTTCCACTACTCCTACCCATTACGTATTGCTTCTCCCTCACCTGCTCCTCCGCCTTAGGTTCCTCTACACATTTTTTTTGGGGGGGGGGGGAGAACCTGGCAGCGGCCATTGGCTGTTGGGCCACTCGGCAGTACAAAATATGCTTTTACACAATTAAAGTTACATTTTATTTTTAATTTTCAGATCCAAATGGTGTCTGATATCTTGGACTGGTAGAGAAACAAAAATTAAAATGTCACCAGTGGTGATGCCTGAGCGCATACATCATCACACATGCATGCGCCTAAGGAATAAGATGGCCACATTATTGCGCCTTGTGTTTTTTTGGGATGATGCTACACAGCATTGGCATAAAGCATATGCAAACTCAATAGGTCCAACTTATTGGTTTCGTCAATGCTTGTTAACCTGTGTAGTTATTATGCATTTTCTTTAATTAACACAATGGAGCAGTAAAGTCACAGCTACTTCAGCATCTGCGGGGCACAGCAGTGTTCCCACAGTCTGAGGATGTCAGGCAGAGAGCACTGGAGCTAGGAGTGCACTGGCTATGTGTTCCTACCACGGTGCAAGAAGACCTAGGCAGACCCCTTCAGCCCCAGCCCCTTTAGCCCTCCTGAGGTCTCATTTAAATGCAAAGAGCATGTGGCACAAGGTCAAACAGACTCAATGTCTCCCTGAGCAGACCACCGAAGTATGAATAATAATAATATTAATAATAATAATAAAGCATGTCGAAAGCGCATAGCTACCTCAAACAGAGGTTTCCCAGCGCTGCACAGACTACATCAGCCACCTTACAGCAGACAGATATTATCCCTGCTTGAAAAGTCATGTTTTTAAGGCCATCCTGAACTCGAGTTTCAATTCAAGTTGACGCAAGCATGCTGGTAAAGAGGTCCACAGTCTTGCAGTCATTACAGAGAAGGATCTACCCCCTAAACGGGCCTTGGCATATTGTGGGACGCAGAGCAGATGCTGGTGGTTAGATCTACAGTGCATAGAGACAGTGGTCCCAGTGGATAGTTTCATATGCATGGAAAGAAAAAATACTTTATCAAAAAAGAATAGAAAAGACATTTGGTACTTAGTGTACAGTGTTATTTAATCACACTGGACACAGAATAATTCATACATTTGTGACTTCAATGTTAAAAAACAGTGCTCCAGGAGGGGAGAGGAGAGGTAGGGGTGTGGTGATTTAAGGTGAGGATAAGGGAGAGAGTGTCTGGAAGTGTGATTCATACAATACAGTATTAACATGACAGGACGGCCCAAGAATGAACCAAGTTACTCACATAATATGTATAATTTCAAAAGCCATGAGCAGATCACAAAAAACACAGTGATTCATCGCTGTTGTTGTTACTGGCTAGTGTGTTCAAATGTCGACGTTTCGACCCCTATAGAATTGCAGGTAAGTAAGTCCCTTGCTCCGGGGTCTTCCTCAGGACAGTGGTGGTGAGAAGGGGGGGGAAGAAGTGTAGATACCTGGGAAATAAGTTGAGAAATTGTTTAGACCTATGATTTTCCAAAAGGGAAACTTGAAAAATGAATCAAGTATCTAAGACACTACTTTACCCTGGACAGGCCTTCGTTTGCCTGAGCGTGAAGAAGATGGGCGCATGGGCTCCAGTGAGGCGAGCGAGAACAAAAAACCTGCAGAAAAATGGGCAGGTTCAGTGAGGAATCAAGGAGCCACTAAAACCACTTAAATAAGTTAGGCCCAGATATACTACATACATGCAAAAGGGTTCAAATCCCTTGGGGAGCATCTATGCCCAATGCGAAGATATTCAAGCCATTTTTGAATGATTCTAGGCCCAGGCTGACTGACACGCCCGGCTTCTGGATTAATTACTAGGGATTTGGACCCTTTTGTTAGATACTTGATTCATTCTTCAAGTTTCCCTTTTGGGAAATCATAGGTCTAAACAATTTCTCAACTTATTTCCCAGGTATCTACCCTTCTTCCCCCCCCTTCTCACCACCACTGCCCTGAGGAAGACCCCGGCACAAGGGACTTACTTACCTGCAATTCTATAGGGGTCGAAACGTCGACTTTTGAACACACTAGCCAGTTACAACAACAGCGATGAATCACTGGGTTTTTTGTTATCTGCTCATGGCTTTTGAAATTATACATATTATGTGAATAACTTGGTTCATTCTTGGACCGTCCTGTCGTGTAAATACTGTATTGTATGAATCACACTTCCAGACACTCACTCCCTTATCCTCACCTTAAATCACCACACCCCTACCTCTCCTCTCCCCTCCTGGGGCACTGTTTTTTAACATTGTGGTAACAAATGTATGAATTATTCTGTGTCCAGTGTGATTAAATAACACTGTACACTAAGTACCAAACGTCTTTTCTATTCTTTTTTGATAAAGTATTTTTTCTTTCCATGCATATAAAACTATCCACTGGGACCACTGTCTCTATGTACTCTTTGATACCCAGGTCCCAGTGACAGTTTTGGGTTTACCCTTCTAGGTAACCTGGTGGTTAGATCTAAGCACCTGTTCTTGTTGATGTAGGCTGAGCAGGCGCTTAAGATAGTCTGGGCCCCATCTTTCATTGCTCGGAAAGCAAAGATCAAAGCCTTGAGTTCAATCCTCCTAGCCACTGGGAGCTCATGTAGGTGTCTCAGATGGAGAGATATATGCTGCCAGAAAGGGACCCAGTGAATCAACCTAGCAGCGGTGTTTTGAACCATCTGTAGTCTATGTATCAGGTAAGCAGGTAGCCCCAGATACAAACTGTTGGCATAGTCCAACTGGGAAGTCACTAGCGCATGGACTATTATCCTGCAACTCTCCTCTGGAAGCAGATGAAGAAATTTCCTGATGTAACGCATCCTCCAAAAGAAGGTTGAAGAGATCTGATATACTTTCCCACTTAATGCCACAGTTTTTGGCTGTCTCTGTTGGAATCGGCAGAGGTCCCATATCTGTAGCCGACCAGTGGCACACTGCCGGAGGAGGTAGCTGATCGAAAAGCAGTACCTCAGTCTTATCTGCATTTAATTTTAAGCAGTTATTATTCATCCAGCTTGAGATGTTTGCCCGACATTCCTTGAAATTAAGGAAGACATCAGCGGCGTGTTCTTTCAAAGAGAACACCAGCTGGGTATCGTCAGCGTACGAGACCGTCTTCACCCCCCAACTACGATGAGTGCTGACAGTGGTGTATATATTAGAAAGCAACTGACTCAAGACAGAGCCCTGAGGCACTCCACACACTAAGGGCCATATGTAGGTAGCCTAATACCGGTCGGTAACGGCCGATTTTCGGTAAAAATCCCGTTACCGACCGGTATTCAGGCTTTTGGTATGTAGGGGGGACATTTCAGGATTCAGTAATTTACCGAATCGGTAAAATTACCGATTCGGTAATTTTACCGATTCGGTAAATACCGAATCCTGAAATGAGATGTAGGGGGAGTGTGTGGGTGTTGTGTGGATTCGTTATTTACCACCAACTAAAAGTTGGTGGTAAATGACGAATGGCTTTGAAAAAGCATTTTTGGGCACTTAGAAGTGTGCAATGTGGCAGACATACATGCCCTTAGGGCATGTATGTGTGCCACATGTGCACACATGCAGGAATCAGGGGTGCAACAGGGTGTCACTGTGACACCCTGCCACCCTTGATTGTGCTCCCCCCATTACCGAATCGGTATTTACCGATTCGGTAATGGTAACTGGCTTCCCATTGATTCCTATGGGCCTCCTGGCCCATAGGAATCAATGGGAAGCCAGTTACCATTACCGAATCGGTAAATACCGATTCTAAAATACCGACCCATTCCGAATCGGTAAATATTACCGATGGATTACCTACATAGCATTTACCACTTCATAAATACCGAATCGGTTAAATTCGGTATTTATGAAGTGGTAAATGTTAGGCCACCTACATATGGCCCTACATGTTTTTGGGTAGAATGAAATGGGTGTAAGAACACCTGTTGTGAGCGATCCTCAAGATACAATTGAATCCAGGCAAGAGCCACCCCCCGAATGCTGGCCTGATTTAGTCTTTCCAGTGAGATTGAGTGTGAGACCGTGTCGAATGCTGCCAACAGGTCTAACAGTACTAACATTGCAGATGCGCCACTATCGACAGTCATCCTCACAGACTCTGTCACTTCAACCAGAGCTGTCTCTATGCTGTATCCAGTGCAAAAACCTGACTGAGTATCATGAAGGAGGCCATTTGTCTGAATTAAATCCGCTAACTGTTGCTGAGACATCTTCTCCAGCATCTTTGCAGTTGCTGGCAATGAGAAAGTGATCACAAATTAATTAGCACAGCTGTAGCGAAGTCAGGCTTCTTCAATAGAGGAAGTAAGAAAGTCTGTTTCCAAGTAGCTGGAAAAATGCCCTCTTTCAGTGAAGAATTCCAAATATGGTCCAACACTGGGTTTAACAAGGGGGCCCAAGATCTAAGGATCTGAGGAGGGCATGGATCTCCAAGAGAACCTGACTTGCATCTCTGCAGTTCGGCCAGAGATTCCTCTGTTGTGATAGGGTGAAACATTGTGAAGGAGCTTGAAGTGTTATCAGTACAATGATGCAGTATAATCACATCCTTAGCCCTAACCAGTAATGAGGAATACAGTTTTTGAATTTTTTCTTCAAAGAGGTCTGACAGGCTTGCACAGAGGGAGGGGGATGGATGAATAAAACCTTCCAATGCTGCCGGGTTGGTAAAAGATCTGACAATCTTAAATATTTCTTTAGCCAAGTTTCCTGAGCTTTCTATGCGGTGAATCAAATATTCTCTCTATGTCCTCTGCATTGCATTGACTTGTGTAGTTCCTTCAGTGCTGCCTTATAAGTGTCCCTTGCAGGGGAATTATAATCCTTTTTCCAGCAGTGCTCTAATCTTTTGCATCTGCTCTTTTCCATTTTTAGTTCACCTGAGAACAAGGGGGCGGGCGGTGAGGTTCTCGCGGTGGTGACTGACCTAAGTGGCACCTCGGTGTCTAGGGTGGCTGTGATCCACGAGTTGAAGCAGGATTAATCTCTATCGGGATCCTCTGATAGCTGTTGCATCTTAGCCTGTAAGGTAGACGACAAAGTATCTATATTTATAGTTTTCCAATTTCTCTTTAATCATTTTGCTTATTGCTAGGTGATTGCTTGGACTTCATGTCAAAAGAGAAAGGAACGAGGAAATGGTCTGCCCAAACTAAACGTAGAGGGTCCTCCACTTCCAGATTATGGATGTTAGAAAAGATTAGGTCTAAAGTATGTCCTCCAACGTGGGTGGGAGAGGTAACATACTAAGAAAGATTGACACCGGTAAGAGTCGAGATTAAGTGAGTAGTCTGGGTACAACGCAGGTCATCAACACGCAAGTTTAAATCTCCTAGAACGGTAACGTTGGCATAATATAGGGACAGCTGGACAATGTTATTGCACAGTTCAGGTATAAGGGTATTGGGGCAGTCTGGTGGTCTAAAAAGCAATAGTTCAGCAAAGGAACAGACTGGCGAGATCTTCATGCAGAAAGTTAAACCATCAATGTTGCCTATTGTATTCAGTTTCGAGGTGGAGATCTAATAGGAGTCCTTGTTAGCCACTCCTCCACCCCTCTTATCACCACTCCAATTGGCACATAATTCGGAAACCGGGGAGGATAGCCAGGATCAGGTAAGGGTTAGAGTCTTCTTTAATCCAAGTGTTAGTTAGGAACATCAAGTCCCATGATTTATCCATCAGAGCCACCCAAATGCCACCAGCATGTTTAGGAAGAGATCTACATTTGATCAAACAGGCTGAAGAGCAGCATATGGGCTGCAGAACCTTGCGGGACAGCTCGGGGGACTTGGGGCTACAGGAAAGTCCTGTAGACCAATGCAGCATTCACATAACACACATTGCCTTAGAAAAATGAGTTGTAAGATCAGAATTCATTAAGAAATCTTTATACTCAAACATAATTGGCTATGTGAGTCTACTGAGAACCTCATCTGAACATTGAGAATATTAAACCTGTCAGTCATAAAAAAGCACCGCTCCATTTTCCTCTGAATGCCATCTCACTTGTGAGTCATGCAGTGGTATCTCAGTGCATGTGTTATTATCAACCACTGCTGTGTCTTAAATTCCTAAATGTTTCAAGAGACACCTTCATCTTCAGCCTTCGCCTTACGGGACGCTCTGGGTGATACAGTATACAAAAGAGATCCTGCAAGCTACTGCTGTCTTATATACAATGTGTGAATCAGGTTCTTTTCTGTAGCAGAGGTTCCTGATCTACAAAAAGTACATGGAGTATACACAGCAAAGGTTAATATCGATGTCTTAGAATCTATCCTAAGAGTCACATATTTGCTCATATACAACAATAATATAGTACAAAGACAGATATTACCATAATGCAGAAGAATTACCGGGACTGACATTGGGGTGCTGTTGGTTCTGGCCCTCTCTGCGGGGTCACCCCAGAATTATAATTTTGAAACCTCTTTAATGCTAAAGTCAGATTTGAAGTTGCTATTCTGAAAATGCCAGTTTTAGAAAGTTAGCTTTTTTCTGCCTAGCCAAATGTGCCTTTCTCCCAGAGTCCTGGGTGAGATGACTATGAATGGAACTTCTGTGATGTTTTGTGTATTGCTCCCAGACATAGGGACAAAATAGGCCTATGTGTGGAGGAAGAAACACTTCCTGACAGGATGGCTGGGAGGAGCTGTGCCCTGCCTTGATTACACTTCAAAGTACCCATCCTGTAGCATGCGCAAATAAACCTGCAAGCAGGCTGGCTCTTGCATTGGTCACCCTACATAGTATGGAGCCAGAGGAAAGGGAATAACTAACCAGGACCAGTTTTGGGGATCGGCTACGAATTTCCCGCACACAAAGGTTGGCACCAAATATAAAAGTGGCACCTTCAGAAACTGAGGCCAGAACACTCCTGGATCTGTGAAAGAATAGGAAGAAGGACTGCCCTGCTGCCTAAAATAAGAAGATTTGGCCTCCTTGCCTTGAACCCAGGCTCCCCAGAAGTGACCCCAGGGGTTAGTTGGTTGCCACCTGTTTGTGCTACAGGAACACAACAAGCTTGCAAAGGCCTCCCTGCAAATTCCTAGCTAACTAGCACTAACTGGACCTGCTTGAGCTTCTGCTGGAGTGAGCCTGATCCCCAAGAGGTGCCTCCAGGCTCTGGGCCCTTGGCTGGTATCAGAGGGTACTCCTCCTGAAGTAAGGTGAAGATGCAGAGGTTTTGGGCTCCTCGACCCTCGCTCCATCATGACTGGCCTCAACATTTGACTTTCCAGCGTGACCAGATAACCATGAGTGGCGCTTTGTGGTTTTGGTGCTATTTTCACCTACAACTTTAAAAACTCATATCCCTGTTTCTGCTGATAGGATTTCAGTTGTTTTTGTGTCATTTTATTTATTACATTTTACTATATTTTTTTAACTGGTTTGGGATTTTTCTTGTGTTGTATTTTCACATTATTACAGTTTGAGTGCTGCATAAATACTTTACACATTACCCCCAAGTGATGCCTGATTCTTGTGTGCTACCAGAGGGTAACTCACAGGTTTATTTATTTAGTGACTTTTGTGATCCACCATGACAAGGATTCTGTTTATTATATGAGCAGGGCTCCCACCCCTCTCAACTACTAACCCTATTACAGGTGTGAACCCCACTGGCAGATTGATCATTTATAGGAACCCTGAGTTTATGTTCCTTATTCAAATCTTCCCATACATGATACCTGGGGTCGTTGTGCACGTGCGCCAATCTACATTCGCAATATGAAGGAAGAGTATGTTGTTCCTACAATGCCACCTGGTAAGTGGAAATATAGAGAGAAGTTTAAAAAATTGCCATGTGAGCAGCAATTCTGAAATGTAGCTACAGGTGGGACCTGCCACAGAATACTCTGGTGAAAATAACTTTTGAATCTCCATGATATGGACAGAGTTGAGGACACAGACACCAGGTCGCATAGAAATGCTCAGTTACCAGCTATGCACAAAAGGCTTTGGATATTTGTAGCAGGCCATGTAGAAATGGTGATGACAATCACAACAGATCATGTCAATATACTGATTACCTAGAGAACAGGCCATGAAGGAATGCTGAAAAAGTAATCACCAAATCAAAAAATAAAACTAAAGTCAGTGAAATCGGGCTGTATAGAGATGGTGGGAAGGGGAAACAGCATTTACAACGCAGCACAAACCAGGCCTGCCGTTACATCACAAGCGTTACAATTAACAGTCGACTCTCCTTCTACGTACCCAACAGGAAACTCCACTCCGCTGACCACGCCCTGGCCACGGTCCCACGCATCCGGAGAACTACTTCCGGAGGCAGATCCTTCTCCCATCGCGCCACCAAGACCTGGAACACCCTCCCCCTCTACCTGCGACAAACCGAAGACCTGCTGACCTTCAGGAGACAACTCAAGACCTGGCTCTTCGACCAGTAACAGCAACACCCCCACCTCCCCCCCCCCAGCGCCTTGAAACCCTCCCGGGTATGTAGTGCGCTTTACAAATTATGTGATTGATTGATTGATTGATTAATGCGTCTTTACCACGCATTCCTTTCTCACGCATTTAGTTACAAGGACATACCTTAGGGAAAGCAGTGTTGGACTTCAAAGGCCAACACTTTCCCTACTGTTGCACAGACTGGAGTTGGAATAGTAAATTATACTTCTCTGAAGTCCAACGCTTTCCCTAAGGCATGATGTTGTAATGATAAACGTGGTAAAGGAATGCTTGGTAAAGACACATTTGTTGTAATGTCCGTGACGTAATGGCATGGGTGTTAGAGGCATGCGTGGTTCTGTCATACAACTGGTGGGGACACTGGTCCCAAGCACATAAAAATACGGAGGCCTTCTGCACCAGTTCAGGTAGAGATCCTGAGTACACTGGCACTAGACCACTCCGTAAGGTTAAAGATACTGGATGCTTTGAACAAATGCTGGAGACCCTGCCACCTGGCCCTGTCGAAATTCTGAGGAAACTGGGACTAAGTAATTTAGTAACACTGAGGCCTCAGAAGCCAAGACATGAAGCAGAATTGATGGCACTATCATCAGACTGCTATGGCAATACGGAAGGCTCAGGGAGTATGCACTGGAGTCAGAATGAGGACACTGGCTGCAAGAAACACAGTCAAATGAGACTAAACAACATCCAGAAGGCATTGAGGAGAAGGAGCCGAAGTAAACCAGGTAGGACCATAGAAGCAGTGGCATTTGATAAGACGTTGGTCTAAGTGTTGCAAGTCTTCATAAAGCATGTTTTCTCTTTTCCTATCCTTTTTCCGACCAGCAGACGTGCAACCACATCCGGGGACCCTCTTCGCATAATTGAGGGTAGAAGCAGATCATCCACTTTCTGCCTTGGACCGCAAACTGCTGGTCCACGATATGTTTTCACTGACCTGGTTAGGATCACGTCACACCAAACTTTTGTCTCAGTGTTGGATGGATTTAGAAACGTTTCACACTTTTTCCCAGCCGTATTCCTAGCCATTGGTCCTCCGTGGGCTAGGAATTTTAAATGGAGTGCTCCCCTTTTGCTTTCCCCTACCCGTACTCACAATCCACTCAGGCCACACCCAGCTATGAATGGATGGTTTGTTATCAAGTGGCCATGGTCATGTTAGAAGATCTCTTCTCCTAAACCAGACTGGTACTCCTTCACTTCTACAGCATCACATCAACGTATAGGATCACAGCAAAGTACAGCATCACAGCAAAGGAACAAACAAGCTAAGTGAACCAGTCCATGTGGCCCCTCTGTGGACCTATTAAGCTCTAGAGGGACTCAAGAGCTGAACACCCTGTCCCGGGCTCCTTACCAAATCCAAGTAACCAGCATCCTCCACCTTCACAGGCCAACCCAACAAACCGCACATTGGTACACGTTACCCTCCTCACCTCCACCCATCTTACCTGCTCGCTATCTGTCCTCCTGAAGCCACTCTCAGCAGGTCCAGAGATCCAACCAGTGCTGTATTTGGGTCTGCAGGGGTCACGCAGCGAACAAACTATCCAGAAGCCAAACAAGCAGAATGGTTGAGTTTGCAGACCTCCTACGCCATGTCACCTCCCTCTCCCACTCGAAAGGGAACCTCCCTGAATGGGTTCACCATGAAGAGCAATTTTAATATTTTACTTACATTATTCTCACAATGACCCCATCACCACTCCCATATCACTGCATGCCTTTGGTTATTTAAAATGATCTGGGCTTATTTTCCCATCGGATTCAGCAAGGGTGAGGGCTGGATCGTGGAAGAATGAAACCCTTTTGTATGATATTGCTCTGAGATCTCGCAGCCTTTTCTATAAATGAAACTCAAAAAAACAGACAAAGACGTGTCATTCATTTTGGTGGGCATAAATGCCCGTGGGTGAGGGATGAAGTGGCAGAGCGATCAGGACAACAGGAGATGGGGACGATAGGAGATGATGTCACTGAGACAGGGAGGCGCAGAGGCAGACAATGTGGGCAGGTTGACATTGACACAACCAATGTGGTGAGCAGTAACTGGAGGAGGCCGGCTTGCTTATCCCACAGATATGTACACCTGATGCAACCTACATCATGCTAACCAGGGGCCTAACAAAGGCCCCCGAGCTCCAGGAGGCCCCTTCAGCCCAGTACCCTGTTAGCAGAGCTCCTGAGTGTGCTCGGAGGGGGCCCCCTTCATGCACTTTGCAGGTGGGCCCCCTCAAGTTTCGTTACGCCACTGATGCTAACCACTGCTCCACCACAGCTAGGGAACTCAAACACCTTGGTCCACATGCACACATTCGACAGAAAGATTCTCAATAGGACCAGCAAAAGGTTCTCAAATGTAGGAACCTACAACCTGCAGCTGACGCTCTGCATCCCAAACGCTCAACAGCACCCAGCATGGCATTAGCCTATGGACTGCTGAGAGTGGCTCAGTCAGTCAGAATGCTTTGAGTGCTGGCATGAGCCACTGTAGGTTTCCTCCTTTCTGAGCTCAGCAAGAATGCCTCACATGCCAGGGAGGGGGACAAAGAACCAGACAGGGACCAGTACAGTTCAGTGTTGGGTAAAAGTAGGGGAACGGGTGCTTACATGCTCAGCACTCACATGTGGTTGGGTGTTAGCAGCTGTTAATTACCCTCCCCTTCACTGCACAACTTCCAGCTTCGGCTCCGGCCCATAGTTGTTGGGGAGGCAGTTCACAGCGGGCAGCATCCTGCCATTAATCCTCTGAGCAGTGGCCAATAAAGCTTAAGAAGTGCTCTATAAACCATGGTATAACATGCATTTTAAGGGAAAGGTCACAACCTCATACATTTATTGAACACCATTTTATTTACTTCATTTTAGGAGTCAATATCAACATGATAGACACAATGTGCTGAAAGATAGCGTACTTGCAAAAATCAGTGGCAATGAATGGTCACGCAGGAAGGAACCTGATGCCACTTGGAACTGAACTTCCTTTATTGTGGCTGCCGCTACGGTTATTTCAGGATCCTATTTTTGCCACTACTGCTCTTTGAAGATACACAAGGGCCCTGTAACCTTTAGCGGTTACGTTATTCCTGTCAGTGTGTTCCCCGTGCAGTACTAAACTCAGTCTGAGTGACTCTTCTGTGACCTCTCTACTCAGGGCGCCCCCGGTTATGTCTCGCCTTAAAGAAATGATCGGCATGATGTTCGCGAGATTCAAGAATTAGCGCATTTCTAAGCAGATACTCACTGACCTGTCGGTGTCCCGTTTGCGCCCTTGAAATAAATGCTCTTCAAAGTGTCCATTAAACGATGTGTTGTGCACAGGTGTGTAATTTTAATACAATTTTATTAGAAGTCGAACGGCCAGAATCTTTTAGAGTTCTCAGTGGAAATTTGATACAAAAGAGATATGTACTAACTATAAAAAAGGGTGTCTGAGCTTGGAAAAGGTTCTTTGTTGTGTGGGAAACAGCCTTTACCACAAAGACTGAACAACGAACAGCCTTTATTTACTACGAAGGCCAAACTACGCAAGCCCTTCCGCGCATATGACAGCCGGACGGAAGCAGTAAGAGATCACGGTGAGGTAAGTGGGGCTGGGGGGTGGGTCGTGGTTATTTTAAGTGGGGCTGGGTGTCGGGGTTGTTTTGAGGGCTGAGGGTGAGTCGGGGTTGTTTTGTGGGCTGGGGTGGGTCGGGAATGTTTTGTGGGATGGGGTTATTTTAAGTGGGGCTGGGGGTGGGCCGGGTTGTTTTGTGGGCTGAGGGTGGGTCAGGGGTAGTTTTCTGGGCTGGGGGTGGGTGGGGAGTAGTTTTCATGGCTGGGTGGTAGGTGAAGGAAGTTTCCAGGGCTGGGGGGGAGAGATTGGGGTAGTAGTTCAAAGAGCTTAGGGGGTTTGGGGTATTCTTCAGGGCTGGCGGTGGTTCAGGATAGTTTCCAGGGCTTGGGGGGGGGGGGGCATTTTATTGCTCAGGGAGGGGGGCAGGGATCATAATCCTTCTTAGGACTTAAGGGGAGGCAGGGTAGTTTTTACGGCTTAGAGGGTAGTTTGTAGAAATATGTGGAGGGCGGAGAGAAAACTTTACTAGGGCTGAGGGTAGTGGGGTAGTTTAGGAACTCAGGCCGGGGACAGGGATCGGGGGGGTTAAGACTTACCTGTGAATTCTTAACCACGGATAAGTGTTTTCCATGTATGCCTTAACAATGCATGATTCGTAGTAAAAGCATGCGTGATAAAGGCATTTTGGTGGTTAAGAATTTCGTTGTCCACCCTGCATGGAACCGGCAAGCGAGTAAACGCATGCGTGGTTCCAATATACAACCTTATTTTGTAAATTGTCAAGGGCCTGTGAATCGCTGCACTTTGACATTTATTTTAATCTGTGAACGGATGTGTTGTGCTATGGATGAGAAAAGTGATTTGCTTCCAATGGTTGGTCGTTGGTGCTGGTTTGTGTGTGACTGCGAGTGATAGTGGTTCTGGTTCGGGAATTGATTCGTATTGGCATAACCAGGAATGGTTATGTGAGTAGAGAGCTACACTATTGGGGTAAAATTGTGAGCAACTGCAGAATAGCATCTGTTAGCACGCATGCTAACACAATGCGGTATTCATCTAGTTTTGTATTTAGAGGGAAAGCGCTATACAAAGACATGATATCAATTTGATTGGCGCAGGAATGTACAATGTGTATGACAGCGGTTTGAAATCGTACTTTAATATCAATTTTCTTTTAATTGTAGTAAACCCCTGAAGAAGGGCTTTTAAATAGCCCGAAATGCATTGGGTACAAGAACATGCAACTGAGGATGTTTTATGTCGCATGCGTGCCCGGGAAAAGGCTTGGATTAGCATACCCGTGGCATGAGAAGCAGTTAACGATATAAAGATATATGTTTCTCACGAGTGAAAATCAAAGGAAATAAAATAATGGGTTTACAAAAAATTATGGTTTACACGGATGAATCATTTTTCAAAACGACATCAAAGTAAAAAAACGAACAAACGTGGAAGTCACAAGCTGTGCGCCGGGTTAAGGAGTGAAGTCTCGCTCCACCCTTGGTACTGTTAACACAGTCAATACCACGACTGTGTTTGTTATATCCTCGTTATGTTTCTGCATGTTACCCAGCCTAGCTTCCTCCTAGCTCCTCAGCCAGAGTGAGAGATGGTATTGGAATGTTGGTGTGACTGTGACGAATGGAATGCCTGGGTGCCTGTGTGGCTGAGTGGTGACAGTTGGAGATGGGCTGAGCATCAGGGAGGCTGCTCCTGGTGGGGTTGGAATAAGGGCTGACAACTGGAATAAAGACTGATGTTACCTGCAACATTGAACTAATAAAGAAAACTACAAAACTCTACCTGGCTACCTGTGTTAAGGCACAACATATTTTGGCGACGACTGGACTTGGACTCAAGCGTTTTAAGGATTTAAAAACGGACTACAAATGGACAAGGTTAAATTACAGGAACCAAAAGTACTGCAGGATCCAGGAGTAACTTTAGAAAACAAGAGAGCAGAAACCAAGCGTAACAAAGTAAATATCATCTTGTTTGGAGCTACTGGCAAGCCAGCCCCACCAGTGTACTTGTCAGCGGCCGGCCCCAGCCATCAGTGTCCTTTCCAGCGGATGGCCCCAGCCACCAGTGTCCTTTCCAATGGACAGCCCCAGCCTGCACATGCTCCATTGACTTTCACATTAGGACTTTTATGCTAGTGGATGTTTGGTTGGATACTCAGAAATTCTAAAACCTAATGCGTCTGCCACTTTGATGCACCTTATTTGAGAGAAATTAGTGGCCTCACAGTAGCGATATATGACTTCCTTTCACATTGATGCAAGTTTGCTATGACTGTTTCAGTGGGAGGACTTTACAGGTGCCACACAGGAGCGGTGTGGTTGTGCTCATTTAGTGCTTGGGAGATACATGGAAAGCCAGAGGATCAACCTTCCTGCCACAAACTACTATGAAATAGTACTCCTCACACAAGCTTGCAGCACTTTTATAGCACATCTGTTTATTTCTTTATCTGCAACAGAAATATCACGTAAAACCTTTTGTGCTGCCTACAAGGTTTTATCTCCGTCTTGGTATTGGTTTCCGGATGCCTTAGGAGGTCATCAGTGGTGAGTCTTTTTTGGTTCGTTATTGTTTTCCTCAGCTGAGACTTGTTTGCACTTTTAAACCGTCTCATTGCGGTTGAAAAAACGATGCGCAAGCTCTGCATAGCGCGCACTCACTGAGTGAATGCAGTTTTTTTCAAAAGTTTTACGTTTAAGGGACAGCGCGAGCAACCTTACCTGCGGTGCCTTCGTGGTATCATTCATGACGTCGTTTTTGTACGCAGCCAGTGCTGCTGAAGTACACCTTGCTGTTCGGACATGCTGTGAGCCGCCTGGCATGGCGTCAAATGATTGCAGCCATCTTGATTGCACTGGCATCTCGCAAGCATCGGACTGTTCGGAGTTACTCTGTTATCCGTGTCAAGCAATACTCTTCAGAGCTCACTGTGGGTGTTAGCATATTTCTTGAGCATCTACAGGTTCAGTCTTCAGAGCGGTAAATTTACGCTATAATCAATCAGTTCATTTGTAGAGCGCACTACACACCCATGAGGGTCTCAAGGTGCTGGGGGGGGGGGGGTGCTGCTACTGCTCCAACAGCCAGGTCTTGAGGAGTCTCCGAAAGGCCAGCAGGTCCCTGGTCTGTCACAGGTGGATGGGAAGGGTGTTCCAGGTTTTTGCGGTGAGGTGGGAGGATGATCTGCCGCCGGCAGTCGCTCGTTGGATGCGGGGGACAGTGGCGAGGGCAAGGTCAGTGGCGCAAAGCTGGAGAGTCGTTCGTTGAGGCATGCTGGTCCGGTGTTGTGGAGTGCTTTGTGAGCGTGGGTGAGGAGCTTGAAGGTGATCCTCTTGTTGACGGGGAGCCAGTGCAGGTCTTTCAGGTGGGCTGTGATGTGGCTGTGGCGGGGGATGCCGAGGATGAGGCGTTCTGTATGCGTTGTAGTCATTTCTGGAGTTTGGCTGAGGTTCCTGCATAGAGAGAGTTGCCATAGTCCAGCCTACTGCTAAAGAGGACCTGGGTGACTGTCCTTCTGGTTCCGGTGGGGATCCATCTGTAAATCTCGCGGAGGGTGTTGAAGCAGGAGGAGGAGACGGCATTTACTTGCTGAGTCATTGACAATGCTGAGTCCAGGATGACCCCCTGGTTCCGTGCGTGGTCAGTGGGTTTCGGTGCAGCTCCCAGTGCGGCCGGCCACCATGAGTTGTCCCAGGCGGAGGGGGTGGATCCGATGATGAGGACCTCCGTCTTGTCTGAGTTCAGTTTCAGACGGCTGTTCATCATCCTTCCAGCGATGGCCTTCATTCCATCGTGGAGGTTGGATTTGGCAGTGGTGGGGGCCTTGGTGAGGGAGAGGATCAGCTGGGTGTCGTCGGCGTATGAGATGATGTTAAGGTCATGCGATCGGACGATGTTGGCGAGCGGTGCCATGTAGACGTTGAAGAGTGTCGGGCTTAGGGAGCTGTTGATGATCTTGTGGAGATGGGGTGCGATGGTGGAGCTTGCTTTGTTGAAGATGTGGTGCGGGCAGGGGTCAGATGGTGAGCCGGAGTGGATGGTGTTCATGATTTTGATGGTGTCATCGACGTTGACGTGGGTCCAGGAAAGCAGGGGGTCGATGTGGCTGGGGGGCGGTGAGTCTGAGGTGTCGGAGTCTGTCGGGGGGCCTGGTTGTTGAAGCTGTCGTGGATGTCTGCGATTTTGCGGTGGAAGAAGGTGGCTAGGAAGTCGCAGAGGTCTTGTGATGGCGGGATGTCGTTGGAGTTGGAGCTGGGGTCGGGGTTGGAGAGTTCCTTCACGATGTTGAAGAGCTCTTTGCTGATGTGTACCTTGTTGTCAATGCGCTCTTTGAAGGAGGTCCTTTTGGCGGTACGGATGAGTTGGTGGTGTCTGCGGATGGCATTCTTGTTGAATGTGTTGCTGTCCGGTGTCAGTTTGTGGTGCCACTTCTTCTCGAGCCTACAGCAGGCCTGCTTGGATGCCTGGAGGTCGGCGGTGAACCAGACGACTTTTCTGTCGGTGCATCTTTTCGAGGGTTTCTTGGTCAGGGCGAGAGTGTTGGCGCAGTCATCGATCCATTGCCTGAGGTTGCGGGCGGCGGAGTCGGTGTCGGTAATGTCCGTTGGTGGGTTTCGGGTGAGGGTGGTGACTAGCTGGTCTTCGGTGACTTTGCTCCAGCTGCGGCGGGGGGCCTGTTGTGTGCAGTGGTGCGTGGTAGGTTTCTCGAAAGTGAAGTGGACGCAGCGATGGTCGGTCCAGTGGAGTTCGGTGGTGTGGCTGAAGGTGACGTGGTTGCTGGCAGAGAAGATGGGGTCGAGCGTGTGTCCGGGAGAGTGGGTGGGAGTCGTGACGGACTAGAAACTGTTACAATTTTATTAACAAATTGAGAACTACATCTAATGCAACATTAAATGTATGGGAATCAGGAAGAATGATTCTGGTTCAACCAATCGAATTTGTTCTAAAACATGTATTGTAACATTTGTTGTCGAAATTTTACTATAAAAGTAGACTAGAGAGGGTAGGAAAACGCACACCTTCACTTTACCAGATTGCCCGACGTTATGCTGACGGAGAGGACGGTGACACTGCTGGACAGCTGCTTGCCAGAGACTCTGATGGACTGATCAGATGCCCAATTAACTTACGAACTGATTCTTTGATTTATGGGCATAGAGACGAAAGATCTGAATTTGACATAGAGGACGCCATTTAGCCAGATTAGGTAAATATGCGAACCAAAATATTGAATGCTATATGATTTCCTTATGCTTTAACTAGATAAACATATTATTTCATTTAATGAACTGTTTCGGGTTATTATTTGAAGTGTTTTGATATATATTGTTTAGAAGGATAAGATGTTGCTTTTTCCCCGCAACTAGCTGATCCATGGCCAATAGCATGGGAGGAACGGTTAGGTTATAAAGGTATTAAGACCCTGGTGAGGTAGGGAGGAATAGGTGAACTTGTTGTTACTCATCAGGTGATTGGTGTAATTTTCCTCCCATTTCCAGCGCATGGAATGGAGAAAGGATTCCCCTCTCTCGAGTACCATTGATCTAAAGTAGAATGAATGATTGGTGTTATGGGCCCCACCAGTGAATGAGTGAATGAAATGTGGTCGTAGAAGAAGATCTGTGGTCTGTGATGTAGCGAGGGGATTTTTGGTATTCAGCGCTGGAGCAATATCACAGTCTAGGTTTACTTACGCAAGGGTGGTTCATGTCTTGGTGGGTGGTTTCCCATTTTTATAAGTGGCGTTCTTTACTGTACACTTTGTTACTTTCTGTGTTTGGTGTTTGTGTGTAAGTCGTCATGCGCTGCACATTTGCGCTGCATGTCTTGTCGGTTTGTGTGTAAGTCGCCCCATGCCTCACATGTAGTCTTTTGTGTAATTCTCCCTGCACCTCACGTTTTGTTGTCTTGTGTGTAAGTCACCCCGCGCATCACTGGTTGGTGCCGTGTGTGTAAGTCGCCCTGCGCCTCATGTGTTGTTCTTTGTAAGTCGCCCTGTGCTTCATGTGTTGTTGTTCTGTGTAAGTCGCCCTGCACTTCAGGTGTTGTTGTGTGTAAGTCGCCCCGCGCCTCACCGTGTGTACCCTCTGTGTTGTTCACCTTGTGATACATGTGTGTTTCATCTCTCCCTACTCTGGGTTGGTCTTTGGGTTTGTTTCCTTACTTGTTGGTTTCACACTTTTTGCCTGTTTTTGGTATGGGTTTTTGTCTTGGGGTGTGGCCCACCCTTCACCACTTTTTTTAAAATTGTTTATTGGGAAGGATGGGGATATTGCTTGTCATTGATTTATTCCTGCTTGTCAATATTTTTTCTTTTCCTTCAGGTTTCTCAGTGTTCCTACTCTTGTGAAGTTGTATTTAGTTTTGCTTCCCTGAGTTTGAACCTTTTCTCTTGCTGTATATTTTCTTGTCTTGTTTATAGTTATTCCCATGTTTTCCCATACTTTCATCTTTCATTTGAAAGGACGGGGACAATGTTATATCCTCGTTATGTTTATGCATGTTACCCAGCCTAGCTTTCTCCTAGCTGCTCAGCCAGAGTGAGAGATGGTATTGGAATGTTGGTGTGACTGTGACGAATGGAATGCCTGGGTGCCTGCGTGGCTGAGTGGTGACAGTTGGAGATGGGCTGAGCATCAGGGAGGCTGCTCCTGGTGGGGCTGGAATAAGGGCTGACAACTGGAATAAAGACTGATGTTACCTGCAACATTGAACTAGTAAAGAATACTACAAAACTCTACCTGGCTACCCGTGTTAAGGCACAACAGTGTTGTTACCACGAGTTCCATTACAACACAAGTCTTTACAACAACTTGCTTTAGGGAAGCACTGGACTTTGGAATAGTTTAAATTACTATCCCAACTCCAGTCGGTGTATCAGTAGGAAAGGTGTTGGACTTAAAATCCAACACCAGTCCAACACCACACTCCCTAAAGCAAGTTGTTGTAATGACCAGGGGCGTAACACATGCCCCCGCATCCCCCGCGGTGCAGGGGCCCCCCTCAGCACAGTATCCAGGCCTGAGTGATCCGGATTAAATCCAAAGCAGGGGGCCCTCCGTGTACCTTGCAGGGGGGCCCCCTCAACTTTCTTTCAATACGCCACTGGTAATGACTTGCGTTGTAATGGAGCTTGTGTTAACATTTGGGTACTTAAGGCATTGTAAAGGCACTACATTGTAATGCCTGCATTGTAATATATGTTTCCCGTGACTGCCACGTGTATTGCTATGGTGCGTAAGGGTCGAGTCTGTCTTAGGTGTTCTCTTGTAATTTTGGACACTGCTGCATGCAATGGGCGAATGTGTGACTGTGTTCTACTGTAGAGCAATCACTTTTGCCAGCAATGTTTCCTAAGTGCTGTGTTGTAAGCATATTAGCTGTGGAAGATCTAACTAATGTATTTTTGTCAGTTATGTCAGGCATTGTTCTGTGTTGTCAAATTGGATTGTTTGTCGTGTGGGAGCTTAGCCGTGGCTTATATCAATACTGATGTGTCTCTCTACCCCTTAGTCTTACAATCTAACTAACTGGTAAACTTAAGTAGTTTATAGATATTGCACTGTTGTTACAACTTTCCTTCTTTGACGTTTTGAAGGGGAGTTTCCTTTTTAGGTTGAGCCTGTAGTGGCAGTGCGCTTGCGCTGCTTACTTTGCGAGGCATGCATTATTCAGTATGGAGTGGAAGCTCCGTGGAAGCTCAGGCCACTCTCCACCCATCTTTTTCATTGGCTTAGTTCCTAAATGCTGCCTCACGATTGGTTTTAGAATTGTTAGTCCCTCCTCATGACGACCATGTCGTCATTTGTATCCTTCCATGGTTACTGGCCCCTTTACTTCGAGTGTTGCACAGTATGTTGTATTTAGATTGTGAGTACTATTTTCTTCCCGTGCCTCCCCCCACCTCCTCCCGCAGTCCATGCCTTCTTGGCCCCCCCAGCACTCCTGTTGTTTGTGCCTTCTCGCCTGCCCACACTCTCGTTTGCAATCAAGTAGGTCTCGCGTAAATGCGAGTCCTATTGCATTGCAAATGCTGGTTTTGTATATCAAACAATTTTCTCTTCTGAGTAAAGATCCACAGCCTCGGTGTAAAAGAGTTTTGTTCAGTGAACACATTCTCCCAAACACACACAAACATCTCCTTGCACACATCTCCCCCACACACACATTCACATTATTACAAGCTACAGTCATAATATTTACTGTTGTGTATGGCTTGAGAACGACTGTGCACTACATTAGGGTTTAAGTACAACAGGGAAAAGATTAACAGAGGGTGCCCCACAAGCTGTACTTTCTTAGAGATAATGTGAATGATGCCAGGGTATTAAATGAAACCATGTGGTGTAAAATAAAAAAAAACCTATCAAATAGCTTTCAAGGTTTATATTTAATAACAGCCAGCTTTATGTGATGAGGAACTGGAGCCGTGAGAAATGCAGCAGCGTCACAGAGCCGTGTCCATGGATTCCAGGAGAGACTCATGGATTTCAGTACGCCTCAAGGGACAACTGCGCAAAAGACCACTGAAGGACAAAATGGCCAACTTGGCCACTGTCCAATATGTTATGAGCCTCGTTAAGAATTTAGGTGGTAGCTGTTGCAGTGTAAACTCCGCCATGGTTATGCATGGGGCTAGCTACTCCACCATGTAATAAATCTTAGCTACAGAAATGTCACCAAAAGACATCCTGGCCTTGGGGAGAGAGGAATCTTCTTCAAGGAGAGCAATGATTAAAGCCAGAGATCCCTGGAAGCCACAAAGTTGATCCACCTGCTTTCTACCAAGATCATCGGGACATGGAATGTGAGGACCTTGACCAAGACAGGCAAGATAGCCCAAGTGGCAGCGGAGATGAAAAAGTACAACCTTGCCCTGCTTCACATCAGCGAGACCAGTTGGATACAGTCCAGACAGAAAAGACTGGCTCCAAGAGGAACGCTGCTGTATTCTGGACACGAGGAAGAGAACACCCCACACACTCAGGGAGTAACACTGATGCTAACGCCAGCATCCAACAAAGCTCACAATCATCACAGCGACCTTTTACACAAAGAAAAAGAAGATCAATATAACGATATCCAGTGCTATGCACCTACAAATGACAGCAAAGAAGAGGAAAAATAACAGTTTTACAACATACTCCAGTCCATCATCGAGAAATGCCTTGAAAGTTGAAAAAGACATTACCATACTGATGAGGGACCTCAATGGCAAGATTGGAAGCGAAAACACTGGGTATGAAAAAGTCATGGGCAACCATGGCCTTGGTAACATGAACCACAATGGTGAAAGGCTTTCAGATCTCTGTGCCCTGAAAAGTCTGGTGATAGGATGTAGTGTATTCCCACACAAAAGAATAAACAAGGTAATGTGGGTGTCACCATACCATTCAACAGAGAATTAGATCAACTATGTCTGCATTGCCAAGACGTTCCGAGGTCCCTGCAGGATGTGAGAGTGATTAGAGGAGTGGATGTTGCGTCAGACTATCACCTTATTGTGGTCAGGCTATAGCTGAAGAGAGCATGGATGGCACCGACAAACCAACATCAGCGATATAACAACACCCTCCTGAAAGATGCACAGAAACGAGTAAATACTCAGTCACCCTCAGTAACAAGTTTTAAGTCCTGCAAGAACCACAGGATTACAGAGAACCAGTAGAAAGTCATTGGGAGAAGGTCAAAGAAACAGTGACATCATCCTGCCAGGAGGTACTGGGTCCCCAAAAACACCATCACAAAGAATGGATCACCACTGAGACTCTCTGCAAATTACAACAGAGAAAGTAAAAGAAAGCTGCAGTCAACACCAGCCGAACAAGAGAAGAAAAAGAAAAAGCTCAAGGCGAATACACCAAAACCAACAACGAAGCAAAGAGAAGCTTAAGAGCAGACAAATGAAGATTCTTGAGGGTCTTACCAAAGACACCCAGGAAGCAGCAAGTCACATAACAAGGGAACTCTCTTGAGCATATACAGCAAGCCAGAAAGTCCTATAACTTAATCTCTGTATTGCTATGCTTGTAAAAAAGATTAAGTGTATCTACCTTTAAGTAAGAAAAGCTCAGATTCCTTTGTTTCTTTGAATTTTTTTTATATTTTTAGTTATTATGTCAGTATGTCTCCTGCGTTATTTATTCCATCAGATAGTTACACTCGTATATTAGTGGTGTTCTGTGCGGAACTGACACATGTTTCGCCACCAAACAGCTCAACAGCCTGGGGCTTTCTCAAGGCTCTTTGGATAACGTTAATGTTGCAGCAATTATTTTTTCTACACATTCACTGTCCGTATGGTTCTTATAGTTCTTGGTACAATTCAGCTACGGGTTAAATCCCAAGGAACAATTCGTACAGTGGAATAATTTAAGCTTGAGACATACAGACATAAGGGGTGAAGGGACATTTTTATAGCTCAAGGTTGTAAGAGGGACAATTTTCTCTGTCCTATTTGTGATGCAGCAGGAGGAGTGGGTGTGGAGTGACTTTGTTGTGTGAAGTGTGATTTTTAGCCCAATAGAACCGTTCAGTGTTGTGTTATGAAGAATATCGGGCTGGTCCTATTAGAGTATGTGTTGTGAGGGGAACAGTCCTGTTGGATTATGTGTTGTGATGAGAACGGGTAGTTGTTTCAGTTTTTGGGTCATCTGCACTCTTGCTTTATTTAATCTTGAGTAGTTTCTCTGTAGATTTCTTCTTCTGTTTCCTCTCAAATCTAAACAACTGTTAAGAAGATGAAGAAAAAACTGTATTACAACAATAACCTTCAAGGACGCATGACGTCTTTCCCTGGATCGTCTTCAATGTTGTAATGGATGTAACATCCTAGCATGTAGATAATTCAGTAGGCAGTAGAGTAGGCTATGAGAAAGGTTTATTAAGACAGTTACAATTGGTTCCAAGTAACTTTTAATATGGGAAGTAAACCCCACCAGGAGCAGCCTCCCTGCTGCTTGGCTCGCTCTCACCAACTGACACTCACTCAACCAGGCACACACCAACATTCCGTGACATCACACTCACCCTGGCTAAGCAGCAAGGAACAGAGCACTCGGGAAGAATGTATTGCAGCAACACAAGTTGTAGTTGAGAAGTCAGTCAGTCAAGCATACTTTATTTTGCATTATTTCAATGCTTGAAAAGTACAGATATAAAACAAGTTAAAAAGCAAGTACTTCAATAAAATCTATATAAAACATACACCATATAAAATAAGTCCATAAATTCATAACTTCATCAGCGTCAGATATGATAATCCATAAAAAATGCAATTATAAAGTTAAGCGTCTTCTGCAAGCCACTGCCCACAAATAGGAAGCCAGAGAGTAACACACATAGGGATCCCGGAGCTGGTGTATAAACTGCAGTGCGGGCTTATATTGAGTGATGTTATATTTCCGTAACATGGGGACCAACAGAGCTTTCCCTTGGGGACCATAGAGTGTGCAAAAAAAGAGACTATGTAGCGTTGTTTGAGGTGCTCTCCCATTACATGAGCATGGAGGTAAATCATTCACCGAATAAGTGTTAGCTGGGAAACCGAGCATTAACGGAATATAGTTCATCCTAAATCTGATCAAAATATATCCATGCTGTGGGCTCCGTACAAATGAGAGATATGAATGTAATATAGCTTTGGCTGTGGGAAGAAGGCTATATGCAATTATAGTTGATTTATGTGTTTGCTTCTTTCCCACCTATCATTTGCAGCTTTCATTTGTGGAGTAGTCATAGTCTGTCAAGCTTTCTTCCCACAGATATTTCATATGTTTTCTGGGCCTTGTGCAGGGTTTACACAGTAATCGGGACAGCTCCTCAGAAGGCAGGTAGGTCTCTTTTCTCTACCAAGGTCAGAGCAGCAAGATGACCCTGCAGTTTTTTAGGTCTCGCCTGACCCAGCGCATGCGCTGGTCTGGCGAGACTTATTGAGAGGGCTCCAAAAAGTGCTACCAGGCCAGCCTAGAGCTACAGTGCATGTGCGCGGGCGCGCGCGCTGCGTTTTACCGCAATTATTTTCACTTTCGCGGCCGCTCGGCCGCTTTGATGTTGATCACGATCGCAATCACGATCACTTTCACTTTCGCGGCCGCAAGGCCGCTTGGCATAGCCAATAGGTCTCGCTTTTGGGACCTTATAAGTATTTAGTTACGCAACTGTTGCATGGCTAAACACTTATAAGGTCCCAAAGGCGAGACCTATTGGTTATGCCAATGCTTGTCTTATTTAGTTAACAGCTTCCTAAATCTACCAAGCTCCGACCAGCCTGATGCTTTGAATGAGGGACGCCGGTAGTGTCAAGACTCAGATGTCATGAGCGTATAGTGGGGTAACACATGCTGCTTGTTAAACCAAGAAATTGTTCAACTTATGTATCATTTCTGAAATCCAGTCTTCTATATTCCCCGACATTCCACCTAATGCAGTCGCAATGAATGTTGCATGAATGTTGCACATTTCAGAAACAACAGAATAACGCAGATGACAAGTCACCATATCATGTAAATTAGCATAAACATAATAACATAAAATGGCTGCCAGAGCTAGAGGAGTGACAGGTGATTGGCAGCCGCAGAGTGCTTCTGAATGCCTTTCTCTTGTCCTTTACAATTGTTTCTCCAGACACCAATCACAGGATTCTGCCTCAGCTTTTTATAAAATGTTTTGCTCTCTCGCTGATTTTCATAAACCAGACAACTTTCTGTCATTACTGACTTCATGGAACCCAAGAGAGTGTCAATATGGCGTCTCTGCCCCTCAGGAGATAAACAACTCCTCCTGCGTTACATATGTGCATCTATTTAAATTAAGTATTTAAAAGGGATAATACACGGAATGCGTTGCACGCCAAGACTCTAGTCACACAAAACGCTGCTTTGGGACCAACTTTGCTGCCTACAAAAATGAGCCTTTGGGTCACACTTGATGCGGCTAAATTTATCAGTTTGTGTGTAGCACGACGTGCGAATACTGAAACTAGCAAACACCTCTTGCTGTCACCTTCCCTATATGTGTAAAACCCAATTGCTTCCCCAAGCCTGCTGCAATGAATCAAACACGTAATATATTCTCAAGTTCCATGCACCCAGCCTGCCCTGCAGCTGCCTCTCTGCCCCCGACCTCAGCTGCTCAAATGTATTTCCGGTTACAGAGGAAGCTGGAGTGAGATGGGGAGACAGAGAGACAGCTGAATTAAAATGGTGTTTAATTCAAACAAATGGCTTCTCAGTTTGTTAAAATAAAACCAAGAACACAGCCAAATGAACTGAAAAAGAGACTTTTTTGATGAGCCCAAGGAGTATATTAACAAAGAAAATAAAATGTTGTTCCCTCTTATGCATAGGAATTAAGCCAAAATAATTTACTGCATTTGCCAGCAAAAAGGTCACCTTCAGAAGGGGCTTATTTTATGATTAGTTCATGGCAGGCAGGAAGGGGCTGAGTGGGGTCTGAACATGTTGGCATATCTTTAAGGGACTTAGGTGCCTCTGGGTCTCAGACTAATCAGTAATTAAAAATGGACATTGAAGCGGGTACTTGTCGGGCCCTGTATTCACTTCTTTGAATCTACTGGCAAAAACACACTGATCGAGTTCTGGACAATAAATGTAAAAAAAAGTTAAGATAATTGTTGGGTTCGTCTGAGAGACGCAGACAGACACAAAAAGACAATCCCCACCAGCAGCTCCCTGCGTCTGCAACCAACTGACTAACCTGGAACCAGACATCAGAATTCCCATCGCCCCAGTTGGGGTGGGGAGGGTGGGGGGCAGGGGGCTTGTTGGGTAAGGGTGTGTGTTTTTTGTTTCTTACTTTTCTTTTTGTTTACTCCGGCTTGCATGGTCCTCATCTTTTTGCTTCTTGTGGGTGTGGGGGGTACTGGGATTAACTGCGGATACGATTACACCGTGAAATATGTGTTTGTTGTGATGTTGTTGCAACCTCCTGATGCTAAATAGCTCATTTGGCTCGCCGGTGGGAGCATGTAATTTAGATAGACTAAAGGTGCTGTCGTTTAACGTTAAGGGCCTGAACCAGCCTGTGAAGAGACAGAAGATATTAGACTATGTTAAAAGATTGAAGGGTGATATCGTCTTGCTCCAGGAGACGAAGCTTGAGGCAAAGCAGTTTTATCACATGAGAAATAAATTCTATAATGAGGTGGTGGGTGCAGAGGCTGTAAATAAAAAGAATGGTGTCCTGATACTTGTGGCAAAGAAATCGAAGGTGGAGGTCTTGTCGTCTGAAGTTAGTGCAGATGGTAGATGGGTCACGGCCAAGATGAGTAAGGATAATACGGAGTTCTATGTCACCAGCGTGTACGCACCCAACACTAGCGATCTGGTCTTTTGGGACAAACTAAATAAACACCTTGAAACTATTCCGGATACTGCGTTGCACATAGTAGCTGGGGATTTCAATCTCCCTATAGATGCAATTCTGGATAGGGATTCACGCTGTGTCTTTAAATCTACGAAAGCCCATAAAGCTTTTCTTGGTATGTGTAAGCGTTTCCACTTGTTAGACACATGGAGACTCCAGAACCCCACGGAGAGAGATTATACTTTCTATTCTCCACCACATGACTCATACTCACGGATTGACTTCCTCTTTATCACACAAAATGGCGTTTCTAGATTGGATTCTACAACCATTGAGCCCAGGGTATTATCGGATCATTCATGCATTTCCTTAACACTCACTAATGTTAAACCATCCTCGCGTCAGACAGCTTGGAGGCTGAATGATGAAATTCTAGCTAGTGACAAGCACCGGGCCACAGTACAGGAGGCTATAACATCATATCTTCAGATTAACAAACAAGGGGACACGTCCGATCTCATTAGGTGGGAGGCTCTGAAAAGTACTATAAGGGGTGTGTGTATCAAACTTAGGTCAGAAATGAATAAATCCTACAATGAGAAGTTGGAGGCTTTGGAGATGGACATTAGGAACTTAGAGATCAAACATCTAAAAGATAGGGATAAGATGTCTCTTGCTGCATTGGCGAATAAAAAATATGAGTATAATAAAATAGTTAGTGAGAGGGCGGGAGTATGGCTAGACAAGGGCAGGAGATTTAAGCTCTGTGAATCTAATAAGGCAGGTAAGTCCCTCGCTTCATACTTGAAGTTCAAGGTCCAGAAGAACTCGATTAGTGTCATTAAGGATGCTTCTGGGCACTCGCACTCGGACCCTGATAAAATAACGGAGGTGTTTAGAGTTTTCTATGAGGACCTCTACGCCAAAAATGAGGCGGTAGAGGAACCTAAAATTAAGGACTACTTAGATGCGTGTGATCTCCCACAGCTTTCGGAGGAGGATCGGAGCATGCTGAATGGTCCAATTAGCTCCGTAGAAATAGAGGCTGCGATTAAGCGTTTAAAGGTTGGGAAAGCCCCTGGCCGTGACGGATTTACGGCAAAATTTTATAAAACTTTCCCCTCCCTTCTGGTTGACCCCCTCCTCCAGCTATTCAAAGGTATTAATGAATCTGGTGAAGTGAGAGGTACTTTGGCTGAGGCCATAATTGCTGTTCTTCCTAAAGATGGGAAAGACCCCTCGCTACCGAAAAATTATAGACCGATCTCATTGATTAATATTGACTGCAAGCTCCTGGCCATGATACTTTCTGCTCGCCTGCAGGGGGTTCTTCCGAAGCTGATTCACCCATCTCAAGCCGGATTCCTTAAGAACCGTTTGTCCAGTGACAACACAAGAATTCTGGCGCATGTATTGGAAAAGGCGAAACTCTTAGACACGCCGACTGCAGCGATAACACTGGATGCTGAAAAAGCATTCGATAAGGTGGATTGGTCCTTTCTGCGAGCTGTTCTCTGTAAGTTCAATCTAGGAGAGTCATTCACTAAACTGGTAATGTCCCTCTACTGTTGCCCGTCTGCACGTGTTAGAGCTGGTGGATCCTTTTCCTCTCCCTTCCACTTAAAACAAGGTACGAGGCAGGGTTGCCCCCTA
Organism: Triturus cristatus; assembly: GCF_964204655.1. Classification (NCBI taxonomy): domain Eukaryota; kingdom Metazoa; phylum Chordata; class Amphibia; order Caudata; family Salamandridae; genus Triturus; species Triturus cristatus. The sequence goes on along the minus strand of NC_140588.1, from coordinate 335,148,893 downwards.
TCTCCTTCACTCTTTCTGTTGGCGATTGAGCCGTTCTTATACCATATACGGCATGATCCGCGTATAGCCGGTATACCATTTGGTGATTGTACTATTAAACTAACGGCCTACGCGGATGATGTCCTGATAATGTCGGAAAGAGCGGACGAAGCAATTCCGGCTCTCATGGCTGACATTGAAGATTTTTCCAGAGTATCTGGCTACAAACTTAACAAAGATAAAACGGAGGTCAAACTTTTGAACAGTGTGGGGGATAAGGGGATTATTGGAGATTCCGGGCTTACGTGGCAACCTCGGTGCTTTAAGTATCTTGGGCTGGATTTTGACAAAGATCTGATTTCCACGCTGAAAGTAAATGAAGACTTGACCTTGAAAAAGATTTCTACACTGCTTGATGGTTGGTCTCCAAAGTTTCTCTCTTGGTGGGGTAGAGCAGAGACGCTTAAAATGATGTCGACTCCGTTGGTAAATTATTTGGCAAGCATGCTCCCTATGACGTTCTCTAATGCTTTTCTTACTAAAGTGGATCAGGTGTTTGGGAACTTTCTGTGGCAGGGTAAGAAGGCCAGAGTCTCTCTGAAGAAGTTACAATTAGCAAAGGATAAAGGCGGACTCGGTCTCCCCTCCTTCAGGAGCTATCAGACGGCGTTTCTGTGCAAACAGGGCGCGCAGTGGCTGTTGAAATCCCCTACTTACACACCATTATGGATAAATATAGAGGAGTCTTTGGTAGATCACGCGCCTTTGGAGGCCCTCCTTACGATGAACCTGTCACACCTTCCTCACTCTAAGTACATCATGCTTAATACTAGAAGGGCCTTACTTAGACTCGATCAAGCACATAAAACAAACCTGACAGTCGCAAGGTCCTCGTATATGTCCCTGTGGAGGAATGCACATATTAAGATTAAGGGTAGTACTATATTTTGGGAGTCATGGTCCAAGAAGGGCATTAACTTGGTGAAGGACTTGTATGAGGGTGGGGATCCTCTGCCATTCTCGACCTTACAGAGCAGGCATGATCTTAGTCCGATGGATTTTTATGACTTTCTTAAACTTAAATCGGTTCTGACAGCAAATAGCTTCTCTCCATATGTCCCTTGGCTTATACAGCAGATCCCACGACTAATACACGATGGTCACTTTGTGTCGAAAGTATATAAATTGTTGTTGCCCCTACCCATGAAAAAACATAAAAGAGTGGAAAGCGTTTGGGAAGCGGAGCCAAATCTATCAGGCATATCCTTTGACTGGGAAGCGATTCATAGGTTAGCCCTTACACACAAAGTCTCACCCATTCTATTTCAGACGAAGTATATGCTTCTCAACAGGGCATATTGGACTCCCAACAGGTTATTCAAATGTAAATTAAGAGATTTGCCTGTGTGCTGGAACTGTCAGCTAGACACCGGGGATCTTGCGCATATGCTTTTCTCATGTTCTTCATTAAAGGATTATTGGGGGAGAGTATTTGATTGCATTTCCCATGTCTTTAAGATAAAACCTGTACAGGAATTTGTGTATGTCATTCTGGGGGCACTGGACCCACAAATAACATCTGACCAAGATCGCCAATTGATGGACTTAATGTTAACAATGGCATGTAAGGTGATTCTTTGCAAATGGAAAAATGCGTCTGAAGTGAGCTTTAAAATCTGGCAGGAGTGGTTGTCTTTCCTGAGGGGGTCAAGTAATCCGGCGCTTCAGGCTTCTACCTGGAGCCCCTCAAACAAAAAGCTCTGGAGATCATTGGATGCATCCTCCTTTCATTATGACCCGCCCTGAGGAGATACTTTGCTTGTTCCCTCTGAGTGGGGTTGTGATTGGGTGCAGCGTATTCGATCCAACGTGTCCCGGGGCGCTGCGCGCCACGCGGGAGGCAATGTACTAGACTGTATTGGTAATTGATGTTGCGAGCTGGACTGGGGGTTTTATTCTTCATTTACTGTTTTGTCATTCATTTACATTTTTTGTATTTGTACATATGACATGATTGTACTGATTTGGTGCACGGAAGAGTTATTGTATTGTCTCTTGTTTCTTGTTTCTTCAATAAAAAATATTTGAAATCAAAAAAGAATTCCCATCGCCCACATTACACATTACACCCCCCATTTGCATTCCACACCTATCTACAATCAACAAAACGAAACATTACAATAATCCATGTCAGCGATTTAATTCCTGTTTATATTTCCTGTGTTACTTAATATTGCATCCCCAAGAGTGTCATCTATTTCCAAAATGTTGTATTTCTGTATTTTTCTTTCCTAAAGTGTGGTCTTTCAGCAGAGTCGCCTCTACTGAGAGCCCTGAAGTTGAGGCTGAAGGCAGTGTAAGTTTCACACAGTTACTGTCTGTGGGTCAAAAAGGTATTCAGGTCTGTTTTTGTCCGTGGTGTACATTGGGATGGTGTATTGTCAAAAGATACGAACAAAATGTCTATTCAAGTGTCTTGCTGTTTTGTTCACAACAAAAACAATAAAAAGTTTAAAAAAAAAAAAGGTATTCAGGGTTCATGGTCATCTAATCCTTGGCCTCTCTACATAGTGCACAGAACAATGTCTAACACAGAGTGAACATGACAGGTGTGATTGGGGCACTCTGAAGACCACTACCTCGTCCACAGCCCTCGGTAATGTTTATTTCAGAGTCTCATGATTTCAGAAGTGAAATATTTTCAAAATTAATTATTTGCAACAAAATCAATGTTTTTACTGATTTATCTTAAACAGCTAATAAGCACTGGCAGGGTCAATAGTCCTGGCTGGTTTTAGCTGTGTGTCAGTTGTTGTGTTATATATCTGGATGCAATAACAGAAAGCTCAGAGAGGGACCAAAATACTGGTTGGGTGGCGCACTATGGGAATGACAGAAATATAGATGATATGTTTAAGCCACACCCTCATTTACATAGGCCACACCCCTCCCACCTTTGTCATCCCACGTAAAGCCCAGTATGTGGGGATGGGGGATTCACAATTGGGACTGATAGAGGAAGTTGAAGGTTAAAAGCAAAAGTAACATCTCAATGTGTCCTTGGCCTACGGCATGGAAGAGAAATATCTCCCTCCCCGACCTCGACTGGAAGCGAAAGAAAATTAGATCAGTTGGCAGTTATGAATGTAATAGCTGATGCAGTGTGCCCTTCACACGGATGTATATCAGAACATCGACAAGAAAAATACTGGTATGCCAAAGTATCATAACCTAAATATTGACGTTCAAAGTATCGACAAGGTAAGTACGTATAGGTAAGTATAACATTACTATTCTTAGTTTTGTGTTGTTGTACCATGACAATTAAAAACATGATCTTTAACAATATGTTGTTTTGTACCACATAGACGTTTTAAAATATGTTCAAGATGAGATGCTACTGTTCATAGGTGATCTCCTTCAGGAGTGCAGCTATTGGTACAGGAGATGCAGTTGCATCAGGGCCCTTGGGTGTGACAGGGTATACTCCTGGAATATTGAGAAAAATATTGGACTACATTTATTAGAATAAGCGGTGAGGGACCCTGAGCCCAACTAACTGGGAAAATCAAACTACCCCTTTCTACTACAAGACTGGTTAAATATCATAAAGGTAACTATGTAGTAAAGATTTACTGTTCATAACTTCACATCCGCAACTGTATACATTTACAAGGGAGTAACTTTGGGAACAATTTGTGTCCCCGAAAAGCGATCAGACACATGTGGCGTTGGAATTAGTTGGGGTAAATTCTGTATTCTGTAAGAGAAAAGCTCACTCAAGAGAAGAATAGGTATTTGCTGGAGCACACCTAAGGGTGACTGTAAGGAGACCAGAGGAGAACTATTTTGACAGCAGAGGAAAAACCATGCCTGAAAAGCTTGGATATTTGGACATATGAACAGGCACATGGCCAGTGATGCCTGGTCATTGTGGTAGCCCTCTGACACACTCTCTCATGGCACATAGCCATCATGTAAGTTCTTGTTCAGGTTCCTTAACCTCCTAGCCCTCTCAAGAGTGTAACTGTGCTTTATATATTTTGTTCACAGGAAAATATTTTCCCAGTTGTGAAATCTCTTTCCTAATACCCTCTCTGATGTAGCAGACATTTTCTTGCCATTCCCTGGCTGTCATTCTCCGGAGTAAATCTGCAACTGTTTTCAGATTTGAAATGGGTTATGGACAAGTTTGTGAATATTTACTAGCTCACAAGTTTGTATGGATGTTTCCAAGCTTTTCAACACATCCTGCCCTTAAAAACCAACTCCCCTCTCCTGATAGGAGATATACGGATATGTAAAACTACACAGTACTGAAATAATGTGAAAGTGTAAGTTGATTTACGCATGCAAATTCCTCTTTTAAGAATTGCTTGAACGCTTACATCAACCCATTTGCAAGTGCTCACCTGCAAATGGCTTTGCAAATTGTGCCTCTGTGTGTTATAACAGTTTCAGGATTATTATATATCCCAATCAACGCCTAGTCTGGGGTAGTCAGCGTGATACAAATGCAATAAAATGTCAACATAACTCTATGCTGTTTATGACATACAATGCTGCTTAATCCCTACCACGTTAGTCCACATTGGTCTTTGCGAACCACTAAATGCCCTAAATGCTGAAAAAATGGCCTCCTGCACATTTCTTGATCAAAATGTTTTCTGCTGTTGCACATAAAGAGATATATAAATAAATAAACGGTGTGTGTGAACTTCTGATGCTCACAGCTACTGAGAATATGTTACACCTCACCAGTTTAGCTCAGATTGTAACAGCTCTCACACTGAAGCCGAAGTGGTAGGTTACATCATCCGAGATTGCCTAACAGTTTCACTGCACCTTGGAGACTAATCAGATCAGCGCCATCAGCTAATAGGAGCGCTTGAAACCTCAAGAGGGAAGCAAGCCAGGGAGACAGAGAATCAAGGGCAGAGCTATGACAGCATTAACAGAAAGAAGGAGATGGAGAAGGAGATCGCTGCAAACGTAGAACGAACTAGCTCTTTACAAGAAAGGTCGCGGCGTACTCATTATCGTGGTGCTTCGTGTAAATATACGCTCTCATTTGATCTTAAAATTGGTAATTAGAAAATAGTACTTGAGAGCACCATTTCCTTTCCAATTGCCTAAAAAAACCTTCCATGCCATGAGCAATGCAGTTCTAATGGCTTATAAGTGTGATGTTGCACGTCAAAGGGACGTCACTAGCTGAGCGTGTTTTGACAACTGGGAGCACGCATGAAGCTGTTACCATTTCTCACCAGATAGGTCTTTCTGGTTGACTGAGAGGCAAAAGGGAGTTGACATTCAAATACAAAATTTAAAGTTTGTGTAACCTATTTGGTCACAGAATAAGGACCAGGAATCGGTAGCTAGAGTTAAAGAATTTGGAATTAGTGTTCCTTTAAGGAACTCCGCTCCTCCTTCCTAAACTTGAATAGACTCTAGAGTCACCTGAGATGGCTCTAAGTCTAAAATGAGGATGGTTTAGGAATAAAAGGACTCGGGGAGATTTGAAATGCAGGAAGGTGTCAGCATAGTGAAAACATCAGTAGCAGTCTTCTAAACAGAGGAATACGCGTTAGCATAAAGCCAGACTAATGCAAGAATAAAGGGGGAGTCCAGGGGTCTGTAACACTCAAAGTCCAATGAATTTCTCTAACTTCTAACAGCCTAAACACCAATGAAAACACAGGGATACCTCATTAAAGGCCACCAGCTCTCCAAGAACCAATGGAATTCAACCCCGCAGATACAATCGCAACATCTCCAGACTTTACCATCCCACAAAACTTGGAAAGCCTCAATAACTGTGAATTTCCCTCCGTTCCTGACACACGATGAATGGAAGGCTTCTTCTGCTCATTAAATCATCCCGTTCTTGCCAAGAGTTCTCTCTCAGGTCTCTCTATCACTAATACAATAGTTCTCCTTCCTCTGGGTGTGAAACCTTGAGAGCGCACCTGCAGAGGAGAGGACGCGCAGAGCCAGCAAAATACATTTCAAGTTAAGAAATAAAGGTCCAGTCATATTAACTTTAGTTCAACTTTTGCAATGTGCACTTTGAACATATGATTATATGTGCATGTTTGACTTCAAAATAAAGTTTAAAAAAATGTGTTCATGGTTACATGTGCAATGCACTTTCAAAGGATGCAATACGGCTTGAAACATGATTGTAAATATAGGTGAGAACTACACGTTTTCATGATTGAACTAAACATTAATATGCACACGTTCATGAGTCTCTAGTTTCTACAGTGGATACACTTCAGAAGTACATCTGAAAGCTTCACTCCACGTAAATAAAGTAAAGGCACACAGAGTATGGAGTGCTAAGTGGACATAAATACTGTGCTTCTGTGACATGTATGAGTGGAGCCTCTATTGCTCTGCTTCATAACCCTAAATAAGTCGACTTTGCAGCATGTGTTAAAGATTCTAAACCTTGTTTATTTTTGTAATTTTCATAAATCCCAATCTTAGAAAATCAAAAAGGAGGTCTAGTACACTAGGTTATGTTCCCCGTGAGTATTAGTGAACTGCAACAAACATTTCTAATTCGCAAAGGAAGTAACCAAACAGTGAAAGGTTTCATGTGCAGCCGACTCTGATTTGGGTCTACTACAAATTGCAAAAAGTGTTCAGATTTCTTTATCTCCTTGACCAATATGGTTACCTTTATTTTTCAATATTGTCGAACTGCTCTAAAAAAGTACCTTAAATAAATAAATAAAAAATGATTACAGGCCAGAGGCTGCACCCATGATATTGTGTGGGTGTTTATAGAGCCATGACTACCCCAGACAAGGCACTAAAGCACTTAGCAGACGGGTAGCACACTATGTGGGAGCCCAATTGAAGAGATTGGTCAAGTTTAAGAGTTGTAAGTAAACATACTTTGATTTGGCTCCATCCAATTTGAAATATTCTTCTTGAGCACATTGGTACAATATATTGGAGGATCCCTGTGTGATGCTGATTTCTTGTACTTGGGTTAACAGGACGCTTCACATTATTAGAAACATTGTCTGGCATGTGTATAATATATCGGCAGAGGGCGGACAACGGTCTGACTGCGATGTTATACCCTTGATGAATGTGTGACCCCGGGTATAAAACACCCTATAAGTCGACTGGGTGAAATTACACATCGACACAAACTGCGAGTATAAATTTGTTTTTATATTTTGTGTGAAATTAATACTTGGTTGAAGTTAACAAAAGGATTATGGATGGGTCAAATGACAGGACGAATAGGGATTTTTCTATCTTGACGAAGGCCATCGGCCCAAAGGGCACATGAGTATGGGCTAAAACATGTTGATGCAAATATATGGATGATAGGGTGATAAGCTCCCGGGTACCATCCTGATTTAGTATCTTTAATCCTGCCTGAGTAACCCATTGAATACATCAACTTTAGACAGTTTTAACATCTATACACACAAGATTCCTTCTTTTATTTAGAGCAACAGAGAATGCCAGAGCTCCACCGTGATACAGCAAGGGTCAAGGGGTGTAGAAGCATGCCCAGTGGTAAAGCATGTCACCGTACATGGGTGAAGGGGTAGCTTTCAAAATCATTGGGATCACTTAGTTATACGTACAATGTTTCAAATTCACCAATCTTTTGTGCAGTAGGTGATCAAATCTGAGGTTAATTGGTGAATTTGTTTGTTACCATCACCTCTTTATGTGTTGATAAATATGTATAATACATGGTCATGCTGTTTGTTTTCATGTATATGGAAAATAAACCCCTATGCTTTCATGCATAGTGTTTCACCCTGGCATTTCTGGCATAGGATTTGTTATATAGAGCAGTAGAAGGTGAAGTTTTTAGTCAAGCAAGTATGGACGTTTATAGCTGTAGTATAGAAGTGTGTTTGATTGGGCAGCATAACCGTGAATTAGAGGGAAAACATTCATGCATTTTTGTTAGTTCAACCACATTCTAGCAGGCCTTCATTTACTAGTGACCGGCAGGGTCATGTATGATGCTGGGTCATGCTGGGTCTAAAGTTATTCAAAAATGACTACACATTTTCTACCATGGCTATAACAAATCAGATCAGATCGTGAATAGATGCTCTTTTCTTATTTACTAGTAGCTATTGCATGGCGTGGCAGCTTCATGTATGAGGGTTGTTATTTAGTCTCACTGGCTGGTGCTGGGTGATGACCTTGCAATAAATAGAATTCTGTGGTTCCTGTCTTGCAGATGGTGTAGCAGAGTAATACCAGGTTGATGTTTTCTGTAGATTCAGGTTGGGAAAAGCCAAGTCTTCACTGTCCTCCTGACTTCTAGACGGTTATCAGAAGCTCACATTCTTGAGGAATGAAAGATCCATAATTTAGTGGCTTGGAGGGAAAGGGCTGTGCCATCAACTGTGTTTTGTCTTTTATGGCAGAATGGTTAATTGGGGCACCAGCCTGCAAAACAACCGCCTTTTCTGTAAGCATCTCTTCCTCTATAAGAAAACTGGTCCCTTTACATTTATTGCATTATGTGTAATGTAGAGTATTTTGAAGGTAGATTTTCTAGCCATAGAGAGCCAACGTAGGGCCTTCAACACACCTGGTAAGACATGGAGATTTTGTTACTTGGTTAAGTTCATGGTTCATAGTGAGAGATGAGTGCAGGATAATTCCAAGGTTTGTAATTCATTTTGAAGTTGTTGGTGGTATCCATAGTTTTTCTGGCCAGATTGTCAAATGATCATATTGTTTCCAATCCCTGTATTTTAGAAGCTCAGTTTTTCGATGGGTTAAGTTTGAGGTGGTTCCAGCTTACTGGGTCAACCACCTAGCTTTGAAATTTGAAAGTCATAGGTTTTTATCAATTTGAGCATTATCTGGGTATCATCAGAGTAGATATAGGAAGTCAGGTGAAAGGATTAGATAAGTTCTGGGTGTGGACTGATGTAGACATTGAAAAAGAATGGTGTGATGATTGACCCTTGAGGTGCTCCTGCCTTGATATTGTGTAGTGTAGAGGTATGGATGAGAAGCATGAGCTGTCTATAAAGTAGAAGAAGGTGCAGTTGAAGGTGTTTCTTTCAAAACCAATTTCTTTCAATCCTTTAGTGACAAAACCCTCGTTGATTTTAGGCTGCAAACAATGCAGGGAACCAGGCAGACATTAGAAGCTACTTGCACCCTGTGTAATGCTATGCAAGAGAAAGAGTACTCTATCTTAAGGGAACCAAAATATGGGTTCTGATGTGAATTTCTGAACACATGACCACAGGACTACTTGGCATCTGTCTTGGGACCCCCATCAGATCCACAAAGCGAAGAATCTGAGTGTCATTTTTGACTCCGACATGTAATCCTCCTTGGTCAAAGCTTACATACACTTCTGGTTGTATGTAATGTCATGTGTGTGCCTCTTCAATAAGGTCAATAATATCACAATGGGGTAACCCAGTATCCCTCAGAACCTGGGCAGATTATCAAAATGATACAAACGGTTCTGTCGGGTAAACAATATTACTTCTAGAAAAAACCTTCATTTGTTTGCTTATACGAACACACATAGAGACCATAAATAGTTTTCAAAACGGCTTTATGAATTGCATCATTCATAGATAACCATTTACAATGGCTGTCGAAAATTAGATGTGAAACATATTTGTGACAAAGTGACATATAGTGCTCAGTGCTGTGGTGAAAAGTGCGTAATATATACAGTGTGACTTATGGAGGTATTGATAATTTACAGAGGCCAGTTAAGCGAATATTTGAAACAGTCTGCAGATGGTTTGAATGAGTCTTTTATGCAGAGTATTTCCAACTGATCCTTGAACAAATGTCGACGTTTCAACCCAAGGTAGCGTTATTCGCTAGTCAATACGGGTCTTCATCAGGACAGGGAGTGACAGCCTATGAAATAGTAAGTAATATGGTCAGGTGCGTTCGAGAAACTGAATGCCGTATAAATTGGTGCATGCAAGGTGAAGACTCACCAAAAGGAGGCCCAATGTAATTTGTGGGGCGGTGTGCAAAGATAGGCAAACAGGAGCAGTTGTATCCTGTACGGCCTGGCTAGGAATCTATTCGAGAGAATGAGACTTTGTAAGACATGGCCCAGAAATGGCTGTCAAAATGATCGCATTAACGAAGATAAACTGATAAACTCACTTGGTAGGTGGATAAATTCTTTCTCAAAAACGGTTCAAATCAAGGGGTTTGATAGATGAGTTGAACACACCCGCATAAGGGATTCGTCCAGGGCGGCAAGTGTGCGAGGATAGACAAAGTTTTATCCTCAGGAGGAGCGAATCACTGTGGAAATAAATAAATAAAGGGAACTTAGTCTAGATTAAAATTAAAACGGGCGAGGTGTCTAAATCAGGTGGGGCAGGGTTTAAAGCTCATGAGGATCTCAGCTCACCTTCAAAATCGGCCCGGCAAGGAGCAATTACTTCATACTCGATAGCGCGCAGGCAAGCGTCCTGTCTCTCGCGGAGTCTGTCGGCGAGTGTGTGACAGACGCTGTCAATTAAATAAAGGAATGGGGCGCGTGTAAGTGGCGCGTGCGGCCGCGTCATGCATTGGTTGCTAGGGGACGCTCGTTACGCGGAAAACTGACATCAGATGGCTGATTACTGATTGGCTGTGGTGAGAGATCCTGATTGGATAAAGTGTACGTTGCTTGAGCAACAACGTCAAGCGTTCGTTGCTAGGGGCCCTAGTGTATGCAAACCAACTAAGACGTGAGCGATTGGCTAGGGCAACGACGTCAAGCTTTCGTTACTGGGAGATGTCAAAACAGCGCGGACCACCTGAGTGGGCGTTTAATTAACACGAATTCCTGAACAGCTAAGTGTTGAGGGCGGTCTCGTGATGGCTCGCACGGTCTTAAATAATCGAAGGCTTTGTGATGTGATTGTGATGACTCAACAGAATAGGGCAGTGTGTTCTCCGGCAGTGTCAACTATCCATACAAGGATGCATTTGGTGTCGATTATACTTGGAGTTAATTAAAAGCATAATGGTTCCGTCGCATGTGTCTTGTGTCAACAAGTGCCACGGAAATGGAATCTCAGTAATTTGAATTGGTATTAAAATTGCGTGTTAGCACGGCAAGGACTTTTCTGCAAGCATTTTAATCATGCACACAAATCATGTATTAGAGGCATTTGCAAAATAGATATATTAAAGAATTTAAAAACTTTATCTATTAATATGACAAAGACCTTTCTGCAAGCATTTTAGTATCATGCATACAATTCATGTATTAAAACATTATAAATAAATGTATTGTGTTTATGTGCATTAATTCAGAAGTGACAAGTCAACAAATTGCGGATGATTTCTAACACATGAGTCTTTACAACTTGGTCTGAGACATATCTACCTCGAACTGATCACCTCAATCTTTTAATGTTGCACAGCCTGGTCTCTGCCACAGTGTGGCACAGCCTGGTCTGTGTCCGAATGAGCATGCAAGAGCATGCATGAAGAAATCATGTAGCAGTTGCTTAAGGTTCTCAATCCCTATGCTGCAGATCTTGTAGCGGAATACCACTGGAGATTAACAAGCTAAAGTAGCCCCATCTGTCTTGCAGTCTCCTCGATTTCGTTCAACCCGGTCTGTACCGAGTTGAGCAAATGGATCCATCTACATTCTTTGTAGTTTAAGGCCCCAGAAATTGCACCTCCTCTAACATTAGGGCTAACCTTCTCTATGATCCACCATTTGATGCTGTCTGGAGGGTGATTGTGTGTCACAAAATGCTCGACCATGGGCGCACCTTGCACTTTGCACCTTATCCTGCTTGTATGCTGGAGAATTCTGGCCTTTGCTTTTTGGATGGTTTGTCCTACATAGATAAGGCCGCAGGGACAAAGAATGGCATAGATAACCTGCGAGCTATTGCAATTAGTGAAGTGGGGCAATTTGTATGTTTTGTTTTCATATGTAAAGCTGTTCCCCTCACGGCAGAGGTCGCATGCCTTGCATTGCCCACATTTATGGTGTCCCGACACAGGTGGTAGTCCAAAGTAGTTCCTCAAATCAGGTTGTTTCGGTGGTTCAAGAAACGCTCGTACTATAGAGTCTTTGATATTTTTACCCCGCTTGAATGCAAAGATGGGGTCCTGCTGGGTCATCAGTTCGCTTGCTACCAGGTTCCAGTATTTCTTCACGATTTTTTTGATGTCATTGCTTTTGGTATTGAATGTCGTGACACAGACGATGTTGTTGTTTTTGGTGTCTTTAGTTTTGACCTCCAACAGCTGTTCTCGTGGACAATACCAAGCACGTTTTTTTGCTCTTTTGAGCAGACCCGTGGGGTAACCTCTTTCCCTCAAACGGTTCGTGAGGACATCAGATTCTTTGAAGTAGTCCACTCTACGAGTACAGTTTCTTCTCAGTCTTAGGTATTGTCCGTAGGGCAAATTGTCTCTCAGATTACGGGGATGGTGTGAGTTGTATCTTAGTAGTGTATTTCTTTCCATGGGCTTGCGATAAAGATCACAGTATAAGAGCCCTTCCTCCACTCGAAAAGTGAGATCCAGGAAATCTATTGACTCGTTGTTACTAGTCATAGTAAACTGAATGTCGTTGGACCTGGCATTGAGCCACTCGTGAAAGTTATTCAGCTCCATGCTGTCGCCGGACCACACCATGATGACGTCGTCAATATAACGTTTCCATACCGCAATCTGGTTGAGAAATGGATTTTGGTGACTGTATAGATGTTCCTCTTCGTAGTTATCCATAAAGATATTCGCCAAGCTCGGCGCATATGTGGCTCCCATCGCCACTCCTTTACACTGGTAGTAGAAATGTTTCTGAAAAATAAAGTAATTCTTTTTCATTGCGATCTCTAAGAGTGTAATCAAGAAATCGGTTGGGATCCAGTGGGGTCTCTCTCGGTCATCCAAGGTGGTTCTAATAACTTCCAATGCTTTGTCTTGAGGGATTGAGGTATATAGTGAAGAGACATCCAGTGTAACGAGCAGTTGTGTTTGTAGATCGAATTCCTGCCCCTCCAAAAGTTGAATAATGTGCATAGTGTCTCTCACAAAAGATTTTGTCTTGGGGACCCAAGGTTGCAAGAAATGGTCAATAAATTTGTTCAGTGGTTCCAAGATTGACCCGCAACCAGAGACAATTGGTCTGCCTGGTGGTTTCAATAGTCGCTTGTGCACCTTAGGTAACGTGTAGATTGTAGGGATACGAGGTTCTTTGTTATTTAAGAAATCATGTTCATGTTTACTCACGAAACCACAGTCCAATCCGTATTTAGTCACCTGTTGAATCAATGATTGTATTGTAGGTGTTGGATCTTTTCTGATTAGTTGGTAACTTTCTGAATCTCCCAGTTGGATTTCGATTTCATCCACATAATCCTTGGTGTTCTGTAATACCACAGCTCCACCCTTGTCTGCCGCTTTGATAACGATTGAATCGTTACAGCTTAGGGAGCGCAGTGCCAGCTTTTCTTCCTTGTCAATGTTATATTGTATGTATTTTCTCTCATCCAAAAGTTGCATGGTCTCATGGAGAACAATCTTTTCAAATGCTAGGATCTTCTCACTCATTTGGTAAGCATTTGGGGTAAAGGTGGAAGCAGGCCTAAAATTCGTCGCCGATGGTACTGGGTTGAAAGAATTTTTGCTAAAATAGTATTTCAGCCTGATCTTGCGAAAGAATTGTTGGAGCTCCAGTTTTACTTGAAATGAGTCAGGTATAACTGTAGGCACAAAGGACAATCCTTTAATGAGAATATTTCTCTCAGCATCAGTCAAGTTATGTGTTGACAAGTTAATTATTGGTTCTCTGTGGTCAGTTGTAATGATCTTGTTTGTACCTTCAATCCGATCTATTGTGCCAGTAGTGTCAGATATAGCTCTCAGAGTTGCTGCGGTGTCTTCAGTATCCGTATTGCCAGCTATAACTGTCTGTGGTACTCCGATGTCAATGCTCTGTTCAGTGGCAATACTCATCGTATTCTGATGTGTCCTTTCATTCTGTGTTCTCAGATTGATATTGTGAGAATTGGATAGCACAGCTTCGTTGTTCATATTGTCAATGTTGGTCAAGACACTCTGTGTCTGAATGTTAGCACTGTTTCTCTGGTTTTCAATGTTGGTCAAAGCACTCTGTATCTGGATGTTGGCACTGATTCTCTGGTTTTCTACCACCTGTAAGTTTGTCTCCGGGTGGAGATTTCTCCGTGTGTTTCTGGTTGGTAGAAGCGGACACGCGATGTTCCTTGTTGTGTATTCCTGCCTCTGTTCCTACTCCTTGGTCTTTCCCAGTTCTGTGCTCTGCCCCCACCCCTGTTGGTTTGGCGGTAGCCCTCCCCTAAAAAATTGGGGCCCTGATTAGCTTGGTTACCTTGATAACTAGTGGAGGGTCTGTCTAAGTCCGTGTCTGAGCCACTACCAAAAGAAGAATCTGAGAATGTTTTGAATCTCCTAGGGCCCTGTCTGCTTTTATTCGAGAAAAAACCCTGACTGTCTTGCTGGTAATAGTCGTCCGATAAATAGGGATATGTGTTGTTCTTATCGTAACTCCTTATATCCTTAGCTAATTTATCCAACTTCCTATTCAGTGTAACTGTATTAAATTCTGCCAATGTTTTTTCTGCCCGCTCAAGAGCTTCTCTGGCATTAGAAAGAGCTCTATCCTCAAGGATCTCCTTCTTTAAGTCAGAGATTTCTTGCGTGAGTTTTTTAACGTACTCAATCGCAGTCTCCACACCGAGAACCATCCAGTGTCTGGAGCAGTTATTGGCTACGTAGCTGAATCCTTCCCTGAACTTGGGGATATCTATGAAAATAGCCGGTTCATTGCGTACTTGCAATCCCTTGGGAATTATATTAGATGACAAGTACTTGGTTAGTACGTGCCCGTGAAGGCGAGCTCTAATCAGTTTCTTTTCTAGTCTTTCAATTTTAGCTAGTTTCTCGTTAAGACCTGAGTCAACTGATACTCTGTCTGAGCCTAGAAGAAAACTAGAAGCACCTTGATCTTGTATTAGCTTAGCTATATAATCCTCCGTATATGACAGAGTTTCCTTTTCAGACATACTACAAAAGTAAAAACACAGTACAACGAACAAATTATTGTTGTACACGCGCCCCATTCCTTTATTTAATTGACAGCGTCTGTCACACACTCGCCGACAGACTCCGCGAGAGACAGGACGCTTGCCTGCGCGCTATCAAGTATGAAGTAATTGCTCCTTGCCGGGCCGACTTTGAAGGTGAGCTGAGATCCTCATGAGCTTTAAACCCTGCCCCACCTGATTTAGACACCTCGCCCGTTTTAATTTTAATCTAGACTAAGTTCCCTTTATTTATTTATTTCCACAGTGATTCGCTCCTCCTGAGGATAAAACTTTGTCTATCCTCGCACACTTGCCGCCCTGGACTAATCCCTTATGCGGGTGTGTTCAACTCATCTATCAAACCCCTTGATTTGAACCGTTTTTGAGAAAGAATTTATCCACCTACCAAGTGAGTT
This sequence comes from Triturus cristatus, assembly GCF_964204655.1. Lineage (NCBI taxonomy): Eukaryota > Metazoa > Chordata > Amphibia > Caudata > Salamandridae > Triturus > Triturus cristatus. The sequence goes on along the minus strand of NC_140588.1, from coordinate 335,133,421 downwards.
TATCAGTTTATCTTCGTTAATGTGATCCTTTTGACAGCCATTTCTGGGCCATGTCTTACAAAGTCTCATTCTCTCGAATAGATTCCTAGCCAGGCCGTACAGGATACAACTGCTCCTGTTTGCCTATCTTTGCACACCGCCCCACAAATTACATTGGGCCTCCTTTTGGTGAGTCTTCACCTTGCATGCACCAATTTATACGGCATTCAGTTTCTCGAACGCACCTGACCATATTCCTTACTATTTCATAGGCTGTCACTCCCTGTCCTGATGAAGACCCGTATTGACTAGCGAATAACGCTACCTTGGGTTGAAACGTCGACATTTGTTCAAGGATCAGTTGGAAATACTCTGCATAAAAGACTCATTCAAACCATCTGCAGACTGTTTCAAATATTCGCTTCACTGGCCTCTGTAAATTATCAATACCTCCATAAGTCACACTGTATATATTACGCACTTTTCACCACAGCACTGAGCACTATATGTCACTTTGTCACAAATATGTTTCACATCTAATTTTCGACAGCCATTGTAAATGGTTATCTATGAATGATGCAATTCATAAAGCCGTTTTGAAAACTATTTATGGTCTCTATGTGTGTTCGTATAAGCAAACAAATGAAGGTTTTTTCTAGAAGTAATATTGTTTACCCGACAGAACCGTTTGTATCATCTTCAATAAGGTCATCAACAAATTGCAACAAGTACAGAGTGAATTATAACTGCCTGAAAACCCATTTGAAGTGGAAACAAAGATTATAATAAGTACTCGACCCCATACGCTCCACCGTGGACAGTGATGAAGCTCTGCCACAGCCTTCGTCTATCTCCAGTTTCAAGCTGTAAGACATGCTCTTATCAACGCGCTGGTGGTACAACATTATGCATTGTGTGATGAACGGTATCTGTGATTTACAAGGGTTCCTGTATCATCCAAATAATATGGACTTCCTCTATAGTGACAACTTGACAGATGTTCTGATGAGACCGTTGGACTCCTCACACCAATACAGGTCGAGGCACCTACTTTGAATACAGAAAATTGATCTATGGAAATTGACACAAGCTTTATACATTTTATAAATGGACAGTGACTGATATCAGTGCAACTAATTATTTGATGTGCAACTTTATTCTCAACTAAAGCGACTGAAACCGGAAGTGAGACCTAACTGCTTCCCTCCCAATCCCGACGGGAGGTTAGCAGCCTAGACCCCTTACTACAAAAGCTGATGCCCAGTCAGACGCGCAGCGGATGCACTTAAGCTGACTGTGGAGATTGATTGAAGCGCTACCGGAGCGCCTGGTAAAGGGCTCCTGGACACGTAATTTGTGATTTATTTTTAAAAACTACTGATGATTTGCACTACCTTCTAGAGAGCACCTGGCAAAGGGCCCCGATGTTTCAGAATACTTTTAAAATTGTTTTATAAATTGCTTTTGCACACTGATAGTTACCTGTGCACTGTTAGCACTCTCACCCGGTATCCTCCCCGGTCCAGCACGGATTGTTCCGATTGTCTGGAGGGAGGCGACTCAAACCGAAGTGAGACCTGACTGCTTCCCTCCCAATCCCGACGGGAGGTTAGCAGTCTAGACCCCTTACTACAAAAGCTGATGCCCAGTCAGACGCGCAGCGGACGCGCTTAAGTTGACTGTCGAGATTGATTGAAGCGCTACCGGAGCACTGGGTAAAGAGCTCCTGGACACGTAATTTATGATTTATTAAAAAAAACTACTGTTGATTTGCACTACCTTCTAGAGAGCACCTGGCAAAGGGCTCCGAGGTTTCAGAATACTTTTTAAATTGTTTTATAAATTGCTTTTGCACACTGATAGTTACCTGCGCACTTTTAGCACTCTCACCCGGTATCCTCCCCGGTCCAGCACGGATTGTTCCGATTGTCTGGAGGGAGGCGACTCAAACCGGAAGTGAGACCTGACTGCTTTCCTCCCAATCCCGATGGGAGGTTAGCAGTCTAGCCCCTTACTACAAAAGCTGATGCCCAGTCAGACGTGCAGCGAACGCGTGCAGCGGGCGCGCCACCGGCGTGCCGAAGGAGCGCCAAAGGCAAGCCCGTCTGCGCCTGGATGTCACCAGGAGCAGGAATCCCTGCAGGTTTCGCCCGTTTTCAGTCCAAACAGGTAAAGGGATCTTTTACTTATACTAGTAGAGAGTTGGTCACGATCAAGAACGCTAACACTAACGTAGATATACCAACCTATGCTTGCCCCACCCTTTCTGAAATAGAGGGGCCTTTTTCCTGTAATAATTGTAAATACCAAAGCGCTCCAGTTCACTCCAAGAGTGCTAATACCAAGCCTAGGCAGTACAGATTCCAGCAAAGGTTGGAACTGCTTCCTGGCTAATGTAAGGTCATTGCCCAAACATGCCTCTAATATTTGGAACCTGCTGTCCTCCAATAATCCCCTCATAGGGTTCCTAACAGAGACTTGGACCAAACCTCACTCCAATTCTGACATAGCAGTAGCACTCCCTGATGACTACCACATACTAAAATTAGACAGGCCACATAGGATAGGGGGAGGAATAGCAATAGTATATAAAAACCCTGCAACTATTTCTGTCCTAGACTAAGTAAGTAACAATCAGTTGGAGATACTGGTATTTAGCATGAAGCTGGACCATAACCTTAGCTGGAAAGGAGCCATAGTATATCGCCCTCCTGGACCATTAACCAGTATCACCTCACAGCTCATCAAATTTGTTGCCCCTCATGTCATTTCCTCCAGAAAGTTTCTTCTTCTTGGAGATTTCAATATACATAGCGAAATTCGAGACAATCCAGAAGCTTCATCATTTCTGTCCGAACTAGCCGCACTCGACCTTACTGTAATAAACAAAGATCCTACCCATCAGGCAGGACATACGTTAGACATCATTTTAACTAACTCTCCCGACATATCTTATGTTGCTACGACTCCTTTGACCTGGTCTGACCATTTTATGGTGGAGTTTCGGATTAATAACAATAATGCTCACCCTGCTCCCAAATGCTATCCTACGAAAAACTATTGAAAATGGAATTCAGAGGGAGGAGCCTAGCGCTTGACCAAGATGGCCGCGTGAGCTCTGAGCTCCCGAGACCCTCGCGCCCTCCGTCGACTATCCTGTCTCTAATCCTGTCGGTATGCATGGCATCGTGTGGATGACCTGTCAGGGAGGCGATTGATGCTATCCGCGGTCGGATCGCCCACCGGGAACCGGACTTATGCCTGGCAGAAGATTGCGGCCTACCTCCGAGGGATGCCAGGAGCTAGAGTTGGCAGGATGCCCGACTTCTAGTTGAACAACAACGGCCAGGCGAGGTGTGAACTGTCGGACGGAGGTCCCCGTCCTTTCACTTTCGCTTTCTCTCCCTTTGTCAGCCCTGCCCCTTGGTGGCTTTATTACCCTATGTACGCTCTGCAGGCTACTCTGGTGGCCCATTGCAGAACTGATCACCCCTGATTCCTTCCATTGAGAGGGACCCGTCTTATCTGAACCGACCTGATTGGTACCAACTATGTCGGGCAAAGCAGAGGTGGATCGGCTGAAGCCTAAGTCTACCAGGCGGGGAGCCTATACCCAAGTCAATAGTATGGACCGCTATGCTCTGCAGAAGGGATCACCGAGTGGGTCGAGCCAGTCGCCGGATACCCAGAAGGAGGCCTCGCCTTTGGCCCCGGAGCTCTCACTACAGGATGTCATGGGCGCGCTCGAAGGGATGCAGACTTCGATTGGGAGACAGTTTGATGCCCTGGCGCATAAGGTGGATGCCATCTTGGTGGATGTTAACCTGATCCGTGCGGACTTGGGCAAAACGAATGAACGGGTTAGGACCCTGGACCTCAAGACCACGGGCCTCACCGATGATGTCACGGAACTGCAGATCGAGGTTCGTAAGCTGAGGACCGAGAGTGATCTCGCCGCCCGCCGGCTGGAGGATTTTGAGAGCCGGGCCAGGCGCAACAACGTGCGCGTCATCGGGGTCCCGGAGTCCTCGGATGAGGCTTCGGTTGACCTGCTTGTCGAGGACTTGGTGCTTAATCATCTGAAGCCCAAGGGTCTTGGAAAGTTCTTTGCGGTTGAAAGGGCCCATAGAGTGCCGGGTGGGAGGCCCAAGGTGGGTGCCCCACCGAGGCCGATCGTCGCTCGGCTCTTTCATTTTCGAGATCGGGACGCTATCCTGCAAGCATCGAGGGTGACGGGCCCGGTCCCCTTCCAGAACGCGTCGGTGAATTTCTACCCGGACTTCACCCAGCAGGTGCAGAGGCAGAGACAGGGCTTTCTGGGGGTGAAGAGGCGGCTTCGGGAGAGGGATCTGAGGTATGCGATGCTCTTCCCTGCCAGACTACGTGTGGTGCACGAAGATCGGACATTTTTCTTTGACTCTCCTGTTATGGCCGATGAATGGCTGGACGCTTTGCCCCGACGACGGACGGGGGAGGACATTGTCGAGGATGGGGACAGTGGCCGGGATGGGCAGGGCTGATTTTTCGGAGCCGGTCTGATTCGATTTGGCTATATTTGAAGACTTGAATAGAGTGCAGTCAATGCGGAGGGCGGCGGGTGGACGAGGGGTGCTCTTTTCCTCCCTTAGGGTACTTTTTGTAGATTTTTGGGGGGTTTTGTAGGGCGACAGGCACACTGCAAGTTGGGGGGGCTTTGTAAGCTGCCGCAGGGGTGCAGGGTGGGGGGGGTTTCTGGGATTTTGGGTTTGTTGTTGGGGGGTTTATTTCTGCAAGGCATGATGATTCTTTCCAGGACTGTTCCATGGTGGCTCTTCGGGAGTGGGGTGGGCCTCTTTACGTTTGAGGATGGGGGGTAGGGGTTTAAGTGTAATAAGCTGGAATGTTAATGGTTTGGGGGATCGCATTAAGCGTGGGATTGTTTTGCAATTCTTGAAACGGTCAATGCCGGATGTTGCCTTGCTGCAGGAGACGCACCTTATTGGTAATACGTGCTATGCTCTGAACAGAAAGGGGTATAAATTCATAGCACATTCGGGATTCTCCTCTGGGTCCAGGGGTGTGGGCATCCTAGTCAGAGCCTCGCTACCATTTGAGGTGGACTCCACCATTGTTGATGATAGGGGGAGGTTTGTGGCGGTGGCGGGGCGGTGGGAAGGAAGAACTTTGGTTTTAGTTTCGGTTTATGTCCCGCCGGCCCTGCAGGCCTCCACGTTCACAGATCTGGGTAGGGCCCTGCTGGATCTCCCGGGGGGTATGCTCGTGGTGGGAGGTGATTTCAACGCTGTTGGCTCCGGCCTGCTGGATAGATACCCGCCCAGAGACACAGGGGGGGCTCAGAGGTCGCTCCCAGACTTCCTAAACACGCTTGGCCTGATAGACTGCTGGAGGCTCCGGCACCCAACACAGAGCCAATACACGTTCCACTCCGGGGCACATGGTAGTCTCTCCAGGATCGATTACCTACTCACTCTGGCTGCGCATGCCTCATTGGTCTCCGAGGCGAGGCACATGGCGCGTGGTATATCTGACCACTCGCCAGTTTGGATCCAGTTGGATCTGGGTCGGGAGGGAGGCGGAAGGGTGGCCCCTATCAACCCGTGGTACTTCCGAGACCCCAAGATGCGCAGCGCGCTGGTAAAGAAAGTAGATAATTTTTTCAAGGATAATCAGGGGTCCGTGGACTCGGCAGTGTCGCTGTGGGAAGCATTTAAGACCGTGCTCCGAGGGGAAGCCCTCTCCCTAGTAGTAGCTGCCAAGCGGCGGAGAGATGGCGAGGTTCTGCAGGTTGAGGAGGAGATCGCGGCTCTGGAGGGAGCGCTGGAGGGGGAGGTTACAGAGTCCTCACTGCATGAGCTTTGCTTGAAGCAAGCTGAGTATAAGGACCTGGCGACGAACGCCGCTAAGACCCTCAGTAGGGAGCAGCAGGGCCGATTGTATGATGTTGGTGACAAGGCAGGGAAACTCCTGGCTTGGCTGGACAAAAAAGAACGGGTCAATAGAGTTGTGCCAGAGTTGAAGGGAGAGAGGGGAGAGGCGATTGTGGAACCTGAGAGGATTGTACAGTGTTTCTCGGAATATTTCTGTAGGGTTTATGCCTCGGTGTCGGATAGGCCGCCCGAGGACTCGTCTGACCTCCTCCGTGATATCGAGTTGCCCTGTCTCTCCGACATAGATAGGGAAGATCTAGATGGTGACATAACGGTTGAAGAGGTGGCGGGGGCTATCCGCGCGTTAAACTCGGGTAAGGCCTCGGGACCGAACGGTTTGCCGGTCGATTTGTACAAGCTGTTTCCGGATAGGGTCGCCCCTCACCTGCGCGCCATGTTTATGGAGGCGCGGGGGAGTGGGACCCTCCCGATGGACCAGCGACTGGCGACGATCGTGGTTATACACAAAGAGGGCAAACCCCGAGATAAGTGCGCCTCATATAGGCCTATCTCACTTCTTAACGCAGAGCCGAAAATTCTGGCTAAAATCCTGGCGACCCGATTAATTAGGGTACTCGGTGACTTGGTCCACCCGGATCAATCCAGCTTCATCCCGCACCGAAACACAGCGTTAAATCTTCGGCGCCTTCATGGTGTAATCGCCAGGGCGGACACACTGCGTGAACCAGCTATTGTGGCGTCTCTTGACGCCACGATGGCATTCGACACGGTGGAATGGGCATATTTGTGGGCCGTACTGACCAAGTTCAGCTTTGGCCACGGTTTTGTGAGTTGGGTGAGGTTGCTGTATGAGGGGCCACTTGCGAGTGTGGTGGTGAATGGTCGGGCGTCGACTCCGTTTCAGCTTGGGAGGGGTACCAGGCAGGGTTGTCCCCTGTCGCCTTTGTTGTTCGCCCTTGCCCTTGAGCCGCTGGCTGCGTGGATACGTTGGCACCCGGATATACGGGGCCTTAGATGGTCGCCTGAGCACGAGGACTGTATTTCGCTCTATGCCGATGATATCCTGCTGTATCTTGCCTCACCCAAGAAATCACTTATAGTGGTCTGTGACGTACTCACATCTTTTGGTAGGAACTCGGGTCTTGTTATCAACTGGAGTAAATCATATTTGTATGTTCTTAGTGGCGAGGTTCCCCCGATCCCTAGAACATGTTCGATACAGGTCGCTCAGCAGGGCTTCGTGTATTTGGGGATCTTTATCTCCATGGACTCTGCGGTGCGATATGAGAAGAACCTGCTCCCCCCCCTGGCACGCCTGAGGCGGGATGTTGAATTCTGGCGGAGGCTGCCGCTCTCCCTCGTCGGGCGTGCGGCCCTGTTCAAAATGATGTCGCTTCCCCGCTTCCTCTACGCACTGCAGAATACTTTGGACTGGGTTCCGGCCAAATACTTTCGGGAGGTCGAAGGCCTCCAACGAACGTTGCTTTGGGATGGGCGGCCGCGAATAGCTATTGCAAAGTTGACGCTTCCATGGTACGACGGGGGCATTGCGCTCCCAGACATCCGACGGTACTATTGGGCCACCCAGCTGAGTGCGATTAACCATGGGTTTTATGGCCCTGCCCTCAGCCCTGGGTATGCCATGGACAGGTGGTTGCTGCGTGGTGGTAACTATTACAGGGCGTTGTATTCGCGGTCCTTGGACTCGTCCCTCACGGGGCCCACTGCTGTGGCGGTGCGAGTGTGGAAGATGGCAACTGACTCGCTGGGCTGGAAGGATAGGCTCACCCGCGCTACCCCGCTATTTGAATCTGAGAGAATGGGTAGGCTTTGGCACACAAAAGGCTTTGACAAATGGGACTTGATCGGCATCTCCAGGGTCGGAGATGTCCTGATTAAGGGGAGGGTGAAGTCCTTTGAAGAGTTGCAGAAGGAGTATGAGCTGGGGCCATCTGAGTTTTTCCGCTATATTCAGGTGCGTCACGCCCTCCGATCAGTCCTCATAGAGGGTGAGAAGGTGCCTGAGTCCTCTCCTTTGGAGGACCGGGTCCTTGATGGCCATATGCCCGAGAGCACGATCTCACTCATCTATAAGAAACTGATCAACGTCCGGGCGGATATGCTTCTGGGGTTGAGGGACCAGTGGGCTAGGGATGGCCTCGAGTTGGATGATGAGGATTGGCAGTCTGCTGTTTCATCTCCTAAGGAGGTTGCGATCCCGTCGCGTCTGAGGCTGGTGCAGCTTAAAATACTGCATCGAGTGTATGTGACGGGGCCAAGGCTGGTTCACATGGGATTCTCGGAGGACGGCCTATGCAGGAGGGGTTGTGGTATGGTGGGTACTTTCCTGCATATCATTTGGGAATGTGGTGTCATCACGGAATTTTGGAGGAGAGTCCATGCAGTGATGGGGGAGGTGACGGGCATTGCTATGCAGCCGGAAGCGCGGTGTTGTCTACTGAATGTCTGGGGGCCCACTGATCATAATGCGGCGCAGACCCAATGGGTGACTCTGGGCAACATGGTTGCTAAGAGAGATATCGCGCGATTGTGGGGCTCTGCGGGGCCCCCCACATTGACTGCGTGGAAAGAAAATATGGACTGGAGTATGTTAAGGGAAAAGACGGTCTATTGCGCTAGAGGCCGTCCCCGGAAGTGGCACGCCATATGGGGGCGGTGGAATCAATACAGGGGGGGAATATGTCTTGCCCCGGATCTGGATCCTCCCGAGGAACAGCTTTCCTCCTAACCTTCTTTCCAGCCCAGTATGGTTTATGGACTTTTTGGCCTCTACAGTCCCTCTTCTTCCTCTTTACTTTGTACTGTAACTGTTAGATGAGTGGGGTCCGGCCTCCCCTGGGGGGCTCATCATGGGCTTTCAGTGTTCTTGCCTTGCTGGGGTTTGTTGTGCGTTTTTGTGTTTAATTAAAATTGAACCTTTGCACTTCTCCTTTCATGGTACTGGGGACGCATCTCTGTTTCTATATATCGATGCTGCCGAACCTCCGGGTTGTCGGCTGAATAGCTGTGTCCTGACTTTTGAAAATAAAGGTTTTTAAAAAAAAAAAAAAAAAAAAGTGGAATTCAATTACACCTACACACTTTGAAGATACATTTTGCCCACCTCATCACGCGGAAACAGATAACATGGAGAAACGCCTCGCCTCCTTCAACGCTAGCCTATTGGCTACCTTAGATACTTTAGCACCCCTGAAAAAATGCCCCACAATCATTAAACGTCGTCAGGCCCCATGGTACTCGGACCCCTGCGGTTCGAAAAGGGCTCATGTAGAAGACTGGAACGCCTTTGGCGTCGCTCTCAAAACCCTTCTGATAAAGAAAAATTCAAGGAGGCTCTAAGCCATTACCATCGCAATCTAAAAAATGCGAGGAAGACCCATATCGGAGTCTCTCTCGAACAAGCAGGAACTTCCCAGAAATGCCTCTATCAGATTTAAAAACCTTCACTAACCCTTTGGCCTGCGACACGGCTTTCGTACCATCCCAAACGCTGTGCGATAATATCGCTAATCATTTCACCCAGAAAATAGACACCATCTATAATAAAATCACCTCGACCATAAATCCTCAGCCAAAATTAGGATGTGAATCTCCACGCATTCTACCGGCAACCAGTTTATTAGGAAATTTCCCACAACTCACAATAAAAGATACTGAAGCCCTCTTAAAAAGTGCTAAATCAGGATCCCCATTAGATCTGATACCTGCCAAATTGACAGCCACCCTGGCCAAACAGCTTGCCAACCCCATTTGTAATATCCTTAACAGCTCCCTGAAGGATGGAGCTCTCCCTTCGGATTGGAAAGCTGCACAGATACTTCCGATTAAAAAGAATCTCAAAATCTCACCAGAAGACGTAACAAACTATCGACCCATCTCGCTCCTTCCCCTCCACACCAAAATCTTAGAAAAGCACATCAATACACATCTTTCCTACTTTATTGAATCCACTAACAGCCTAGACTCCTCACAATCTGGTTTCCGCCCCAGATACAGCACCGAGTCTACCCTAGTGGCAGTAACAGACAACATCAGAATGCTGTTGGATAAGAGTCAGGCGGTGCTTTTGGTGTTGCTTGACCTTTCTGCAGCATTCAACACCATATCTCATCAAATTTTACTCAATAGACTGGAGGACATAGACATCACAGGGAAAGCCCTGAAATGGTTTACCAACTTCCTATCCGATAGAACACAGACAGTCAACCTAGGCCCCTACCATTCTGAGCCCTACCTTATTCAACGTTTATGTTGCTCCCCTGGCGAGACTGTTGAGAAAACTGGGCTTCATCCCTATGTCATACGCTGATGACACCCAGCTACTCCTTTCATTTGACAAATCCAACCCGAATATTCAAGCCAATATTTGGCGAAGGAATGAAATCTATAGCGGAATGGATGAAAATTAATTTTTTCCAACTGATCGCTACGAAGTCCGAGGTAATGCTATTTGGTGATGCAACCGTGTTATGGTCACCTAGTTGGTGGCCAGAGGAACTAGGTCCCACCCCTTGCCCTAAACCAGTGGTAAAAAACCTTGGAGTCAGACTAGACCAATAACTCACTCTGAGAGACCATGTCTCTTCCACTATCGGAGCCTGCTTCCACAACATTAGCATGCTCAGAAGAGTCTGCCCTTTCTTACCACTGTCCTCGAGGAAAACCCTGATTCAGGCACTAATTTTAAGCCGCCTAGACTATTGCAACGCGCTGTTGATCTCAGCTAACAAAAGGGACACATATAGACTACAGGTTGTCCAAAACACCGCGGCCCATCTGGTGACCAATGCCCCCTCGAGAACAGCCTCCCTCCCTTTGCTACAGAAATTACACTGGCTATCCATTCGAAAAAGGATTCATTTCAAAATATGCTGTATGGCTTATAAAGCCGTAAACAGATTAGGCCCTAGTTATCTCAATGACAAATTTGTTAACTATGTACCTCTCAGACCCCTCCGCTCAGGAGACAAAGCCCTAATCTCAGTCCCTCGCATTAGAAAGGCTCGACAAGGCAGTAGGGCCTTCTACCATCTTGCCCCTCGCCTATGGAATGATCTTCCTTTCCACCTGCGACAATGTACAGATTACCTGGCATTCAGGAAAATGCTGAAAACATCTCTCTTCTAAATTAGTCTCCTTAGATTGCTTATGTGGCTCCAGCGCTGAAATACCCTTATGGAGTGATTTGTGCGCTTAATAAGTGAAATAAACAAATAAATAAACTACACTTGATACAATTTGCTCACTTACCCAATCACTTTGCACTGTCACTAGCACCTTCACATCTATTGCTGAACCTCTTTGAATTATATGATTGATGAATAAATCCTATGGTTTAGTGCAACTAATATTGATTCTGTTGGCTCACTTTCTTTCATTATTTTGATCTGTTTACTAATAATTGAACTTACTATGGAGTTGCTGAGCTCTCTGATACCATGGATAGATTTACTTGGTAACTCACAAGACACTTGACTGTTTTACTGAATGACTCCTTGGAAACTACTGTTAATGTCTCTCCTATAAATAAGCCATTTTGCTACCTGTTGACAGGCTGTCAACAGGTAGATCAACGACGGTCAGCTGTTCAATCATCAACAAAAGAGATACAGATTCTGAGGGTAATAGCTTATGGAGTAAACACATTGTTTTTGTAATCACATTCTAATGTCTCCTTCTCAAGAAGCTCCTGTCAAAAGCATGATTCCAGCAAATATTTTACTGACAGACTTGCAAGTTTCTTTGTGCAGGTTGGACTCGAACTGCCTGTGGTCCACAGCGAATAGTCTAATGATAAATTCTACCATCACTATAACCTACCTCAACTCAAATATATCAGCACAGTCCTGCTCTATGACATGGCGCCCATCTTTACTTGCCAAATGCACTATCTTTAATCTTACAAATTTCTAAAAAATTCAGTACGTCAAGGGATGTATTTGTTAACAAAAGGGAACTAGCATGTTTTAGAAAAGCAATCAGTAGCGCCTGCAAGACAACATGCCTGGCTCTATTTAAAACATATCAAAAAAGTTAAAACAGAAATATTTCATAAATAGCTAACAAATCAGGCATGCAATAGTATGACACAAATCCTGAAGCCCTACCCAAGTTGGGAGACAAGCTTCTAAAACAGAAGATGAATATCAAGATCCATTTAGAGGATTTCAAAGAGGCTTAAAAATGATAAAAAGTAATGTGCAGAACAACTGGACAGCTGCAACCCGCACAGGGACAGGGTTAACCAACAGAACAAGCTTGGACAAAGCCAATAGGTCTCGCTTATGAGACATATTGGCTTTGGCAATGACATTGAGCCATGCTGTACATCAGCGTGACTGCTGTGCCGCATGGCTGGAAATAATGTTTTTTAAAAACAGTATAATGCGGCCAATGCATCCTTTTGTAGGTGCTTGCCAATACAGGCGCACCAACACAGGTTGGGAATGGGAAGATGGTTGCGGACAAGGCAACAAGGAGAGAGTGGGAGTGAGAGGCAGGGGGCCTGATTCACAAAGGTACTTATGGGTAGTAAAGTTTCAAGTGCGGAGTCTCTGAACTTGTAGCGGAATCTCTGCACTCGGGGCGAAATCTCCACACGGCGCACTGCACATAGTACGCTGTGTGGAGATTCTGTCCCAAGGGCTGAAAATTCCACTACAAGCATGGTGGAGACTCTTCTAACTTTACTGCACATAAGTGCCTTTGTGAATCAGACCCACAGATGCAGGTGGGAGAGAGAGGGACAAGTGGGAGACAACAATGTAGAAGGACAGTGGCAATGGATGATAGAGAACTACACTGGCAATTGAGTGGTGGTGCAAGAACGGCCACGGAAGGTGAAAGTGCGGGTAGGAAGCAAGAACAGCACCTGAGGGAGGGAGAGCAAGGGAAAAATCACACATGCGAGAAAAAGGAACACAAAGTATTTGAAAAAACACATCTATTCTCAAAAAATACTGAACCAAAAAAGAAGGTAGCACTTGATAAGGGAGCAGTGAAAGGATAGAAGTAACTGGTCCATGCTCCAAGGGGTGGGGTCAAACATCAAAGAAGAAGGAAAGAACTAAGAAGCTAACAAATAAGAAGCAAATGAGAGTGACGGCAAAGCCAATGGTAAGCAATGGGTGGGTTCTAAGTCGCCCGTAAGCTAACAATGTCTTGCAACAGGCAGCACATGTGCTGTCATAGACGAGACCTCAAAGGCAACATTATGTTTTCTCTCTAAGTGCTGTTAGACTTCAACGCCAGTATGGGCACCAATACTCCAAGCCATTCTCCAGAAATGTAAAACTAAACGGTCAAAATAGGCATGCTTTAAACAACGATAAACATAAATAACAGAGAGTTACTGTAACATACTTTTTAAATGCTGTACATTTTTCAAACTCTGTGGAATGATAATTTCCGCTGTGTTCCATTAACGTATTTTCTATTGCCATGTTAGTAACATAGATGCATGTATGATAGTAACATTTTGTGAAAGCATGAAGTACATATATTAATTATTTTAAATCACATGTCTGTGGAGAGGGTCAAAGACATAAATAAGTTTAGAATCAAGGAAAGCAGAGGTAGGGGGGCTAATAACTGCCACTGAAAGTTCAAATGGAAATGAACCAAGTACAAAAAACATGTATTTTCATCTGAAGACAACTCTAAGAGTTCAAAATTCCACTGAGAGAGTAGGAATGGAGATGAGGGGAGGGTGTGGCGAAGGCAGGGGAAGGAGAAAAGTACATGGGGCAGCCAGGTGTGGGAGAGAAGGTTTGAGGAACTAGGGGTGAGCTTCCAGACTACTATTACAAAGTATATTTTCAACTCAAGTATAGTGAATGTAAGGAACAGCCTCTAAACAGAAATGGCAAAGGCAACAGAGCACAATAAAAATTTATATTATGACAGAAACAGGAAACAAATGGTTGGGTAATCACAGACCGAATATTTAAGCATGACATTGCTAGATATGCGTACCTTGAATTGATCATTTGGTATCTCTTGCGTGAGTCTACAATGACTCTATCAACAATATATAGGACTTTTAAAGCAACACAACTCCTGACCTTTGTAACAGAAGTGTGTGTATAACACCCAAATGGAACAGTAGCTGATTACCATGAAACAAAGATAGACTTAATTACTTGACTAAAAAGACTGCTGATTAAAGGCAGCAATTTCCTATACCCTCAGCTATTCAAGAGACCCGAACTGTGAATCTTTGAAAAGGCACAGGTTCATGATCTGGTCCATTACTCTTCAGCATTTAAATATGTGCTATATTGTATCAGTGCACAGGTTCTAGTCTCTGAGTAAATGAAGGTGCCCACTGGCTACTAAAGGTGTCAAATGTACTATTAAAAAAGTGCTTCCACAGAATCAATTATTTGAAAGCAGATCTCAGCATGACATAAATATTGTCTATTAACATCAGGGAAATTGTTTAACAACTTGGCACCTACTGTGAATACAACAGTTTTGAGCAATAATGTTCAAACAATACTCACATAGGAAAATGCACACTCTGATATCAAGCCAACTAACCTAAGTAGCTCTCCTAGGCTCACATATAAATGACTAAAGTATACAAAAAAGTGATGGATGGAATGTTTGGATTATTCTAAACCACAGTAATTACTTGGGCTGCATCCCAATCCATTGTTTAGTTAGATGCCTGCCATATGCAAAACAGTCTTGACCCTTCTTCAACAGGAATAGTCCGACCCACACGTCCGTTCCAACTAAAGACCAGTTCAGCCTTGTTTGGGGCCTGTCAGTCAGGTGCAACTTGGTTCCAGTGGCACAGTGATCATGCAATCCACATCTGGGAATACCAATCGCACTTAAGGCATCTCACTGAAGTATACAAAAAGGTGATGGATGGAATACTTAAATTGATCTGAGATTGGTAATTACTCAGGGAACACCCTAATCCATTGCTATTTGCCCCCTGCCACCTCAGTTTGAATCGAGCCATATGGAAATCAGTCTTGACCCTGCTCTAATAGGAACAGTCAAGCCCGAACTGCGAGAACAGGTCCTACCCGAATCGAAACACAAGCAGCCAAAGACTGGTATTGACTTTATTGAGGCTCGTCAGTCAGGTGCAGCTTGGTTCCAGTGGAGCAGTGAGCATATGACCCATGTCTCGGCATACCTGTGGCACTCAGAGTGTCCCACTGAAGTATGCAAAAAAGTGCTCAATGGATTGCTAGCATGAATCTCAGCCACTGGTAATTACTTGGAGCTGCATCCTAATCCATTGTTATTTTTCACACCAGTCCACCTTAGTTTTGACCCAGCCATATGCAAATCAGACTTCACCCTGATCCAAAAGAAACAGGTCAACCTGAACTGCCAGATCAGGTCCTCCACGAACTGGAACACAAGCAACCCAAGACCGTTTTCCCCCTGATTGGGGTTTAGCAGTCAGGTCATCTTGGTTCCAGTAGCACAGTGAGCTGGAGACCCCCATCTGGGCATGCCTGGCTCACTTAAGGTGTCACACTGATGTATACAGGGAAGTGACAGATGGAATGCCTAAAATAATCTCACCCAGCGGTAATTACTCGGGCCGCATCCGAATCCATCGCTATTTTGCACCCCATGCCACTTTGGTTTGAACCTGAGCATATGCAAATCACTCTTGACCCTGCTCCAATAGATACAGTCCAGGCTGAACTGCCAGGCTAGGTTCTCCCAGAACAGGACACAAAGAATCTGAAACCGGTTTCACCCTGATTAGGGCTCATCAGTTGGGAACAGGTTGCTTCCAGTGACACAGTTAGCAGAGGATCAATGCCTGGGCATACCCGTCACACTTAAGGCCTCACACTGAAGTATACAAAAAAGTGATGTGTGTGATGTGTGAATTAATCTCAGCCACTGGCAATTACTTTGGGCTGCATCCCAGTCCATAATTGTTTGGCTTACTATGCACCCTCAGATTAGACCTAGCCATATGCAAATCAGCCTTGAGCCAAGCCAGGTACTCTCTGAACCGGAACACAAGCAACCCAAGACTGGCTTTGCTCTAGATGGGGATCATCAGTCTGGTGCAGCTTGGTTCGAGGGACAAAATGAACATAGGACCGAAGTCTGGATATGCCAGTCGCACTTAGGGCATCGCGCTGAAGTATACAAAAAAAGTAATGGACAGAATGTTTGAATTAATCTCAGCCACTGGTAATTACACAGGGCTGCATCACAATACATTGTGATTTTGTTCACCATGCCACCTCAATTCGGAACCAGTCATTGGGAAATCAGCCTTGAATCTGTGCTCCAACAGAAACAGTTTAGCCCTAATTGCCAGGCAAGGTCCTCTCCGAAATGGAACACAAGCAACCCAAGACCAGCTTTGCCATGATTGGGGCTCGTCAGTCAGGTACATCTTGGTTACAGTGGCACAGTGAACATGGTGACCCACATCTGGACATACCCATCGCACTCAGGACATCATTCTGAAGTACTCAAAAAAGTGACATGTGCGATGCTTGAATTAATCTCAGCCACTGGTAGTCATTCGAGCCAATGAATGCAATTTCATGTGCTATCAAATTCAGTGAATATACCTGAAACAGAGTATCAGATATACCCAAGAACAACATTTCCCATAAGCCGTAAGCACTGCCTCAAGGAATCTGTAATGCAAAGTTTATTAAAATCTGACAACCCCTACAATCATTACTAAACTTGTCAATGCTTCTTTTCAGCACAGCAACAACCTTTTCAAACAAGCAATGGTTACCTCCCTGTTGCTGAAGCAGGCCAGTGCTGACCCAAAAAACCTTGCAAGCTAAAATCTGATTTCTGTTCTTCTTCACCTTGTCAAAAAAATTGGACTCTGTGTTCAACTCACAACTCTAAGCTGACTTGTAATAGCACTTTGCCCTGAGTGATTTTCGACATGTGTTCCAACCCATTGAGGAACAGAGACAGTCATCTGAAAATCAGAGAAAAATCACACACCATTGTGGCTCGAGGATGTGCTCGTGCACTGATCCTTAGGGATATCAAGGTGCATTTCAACAAGGTGGAACAGGGCATGCTCCTGATCAGATCTGTATGACTGTGACATTGATTGAGAGCCCTCGAATGAATTTTCACTTTCCTGGCCAATAGATCTCACCAGGTAAAATCATCCCCTTTCCTAAAAACCTTGACCAACATCACATATGGGGTCCCCCACGAATCAGCTCTCCCTGCTGCTACTCTTTTTAACATGAACATGATATACTTACTAATATAATTGTGAGCTACAATTTGGGCTATCCTATGTACTCAGTTAACAACTAAATTCACGCCAGTCTCCAGTGATCCAGGTAATTGCCTAAATGTCAAAGAATGTATACTTTGTTTCAACTTGTCTTTGGCTGTGATACTAATCTTTCCCATTTCACTGGCTTCCTTATATAGATCACCCACCTACACTTTTGTACACTGTCGATAATTTTCGTGGTGCTGTTGTTGATGCAAACTTATCAATGATTGTTCAAGTTAATAATATTATCAGAAACACGTTTTGCCGCTAGTGTATCCTACAAACTAGCCTGCCGCTACTCTTCCTGTTTCAAAGGACTGCTTTTCTTCGTCCAATGGCGAGGTCCAAAATTGCTTACTCTAAACGGTATTTATGCTGGCTTGTAATTGCATTTTTATAGTGCTTAATACCCATGACGAGGCGTCGAAGCACTTTTTCGGCGAGTAGCACGCTAATCCGGAACCCAAACAGGATTAGTGGTGAATTAGTGTAGGTAAGTATGAAATTAATTTGAGTGGTGGACATGATAGTCTGTTATTTGGATTGAAAAGGATATTACATTTGCATGCATGGATTGAGGTGCACATACCATATTACTCCCATTTTAATGACATTTCACCATCTGTCAATCAAACAAAGAATTGACTTCACACCCTGTTGCACAAGGGCCTTCATGACCAAGCTCCACTGTACCAAACTGCTGCTACCTTACTGACCACCCACATATCTAAGGTGGGCTGCAATGCTCAATTTGAGCAGGTGGTTGCAGGTGGGGCCCACTGACACTATTTTATGTGGACCGGCACTTATTTTTCCTCATCAGACTTTGACCCAGAGCAAGAGAGAGAAAAACACAAGAAGGAAAAAAAGGGAGAGAAAGACTGAAAAAAGTTACAAAGGAAGATGAAAGAAGACCTGAAGAAGTGAGATAAAAGGACACACAGTGTCTGGTAGTGGATAAAGGAGCATGAGGTGGATTCAAGACTAAGCAGTCTTGGTATTCGACATGACATTTGATAGCACCTACAAATTAAAAAACTGGTTGGCTGGCCAAACTGACTTGCTATTCACAAAGCAAGCGATAAATACTTTGGAGGCAGCTCATTCTCAATGCTGCTCCAGGTGGAATTAACTTCCTTCTTCTCTCTGCTCGAAAGATAAGTTCCTCACGATCAGGAAATCACTGAAGACTGCCATTTTTAGCAGAACTTTGAAGTTTTCCACTACTGATATTCAGACTTGGTCCTCCTTGCATCACTTGAGTTTCCTCTAAGATGATTACATTTTTTACTTGCTTTTTATAGCATCTCTATTAAAGCACTTTGAAGTGAGCACTGTGATGATCATCAAGCTCTAAACAAAACAACAAATGAAAATAAAATAAGATAATTAGGTTTGGAGACCCTCAAACTCTAACATCACCCTTCGGACACATGCCATAGACCTGTATACTAAACATTTAATTAAATATATATATTTATTTCTTTTTTTATTCAGGAGCAGAGGTGTGCGTGCAATGGAGCATTAGAATTCAAATGTGTTTCATATGCATTCTATTTTTTTTTGCCTTTTCGTAGTCAATGTGAACTTTAATAGCATGTGATATTATGGATCATAGCATGTGATATTATGGATCACAGCATGTGGTATTATGGATCATAACATGTGATATTAGGGATCATGGCATGTGATATTATGGATCATAGCATGTGGTATTATGGATCATAGTATGTGATATTATGGATCATAGCATGTGGTATTCTAGTTTTGCATCCATGTGGTCTCGATTTACAGTGCACTGGCTATATTTTTGTGTGCCTGCGATTAGGGGTAGTGGGCTTTAACTCTTCTTGTCTTATTAAAATTGTACCCTAATGTGGCAGGCATCTCTTTTAATGGGGAGGTGAGCGAGGACGGGTGAAGATGTGGTGGTCGATGGCAGCCTTATCCGCTCTATTGCGACTACTGTCATCTCGGTTTCCACCCACGCTGGTGTCTCCATCAACCGGGTAGAAACTCTTAGGCTCCATCTAATTTCCATTCCATGAGCAATTAACATTTTGCGATCAATAAAGTTCAGTCTATATTCCGACAATGTTGGGTAGACCCAGACCATAGTATAAAAGACAGCTCCTTCTTCTCCACATCGAGGGCAGGCGCTAGCAGTGCCAGATATATTTTGCTTAAGGGCTTAGATATCTAATATGATTGGTACATGTGGTTGAATTGCAACAGCTTAAAGCATATCTTCCTAGACACTGTAGCTGTGTGGTCTCTCCAAAGGCCATCGGTCATTCGGTGAGTACACCACCTAGGGCTGCATCTCACTGGTCCACAGCATCGTTTAGTTTGGGTGCAGTCATGTCCAGGAGGGCAGTAGTGCATTCTGGGAACAACACCCTGGGACTACTGAGAAAAGCGGATTAGTTTGAATATTACTGTACTCACCAGCCATGGCAATTGCCTTGTTTTCCCTCACAGCTCATTATTTTTGTAGCGCCACAGGTTTGCTCTTTAAGGATTTTAACTTTATCGGCGTATTTTGTCTCTGCCTTCTTTTGTATTGCCTACCAGGTGGCTTGATAGCAAGGCACCCCCCATCTTATCTTAGCCTTCCCCATAATGGGTCTACTTAAGAATGGCCTAGGAAAAACTAAGAGGAGATGTTAAGGAAATTCAGCAGCATATTGTCGAAAGGTGATTGGCTGGCATCTTAGAGCGCAGTGATCCTTATCCTGCACTCACGTGCAAGACATATGCTAACCCACTGGAAAAAATCATAGACACATTTATTAATATTTTAGCACTGGCACTTCATCATATTTCCTCCTATCGGATATTATGTACACAAATCTTTTTTTCCTCAGTCGTCGCATGCACTGACTCACCTGATATCCGATAGGGGATTTCTAATTACCAGTATTCCGCTTTGTGGTAACTTGTATTATGTGTATTAACCCTTACCCGGGAGCGACTACGCAAAGCTTCACCGGAAATAAGCAATGTGTGCACCAGGTGCTGTCACGCCGTGCTGCTCTGCATTACACTTTGTAACACATATGTCACTCCATAGGTTGACTGATAAGGAAGTTCGCTCTGTTATTGATGTGCAATCGTTTTACAGACTGATGTTTCTAATACTCTCCCGCCCCTTACTTTAAGATCATACTTTTTTTGCTGTATGTTTTCATCCTTACCAGCCCGTACTAGAAATAAAATAACAACTTTGTGTTATTATCAGTTTCCTTTTCTTTTTTTACAGAGCAGTAGGGCGACGCTCTTCCGCCTTAATGGAAGAGCCGCCGCTGTGTGTGCCTATATACAGTTCAGTGCTGTATAGGTCTCGCCATGCGTGCAAGCACTAAAATAAACTCAGACCTATTGACTTTGCCAATGCAAGTGTCAGTTTAACTCACTATTTCTGTCTCTATCACTCCTGCAATCAAAACACTCCTTGTAAAAAAAAGTAATGAATGATATCCTTTAATTCAGTCAATCATTCAAAATGTTGCAGCTGAGCTTCCCCAGTCACAGTGTGACAGCCAGTCTTCAACTGAACAATCCTTGCCTCTTGTGCTGTGTTTATTGAATGCTAGAGTGTGTACTTCTCTCCATCGAACGCGTCCACCCTGCTTGTCCTCAGTATTACTCTAACTCCATTCTTGAGTCCCTCCTGATAAACATATAATTTACCCTCATGACCTAGGTTAGGTACAGTGTTAATTTTAGCTTCAGGACTAGAATTATTCTAAGTTTTTAGGCTTCAAATCTAGACAGTAGTAAGCATTTATCTTTGGGCTGGGACCCAGGGCTAGGCTTAGCATTTGGTTTACCAGTTTAGGTGAGTGTTAGTCCTAAATTTAGCACATTTATTTTTCAAATGTTTTTCGAGATAACATTTTAAACTTTCTAGATACGAGGCCATTTGCACTGGACAGACTCTTCCAAATATGCCACTCTGCTCACCACCATCTTAGGAGAACTTTTTTTTTGTATATTGTTTTATTGTCATTTAAACAAGCATGACTACACGCACAGTGTATATAAAAAAACGATAGACTGCTGTTCCACTGCAACAGTAATATTACAGTATAACATGCCAGGCATTGGACTGAAGGAGCACTCAGTACACACCAATAACATAATCGGCGATTTATCAAATTGAGTATTTGAACTTCTCCACCCACACCCTTCCCCCATGGGGAACCAACCTTTACAACGCAGTCATTACATTGCAACATTCTTTACAATGCATGTCACTACAACGCAGCCATTACATTGCATGTCACTACAACGCATGACACTACAACGCATGTCACTACAACGCAGGCATTACACTGCATGTCATTACAATGCATACCATTACAACGCATAGTACCCCTACACTATCCAACACGTATCCTACTTTTGCACCCCCTTGAGTTAGAATAGTAATTTTTACTCCTACACTATCCAACACTTACCCTACTGTTGCACCCCCTGGAGTTAGAATAGTAATTTTTACCCCTACACTATCCAACACTTACCTTAAATGCAATGTAATGGTATGCGTTGTAAAGGTATAATGCGATGTAATGGAATGCGTTGTAAATGTAGTTTTACAAAATTCATTGTAACGGCATGCGATGTAAATGTATGTGTTGCAAAGGATGTTGCGATGTAAAGACTGTGTTGTAAAGGCATGCGTTGTAAATGTATGCGTTGTAACATCATACATTCTCCCCCAAGATCTTAGGAGGACTTACACTCCCAAAATGGTTTGGAGCATTATTTAGAGGGTTGTTTATCACAATACAATGTGACAAAATATCATACATGCCAACATTTTAAATCGGGAAGTGGGAAGTTGTGATAAACTAATCGGGGGAATGTATTTTCCCCATTGACTTCTATTGAAGCAGAGTCATTTTTCAGCGGGGGGCTGCCAAATAAAGCCATTTTGACTTCACAAATCACGAGTCTCCCACCTGATTTGGGTCTATTAGCATTTATGAAGTATTGTCCTGCAACAATATTGTATCCAGAATATCGACTATCATAAGTCATGAATTTTATATAGATAAGTATAGATTTACTACTAACTCCTCATCTATATATCCTGACGACGTATGTACATGAATGATATTTAAAACTCTACCTTGATTGTAGGGCTCCTCCGGGAGTCATTCGGTTGACGATCCATGGGAAGCTCCGACATGTTTTTGAATGGTGCTCTACCTGATTACGTGATACACTACAAGCAATATGTTAAGCACCTCCTAAACTACTTCTTACTGTCTGCTGAAGATGGGCACGACCTGAGAACACAAGTCCAGAAATGCAAGCACTGGCTGTGCCATCACTGCTGACAACTACAGGTCTACTTATGAGTAATTCAAAAACACCATGATCTGCTTCTACCAGAGTACAAGTGGAAAACAGGGGCTGCCTTGGTGGGAGTAAGCTCCCTCACCCCTTATTGGCAGGCCCTTCTGGGAGTTACTTGGATGACATGGAGTTGCATGATTTGGCATGGTCATTTACCTGATATACTATCACGAGTATTTTAAGCCCCCCTAAATCTACTTTCTGAAGAAGACGGGGAAGACATCCTTTCCAGAAATGCATGGTCTGGCTGTGCCAACACTGATGGCAAGCACTCTACTACTTGTGAGAAATTCAAAACACTGAGAAGGGCATCAACCAGAATGCAAAGGAAGAACTGGTGCTGACGTGCGGCCATCGTACACCCTACCCCTCGGAGCTTTAAACTTAGTATTGTGATAGAACACCCATTTAACATTACTAGACCACTCCATGTTAATATCTATTTTCCACTTCAGGGCAGGTCCAGCTTAAGGGTAGTGCGACTGGTGCGGCCGCACTGGGCACTGACCTGTGGAGGGGGCGCTGACCTTAGGGGGGCCGCTGTGTTAAGCAATAACTTATGATTGAAGAGATGAGGGGCACTTATGCCCGGTGGTAGTGAGAGAATCCAAGGAGGCGGTCATGGGCACTGGGGGCGCCAAAATTGATTGTTGCACCGGGCGCCATCAGCGTTCAAGCCGGCCCTGGTTAAGGGCATTCTCTTTACAGGTCAGCGAAGCTCTCTTTTAGCATAGTTGGACTAACTGAAGTCTCCCATTGCTGCAGCCCCCAGAATGCCTTCTGCTGCCAAATGAAAGACCAGACCTGGCATTAAGAAGTGCTGCCAACAGGAAGTTTCCGAGGTTTGTCTACCACTGTAATACCATTAGCAAGGCCTTGCACCGCTGTCCCAGTTTTGGCATCCTAACCCCCTGGTTTTGTACACTGAGGCACAAACCAGAGTCAGTTTTCTGATTGTTTGAGTGGCACTGTCAGTAGTGTGTGGGAGCGAGTACTACACTACTGCTGTGAATAGGTTTTGTTTACGTGTGCTTGGTGTGTAGGCGAAGAACTTTACCAGTTAGGGTACATGCCATCTGGTGGGACAGTAGTAAGCTTTGCTTTGCTTGGTTTGAAGTATGTGTCTACGCTAACTTACTGTATGGTGTCTTGTGAGGAGTACACGTCTTGAAATAGGATATCTGTGGGGTATTATTGGTGTAGGCTTATCGTGTCACCTCTTGTTGTGAAGTGATATTAGGATGATACGGTGTGCTCAGTTGGGCTTGGTTCTGAGCTGTGTTGCATGTGGCTGTGTTCTGTCTATTGTGTTCTGCTGGAAATTGTGATGCTTTTTGACAGCCACTGTTGTGAGCTCAGTGACACCAATTATGTGGAATATGGAAGATATGTTTAATGTGAGCTCTATGTTCTGGCTAATGTTTTCTCTTGGATGTTGTACCTTGTTTCTTAGTAGAAGGTTAGTGTTGCTCGGATCTCCACGGTGCTGTGCTTGAGTGTAGCCCCATTCATTGTGCTCTGTGTTGTGTTCGCTGTTTATGATGGTGTGCGCTCATTTATATGTAAAAATATGGGGCATCTAAGTTCTGTTGTATTGATGTACAGAATACTGCCTCAATGTGTTGTAGACTGGGGAGAGTGTTGTTGTTAGCACTAAGCTACCTGGTGTATCTCCAATATGCTGGAGCGTGAAAAGTGACCTGTCTGATGTTCCCTGTTGAATGCAGGAATTTGATGTCTAGATATTCTGTCCTCTAAGATGGGCTAACTGTAAGTTGTCTTATGAGAGATAAACCACTCAAGGAAAGGCAATGATGACCATCAATCACATTCACACAGATCAGCAAGAAGCCACCCAGTAAGCCCCTAAGGCAGTAACAAATATAGCAGAGGCAAACGCCTTGTCATTGTTTTCTCTTCCACTAAAGTGGTGTATTTGAGTATGGTGCCCCATTTATACTACGCAGTGCAGTAGCAGTGCTTTTGACATACACTTAAACATCAGGCTGTCTAACACAATCATGAAGTTCAAATTTTTTGGTCAACTGCCTTTTATTTTAACATTGTTGTGATTTGCCATTAGTATGTCTATTTATTGACAATGTTCTTTTTATTTCACCCGTACCGTTCAAAGCACTGATGGTTCGACTTTTGACTATAAAATGTGAACAGTAAAGAATAAAACAAGTATCTTCTCCTTTTGAGAAATGTATGCCAAGCCTTTACTCAATTCAATGAAAAATGGCTGTTGTTCAATAAATGCATTTGCCTTTCCATTCAAATCTGATACATGGTTTGCACAGATCGATTTTCTTGGTCACAGCCTGGTACACAAAGCAATCCTTCACTTCCATTTCCTGTCATTTCAATGGTTGGATTTGCTGACAAATGGCTGTGGCATCACATGACTGACAATGGGCCCCTGGGCATGCCAGCCACCATCGTTCAGTCCTGTTTGGTTCAGCCAATAACACCAAGCACGGTGAGACCTTTAAGCCCATAATATTATAGGAAAGTGACACTCCAAGTCCCAATATGCTCAGTGCTGGCAACTGATATTCAATGTAAGTCCTGGGGAGAGGTTAGGTGGCAGAAACCCTGACAAATGGGGAGAACACAATGAACAATACGAAGAATGATATATTTCGCGGTAAACAGCTGATAGTAAACCTACCATTTAGAAATGCGAAATGAATTCATTATTCTCAACTGAAAGCAGCAGCAACAGTTCAGACAGTATCGCGCCTTGCGGCGCTAGGTGACAGGACTTTCAAAAACAGACATTTCTTAAAGGTAGAAAAAATGCTTCCATCAATTTGAAATTCAATTAAATCAAATTCAAGTGCTGGCACTGCCAATTATTTTGGCTTTTCTACAGTGAAAACAATGTCTCCAGCTTCGGATAAGCACACAGAACTGGGACTGCAGGCTCATCAGCAGGGAAAGCCAGTGGCGGCTGGTGAAAGTTGTGGGGAGGAAGGACCCATCACAAATTGCTAGGAACCAATGGGAGCCAGTATTTCTCTCCCATGGGGGATCAGGGAGCGGGCTTATGGCATGTATCAGTACAGTAACAGCGACACCTGTGGCAAGAAGTACTACGCGGCCATCTTTAAATGCCTTTCAAGAGCAGCTCGTTTCTGTAACGCTCAGGGGGGTGTACCTTTAATTGGTGCAGCAGGTGACGTGGCATCGCATGCCCAGAGGCTGGAGGGCCCCCCTGAACCCTGGTTATTGCTATAGTTGACAGGACTAAGAGCTGCCAGGGGCCCATTAACCTCGGGCTCATGGGCCCATGACACACGGGCTACTAATAATGTTGGCAGAGGAGCGAGGCCCAGGGGTGCTCATTTATACAGTATCAGAACTCTCATCTCCAGGTACAAATAGACACTTGGCACACATTCTGTTGTACTCTGGAGATAAGAGGAGCCACAATGTGGAATTCAGGGGAAATGTTAAGAATTACAAAAATGTTGATGCGTTTTGCTACCACATAGGAACAGAAATACGAACTGCAGCACTGTTTTAAAAAGTAAGTAATAATATTCGGGAGGTGATGTGGCATAACGGCCAGAGCTGCAGACGTTGGCACTGGAGAACCAGGTTCAAGTCTCCGTGCTCAATATATGTTTCTCGACAAATCGCAGTCTCCCCTTGGCTACAATAATGAATGTGTCCTTCTGTAATGTAACTGGTTCTCATATGAAGCGCTCCAATACCTTCAAGTTGAGTTCGTACTATATAAAACTATAAAAAAATATTAATAATTATACGTAATACAGCATATGGAAAAAAAGCTGAATAATGGACAAATAATCTGTCATTTAAACTAAATGAAAGCTTTTATTTCAAATGATTTTTATTGAGTTTTTCAATGGATCAATGCAGTTTTACACAGTAAATCAATTCAATAAGCATCAGTCCACAGTGAACATTTGGAAATATCTTGTCTATTTTCCAGACTTGTCAAATGCAACATAAATATACATCAACAGGTAAAACAGTTTGTAAATATATAGTTGCAATCTCTTGTTATCACTTGAATTATATTTCTGTAATGGTGAGTCTCTATCATCCTAAAACTTTTAGGGCCATATGTACGACGAAGTGGCGGAGCGTGTCGTTAGCCTCCTGAGCTTAACGACACGCTCCGCCACTTCGGAAACGCAAGGCTGCACCATATTTACAAGAATGTGGTACACCCTGGCGTTTCGCGCTAAGTTTCACAACTTAGCGCCAACGCAGGCACTCTTGCACCAGAGTGTAAGGGTGTCTGTGTGCAAGGGAGGTTTGTTTATGTACAGGAAGGTGCCCCTTCCTGCACATAAACAATCCTAAAATGCCATTTTGTAACTTTCATGTGTGTTGCTTCGTGCAGCACACATGAAAGGTACAAAATGGCATTTTTTTAAAAGGTTTGTTTATGTACAGGAAGGGACACCTTCCTGTACATAAACAAACCATGGCATTTTGCTTTTCCATGTGTGCTGCACAAGGCAGCACACATGGAAAAAGCAAAAAAAGAGGAGAAATAATAAATTTCTCCTCTTTTCGCCATCTTAAGACCAGGATTTTCCTGGTCTTAATGTTGGCGCTGCATCCTATGTACGCCATCCTTGTACATAGGGGGCAGCGTCAAATACAATGGGTGTTGCGGTGGAACGCCCACCACAACA
This sequence comes from Triturus cristatus, assembly GCF_964204655.1. Lineage (NCBI taxonomy): Eukaryota > Metazoa > Chordata > Amphibia > Caudata > Salamandridae > Triturus > Triturus cristatus. The sequence continues at coordinate 335,106,227 of NC_140588.1, read as the reverse complement.
CCCACTGCACGCATCTTTCACGCTAAGCAGAGCGTGAAAGGGTGCCTTATGTACAAGGCAGCGTAAGCCACGTTAAGTGGCTTAACTCTGCCTTGTACATAAGGCGCAGCCCCTATCACCACCGGAACATCACAAAAAGTGACTTTCCCGTGGCGTTAGGGGCTTGTACATATGCCCCTTAGTCTCACATATTTTGCAGAGCCAGGATCACATGACATCAGACACTAAGTTTGTAATGGTAGGGAATTTCAGCTTGGAGAGGGGAAACAAAGGGTAGTGCACAAGCATTTAACATGAAGATTGGACGGTAGAATGGTCAGGAGGGATATCCAGGGCGGGGGTGAGTCCAAACTCATTCTGAGTATCTTGTCACCCACCAGGAGGAGCAACAGATAGGAAGCATGGGGAGTCTCGGCACACCGTAAGCAACACCCGGAACATGCTGAATAACTAACCAATCACTGGGTTGTGTTAGGTGTTGGGGGCCTCTCGGCCGTGAGCTCTTTAAATTGTATTAATATGGTGTCTCAGGGTGCTGCAATGGGGCGTTTCCGGATTCTACGGGCTTCTTCCCAGTGAAGTGCAGAGCTCGCTGCATCGCACCAGAGGCTCTACACCACTGGGCAAAGATCAGAGACTGCTGCACTCGCCAATGCATGGTCAGTAAACGTTTTTCCAAAAGAAGGGCTAGATTCAGAAAACATACTCTCACCGTATGACTCTTCCTCTTGGGAAATATGCCTAATGCTGTAGTTCCCCGTGATTTGAGAGCTGTGAACTCTGTAATAGTAACCAAAACAGTGTATAGAATGGCAGCAACCGTCTACTCTAGGGTATGACCAAAGGATGTGTTGAAAGTCAGCTGAATAGGCTAGACATCTGGGGAAAATGAGGTTGGGTGTTGTGACCATGTGGTTCAATCGAGATGTGTAAGGTACACCCTATGAAGTATCATATATTGAATATTTTTAAATCTTGTATTTCTGGAGATGACATAAGGAGAATCAAGTGCCTGTAGCCATTTGATGTAAATGAAATCGTCGGAGACACGATGTCGTCTACAGGTAAGAATGTGGATTTATTCAGAAGCACAGAACACAGCAACCGCTTTCCAGCTGACCAGACACATAACTGCCAATACTAGAATACATCTGGGTAAAGGAACACGCTAAGAACACTATAAAGCTCTAGAGTGATACAAGGGGAAGAACACAAAGGAAGGGTTAACAGAATACATCATGATAAACATATACAACACATCTTCTCCCTTACAAATGAAAGCAATCCCAAAAATCTACCAATGAAATTGACACAAATTTGGACAAAGAATTTAAAACAGTAAAATCAGCAAGAATAAACCTATATAAATATATATATATATTTACCCAACTGAAACTAACACAAATAGTCATTCAAGTACGCAGGAGGTCTGCGAAATCTTGCATTTCTGGGTTCCACCGACGTAGAACACTCTTGATGACCCTCACTTTCAAAGGCATCACCACCACCTTCTTCCCACTGAGAAATTGAGGAAGAAGATGGAATGACCTCACGAGGAATGGATAGCATACAACCTGTGTTTGACATACATTCCGGGCCACCATTAGTAGAAGTGTTATCAGAAATAGACTTTTGATACAAAGCCACTCTCCTAAGATTCCACTTCTCCCCATTATCAAGTACCACATACTTTGGGAAAGATTCCTTAACTCTATAGGGACCCCTAAACTTACTTAGTCCTTTGGTTATTCTGCTAGGTTTAACTTTCACTAAATCCCCAGGAGAGATAGGCTTGGTTAAAGAAACACTACAATTTAAATTTGTAGTGTTGGAAATTTTGTTTTTAATCCCAGATGGATTCAATTTAGTACTAGGACGTCTACCCCTCATTAACTCAAATGGAGACTTTCCACTGGGTTCATGAGACGTAGTGCGATAGGCCCACACCATATCCTGTACCATTTCATTAGCAAAACCACCAGAAGCACAAGACATTTGTATGATGCCTTTGACAACCCTGTTTGCTCTCTCACAGACACCATTTCCTTGGGGATTATAAAGTGAAGTGCGGTGATGTGTTACACCACAACTAGACAAAAAAATATGCATATTGTGTGAAGTAAGTTGAGTGCCATTATCAGTTATTAAAACAAAAGGGCACCCCTCCTCATGGAATAGATCTTTGAGAAACTTCATGGGGCATTCGGTAGTGATATCTCTTACAAATCTAACCGTAAGCCATTTGGAAGACAAATCAACAACAACAATAGCAAAACGCTGGTCTAATGGCAGTTCACTCATAGGACCAATGAACTCCAAGCAAATACTGTGCCAAGGTTGTTCAGGAATAGAGATACAGTTCATAGATTGGGTAGCAACAAGTTTAAGTCTTTTTTCACTGTCTGTACAAGTTAAGCAATTCTCAACCCAAGAAGAAACCTGTGCATCTAAACCTGGCCACCAAAAATCCGCTTTAATTCTACGTTGAGTAAAAGTCTGACCTAAATGGCCTTCATGGGCTAGTTTCACTAACTTAGGTCTCAAGCTGAATGGAGGAATGAACCTATCCCCCCTCATAAGAATACGATCATCACAAACTGATAATTCATCCAGAACCTTAATATAGGGACGGACAGAGGGTTGGACACAGCTCTCCCGTCTAACACCCAATTTGACCATGTCCATGACATTCAAAAGTACACTATCTGTTGACATGGCAGAACACCACTCTTCTCTATCAAATGTACCTTCACACAATGCCAAATCATCCTGAACCCAAGCAATAGCCCAGTCATCCTGAATTACAAACAAATCAACCTTACTCCCATCATCCTCAATACACAATCTTGACAACCAATCCACTTGTACATTACACCACCCTTGAATATAAGAGATATCATACTGGTATTCCTGAAGTCTGGATGTAAGCCTTGCTAGCCTAGGAGATCCTTTACCAGCCCCGCCAGGAGATAAAACCCGAATCAAGGGTTTATGATCAGTCATAAGCTTAAAACTGGTGCCCCATAGGTACGTCCTAAAGTACTGTACACCCCATGCAGCAGCCAATGCTTCCTTTTCAATTACAGAGTAATTCACTTCAGAAGCAGACAGGGTGTGTGACGCAAATGCAATGGTTTTATCACCCTCATGATACTTTTGGAGAAGGACAGCACCTAGACCGGTGGCACTAGCATCTACCATAAGTATAGAGGGACGTTTAATGTCGAAAGGCGCTAACACTTTCGCTTCACATAATTCAACCTTTATGGCGTTGAAACACTCAGTATGAGAATCACTCCATGCAAATGTCACCCCTTTCTTTAGAAGAAGCCTTAAGGTCAACATTTTGTCTGAAAAATTTCTTACAAACTTAGAATAAAATTCGATAAGTCCCATGAAAGACCGGAGTTGATCTTTGTCAACAGGGCAAGGTGCTAAACGTATTGCTTCCAACAGATTTTTTTTTGGTTTGACACCTTGTGCAGAAATCTCATACCCTAGATACTCAATTTGTTGCACTAAAAATGAACACTTCTCCTTACGTAATGTTAACCCTGCGTTCTCAATTCTGTGCAACACCTCTTTGAGAACATAATTATGATCCTCAATGGATTCACCAAAGATCAAGATATCGTCTTGAAAGAAAACTGCCTTCTTAATACCTTTAAACAGTTCAGTGACCATCCGCTGAAAAACGCTCGCAGCGAACGTCAAACCGAATGGAAGCCTAGTAAATTGAAACGTACCTTCTGTGGTAATGAATGCAGTGAAGCTCTTAGATTCCTTATGTAAACGAATCTGGTGGTACTCACTTTTAAGGTCTAATTTAGAAAAGAATTTTGCACCTTTTAAGGTAGAAACTAACTCACCAATATTAGGAAGAGGAAAGGTATTAGCTATTACATTCTTATTGAGGGATCTAAGGTCCACACAGAACCTAATTTTTCCGTCAGATTTTCGAGAAATCACAACCGGAGAAATCCAGGTTGAAGCTTCTACTGGTTCAATAATTTCGCCTTGTTGCATTTCATTAATCAGAGACTTCAATTCATCACTAACAGTCAACGGAACTCTTCTGAGTTTGTGTTGAATTGGCAGTGAGTTATTTTTCAACAAAATCTTATGTACATAACCCCTCAGTTCACCTAACTCCTCTCTGAAAACAATGCTAGCTCCCTAAATTATATCATCAAGTGAAAGCTCATCTACTACCATCACTTGGCAGGATGCTCTAGGGTTTACAATGATATGTAAGTCATATTGGTGAATCCACCCAAGGATGGGGGGACCTTCCAGAGCAACATAAACTTTCCCTTCAGTAGACTTTCCTGAAAAACAAATAGTAGCATCGAAATAACCTAGCATGTCTATGCGTTCACCTTGATACCCTGTAGTACAAATGTCACATGGTTTGAGTGATTTGTCCAACCATTCTTTTCTAAATAACGGTTCAGGGATTATGGTGTATCTAGAACCAGTGTCTACCATTAAGGTCACTATATGACCATTGATGTTAAAATCCGCCTTTGGACGTTTTTCACGCTTCTCATTAACAACATTCATATCAGTGTCAGGTTCATTTACAATCAGAATGTTATCCTTCTCACGCTTAATCTCAATAGTGTTTTCTTCCACCACTGCTATCCTCGGTTTCCCTTTGTACCTACACATTTTTGAAAAATGGCTCATTTTCCCACATTTTAAACATTCTTTGTTATTGGCAAAACAAAATTTTGCATCCGAAGCATGAGTATTACTACCGCATCTGGAGCAAAATTTTGTGAGAACCTTTACAAACTGTCTTTGTCTATCAACAAACTTCCCTTTAGACTTAAGTACTGCAATAGACTCCTCATCAACGCATTCACTTTCTTGTGAGTTCTTCTCGGATACCTCCGATACTTGTGCTTGAGCACCTGACTTTTGTAATTCTTTCATGCAAATTTCAGACTGTTCTACTACTTTAGCTAGATCCACAGCAACTTTCAACGAAGGATTCTTAACCGCCCAGAGTCTCTCCTGAATCTTTTTATTGTTGCATTGAACGATTAATTGGTCACGTAACATTTCATCCGCCATTGTACCAAAATTGCACTTGACAGATAATTCTCTTAGACGAGCCACAAAATCGTTTTCTTCTTTTGCAAATCTAATCTCCAATCTTGTCATAGCATCTTTGTATACGTCTGGTGATGATTGGCCACTAGCTTGTAATGCTTGAGGGAGATATTTGAAAATACGTTGTGCTTCTTTACCGAGTGCACTTAATAATAATGCTTTCTTACGCTTTGCAGGAAATTCTTGGCCATCCATTGCATCAAGATAGTTATCAAACATAACTATCCAGTCTTCCCACGGAATTTCAGGTGTACCTGGTTCACGTAGAAAGGGTGGGGGAAGTGCAACTGTAACCTGCTGTGCCATTTTTTTTTTTTAAGATATTATTCACCCCTCGGTAAAGTCAGAGAATATTATTAACACTAATACCCCAAACCAATGTGTAAATAATGAGTCACCAGGTTATCCTGTTGGTTTTCATCCAAAATCGCTATGTATGCGATGTACTGTAAGACGCTACAATATAGACAATAGATGAGCGCCTACCCGTTGCGCTTGCTGAAGAGATATTGGCAAAGTCTTTTCGTTGCGCACCAACCGATAGATAGGAGTTCACGTTTTAGCTATTTTACGTCAAAATGGCTGCTACAGGTAACGTTCTGACATTACGGCCTTATGCTTACTCCTGCGTGGGCATTTTATGTTGATCACGTAGGAGCGAAGCGTATTCAGGCAACCCTTGACATGCGCAAACCTTCGCGCATGCGCTGACGTCTCCCCTCGGTTGATGACGTGGATGCTGCACTCCTCGACAAAATAAGACCAGCCAAACTCTTTACAATTACGGAAACAGGCTCCGTGGAAACTGCGCTACAAGTCAGGCACCGTGACACGCGGGATCCGCTGTTGGGAAGAAGCTTCCGTCTTACCGATGCTCCGAACCACACTGTAGAACACGCTTGAGTCAGGATCCGGTCAGCTTCTTAGATCGTCGCCAAAATGATGTAAATGAAATCGTCGGAGACACGATGTCGTCTACAGGTAAGAATGTGGATTTATTCAGAAGCACAGAAGACAGCAACCGCTTTCCAGCTGACCAGACACATAACTGCCAATACTAGAATACATCTGGGTAAAGGAACACGCTAAGAACACTGTAAAGCTCTAGAGTGATACAAGGGGAAGGACACAAAGGAAGGGCTAACAGAATACATCATGATAAACATATACAACACCATTCCGCATCATGTAGGGGCCGCCATATATCTTCCCCCCATTTCTGTCGGCGTTGGGTTAGTGGGACCCCAGTATATTCCCTAATCGCTCTATGAAACCATGTAATGTGGTGCTGTCCTTCTCCCATGGTGTGCAGTGCATGCATTGCTGCATGGATGTGCATGCATTGCTGCATGGATGGGCGGCTCTGTATCAATCGCCCCCCACAGTAATCTCGGGGCTTCCAAAAACTGTGCATGTAGAAGAAACTGCTTCAGTGGATTGTTATAATCCTGACACATTTGATCAAACTGCAGTAAATTAGTGTCCTGAAACAAAGTCCCAACCGTGTCTATGGAGTGCTCATGCCACCTGCTAACTGGTCAGGATAAAGAACCCCTGGAGCAGTGTGGTCGGTTAAAGAGCTTTTATAACTCAGTCTCATGGCTCCGTCAGTACACAGGCAATAGAAATCCCTGAGCTGTCATTGTCTTCAAGTAAACATTGAAGACAGAATGCTAAACAGGGAACTTTAACTCCTACAAAATGCGAAAAGATGACGTTATCACGCAGGGCTTCAGTGTCCATCACCTTGTGTTGCCGCGTTCCTTGGGCACCAATCTCATCTTTGGTGCAGTCCTTCGCCTATTATATCTATGGGCTGTGAGAAGGCAAGCCCGGGAATGCGCTGAGGGCTGCCTTTCAGAGCCTCAATCCATGGTCAGGCTCGATACGAGGGATAGGCTAGGTAATTTAAGCATTGCTTTTGAGACAGCGGCAAGACATTTCAACTTGTCAGAAAGTGGAGGGGTCGCAGGCTCCTTCCCCCACTCTGGACCAAACAGTTTTCCTTTTATGCTTACTGCCCACGTACTGAGCTACCAGTTCTTAAGCACTGTTTGTCTTGTCTCCACTATCCTGGATCTACCGGTCTTCCCTGGCAATTTGCATCTGACTAATGATCCCTTACCTGTCTGAAGAATACAAATCCCAACTTCAGTGTCGCGGACCACTAGCTGATGTAGAAAAAGGTGAAATTCAGGTATAACATAAATGGTGTTGGTCTACGAATTAGTTTGCCACCGCACTTTCCTCGCTCACACTGCTTCTGTTTCAACGACTGCTCCTGTCGACTAGCAGAGCTAGAGGACTTCTAGTCTAACCGCTGCCTACTGTAGCGCTTCCACATAAGCCCACTGTTTGCAAACATATCTGCAAAGTGCGCAGGTGTCTCACTTTGAACTACCTACATCGCAGAATGATGACCGTGCCGCCTTTATCTCCAGTTCCCTCCACACTGTCCATCAAATAGTAAACGATCCACGCTGTTGACTTGAATGTGCGATACCATGCCATGAAATAAGTTCTGCAATTCAAATTTACCTCGCCACAGTGTGATCAAGCTAGAATTTCACACTTTGCTGCTGTGATTCACTTATGTAATTCATTAATTAGTCTAACTAGTTATTAATTGCAACACTCAGAGTACTAGAGGCATGCGCAATTAGAAAAGCATCGTGCTTGAAAGGTGCCAGCAAGGATTCCTTCCAACAAGTGTTACCAGAGCCATCTAGTCTAACCACTGCCTGCAGTAGTACCCAGAGGTCCTACACAGTCTCTTGTTTCACGAGTGCTCTCTCAGGACCCTCGCCGTGCTTTGGAATAATGTGGCTTTTTACATGTTTTCTCTTTATTGCACATCTGCGTTGTCACATATAGGGATTTTGTTTTCTACACTTCAGGCAACTAATGGCTGATCCCAGGCTGGGTTTGGTGCCCTGAACCAATGTCGTGCCACTTTGCGTATCAAAATGAGGGCAATCTCCTCCGATGTGAACACTCAGAAAGTCCTGTCAAGCCAAGCTTCCCAGAGTGCAGGGGAATACTCTAAAAATGCAATGGAGAGTCTAGAAGTTGGGGACACAAACACTGCTTTCGAAAATAGACTGCTCATGCTTGATTTTTACCACCCACTTCTTATGTCACTTGTTCAGCGGACACATATTATACGAGGTAGATGAATCACCATAGATAAATAACTTACACTTCTGGTTTTGCATGGATCTGAGCTTTGGCAGGAGTTGGCCGCTTTTAATAATACTGCAAAAAGAACTTCCAACGCGGTGTGGACGGATAATCCTTTTCCTACGGGTGCAGGATGGTCTGGCGGCTCCTTAGGAAGCGGTACATTGTTGGATTCTTTTTGTCCTTTTCGATGAGGGCTGCGTAGTATTTTGTATAAAGCTCACCTGAATCTCTCGACTTCTCCAATAATTTGAGGGTAGCAAGGAGAGATTCTTGTATATCTTACCCCTTCTTTTGCAAAGTATTCACCACATTCTGTTCCTAGAATCAAACCCTATTTTCAGAGTACATTTTTCCAGGGAGTCCGCGGGTAGACATTTTTCTTCAGTCAATGGGGGACAACCTCTGTGGCTGTATAGGACAGATAATCAACCTCTTCTTTCTTCTCCTTTGAAAAACCAGTAACCACAACCAGCAGGTACAGTCCATTTGAAAGGGAACAGAAATGCGTGCACGCCGTTTGCCACTGTTTTGACCTGCTGTTACAACTGAAGATTAAATTTGGCATTTATTGGGGACTAGCTGCCTGACAGAGTTGACAGTATGTCACTTCATCCATTCTAGGGGACCTTTCTTTCTCCTGCTACCTCTATTTTGTTTTTCCTATGTCTTGATAACCACTGTGCCCCAATACCACCATGTGCCAGAAGAGATGAGGGAATGACACATTTCTGCCCTTGATAGACGCTCAATCTAGATAGTTTGAATACTTCAGAGGTGCAAAGATCTTTCTCTTTCAATCTATTGATTTATTTATTTAGCATCTTAAGCACAGCTGTGCCGAAATAGAATTAGCTCACTTTACACAGAGCCAAAGAGAATATGTAACTGAGAATTCTGGAAACTGTGGGATAAATCAAATTAAAGGCTTGAGGATACAGAGTAACTTATGTGTTCATGACTAGTTTGGCTGGAGATGAACTAGATGCATGTTCAACAAGTTCATGAAGGAAGAGAGGTTTGCTTTTGTGGGTTGCTACAAAAGGTTTGAACTTCACAGTTTCCAGAAGTCCATCTAAGACAGCCAGCAGCTTGGCCAGTTAAGGCGTATTTCCCACGTGCAGAGCCTTGTTTGTAACAAAATATAATTCTCTTGTCCTATTACTAATAGAAATCTTATCCTAAAGGATTGCTATCACGGAATCCGACCCATATTCATAAAGGCTTCTACATATGGCCACTGTGTAATACATGATTCGAACCAACCCTGGTATATATTACAGTATACAGTATATTATTCCCTGTCTGAGATTTGTTACATGCTGCTCTCTCTTACGATAGTGTTCTCCCCTATTGTTGTTAATGTCTCAATTCTGTACAGTGCTACGCCGCCCCGTTGAGGTTCAAGGTTGTGCTATATAAGCTATACAAAAACAAACAAATAAACTTAACAGAAGTCAGTGTAAGGCACTCTAAACCAAACAGACGTGGATAGATTTTCTCTTTTAGGAGAGGAGGGGGGCTGTGGTGTGGACAATAGCCTTGATTTGACGTAGGAGGCCTGGTGCACCAATCATAAGGGCATTTCTGTAGTCTAATCGGGGTAAGTTAAATCTGTGAGCAGTGCCTTTCAGTTGGTTAGGAGTTAATAGGTGTTTCGTTTTCTTAGGTGAGTGCAGGAATAAAGTTGACTGGTTGGTCTAGCTTGTTGATATGAGTTGATAGCACTAAATCATTATCAATGGTAAAGCCCAAATACTTGCCTGTGGAAAAGTGAGAAATGGAGAAACTATTCAGTTTGAAGTCATCGCATAGTGCAGGATCAAATTTGTTATTGAGCAAGGGTGAGATGAAGACAAACTCTGTTTTGGGGTATGTAACTTGGGGATTTCACATGAAGCAGGTGTCATCAATGGGTGAGAATGAACTTTTTAAGCAAAACTGCAAGTCAACCGCATACCACTGGATAGTGAATCCCTTTCCATCAGAGAAGATGTAAGGTAAGCTGTTTGATGAATAGATTAAAAGTTGTTGGTGCCAGTATAGGGCCTTGGGGAAACTGCATTATGATAGACTCCATGGCCAGCTGCATACCGAGATCTGCTGATGAGGCATCAGAAATCTCTTCAAATGTCACCGCCCTAGCACGTCATGACTCAAAAGAACCAAAGCAAGTAGCTTAGTGAGGTTAACCTAGCTCGAAGAAGTTTCAAGCGGATGATGAAACAGAAAATCTGAGCAATTATTGGTGCCTTATTTGGAAGATATCTTCAACAACCAAATCTTGTAGCTTAAGAATCAATTTTTAAAATGTGTGCAGCATGGTAGAGTGCTGAAGGGGTCAGGACCAAGCCTGTGTAAATGGGAAAGACTGGGTAAGGTCTGTGACCACTGTCAAAAACTTTGCATAGTGAAGGAGGTAGAAATGTTTCCAACCTTAAAGATGGAGATGGTCTCACACTCTGTTTGGTAGCACCTTAACTAAGTGCACGGCTCACCGTTACAATAAAGTGACTCTACTCTCTTGGGGTACACCACGACAGCACAGCCCGCAGCAGCTGATTTAAAGTGACAAATTGCCATACCCCCTAAATTATAGAACCTCGAGCTTCAGGCTTATAGAGTAAGCTCTGATAGAACTTGAGTAAAAACACAGGTTTGAAAAAGTCCATGGTTAGTTTCAAATATTGAAACTTTATTTAATAATATGTTAATCCACATTTGAGAAACAGCCAGAGTCGAAAGGTGTGTTCTTGTACATATCTCACAAACACCAAGATGCCATAGCTAAGATTAATGAGGCAATGCAGGCAAGAAAGGATTTCCAAAAATATCTTTTGGAACATTTGTCACTTGGAGACGCTCAAACAGAACCATTTTTGTATATGAAAAGGCCAGTCTGTGTGTATAAAAAGTTGTTATGTACCTGTATCTGGAGTCCAGCTCTAATTGATAATAATCAGTCATGAGGTCCAGCTGGGAGAAAACATACGAAAAGAAAGGTCAGCATTGATCCATCCAGCAGAGGACTGAGATAGCGCTTCCGCTTTGTTGCCCAATTTGACATACCAGTGCCCATACATATGTGGATTTCATAAAGCTGCTCCCTGTACAATCTTTTTCCCCAAAGAAACAGTGCCTTGATCATAGTTGTGGTCTGAACAATCTCATTTACAAGAATGGCCACTTGTTGACTTTTCAGATGCCCAAGCCCGTCACACAGGATAAATTACTCCCCTAGAATGCTGGATTACTCTGTTACTGGTAGTATGTAAATAGGATAAACCCCAGTCATTTCAGCTTCTTCTGAGGGGTATCTCGAACTCAACACTGGTGATGAAGAGGGTGGTCAAGGACCTGGGGATGCTCAAGAATACCACTGAAGTAAACAGCCCTAGAAATGGGCCATTTACTCTTGTCAGGTTTCCTTTAGTCTAGGTTTTAATGTGCTTATTGCATTGTGGCCATGATGTTGTTCTATATATGAATGTCTATCAGGGCAAGCACCCTCGTGCCATAAACAATGACAGTGAACTGTGGTGGCCAGCTCCCCATTCTCGTGTTGGGTAGGGCAGCTGAGATCATAAAATCTTATTCTTAGTTGTGTCTGCTATATCCCTTTTCCCGAGGGTCTTCCAAAATGTCTCCCTGTAGTAAGTTGCACATTCTTCACATAGGCCGATGATGTGTAAAACATGTGACAAGAGGCTTGCTGCCCTACACACATGAGCGTAATACTTTGACGTCCCACACTGAGGCATGACGTGTTATACCAAGTAAAGTGTGCACATTCATCCTTGCCAAAATCAGAAGACATAGAGGGCAGCATAGGGGTTGACTCTGTTCATCATTTTAATGTCCTCGTTTTCCCACAGCATATGGCTGGCCAGTGTAGCATCTTGACTTCAGAAACCTAGTTCTATTTTTGCCAACTGGGAGAGGACCATGCTGCTCGTCTGAGACATGTCCACTTGTTCAAGAAGTATCTGACTATGCAATTTAGCACGGTAGCAGCAGATGTTTAGGCAATGAACTTTTGAGTTTATGTCATCTAGCTCACAATGGCTGGTGAGGTGTCTCAGGAGAGCATAAAACATCTATCTTGCACCTTTCTTCTGTGTGGTTTGCCCAAGGCTGAATTTCTCAAACTAAACAATGACCAGCAATCTGTAATAGGTTGTGAAAGCCCTCATAGGCGTCACATGGTGTTGAGTAACTTTTGTGTTGGACAGGGCTTTCACTACAAGACAGATTTCCTCACCTACATAATGAGGTAGGAATGACTGCTGTATCACATCGCCTTGCTCCTTTATGGCCATGTGCTGTGGCACCACCACTATCGGATTTATCATTCACGCCCTCAGTCGCAGACCAGGTGCAGATTTGGAAGAGTCTCTCATGCCAGCCGTAATGTCCTTTGAAATGAGAACACCTTCAGTACTGCAGAGATCACTTATCACAGCAGACAGGGTAACACATTCTTCTGTGTTTGCAATAGTCTGCCTCTTGGCAGCAGCCCAACAGCTTTATTAATACTACATTGGGACCTCCTAGCAGCTGCATGTTTAAAAGCCAAGCTTCTCAAGGTTGTATCTCTGCACAACCAAATATTTAATAATTCAATATATGCAAATGATCTCAACTCCTCCATTTAAATGTGTGGCCTCCTAGTAAAAGCGGTGCTGGCGCCTTACCACAGCCCCGCCAATCTTGCTCCAATTGTCTTGACCTGCAAAACTAAGTTGACTTAAATATGCAAGACGTCATATGATTCATAATAACTCATTTAAGGATGTTGCCAAATTAATTTAAATATGTACTGCAAATGAACGTATTATCAAGTGCCACACACATAACAAGCATTTACAATGCAATTTCTCAAACTAAACAATGACCAGAAATCTGTAATAGGTTGTGAGAGCCCTCATAGGCGTCACATGGTGTTGAGTAACTTTTGTGTTGGACAGGGCTTTCACTACAAGACAGATTTTCCACCTACATAATGAGGTAGGAATGACTGCTGTATCACATCGCCTTGCTCCTTTATGGCCATGTGCTGTGGCACCACCACTATCGGATTTATCATTCACGCCCTCAGTCGCAGACCAGGTGCAGATTTGGAAGAGTCTCTCATGCCAGCCGTAATGTCCTTTGAAATGAGAACACCTTCAGTACTGCAGAGATCACTTATCACAGCAGACAGGGTAACACATTCTTCTGTGTTTGCAATAGTCTGCCTCTTGGCAGCAGCCCAACAGCTTTATTAATACTACATTGGGACCTCCTAGCAGCTGCATGTTTAAAAGCCAAGCTTCTCAAGGTTGTATCTCTGCACACCAAATATTTAATAATTCAATATATGCAAATGATCTCAACTCCTCCATTTAAATGTGTGGCCTCCTAGTAAAAGCGGTGCTGGCGCCTTACCACAGCCCCGCCAATCAACCAATCTTGCTCCAATTGTCTTGACTTGTAAACCTAAGTTGACTTAAATATGCAAGATGTCATGTGATTTATAATAACTCATTTAAGGATGTTGCCAAATTAATTTAAACATGTACTGCAAATGAACATATTATCAAGTGCCACACACATAACAAGCATTTACAATGAAAGAGGTCTTACATTTATGAGAGTTTGAGCTATTGACATTGTAAATGACAATGCCTTTTATTTATGTGTTGTTTTTAAAACAGATAAATAAAAGGCATTGTCATTTACAATGCCAATAGCTTCACCTCCCCGCAAATGCGAGACCTTTTGCTTTGCAAATGCGTGCTATAACATTTTTTAAAAAGCAGTACGAGAGAGCGTGTCCTACTTGCACCAGCAGGAAGCACAACCCTATTTGAGAAAATAGTGCTCGGAGGCTGTAATTAAAGCCTACCGAGCAACAACACACGTAACAGGGGGTGTCGCCATGGGAGGTTATAAAATGATACAAGGAGGGATTACTTAGCCTTTTGACCAATGAACAGCCACAGTTTACAGTGGACAATGACACAAGCCAACTAGAAATGTGGGTGGAGAGTGGGCGAAGCTTCAGATCCCTACCTCAATACAGCATGTCTCGCAGAGCAGTGCATGCGCTGCCCAGGCTCGACCTAAAAATGTAAAATAATGTTTAGAAAAAGCACATGTGGAGCATCAGTTGTGGGCCGTCTTCTGCTGGAAACTATTAGCATCACAATGGGGTTTAAAGCTTTAAATCCTGGGATTTCCCTGCAGTTGCGTTACAGGAGTGAAACCCAAAACTTGTCTTCTTGATGCTTGCCAATGCATGGTGTTGTGGTGTATATGCCATCCACATTCCTTCAATGTGCACCCTCCTCAGCTCTGGTCACAGATTATAAATGTAAGGGGTGAAAAACATTCAATTTTCACTGTTTGAATTTGCAGAGTCAAGGTCCCATCAGTCTAAGGAATCCACTCACTCACACAACTTTGTACGTTTCTGAATAGCCCTCAGTGGGGCAGTGAAATGCCAACATTTACATTTTCACCGTGGGAAGTAGTATTGGACTCCGAGCTGCATTTCACTAAGCAGAGGGATGAGCACAACTTTGGGATCTATAGTATAAGGCGCAGAAATCACCCAACCCTGTTCAGGCAGGGACAGATCAAGGTGGCAGTTTGAGCACAAGGATAGCCACACGGGTAGGTCCTATGGAGGTGTCATATGCCATCATTAATCAGTTTCACACCACAGAAGAGCAGGCTGGGATGCTGGTTATGTGCAACAGCTCTACCTTTGGTAATCCTGTCAGGCGTTTTCTAATTTGTTCATATTTCCTATATTTCTGCATATTCTACTCTCTTGGGAATGTTTTAATGCACCAACACTGTAGACACGTTACACTAGGAGTAAGAGGAAGGTAACCATTGTGTAACCATCCCGGTTCTAGATGGCAATTAGGGGGATATATGGTTAAATTACATTATTTTTAATTTGAGAGTATTACTTTGCTTCCTGCAAAGGCAATTTTGTTTGAGATTGATTATTAACCCCTTCAGCGCTGCGCGGATTCCCCCGCGGTGCTGAAGGGTTCTAGCGCGGGCGTGGTCATGACGGAACGGTTCCGTCATGAGCACAGCTCAACCGATGCTCATGACGGAACCGTTCCGTCATGAGCATCGAAGGGGTTAAGCGTATTTTAGCTCTTTAACTCTCTGTCATATAGTAGCAAAATGAAGAGTGAAAAGCAGCTGTAGTTAAGTCTAAATCTCCTACTTCACTCTCTTCCAATCTGTGGTTTCGACCCAGACACTTCAAAAGACTAATAACAGGTCTTTGCCATTTGGGATTTTCACTGTTTATAGTTTTGATGTATTTTTTCCAAGGTGATGTACTGTATCCCTGATTTTTGGTCTGGTCCAGAGACAGCTTTAGCGGTCTTACCAGCTGTATGCAATCAAAACAATCAATATATAAAAAATACATATAAATGTACATACATATGGGACATGTGGGTCAGCCTTTTCCTGATCACATGTGCACATCCACCTACAAAGATGCGCACATTAGTGCTAGGGCTGGGGTTTTTAATCATCCTTACATGTTTAAAATATGTCTTCATGTTCCATTAATTCAAAGCCAGCAGTAACTTTCCATTGTGCTAAAAAGAATCATATTTTCTTGTTGAATGTATGACGTTACAACGCATACCATACATTTACAGCGCATTCCTTTACAACGCAGTTTTAAAATCACAACATCCTTTACAACGCATAATTTTACATCGCATGCCATTACAATGCATTCTTTAAAACTACATTGACAACGCATTCCATTACATCGCATCATACCATTACAACGCATACCATTACAATACATACCATTACATTGCATTTAAGGTAAGTGTTGGATAGTGTAGGGGTGAAAATTACTATTCTGACTCCAGTGGGTGCAACAGTAGGGTAAGTGTTTGGGTAAAAATTACTATTCTAACTCCAGTGGGTGCATTAGTAGGGTAAGTGTTGGCTAGTGTAGGGGTACTATGCGTTGTAATGGTATGCATTGTAATGACATGCGATGTAATGCCTGCGTTGTAGTGACATGCGTTGTAATGACATGCGTTGTAGTGACATGCAATGTAATGGCTGCATTGAAGGGACATGCGTTGTAAAGGATGTTGCGATGTAATGACTGCGTTGTAAATGTAGTACGATGTAATGACTGCTTTGTAAAGGTTGTTTCCCTTTCATGTCATGTCTGTTGAAACAAAAAAGGATTTTTACCTCCCTACAAGGAAGCACACAAGCTCTTCTACTAAAATTATACATGATGGTTAATGTTTTTTTATTTTTTATGTATGCATGCTACTGCAAGGATGTGGCTGCCACATTCAGGTGGCTGCCACATTCAGGTGGTGGCATGTATTTTTTTCTTGTTATTGTATTAGCTTTTGCGGTATATGCTTGCAATAAAAAAAAATAACCTCTGCATGAACTTTCTAAGGTCAGACATACTGACTTTGCCAATGCTTATTATATTTGAATCTATTTTTCTTTGTTTAGTGTACTTGGCGCGCTCTGTTTGAATTATATTCAATGTTGAAATGAATACATCGATGCGATTCCACAATGCGAACAAAGAGACCTTACAGAGGTCTCCTTGGGTTAATTGAATTAAATGTAGCCCCACTCTGCCTGGTGCAGAGACTAGAGCTGTTTACAACAGGCTGCCCAAGTATGGAAAATTAATTTCATGACATTTCCACTCTAAATATATGTAAGTTATGAATTTACCTTAGAATAAGTCAGTGTCAAACATATTAATATTACAGGAAGTAGCAGTTATTTTTCATGCACATAAGTTGTGCTGTAATTGGCTAACTTAACAAATATTGTTCTTTTTATTCTAGGTACTTGGCTTTATGAAAGTCTAAAAGGCATGTTAAGTGGCTGCACTGCCATCTTTTCTCCACACTAAGGAGCCGGCAAGGTTTGTAACTGTGGTGGAAGCAAAATTTTTATTGCAAACGTGAACATAGGAAAATACAAAGATGTGTCAATGGGAATTATAAGCACACACAATAGAACATTGTGTACTTAAAGCGCTGGCTAAGGCAAGAGCAAGGATGTAAAATACGATATAATTTAGTACACAGACACCCCTCCCCCCCAAATATCGACATGAATATAAAATCAGTTAGGCTCCTAAATCAAATATCAGTTATAGCAGCACCCCGCTAACACAACAATTCCTGACAATGCGGGGAACCTTTCTCTGCTCGGTGGTCAAAGAATTACCTTGCCACTTGGCATAGAAGGGACCTCCAGTAAAGAGCCACCCCTCCCCCAACAAGGGGCCTCTTGGGCATTGCAGTGCACGCCCCACGAGGAGCAGACCTGATGGTGAAGAACGCCATTTCGTTGGGTGAGGGTTTAAATATCCAACTTTGGATTTGTCGGGTGACCAGGCTTTGCTCCTAGAGTAACCAGCATTTGGATTCAATGAACCACACGCTGGAACTGCAGTTATTTTGTGGAGACATTATCAACTGGGAGGGTGTGTGCTGCAGCGTGACAATTCCTCTCATCCCACTTTCTTGTTTCTCATTGTCCACCCTGCCTCCTCCGGTGCTTCCCTGTTCCATCGCCTCTCATCCTTAATTCTCCATCCATTCATTTGCTTAGCTTTCTTCTTGACTGCAATAAGTCTCCAACACTGCTTCAAAGTGTGTTCTGTGGTGCAAATCCATAGAGCATGTAGCATAACTTTCCTCCCCCCAACCCAACCAGTCTCATCCCATTCCTCAGACAGGCCTAATGTCCTCAACCACCTTTCACCTCAGCCAGCCAAAAGCACAACCAATACTCAGTTTAATCAGCCTTCGACTGAACCTCAACCAACACTCAGTTTAATTAGCTCATGACTGAACCTCAACCAACACTCAGTTTAACCACCCTACGACTGAACCGCAACCATCTCTCACTTTAATCAGCCTAGGACTGAACCGCAATCAACACTTAGTTTAGCCTACGACTGAACCTCAACCAACACTCAGTTTAATCAGCCTACGACTGAACCTCAACCAACATTCAGTTTAATCAGCCTACGACTGAACCTCAACCAACACTCAGTTTAATCAGCCTACGATTGAACCGCAACCAACACTCACTTTAATCACCCTACGACTGAACCGACATTCACCTTAAACATTGTTAACCATGTGATGAGGTGTTATTAAGAGCCATAACTCAAGATCAAGACGGGAATGACACGTGGTATCCCTCCTCTTTCTGAACTCATTAGGTGTCTTTCCATGCATTCCTAGCTACTTTTATCAACACGTGTCTGTGCCTCGGGTACTTTGGCCAATTCAAGAAACAAAAATAGAAATTTCAGCATTCTTCCTGCAACAGGTGAGGAAAGCCTTCGGTAGCTCTTGACGATTGACCCACCTATTGGTCATCCATCAGCCATATCTTCCATGCAAAGTTTCCATTATGTGCTGCGATTAAAGCCTTAAGAACTAAGTAGTATTGTTTCTGCGAAGAGACAAGCCTCAGAGTACTTTACTGCATTATTTTATACCACAACATTTAATTACAGCTTGACTGATAAGAAATGGTAGTCCGGGCAATGGCTGGTGCATCTTTTCTGGCCAACTCAATACATAAAGTCGAGGTAGGAGACATGATGATTGCAATATTTTTGTAGTTGGAAACTTTGACCTCGGAATAGGTGACACCAGGCCATTGCATGGCTAGATAGGATCACATAGCTGGCGCATCCCTCAATCTCATGTCCTGCCTTCTTGTACTGTTGCTCTTTCTTTTCCCTCCCAGTTTCCTTTGTCTGAAAGCACCAATGGGCATCCTGCACATGCCTCGGGCTGCGCGAGTTCCCATCACTTTCAGGGAGATCCAGCTAATGTAGCAATATCAAGCCATGTGCAGTATGACGTTAGGGTGTGGCGGGAATGCTTGCATCTTCGCAACGCTCATTTATGTCTAGAATTACTTAAAGGACATCATTAATATGTCCATGATGTAAATTGCTAGTTTATCCTGTTCTGCATTACTTACACATAACAAAAGAAAAAGACGGCACAAAAAGGTGTTATAGAGTTAGTGTAAACCGACAGGTCAACCGCAAGTTATTGATTTTATTGACCCTTGAGACAACTAGCATGGGCATACCATAGTCCTGCAAACACAAAAGTACTGACAACCATCCTAAAATTATAATATAAATTCCTATTTGTAAAGCGCGAACATATCACCACCTTGGGGTTTTTTTAATGCGCCGAGGGCTGTCGGGGAGACTAGCCGCGGGGTTCACGGTTCGATCCCTGGCGCCGGCGGCAGCTCAGCTCAGCATCAGGTGACTGTGGGCAATAGCTTAATCTCCCCGCAGCGCCTTCAAACCCTTAAGTGGGTGATATGTAAACCGCATAATAAAACTGCTAATAATCTGGTTGGAGAATAATAATAATAACATCGTGTACATATAAACGTGCATCTCATACACATAGATCTACATTCAAAAAGTACCCTGGAGAAAACTCCAAGCATCAAGAACACGAAGCAAAGCGCGTGCCACGAGAAGATGAAATGCATTGACGGCGCGAGATGAACAGGACACCCGAGTTCTTGGAAGCGATCCCAGAGAGGAGAAGCGCCTGCTCTCGAGGAACGCTGTTTGACAGTCGAGCCATGTCCGCGCGCCCTGCCCTTCGCATCCATCCACACAGGACTGTGCTTTGCTGCGGAGCACCTGTCTGCATCTGCAGCCCCGGGGAGGATGGGGTGATAGCGGCAGAACCCTGGACAGCGACGGATGCCACCCGTCTCCTTACCTGGCAGCTCCAAAGCACGGGCGGACTAAAAACCACTGGGGCCTTGGTCCCTTCACCCCATCCTTTCACCTGTTTTTCTGCCTGTGATCTGCAGAGGACCAGCCATCATTAAAGGAGCTCCTGTCAGAGATGGACATCTCTCTGTTGCTTCAGAGGGATTGCACCCGTCTCTGTCTCACGCAGCTCAGCTCGCCTGCCTGCTCGCACCACTAACTTCAAACTTGGAAATCCGTTTTTGGAAATGCAATGCGGGCTTTTGGTGAGGGAAACTTTTCCTCGCCTTTCAGGCACAGAAATAATTGGGTGGATGTCGAGCCACTCGATTTGAGCCTGCTACAGTTGTCCGACCTTCCTTTCTATCCCTGAATGCCCCTTTGTCATGGTAACAGTCCTTTATAAGTTTTCCCTGCCACATCTCTTCTACACAAAAATAAAAAAGAATGCATGCATATTCCAAAACCTTTCACCCTATTTTTATGAACAGTGCGCCCTAAACACCGAGAACACTGGTGCAGTAATAAAAGCTGGGATACAGGGCGCTGCTGTTCACAGGTGTTTGCATATATCAAGGTCCAAGCGACCCGAAATAACCCGCCACAAAAAGATGAACACGTGCAAAGCAAGGGTTTTCAGTTTTGCAAATATTCTTTACAGCTCTTAAAAGCCAATGAAGGAGGCGAGCGTTACCTGGCGCCGCGGTGCTTTCTGCGCTCCTGTGTGTGTCTGGGGGAGCAGCTCCTCCAGCCGCTCGCCTCGTCCTCTCTCAGCGCACATCTCACACAGGAGCAGGGACGGCGCTTTGTTACTGCTCGGGAACCCGGCCGCAGCCCCAGCGTCTCTATAGCAACAGCCGCTGCGACGCACACGCTGTGCCCGCGCCGCTCCAGCTGGAGAGACGCGCCCCTCGCCGGGCTACCCAGCTGAGACTGGGATGTCATGGTGAGGCATTTAGGGGTAGGTTTTCTGTAGTCTGTCTGCTTAGGTGCTCCCCACGCTTCACACACTCCTGTAATCGGTTAGAGGATAAGGAAGGTATTTGGGGAAATAGGACACATTTACCCGCATCTTGCTGAGATGTACAAACACTTGAACTGACTGATGCATGCTGGGATAAAACAGATGTATATGTTAGGAAGAAACACCTCTTTAACAAAAGAGACCGTTTTCAGTGCTCATTGTTCAAACCCTTTGCTTGCCACAAGTCAATGGGCAAAGAACGCGTGGATACAAATATGTTTTTATACAGATATATATTTTCAAATAAAAATCACGAGTTTTAATATTTATCTTTCTGCACAGGACCCGATAAGTTGTGCCAGGAGGTCAATGTGCGGGTGCTTGAAGCTCAGTGAGAGCATAAGATTTAAACACCGTAGATTTTTTTGTCATTTTACGAAGGTGGATGTGGCCAGGGCATCTCTGGTCCTCCAACACACATTTTTAATAGAAGGAAACATGAACAGATGTTTCAATTAAAAATGCAACACCGTTTCTGCCTGATGCAACTGAAGGGCATTTAGGACCATAAGAAAGGGTTACATGCTAACCATAGCATAGCAAGAATGCCATAGGTCCTACTGCGAGCAAGGAAAATGGCCTCTTTAACTACTGTTGAGGTAATAAAGAAAGCGATTATTAAGGTTCAATGGGCCCCTCAGGGCTCTGGGGTCCGGTGCACTGCACCTGCTGCACCAACGGTAGCTACACCCCTGCACACTACTGCTCCCATTACTAGTGGGCTAATTTTAAGAATAGGGATACCTGCAATATCTGATTGTGGTGAGTAACCCTGCATCTAAACCTATGGGCATATTTATGTGAAAGTCAGGCAGCGCAGCACAGCTAGTGACTTTGCTGCGCTGTCTGAAAGGGAAAGAGGCGGCATGAGCAGTATTTAAAAGAATACGGCGCATTTCTTCCTTTGTCCCTGTGCTGGCTCTGTTTTTTCTTCCTAGCTCCAACGCAGGCACCGTTGAACCATGGTGCAAGGGTGCCTGTGTTGTAAGGAGGATTGTTTTTGTGAAAAAAGGGGGATCTTGTGCAACGAGGAGAAATAAAGATATTTCTCCTCGCTATGCCTCCCCTGAGAAGCCGTATCTTTTTGGCGCATTCCCAGGTCTACCAGCGATGTTAAATCTGGGAATGCTTCAAAATCAATGGGAGCTGCATGGGAACACTCACACAACACCCATGGAATGCCTTCGCAGGGCAAAGTATCGCAATGCAGCGATTTGCACGCCGTTGCATTGCTCCTGATTAATGAAGCCCCTCAGGGCCATGCAAGGTGGCCTTGCGTGACTTCATAAATCGCATTTTGGACTTGTGTTGCTCTTGTGCTATGTTAGGTAGTGCAAGAGCGATGCAATTCCTCTCATAAATATGCCCCCTAGTCGGGGTGGCCTGCAGGTGGGGCAGAGGGAGGGCGCCGAAATTCAAAGATTGGATAAAGACAATGACTCTTTGGCAGGATCAGCTTGCTTTGTACTCTGATCTCCTGCCACCGGCTTTCCGGCCCCGGGACATATGGGGGCCCCTGACGACCTACTTGCTGTTGAACCCACAGCTACCGGACGAGGCTGCCCCCCTTCCACATCCAGATAAGACTGGGCTTTAGCATTCTAGACGCTCAATGTGTTGTCGCGTAGTGTTCACCTTCTTGATCACTCTCACCGTGAGGCTAGTGAGGCGGGGTTTATTTACGTTGTTCTGTAGAGTTGCTGGCTGTGAAGATCCTTTGTGCTATCAAATTACATATCTGTATTTACTGTGACGCGGCCGGCCCTTGTTGGGTTGTAGGCGAATCGCTGTGTACACCACTACCTTTCACTTTTTATAGCACGCTGCCGGCCACTTGTGGTTGTAGGCATTACGCTGTGTACTGATATCATATGCTGAATAAAGGTTTTGGAAAAAAAATATATATATATGCCCCCTAGTCATTTAAATGTTATTGACCACACCTGAAGGCAATAACGACTCCTAATTACCATTCCTGTAATTAATGGCCCAAACCGCAGATTAGGGCCCATTATGTAGGGAGAGTAACTAAAAGTTGTTATTGTCCTGTATGGACGGTCTTTCTGGACATTCATCTACATAACTTGAGAAAGGAACGAGAGGAAGAGCTGCAGAGCAGCTAGACGTCTAAAAGGCAGCGGTCCGAGCACTCCTGTACGCCAGGTTGATTGTGCGTGTAAGGGTTCCATGCTTTCTTGTCTTGTTCACAGTTGCACGGCGAGTGCTTTGGCCCCTTAAGCAAGCAAAGGAAATAGACCCTTTTGCCCACTGATTGTATGGTAAAGACAAAAATAATTGGGATGGGGGGCATCCTTTCAAAGTCCTGGACACTGATGCAATTGCATTTGCTGTACTAATAATTGCTCCTGTACTGCTTGAATGCCCCAAACTCAAAGAAGAGTAACCATTGCTATGATACGTGCTCACTGTGCCACTGGATTCAAGCCTGCCTGGCTGATGAGGGGTGTTACCCAAAAAAACGGTCAGAAGAGGCTAGTATCCGGTCCAGGGAGGAACAGGTGTTTTGCGATTCGGCCTGGACTGTTCCCATGAGGAGCAGGGTCATACACTGGCTTTGTCTTAGAGGACAGCTAGTTTTAAGAGTACACTCATCAGCATAGTCCAAGACACACCACCCACTCTCACAGTCAGCACATCATAAGGGGTCTTTACCACATACACCCAAATCAAGTCCAATCTTCGATATTTAGCATTTCATCTTATTTCCAACAGCACTCTCCACTCCATAATATCATCATGCACGGTCATTCAAGAAACACCTACACATGGTCAAACTCAAACAGCACGTTAGAGAGAATCCGTACACCCAAATTCACACAACAATGAACGAAAGCCATATAGTTGGCAAAGCATCACCAAACCAACAGCGCTGTCATGCACCACACCACATACGCTGTGGAACCACTTGAATAACCCAGCATAAACATAGCACTTCTTCATGCACACCACAAAGTATCATAATCAGGCACCTAGATTATTATCAATAGATGGAGGTAGAGGGTATTTCACTTCAACTGAGCAGTGGACACCTAGCCACCTTATTCTGAGAAGAATGGGAAAAGTCCTTCAGTACATCAAATTCACAGATCACTATGAAACAGCACCCAGGAAGCGACAGAGCTATAAAACAGCACCCAGTAGGAGAAGAAGCTATGAAACAGCACCCAGGAAGAGAAGTAGCTATGAAACAGCACCCAGGAAGATAATGAGCTGTAAAACAGCACCCAGGAAGAGAAATCTGCTATGAAACAGCACCCAGGAAAAGAATGAACTATAAAAGAGCACATAGGAAGAGAAGGAGCTATGAAACAGCACCCATGAAGATAATGAGCTATAAAACAGCACCCAGGAAGAGAATACTGCTATGAAACAGCACCCAGGAAGAGAATGAACTATAAAACAGCACATAGGAAGAGAAGGAGCTATGAAACAGCACCCAGGAAGATAATGAGCTATAAAACAGCACCCAGGAAGAGAATACTGCTATGAAACAACACCCAGGAAGAGAATGACCTATAAAACAGCACCCAGGAAGAGAATGAGCTATAATACAGCACCCAGTAAGAGAAGGAGCTATGAAGCAGCACCAAGGAAGAGAAGGAGCTATGAAACAGCATCTAGGAATAGAATGAGCTCCAATGCCATAACAATGGCCGTTAGGGAGCTAAGAGTGCTGCAGTCAGTGCTCTTCTTAGGAGAAACGTCCGCGTGCCTGAGTTGTGGACCTTTCAGTGTTATGTGAAGTTGAAATGTGCAGGCCCTTCACGGCTGCCCAGAAGACAGAATCTGCACCTGCAGTATGGTACCTTCACTTTTCTTTAGGAACAAATAAGCCATAGCCCCCACAATAGCAACCAGGCTCTCCTGCAGTTTGGGCACCAGTGACGGTATTAACTGGGCAAGATATGGACATGAGCAACACCAGTCTGTGATTCAAGGGATTCGATTATTTGATTCTGGGAGAGTATTGGGGGGCAGTGACTCCCTCTTGGCAGCTCTAGCAACACCTGTAACACTGCACAGTCTCACACATGTAAAAACCAAACTGCCCTTTGACATCAGGCCCTAATGAACTTTCACAAGGCAAACATCAAGATAACTGGGCTGTGAGTGTATTTCAGCCACAATTGCGCAAATCCAACAGAGACCTCAAATCAACATTTGGGACTTAGGGCCAGATGTACGACCATCTAAAATTGCGAGTCGCAAATAGTGCGATATTGCCACTCGCAATTTGCAAGTCGCTAATCGAGACCTACGTACCAAATAGGTACCATGATTGCGAGTCGCTAATGACTCGCATCACTATTTAGCGTCACAGATATTTGCGAGTCGGTAAGCGCTTGTAAATAGAGTTCCCGGCTGAGAAGGACCTTTAGCATGCGCAAATATCGACTGCGGCCGAAACAAGCACATTTAGCGCACGCACGAAAAAAAGGAAAAAACACTTCCTGGGAGAGCTGAAGGACCCCAAACCAGGAAGTGGTGTCCCAGGAGATTTCTGAGCAGAATTGCAAGCACATGGTTAGGTACGGCAGCATAGCTCAACACTACGACCCTTGACCTTGTTAGGTAGGTCGCTCCACCTCCGCACAGCACCGGCTGTGCGTCCTGTCCTTGCCCCAGCTGCCGCTGCTGAGGAAAGTTGAGGTCTGTTCTATTGTTCATTATACTGCCCGTATCGTTTTCTCTTTTGCTGTCTTTTTTTCTCTTTTGCTGTCTGTGACTGCTGTTGTCTGTCTTCCCCCTGTGTCTGTATTTTCTCCTGTACCCTTCTTTCCTTCTGTTCCCATCGTCACCCCGTGATCTGTGCCCTTTTTCCCTTCTGTGCCCCCCGTGATCTGTGCCCATTTTTCCCTTCTGTACCCTCGTGATCTGTGCCCGTTTTCTCCTTCTGTGACCCCCGTAATCTGTGCCCTGTTTCCCTTCTGTGACCCCGTGATCTGTGCCAGTTTTTTCTTCTGTGACTCCCGTGATTCTGTGCCTGTTTTCTCCTTCTGTGGCCCCTGTAATCTGTGCCCTTTTTCCCTTCTGTGACCCCCGTAATCTGTGCCCTTTTTCCCTTCTGTGACCTCTGTAATTCTGTGCCCTTGCCCTCCGTGCCGTTCACCGTTCCCGCCGCTGCGTCCCCTGCGTCCCCGCCCGCCTGACTATCCATTCGCTGCCCCTACCTCCCGCCTCCCAGCACCTCCTCCCTCCCACCTCCCCATATATGGCGGCCGCTATGCGGCCGGACCGCTGGCGCTCCGAAGGTGTGCCTAAGTCAAGCCCGTCTGCGCCCGTCCGTGCCTGGACCGCGCCCAGCGGCAGGACCCCTGGCTCCCGCGAACGCCACGACTCCCGCCTCTGCTACGACTCCAACACCCTCCACGCACTCAACGCCGGACGATCACGCACCTGCTGCCTGGCCGCCCCTAAGCGCACCCAAGGACCCTTCTCCTGCCGGAACTGCAGCTTCACCAGCATCCGGCCCGCCAACCCACCTACCAAAGAACCCAACCACCTCAGATGCATCCTTCCCAACACCTGCTCCGCACGCAAACATGCGTGGAACTCTGGAACCTACTAAACTCCAACACCCCAGACATCGCCTTCTTGACGGAGACCTGGCTGAACCCCTCTTCGACACCCGACATCGCCATAACCATCCCGGAAGGATATAAGATCACCCGCAGGGACCGCACCAATGGAGTAGGAGGAGGAATCACCATCGTCCACAGGAACTCTCTCAAAGTCTCAACCAACACCGACGACACCCTCAGCACCGCCGAACACCTGCACTTCCAGATCCACACCGATCCCAACACCACCCTCAGGGGAACCCTCACCCACAGACCCCCCGGACCATGAGCACAGTTCAGCGACTCCATCACCGACCTCGTCAGCACACACGCCCTCGCCTCCACGGACTACATCCTCCTCGGGGACATGAACTTCCACCTCGAGAACAACAACGACACCAACTCCTCCACCCTGAGTGACAACCTCGCCAACCTCGGACTTAGACAACTCGTCACTCCACCCACCCACTATGCCTATCAGCCGCCTTCGACACGGTCTGCCACCGCACACTACGAACACACCTCTACGACGCTGGAATCCAAGAGAAGGCCCTGGACTGGACCTCCTCCTTCCTCTCTGGCAGAACACAGAGCGTCCACCTCCCCCCCTTCCGCTCCGAAGCCACCGTGATCATCTGCGGCGTACCCCAAGGCTCATCCCTCAGCCCAACGTTGTTCAACGTCTACATGGCACCACTCACCCACATCGCACGACGGCATGACCTCAACATCATCTCCTACGCCGACGACACCCAGCTGATCCTTTCCCTCACCAAGGACCCCCACACCGACAAAGCCAACCTCCAAGAAGGAATGAAGGCCGTCGCCGACTGGATGAGGAACAGCCGACTGAAGCTGAACTCGGACAAGATGGAGGTCCTCATCCTCGGATCCACTCCCTCGGCCTGGGACGACTCCTGGTGGCCGACTGCACAAGGAACACCCCCAACACCCACCGACCACGCACGCATACTAGGGGTCATCCTCAACTCCACCCTCTCCATGACGAAGCAGGTCAACGCCGTCTCCTCCTCCTGCTTCAACACCCTCCGCATGCTTCCCAGGATCTTCAAGTGGATCCCCATCGAAACAAGAAGGACAGTCACCCAGGCCCTCGTCAGCAGTAGACTGGACTACGGAAACGCACTCTACACAGGAGCCCCGGCCAAACTCCTGAAACGGCTTCAACGCATCCAGAACACCTCCGCATGCCTGATCCTCGACATCCCTCGCCGCAGCCACATCACACCCCACCTGAGAAACCTGCACTGGCTCCCTGTCAACAAGAGGATAACCTTCAAACTCCTCACCCACACACACAAGGTTCTCAACAACATCGGACCAACGTACCTCAACAGCCAACTCAGCCTCTACAGCCCCACCCGCCAGCTCCGCTCCGCAGACCGCGCCCTTGCCACCATCCCCCGCGTTCGAAGAGTGACTGCCGGCAGCAGATCATTCTTCCACCTCACCGCCACGACATGGAACACCCTCCCCATTCGCCTGCGGCAGACCGAAGACCTTCTGACCTTCAGAAGACTCCTCAAGACCTGGCTCTTCGAACAGTAGCAGCTTCCCCGCCCCCCTAGCGCCTTAAGACCCTTATGTGGTGCGCTTTACAAATGCTATGATTGATTGATTGATTGATTGCAGGCAGACCCTCAGAAAAAGCATGAGCAGCAAGGCCAGTGACAAGGCAGGGAAGGAGCGCCAGAGGAAGCTCAAATTCTCTGAGAAGAAGATTGAAATAATCATAGAGGAATGCTGCAATAATCATGAGGAGCTGTTTGGGAGGGTATCTTACAGTGTCCCAGAGGTGGACAAACATAAGATATGGAGAGGAATGCAGCAGCGCATCAATGCCCTGTGTGTGGCACACAGGTCCCTGGACGACATAAAAAAAAGCTGGTATGATCTTCGCTCCAGGGCCAAGAAGAGGGTGGCGCTACAGCAAACAAATGATGGACGGAATGCTGACAATGCAAACATTCTCCCCCAGTCAAAAGATCTGGGTTAAATCCATGGTTCTTTTGCCCACTACGCCACCCCAGTTTGGACCCAGCCATATGCAAATCAGTCTTGACCCTGTGCCCGATGGGAACAGTCCAGACCGAACTGCCAGGCCAGGTCCTCCCTGGACCGGAAACAAGCATCCTGGGACCGGTTTCAGGGTATGTCACCCTTCTTCAGCCAGACTAGCTTGAATCCAGTGGCACAGTGAGCAAGGGACCCACGTCTGGGCATACCCATCCCACTTCGGGCGAAAAGTGTTACAGCAAACAAATGATGGACGGAATGCTGACAATGCAAACATTCTCCCCCAGTCAAAAGATCTGGGTTAAATCCATTGTTCTATTGCCCACTACGCCACCCCAGTTTGGACCCAGCCATATGCAAATCCGCCTTGACCCTGTGCCCCATGGGAACAGATCAGACCGAACTGCCAGGCCAGGTCCTCCCTGGACCGGAAACAAGCACCCTGGGACCGGTTTCAGGGTATGTCACCCTTCTTCAGCCAGGCTATCTTGAATCCAGTGGCACAGTGAGCAAGGGACCCACGTCTGGGCATACCCATCCCACTTAGGTTGAAAAGTGTTACAGCAAACAAATGATGGACGGAATGCTGACAATGAAAACATTCTCCCCCAGTCAAAAGATCTGGGTTAAATCCATCGTTCTTTTGCCCACTATGCCACCCCAGTTTGGACCCCGCCATTGGCAGTTCGGGCTGGACTATTCCCATGAGGAACAGGGTCAAGACTGATTTGCATATGGCTGGGTTGAAACTGGAACGGCATGGTGCATTTGTCACCCCGAGTGGGATGGGTATGCCCAGACGTGGGTCCCGTGCTCTCCATGCCACTGGAATCAAGCCATCCTGGCTGAAGAGGGGTGAAACCCCGAAACCGGTCCTAGGATGCTTGTTTCCAGTCCAGGGAGGACTTGGCTTGGCAGTTCAGGCTGGACTGTTCCCATGAGGCACAGGGTCAAGACTGATTTGCATATGGATGGGTTCAAACTGGAACGGCATGGTGAGCAAAAAAACGATGGATTTAGGCCCAGATCTCTGTACTGGGGTGGATGTATGACATTGTTCTGCATTCTGTCCATCAACTGTTGTTTTTGCAAGAAGAGGGTGGCAGCACGTTTGCGCAAAGTACAAGGGACAGGAGGAGGGCCATCTACCACATCGGAACCATCTGCACCAGAGGCCATGGAAGAGGAAACCCTAGAGAGGGAGGCAGTGGTCAGAATTGGGACCCCTGACATATCACAGCCACCACCAAACCCTGGTAAGTGTGAAATGTTAAAAAAAATTTGAATTCATCACTAAAGACTGCTCTGCGCATGCATACTAATCATCCACACCCAAAAAAAACAAATGGTCCATTATGGGTAACGTAGTCAGTGACACATACAGGGTAGTTACGGACTAACATGAGCCGATAAACATTGCAACATCACTGAGATAGTGAGTCACATGTTTATTTCTCCTTACATCTTTTGCCACGTAGATACACCACTGGGAGGAGAACACAGTGCAGATGACAATGAGGGAAGCCAGGATCTGCTTCAGATGGAGCAAGGGCAGGATAGGGGAGCATCAAGTGGCCCAAGTTGTCCTGAAGTCCAAAACATTGCTGCAGCGACAACATCACAGGCTCCAGCCAATGTGACAGCAGCATCACAGCAGACAGCAGCATCCTGTCACCAGGGTCTGGCTGATGTGTCCAACCCAGCAGCCCATACGGCGGATGCAAGCCAGTCTGCACACTCAGCCCCCTGCTGGAGCAGCCAATCAGGTATTGTTTGGAGGCCTGGAACAGGCGATGCTCAGGATCTAGCACCTGCAAAAACAACAAGTCAAGCAGATAAGCCTTAGGCTGAGCCAGGGACTCAGGGACATTACTCAGAAGATGTCTGATAACCAGTGCCACCTAGAAGCAAGATTTGATGTCCTCAAAGGTGCAGTTAGCGATCTGTGCAAGGAATTGGCTGAGGAGAGGGGGCAGCATAGACGCATGGAGCGCAGCAGAGTACACAAGATGGACGCTCTGATGAGGGCCATTGAGAGGCTAGCACAGGAAACTACACAACATACAAACCACAACCTGGGTCTCCAGGTGGGGATGGCCCACTACAGTGGTGATGTGGCACACAGTCTGCAACAAATT
The DNA here is from genome assembly GCF_964204655.1 of Triturus cristatus. Taxonomy (NCBI): domain Eukaryota; kingdom Metazoa; phylum Chordata; class Amphibia; order Caudata; family Salamandridae; genus Triturus; species Triturus cristatus. The sequence goes on along the minus strand of NC_140588.1, from coordinate 335,075,348 downwards.
ACAACAGCAGTAGAGACATAGCAAAATAATAGGTTTGCCAGTGGGGGTGCAACAGAGGGCGCTATTAGTTTGGTTTCCAGCTGCAGTAGCATTTTGGCTGCGGTAACACCTATTCTGCAGAGAAGCAGCAGCCGATAGGCTGTTATTCCAAGTGGCAGCTCTACCCAAGCTGGACGTAGAGGCAGGAAGTGACTTGTGAACAGTACCTTCACAATCATTGGCCTATATCTCTGTTCAAATTTGTGGTGATATAACCACAATACAGTGATGTATTTGTTTGGTCATGCGTTTTGTGATGGACAGGTTGTCCTGATTTTGTTTGTGCAAGCTTGCACACTAAAGCTAAAATTCAAAACTGCATTCACATTTTGTACTGTGTTATGTAGAGGGTTGTGTGTCATTACTTTGGACATACCTTTTAGCAATAATTGTTGGCTATCTGGTCCCTGCGCCTTCTCCCCTCTGCTGCAGAGCTACCATCCCTCTGCTGTTGGGCAGGTAGTCCTGGGTCCTCATGCCCCGATTCAGATTCAGACACATTCATGGGCATCACCCTGCAGGCCATGTTGTGGAGCACGGCACATGTTGCCACTTTTTGCAGACAGTTTCAGGTGTATACTGCAGGGCTCCGCCCTCTTGTGGCGGCACCTGAAGCGCAATTTTATGATGCCAAATTGGAGCTCAATCATGGACCTGGTACGCCTATGTGCCCTCTTGTACCGCCTTTCATGAGGATTCATTGCCGCAGGGCATACGCACTGTCACTTGAGAGATATACGATGGTGAGACAACCTACAGACAGACATTAAAGTGCAAATACATCTCCATGTGGACATGAGATTTCAGTACCTAGTAGGTATTCTTCATCAAAGTCACCTCTAATTTCTGGTATATGCCACAGTGTTTGAAGATGTATGAGTCATTTGTGCTTCCAGAATATTTGGCCACAATGTTTGTGATGATTTTGTTTGGTCATAGACAACTTGGATGTGTGCTCTTCCTATTACGGAATATGTATTCTATGAGGGATAGGGGACCTATGGGCACATAGGTCCCATCTATGCACCCTATGATCTGTGGAAAACCTTGCCATTCTATAAAATTGCAGTTTTGTATTTTCAAGTTCTACATCATCCCTGGGCAGGTAGATTTGTTGATGGATGTGTTGTAGCACGGCATCTAGGAAATTGTGAAAAAAACTCGAAAGCGCCCTCTGCGACACACCTCTGGCCATAGCAATGACATCTTGGTTCCTATCAATGGTCAATAAGTGGAGGGAACACAACACCTGCACACGTGTGGGGATTGCATTGCTGCACAGGGTTTTGCTTTCCAATTGTGGCTTCAGGGTGTCTATGAGGTCTAGGATGACTGCTACTCTGCCTGTACTGGTCACAAATCTCTTCCTCTGTCTTCTCAAGCAATGTTAGCCTGACTCTGAATATCCTCTCCTGTCTCTGCCTCCTCTGCTAAGCAGCCAGTATCCGCATCCTCCTCGCTATCACAAACAGGGCAGCCATTGTGGAAAGATTTCTGATGCATTCTGGGCCTGTTTTTATAGGTTGGCCCTGGTTACCACCTGGTTCTGATTAGTGGTAAAATGTATGCGCAATTGGGCCATTTTGCAGTGGCTCGCTATTTGTGAATGATCTGTGCATATTGATTTACGATTCGCTATTTTTGGAACACAAAAATTGGTCGCTTTTATTGCTAGTCGGTATTCATTCGACGTCATTTGCTCCTGAGGCGGAAGCCGGGAGTTAGTTAGTTTTAACCTTTGTAAATTGTTCCTGTCTACTTTTACTTTTACCGTCTAATTAAACTTTGATAGAATTAAATTTTACCTGTTTATTGCACATCGCGCTCACGAGCATCGGTCTACACCCGCATAGCGCAGCACCTTTGGGGCCCTCTTAGCTCCTCGTGACGCTGGTACTCTGGTACCGGGACCTAGAGGGGCCAACTCATTACAGCGGCCATCTTGGGGAGGACGAGGTTGGCGCGTTAGTTGTTGGGAGGTAGGGCTGGACACGCAGGCAGAAGGCACATAAATTGAGTGGGACTGAACAGCCTGGTAAGACCTAGGGACGTCATTTGCTCCTGAGGCGGAAGCCGGGAGTTAGTTAGTTTTAACCTTTGTAAATTGTTCCTGTCTACTTTTACTTTTACCGTCTAATTAAACTTTGATAAAATTAAATTTTACCTGTTTATTGCACATCGCGCTCACGAGCATCGGTCTACACCCGCATAGCGCAGCACCTTTGGGGCCCTCTTAGCTCCTCGTGACGCTGGTACTCTGGTACCGGGACCTAGAGGGGCCAACTCATTACAGCGGCCATCTTGGGGAGGACGAGGTTGGCGCGCTAGTTGTTGGGAGGTAGGGCTGGACACGCAGGCAGAAGGCACATAAATTGAGTGGGACTGAACAGCCTGGTAAGACCTAGGGACGTCATTTGCTCCTGAGGCGGAAGCCGGGAGTTAGTTAGTTTTAACCTTTGTGAATTGTTCCTGTCTACTTTTACTTTTACCGTCTAATTAAACTTTGATAAAATTAAATTTTACCTGTTTATTGCACATCGCGCTCACGAGCATCGGTCTACACCCGCATAGCGCAGCACCTTTGGGGCCCTCTTAGCTCCTCGTGACGCTGGTACTCTGGTACCGGGACCTAGAGGGGCCAACTCATTACAGCGGCCATCTTGGGGAGGACGAGGTTGGCGCGCTAGTTGTTAGGAGGTAGGGCTGGACACGCAGGCAGAAGGCACATAAATTGATACGGTCCACCTACGCGCTAGCGTACGCGTTTGCGGACGCGCCGTGAGCGCCGAAGGAGCGCCTAAGGAAAGCCCGTCTGTGCCCGTCCGTGCCAGGCCGGACCAGGACGGGGCATAGGGCCAGAGCAATGGACTCTATCTCTCCCAAAACTCTCGTTAACAATGGTGAGCGGTTAAAGGCACTTAGTAATGCGGAGAGGCTCACTTGCCCGATAGAGGCTTTACCTGAGGACATATGCACCTTCTGCCCCCATTGTAAGCATGCTAATCCAGGGAAAGCGAATAATATCTGTTATACATTTACCCTGCTAAACTCTAGATCCCTTCCGAGGCACGCCTTGGAGATCCATCTGATCCTAGAGGAACGTGACCCTGATATACTCTTCTTAACTGAGACCTGGCTGACCGAGTCATCAGACCCAGACATAGTCCAGGCGCGCCCGCCCAACTATTCGATCATCAGACAGGATCGCCTGACAGGTCGGGGAGGCGGAGTTGCAATTATTCATAAAAACTCTTTCAGATGCAGAACCTATGAAAGCCCACTCTTAGATTGCGAAAGTCTTGGTTTCTCCATTTTCCTTTCGCCCACATGTACCTTTTCAGGGATCTTGGTGTATAGACCTCCGGGTGCCCACCATAATTTCTGCCTTAACCTTGTGGACAAAATCTCTCACTCCATCAGTAATTCCCCCAATTTTTCCATTCTGGGCGATCTCAACATCCATCTCGATGAAAGTGATGCTGCTGCCTCGCAATGTCTGCTTGATTCCTTGGGATTAGTACACTTGAAACAAATTGTGACAGAGCCTACACATGTAGCTGGTCACTTATTAGATCATTGTTTCACTAATCTCACGAACTTGGCATGTGAACAGCCCCTCTTTGTCCCCTGGTCAGACCACGCCCTACTTTCTTTTAGGTGGTCGCCAGAAACACAACACTACAGAGTTACTCTCTCTAAGAAAGTTAGCCGAGTGTGGTCTAGACTACCAGTTAGGGATTGGGAGACTGCCTTGAAGAGCTGTCCGCCTTCTCTTCACGAGGATCCAGTGGCTGCTAATGAAGCCTTTGACAACTGGCTTAATTCCACCCTAGACGCCACTCTCCCTAAGAAAGAGATGCACCATCGGAAGGGCCACAATAAACAACCATGGTACTCCGAAAAACTCAAGGAACTTAAGCAGGTGTGTAAACGGGCGGAAAGGAAGTGGAGAAAGGATTTTGCACCTGCTACGAAAACTCAATATAAAGCCTCTCTCAGATCCTATAAAAATTTACTAAAATCTACTCAAGCAGCATATTATCAGGGTAAAATCTCAGAAGCAGCTAATGCTCCTAGAGAGATTTTTAAAATCTTCCAATCTCTGGTGGCTACTCATAGGACTACCAATCCTGCTCCGGATCCTCAAAAACATTGTGAGGATCTAGCCGCTTTTTTTGCGTCCAAAGTGTCCAATATTTACTCGAGTTTTGCAACAACTTTACATAGTCCAGATGAAGTGGAGATTAGCCCTGAAACGCCGGATGTGGTAACCCCTAATTCAGCTGGAGCTCTCAAAGCCTTTCCGCTGCTTGATCTGGCCAATGTCGAAAGGCTCCTTAACCACCTAAAATCGGGCTCTCCTCAGGATGTTGCCCCCCCGACGGTTCTCAAGCAGGTTTCTGAAACAGTATGCTCGGTGATAATGCAGGTCATCAATGCCTCTTTAGCTTCAGGAGTAGTACCCCCCAATTGGAAGAAGGCAAAGGTTTGTGCCCTATTAAAAAAACCTAATTTAGACCCGGAAGATCTGGCGAATTACAGGCCTATCTCGCTTCTCCCGAGCATTAGCAAAATAGCCGAAAAACACGTCAACCAGGTTCTTTCCTCATTTGTTGAGTCTTCTGGTGCATTACACTCATCCCAGACTGGATTCAGAGCCAAGCAAGGAACAGAAACTGCACTGGTGGCGGTAGTGGAGGCGACCAGGGCTATTGTGGATGCTGGAGGCTGCGCTGCGGTGGTACTATTGGACCTCAGCGCAGCCTTCGACACTGTAAATCACTCTCTTCTGCTGCATAGGCTTCGCCATGCAGGGATTTCCGGACTGGCTCTTAAATGGCTTCACTCCTTTTTATCGGATAGATATTTCTCCGTCTTTGAGAATGAGGTGTCATCAAGCCAGCTGCAACTGAGTCACGGCGTTCCCCAGGGATCATCCCTCAGCCCCACTTTGTTTAACATCTATATGAGACCTTTGGCTGAGGTGGTGCTTCCTTGGGGAATTCAGCTTGTCACCTACGCCGATGACACGCAGCTGGTTGTTTCCTTGGTGAGAGACGATACCTTACATCAGGGGATTAACAATCTTACCCCTTGTCTCTCCAATGTCCTTGACTGGATGACCTCGTCTTGTTTAAAGCTAAATGGAGCCAAAATGGACATTATGCTGCTGGGCTATAAAGCCCCAATCAATTTGGACCCTTGGTGGCCGCATTGTCTTGGACCCCCTCCGAAGCCTAAGACCAAAATAAAAAGTTTGGGGGTCTGGTTGGACTCTGCCCTGAACTTCCAATATCAGGCTAACAAAGTAGCCGCAACCTGTTATGGGCTGATGAGAGTTCTTAAAAAAGTCCTAGACCTCCTACCTTTTGAAGCCAGACGTATATTAGTCCAGTCGCTGGTTCTCTCGCGACTGGACTATGCTGATGCTATCTATTTGGGGACCTCAGCAACTACAACAAAAACTTTGCAAGCTGTACAGAACTGTGCAGCTCCCTTACTTATGAAAGTCCCCAAACGGTCATCAGCAAAGCCCTCAATTCGATTGCTCCATTGGCTCCCAATCCACGAAAGGATTGTGTTTAAGACTATGTGTTTGGCACATAAGTCTATTCATAACCTGGGCCCTCCCATTTTGGATCCTTTCTTTCGTCGTTATCATTCGGTTAGATCTCTTAGATCTAACCAACGCAATCTGCTTGTTGTGTCAAAGGTCAGGCTGGCCCGTATGGGCGGCCGTCGACTCTCGGTCCTAGCAGCTAAAGAATGGAATAAACTCCCTGACAACATCAGGCATGAATCAAATTACATCGCCTTCAGGAAGCAACTAAAGACATTTTTGTTTAATAACATCCTCTAATGCTTGATAATGTCCTTGGGTCTGACAGCGCTGGGATGCTCTAGGGTAGCCATGCGCTATATAAGAAGGTATTCATTCATTCGCATCGCAAATTTTCGTTTTGTGATTGCCTGTTGTACATTGCTAACGGCCAATTTTGCATCGGTTTGCAACTGTTTTTGCACTCGCAAAATGGTCGTACATCTGGCACTAAGTCAGTTGGGTCTAAGCTGTGCACGCTAGCATAACTGACAAGTCACTCCTAAAACTGCGTGCAACCAACAAGTGATGCATTGTCTGGGACTGTCAATTACCCAAAGCGACTCAATCCCAATTAGTTTCACCTATAACCTCTAACTGCTGCTTTTACTAAAATGGGTGGCACAAAGCAAGGGGGTAGCTGGTGGAATTAGATGCATGTCCCAAACTATCATACCAATATAAGCCAAGAGCACAGAGCAAGCGTTCCTGGAGTTGTACCCTGTTAGGAAGAGGGAGTTAGCTGGGAGAAAGAGGCACAGCAGTTGGATAAGGCGTTGGATACACCGTTAATTCTCTCAAGCAGTGGCTTGACGAGGGAGGCCTCAGCTTTAGAAGGTACTAGGGTGAGGGGAGGAACCAGCGATGAATGACTGTTATAAAAACAGACACATCTATGTTGTAAGTCATATGACTCAGATATATAGAATGCCACATATGCTTGGGTGCGTATACTCCTCTCTGGAGCAATACAAAGTTTAACACACAAACAGACAGTTTAAAATAACGTGAAGCTCTTGGGATATTCAACCTCACAGCCTGCAGGAGAAACACACTATTTTTAGCTTTCCAACATGTGAATCATTCATTTACAAAAAGGGTTTGTTTTTGACTCGGGATTTTTTGTGCAACATTACGATGTAGATTTTGCACATCCAATGATTACGAAGAATCACTTGAAAAAGCGCCTACACACCTTCGGGTAGTAGTAGTGCGCTTTACGAATTAAAATTTCATTTAATTTCAAAATGAATAGAGCAAAACAGCTTTGAGCATGGATAGCTGCCTTAAAATTATAGCTCCAATTGATGGATGTACAGTATACTTGACCCGCCAGCATGAGGGAATCAAAACCAAAAGGAATTCCAAAGCTGACTAACCTGCAAAATGTGAGGTGCATCTACATACAGCAGCAGCAATTGCCTGGTCATTAACCAAAATGGACCAGGAAATAAACTTAACAGACAGTAAAACCACCCTACCGCCAGGAATTTTGGTAGAGTTCAATTACTTCCTGGAACGAAATGGGCTCCCTACCCTCACAATACCAGCAGAAGGAGATCAAAGATTATGACATTAATTGGTTGAATTATTTAAAGCAGCACATGAGGGGATAGGTTCAGCTCATCAAGTAATTTCAGCAACTTTACAAATCTTGCATGAACGTATGTATTAAAAAACATGATCTGCCAGGTATCAAAAACCCTCCATGATAACTAAGCCACCTTGAATGTCCCTTACTGCAGCTACTCAACCATTCAAGATCATTTATATTGATCATATCACTTCATTGAATCCAATAAATAAATAAATATATATTGGCAGTGGTAGATTCCTTCAGTTGTTTTATGTGAGTGTAACCACAGTGCCACACCACAGCTTGCATAGTTGCAAAAGACTTGTTGTGCTTACTAGGAGTGGGCAGACTGGGCACCTTTCAATTGAATCAAGGGCAAAGTTTACTCCTAAAGTATTAGCGGAGGCACTTACCAAAGTGAAAATATACCTAAAAATCCCTCATCCCTTCAAACCCAATTGAAATGAAGTTGTGGAGCATGCTTAGTATGCCTTGAGCGTGAGGGCTTTTAAGTAATGGGCCACCATTGCTAAATCACATACAAAGTGGATGTAAGAAATTGGCTTACTGGTTGGGGGCTGAAACCCTACTAAAGCAGCAACCACAATCCTTGTCAAGGTGAGGCACAAGCAAACCCCAATGTAACCTGTGATCAACCCTCTGGTAGTTTGGCACAAAGCAGTCAGGCTTAACTTAGAGGCAATGTGTAAAGTAGTTATACAGCACTTCAAATAATAATAAAGTGAAAACAAAACACGAGAAAATCTCACACCACTTTAAATAAAAAGACTAGAATTTAGTAAATAAAACAAAACCAAAATGACTGAATTTCAATCAGCATAACCAGATATATACAAGTTTAAAGTGAAATTAGCCCTAAAAAGCACAAAGCGTCAACTGTGGAAATCTGGTTGCACTAGACTGGGACAAAGTCCCAACTACAGGCACCAATCTAGGCCCTCTGAACAAGAGCATCTTAAATCTTGTTTGAGAATGCGCCACGTAGCTGAGGTGATGCGTCGGTTTCGAGGAGCTGCAAGGCTGCGGTGTGAGAACCAGCATCATCGTCAATGATCCTGTCGACGAGGGATTGTGATGCATAGTCCAGCTTCGGGGATGCGTGCACAGCCGAGGCGATAGGTCCGTTACGAGGAGCTGTGAGGCTGCAATGCAAGGTCCTCCATTGTTGTCAAGGATCCCATCGACAAGAGGCTTCTGATGCGAAGACCTGCACTGGGGATGAGTCACAAAGTGGTGGTTCTGATTGGGCTGCAATGCAAAGTCCTTGGGTTACATCACACAGTAGAGGAAATGTGCCAGTTCTGTTGGATCCACAGATTGGGTGGCAGATAACTTTCAGGTCCACTTCTAAGGGTTCAGAACTGGGGTGGCACCACTTTTCAGGGTACGAATCACAAATGGCAGAGTCAATGTGCTGGGTTCAAGGTTGTTGGAATTTCTGTCTCTGGAGCTCTACTCAGGAGGCTAGTCGACTAGCCCTTGGAGTCACTCTGGTGTTTCAGCGTTCAACAGATGTAGGTCAAGTCCTTCTCACCCAGGCAAGAGGGCAGCAGGCAGCAGGTCAGGACAGCAGGGCAGCAGTCTTTCAGATTAGCAATCCAGCAGAGCAGCAGTCCTTTCAGCAGCACAGTAGTCCTTCTTCCTGGCAGAGGCCACAGGTCCATAATTGCCCTTAAGAGTTGGGGTCTGAGGTCTAACATTTATACCTTATGCCCATTTTCAAGTGGAAGAAGCTTCTAGAAGTTTCCACCCACCTGACGTGTCAGAAATCCCCTTCCTCCATTTCCTGGTCCCAGCTTGTCTGGGGTCACATTAGACCCGTGACAACCCCTTTGTGAGAGTGCTCAGGCAGTGCTGTTGTGATGTGGAATTGTGGTAGGTGACAGCTCCTTCCACAAGTTAACTCAGAGTTGCCCACTCTGTCAACACCTACCTTCCCTTTGTCTCACCGTCTACGAGCAATACACAAATACCAACTGCCAGTTATACCTAGACATGCGACCCAGGAACAGGCTGCAAGCATCAAATGGTTAGAACAAGAAAGTGTCAACTTTCTAAAAGTGTTGCATAACCACAAGGAAAACCCATGGTTAAATAGGGACATGGGGTACAAGATGCTTTAAAGAAACAGGGGTCCCTAAACCAAACATGTATACGTTTTAACTTGGAGAAACAATTATGTCCAGACGGAATGTTCATTAGGCAAATAAAAATCACATTTATTTAAAAAATAGATCAAATCAATTTGGTGGGTGGGTGGAGACACAAAATACATAAGGCACAATATTAAATAAATAAAAAGACTCAGGCAACCATGTATGCCATAAATCAAAAAAAGATTGATCACAAATAAATCTAAAGCAGCTCTTCTGCCCCTAAGTTAATTATTTTATACATTTAGGGGCCGATTCCAATCCTGGAAAAAGGCCGTACGAATCATCGTACGGAGCGTTTTCTCCGTACGACTCGTACCCGGTAAACTGTCCGTACAACCTAGGAAGTGCGATTCGTACAGAAAGCCTATTTCCGTACGAATCGTACAAAATACCGTACGGGTAAGAAAAAACTACGATTCTGATCCGGAACAGCCTGTACGCGACGTCCGTACGTATTTAAGCAGCGTTTTACGGCCCAGCAAGTACGATTCGTCCCTACGTCACTACGTACGGCTTTTTTTTTATGGGAGCCAATAACAGCCATAAAAGCTGAGTCCCCAGGGGTACGAGTCGTACAGGCATACACCCCCGTGCGTTGTGTATGTACGCACCGTACGCCCAGCGAATATGTACGCACCGTACCCCCAGCGCGTATGTACGCACCGTACCCCCAGCGCGTACGCACTGGGGGTACGGTACATACATACGCGCTGGGGGTATGGTGCGTACATACGCGCTGGGGGTATGGTGCGTACATATGCGCTGGGGGTACGCACCGTACATACGCACTGGGGGTACGGTACGTACATACGCGCTGGGGGTACGGTGCATACATACGCGCTGGGGGTACGCACCATACATACGTGCTGAGGGTACGGTGCGTACCTACGCGCTGGGGGTACGGTGCGTACATACGCACTGGGGGTACGCACCGTACATACACGCTGGGGGTAGGGTGCGTACATACGCGCTGGGGGTACGGTGCGTGCATACGTGCTGGGGGTACGCACCGTAAATACGTGCTGGGGGTACGGTGCGTACATATGCGCTGGGGGTACGCACCGTACATACGCGCTGGGGGGCCTGTACGACTCGCACCCCGGGAACAACTTTTCCCAGGATACGAGTCGTACAAACTTCGCTTCGTAGCGGGTAAAGTAATTCCCCGTGTACGGGACGTTTTCCGTACAAATGGTAAATCGGAAAGCTGGTCCGGATCGTACTTGTACGCTCGGACTGTATTTTCACGATTCGTACGGAAAAGTGTCCGGGTCCGTCTTGTACAACTTTTCCCTATACGATTCGTACGGATCGGGCAGATCCGTATGTACTTTTTCCCGTACGAATCGTACTTCACGGGTCGGACATGACTTGTACGATTCGTACGAAAAAAAATACGGATACGTGTCGTACGGAAAAAAAAATACAGGATCGGAATCGGCCCCTTAATAGAGTCCGTGCACAAGCATTAATGATGTTTCAAGCCTTACACAATAACAAGATCATCATCAGGATATTACAATTCATGCCTGAGATGTTTTCGCAATGGTAAGAGAGAATATCTAAAAGGAAAAAGAAGGAAGGAAAGGAGTGAGAATCAGTTGCTATCGGGAAAATAACTGTATGTATTACACAATCATCCTCACTCCCCCGGAAAGAAGGGTTAAGTGCCTAGGGTCAAACACAAGAAAATTAGAGGGACATCATGGAGATGTGCTCACCATTCAAAAAACCTGGGCGGAGTTCAATAAGGGAATTTAGAGCCAACCAGACTGAGCCAGTTGCCTATGATTTGAGCAATCGCGGAAGCGATAGTACTAGCACTGATAGCAGAGAGAGATCACCTCACGGCATAAAGGCAACCTGGAACTAGAACCCTGTAGCAATTAGAGCCCCAGTAAAGGTAAGTGAAAAACAGAAGGAATTACCAGAAAAATAAGTAGGGTGGTCATGAACCACCCGAAGTGCCGGGGAGGCAGAGTTACAATACGAGCCAAGTGTGAACAATGCGAGTTCATTGGGAATTGGAGTAGGATTACACACGTCTGGGTGTCTAGATGAAGCAGTCAGGAGGCCTTGCCATGGTCGGCCGCTTAAAGAAGCACCAGTGTGTGTATAGCACTGGCCGGTGTGTGTATGCACTCGGCAGGGACTCTGTCAATCAAGGAAAGTGGGAAAATTAAATCAAAAGCATAAGAGAATGAAAAGTCGATTCTGCCAGGCCAAATTAACTTTATACACAGAAACAGGGAATAATATTTACAGATTGCACCAGGGTACTAGAGATACCGCCAGGGGCGGCTACGTTTTTGGGAGCAGCACGACTGTAGGAAAATTCGGCGTGTAATAGCGCTCGGCTTGGGGGCTGTAGAACAGATATTAAAGGGATAAAATTACTAAAAGAACCCAATGGAGGTCCCAGACATTAAAGGGAGAGGTGCCCTGCCTTACCTAGTGTTATGAACCCCAATGTACCCCAATATAGGCCTAGGTAGCAATATGACCCTTTTACCTACATTCATCCTACCTTGCTCTACATAACGTTCTGGCACTGACCTTTTACCTAGTTATGTGCTGAATAAATGCACGAGGATTCCTAGTGTCATATCTAAGGGCCATATGTAGAAAGCAAAATTGCGATCGCAAACGCCGAAATTCGCCGAATTTCGGCGTTTGCGATCGCAATTTTGCTAAGTGGGATGTAGGAAGGCAAATCTGCATGCAAAATAAGGAATCGCAAAATTTGCGATTCCTTATTTTGCTAATGCATTTAAGGAATCCCAAATAGCGATTCCTTAAATGCAATGTAGAAAGCACCCAAGTTGTGCTATTTTGGCTTAAGGAATCGCAAATTACCACCAACTTCAGGTTGATGGTAATTTGCGATTTCTTTCAATAATGCAGTTTTTTGCATTATTCAAAGTGCCATGTGGCACACATACATGCCCTTAGGGCATGTATGTGCGCCACGTGTGCACCCATGCTCATTACAGGGGTGCAAAAGGGTGTCATGTTGACACCCTTGCACCCTTGAAATTGCATTCTCAATTTGCGATTCTCTAATTGAGAATCGCAAATTGAGAATGTCTTCCTAATCATTCCTATGGGCCTTTTAGCCCATAGGAATGAATGGCAAGGTATTCCTTATTTGTGATTCTCAATTAGAGAATCGCAAATAAGGAATAGTTGGGATTCGCAAACAAAATTGCTAATCCTACCTACATAGCGTTTTGCTATTCTCTAATTGCGATTCCCTAAAAATTGCAATTAGAGAATCGCAAAACACAGCCTACATATACCTACATACCTACATATGGCCCTAAATCCCTTGCCCAGGACGTGCATAGCAGGATTACCATCTTCTGTATAAATACAAAAGTTACCGCTAACATCATCCTTGGATGTCAGGTCCACTATACATAATGGCAAGCCATTACATATCTCGGTAGAACCCCTGAGGGTATTTTGTGGGTATAAAAGAACCACATCTTTGCTGGAGAACCAGAGAAGAAGCGTTCACGCTGACACTAGACGCTAAGGTCCCAGCCTGCAGAAGCTTCAGCACGCACTGGTCTGACATCCCTTGCGCAGCGTCTTACTCGAGACAAAGACGGGGTCCTTCGTTCCCTCCCATCAGATAATGGGGTTGGCTCTTTCCTAGGGGATTCTTGGCTTTACACTCACATATATGCCAGGTACACTTGAGTACACTTAGACAGGGTGTGCATCGTAGGAGTTCGCTCGATTACTGCCATGCATCGATATTCCTGCATATATTTACTGTTTTAGCACCATGTTAGAATTCTACCTCTTATTTACTCTGTCGGTGCTTGTGATCTTGTATATCTGTTTCTGTCTACTGATTGTTGCAGCAAAGATGTTTTATACTAGGGTGACGCTGGTTCAATAAATGCTTATTGAAAATGTCCCCAACGCTTATTCTGTGTATCTTTCTGAGACTAAGTGAGCATGATTTACTGAGCAAAAGGTACTGCACTGTTTCCACAATCCCTGTAGGATCAAGAATTGTCATGTTTGATAGTTGCGAGAAACTATTCACTCCTTGGTAAGGTTAGGGGGCTTATGGTGGCACTGGAATCAGGGGTGTCTGGAATCAGTCTGGACACCAATCCTTTAGTTTATGTTGTCTAAATGTGCAGATCCGATGTATTATTAGGAACTACACAACGCTAGCTTAAATGAGAGAGGTCCACTAGGGGCCAGAGGGTCTTGCCATGACTGGCTGCATTGAAGAAAGCAGCATGTGTAGTGTAAGGGCCGACATATTAGTATGCTGGACAATGGGACAGGAGCATAAAGGAAGGACTACGCATAGCACAAGTTACAGAAATGGTGAGTAAGTGAGCCAGGATGGCGCTCATCTTAGGAGAGAAGTGAGTGTATGAATATAGTAAAAGAACCCTGGGAAATTGGTTCAGAAAGTGAGAACAGAATACAATATAACCATCATAGAAAATGAAAAATAAATACATCAGCGTGGCTATAATTGCTGTAATTGTATAAAGAAACAATTAGTTAAAATTACGTAAGAATCATAGAAAATGAGAAATAAAGTTTGGCAGCAGTTACTGATAATTGTGTGCAGACAATTAATCAAGATTACGCAAGGGGGATACATTACAAGTGTATTAGAGAGCACAGTAGTTCTCCAAGAATACCTAACTGTACCAGTTAAAATAAGAATTAAATCAAGGATATATAGAAGGAAGAGGAAATTAAGGTCTAATGAGATGTTAGGTGCAATTAGTCCTAGATCACTGTTAGTGCTGCAACAGTTACAACAAGGCCAAGTTCATTATCATAGTCAGTTCATTGGTAGCCACATGGATATATGTAGAAAGGCAGAGGTAAAGCCGATGTTGGTCACAGCAGAGACGTTCAATGCTCCATTTTGTTCAGTCCGGTGTGCAGGATGTCCATTCATATAATCCACTTCAGTTCCTCCTTATTTAGTATGGATGAGATGTTTCCGCCCGTCAGGTTGCTTCACCACAGTGATGACTTGCCACTGTAGATTGTTCTCATTATGATTGAGTTCCACAAAATATTCCACCGTTGGGGGATTTGAGACCTTACATCTGAGACAACTCCTGTGTTGAGATATTCTTACTAAAATTGTTTGCATGGCTTGCCCTATGTATAACAAATTGCACGGATAGGTAATAGCATAGATCACCTTGGCTGTGTTACAATTTGAGAAATGCTGCAAGGTGACCCTCACATTTTTATGAATGAATTCTTTTTTTTTATTAGTGAAATCACAAACATTGTGTGGGTTTCTACCAAGCCCTGCCAAATAAGAAAATATCTGTAGCGTCCTAACCAAGCCCCGGTACGTACAAATGATAACACCACACTCAGAGCTTTGTATTACACATCTCTATTCATAAGCCTGTAACCGTTAACAGTACATGCCACATCATAAATTCCATCAGCCACACTCACAAACTTACGTCACTGTTCTATGGAATCCACCAGGAACAAAAAGGGTCACATCCTCTCTAACTCACAAGACACCACATCTCCCCCTTTGGTAAATAAAAAGTATCAATAATACAGATATAAATTACAACTCTACAATAAGTTATTTTGGTGCTCGAATCATTCACCCAGATCTAGTCATGTGAGTCTGCGGGGATACCCTAGAAATGTTCATGACTGGCATTGGTGAAAGAGACATAGGTACAGTCATTGAGCTCTCGGGATTCTCAGGTGGACAAGTCTCACTCCTGACATCTGGAGCTGGTGAAGATCAAGGCATGTGCTTGAAATGCAAAGAATCTCATGTAATGGACTTGCCAGGACAGAGAGCAGAGAGCAGTAACCACATGTCCTTAACTAGTTACAACCCTCAGTGGGTCAGCATTAAAAGGAGCATCAGACTTGTGTTTCAGTTTCTGCCTGAAGATGACTTGGTCTCCTCTATTGAATACAGTGCTTCGAGCACAGCGATGCCTGTCCGCAAAGGTTTTCAATTTGCGTTTGTGAGACTAATCAGTGATTCGAAGTATATCAAGGTAAATTGATCTCTAGTGGTCCATTGTGGCACTTTGGTTCCCATGGCACTCCCAAACATTTAGCTGGCAGGGCTCTCACCCACGGTAGAATGGGAAGTTGACCTGTATGAACGAAGTGTAGACGGAAGAACTGATTTGAGTTCAAGTTTTTCCGGCACAGGGTGCTGAATGGTCTTCTTGAGGGTACTCATAAATCTCTTGACCAAACCATTCACCTCTGGCCAGAGAGATGTACTTTTCTGATGCTTGATATTTAAATGAGTGAGAAAGTCTTTAAATTCCCGAAATGCAGGCCATTGTCAGATTTCAAAATCGACTGAACATCCGAAGCTGTAAAAATACTTTCTAGTCTCTCAATGACTCTGTCATGAGTAATTGACGACAGATCTTCCACCAGAGGGAAACCGGAATATTCATCAACAATTACTAGTAGATGATGTCCAATGCCAAGGGGTCCAAAGAAATCAATTGCAATCTTCTCCCATGCATGCATATGTGGTTGTCTTAGATGACAAACAGTTGCACAAATAACATGCCTTTAACTCCTTTCAACTCTTTCATCTAGACGGGGAACCACACTCGGTCCCATAAAGCTTGTTTCATAGAACCAACCCCACAGTGTCCCTCATGGGCCAGTTCAATTACTTGTTGTCTCAGACTCTCGGGTATGATAACTCTCGACCCGGAGTAACTGAAAGATCTTCTTGCACATTTTTGAATTTCTGATATTCAAGGTCACCAATAAAAGAGGTTGAGTATGTTTTCGCCACAACTGGTGTAATAATGTCTTTGAGTATTGGCAAATCCCTGTTAGTACTCGTGGCAGCAATGATTTGTTCTACTGATATGGCAGCAGGGATACTGGACTTCACAATGAAGTTAACATAGGCATCAGACGCTTTGGAAGTAGTGCCATAACTCTGTAGTGGCACACGTGTGAATTAGTCAGTCTGTTTTGATCTTTTCCTGGAGAATGCACAATTGTGTAATCACACTCCTGCAATCGCATCCCCCACCTCTCAATGTGAAGGTCATCTTGACTTTAGGATTGCCGAAAATGGTGAACAATGATTGGTGGTCCGTGACATCTGTGAAATGTTTTCCATAGAGGAACACATAAAAATGTTCATGAACCCACACTATACCTAGGCCTGGGTGGTCAACTCCGCTCCGTTCGCTGAGTTTTTCAAACTCCAAACTCTGCGGAGCTCGCGGAGTTTCAAAAAACTCCACTCCACGTTGCACAGTTTTTTTCTTGCTTGCCAACAGTAAGGTGGAGAACAAGGAAAATCCAATGCTAGACCGCTTCCCAGCGAGATTTCTCAACGTGGGTAGTCGTGGATGGTCGCTACCGCTCTTGTTGAAAAACCTCCTGTTCACGTTGAGGCAGCTCCTGCTCGAGTAGAACGCCTACTCAAGCGGCAGAAAGAAACAGCAGACTCTTGCACTGCGTGTGATGCCATTTGCACATATTTTACAGTGTGGGACAAACACCCGGCGCAAAAAATCAGCGTGAACGGAGTAAGGGAACACACTCCGCTGCTTGCGGAACTCTGCGTAGCTTGCAAAGTTTTTTTGTCACTTAGCGGAGTTCCGCAGCGGAACTCTGCGAACTCCACCCAGGCCTAACTACAGCTAGGCTTTCTTTTTCACATTGTAAATAAGCACATTCTATTATTGACAAACTTCAGTTACCATAAGCCACAATATGCCTTGGGGCACTGGGATGTCCAGTGTGCTGGGCAAGGATGGCACCCAATCCCACTGGGCTTGCATCAACAACAAACTCGGTCTGCAATTTTGGATCAAAGTATGCCATTTCAGTCGCGTTCTCAATTGCATGCTTGATTTTCTTGAAGCTTTGTTCAGATTCCCTTGACCATTTAAATGGGACATTTAGTTTCTTTAAGTCTCTCAATGGGACACTTACAGTGGCAAAGGCACGTATATATCTTGAACAGTAACTGGCCATACCAAGGAAGGATCTCAGCATAGTTACATCTTGCAGGGGAGAAGGGGATGACAAGGCTTATAATTTGTTCGGGTCTTTAGTCATTCCTCCATCAGAAAAGACGGCCAAAGAACTTGAGTTTGGTTTGATGTAACTCACACTTTGCCACATTTAAAGTGAAAACAGCATCAGCAAGTATACAACACACTTGTGTAAGAGCTTTATTATGTTCCTTTCGTGTGACCCCAAAAACTAGTATGTCATCACTGTAATTGCAAGCATTTGTGAATGGCTGTATTATGCCACGAAGGACATCCTGAAAAATTCAGCAGCTGATGACACTCTGAAACGTATCCTTTTATATCGAGGTAAACCAACATGAGTCAAAAATATAGTAATGTACCTGCAATACTCTTCTAGTTCGAGTTTGTTAAAATCAAGGTGGGAAAAGATTTAGCTCCATTCAGCTGCGTGATCATATCGGCAATGTTCAGACCTGGATGTCATTCTCTTTCAATCATCCAGTTTGCTTGGCGCACATCAACGCAGATGCGCAAAGCTCCTCCACTATCCTTTTAAGCACTACCACTATGGGTGATACCCATGGCAATGGACCAGCGGATCGCTCAATATCATGCTTTAACAAGGTATCAAGGTCTTTCTCAACAGCCTCTTGTAGTTAGAATGCTGTTCGACCATGTCATTGAGAAACAGGACGAATGTCCTCATTTATGTGAAGTTGCAGTTTCATGATCTTGAGCCTTCCTAATCCATTAAACAAAGACGGAAACTGATTTACTATCTCATGATAGGCATTGACATTGTAGTTTGCAGAAATCAGCACCATGTCAGCAAGATTGATAAAGTGCCTGGCAAGACATGAATTGCCGCTTTTACTTTTGTATTATTATGTTTCACAGTTGCTTTGAATGAACCTTGACTTTGCAGTGGCATCAAATTAGCCCACATATACACTTTGGTTTTCAATGGAGTTAAACGGGGCACTAAAGACAGTTCATTGTACTTTTCTACTGGCATAATGTTTATCAACACACCACTGTCTATGATAAAAGGTATGGAGCACCCATTCACTTTCAGTGTGATCCTGGGACACTATGCAAATGAATTTCATACTTTCACCTGTCGGCCTAGCTTTGAGCGGCATTCTTCCTTGCAAGAAGCTAATCCTATATGTGCACATTGTCCAGCAGTCAACATTGACTTTGCACACCCATCTCCCTCACTGTCGCACGACAATGATGGTGACAAACCTTTAAACAGAGAATTTGATGACAATCAACATTGTTCAGTTTCTAGTTGCCTCAGCTGATGTTGACGCTTGGCCTTGTGGGCGTGCATAGAGGGTAGCATCTGGAACTTTCTGGCATTCATTTTGTTTTCTCAACATGACACACTTGATCTTAACTCCATTTTATTTTCTCGACGTGATGCACTTGATCTATCCCTGCTTTGCAGACTCTTACAAAATGATTCTCTTTACTGCAGCCGTTGCATACCTATCCAATGGCGGGACATCTACCCTCATGTGGAAAGGAAAATCCACTTAGGAAATACAACTTCTTTTCCTTCGGAGACATCACTTTATGGCCATCTGCCTTGTGTTTCGACTTACTTTTCACACTTAGCGTTGATTTGTTTTGTACTGTTCTGGCCTCCATGTTAGCTGCCTGTCTGTGAGCTCTCTCCTCCGCTCTGGCAGCCATTAGTACTTGCTTCAAGCTGAGTGCTTCTTTTAGCATTCGTCAGCTGAAGGAATCAGAAAGTCAACCAACTTGCACTCTGAGATGCATAGCCTCTTCATCGTTAAACTCATTGAACTTGAATGCTTTTTGAGTGAATCAAGTCTTTCTACAAACTCATTCATTGTTTTACCAGCTCTCTGCCTTTCTTGACTGAAAATGTGCCTTTCATAGTTGACAATCAGCATTGGATTGAACTTGGTGTTTAACACTTCTTTGATTTGGCGGTACGTCACTTCATCACCTTGTGGTATCTTCTTTACCACTTCTTTTACTACGTCGCCTGCTACATTCTTTAGGTATTTAGTGATCTTTTTGTCCTTTGCTTCTTCCAGTGCATCAATGAAATAATCAAGTTTTGATCCAGGCAGCACATCTGTTGCCAATATTTTGCTTTTCGGCAGTATTGAAGGGAAGCGGTGTATTGCTTCGCCCTCCCAAATAATAGAAAATACTGCACTCCCACATGGAGGCACAAACATGGGGAAGCAATCAAAACATCTGGAAAGGGATTTCACTCTCATAAAATGAGGCACATCAAAAGACGGCTTTCAGAATAAAGCATGGGGTTTTATTTGTGCAACACTCTCTGAAAAAAAGGTTTTCCCAGATGTCAAATGAAACAACATTGAAATGTATATAGAGCAAGCAATAATATCACACTTATAAGTAGGCAAATGCATTTGTTAAATGCATGGAATAAAATACATGCAGATTATAATAATGGACGTCCACTGCAAGAAATCAGAAAGATATATACACTAAATACATCAGATGATTATAACCACTGGATACTTTAATGTGCATACAGACACACTCACACATCACAATGCAAATAATCAAACATAACACATCAGATGATTATAACCATTGGAGACCTGAATGTGCACACAGACACACTCACACATCACAATGTCAATAATCAAAAGAAAACACCTCACTGATCGCTCTTTCTCTGCATTCTTGCCAACTCGTCTGGAGGAGCCCTTGACAGCCAGGCAGAAGCTTCGATCGGGACCCTAAAAACAAGTTCTCTGTGGAAAAACGTCTTGTCCACAGCGAGCTCCCATCTGGGTGCCAAGATTTCCTGCCTTTAATACCTTTTTCTCAACCTGAGGAGAAGTTTCTAGAAACCTCACCCCCTTTCTTCTGGTACGAAAAACCAAGCTGACCATACTTGCCTGTGTCAAGGTCAAGACAGAAGCTGGCCATGTCACTGTATTTTGACTCCAAGACAGAGCTGTACATTCCACACATTTCTCTGGTAAACACAATCTCTGCTTTGAAAGCTACCAAGCACGCGTTCCAAATATTATTTCAGTGAAGCTTACAAAAATCTCCAATAGTATAGAAAACAAATTTGAATGTGAATAGCCTAAACAACTTGAGTGATCTGGGGGCCTGCCTGTGTGTGCAAATCTCAAGCTAGACAGAGTCAGAATTCAAGATGGCATGAGGGCATGTCAAAGCCAATAGTAAGAACTTCATGAAACTTCCCAATGTACAACACAATGCACTTTTGTGCACACTGCCTATAGCACTAAACACTTCATCTCCCAAAGTACAACATAATACACATTTGAGCACTACTGCATATAACACTGCACTCTGAGACAGAGAAGTACATTCCACACCTTTCTCTCTCTCATGCTTTCAAATGCACATCCCACACGTTCTGTTCCTGGCAAAGCTGTTCTACTCTGTGAAAGCACTCGCACTTTGCAGTTACAAGGAGACACGAAAGAAATATTCAAGGAAAAAGGCACATGCAGGAAACATGATGTTGTACATTCAAGAAAACAACTAAAGTCAATTAAAACAAGGGTAGTCAAAGGTCATCATGAGGTCCCAATTCATGGGAGTACCTCTGGCATTACAAGCAGGGGTTTTAGGAATGCGATAGCATCATAACCTGTGGAACTTTCTGTTTGCTCCGGCAGCATTTGCTGCCCACTTGTACTGGCAACCTCGTCAAGCACTAGCCGTGTGCTGACATTTGGGTCATCATGCCTGCTCTCCGGTTGTATGACACAGTCTTCTTCTTTAACAGTGAGTAGCAGCTTTGTTTCTTCCGTGGTTTATTCACCCTTCTCACCTCTTTGCATGATATCAAGTTTCTGCTGCCTTAAACGTTTCTTTGCGTTCCCCAGCTTCTGTACACAGCGTTCTCTTGCACCTGGCTGTCGCCGCTGGCTGCACTTTCAGTTGTCACTGCCTTTAGCATTTCTTGATGTTAGAATTGTCTCTGCGTTTAGCGCTTCCTTGCACTCACCTAGCACGGCCTCTAGCGCTTCTCTGTACCTGGTTGTCCCCGCCTTTAGCGGTGTCGAGCTGTATGAATGATGGCTCTGTGTCGCGTTGTGGCCCAGTACCTCTTGTCTCGACTCTATCAAGCAAATTTCTAGCTGACGACAAGCAACCTTTCTGTAAGACCTCCACTTAGTTCACAGGCCTTGCCTTGGTTAAGTGCCGCTTTGACTCCACATATGCCAGCCATCGATTTTCACTTCGACTGAGGCACACGTGGCACGCACAAGCAGTTTGCTGAACCTCGGCAAGCTCTCCGGTAGAGCACTCTCGATTCTTCGGGTCACGGGGTTTGCGTAATCCCCTATTTCGTCGCCAGTTATAGCGTCCTACCCAAGCCCGGGTACTTACAAATTATCACACCACACATGGAACTTGGTGTTCCATTTCTTGATTCCGCAGCGTGTAACAGTCAACTGAGCATTCTACATCATGAATTCCGTCACCCAATCACTTACGTCACTGTTCTACGGAGTCGGCCAGGAACCAAAAGGGTACCGTCATGTGTAACTCACAAGACACTACAATATCCTCAATGTAACGCTTCCATAACAATATGTGGCTAAGAAATGGGTTAAAGTTGGCAAGAAGGATTTCAGTTTCGAGGTCATCCATGAACAGAATTGCAAAATTCGAGGCAACAACACCCCCCATGGAAGTCCTGTTGACTTTTTGGTAAAAGTCACCATTAAAGTGGAAAAAACTCTGGGTGAGAGTCAAATTAAGCAACTCTGTGATAAAGGATGTTGGTACTTGGTGTGGATGTACTCTCTTATCTAAAGTTTTCTGATGGCTTAAATGCCTTCCAGTTGGGGGATATTAGTGTATAGTGATTCAATATCTATTGTACACAACAGGTGATGGAGCAAGGACTCGTATAAAAGAGACTTGCTCGAAAGCAATCCTCTCAAATAACTCGTAACACTGTATTAATCATGTTTGTAAAGACTAATATGCACCACATTCCATATAATTAGCTTAGAGGAAGCTTGCATATGTGTCTTACTAACAAATAACCCGAGAGAAACTTAAAATGGCTGCTAACGCGGGAATCTGTACTACGCATGCATCAACTGCATCTACGTAGGATGACGAACTAAAGCTGGAGGGAATTTTCTGCATCTGCATACTTGCTTCTAATATGGCCGCTTGAAGGCTCACATGCTAAGCATCTGCCTCGCTAAAACATGCTATTTACTAAATGCTAATGCAGGGAGATTTAATTTAAGTAAATGGGATTAGAGAAGAGATAGGTGGTATACAGTGAAATCATTTAATTTTGATTTTAACATGTTTCTTTTTTACCTCTCTATTAGTTCATATTTGGGCCTCAGAGTGATGCCAAAGTCTATATTGCACGTGACTGCTCAGGCAGGCGCAAGTGACTACCAGCCAGAAGTCATGAGGATGTGCTTGGATCTCGTCCAAGGCCGTGTTCGTAACATGTCCTGGGAAAGTGATGGACATTCTGCAAGATGAACAAGACAACTATTGAATGTATTCTTTTTATTGATAAAGATGTGAAATGCGGGTGGGAAATAAAGCTTGGGAAATTAAAATTAAGGGGCGAGACCACTGAGTAACGAGCTAGAAATTGTTACAACTTAGTATGGTGTGATGATCATCCACCCTTTCCTGCCCAATCAGAATTAGTGGTTTCATGAATTTGAAACATTTAGTGGTGGTACATGCTATTAGAAAGGTATACTTGAGGTAGTTTAGTTAGTTAGTTAAGGAGATGCTGATAGTGATGCTGATGCAGCTGCTGCTGCTGGTGTTGCCGAGAGACCGGGATACTGTCCGAGAGCTGATCCAATACTGAAGAAGAATCGAATTGTAGAACTTAGAGCCAAGATCTAATAAATTAGAAGAAGATCACGGAAGAATCGAGGAGGGAAATAAGGCAAAGAATTAGAAGAAGATCGCGAAAGAATCGAGGAGGAAGATAGTGTCAGAGTGGGGTACGACGCAGGCGTCAGATCTAGAAGAGGTCATCTATCCTGTCCCTGAAACCTGTCCTGAAACCTTTGTCACCTGAGCTGTCCCAGGGGACACTTCCAGCTCCTTGGCCAAGGGGATGGCTTCCACACCATCCTAGGTAACTAGAATTCTGTGTAGTATGTCATTGTACTGCTCTCTCCATTTTCTCTTCTCCAGGTACTGTAATTTGCAATAATATTGTTTAGATGATTTACTGACATATTTGATAGATTGTTTTTCCTCCCTTGGAGAAAACGGTGTACGGATTGTATTTTTGCTTTGGCTCACATGAATTTAACTAGATAAACATTTAAACTCTTCCCGAGTCTGTGGTTATTTAAAATATTCAATTTACGTCATTTCAACTTAAACTAGCTTAACTAAAAGGTCCATTGACCAGAGGAAAGTACTTTTGATTTAAAAAGATATTAAAGAAATGTTAAGGTAAATTAAACTTGAAAGCATATCACACAAATTGACCCCAGTGGCACTTTACCAGCTTAGGTGAGTATGTGGATTGTGAGTATTTCTAGCTGGTTACCCGCTGGATCAGTTTTTCTGGTAGCAGAGTTATGGTTTTTTATTAACTAGTTAGGTGAAAAGATTGACATTTGAGGAATTGATTATGTATTAACTAACCCGTTTGTATTTTGTTTTATGTTGTCTGGAAATTCCCGGGAATATTGAATAGCGAGTGGTGAATGGAAGCCATACTGCAGTGAGGTTACTCGTCTGTTGGAATAGCACTGACAAGTTATGCAGGGCTGGCAGTGCTGACTTAGGGTCTATTTTTTGCGTAAAGGTGAAAGTGATTGATAGCAAAGTGTTCGCTGGTGAAACTTTGGTCTTATATCACCTAGAAAGGGTAATACCAAAGGAGTAGCAGGTTCGTCGGAGCTTGAGTGAAGAGTAAGCGGAAGAGTTTTACTCGTAGTGTGTAAATAGTAAACGGAAAGGTTTACTCGCAGTAAAAGAAATCGACTATTCTTTGGTTTATCGGAACAGACAGAGTAGCAAATGTTTCTATGTCGTCATTAATGAAATTTGTATGAAAATTGTAAGAAAATAAGTTTTTCAAGTTACCTTGTAAAGGAGGAGTCAGTTGCTGGAGTTGCACTGACGTCACAGGGGGCCACGCTGGGATTGGGCGAAGCAGCAGGCGTGTGACTGATGCAAAATTATAAAGGAGGGGTCAGTAGTAAGGAGTGATACTGACGTCACAGAAAGGCCGCGCTAGTATTGGCTAAATAAACAGCGTGAGTCAGAATTTGATTGGTTGAAAGAATAAAAGCCCCCCTGGTATTGGTCAAAACATTAGAGTAAAAGCGAACATCTAATTGGTTATCACAATAGAAGCTATACTGGTATTTGAAAGTGAGATTTGTATGTGGAAATACGATCCGATATTAATAGGGAATCGCCCAGACAGAAGGTACTTAGGATTTGCCAGAGAAGAATATTTATATAGATCATCACCCAAAATGTACGGAGAAAAGAGAAAGATGTCATTTATGCAGAAAATGTTAAATTATTTTAGGAAGGATAAATCCATTAAGACTAGAGAGGGAATTCTAATCCCTCCCCCGAAAACGCCTGCATCATTCATGATGATGGAAAGAGGTTATCAAACCTGTGTATGGTTAGAAAATTGGATAGAATATGCTAAAAGTGATGGAGTGTTAGCTTTCCCAGAAAATGGTACATTCAATGGGAGGATATTACATAATTTAAGAATGTGAATGAATGAATTAGAGCCCAGACCTAGATTAACACAGTATGAGGCTTTAGAAGAGTGGGACACTGAGGCATTTGAGCGCGACAGACCTAGAAGTAGTAGAAGTTACAGAGGATTTTTCCCTAGACAGATGCGCGAATCACGAGATAGCCAGACGAAACAATGGAGAAAAGCAATGGTTACAGAAGTATCCTATATTAATGACAGAGGAACAGTCAGGAGGCAAATGTACAGAGAAAGCCAGACATTTGACAATGACAGGTTGTGGGGAATCAGAAGATGAGTTCATGGAGGACATTTTAACGAAAAACCCTCCACCATACCAGGAAGGACCCAGTAGAACTACTCCTGGTGCCCCTGTTTTAGGAACTCCTTTGGTTCCGCAAATCATACGTGAGCCAATGAAAGGAAGGGTACTTCATGAGAAGGAAAGAGAAGCAATAAATAAAAATAGAGAAGAACTGATACAGAAAATAACCCAATTGAATATACACCCTGAAGCACTGACTATACCAGTGACCAGAGGTCCGGTTGTTCCATTGTATGGGGACAAAACGATCTGTCCCAAACCACCAGTCATGACCACACCTATAATGGAGCCTAGAAAAGAAAATATAATAATTGATGATCAAGGCAGTGAGTGCAATTCAGAAATATCATTGATGGATTTACAGATAAGAGGACAGATAAATGAAACCCCGAAAAGAGTTACACCTAGTTATTCAAAAGAAATACGATTAGAAACTTCAACAGGAGTTAAGAATACCACAATAGTATCTCCAGAAGAATTAGAAAGAAGGGTGCAGGGAAGATATAAGCCGAAACAGCCGCTAAAGGTTTTAGATATTTACAAATTAAGAGTGGAATTGGAAGAGATGATAACTGGAAATGTGGGATTGGACCAATTAAATGCCTACAGCAAAGAAGATTTGCTGTTTATTTGTAGAAGTATTACTAGAAATACGAAGGTATTGCATGAGAAATTGACAGATCTAGCTTCTGAAATGGGAATTGAAATAGGGAAATCAAAGGTACTACAGAAACCATTCAGAGCAGAATTTAGTGATAAGGATTTGGAAAACATGAATGTGTCAGGGAAAAAAATACAGATTAAGGAATTAATAAACATTTTGCAAAAATGGGGAGATTTGGAGAAATGAAAAGCAAGGTGGATGAGAAAAAAGGAAGAAGCACAGGCAAATCGAACAACTTCAGAATTTTTATTGAAAGAAACAGGAAAGGTGGAAAGATTGTGACCAATGTGAGAAGTTCCTGGAGGAGGATATGTACATGTTCCATAGACCAGACAAGATATTTTGACATTTACTGATGATTACCCGAGGTTAAGAGAAAAACCAGTTGAATGGTATCGGCAAGTTGAAAGGTTTGTGAAAGTTTATAAGGTTTTGTTGAAGGATTTGGATGCCCTGTTTCTCATCGTGGTACCTGCCGATTTATGGACAGAATGCAAAAATACAGTTCATTGGCCTAGTGATGAGTACCCGAGAGACGAGTAAACCGGAGCCCCTTCAGAGGAGGTAATGAAGAAATATCACCAGGTGATTACTTTTTTGAAAGGGAAAATCCCTCCAAAGGAAACAGATTGGGTTAAGATAGATAGGACGACACAGGATGTAAATGAGACTGTACATATGAACGTCTGTTGCAGGTGTTCAAGCAGTATAGTGGATTTGAAATTATTGGAGACAAGGGCATGGGTCATTTTGTATATCGTTTTGTGTCAGATTTAAGACCACAAATCTCTCAGATGATTCAGCAGCACATGTTGTGCTGGCAGGCAAAGCCAATTGATGAGATTCTCAAGTACGCCAAGTGCTGCGGAGATGACATTGAAAATAGACGTAAAAAGTTAGAAGAGAAGGTTATATGGGCCCAAGTGAAATTAGCAGAGCACCAAGAACTAAAATTAAACAGTCAGACAGGGGATCAAGGGAAAGGACAAGGCCAGAATGAAAATAATGGGGGGGGAAACAAAGAGGACGAATGAGTAGAGAGGAGGCAAAGAAGAAGTTTCCCTGTCATGGGTGCGGAAAATTGGGGCATTGGAAAAACGAGTGTAAAAACGAGTGTAAAAATATTCAGAATAATAATGACCCAAATCAAAATTTAAGTCCACAGACGCAGAATGAGGTGATAATGAGTCAACCGCAGCAGGTTGTAAATCAGCAGAGTCAGTTGCCACCTGCCCCTATGCCAAATTTTGTGAACAGAGCCAAGTACAGTTCGGACACCGGCTTTCAAGAAGGAAGTGGTAAGAAAAATTCTATAACTTCACAATTTCTTTTACAGAATAGTTATCTGGACGACAATGACCAATGATGGTGCCTGAGGGGGGAGGAAAAGGAGTGCGTGCTTGGCGCATCCTTACCGGTAGATCAGTCAGGTCCATATATTGATGGTAAAGTAGAAGGGAAAGATATTACATTTTTGTTGGACACTGGTGCTACCCGTTCTACTGTGAGAATAGCAGACATTCCAAACCTACCCCTCTCGGGAGTAGCGATCCAACTAGTGGGTGTTTCAAATAAACAGATTAGAATACCAATGGAGGTGCATATTGGTAATTTTAGGGAAATGCATAAGTTTGTGGTGGGTGACTCTAGTCCAGTGAACTTACTTTGAAGAGACCTATTGTGCAAAATGAATTGCACTATATTTTGCACACTGTACGGTGTTACGATTTAGACCCCAGACGAAGACGGAGTCTATAAAATCATGTTAGCTAAACAAGGCACAGAAGTAGATGAGATGTATTCCTTAATGACAAAAGACGATTTACCAGATGAGTTAAAAGCAACCTTAAATCCTGCTTTGTGGGATTTTACAGGAAAAGAAGTAGGGTTAATGGCAAATGTGGACCCAGTGAAGATGACTGTGAAGGAAGATGCAGTTTATCCAAACACTCGACAATACAAAATGAGCCGTGAAGTCAAAGCTGGTGTTGCAGCAGAAATTGATCGAATGATTAAACAAGGCATTCTAAAAGAAATAATGAGCAGTCCCTGTAATTCACCTATAATTGGCATTAAGGAACCTAGTGGGAAATACAGGATAGTTCAAGATTTAAGAAAGATTAATAAGATTGTCGTGCCTTGTTGCCCCGTAGTGCCCAATCCAGCAGTAATTCTGTATCAGATACCATGAAAGGCAGGATGGTTTACTGTAATTGATCTATGCCAAGCCTTTTTTCTCCATTCCATTACACCCAGACAGCCAGTATCTCTTTTTATTTAAGTTTGAGGTCTGTATTTTAGTATAGAATCGAGTTCCTCAAGCGTATACAGAAAGTCCTTCAATCGTCAATCAGATTTTGAAAAAGTGTCTAGAAACCTTAGTACTGCCCAGGAAGTCAGTTCTAGTCCAATACATTGATGATTTGTTAGTCGCATCAAAAACAAGATATGACTGTGTTACTGATTCAATTGCTTTGTTAAATCACTTGGCTGATGGTGGACAAAAAGGTGCCGATCACGATCCGGTAAAAACCGGGTACGAACCGTCGGACGGAGCATATTCTCCGTCCGACGCGTACCCGGTCGTCAAAATATACAAACATGGAATTACGATTCGCACGGAAACACCATTTCCGTACGAATCGTACAAAACCCCGACCGACGAAAATAAACATACAAATGTGATCCGGGAAAGCGCCGACGTGACGTCGGGACGCACGCAGCCTGCCATTCACGAACCAGGAATCACGATTCGCACCGACGTCATCCCGCACGGTGAATATTTTCCGGCTGCCAAAAACTGCTGGGAAATCAGGACGACGCGAACAAGGAGTACCTGTACGAGACGGACAGACATGGACCAGAACCTACGTGTCATCCCGGCCCTCATAGCAGTCGACCTCCTCTACAGGTTCAGACGCAGACGCCGCAGAAGGTCAGAACAACAAAGGGAGGGGGGAAAGGGGGGGGCAGGACCAGGGGCAGGCCACAAAACCCCCACCAAAGTCACACAGCACACATGCCCTGGACATACCTGACCCCCAGGCCCTGGTCACTACGAGGGGGTGGGGGCGTGTCCAGCAAAGCCAGCGACCGCCACAACGGAAGTGCTTGACGACGCGAACCGGCAACACAACAATACAGGTACGTCCCGTACCCACGCCTTAAGAGCGTGGGTACGAGTCGTACCCCGCCCACACCTACGTCATCCCAACAATGGCGGGACGGCTGTACCCACGTGGCAAAGGCCTGGGTACGGTCCGCACAAGCATCACATAGCGTGGGGACGCATATGTGCGGACTGTACCCCCACCCCCGTATGCATGGAGCGTACCCCCAACCGCAACAGTGTAAGTGCGACCCGTACCCCCACCCGCGGATGTATGGAGCGTACCCCCACCCCAACAGTGTAAGTACGACCTGTACCCTCACCCGCGGACGTATGGAGCGTACCCCCACCCCAACCGTGTATGTACGACACGTACCCCCACCCGCGTATGCATGGAGCGTACCCCCACCCCAACAGTGTAAGTACGACCCGTACCCTCACCCGCGTACGTATGGAACGGAACCCCCACCCCAACAGTGTAAGTACGACCCGTACCCTCACCCGCGTACGTATGGAGTGTACCCCCACCCCAACAGTGTAAGTATGACCCGTACCCTCACCCGCGGACGTATGGAGCGTACCCCCACCCCAACAGTGTAAGTACGACCCGTACCCTCACCCGCGGACGTATGGAGCGTACCCCCACCCCAACAGTGTAAGTACGACCCGTACCCTCACCCGTGTACGTATGGAGCATACCCCCCACCCCAACAGTGTATGTACGACCCGTACCCTCACCCGCAGACGTATGGAGCGTACCCCCACCCCAACAGTGTAAGTACGACCCGTACCCTCACCCGCGGACGTATGGAGCGTACCCCCACCCCAACAGTGTAAGTACGACCCGTACCCTCACCCACGGACGTATAGAGCGTACCCCCACCCCAACAGTGTAAGTACAACCCATACCCTCACCCGCGGACGTATGGAGCTTACCCCCACCCCAACCGTGCATGTACGACACGTACCCCCACCTCGTATGCATGGAGCGAACCCACACCCGTGTATGTTCTAAGCGTACATATCGTGAAATAGGAGGGGTGGGTGCAGAGTCCTCCCAGCAGTGCCCAGAGACAGGAGGGGTGTGTGCAGAGTCCTCCCAGCAGTGCCCAGACACAGGAGGGGTGGGTGCCTATTACTCCCAGCAGTGCCCAGAGACAGGAGGGGTGTGTGCAGAGTCCTCCCAGCAGTGCCCAGACACAGGAGGGGTGGGCGCCTATCACTCCCAGCAGTGCCCAGAGACAGGAGGGGTGTGTGCAGAGTCCTCCCAGCAGTGCCCAGAGACAGGAGGGGTGGGTGCCTATCACTCCCAGCAGTGCCCAGAGACAGGAGGGGTGGGTGCAGAGTCCTCCCAGCAGTGCCCAGAGACAGGATGGGTGGGTGCCTATCACTCACAGCAGTTCCCAGACATAGGAGGGCTGGGTGCATAGTCCTCCCAGCAGTGCCCAGAGACAGGAGGGGTGGGTGCATAGTCCTCCCAGCAGTGCCCAGAGACAGGAGGGGTGGGTGCCTATCACTCCCAGCAGTGCCCAGAGACAGGAGGGGTGGGTGCAGAGTCCTCCCAGCAGTGCCCAGAGACAGGAGGGGTGGGTGCCTATCACTCACAGCAGTGCCCAGACATAGGAGGGGTGGGTGCATAGTCCTCCCAGCAGTGCCCAGAGACAGGAGGGGTGGGTGCATAGTCCTCCCAGCAGTGCCCAGAGACAGGAGGGGTGGGTGCCTATCACTCCCAGCAGTGCCCAGAGACAGGAGGGGTGTGTGCAGAGTCCTCCCAGCAGTGCCCAGACACAGGAGGGGTGGGTGCCTATCACTCCCAGCAGTGCCCAGAGACAGGAGGGGTGTGTGCAGAGTCCTCCCAGCAGTGCCCAGAGACAGGAGGGGTGTGTGCAGAGTCCTCCCAGCAGTGCCCAGACACAGGAGGGGTGTGTGCAGAGTCCTCCCAGCAGTGCCCAGAGACAGGAGGGGTGGGTGCAGAGTCCTCCCAGCAGTGCCCAGAGACAGGAGGGATGTGTGCAGAGTCCTCCCAGCAGTGCCCAGAGACAGGAGGGGTGGGTGCAGAGTCCTCCCAGCAGTGCCCAGAGACAGGAGGGGTGGGTGCAGAGGTCCCCAGCATTGCCCATGGAAAAAAATAAGGGTGGAGTACCCACAGATCAAATTGCCACAATTGTCAGTCAGGTGCACAAAGACCCTGCAGTACATGTAACACATGTGTGCGAGGCTGGGAGTACACACATGCATACAGCCTAAAAGGGAATATGTCCACATGAAGTCATGTCAACAGACTACATACACAAGTACAGTGATCACCAAGGATGCCACGAATGATGCAGGTGGAGACATCGCTCTGCATGCATGGCCAAAGTTGAAAGGGTCCGTCACACACCCAGCTAATGTACACACAGCTCAGCGCTAAATATTGGGAACACCCTGCAGGGAAGATGTCAGGGTACACAGGGGAAGGAATACACCTTGGGACATTCACCATGCAGTAACTGCTTACATGAACAGAGAAACCTAGCTAACACCTTGTGATGGCACACAGATACCAGGGTCCCCCCTATGACCAGCACACTACTACATTTCCCACACACCCAACACATGATCACCACCCAAAAGCATGTAGCAGCCCCACTAACAGCAACACCACAAAAGCAGTAGTGTTCTAAGGAAAAATAAAAGGCTTTATTCAGCATTTCCAAATAATGTGTGTGTGGATCAAGTTCAATATTTACAAAGCCCATAGGGCAGTCCATGAGTCACAGCTGGATGGGGGACACAGTGGGACGCGTGTCCCCTAGCTTGCCTGCACAGTCAGACTCCTTCGTCTTCCACAGCGGGGAGGGCATCATGTGGGGGGGAAGGACCAGGCACCACAGGGACATGAGGGCGAAGGGTAGGCGTCGTGGGTGCAGGGATGGAGGACTCCACCACAGGGGGTGGGGCAGGGCCAAAGGCGGGGGCCAGGATGTCGCTGCACACCTTAGCAAGGTCCTCCAGCGTCTCCCCTGCACCCGAAGGAACCACAGGCCCCAAGGAGGGGGGGGCGAGGGGATGGGTCGCAGCGCCACTGGGGGAGGGTGTGGACAGGGGGGGGACTCAACCACCCTGACCGGGGACTCCCTTGACCGCTTGCGGGGTGGTGTCACAGTGGGGCTCAGGGACAGAGCGGCCATGAAGGAGTCCTTGCCGGATATATGGCCAGGAGAGCTGAGGGGAGGGGAGGGGATTTGGAGGGAGTGGATTGGGTGGAATGCGGACTCCCACTCTGGCTGCATGACTTACATTTGCCCCCCGACCCAGTGGGTGTGCCTACTTCACCCTGTGTGTGCGTGCCAGGAGGTGTGCGTATGACCTTCCCTGCTGGTGTGGTGCCTGTGTCTGTTGTGGTGGGTGCATGCTGACGTCTGGGTGTACGTGGGACAGGCATGGGAGTGGGAAGTGTGGATGGGGCAGGGGTAGGGGGTGGGACGTAGCGCTGCAGGAGACCCACTGCTGCAGTCAGTGTCGAGTCTATGGACCTCAGCAACTGGCGTTGGTCAGCCTGCGATGAAAACATGCCCTCCAAGTATGCCTCCATGTTGTGCAGCACTTGGCTGTGGCCATGGAGGACATTAAGGATCGCAGCCTGACCAACCTGCAACTGCCGCTGGATGTCCACAGACTCAGCATTGGCAGCAGCAGTGGAGACAGGGGCAGGGGGTGCGGTACCTGGCAGGAAGGAGACATGTGGTGACCGGGCACGCTGGGAAGGGACACGAGCAAGTGGGAGGCGGCTGATGGCAATGGAGGGGGCGGGGTGCGATGTTGTGCCGCTGTCAGCTGCTGGTGCAGCCTCCGCCCACTCGGAGAGATCATCCTCGGACCCGTCAGCTTCATATTCTGTCGTGCCAGTGGACAGGTCCTCGGCCTCACTCTCCTCCGCCTCAGTACCACTCCATCTGCCAGCCTCGATGTCAACGCTGGCACTGGTGCTCGGTCCCTCCGCTCCGTCTGTGCTCATGTCTCCCTCCGTGTCCCCCGACGATGCTGTGGGCAAGGTGAAGAGACAGCAATTAATCACACACCTGTATACATATGTCACATGAGTCCAATCTACATAGGTTACAGTGCATAGCCTGCAAAGAAAGATCAGTAACACCTACAAAACAAGGTACAGATGTAGGGCATGCAACACACAGTTGGTTGACCCACCATGCCAATGAAAATCCATGGAGAGCATGACACAATAGCAAATGACATGAAATGGAGTTTGACATAGGAGCCAGGCCCTGGGGACAATCCAGCACTGCATCTGCACCACACAGCGTTGCCGAAAATAGGGATGAGGAGGGACCATATCCATGAACTTGAGGCACATGCTGCATAGGTAATACTGAAAACATGCCCACCATGACTGGCTCACTGCACCTTGAGTGTATGTCCAGACAAACATCACACACTGGCCAGACCTAGCAAGGAGAATTCTGGTTTTGACATGTAGGCTTGGCCCGCACCAACCACCCCCTACATGAGACAATTTGTTGAGACACAGGTGGCACTTACATCTCTTAGTCTGGGTGAAATACACAGGGGCTGCATAAATGCAAGATTGGACGCC
Organism: Triturus cristatus; assembly: GCF_964204655.1. Taxonomy (NCBI): domain Eukaryota; kingdom Metazoa; phylum Chordata; class Amphibia; order Caudata; family Salamandridae; genus Triturus; species Triturus cristatus. Next base: position 335,041,506 of record NC_140588.1, on the reverse strand, counting down.
AAATACCCAAGGTGCGCCTGTCCAAATAATCATGTACAAATGGCCATCATCAGATGATTGTAACAAGACACACAGGCACTGGCCACTGTGACTATGAACAAGGAAAATCAGGTCAGGCTGTACAGTGGACACTTGTACTACATTTCACGTCAATATACATGGCGCCAGGGGACAATGGCACAGAGCACAACCTATGCTGTAGACACTGAGAGTGTCCACGTTTTGTGATGACACACATGACACCTATGAAAATATGCCCCAGGGGACAGTAGTGGCCACACAACTCCATGGTCCTGAATGGGAATGACTGCAACACACGCCACCATCCCTGCACCATGCGTATCGCACACTCATGCACATCATGTCACAGGCCACAACATAGGACATGCGCGCTGTAAGGCATGACACTTGAGAGACTAACTCCCATGTCTGGACTCAGCATCAGTGCCAACTGACATGGAACCCACATGTACTGAACTGGACAGGGCACAGGCAAGGTCCCCAAACCTGTTACACACCACCCCCACACATGATGCTACAGGCATAGTTCACGTGGAGAAAGCCCCAGCCTACATTACCTTGTGAAGGAGTGACTACACACAGACCAGGGAACACATTGCAAGGAGGGGAAGGGAGGCAGGAGAGCACAGCTATACTGTGGGTAACTGGATCTGCACAGCACCTTTAAACCCTGGCAGTGTATCCATGCAACTGTGCACTTACAAATGCTGGTGACACACAACAAACACACATGTACCTACCCCCTTCCTGCTGCTGCTTCTCCTGTAAGCGCCTCTCCAAGTCTGGAAATACCACTGCCAGCACACGCTTGTGGATGTGGGTCAGACGGCGGCGCCCGCGGTTCTTATGGGTCTCTGGTGAGTCCCCCAGCAGGACCCGTGCGATCCTCCGCGTCCAGCACCGGATATCCTGCCAGCGTTTCCTCACCTGGGCCAGGCGCCGCTTGCGACCATCCGCACTCCTCACGGCACTGACGGCGGTCAGCCATATCTCCTTCTTGGCAGAGGCGCCTACCTGTGAGGATGAACAAGTGACACTACATCAATACACCAGGCACATGTCACAGAGAGACATATTAGAACAAATTTGCTGTTTACAACAAGGCATAGTATGCATCCAACGCATTGCACCTTTGTCATAGGGACATGATCCTCTGGGGAAGGGCGAAAGCAGTACGTGCCATTGAAAGTACACAGGTGGAATGAGGGCAACCACACAATCAATGATCCAGGCTCACACTGTGCATCACAAGCTACACCAGGATAATGTGCAGCACCTCTAAGCAGTCACATGCCACAGGCCACTGACGCTACCGCAGCAGAGTACACAGACACACACAGGCACAGGACATTCACCTGCCATTGCCAAATGCAGCGACAAACCTCACTCTGCACATGTGCCACTAGACGGGGGGGGCTCACAGGTGTGGGGCTGGCTCTGCACGTCAGACACACAGCACTGCTCCCTGCTCACATCACATGGGCAGGGTATATCCATCCCTCATGCAGCCCGGGTGCTACACTCCACATATGCACCCACCCACATGACAGGGGACTTACACACACACCGATGTCCAGGGTACGATCACATCATGTGGACACTCTCAGCACAGGTACACAGAACTAACACACATCTGTGGGTACAGTCACCTGTCACACTGGGCTGACCACATAATCACATGAGGACTGTAGAGGCTACATTCCCAGGAGGACAAGACAGGCAGAATGTGGCATGCACCATGCAGTGATTGTCACAGTAAACACAATGCTAGTGAGGACGGCAGACATGCACCACAGCATGCTCTGGCTGGGAGACATCAGGCATTCCCCCCCCTGGGACCACCCCTACAGTACATAGCATGTGTGTCACACCTGGACACAATGGCAGAAGTCACACTCACAAAAAAGGGACACAGTCTGTGCTAGTGGACTCTGCACTCACCTGATACCCTGGTCGCCCATACAGCAGGGGGTACTGTGGGAGGATCATATCCAGCAAAGCCAGGTTCTCCTCCAGGGTGAAAGGCTGTGACCTCTCCACAGATCTTGACATGGTTCCAGGGAATCAGTAGCAGCAGCTGGGTCGTCGAATACAAAGATGTGCAGGCAAGTGCTCCCTCATGGGACCTGGCTGCCTTATATCTGCCTTGCTGGCCTGTTTCATGCACAGGAGTACAGAGTGATTGGTCACTCACATTTGCATCCTATGTTTCCTCCAATCCCTTCAAACCTAGCACAGTCAGTGGGTTCTTATTGTGTTTTTTTCTTCAGCATGATGTCAACTCCAGAAGCACATTGCAACAAAGTAGATTCATTCAAACTGACTACTGCTGTGCACCTGCTTAAAAAAATTCAAACTTTAAACTGGGTCTCCATGACAACCAGCATGCATGTAGGCCTTTATACTTGTCCCTCATGTGTCCCCCATGTAATTTGGAGCTCCACACACAGGTACGGTGCGTCCCGGGGCCCTAGGGCACCCCAAATGCATATCAACGGCCCGTACAGGCGTGTGTACGGTCCGTCTCACTATGGGTGTTCTCGCGTATGCGTACTCATAGTGATAGTGAGCGTACAGGCATGTGTACGGTCCGTCTCACTATGGGTGTTGTCGCGTATGCGTACTCATAGTGATAGTGAGCGTACAGGTGTGTGTACGGTCCGTCTCACTATGGGTGTTCTCGCGTATGCGTACTCATAGTGATAGTGAGCGTACAGGCGTGTGTACGGTCCGTACCACTATGAGTACGCATACGCGAGAACACCCATTGTGATAGTGAGCGTACAGGCGTGTGTACGGTCCGTACCACTATGAGTACGCATACGCGAGAACACCCATAGTGAGATGGACCGTACACACGCCTGTACGCTCACTATCACTATAGGTGTTCTCGCGTATGCGTACTCATAGTGGTACGGACCGTACACACGCCTGTACGCTCACTATCACTATGGGTGTTCTCGCGTATGCGTACTCATAGTGGTACGGACCGTACACACGCCTGTACGCTCACTATCACTATGAGTACGCATACGCGAGAACACCCATAGTGAGACGGACCGTACACACGCCTGTACGCTCACTATCACTATGGGTACACATACGGCAGCACTCCCATAGTGATAGGGAACGTACACAGGCCCTCTTAGCGAAAGTACGGTGCCTTTCACACATCACAGTGGTGACAGGCAGCACACAGGAAGGAATAGGGCTGACATACTTGTCCATGGATGGACATCAAGGCATTGTCTGGCCAGTACTACATGTGTGGGGCACAGGTGTGAAAGGCTGTGATGTGGCACATTACTCCTGAGTGGAGAAGGCACCAGATGTATGATGAGATGTGTACAGATGTTATGTGTGACGGTGCAATGTGTGCCAGGCATGCCCTTAACTCCTTTGACATGTGTGCATGTCGTACTGCACACTTGGGATGAGCGTCACTGGCATGGCACGGTCAACAACACACGCAAGTGTCCCCTGATGCCCGGTACAGGGGTTACCACACCAGACATGTCACTACCCACGGTGCACGATGTGACTATGTCATGTATGTGTGGGGGGTTCCCATTAGGTTGATGTTGGAGCTCCCTCAAAAGCATCAGCTGTTGCAGCAACCAACATGTGTCTGTGTGTAGATGGACATGGCACACTGTTCTGCACACCAGGCCACATGTGGTATCGGATGTGAGGTGCGTATGTATGCATGGGACACGCAGTAGCGTAACAAGGACATGTCTGCATCCTCTCTATGAATGTGTGGTGAGTCATCACATGTACACCTTCATGGCAAGGTGTGTGGGCTCTCCTAGTGTAATGTCATGTGACCTGTGGCTCTAGTGTTCCGCTACCAGTCTCTGCAATCGACATCCTACTTCTGCTGATGTGTGGATGTATGTCACTCCTGTGTTGCGTCTGGCTGTTCACTTACACTGGGACACAGCTAATCCCATGCCATGGCATGTGGAGGTTCACAATCTCCGTGTGTAGCTGGGTCTTGGTAGGAGTGTCACCTGCCAGCCATACGTGTCCAGGGCATGTGGCACATACCTGACTCCATATGTCGCATATGTGTATTGACAGAGTAACATGTGCTCAGCACCAAAAAATTGTTGTTGTAGTGCACTCACTCTTCCTTGTCACTTCCAAATTACTGCAGAGCGCCGCCTCTTCCCCGAGCAATTCCGGACTTGGCTGACATGCGGGAGAATGACTGTATCCGGTGCTACCGCTTCCCCCAACCGTTGATTCTGGAGTTGACGGCGAGGCTGGCACCACACCTGCAACCGCTGCACAGGTATCCTACGGCACTGACACCCAAGCTGAAGGTAATGGCAGCCCTACATTTTCTTGCCACGGGTACCTTTCAAAATACCATAGCTCATGTTGGTGGCATGTCCCAGAGCATGTTCTGCCGTGTGCTGCATGATTTCTTAGAGGCCATATTGCTTCACCTGGATGAGTTCATCCATTTCCCAACCCCTGAAATGTTGACTGGGGTCAAGCGTGGATTCTATGCCCTGGGAGGGATGCCCCATGTCATTGGGTCCATAGATGGGACACATGTGGCTTTGGTACCACCACAGGCACAGGAGGTAGCGTACAGGAATCGCAAGCACTACCACTCCATCAATGCCCTTGTGGTGTGTCTGTCCAACATGGTGATTTCACATGTCTGTGCTCGTTTTCCAGGATCAGCACAAGATGCCTACATCATGAGGCGTAGCAGGGGGCCTGAAATGATGACGCAGCTGCGCAACGAACGAGCATGTGTTGTTGGTGGGTACACTCTGTCTGTCCTGTATTTTGCGTAGACTTCCAGCACGACCGCTTCTCCTGTCCTACTTATGTCCATGTGCTTTCCATGTAGGGGACGCTGGCTATCCCAACATGCCATGGCTGATCACACCTCTCCGCAACCCCATCACGCCGGCCCAGCTCCGCTACAACACCGCCCATGGCCAGACAAGGCGAGTGATAGAGAGGACATTTGGCCTCCTGAAGAGCCGATTCCGATGCCTCCACAAGACCGGCGGCGCCCTCCCATATGCCCCGGCAAAGGTCTGCAAAATCTTCATGGTCTGCTGCATGCTGCACAACATGGCAGTTGAGAAAGCTGTGCCACTCATCCTGGATCAAGATGATCAGGACCATCCACCCGTGGAGGACGAAGGTCTTGGCAATGGGGCTAGTGATGTGGAGGATGTGGTTCCGCAAGAGGACATCCGGACTCGGCTCATACGCGACTTCTTTGCTTAGTGGTGAGTACCAGTGTCTGTGTGTGCACGCATTGGTCCCCGTGTGGCATGTGTTGCGATGTGTGTGTCCATCTGCATGTATGCCACGTGAGTCAGAGGTGTGTGTGGATGTGTCACTGGAGTGATGGTGCCAGTGATGTGTATTTCCCCAGTCATAATTGTGACCTGGCATGTTGTCATCCTTACATGTGTTGAGTACATGCACATGCAAGTGGCTGTGCTTTTTGTGGCTGACTTCTTGTGTGTCTCTCATCCCCAGGTACTTGCGCATGCCGTCTGCTGGTTGCATTGTTGTGGCACTGCTATTCCTCATGGACACGTCATCGTGTGCTGACTCAGCGTTACACGCACGGACAAGTTTGGAAGTCTCCTTAGGGTAAGGGATGCATCAGGGGTGTATTGGGTGTGGCAGTTGTTTATGATGTATGCACACTGCCCCTGTCGATGTCTGGTTCCTCTGCAGACATGTCGCATCACCATGGTACACATGACATGCAGCTGGGTACACCTGAATAGATGGTCAGACTTGTTGACAGTCATCAGTGATGGGATTGTGGAATGTGATGATGGCATCAATGTGTGTTACACTGCCCTCAGACACATACGGTTTGCATTGGCTTGACATGGTGTGGGACTTCCACATCAGCGGATCAATGGTGTATGGCAGTCTCTCCGTGAGCAGCAGGGGGTGTTTAGCTGTTAGCCGACACTTGTGTGCCATTTCCATGGCTATCACGCATTTGTGCTGCAGAAGGGGGGTGCCAGTGTTGGACCCACATGTTACTCCACATGACCCGTTCATCTGTACTCCGAGTTGCCTCTGCAATCCCAAATACATGACTAATAAAGGTGTCCCTATGCCTCCAAGGTGCCTCTTCTCAGTCAATGCTGGTGTGTTGCCACGGTGCATCCGGCATGTCTGGCATGGTTTTCCGTGATAGTGGCTATGTGTCTATGTGTAGAGTAGCAAGATGCAAGCTGTTTGTGTGGGATTAGACTGTGTATTGTGCATGATGTCCATGACTGTGTGGGTATTGTGACATGTGCCATCCCCATGCATCCAACGTTGGCCAGGCCACCATTCTCTGCATCCACCTGACTCAAGCTTGCAGGACATGGTTCTGCCACCTGTCCACACATACCTGGGTGCCCCCCAGGACACTCCACATGATCCCTGACCTCTGCGCATGGCTGTCGCTGTACTCAATATGTCTGTCGGCACGGTTGTGCGGCCACCCCCTCAGCTGGTTGGGCCCATCACGGGTGTGTATGGTGCTCCATGTCTGTATTGCCTAATACAATGTGACCCATGTGTGTCCGGTGCCAGACTCAGGCCCCAGGGTGTGGATGGTTGAAGTCAAATGAGAACTCAGGCATGGTTAGACTTTACAAGACACATGTAAGGTAATAATGCAATCAGTAGGCATCTTCTCTTTATGGTGTGACTTTTTATTTTGGTTGGGGTAGGGGGGGGGTTGACATGAGGGGCTTTCCGGGTGTGTGAAATCCAAAGTTCACTAGGGGAGTTGGTGTCCTTGCCATTTGAAATCCTCAGAGTCCATGCCACAGTCTTTGTCAACATTGGTCAGACAGTGACCAGCAAGTCCATGTGGCAGAGAATGTCTTTTGCTGCTGTGCTGCTGTTGCTCCAGTGGGCCAGGTGCCAGGCCAGGTGTCCTGGGAGATGGTGCTGTTGCGCCGACCCTCACGGTCTTTTCCGTGGACGACCCGCCCTCCTGCAGGGACCCTCAGAAGCAGGCCGTGACGATGTTTGGGATGCTCCATCGGATGTCTCCTCCTCCTCCTCCTGATCCCTCCCTGTGGGTGGTGATGTTCTACGCCTGATGGCACAGGGAGGGTTGCCCATGTTGTCGGCCATCCGACGGAGTGTACTGTGAATTCCCGTGAACACCGTCACGAGCTCAGCCTGTCTGTCCTCCATCCGCCGTTGGTGTCGCAGTAGACAGGCATGTTGCTCCGCATGTTGCTGGGCCTGCTGTATCTTGATCTCATCGAGGGTCCCCTTCATCTCGTTGAGGGTGGAAACAACCTGGGCCATGCCCGTGGTGTCCTGCCGGTATGTGTCCAGGATGTTTCGGACATGGGAATATACCGGTTCCCCAGCCAACCGGTCAGGCTCGCGCCTCCGCCGTCCTCCACTCCCACCACCCCTGTCCACTTGCACCTGGCCTGCCCTTGTGGGCACATCGGGTCTCCGGGACCCCTGAGGGGTGGCATTGGCGTTGTCGCCTGCCTCCTCCTGGGTGCCCGGGACACCGTGTCCCTCCTGGCCAGCCTGGCTGCATTGTGGTGGTGGGGCAGGGATCCTGGGTGTCTCCTGGGATGTGGCAGGAGTGGGGGTGGTGGTTGGCCCAGTTGTACCTGATGCAGGTGCTGCAGGTCGTTGGACACCAGAGGGGCCAGGTTGGTCGGGGTCGGGTTCGTCCACAGAGTGGTGAGAGTCGTCGCTGCCGGTGGCTCCGTCATCCCGCCGAGCCGGGTCCTGTGAGTCTTCCCCCCCAGTTTTGGGGGGTGATCCACGACGTTGACCTGTGTGTGAGAGAGACAATGTTAATTTTGTTCCATGCAACATCCATGTTTCATTGGTTTCTAAGTTGGCACATTTCCTCTGGGAATTTGGATATGTCTTGCATTCCACTCACAGTGCACTTGTGCATGGGTATGTCCCTTGGGCACAGCTTTTGCGACTTTACCTATGTGTGGCACAGTCTTACTTGCTGCGTCAATTGTGACTGCAGTCAGCAGTGGAGTGGGCAGGTGTGGCGAGCCATGCATTGGCGCCTTCCGTGTAGCACTGTACGTGGGCACATGGAGTTGTTCCTTTTTTTTTTTTTTAATTTTTATTGAACAGGCTGACAGGAAAAACACACATATGAATACTTACATCAGTTAACGTCTATAATCGAGAAAATTATAATATAGAAAATTATAATATATTCTCAGCACTAAATAGCAAAACTAAACTATAAACACGGGAAGGGACAAAAAGAATAAGAGGAAAAGAAAAGAGAAAAAAAAAAAAAAAAGAAAAAAAAGAGGGAGAAAGGAAAGTTAGAAAAATAATAGAGACCATCTCATCCTATAAAGGTTCCCCAGTTTTTTTCGTGTTTGCTTATGGAACGGCTCCCTCTTAGCCGAGCTAAAGCTGACTCCATGGTGTAGATCTCGGTAACCAACGCCCACCAGTCCCAGACCGTGGGTGGATCGGTACTGATCCAAGCTCTTGCCACAGTTAGTTTAGCACATGACATAAGTATTGAGGTCAGCGCGGATTGTGGGATTGGATTAGGATATATATCAAGCAGAACTGAGGCAGCGGTGAATATGGGTGTTTGGATATGTTTAATTTTTAGAACCTTCTGAATGTCCCCCCAATAATCCTTTAGGATAGGACACGAAAACAACATGTGTATCAAGTTGGCGGCCTCAGTTGAACATTTTGGGCATTTAGTTCGATCACTGAAAGAATTATTAGAAGACCATTTAGATAATATTTCGGGGGTATAGTATAGCATACAACTCGTTCTAAACTGTTGGAGCCTTAAGCTTGAAGAGCGAACAAGTTTATTAATGTTTGACATGGAGCTCCCTATTTCTCTAGCGGTAATTTTTATACCTAATGACCCGCCCCATTTATCTGCTAGCTTAGAACAGTCGTTTGATTTATAACAAGATAGAACGTGATAAGTATCTCTTATAATTGATTTAGTTTTACCAGAGTATAGACAGGACCAAATTTCGTTGTCTGTAACCGCTAAGATTTGTTTTTTATTAATCAAATAGTCGTGCAGTTGCAAGTGTTTGTATCTCATAGTTTCAGGGAGATCAAATAATAGTTTAAGAGTATTAAATTCTATAAACCCGTGAGTACCATATAAATCCCCTAATGCATTGATACCCTTCCTAGACCAACTATAAGTAGAGTTGTCGTTAAAGATGCCCGGTAAACCCGGGTTACCCCATAACGGCATCATTTGATGGAAGTAAGTTATTCTACAGTAGTTTGAAATGTTACCCCATATCTTTATTATGTCTTTGGCGGTCTTAAATTTGACTCTTTTGAAATAGTTTGGGTCGTTGGCTCGGAGCAGAAACATGTTTGAATCTTGCTTTAGCATAAGAGTATGAAAAGGGAGTGTTCCTTCTTTAATGAGCAAAGAGCGAATACGCAAAACAAAAGCAGACCAAAAATACAGCTTAAAATCAGGGAAATTCAGCCCTCCCAGATTCGTATTATTTGTCAGAGATTTTATCGACCTTCTCGCCTTTTTATAACTCCAAATAAATCTGCTGAATATACCGTCCAGCTCTTTAAAGAATTTATTATTTAAATTAAGTGGTATAGATCGAAAAAGATATAAAAATTTAGGCAATATCGTCATCTTAATAAGATTAATTCTTCCAATTAAATTCAGGGGTAGTCTGTGCCATTTTTTTAAAAGTAAGGAAGTGGATTTGATTAATGCTTTGTAGTTTATATTATTCATTTCCTGAATTTTAGCCGTTAGTTTTACACCTAAATATGTAGCGCTTTTACAAATTTCAGGCACGGTCGAATTTGGGGTATAATTAGCAATAACCTGAGTTTTTTGTACATTAAGTTTATACCCTGAGATATTCCCAAATTTCCCAGCCTCGGATACAATACTTTTGAGTGCTATCACAATGTCTTGTGTGTAAATAGCGATATCGTCGGCATATGCTGTTATTTACAGTGTTTTGGAGCCAGAACTAAAAGGTACAATTTGGGCTTGGGACTGTAAAGCGGATAAAAAAGGTTCAAGTGAGAGAGCAAACAAAAGGGGTGAGAGAGGGCAACCCTGGCGGGTGCCACGGCGTATTGGGAAGTCAGGGGAAATCAAGCCCGCGTAACAGACATAGGCAGTAGGATTATCGTAGAGGGCCTGTATACCCCGCAAGAATTGTCCCCCAAACCCCATTTTAGATAAGACGCACCAGAGGTAGTCCCATCCCACTCGGTCAAATGCCTTCTCGGCGTCTAATAGTATCATGCCGAGTGGGGTGGTCTCTATCTCCGCTACGTCGAATGCCGTTATAGCCATGTTTACGTGCATAGTGGTGTCTCTGCCGGATATAAACCCATGTTGCTGTGGATTGATAATCTTAAGTAGTATAGGGGATAATCTTATAGCCAATATTTTTGCAAATATTTTTGCGTCAACATTTATAAGAGAAATGGGTTGATATGACCCTCTCTCCTCCTTAGGTTTATCTTTCTTCAAGAAGAAAATTATTTTCGCCCTATTCCATGATTTAGGGGTTTTGCCATTAAGGCCAGCAGATTGCAGTACCTTCAAGAATAGGGGTTCCAGCTCAGCTAAACATACTTTATATAGCTCTAATGGTATTGAGTCTTCCCCTGCCGCTTTCCCAACAGGTAGGAGAGCTATGGCTTGATGTAATTCTGCCAATGTAATATTATTGGACAATAAATCTGTTCCAGTTATGATCTGTGAGTTTGTTATATATTTGTCCACATAGCACCGAATTGCGTCTGGATTAGAAGTGCTTTCTGGGGTGTATAGATTCTTATAGTAGTCAGCAAATTGCCCTACTATATCTTGAGGCTGGTTATAACTTTTATTGTCGCTCCCCCGTATACTTGTAATTATAGTACTAGCTCTATCTTCAGCGACTTTATAGGCCAAAATTTTGCCGATTTTATCGCCACCCTCGTATTGTGTTATCTTAAATTTATGAATCTTAGTGCTGCACTTCTGTATGAATTTTGTTTTAATTTCATTTTTTAGGAGTCCGAGTTTAAGGCCTATCTCAGTTGTTGTTGATAGTTTTAGTCGGAGAGCAGAGGCTAGTAGTTCCTCTTGGTTAGTTATGTTGGTTATAAGCAAAGAGTTAGCCTTTCTACGTTCCATGTTTTGTCTGATCGTGTAAGCTTGAGTGAATCCCCTGATACTTGCTTTGCAAGCATCCCAAACGATGCCCCAAGCTGTAGAATCTATGTTGATATCCATAAAATCTATAAGGTGAGATTTAAGCTGCATCACATATTGTGGGTCAGTGGTCAAGTATCTAGGGAAAGAGAATGGTCTGGGCGGGGTCCTGGTGTGTGAAGTAGTTATTGTGAGAATTATTGGATTATGATCCGAAGAGATTCGAGGGCATAAAACCAAGTTAGAGCTCTTTAATAGATTATCCCCTATTAGTACCATGTCTAGTCTTGAACACAGTTTGTGAGGTGCTGAGTAATAAGTATAGCCCGGTTGATTTGGGTATAAGTATCGCCAGGCGTCTTTAATGTTATGGATGCGGCAAAGATCCAAAATGGATAATCTGGTCTTGTGCATCCTTTGAAAGCTACCGGGTCTGGTTGTGTCAATTTTATAATCCATGATACAATTAAAATCCCCCATAATAATAAGCTCTCCCTCCCAGCCCAAAAGTTTGGTATTCAGCTGGTCGAAAATCTTCGGTTCATCTATGTTTGAACCATAAATTACACAAAAGACATATTTATAGCTCTCAAAATTAATCTGAGCAATCGCCCATCTACCCTCTTTATCACAAAGGGTCTGTAGTGTTTCAATCTTGAACCGTTTATCCTTCAGAATATCCACGCCTCTTGTGGGTTGTGTAAAATTCGATCCTATCAAAGTGTCATAGCCCAGTTGGTTCAGTAATTTGCTATCTTTGCCCAGTATGTGTGTTTCAGTGAGGAGAGCGATATGAGGGTTATGTAGTTTTAATTCTTCCGTAATCAAAAGTCTTTTATTCTTGCTATTCAAACCCGAAACGTTCCAGGTTAAACATTTTATATCATACATTATACTGAGTAAAGGGCATAAACCCCGGCTCCGAATACCCTGATACAGTTCATATTATTTGCCCTTAAAATGGTAATAAAAAATGTGAAAAATAAAATAAAAGAAGAAAAAGAAAAAGAAAGTTGAGCTGATATGGTCTCTGGTAGCTCGTTAAACTCGTCCCTGTCTGCCTGTAAGTTTTTTATGATGATTTTACCCCACCCCCAGGCCCCCCCACCCCTCCCCTCCCTGGTTCCGACCCCAGCAGGGGTAGAACCGCCCTTAGAAAACAGCTGCCGTTGGAAGGGCAGCATCTGTAGCATGTCACCCAAGGGCCCCAATCCATCCAACCGTCCCTCCCTCACCCAAAAAACATAAAGAATAAAAAAAAAGAAGATAGAGAATGAGGAGTCCTCTAAATAAGTACAGTTTTCGTGAGTTCATAAGTTCATAAGTTCTTAAGTTCAGTTGTTCATGGAGCGCACTAAATTACCCAGCATTACAATAATTAACTCAGACCCTCGTGTACAATTATTTTTCTGTCTGATTCCTGCCTTCATTCAGACTAGAAATAAATTCTTCAACTGCTTTGACTTCGTTAAAGAAGTATATGCGCCCATTTTTAATAACTTTAAGACGGGCAGGTTCTTGTAAAAAAGCCTGGCCCCCACTAGATTTGATTGGGTCGATAAATCTGCGTAGCATCCAGCGTCGGTTCATAGATTTCTTTGCTTAGGTCGGAGCGGGCAAAGATTGAAAAATCCCCTATAGCTATAGGAGTATTAGGGCGTGCTCTCTGCCATACTGCTTGGCGAAGTAGAAAGTTACCAAAGAACAGCAGAAAGGGACGTGGAAATTGACTTGCCCTGTTTTTCATAACCAGTGGTAAGCGGTGAGCGCGCTGTACTTGTGAGTCCCAGTCCCAGTCTGCCAGGTCCGGGAAAGCCTTTTGAAGTAACCCCACTATGTAAGCCCTAGGGTCAGAGCCCTCAGAACCTTCTGGAATCCCAAACAGTCTTAGATTGGAGCGTCTCTGACGGTTTTCCAAATCTTCGATCTTCAGTTGAAGAGTGGATAGCAGATCATCATGTTTTTCTACTTTAGCAGTCGTTTGAGTGTTAGTCTCTTCAATCTCAACCACTCGTTGTTGTAGCTCAGTAATATCTTGACAAATCCCGCCAATTTTAGAAGTGAGTTCTTGTATGGAGTTTTGTACTTTACTGTTATCCTCCCTCAGTTGAGTATGATGTTCCTGGGCTACCTTGCGTTGATCGTTCAGAATCTGCAAAATTAGATCTATTGAAGAATGAACCGTTGTTTCATGCCCTGTTCCCTCTTTAGTGATAAGTAGGTGCGGTTGTTGGCTTTGAGGGGGTAGGGGAAGTGTCGTTTGTATAGCGGTGCACTCTTTATGTTGTGGGGAGATATGACTTGATAGTACAGGAGCTGTGTTTGCGTTAGATAGTAGATTTGCATCTGCTCGGCTTAGAGAATAATCCAAAAGGTCCAGGTGGTCTTGAGTCGGGGTCGGAGTCAGAGACGATTCTTGTTCGTTTGGCCCATCCGTTGCCGAATTGATTTGGGCGGTGATGGCGTTGGTTTCCTGGTTGGTGGAACTGCCATGAAACTGCGCATCCGAGGTGGGAGAAGGTTCTACCTGTTCTGAGGAATCGTTCAGGCTGGCACCTGACAGTCTCAGCGTCATATTTTTGACCAGCCCCCTTGTTTCAATCCATTTTCTTAATGGGCTTTTATCTGCTCGCAATTTCTTTATATTTTTAACCGGCTGAGATAAAGTGGCAGTAGTCTTGCCTCCTCTTCTGGATTTTGACTTGCCTCTTAGTTTGCGACCTTTATTTACTCGTGGCTTAGCCTTGCCATCTGTGCCACCTGCGCCATGATCCTTCCCATACGCCTCCCCGAACTCATCCTCTCCTTCAGTATGTGCAGATAACTCTTCGGACATTTCTTGCTCACTGACTTCGGCATAATCGTTATTCTCCGAGATCCCTGTGACTTCAATAGTTTCAGTAACTTCAGTGGTTGTCTTAGGGTCCGCTAAACATGGAGTTGTTCCACACACTTATATGATGCAGGTAGCTGTCGTTGTGCTTGTGCACAGGTTGTGACATGGCCCTGTGTTTTGCCATGGAGAAGAGGGGGGGTTCTGGCACTGGCCACCCTTGTCTACATGCACGCAGTCCACCTGCTGACGAGCAGACATTCCCACACACCACAAGGCTGATTTGCTCTCCCTGTGTGTCCCTTTCTCGCTCCCTCTCTGTCCCCCTCTCCCTCCCTCTGTGTGGCAGCCTCCTCCCTCTGTCCGTCTCCCTGTGTCTCCCTCCCTCTCTGTCCCCCTCTCCCTCCCTCTGTGTGTCAGCCTCCTCCCTCTGTCCGTCTCCCTGTGTCTCCCTCCCTCTATGTCCCCCTCTCCCTCCCTCTGTGTGTCAGCCTCCTCCCTCTGTCCGTCTCCCTGTGTCTCCCTCCCTCTCTGTCCCCCTCTCCCTCCCTCTGTGTGTCAGCCTCCTCCCTCTGTCCGTCTCCCTGTGTCTCCCTCCCTCTATGTCCCCCTCTCCCTCCCTCTGTGTGTCAGCCTCCTCCCTCTGTCCGTCTCCCTGTGTCTCCCTCCCTCTCTGTCCCCCTCTCCCTCCCTCTGTGTGTCAGCCTCCTCCCTCTGTCCGTCTCCCTGTGTCTCCCTCCCTCTCTGTCCCCCTCTCCCTCCCTCTGTGTGTCACCCTCTGTCACCTCAGCCCAGCTTCCTGGGCACACACTGTTAGCAGATCTTTGAATGGCCCTTGGATTGTTGATGTGAGTTTGTTTCTGATCTCCAGGCACCCATTGGGTGTAGTGTCTGTGTCTGCACTGCTGCTGTGGTGGTGTGTGCTACCACTCTTTCACAGTGTTGGCTGTTCATTAGCTGCTGTCATGTGCAAGAACGTGCCGTCACTTGCTGGCAAGTCATTCCTGTGTGGGGACACACTGTTTGTCTGGCTGTGACCTAGGCCATATGGGCAGGGGGCATTGTTGTCTGCTTCTGATTTGCACTATGTGATTTTTGTGGCCCACCCTCCCGCCATCCGGCTTACCGTGTCATGTGTTGGTGTTTTCTGTGGCCTGTGACTTGACATTGTCCAGCTGGGTGCATGGGGCATGGTGGCGCCAGTGGCATGTGCGTGTTCATGGAGTGTGGTTGAGTCATGCGATAGCTTGGGGTGGTTGCGTGCCTGTTTGTGAGTTTGGTTGTGGATGACGTTCCCCCCATGTGAGGTGAGTTGTTTGTGTACTCACCCAGGTCTCGGAGTCCTTCCAATCCGTCCACTGCCACCACCGGCAGTATGGCCATCACCCTCTCCTCCCAGGGATGGTATTGTACGGTTCTGCGGGGCGGCCCTCCTCCAGTGACGTTGGCCTGGTTGTGGTCGTCGGTCATTTTGGCTCGGACCCTCCTCCGCAGATCGTACCACCTGGCTTGACATTCATGCCTGGTCCTTCTGGTGTCCGCAACAGCATTCACAGCATCGACGATCGTCTGCCACATGGCTGTTTTTTCTGAAATGCTGGTCTGTCTGACCAATGTTCCAAAGAGGTGTGGCTCAACTCTGAGGATTTCATCGACAAGGACCTCCAACTCTCGGCTAGTGAACTTTGGATTCTTGTTAGTGGGCATGGTGAGGGGTGTGGGTGTGGATGGTGGGGGGGTGTGTGGATGGTTGTGGGTGTGTGGGTGTGGTTGTGCAGGTGTGTGTGTGAATGTGATGAGGGGGTGTTTGTGAAGGTGTGTGTGTGAAGGTGTGCAAGTGTAAGGTATAGTAAAGGTTCTAGTATGGTGCTGTAGGTTGTCTGTGGGGTCTGGCAGCAGTGAGTCTGTTGCAAAGGCTCATGGTTTGTGTGTGTGGGCCCTTTTTATTGGTCCATTGGTGGGTGTGGCTGTGTTTGAACTTTGGGTGGGTGTGTTATAAGGAGTGGTTGTGTTTTGGGCCTCTGTTTTGGATTTTGGAAGTTGCAGGTCAGTGAATGTGTTGTTTTTGTGGTTGTTGGACATGTTTTGTGGCTTTGTGCCATTTGAATGGTGTATTCTTGTGTTGTTTTGCTTTGTCCTGGTTGTGTACGTGCGTTTTTAGCGTGTGTACGGTGTGTACATGGGCCATTTTGTTGTACAGTGCTGTCCTTGGCTTGGTACGACTCGTACATGCGCGATGTTGTGTGAAGGTGGTGATGTTGGGGCCTGGGGTGCGCTCCGTACTTAGAATGTTGTGGTGGGGGTACGCTCCATGCATACGCGGGTGGGGGTACGTGTCGTACATACACGGTTGGGGTGGGGGTACACTCCATACATACGCGGGTGAGGGTACGGGTCGTATATACACGGTTGGGGTGGAGGTACGCTCCATACATACGCGGGTGAGGGTACGGGTCGTACATACACGGTTGGGGTGGGGGTACGCTCCATACATACGCGGTGAGGGTACGGGTCGTACATACACGGTTGGGGTGGGGGGTACGCTCCATACGTACGTGGGTGAGGGTATGGGTCGTACATACACGGGTGGGGGTACAACTCGAACGTACACGGGTGTACATACACGGGGGGTATGACACGTACACGGGTGTACATACATGGGTGGGGGTACGACTCTAACGTACACGGGTGTACATACACAGGTGGGGGTGTACATACACAGGGGGTTCGACTCGTACGTATACGGGTGTACATACACGGGTGGGGGTGTACATACACGGGGGTGTTCGACTCGTACGTACACGGGTGTACATACACGGGTGGGGGTGTACATACACAGGGGGTTAGACTCGTACGTACATGGGTGTACATACACGGGGGTACAACTTGAACGTACACGGGTGTACAAACACGGGGGTACGACACGTACACGACTGTACATACACGGGTGGGGGTACGACTTGGACGTACACGGGTGTACATACACGGGGGGTACAACACGTACACGGGTGTACATACACGGGTGGGGGTACGACTCGAACGTACACGGGTGTACATACACGGGGGTACGACACATACACGGGTGGGGGTACGACTCGAACGTACACGGGTGTACATACACGGGGGTATGACACGTACACGGGTGTACATACACGGGTGGGGGTAAGACTCGAACGTACATGGGTGTACATACACGGGGGTATGACACGTACACGGGTGTACATACATGGGTGGGGGTACGACTCGAACGTACACGGGTGTACATACACGGGGGAACGACACGTACACGGGTGTACATACACGGGTGGGGGTACGACTCGTGTGTACACGGGTGTACATACACGGGTGGGGGTGCACATACACGGGGGTACGACTCGAACGTACGGGGGCTGGGGGGGGTCGGCGCGTATGCGGGCACATGTCTCCATGGTTGCTATGGGAGTTCGGTGCGGACGGTGTTTTTTCCATACGGTTGTAACATCGGACGCACGGGATGTATCGTGATTCCGCGGTCGGACTTCACTTTTCACATTTGTACGGTAAATCGTCCGGGGACGTGTCGGACACATTTTCCGACCCGAGGACGTGTGGGGAATTATTCCCAATGCGATTCGTATGGTCTTTTTCCCATGTGAATCGTAATTGGCAGTTTGTACGGCACTTGTACGATTCGTACGGTAAAAAGACCGGATACGAGTCGTACGGGGAATTTTTTTACCGGATCGTAATCGGCACCAAAGTGTCCCCAGAGAAATTGCAATTTTGCAGGACAGGAGTCAGATATCTAGGACATCAAATAGAACAAGGAGTGGGGAAAGTGACCCCTGAAAGAATAAAGATAATAAAATAAATGCAGTTACCACAAACCCAGAGAGAGATTAGACTGCTTCTTAGAGTGGTAGGATACTGTAGACAGTGGACTGTAGGGTTTTCGTTACTAGCCAACCCTTAATTCAAATAACAAAGAAACGAGCAAAGGACCCAACAGAATGAGATGATGAAAGCATGGAAGCCTTTGTGAGGTTGCAAAATTGTTTGTGTGAAGCCCCTGCCTTAGGTATGCCAGATTACACAAAATAATTTGCACTATTCTGTTGTGAGAGAGAAAGCTGTGCACTCTCAGTTTTAACACAAAGACATGGTTTGATGAGACGTCCAGTAGCATACTTCTCTGCTACTTTGGATCCTGTAGCATCAGCGTTACCTGGTTGCTTCAAAGCAGTAGCTGCAACTTGTATGAGTCTGGAACAAAGTGAATCAAGTGTTTGGGGCATCCTGTAAAAGTGTATGTCCCACATTCAGTCGAGATTCTTTTAACAAGAACTCGAACACAGTACCTTACTCCCAGTCGGATGACTAAGTATGAGAGAATCATATTGGGAGCTGAAAATGTGACAATAGTCAGGTGTACTGTATTAAACCCTGCTACCTTATTGCCAGATGTACGGGGAGAGGAGGTGAAAGATGAAGTTGAGCATGACTGTTTGGATGTGACTGAACTATGTACTAAACCCCGTCCAGACATTCAGGAATTGCCACTGAAAAATGCTGAACATGAGCTATTTGTAGATGGCTCGTGTTTAAGACATGAGGAGGGAGGATTAAGTGCTGCTTACACAGTGTGCACATTGGCTGGAATAGTTGAAGCATCCTATTTACCCTGAGTCAAATCTGCACAAGTACCCGAATTGATAGCTTTGATTAAAGCTTGCAAAATTGGGAAAAATTGGAAAGTAACCATTTTTACTGATAGCCAGTATGGTTACGGGGTTGTGCATGATTTTGGCCAGCTTTGGATGCAGAGGGATTTCATGACTTCATCAGGATCCCCAATTAAAAATGGAAAATTTGTGAAGGAACTGCTTGAAGCAATACAATTGCCAAAATAAGTGGCAGTGGTCAAATGTGCTGCACATCAGTCAAGAGATGACTATGTGACAGTTGGTAATAAGTATGCTGACCAGGTTGCCCAGTATTGTGCTAGAAATAAATTGGTGGTGAACAAGAAAATTGAAACAAGTGGAATTAGCTGCTGTAGTGCTTGATTTTCCCGGCTCTTCTGTATTGTAAAGTGACCAGTATGACTTCAGTCTCTTTCCATCCATGTCTAAGGACTAGAGTAGTGAATAGGGCCTATCTGTTAGACACTTTTGACACAATCCCGTGCTCCTACCCATAGCTTAGGGTCTATATACATAGCCTAGGGGATAGATTTGTTAGCCTTGAGGATAACTTGCCCTATAGTGAGGGTATTTCATAGAGCTGTGTTGAATTCAGGCCTGGTAGGCCTCAAACGGGAGAGACTCCATCTTTCTTTCTGCTCCGGCAGCTTGGGACCTTTCTAGAGGGAGGGGGAATGTTTTAGTTATGAGGTGTTATTCGCTCGGAGAGAACCGGTTCAGGCCGGCCCTTATCGAAGGATTGTATTTTTCTTCATGCCGAAGACACTACATCAGGCCGGCCGGCTGGGAAAGTGTCCTTGGTGCGGGGAGGTACAGGAATTTGGTGGGCGGCAGGTTTCGCACTGGAAATTTCCATGAGGGAATGCACTTCTATATTAGTGAAAGCCTGAGTAAGATAAGAGCACTTGCTTCTAGACCATAGGCGGCATCTGGCCGTTAGCAGAAAAGCTATTACTTATTCCAGGGAAGACAGATGACGAACTTGAATCTAAAGAGGACAGAGTAGCCGACGGGGAAGAGGTTCCAGTGACTCGGAGAGGGAGAAGGGAGCAGACCCACAACTGCAGAGGGGTGACTTCCAGGCGAAGCCGAGGCATAGACGAGAAGGGAACCTAGATGACCATTGAGCACGGGCTACGTACCATAAAGGTGAAGTCGACCCCTTTTTCTTTAGAGTGTACAACCTAACCTTTCACTTTCCTTGCAGGTTGTCTATATATATATATATATAATGTGTTCTGCGAATGTGCATGTGGCATTTAAATAAAGTATTTAGCTTATTGTACGTCAGCATGTGTTGTGTACTTTTGTATAGGAGGATAGTCTATTCTTTTAGTCAGAGTTGCCCCAAAATGAACAGAGGTTAATCCTGATCAGGTAAGTGGTAACTGGATGAGGGGGAAAACAAGCCCCTCGAACTAGAGAACAGGGTGTGCTCAACTAATAGTCTTTGTGTGATCTGATATATGGTGATACGGTAATGATAGGATGAGCTCGTGCTAAGGCTGCCGTTTAGGTAGGAGATTCTGGGTCTGAATGAGGCCGCGAGACTGTGTGTGTTGCTACCGGATGGGTAGGAGATTCTGGGTCTGATTGAGACCGCGAGACTGTGTGTGTTGCTGCCGGATAGGTAGGAGATTCTGGGTCTGACTGAGACCGCGAGACTGTGTGTATTGCTGCCGGATAGGTAGGAGATTCTGGGTCTGACTGAGACCGCGAGACTGTGTGTATTGCTACCGGATGGGTAGGAGATTCTGGGTCTGACTGAGGCCGCGAGACTGTGTGTGTTGCTACCGGATGGGTAGGAGATTCTGGGTCTGACTGAGGCCGCGAGACTGTGTGTGTTGCTACCGGATAGGTAGGAGATTCTGGGTCTGACTGAGGCCGCGAGACTGTGTGTGTTGCTACCGGATGGGTAGGAGATTCTGGGTCTGATTGAGACCGCGAGACTGTGTGTGTTGCTGCCGGATGGGTAGGAGATTCTGGGTCTGACTGAGGCCGCGAGACTGTGTGTGTTGCTACCGGATGGGTAGGAGATTCTGGGTCTGACTGAGGCCGCGAGACTGTGTGTGTGGCTACCGGATGGGTAGGAGATTCTGGGTCTGACTGAGGCCGCGAGACTGTGTGTGTTGCTACCGGATGGGTAGGAGATTCTGGGTCTGACTGAGGCCGCGAGACTGTGTGTGTTGCTGCCGGATAGGTAGGAGATTCTGGGTCTGACTGAGGCCGCGAGACTGTGTGTGTATTGCTCGCAGGGCTGTGAAGCCTTGGTATAAATGTATAATAGGAATTCCCTGTCCTTAGGTGGTACATATATATGTGGTTATAAAGGTGCAAAGAGACCCTAGGGAGGGGGTAACGTTCTGTTTTGGGTCAGAAGGGCTCTATTGAGCAGGTTCTACCCAATCCAAAAACCCAAGCAGAACATTTGGCGTCACGAACTGTTTACGAAACCTGTGTGCGTTGTGGTTGTCTTGTGTTTGCTTTCGGCGTGTGCGTGGTTTTCTTTTTTTTTTTTTGGTATATTTGCGTGTATACTTTTTCTTTCTCTTTCTTTCTCTCTTCCTTTCTTTTCTCTGCGTTTCCTTTTCTTTCTTTTTCGCGATGTTTTCTAAGAAATCGAAATCTGCTCTTAAATTGTCCGTTGATATTCCCGGATGGGATTCAACGCCTTATGGTGCCTTGGCCCGAGAGTGGGCTGATTCTACTGGTCTGAGTGAAAATTGGAATTCTTCTTTGGAGTCGGCGGAACCGGCTGACGTGATTACTTGTTTGCAGACGGCACCTGTCTTGAAGGGTGAGGAGGTTCCCGCTTTGGGGCGCAGAGGTTGGGTTATTCTGTCTGCGTATCGGATTCTGCATGAGAGGTTGCTGAAATTGCAGATCTCTTTTAAGGATGCGGAATCACACCTTGTTGAGATTCAGAATTCTAATACTTTATTGCGGTGTCAAAATAAGTTGCTTTCCGACAAACTTGACACTTACCAAACGGTTGCCGAAAGGGCGGCTGTGCGGATTGCTCGTTATAAGTACAAGAACAGGCGTGGTCGTGTTTCGTCGCGTAAGGTGCGTCTGGTCGTGGCGAAAGCTGGACTGGATTGGAATCCTGATGAATGGGATGGTAATATCTGGGACTCGACTACGTCTTGTTCCTCGGGTGAGGAATGTGCTATGCATGAGTTTTCTCGTTCCCGTCCTGAAAATAAGTCTACTTCTCGCACCTCTGATGGTGCACCTCGTGATTGCGCTCGTTCTTCAGGCGGGATTGATACTTCTCACACTGACTGTCCCCCTACTAGTACTGCTCGGGCTCCTTGTGATGCTCGTCCCGTTGTTTCTGCGCACCCGGTTTTTCGTCGGAAGTTGCAGCAGTCTCCCAATGCTCCGCAGGGTGTTTCTTTGGACTGTTTGGAAGATTTTACCCAGCAAGAAATTAGTGATATTTTGCAGCGCTTTCGGCAGCGGACTGGTGAGGCTTTGCTCACGTGGATGGTGCGCCTTTATGAACTAGGCGCTGCTGGTATTATGTTGGATACTGGCGATTGTTTGAAGTTTTGTTCTTTGAGTTTAGATTCTACTGTGCAGGATCATTTTCGTAACTATAATGGTGGTGGTCAAATTTCTTTGCTCCAATTGGCGACTGAAGGTTGCAATTTGAAGTATCCTACTGAATCTGACTGGCCTGTCAATGACAAGCCGTGGTATACCTTGCGTGATGCTGCGCAACGTCTTAAGGAGGAAGTGATGAAAACGGCTATTTTTCTGGGCACTGCTGACAGGTTGCTTGATGGGTTGTTGACTTCTTCGGTGCGGAATCGTATCATTCGCTCTTCTCCTGTTGCCTACAAGCAGGTCATGATGACTTTGTTGATTAACCAGACTGGTAATGTACTATCTACGGTGTTGGAGTCGGTACGCCAACTCGGTGAGTTGGGTGAGTGGTTTAAACCTGAACGTCAGTCCCGGTCTGACACTCGTACTCCTGGTGAATATAAATTTACTAGACGTGATATCTTTACTGGTCTTTTGGCTGATGGTGTGCGTCGGGAGGATATTGATGGTGAGACTACTGCTCGTTTGTGGGAAATGTTTCGCAAACGGGGCTTGGACCGGAAGGAGGGTGCCCGGCGTGTTCGGACGACTGAGTGTGATCGTGGTTGTTCTGATGGTAGCGGTGATGATGATCGCCGTGGGCGCTTTGATCGTCGTGATGATCGGCGTCCTGTACGTGATCTGTCCCCTCGTCGAGAGTGGGGCAGGGAGAGAGAGGGGGAAAAGGAAAGGGGGAGAAATGATCATGCTTACAGCAGACGTAGAGATGATAGGGATCAATCCCCTGAATTGAGAAGGAGGGAGGATCGATACAGTTTGGCCGATCGAAACTCGCAGTGCAATGTAGAGGACAGGAATCCATTTCGTAATAGAGATGGATATGAACAGGAGGTACCGATACCCAAGAAACGTGAGTCTCTTTATCCTGATTTGTCCTGGTACACAGAATGCAGTAAGAATGACTAGGAAATAGGTCAAGCTCCGGTACACAGATGGGCTCACAGAGATAATAGACCCTATGTAGATATTGATATTTATTGGAGACATCGTAATATCCAAAGGGCCCGAGCATTAGTTGATACAGGAGCGGAGGCCACTCTTATTCATGGAAAATCAAAGAAATTTACAGGGCAGCCTTTTACTATTACCGGATTAGGAGGAAAAGAAACCCCTGCAGTTCAAACTTTGCTTGAAATGAGAATAGGTAGAATCCCTAGAAAAGAATATTCTGTATTAGTGGTGCCACTTCTAGAATTCATAATTGGAATTGATATTTTGAAGGGAATGACATTGCATCTTGATGATGGGTGTTACCAATTTGGAAAGACGCATTATATCTCGTCCAGACCTATACGGGTTGGTCGTTTAAGGATGCCCCCCATACAAGTTCCCCAGGCGACCAAAGTGGTTTGTCAGAAGCAATATCGTATTCCGGGTGGTCATGAAGAGATTAGTACCACCATTCAGGAGTTGGTTGATGCAGGCGTTATAACTCCAGTTACTTCTGCTTGGAATAATCCTGTTTGGCCGGTGCGTAAAAGTGATAATTCCTGGCGCATGACTGTTGATTATCGAGAATTGAACAAACACACGCCCTCTTTGACTGCTGCAGTACCGGATGTTATCACCCTGATTGAAAGAATCCAAACACATCCAGGTACATGGTATGCGTCCATCGATATTGCTAATGCTTTCTTTTCTATTCCAATTGCCCCTGAGTGTCAGGAACAGTTCAGTTTTACGTGGAATGGGCGTCAGATGACGTTCAGAAGTCTTCCTCAGGGCTATGTGCATAGTCCTACGATTTGTCACCGGCTGGTGGCAGAACACTTGATTGAGGTACCAGTTCATCCCAAAATCCAGATATGTCATTATATTGATGATGTTTTGATCCAAGGCGAAACACAAGAGGATGTTCAGACACAATTAGATAGAGTCATTGAGTGTCTGCGTGGGAAAGGTTGGGAGATCAACCCGGACAAATTACAAGGTCCGTCTCAAGCTGTAAAATTTTTAGGTATTAATTGGCATGAGGGACACCGCGAGGTGATCCCTCAAGTTAAACAGAAAATTCTTGATTTTTCGGTTCCGAGGAATAGGAAGGAAGCCCAGAGATTCATTGGTTTATTCGGTTTTTGGCGCCAGCATATTCCTCATTTGAGTCAAATATTGGCCCCTTTGTACCGAGTTACACGTAAAAAGAATGCATTTGAATGGGGTAAGCAACAGCAAGATGCATTTAGTCTGGCGAAAGAGACAATTCAACATGCTATGGATCTCTGGCCTGTACGTGATGGTGATGTGGATTTGAATGTGTCTGTGCAAGGCCCTTATGCAAACTGGAGTCTGTGGCAGAAACAAGGCAGGTGTAAAGTACCATTAGGGTTTTGGACCAAAAAGCTACCTGATGCTGGTGAGCGTTATACACCCTTTGAGAAGCAGCTACTTGCTTGTTATTGGGCTTTAGTGGATACTGAGCAATTGACTTTGGGACATGACATATTCTTGCGTCCTGAAATTCCTATTATGCAGTGGGTTTTGAGTTCACCAAAAACTCATCGAATTGGGCATGCTCAGGAGGCGAGTGTGATTAAATGGAAATGGTACATACAAGACAGGGCACGTGTGGGTCCGAAAGGAGTTGCGTCTTTACATGAGCAAGTGGCGCAAGCACCATCGACTGAGACTGAGAGTGAGTGTTCCGTACCTTTAGAACAGGAGTCTCCTGTCAAGTGGGGTAGACCTTTTGATGATTTATCCGTCGAGGACAGGAACCATGTGTGGTTCACAGATGGGTCAGCAAAGTTTATTGGAACGACACGGCACTGGAAGGCGGTGTCTTATAATCCGATCACACAGAAACTGTTGAGCACAACTGGTGAAGGGAAGAGTAGTCAGTTTGCCGAGCTCTATGCCGTTTACCAAGTTTTGAAACAGGAGTTACCTGGCGTATGCCACATTTTCACCGATTCCTGGTCCACTGCCAATGGACTGGCTGTTTGGTTGCCGACCTGGCATTCCCATAATTGGAGGTTACACTCCAAAGAGTTATGGGGAAAAGAGTTATGGCAAGAGATTTGGGAAATGCTCCCACAGAGTACTGTTACCATCTTCCATGTGGATGCTCACACCCCAATAGACTCTCTTGACAAATTTTTTCATAATATTGCAGATGAGAAATCTAAAATTGCTGAGGCAGTGGTGGACAGACAAGATCCTGATATTGCGGGATTGGCGAAATGGGCACACCAGAAGGCAGGACACTTTGGAGAGAAGGCCACTAGCAGATCATTCTTTGGATTGTTGCTGCAGGATGTGTCGGTACTGTACACCGTTCGGACTACTTCGGAGAGAGAGAAGGGATTCCATCAACCCGGGATGAATTGGGAACCAGGGTGTTGCATTCCTTCAATGCGTGGGACTCGTCATCGAACTTTTGGACGCTCCTGGCGAAAAGAGTGACTGATGCCCCTCACTTCTGTTTGACACCGATGAGATCTGTGCACGATATCCTGGCGACCTGCCTAGTTGCTGTCCCCGCCTCGCTGGAAACCTTAATAAGCATCTTCAACATTTCAAAGGCTCGTCCGAATATTATTCTGGGTGATTTTGCTACTCATGCATATTGTCCTTTATGTACTGAACTGCCGAATGAGCAACTCCCCATCCAATCCCAAATAACTACGTATAATATTACACAAGGCGACCTATGTTTCTTCCTCACATGTAATCCTAATGCAATTTCTGAATGTCTACGTCTCAAGTTAAGAGGCGCCACCTCTTTCACATCTCACGAACGAACTTTGTGTTTCCAGAGGACACCGACGAAATGTATTTCAGTCCAGAACAATATGACTTGCAATAGTTTGGTAGTTACCCCCAGTCACTATCGTGCGATGTTGCTACCTGCCGGATGGCTTTTCTCATGTGGTAATACTTCCTGGCCCTATGTCCCCGCAAACATTTCAGGCGGCCCGTGTGCTATTACTAGGTTAAGTTTGTTGATGTTTTCTTCACATCCAAATGCCAACTCTCGTGTGCTTCGAGATACAGTACTGTTACAGGAGGATTGTGACTCATCTTTGCATTTATATTCCAAGTCTGAATACCTTAGTCTAGCTGTTTCAATTATTGGTGTCCCTGCCTTGGCGGTTTACAATGCCAAATCCATTGGGAAAATGGCTTGCTGGATGGTCAAATCTATTAATCATACTTCTACAGTCTTATCTGACTTGCTATTAGACGCCCAGGGTGAACGTAGAGCCATCTTGCAAAATAGAGCAGCCATTGATTATCTTCTGCTTAAACATGGACATGGCTGCTCAGACTTTGAAGGTCTCTGCTGTTTTAACTTATCTGATCATACACAATCCATTCGTGCGCATATAGATAAATTGCATGATTTAACTAATGAAGTTAGGAAACACATTGATCAGGGCTGGTTTGACTGGCTCTTTAATTGGTTGCCGGACATGCATATGCTACGCCACACATTAGGTGGCATTTTGATTGCTACTGCTGTTCTGATTTCTATCTGTTGTTTTATTCAGTGTATTCCTTCATTGCTTCAATTCTGCACATCTGGTACTAGACATAGATCAGTTAGTTTTGTTTCATATTATTCTTCCACTGATGTCAGTTCCATATAGTAAGATGTATAATAGACTGAAGTCAAGGGTGTAATGTAGTGCTTGATTTTCCCGGCTCTTCTGTATTGTAAAGTGACCAGTATGACTTCAGTCTCTTTCCATCCATGTCTAAGGACTAGAGTAGTGAATAGGGCCTATCTGTTAGACACTTTTGACACAATCCCGTGCTCCTACCCATAGCTTAGGGTCTATATACATAGCCTAGGGGATAGATTTGTTAGCCTTGAGGATAACTTGCCCTATAGTGAGGGTATTTCATAGAGCTGTGTTGAATTCAGGCCTGGTAGGCCTCAAACGGGAGAGACTCCATCTTTCTTTCTGCTCCGGCAGCTTGGGACCTTTCTAGAGGGAGGGGGAATGTTTTAGTTATGAGGTGTTATTCGCTCGGAGAGAACCGGTTCAGGCCGGCCCTTATCGAAGGATTGTATTTTTCTTCATGCCGAAGACACTACATCAGGCCGGCCGGCTGGGAAAGTGTCCTTGGTGCGGGGAGGTACAGGAATTTGGTGGGCGGCAGGTTTCGAGCTGGAAATTTCCATGAGGGAATGCACTTCTATATTAGTGAAAGCCTGAGTAAGATAAGAGCGCTTGCTTCTAGACCATAGGCGGCATCTGGCCGTTAGCAGAAAAGCTATTACTTATTCCAGGGAAGACAGATGACGAACTTGAATCTAAAGAGGACAGAGTAGCCGACGGGGAAGAGGTTCCAGTGACTCGGAGAGGGAGAAGGGAGCAGACCCACAACTGCAGAGGGGTGACTTCCAGGCGAAGCCGAGGCATAGACGAGAAGGGAACCTAGATGACCATTGAGCACGGGCTACGTACCATAAAGGTGAAGTCGACCCCTTTTTCTTTAGAGTGTACAACCTAACCTTTCACTTTCCTTGCAGGTTGTCTATATATATATATATATAATGTGTTCTGCGAATGTGCATGTGGCATTTAAATAAAGTATTTAGCTTATTGTACGTCAGCATGTGTTGTGTACTTTTGTATAGGAGGATAGTCTATTCTTTTAGTCAGAGTTGCCCCAAAATGAACAGAGGTTAATCCTGATCAGGTAAGTGGTAACTGGATGAGGGGGAAAACAAGCCCCTCGAACTAGAGAACAGGGTGTGCTCAACTAATAGTCTTTGTGTGATCTGATATATGGTGATACGGTAATGATAGGATGAGCTCGTGCTAAGGCTGCCGTTTAGGTAGGAGATTCTGGGTCTGAATGAGGCCGCGAGACTGTGTGTGTTGCTACCGGATGGGTAGGAGATTCTGGGTCTGATTGAGACCGCGAGACTGTGTGTGTTGCTGCCGGATAGGTAGGAGATTCTGGGTCTGACTGAGACCGCGAGACTGTGTGTATTGCTGCCGGATAGGTAGGAGATTCTGGGTCTGACTGAGACCGCGAGACTGTGTGTATTGCTACCGGATGGGTAGGAGATTCTGGGTCTGACTGAGGCCGCGAGACTGTGTGTGTTGCTACCGGATGGGTAGGAGATTCTGGGTCTGACTGAGGCCGCGAGACTGTGTGTGTTGCTACCGGATAGGTAGGAGATTCTGGGTCTGACTGAGGCCGCGAGACTGTGTGTGTTGCTACCGGATGGGTAGGAGATTCTGGGTCTGATTGAGACCGCGAGACTGTGTGTGTTGCTGCCGGATGGGTAGGAGATTCTGGGTCTGACTGAGGCCGCGAGACTGTGTGTGTTGCTACCGGATGGGTAGGAGATTCTGGGTCTGACTGAGGCCGCGAGACTGTGTGTGTGGCTACCGGATGGGTAGGAGATTCTGGGTCTGACTGAGGCCGCGAGACTGTGTGTGTTGCTACCGGATGGGTAGGAGATTCTGGGTCTGACTGAGGCCGCGAGACTGTGTGTGTTGCTGCCGGATAGGTAGGAGATTCTGGGTCTGACTGAGGCCGCGAGACTGTGTGTGTATTGCTCGCAGGGCTGTGAAGCCTTGGTATAAATGTATAATAGGAATTCCCTGTCCTTAGGTGGTACATATATATGTGGTTATAAAGGTGCAAAGAGACCCTAGGGAGGGGGTAACGTTCTGTTTTGGGTCAGAAGGGCTCTATTGAGCAGGTTCTACCCAATCCAAAAACCCAAGCAGAACAGCTGCCAACTTATATTACTTTCAGGAATAGAAACTTGGGAAGAAGTAAGACAACTACAGGATGAGGTGGAAGCCAGTGAAAGAGAAGAATGGATAAAAATAGGATGCCAGAGAAGGACAGAGGATGATGTGTGGATATATCTGGATGGCAGGCCAGTAATGCCAGATTGCCTGCTTTCACAGATGGCCAGAATGTACCATGGAGACACACAAATAGGTAGGGACGCCATGATCATGCTCCTTAGACAGGATTGGTTTAATCCAAAGTTCAGGAATGTCGCAGAGAGTCTAAGTCAGAGATGTCTAACCTGTCAACAAATGAATCCAGGCAGTAAAACAGTGGTTAGTTGGGGAAGAATTGGAAAGGCAGAAGGACTATTTGTGAGGTTGCAGGTAGATTTCATTCAATTACCACCTTGTACGGATTGAAGTACATCCTTCTCATAGTTTGCTTATTCTCACGGTGGGTGGAGGCATACCCTACTAGAAGAAATGACAGCATAACAGTCACCAAATTACTGTTAAGGGAATTGATTCCACGATTTGGTTTTCCAGTAACTTTGGAATCAGATAGAGGGTCTCATTTTAATAATAAAATAATTAGATTAATCTGTGAAGCATTTAAAATTGAACACAAAATGCACTGTGCATATCGCCCAGAGGCTTCTGGAGTGGTTGAACAAATGAATGGCACAATAAAGGCAAGATTGGGAAAGGTGTGTGCATCCACCCCGCTGGAGTGGCCTGATGCTGTACCTCTTGTTCTGATGGGACTCAGAAGTATTCCTGACAGAAATACAGGATTGAGTCCCCATGAAATTCTCATGGGAAGAGCAATGAGAGAAGCATGTATACCAGGACACAAACTGTTGAATATATCTGATGATCTGGCATTAGATTACTGCAAAGGATTGGCTGACCTAGTGCGTTCTGTCTCTCACCAGGTTGGAGAGGACGCAGTTGCCAGGCAGCCGATTCAAGTACATGATCTGAATCCCGGTGACTGGGTGGTGGTGAAGAATCACACTCAAGAGTCGTGCCTAGCACCCAGGTGGGAAAAGTCACATCTGGTTATATTAGTTACAACAACAGCAGTAAAATGTGCAGGTTTGCCTAACTCGATTCACGCAAGCCATACTAAAAGAGTACCAGCACCTGACGAAGAGGGACCACAACTGACTCATGCAGTTGGGGCCGCTGAAGGTTGTGCAGCTGAAGGATCTAGGATATCAAATTCTGAAGTAGCTGACCAAGAACAACCAAGCACAAGACAGGACGACTGGATACCAGTGGTTGACAAACCCGAAGTGATTGTAAAGACAAGAAGCAGAACCAGGTGAGAGAGACAGGAAAATAGAGAGGACCAGATAAGTGTAGAAGAACAAGCTCAGGGAAGGGAAAATCAAACTGTTGGAGATCCTGAGCAGGATCAGACAAGATAAGAACAATATACTCAGACAGAGGTGAACGAAAACATTCACAGATCTGAGGAGGGACAGATAGGTTTAGAAGAACACGTTCAGGCTGCAGAAAGCCAAAGTGCAGTAAGACCTGAGCAGGACCAGTTAGGAGAAGAAGAACAAGTTCAGGTGGCAGAAAAGGAACAAATAGAAATAAAACCTGAACAGGGTCAGAAAAGGGAAGAAGAACATGTCCAGGCAGATGAGGCCACAGTTATAAGCCCTGGACTTGGACAGACAGAGAGGGATTCTGAAGACGAAGATAATCAAATTGTGCCACAACTTAACAAAAATAAAAGAACACATGAAGAAAGAGACAGTGCAGTGCAAGCAAAAAGGGTCAGAAGAGGTGACAACTGGCCAGGTGGTGTTAAAGGTTAAAATATCACTTCAGACAATAAGTGAAGAACCTTAACAAGTTAACAAAGTCACTAGCCAGTCTGGGCAATCAACTAGTAGGTCTAAACGAAGAAGTCAAAGACTGAGGATATTAAATAATAAGTTCAAAGGTCCTGAATGGACTTACGTAATTCTTGAAGAATTCGAGAATCTAGATTTAAATGAAGAAAGTGATGAAGAAATAATTGCAGAACAGATTGACAAAGAAGTGAGACCCACTTGAAAAGTCCCAGAATTTAAAAATCCCATAGGCAAATCAGAAATAAAAAGAAAGAGAAATCTTCTTAGTCCAAAATGGCTGATGATAAGGTTACTGGAAGACCAATACGAAATTGCATAAAGAAATGTTATAGAATATGTATATGTAGTATATTTTTAGTACTCATAATTTGTTCATATTAATAGTAGCCATCCCTTATTTGATGATGACAGAAAAGAAAAATAACACAAACACTAATGAAAGGGTAGCTAACTTTAAAGGAGATGGAGTAGCATTAGAAGCATCAGATGAATTAGATTTACACCACACTGTGACAAATAATGACAGTGCTTTAAATGTATTTACAAAGTTATTAGTGCAATATGTAGACACTATGGAAGTTAGTGATTGTTATGTATGTATGAAATCACCAGCATCAGTAGCCGAAGGTGTAAAATATCACCATTTACCATTAACATATGGTTTCTCATGTACTATTTTGTCGAGTTTATTTTATAGAACAGGAAAATTACAGTATTATTATTCTAACGTAGATGTGATTTTTTCAGAGGTTCCTATTCGAAAGAGTATGAACCCAGTTCTTAGTACTAAAGATGCACAGTTTATGGGTGAATATTTCCTAACATTGAAAATAGATATAGCTGAAGCGCCCAAGCACAACTTAACATGTACATTACAAGAGGAAGAAAAGATATTTTTGAATTTAGTGGAGCAAAGGAGACAGGACTTCCAAAGAAAGGCTTCTGAAAAGAAACCTCAGATTCCTCAATGGGCTGAGAAAGAGAAGATTTATACAGCTGGCAAGACTCATGCTGCTATGTCCCTGGATTTTGAAAAGAAAAGGAAGATCTGCCTCCATAGGTTAAAAACTGACTATAACAATGCATTTATTGGTTCAAGTGAATGTGAACCTAATTTCTTAGTTATCGGGGGATGGGGACTAAAAGGTGGAACAGACCCAGTATTTCCTGGAGTTTATTACGTGTGTGGGAATAAAGCCTATTTTAGGCTGCCTGCACATTGGTACGGGAGTTGCTATTTTGGAATAGTATTCCCAAAGGTGTACCATGTGAAAAGAATCACTGGAAGCAATGAAGACACAAAGGAACTAACACGTATCATGAGAGCTAGTTTTTCTGAAATAGTAGGTGATATATTTGGTGCATTGATACCTTCAGTGGGAGTAATTCTGAATTCACGGAAAATGTGTCCGTTATCAACAGTAGTTTATCGTCTATCGACTGATACTGCTGAGGTTTCTTGATGATCAATACAGAAATGGTTGCAATTAGGTCAATGGTTTTACAAAATCGACTTGCTCTTGATATATTATTGGCAAAAGAGGGCGGAGTCTGTAAAATGTTGAAAGCGCAAGATTGTTGCACATATATTCCTGACAAAAGTGTTGAAATTGGAGGATACATTAAAAATGTTACAAAATTTGAAACCACTGAACGTTGACAGTGTATGGAAGAAATTAACAAATAGTATTACTACCATAGGGAGCTGGTTTACTAATATAGGTAAGAGTATTATAGGTCAAATAATACTACCAATACTTGGAATAACAATATTAGTTTTAGCAATAATGACATGGCGCAAATGCTGTACGAAAAGAAAGAGATATGAAGTGAACGTAAAGGGAAAGAAAAGGAAGTATGATGAAATTCAGATGGAAGAAATGAAGGGAGATTTATACAAAAAAGATGAAGAATTTGCAATACCATAATGAAGAAGGAGATGAAAAGACAGAAAAGGCAGTTGAGATGTGCTAAAGTTGGCATCTGATTTGGTGATGGCACAAATGCCATCAGAGTGGGGATTGATGGAGCAAGGACTAGTATAAAAAAAGACTTGCTCGGAAGCAATCCTCTTAAATAACTCGTAACACTGTATTAATCATGTTTGTAAAGACTAATATGCACCCCATTCCATATACTTAGCTTAGAGGAAGCTTGCATATGTGTATTACTAACAAGTAACTGGAGAAAAACTTAAAATGGCTGCTAACGCTGGAATCTGTACTGCGCATGCGTCAACTGCATCTACGTAGGATGACGAACTAAAGCTTGGAGGGAATTTTCTGCATCTGCACTCTTGCTTCTAATATGGCCGCTTGAAGGCTCACATGCTAAATATCTGCCTCGCTAAAACTAAAACATGCTATTTACTAAATGCTAATGCAGGAAGATTTAATTTAAGTGAAAGGGATTAGAGTAGAGATAGGTGGTATACAGTGAAATCATTTCATTTTGATCTTAACGTGTTTCTTTTTGATCTCTCTATTAGTTCGTATTTGGGCCTCAGAGTGATGCCAAAGTTATATTGCACGTGACTGCTCACGCAGGCGCAGTGACTACCAGCCAGAAGCCATAAGGATGTGCTTGGATCTCGTCCAAGGCTGCGTTCGCAACATGTCCTGGGAAAGTGATGGACATCCTGCAAGATGAACAAGACAACTATTGAATGTATTCTTTTTATTGATAAAGATGTGAAATGCGGGTGGAAAATAAAGTTTGGGAAAATAAAATTAAGGGGTGGGACCACTGAGTAACGAACTAGAAATTGTTAAAACTTAGCATGGTGTGATGATCATCCCCCCTTTCCTGCCCAATCAGAATTAGTAGTTTCATAAATTTGAAACATTTAGGGGTGGTACATGCCATTAAAAAGGTATAATTGAGGTAGTTTAGTTAGTTAGTTAAGGAGATGCTGATGGTGATGCTAATGCGGCTGCGGCTGCTGAGAGACCGGGATACTGTCTGTCCGAGAGCTGATCCAATACTGAAGAAGAATCGAATTGCAGAACTTAGAGCCAAGATCTAATTAATTAGAAGAAGATCGCGGAAGAATCGAGGAGGGAAATAAGGCAAAGAATTAGAAGAAGATCGTGGAAGAATTGAAGAGGAAGATAGTGTCAGAGAGGGGTACGATGCAGGCATCGGATCTAGAAGAGGTCATCTATCCTGTCCCTGAAACCTGTCCTGAAACCTTTGTCACCTGAGCTGTCCCAGGGGACCCTTCCAACTCCTTGGCCAAGGGGTTGGTTTCCACACCATCCTAGGTAACTATAATTCTGTATAGTATGTCATTGTACTGCTCTCTCCATTTTCTCCTCTCCAGGTACTGTCATTTGCAATAATATTGTTTAGATGATTTACTGACATATTTGATGGATTGATTTTCCTTCCTTGGAGAAAACAGTGTACGGATTGTATTTTTGCTTTGGCTCACATGAATTTAACTAGATAAACATTTAAACTCTTCCCGAGTCTGTGGTTATTTAAAATATTCAATTTACGTCATTTCACCTTAAATTAGCTTAACTAAAAGGTCCATTGACCAGAGGAAAGTACTTTTGATTTAAAAAGATATTAAAGAAATGTTAAGGTAAATTAAACTTGTAAGCATATCACACAAATTGACCCCAGTGGCACTTTACCAGTTTACGTGAATGTGTGTTTATGGGCCCAGGTGAGTATGTGGATTGTGAGTATTTCTAGCTGGTAACCTGCTGGATCACAGGCACTTGCTTTGATAGAAAGGTGGATGTTGTTTATACCCTGGACAACTGGCACAGTCTGGTTGGCTCTAAATTCCATTATTGAACCCCGTCTGGGTTCTTTGCCTGGTGAGCACATCTCCTCGATATCCCTCTTTTATACTTGTGAGAGCCTCGCCCGTGTGTTTGCACTAGGCACTTAACCCTTCTCACCCGTGGGAGTGCGGTTGATCGCGTAATGCATACAGTTCTCTTCCCAATGGCAACTGATTCTCTCTCCTCTCCTTCCTTCTTTTATTCTCTCTTACATTGCGTAAAACATCTCAGGCATGAATTGCAATGTTCTGATGATTATCCTGTTCTTGTGTAAGGACCGAAACATCATCGATTCTTACGCACTAACATTATTAAATGTATAAAATAATGAACTTAGGGGCAGAAGTGCTGCTGTACATTCGTGTGTGACTATCCAATTTTTTGATTTATGTCAAACATTATTCCCTGAGTCTTTTTGTTTATTTAATTTGTGCCTATTATGATTGTGTCTCCACCCACCCACCTACTGATTTTATTTTATTTATTTGTTAAATAAATGTGATTTTAATTTATCTAAAGGACATTGCGTCTAGGCATAATTGTTCATCCAGTAACAACTTATACATGCTTGGTTTAGGTTTAATTCTGTTTTATTGTCCCATTGGCAAATCAAGAAAAACATCGCACCGTGAGAAAGTCTCTACATGCTTGGTTTAGTGGCCTCTGTTCCTTTATAACTTTCTAAAAGTGTCATTTTCAGAATTGTGATGAAAAAATCAAATTTTACACTAAAAGAAGGCTTTTGATAACAATTCTTTAGACACCAAACACGACTTGTCTACTTTGTCCCGAATTAGAAGTGACAGTTTATGAAATGCAATAAGGTAACTCCAGTGATATTCTATGGGTGAGGTTGGCTTTGCAGTAGTGAAAAACGTCTTTCGTTTCTCACTTACAGGACATTTAAAATGTAAAAGTACATATCCTACTTTTTAAACATGCTGCACCCTGCTCTCTGGGCTGTGCAAGGCCTACCCTAGGGTTATCTTATATGCATTAAAAAGGAAGATTTAGGCCTGGTAAAAGGCTTATTTTGCCAGGTCCAACTGTAAGTTTCAAATGGCACCCACAGGCTGTTGTGGTAGCCTGAGACTTGTTTAAAGGGCTACTTAGGTGGGTGGCACAATCGGTACTGCAGGCCCACTTTACTAGGGACTTACATGTAAATTAAACGTGCTAGTTGGGTATAAGCCAGTTCTACCAGACTTTAAGTAGAGAGCACAAGTACTTTAGTGGTGGTTAGCAGTGGTAGAGTGCACAGAGTCCTAACATCAGCAAAAACGACATCAACAACCCCGTAGGGTTGAAGGCAAAAAGTTAGGGGATAATACTCCAAGGATGCCAGGTCTAACAGCCCAAAAATGTTGAGACAGATAATAAATGACTCACCTAATGACATATTAATTGGCATGTGGGTACACAAGCCAGACAATCTGGAAGATAAATATTCCCATGAAAAAGCATGCTTGGATCTGTCGGGGTTTGGGCCCATGATGAGTACTTCCATTTTGTTGGTGTTTAGTTGTAGGCAGTTGTTTTTCATCCATTTGGCAGCGGCTTCCATGCCCTCTCGAAAGTTGTGTCTGGCTGTGTTGGGTTTGTTGGATAGGGAGAGGATGAGTTGGGTGTTGTCTTCGTATGACACAATGTTGAGTCCGTAGGTTCTGACGATGGGGGCGAGTGGAGCCATGTAGATGTTGAAGAGCGTCGGACTGAGGGAGGAGCCCTGGGGTCTCTGCAGGTGGTAGGTGTGGGGTCCGAGAGGAAAGGGGGGAGTCTGACCCGCTGCGTTCTGCCAGAGAGAAAGGAGCGGATCCAGTCGAGGGCATTGTATTGGATCCCTGCGTCGTGGAGTCTGCGTATTAGAGTACAGTGAGAGACTGGGTCGAATGCCGCAGAGAGGTCAAGGAGGATGAGGGCTGATGTTTCTCCTTTGTCAAGTAAGGTGCGGATGTTGTCTGTTGCGGGGAGGAGGACGGTTTCCGTACTGTGTTTTTTTCTGTAGCCGGATTGAGAGGAGTCGAGGATGTTGCGCTCTTCGATGAATGTGGCGAGTTGGCTGTTGATGGCTTTCTCGATGACTTTCGCTGGGAAAGGGAGCAGGGTAATGGGTCTGTAGTTTTTGAGGCCGGTGGGGTCCACCGAGGGTTTCTTCAGGAGGGGGTTGACCTCAGGGTGTTTCCAGTCATCGGAGAACGAGGCGGTTGCCAGGGAGCGGTTGATGGTGTGGCAGAGCATGGGTGCGATGGTGTTGGCGGCTCTGTTGAAGATGTGGTGGGGGCAGGGGTCCTTGGGGGCTCTGGAGTAGATTGACTTCATCGTCTTCAGAGTGTTTTCGGTGGTGAGGGCTGTCCAGTTGTCAATCGTTGGCTTCAGGGTGTCGGGGTGGTCGGTGAGGGTTCAGTGTGTTGGTTGTCTTCGTCAAAGTTGTCGTAGATGCTCTTGATTTTTCTTGATTTTGTGGTGGCAAAGGTGCTGAGTTTGTCGCAGAGGTCTTGTGAGGCAGGGATGTTGGTGGACTTGGTGGGTTGGGCGAACTCCTTGATGATGTTGAAGAGTTATTTGCTGTTGTGTGCATGAGTAAAGATTCTGTCTTCAATCAATTTGTTTCTCGTATCTCGGATGAGTTGGTGGTGCGCATTGGTGGCGGCTCTGAAGTTGTTGTGGGCTTCTGTGGATTTGGTGTTCCTCCAGGCCTTTTCGAGGAGGCGGCAAGTGCGTCTGGACTCTTGAAGTTCGGTGGTAAACCATCTGGCTTTCTTGGCGTGGGTGTTGTTGTTTTTATCTTGAGGGTGGTGTTGGCGCTGTCGGAGATCCATCTGTGCACGGTTCGGGCTGCGGTGTTGGGGTCATGGCTTTCCATGATGGTTGGGGTGGAGTTGTTGAGTGAGGAGGTTAGCTGGTCGTCAGTGATTCTGGTCCAATTTCTTTGTTGGAGCAGGTGCTGGTGTCTGTGGATGGTGGGTGTTCTGAAGGTGAAGTGGACGCATCAATGGTCCGTCCATGGGAGTTTGGTGGGGTGGCTGAAGGGAGGGTCGAGGTTGTGTCCTGCTGAGTGCGTGGGATTGGTCATGATCTGGCGGAGTCCGATATTGTGGAGCTTGTCCAGGAGGGATGCAGTGCTGGGGTTCAGTCGGTTGTTGAGGTGGAAGTTGAGGTCTCCCAGCAGGGTATAGTTGGTAGGCGCGATGGCATGCGGGGAGATGATGTCCGTGATGGAGTTGACGAAAGGTCCGCGGGGTCCCGGGGTTCGGTAGAGGAGGGTTCCTCGGAGGGTGGAGGTAGGACTGGCCGTTAACTTGAAGTGAAGGTGTTCCATCAGGTCTGTGGGCTCATCAGGGAGTGTGCTCAGGCGGAGGGTTGATTTGTGGATGATGGCAATTCCTCCTCCTGGGCGGGTGGGGCGGTCCTTCCTGGAGATCTTGTATCCTTGGGGAATGGGGATGGCGAAGTCCTGCCCCGAGGTGGCGTTGGTCCATGTTTCGGTGAAAAATGCTACTTGGTGCTGTCGAGGAGGTCCCAGATGGTGATGCTAGTTTGCAGTTATTGTAGTGGCCTGGGTTGAGAGCGTGGAGTGCCGCTGGGTCGTAGCGTCGGCAGTGCAGAGATCCAGGGTTCCGGGTGCTGGTCGCGGTTGGGTGGCGGACGGGGGCAGACGGGCTTGCCTTCGGCACGCCTTCGGTGCGCCAGCGGCGTGGCCGCACAGCGGCCGGCATTATATGGGGGAGGTGGGAAGGAGGCATGGCTGGGAGGTGGGAGCGAGGACGGCGGAGGGGAGGGGCCGAGGGGGCAGCAGCGGCGGGAGGGGGAGCGTGGAGAACAAGCGGGAAAAAAGATGGGCAGAAACGGCACGACCGAGCAGTGGGGCACAAAAATCACAGTACAAACAGAGGGGCACAGTAATTACAATAAGAAAAAACAGTGGGGCACAGTGATTACAATAAAAAAAAAGAGGTGCAACCAGCGATAAAAGGTGCTGGAAAAAGGGGAAACAAGCAAGGCTAAGGACAACAGGCAATCGGGGTGCAAAGTGGGGGAGGAAAAAAAGGAGGAGAGTCACAGGAGGCAACCTGGGCTCAAACCCCTACCAGCCTGGCAGAGGCACAGCACAGGCAGATGGCAGACCGGTGCTACGGGGTGTGAGAGCAGGTCCCTGGCCGAGGTCAGAGGTGCTGCTCACGCTCACCACTCAGAGGCCGGCATTATATGGGAGAGGTGGGAGGGAGGCACAGCTGGAAGGCGGGAGCGAGGACGGCAGAGGGGAGGGGCCGCACGGGCATCAGCGGCAGGAGGGGGGAGCATGGAAAATGAGCAGGAAAAAAAGACAGGCAGAAACGGCACGAATGAGTAGTGGGGCACAAAAATCACAGTACAAACAGAGGGACACAGTAATTACAATAAGAAAAAATCTGTGGGGCACAGTGATTAGAATAAAAGAAAAGAGGTGTAACCAGCGATAAAAGATGCTGGAAAAGGGGGCAACAAGCAAGGCTAAGGACAACAGGCAATCGGGGTGCAAATTGGGTGAGGAAAGTCACAGGAGGCAACCTGGGCTCGAACCCCTACCAGCCTGGCAGAGGCACAGCACCAGCAGATGGCAGACCGGAGCTACGGGCGTTGAGAGCAGGTCCCTGGCCGAGGGCAGAGGTCCTGCTTGCGCTCACCACGCAGCGGCCGGCATTATATGGGGGAGGTGGGAAGAAGGCACAGCTGGGAAGCGGGAGAGAGGACGGCAGAGGGAAGGGGCTGTGGGGGCAGCAGCGGCGGGAGGGGGTAGCGTGGAAAACGAGCGGGAAAAAAAGACGGGTAGAAACGGCACAAAGGAGCAGTGGGGCACAAAAATCATTGTATAAACAGAGGGGCACAGTAATTACAATAAGAAAAAACAGTGGGGCACAGTGATTACAATAAAAGAAAAGAGGTGCAACCAGCGATAAAAGGTGCTGGAAAAGGGGGTAACAAGCAAGGCTAAGGACAACAGGCAATCGGTGTGCAAAGTGGAGAAGGAAAAAAAGGAGGAGAGTCACAGGAGGCAACCTCGGCTCGAACCCCTACCAGCCTGGCAGAGGCACAGCACAGGCAGACCGGAGCTACGGGGGTGAGAGCAGGTCACCGGCTGAATCATCAAGGTAAATATTGTTTACAACGATTTTTTTACAACGCGGACTTTGACCCCGCATACATTTTCTCCGCATAGTGCACTTACCCCGCATACCATTACTCCGCATTTTTTTATTCCGCATGTGCATTTAAAACGCATGCCTTTACAACTCAAATCGTTGTAAAGGTATGTATGGTAAATGCACATGCGGAGTAAAAAAAAAAAAGATTTTGGACGATCCACATCATTGTGAGGAAACAGGCCTTTCTGTTTCCTCACATCAACGTGCACCGCCCCTCACAGAAAGACGACATGATGCAGGAAGCAGAAGGCGAGAAAAACAACGAGGAGAGAGAGGTAAGGCGGAATGGGGAATGGGAATGGGGTGGGCGTTAATTTTTTTAGGGGTTAGGGTAGTGTTTGTGTAGTGTAGGGTTGTATTTGTGTAGTGTAGGGTAGTGGTTGTGTAGTGTAGGGTAGTGGTTTAGGGTAGTGTTAGTGTAGTATAGTGTAGGGTAGTGTATGTGTATGTGTAGTGTAGGGTAGTGTTTTAGGGTTTAGGATAGTGTTTTAGGATTTAGGGTTGTGGTGTTGGTGTAGTTTAGGGTAGTGTTTGTGTAGTGTAGGGTAGTGTTTTAGGGTTTAGGGTAGTGTTAGTGGAGTGTAGGGTATTGTTTGTGTAGTGTAGGGTAGTGTTAGTGTACTCTCACTTACCTGTAAAACTTTTACTAGGAGTATACCTTTACCACGCATGCCTTTGCATTGTAATGGCATGCGTGGTAAAAGTATAGTCGTGGTAAAAGTTTGTGTTATTATAAATTGCGGGGTGATAGAATTTGCGTTATAAGGATTTCGTGATGACGGTATGCGGAGTGATTGTTAGCGGAGTAACGTGATATATTCATCATCAACAATTTGATAATATTTAAAACTTATGGTATGGATTCTAAGCAAGCTTTCAGTATGAGAGACTCAGGGGCTTAATTTCAAGCCCGTTGCACCACCGGTGCATCGCTTTTATTATGGGAATATGTGACATACTGGCGACGCGAAGGGCTTGTAAAGAAGACCCCCAGGGTATATTTTAGTCACTGTATATAAATTTGAATCATCTCCAATTACAGAAATACACAATCACATAGCTTATTCACTGAATCATTTCTCTTTTCAAAAATGTTTTACGGATTGAGGGTTGTTCAATTAACAGAGAAATTTAATGGTATTAGAAATTGAGGAACGCAAATTTATATTTCCATTGGTAAATTACGTATTCTCTTCATTGTTTATTAAAACACTAACTAGCATTCTTAGGCTAGATGAATGTACCTTCCCATTGGGTACTTTCTTCGTATGTAAACAGTTTATAATGGATTTCTTGCTTTATTAACAAATTGCAAGGCAGAATGTATTTAATACTGTACTTTCAAATGACAAATGCTGTTTAATTGCCTCACCAAAATCGAATATTATACAAGATGTTTATATTATTGAAAAATGGGTCTGTGAGAAATTGGGTTGGTGGTTGACTGGGGTGTGAGCCCTAGTCAAGCAACAGCCGCAATCCCATGCAGGGTGAACCACAAAAAGTCACTAAATTAACCTGCGTCTAACCCTGGGTAGGTTAGCACAAAAGCAGTCAGGCTTAACTTAGAGGCAATGTGTAAAGTATTTATGCAGCACACAAGCAATACAATACAAGAAGAATCTCAAACCAATTTATAAAAATAGAGTAAATGTTCCTTAAATAATTTCACACCAAAATGAGAAAAATTCAATCCGCAGAACCAGAGGTATGAATTTTAAAAGTTTTTAGTGTATTCATGCGCTTAAAAGATCAAAGCGACACCCGCGGACCTCTAGTTGCGCGAGGCCAGCTCAAAGTCAAAAGTGAAGGCCGACCGCGATGGAGGCTGGTTCAGATACAAGAAATGGATTGGCCCGGTCAGCGCATACCTTCGGACTTAAAGTAAATCTTAAAGAAAAATGTCTGAGAAGGTAGAAGATCAGTGGGGCAAGGCTGCAGGATTGTCAGAGGAAGGAGTGACATCATCGGATGGCCATGGAACAAAGCTACGGTGATGATTTTTACCTTCCAGCTTAGTCACCAAAATGGAAGTAGTAAATCTGCAGCCAGACGAGCCAGGGGGCTCCTAGCTGAAGACAGTCCCACGAGGTTGGATACCCCTTTGGCGAAGGACTGCTGAAAAGGATTTGCTGTTGCGGAAAAGAACGCTGCAGGAGAAGTCGCGAAGTCAATCCAACCGCTGATGCACCTCAGACGGATAGGGAAGCAGATTTTTCTCAGTCTCCTTCTAGTTCTCAGAGAAAGTTTTGGCCAAATTTTGTCCAAGTCTTCAGTTTTGGAAATTGGCTATCTGGGCACCTTTAGCACCACAACCAAGGGTCAAAGACTGGCAGGACACAACTTGGAGGTTCATGACTCACTCAGGCCGGGTCCAGATACAGGTTCAAGATCGTATGTGCCTTTTATGTCCCTGTGGCTCTGAACAGGAGGCCATCAAACTAGCATTTGGAGTCACTTCTGGTAGTCATGGGTGCAGGTAAAGGTGCAGGGCTCAACATCAGGACTGGCCTCTGAGGGTTGAAGGCACGCTCCAGGCACCAAACCAGTCCTTCCAGGTACAGCAGCAGCCTGGTAGAGTGCACAGCAGGTCACAGCAGCAGGTCATAGTAGCAGGTCCAGAAATGAACTGAAAAGTAGGTCTGAAGGTCCTATTTTTATACCCTAGTGCCCTTCTCTGGAGGGTGGGAGAAGCTTCTGGAAAGGTACATTGGAGTGCATTGCATTTCCTGACTTCCCTGCCCTGGCTCCAACCTAGCTGCAATGACAATGCAGGGTTGTTAGCCCCTTTGTGTGTAGACAGGCACAGCCTCTCCAGGTATAAGTGGGGCTATGTTCAGTCCCTTCTCCCATCCTACCAGTAGGTGGCTCATTAAGGCATACTTAATCCTTTTATTGTGTGATTGTCTGGGAGGAATTCTCAAAGTCTAACTGTCATCTACACCTAGTCACGTGACCCAAAACAGTTGAGGGCAGGTAAATGCCAACTTTCTTAAAGTGGAATTTTCAAAATTTTAATCAAAAATCAGATTTTACCATTAAAGAGGGCTTATCATTACAATTTCATTGGTGTCAAACATGATATATCTACCTGCTTCAATTGGAAATGACGCTTATTAAATGAAAAAAGGAAACCCAAATGTTATCCTATTGGGAAGGGGTAGGTCTACAGTAGTGAAAAACTATTTTAGGAGTATTTCACTACTAGGACATGTAAAACTTAAAAGTAGATGTCCAACCTTTTAATTATGCAGCACCCTGCCCTATGGGCCGTGGAA
This sequence comes from Triturus cristatus, assembly GCF_964204655.1. Lineage (NCBI taxonomy): Eukaryota > Metazoa > Chordata > Amphibia > Caudata > Salamandridae > Triturus > Triturus cristatus. The sequence goes on along the minus strand of NC_140588.1, from coordinate 334,998,331 downwards.
GGGCCTACCTTCGGGGTGATGTATATGTGAAAAAATGTGAGCTTAAGGCTTGGCAACGGGGTTTAAAAGCCAAATCGACATGGCAGTGTGTCACAGCATTAAGGCTACAATGGCAGGCTTGGGACATGTTTTGGAGGGCTACTTCAGTGGGTGGCACAAGAAGTGCTGCAGGCCCACTGGTAGAATTTAATTTACATGCCCTGGGTATATGGTATATTACTTTACTAGGGACTTACAAATAAATTAAATATGCCAATTGGGTATAAGCCAATCTAACATGTTTCAAAGAGAGAGCATAAGCACGTTAGCACTAGTTAGAAGGGCACAGAGTCCTAACACCAACAAAAACTAATTACAAAGAAATAGGAGGAGGAAGACAAAACGTTTGAGCATGATCCTGCAGAATGAGACAGGTCCAACAGGGTCATATCTAGTTAGGTTGGAAAAAAGATGCTGTTTTCTAACAGAAGGATTCAGCTAGTTACTCTGAGTGAACGGATTGAACGTTGTAAATGTGAGTTACATCCACCACCACTAGAAACAATTAGGCTGCTGTCTTAGCTTAATTGTATTATGTTTTTATATGAAAACCGTGACACATTTGCGAGCATAGTGTCATTATTATTAAAGCGAGACAAACATTAACACAATGCATCAGAAATAGCCTCACACAGAGTTAGCCATAAAGAGTTATCGTGTTTAAATACACTTTCACAAACTTCATGATCTTTTGGATTTAGTCTTTTTAGGTCTCGCCTAGACAGTGCTTGCACTGTCTCTCCGAGACATGCAGTATACACTTTAGTGGGGAAGCTTCGTGGAAGCTCCGCCCACTCGCCGCCCATCTTTTTCATTGGATTAGGTCAGTAAATGCTGCTTTCCGATTTGTTTAAGGATTGCTAGTCCCTCCTCATGACGATTATGTCGTCATTAGTAACCTTCCAAGGCTACTGGCCCCTTCACTTGCGCACTTTCTTCTGGCACCCGGCCTGATCACAATAGTGCGCACGTGATGACGTGCTCTCTTCCTGGCCGGTGTTTTGTTGTTTTTAGCTCCATGTCTGTAAGCGCTCCCCCTGCCTGTGCGCGCATACCCATCAAACCGCATCGGCATGTTTTCACTCCAGGAAACAGATGACTTTTATAGATTTATATAGCGCGAACTTGCCCCGGATATTGAAGTGCTTTACATGAGCACCGATTGCATTACACAAGGACACATTCAGGCACGAGGAGATAAAGTGATTTGCCCAAAATCACAGAATGTGGATGCGACCCCGAGGCTCGAACCGGGGTCTCCAGCACCAAAGTCGGCAATCTAGCCGTTGGACCAAATCCGCTCACTTTGTTTAATGGGAGTGAAAGAGAATATCGCCAAAACAACATAAATGAAAGCACCACCGAACCTCTGTCCACTTGGAATTAAATAGTTTCCAATTTAAGTAAAAACGTTTTTTTCTAATTCTAATGATGTTGTATTTTTTTCAAACACGTTTGAATTCAAAATTAAATTATCACCTACATGTAAACCCCTGCAACTTACTTTTAAAACTAAATTGTTTAATTTTAACAGCCATCGCGTTATCGATGCCTTTTAGGAAAATGCAATATTTTTTCGAATCGAACCACGTATAGGAGGCGTTCCCATATCAACATGTCTGCCGGTTTCCATTGACTACATCGAGGACTCCCTTGTCCTTTTTCTATGCCGTTGAACTGTTCATTGTCTCACGCTTGTTGTATGGTTCTATTGTCGATCTCGACTGTGGGGTAAACGTCTGTATGTGGATGGTAAGTATGCCCTGTGCCCCCGGTACCTTTGGTGTTTGGCTTGCTTAAATCTTGTTTTTTTAAACTGGTTTTCTTGATAGATGCATGTATCTGCATGATTGATAGTGCTTCACCTTAGTTTGTTGTAACGTAATCGGATGCACGTAATAAGGATCCCCGGTGCCCTGAGTATTTCCTGCATGCGCTTGTGCTGTTTGTAATGCATTAGGGCAACCGGGTAGTAAGTAGCCCAGATCCCGATGCCTGTTCTGAGTTGAATCATACATATGGTCATCCAGCCGCCCTGAATTTGCCGGGACAGTCCCTGCTTTTCACCAGCAGTTCTGAATGATTTCAGGAGATTTAACTCATGTCCCGTTTTTTATTGACGGCCGACTGAAAGCTGTGTGCAGTGTGTTTAAACAAAGCAATTTAATTAACGGGTATCATACTGGCTATAAAAATTGCTGTTTATTTATTTTCTGTGTGCCTCTTCTGTAGTTCCCTGCTAATGAGCATCATCATTCAGTGCGCTCGTTTGATGTATGTAAAATTGTAGTGCTCCTGCAAACACTGCCCAGGAAAATTCACCAAATCAGTTGAAATAAGCGAGTTGGAGTGCTAGCTTCTCTCACTCCCAGAGCAAGCAGCACGCCAGCTGCAGGAGCAGGCAGTGCTCACCGGAGGAAGCAGGCAGTATGAACAGTGAAGATGCACATTCAAACGGAGCTGTCAGTCAGAGCAGGACGTTCAGGATTGATCATACAATTGGAGCAGTCAGTGGTGTATGGATCAGGTTTTAGGAGCAGGACAGTGAGTACAAGCAGGCAGTACTTTAATAGCTGGCGACAGTCAGTAGGGGTGCGCAGTAGCCAATTAAGACTGGTGCTGGGCATGAGCGTGCAGTCTAAGCAGCCAGCCGGAGCAGTCAGAATTCAGTGTGTAGTCAGAGTGAGTGGAACGTATGAGCAGCTCGTTGTTATGTAGTAGGGAGCACAAGGCACAGTATGCGTGAGGAGGCAGCGTGAGCTGGCAGTGAGTTAGGACAGTAAGAGCAGTTAGTAGGGAGCGTGAGTAGTCAGTAGGACCTGGTAGTGTGCGGAGTAGTAAGCACTCCACAGCAGTAGGCGGAGCGAGCAGTCACTGCAGTGTGAGAAGGCAGTGTGAGCAGTCAGTTGTAGCAGAAAGAGTGAGTGGTCATTAGCAGCTGTCTATTAGGCGCAGGCAGAGTGAACTGTTAGTTGGAGGAGGGGGACTGATCAGGCAGGGCGAACAGTCAACCGGAGCAGACAGAGTGACTGGTCAGCAGAAGCAGGCGGAGTGAGCAGTCAGTAGGAGCAAACGAGACGATCAGGCAGAGCAAGCAGTCGAGAGGAGCAGCCAAAATGAAATGCCAGCAGTAACAGGCTGTGTTAACAGTCAGTAGGAGCAGGCAAAGTGAGCAGTTAGTAGGAGCAGGCGGGGTGAACAGTTAGTAGGAGCAGGCAGAGTGCAGTCAGTAGGAGCAGGCAGAGTGACTGTTCAGCAGAAGCAGGCAGAGTGAACAGTCAGTAGGAGCAAACAGGGCGATCAGGCAGAGTTGCGACAGGTAGGAGTGATTTGGGACATCCTCGCTGGTCTCGGGTTAGCTGAGCAGAAAGGCACTTGGAGTTTTCTGAATTGAATTCCTCAAAGTTTCCTGGTTGCAACATCTTTTATCCTGCTTAATGTCTGCAAGTTTATATTCCACAACACCTACAGTATACATTGTAGGAAGATGGTGTTTGTTTAGGTGGCCTTTGCGTGGTATTTCTTCCTTAGCTTTTTCTTCCCTCTGATTTGTGCATACATTCTTCATTTTCACCCAAAATGTCCCTAGTTTTAATTGTTTCGTTGAGGAGATGACTCTTACGAGAGAGTATACGACTGAAAATTAGTATCCTGCAGATGCTTGATATTTTTGTCTCAACCATAACTTAAACACATTAGCAGTGCCAATAGCTCTGTCTAAACACTTAAGAGGTCCCAAAGGCGAGACCGATGCATTGCAAATGCTTGTTTTAGAATTGGTTCCAATACTTTTAGTGGGCATACTGATTGATATTGTTGATGAAGATATGAAAGGCCTAGTACTCTGAAGAGGTGTTTATGGGTGAAACACAGAAATACAGAATGATCTGACCATGACTGCAACCACTACTGGCAACACACAGAATGATATGTGATAGTGGAAGAGGGGAAAGGGGAACGAAATAAGAGAGAAAACAGAGACGCTGGATATCATTCTTCTATCTAGTTGCTCTGCTGGGCGCAGACGTTTGCAGGTTGAAAATGGTATCTAAAAGTAAGTAGGAGATCCTTAATATTTTATTATGAATGTTTAGCATCTAACTCACACAGTGACAGCCATGTACCTTGAAGTTATTTCTGTGAAACCAAGTCTCTGAGGACCTGATATGAAGCTGATTTTCCTGAAACTGAAACGTAGCAAAACATAAGTAATAAAAAGGAAATGCATTAACTTCCCTTCCTAATAGAAAGACAACTACCTTCAGCTTCATACATATGCACTTTCTGCTATGGATTTGCTTTAAGTTCTGACTTTTCTGTGATGCAACTGAAAAAATAATTCACATTCATTAACTGACCATGATTTCAAATCTTAAAACATATGCATCATCACCTTAATATCAGTTATACTTTAAATGCTCATCACATATATAAATCATAATCACCGATGCTTGGTGATTGAATTCCATCTGTCAATTCACTAACTAATTCAAGTTTGGAAACAATGTGACAGTCAAAAGTCCACTAAACATCAGTTCAAATAACACTTCAAAGTTAATTTTCCATTTGACTGGATATCCATATTACTTCTCTGAAAACCAGAAGGTTTTTCAGCAGTTTCGCAAGCAGAAAATATTTTTATTAAAAACTCTGTTCACAATCCATGATGCAAGGGGCCTGGCTGCAGCAACATCAAAGCATAATTGTCCATCAAGGACAATGTGAAACCTGAGGGAAGTTATACTTCATTATCCAAGATGGTCGCCTTCATTTCCAAACACTGCAAGAGTAGAAAGGGTCTGAGACCTGTAGTTCATTTTCGGACAGCGTCGTGCAGAACAACCTTCATATGCACAAAGCCTTCCTTCAGGCTGTGCAGATGCAATGCTTGTTGTGAACTCTGAAGATGCTGAGGAAGATCATCAACTGGCTTCCAAGCAACACCAGAAAAACCATTACTCATACCTTAGTCACCCACAGGTTGGACTATTAGAATAACCTCTTTGCCGGGATCCCCAAGCACATCACCAGAAAAATCAAACCTGAACTCAACAGCCAGACTCGTCCTCAACCTCTCACACAGAACTCACATCATGCTATACCTCAGGGATCTCCACTGGCTCTGGATACACAAACACGCTCATTTAAAACACCTCACTCACACATTCAAGGCACCACAGATTTTAGGTCTTACTTCCCTGAGCAGTTGCTTCCCCTCCCACCAATTACCCAGACACCTCGCTCCAGAGGACTCCTCACACATACCCCCAGATACACAGATTCATATCAGGTGGTTGGGGGTTCTCTTACATTGACCCTAAAGTTTGGAATGATCTCCCACCCCACATCAGAACCTCCTCTTCTCTTGAATTCTGCAAGAATCTGAAAACCTGCCTTTTCAATTAACCAACCTATCCTATGCAGGGTTAAGCATACACACCTGCCAGGATACTGTCGCAGGTAGATAGTGTGCTTTACAAATACTCATAACAACATAACCTATAATAACAGCACAGAGTCTAGTAGATGAATGTGCGAGTGAAAGAGGGATTCTGATTCCACTGCAATGAACCTCTGCCAGTGTCGAAAGGCTGTGGTCAGAGACTTTCAAAGGCAGGCGGCTCAACAGCCAATCAAGAACTTTCCAATCTCCTTCAATGAGAAACAGACATAAAACGTGCTATTAGTCACACCCACTCCAACCTCACTTTTCTTCTACCTCATCCCTCCATGTTTTGAGCTGCAGCACAAGGCTGTCAGATACATTACTGGTTTTCCATGAAGGTGTGGTTAGGAGGATGGGACAGAAAAGTTGAAACAAGAAAAAAACCAGCAAAAGAGACTCACGCTCCTGGAATGTAACGTGCAGTCAGTGCAGGTATGTATAACAGTGGATCAGACTTGCTAATAAGGATGAGAAGACGTCATTTACATATGAAGATATCTCTAATATGGAGCACTTGAACAACTTGGAAAAATATTAAAGGAACCCAAAAGCAAAACAGATGCAAACCAATATGTTTTTTTTTCTGAATTGGCATGAGGAGGCCAACAAACATGTAGAAGTCTCAAATTTGGGGTAACGAAGTACCCATTTGAGGGACTGGGTTAAGGCCTGTGTTCCTCCTGTTTTGCCTCTTCCTTGTTTAGTTGACTAAATAGCACCCGATAAAATAGAAATAGCAGAAGGAAAGAAGGGGGACATATTGGATTTTTTGAATGCTCCCATGCTGGTGAGTGATGCTGGGGCTGAACCAGCTGTGGTGCTCGGGAAAGGAGCAGTGGCAGCAGCATAGCCATTCGAGTGGGTACCTGCATTTGAAGTGCAGGTGAGTGTGACGCACACGAAATTCCCTACTATTCTTATGCCCAACATCGTAGTGGTGGGTCAATGCACTTGAATATAATCTGGGCTAGTCTAAGGTGTACAGAGAGAAAGAGAGCATGAAAGAAACGCCCGAAATCTGACATAGTGACGTAGACAGCGATAACTCCCAGGATGACCCTTTCCAATCTATAAATGCTTTCCTCCCCTCAAGAGAGAATGGCAGCCCTGGGACAGTGGAGAGAGGCACCATTCATGTCGCCTGGGACACTGCTGGCCTAGTAAATATAAAAAGACAATTCCTCAATAACCTGGATGATACCCAGAAAGTACTCGAAGTGCTGCAGACAGTATTTGAGTCTTAAACGTAATTGGGCTGATGTAAATCAGCTGTTATGCCGTATTGTACCAAGTGAAGCTTCTTTGATTAAAAAGAGTAATTGAACTCGGCTATGCTACTACTGGAATAAAATCAGGAATTGTACAAAATATGAGGGTGTAGCTCCTCCCAAATACCCTAATCACTTGAAAGATGCAATTGAATTGTATTATGGCGCGATGGAGACAAAAGGGGATAATGACAGTAGGAGCTTTTTACAATAAAGATTATGTTCTCCCATTCTCTGTATGGTTCTCCGCAAAAGAGATTTCTTTAAGTTTTTCAGATCCGGGGTTTTTTGCAGAGAAAGCTGAATCAGGTCGCAGTAGCTAAAAATGCTTTGATCGAGGCAATTCGACGGGGAGATAGGATTGGCAGCCTATATGATGGTTTTGTTGAAACTCATAAGGATGATTTGGAGGCTCAAAATCTTACATTGACTATTACACTGTGCCGAGGCGGGGACATTTTGCAGGAATCAATTGAGATGGCAGAGAAGATCTTGATTTCGTCTAATTTGAAGGCAAAGCATTTAAAAACCATGTTTAACCTTTATTATACTCCGGCAAAAATGTTTAAATGGGGGGGGGGGGTCTAAATTAAGTCAATTTCTCGGGGGAATGGAGGTTTTCTTAACTGATTTAATTGGTGCAGAAATTACAATTACACCCACAGCGATGTTACTGGGCCTGGTGGAGGGGTTGGTGACTACCCAGGTTACGCAGCAAGGAAGGTATTTGATATTAATGGCTACTGCTGGCTGTGGCCCGACTCTGCATAGCCTCGTCCTGGTTACATCTTTTGAGAGGTGGAGAGCAAGATTTTATGCCATCTTTAATCTCGAGCATAGTTTATATTCTCTTAAAGGGCCACGGAGACGTATATTGGGTTTAAGGATTTGGAGGTTAATGTTAGATCATATGAATGCCGAATGAATCGTGAATCTTTATGCTTTTAACTATTTATTCCCTTACTCTGTTGGTTATCTTTCTTATGCACTTTATGAATCTATGATATATGGTATTTTTTTTATGTCCTTATTCTTTAAATGAATCTGCTTAATAGTGACATGTAATGGCAATAAAACATTTATTTAAAAAAAAAATGAATTTTATTGTGGTACTGTACAAGCTACATAGAAGGTGCTGGAAGCTGCAGTTGCTACATTTCTTCAGGGATTACTGCCCAAAGTACAGAAGCAACTCTGTACTATCTGTATTGGATGGCAAGCTAAGAGAATTGTTTTCATTGCAATTCATTGTGTGGCAGTGCAAGAAAGCAAACAAGCATTGGCATAGCCAATAGGTCTCGCCTTTGGGACCTTATAAGTGTTTATCCATGCAACAGTTGCATAACTAAATACTTATAAGGTCCCAAAAGCGAGACCTATTGGCTATGCAAAGCGGCCACGATCGCGATCACGATCAAACATCAAAGCGGCCGCGAAAGTGAAAGCAATCACGGGAAAGCGCGGCGACCGCGCACATGCACTGTAGCTCTAGGCTGGCCTGGTAGCACTTTTTGGAGCCCTCTCAATAAGTCTCACCAGACCAGCGCATGCGCTGGGTCAGGCGAGACCTAAAAAGGATTCAAATGAACCCAAACTGATGTTTTTACAAATGCTATCATTTTAATGAACCACTAGAGGAGGGGGACGGGGAGGAATGGGAAGGCAAAATAATCAGGGTGGACAAGAACCAACTGCTGATGGTAGGGAAAGGGAAGGACACAGTTGCTCTTGTTGTTTTAGTTGTAAACAACTAGGGCAATGAAAACAGGACTACCCCAACTTCCCCCTCCAACCCACACCAATGACCAGAATAACGTAAATCACTCATTTTTCAAAATTGATACACCACCTTTTAAAACAGCCTTAGAGGAGCTGACAGGGCTTTAAAGACTTTGAACTAAGTAGACTAAGAAGGACCATGTGCGAAGTGTAATTGCTGGAACGCCCACCTCCTTCCTTATTGACAAAGATGTTAGCTGTTCTGCTTTTTAAATCTCTGAATTATCTTTCTTACTTCTATAGTACATGTTGATTATACAGTTGGCCTTTCTAATACCTGGGTTCCTTCACTATATCACCAATCCCGTCTCTACAACCATGTATCCCATTACTGATCAACAATTTTTCCTCATGAGTCCAACTTCATCTGCAAATCTTTTAGAGAAAGACCTATGGTGTACAAGAACTGTTGTGTGTCTGCTGTCCTTTAAATGTAGTCCTGCCTTGCAGCCTGTCTTTAAAAGTACATTCTCACAATTGGTATTGACAGAACCTAAAAGACCCTACTAGTTAATAGGCATGGGGGTAAAACTACCTATAAGTCATTAGTATGTAATAGGGCATCTGAACCGTCCAAACAGACGCTAAGGCAAGCCATTATCCTCCAGACATCCAGAGGAAATGAGCCATATATTTTGTCATACCTTTTTTTATCCATGTTATACACCTGCCCATGCTGATGTGCAATATGTCTAAAATAAATCGGCATAGCCAATAGATCTTGCATAGGCAAAACCTATTGGCTGTGTCACTGCTTTTTTACATTTGCTGTCTGATAAGGACATTTGATTTGCAGTTGTATCTTTTCATAAACCTGTGGTGCGGGTTTGTAACTCAATGATATTTTAATCTTTCTACTGTGCACCTGATGTATACATGTTTTTTGCGATTATATTTCTGTAACTAAATAAAGATGTGATTGATTGATTGATTGAGCCATCTTCTCTCAATCACAGTGGCGTAACAAAATCTGAGGGGGCCCCCTGCAAGGTACACGGAGGAGCCCCCGCTCTGGATTTAATCCGGAGTTCCAAGGCCTAAGTACTGTGCTGAGGGGGTCCCCTGCATTTCGGCCCCACCTCCCGCAGTGCAGGGGCTGCGGGGGGCCTGTGTTATGCCCCTGCTCAATAACCCAAGAAAGATTTGACACTGTCGTCTTTCAAGGAGGATCTGTGTTGGTTCATATATAGATGATTTGTTGATTGCATTTGAATGAATGAAGAAAGAGCACAAAGTCTCTAAGGAAAATTACAATTCGGCTTTCCCCATGTTCGGTATCTAGGTCATGATATCCCTGTGGGGAAGAGGCATGAGTCAGCAGACCGCCTTGAAGTTATCCATCATTTACTCAGACCAGTCACTGTCTCTTGGAAGCCCATGTTATGGGGAATGGTGGAGTATTGAAGAACATCCTTTTGCTGTCTGCCTCTCATATCACTTGAATCCAAATCCCATCCTGAAGCCCACCTCCTTGTTGCCCACTGCTCAGGATGGGGAAACACATGACTGCTTTACGGTATCTGCCCATTTTACCTAACCCCATATTGAGCTCTCTGATGTACCAATGCTCAACTGTGATCTTGTATATTATATTGATGGCACTTGTCTTCGAAATTATTGTGTCCCTCTAGTGGTTGCATAAGCTATATGTACTCTGTTGTACTCTGTATGAAGTATTTGAAAGTCAATGTTTACCTGAAACACATCCTGCTCAAGTAGCTGAATTGATTGCTCTCACACTTGCTAGTATTCTTGATGCTTGAAAGATTGCTACCATGTGTACAGATTCAAAATATAGTTTTGTAGTAGCCCAGGATTTAGGGCTCCTCTGAATGCAACAGGGATTCCTCAGGTTGGTGTATACACCAGTCATGAACAATGCTTACATTAAGGGACTGGTTGATATTCTCCTGTTGCTGTCTACATTTGCCTTCATTAAAGTCTACTGCACATCAATCCTCTCAAGAAATAGGGCCTGATTTAGAACTTGGCAGACAGGTTACTCCATCACAATGGTGAGGTCTATCCTGTCCGCCAAAACATAAATCCCATCATATCCTATGGGATTTATATTTCAGCGGACAGGACATCCGTCACCGTAGTGACAGAGTAACCCATCCGCTAAGATCTAAATCAAGCCCAAAGTCTCTAGAGGAAATTATTTTGCTGATGAAATTGACAAAAATACTGTATTGTCTCTGATTTCTAAAATAACTCTTCTCAAACTGTTGACTCTCTTATGCCATCCTTAAAGGATTTATATGATTTGCAGGACTGCACCACTCAGACAGAAAAGCAGGCTTGAATGAAACAGAACTAAAAAAGGGATCACAATGAAGTGTGAAGCATGGTTGCCCCAAAACTCCTCTTCCCCAACCTCACCTGACTGTACCTGAGAAGGGAGAGCATGAATTGTGCCGCTGGCTTGCTCCATTTTTCCTTGCTGTTGCCCAACTTCATTGTCACTGTTAGAAAGTCATCCTTTAGCCCTGTTCACCCTCATTCTTTGCTGAATAATACTGGTGTTAGCTGACTCTGACTGTACCCTGAACTCTGCTAACCAGGCCCAGTACCAGGGCTATGTGTAAAAAGGTACATGTAATGGGGTACACTTACAATTGGCAATGACAGACCCTGTAAGTCCTTACTAGATAATAGGGCCAGGGGTTGCAATCTACCTATGGGGCATGGAGGTTTAGAGGCTCAACAAATTTCCTGCACTTGCATGTGTGCGCTGTTGTGTGTCTGCTGTCCTTTAAATGTAGTCCTGCCTTGCAGCCTGTCTTTAAAAGTAAATTCTCACAATTGGTATTGACAGAACCTAAAAGTCCCTACTATATAATAGGCATAGGGGGTAGGGGGTAAAACTACCTATAAGTCATTAGTATGTAATAGGGCATGGAGGTTTAGAGGCCCAGCAGATTTTCTGTACTTACTTGCACGTGTGCACTGCTGAGTGTCTGTTGTGATTTTAAAGGCAGCCTGGCTTTGCTGAATGTCTTTAAGAGTAAGTTGTGTGCAAACTCGACTTTGATGGTATGGGCACTTTAAAAGTGATAATCTACCTTATGTTTACATATTATGCACCCCCAGGTCTCCCCTAGGTGTCTCAGGGTGGGGGCCCATGTAACTATAGGCAGAGACCTTATAAAATATGTTTTATATGCCCTGGTGAGGAAAACTGCCATTTTATTTTCCCCCAAGGTAGATACTTAGCTCCATAGGCTAACATTGCAACATTTATGCAGATATAACTATTGCTAGGAAAGGACTAAATATCATTCTAGCACTTAAAAGATTGGTGTCGATAAATGCAACAACTTGTCACTGTTCAATTTATTATAACTAGGACGGAAGAGAAGTTATGGAGTTTTCTCTTCTGTAAACCAATATCCAGCCTTCTCGTGGTCTTTGCTGATTGGTCAGCCTTAACTGGATTAGTCAGGCAGCTTTGAGTAGGTGATAAGTGGCCTGACCTGAGCAGGGGATATCTGATGAAGAGAGCTCTGCAGCTGGGGAGGATAGGTCCTGCAGAGGGGGCTGGTTAAATCAGACTTAGCTCAAAGAGAAAGCACATCCTGTGCCCTAGCCAGATGGCATACTGTAGGTTCGTATAGCTAGCTCTTATTCTTGTGGAGAGAAATCAACCATGTTGGATTTTGGAAGCACATGCTTTGTGGAACAAAAAGATGCCACACTTTGGAGGAAGTTGTCATGCTTTTGGGTGGCACCAAGTATCTCATTGGACAGAGGTGCCCCCATGCTTGTCGCCACAGAACACTGAACAAATATATGAGAGCTGGATAGTCTCTTAGATCTGCTGCCTGAAACTAGGAGGAAAAGAAGGGCTGCCGTGCTGTAATCTGAATTTGCACCCAAAGGCCTGCACTCTGAATGACTGCGCCTGCTGCACAATCTGGCACTACAGCCCTGGGGACTGTGCCTTGCTCCAAGAAGGATTAGGAGTGGATTTCCTGCAAGCTACAGGTTAACAGAGCCTACATGCATCATCTCCACCAATTGTCCCCATCCTGAAGTGCATGCAGTGGACTTTTAAGGATTTGGCCAGGTGCATTGTGGGAACTGTGGTCCAGACATCCCAGAGACCATCTAGGAGATTCCAGAGCTGTGGATTGGTAATTTGGACAGTTTGAACCTACAGGGAGACCTTCAGGAAGCACCTCCTGAAGTTTTGAGAACTTTGGAGAACATTTGGAAAAATGCTCCATAAGGTGACCGACCCGACATTGAGAGTCAAGCCAGCCACCTTCAACCGCGACTCTGCCAGGATTTCAGTTAGTCCTGTTAAAAGCTTTGGAGCTCCAGACTTCGAGGATTGGACCGGGGCCTCACGATAGTCAAGCCAGCAAGCCTTTTCCAAATATGACCTGCTGTGGAGGGTCGAGCAACGTCGGAAGAAAAAGTTCTAGAAAAGTTCCTAAGTGTGCAGGTAAAATTCTGACTGGGGCCTCCCGCTTAGTGTATCCGACCAGGGCTCAATCGGGGTCGGCCTCAAACGTAGACTTTGTCCCGGTCAAGCACCACCAGATGTCCCAGAGTGGCGCTATTGGCTTTTGAGCACTAGTTAGTGGTTAATCTTTTGAAAATCCATATCTCCGGTTCACTACATAGGATTTTTGCTGTTTTAGTGTCTATTTGTTAATAAAAATATATTTCCTATTTTTATAAATTAGTGTGGGAGTTGTATTGTGTGGTGTGTCTTAAAAATTTGATGTATTGGTGTATTTAAATACCTTACACTCCTGTCTCCTACATTAGGCATGACTGTTCGTTGTCATCTATCAAGGGTTGAGCAAAGGGCTAATGTACTGAGACCATTACTGAACCCTTTACTGTGTTAGTGGACTTATTACTAGTGGTAGGTCAAAACCTACCCCTACTAATAATCCACTTTCCAACAGCCACTCCTCTGCCTCTAACCAATCCCACAACATTTGGAAAGGAATCAAAATTACTCCATCTGCTCGCCCACCACCATGAGGTCTCTTTGTCCACATTCAGACAGAATTCATCCAAGTGCCCAAATGTTGTAAGTACACATTTGTCTTTATGTTTTTTTGCTGGATCGAAGATCACATCTGTACCCATGCAGACAGATTACAGTTGTGAAAAGGTTAACCAGGGATATAATCTCAAGATTTGGAGTGCCCCTCTGCATAGGGAGTGAGCACGTAATAATTTTGTGTCTTCTGTAGCCCAGGAACTACATAAAGCTGTAAGGATAAAACAACAGTTTCACTGGTCATATCATCCCTATTTTATGGAAATATGGATAGTTTCAACTTAACACTGAAATACAAAATAGCTAAGATTTGTGCTGAGACATGTCTCAAGGAGCCTAACACCCTTCCCTTGACACTATGCCCATTTAGAGCCATCCTTAGCCAAGGGAATAAGCTGAGTGCCCATGAAATAGTGATGAGGTGACCCATGTTACTTATGTGCTGCAGCTTTCCTTCATTTACATTTAAATGATAACACCTATACAGCTCCCATTCTAAGGTTCTACGTGCCTTACCTGTCTGTTAATTTGAAGCTTGCTACCATCTACAACGAGGAGATTGGGTTCATCTGCGATTTCATCATTTAAAGACTACCCTACATACTTTTTGGTTGGGGCTCTGTGATTGCGTGGCCACGCCAGGTGCCCCACACCCCTCCCTTCCTTATTGACACAAGACTCTGGGTTCTGAGTAGGGTCGTTCATTATAACTTTCTTCTCTCCTTATAAAGGTCCCAATACTCCATGGGGAAAGTTTTAACAGTCTGTGGATTTGGGTTTAAAGAGTAAGGCTAGTGTTAAACTGAAAGCAACAAAAAGGGGGGCGAATCTGAGAAGAAGTAGAACAGGGAACGGCTTTCGTCGTTGTCATTCGCCTCGTCCTTCGCTTTTCCTCGGCGTTTGAGGAGGGGGAGCGTCTCCTCAGGAGGGAACCGGAAAGAAACAAAAGATAAGGTAAGGCTGCTGTCCTAGAGGTATATCAGGGGGATAGTGATCCCTTCACCAGTGCCCTATCTCTGTGACGTGCCTAGGTGCAAGGGATATTGCTGAATTAGGGTGATGTGGCCGGTAAACCCGCCCACCAGCCCTTCAAAGAAAATAAGCGTGTGCTGGGCACTTACCTGAACCCACGACCCTCCGGGGCCGTGAGGAGGGGAGTCTCAGCCTCCGGTTCCCTTGTTGGAGTGCTAGACTCCTGAGCATTGCTCCCTGAGCAGTTTCCTGCAGCATGGTATTCCTGCTCTCGCGGCAATCCCTCGGTCACTGCCAGTGTCTCTGCTTCCTCTTGAAGTACAAAAGTATTTTCTTCCTCGTCTCGATTCTCCACCTCTCCTTCTCTCTCCGTGGCTCTCTCTCTTCAAGTCTTCCTGCAGTTGGCGTCTTTACGGTGTTCCAGGTCTCGCCCTCATGATTCTCCGTTGACGGGCAAATAGTTCCGGGCTGTCCTGCTAGAGCACACAGTTCATTTCCTGGCAGAGGTAGAGCGGCCGCCATATGGGTTTTATCTGGGCATTCTTCTGTCTCAGAAATGGATCTATCACAGGCTCCTTCAAACTTCTGCTCATCACAAACACTGCTGTGAAGCACCACAGGATACCAGCCTAAGTGCATGCCAACCACTGCAAGAGGAGAACCAAACACATAAGCAACAACTCTGTAATCCACCCAGCACCATCCAAGGTTGAATCTCCCGACCCGGAGTTAACCAGGTATTTTCTTACTTCCCGATTGGGTTCTCCTTCTTTCCCTTACTCCTGGTAAGTGGTTGTGTAAAGATACAATCATTAGAGATTATTATGAAACAGTGAATAGGCCCAAATAACAGGCACAACCCTTACCTTTTGACATTAGTCCAACAGAAAACGAACCATTTGGCTTTTAACACATCAAGTGACCACCTCTGTAGCACACCGTCCACCATTCGTGTGGTCAGACTGCAGTTACATGAAGCAGTCATCAATAGACTACGCTAAGCTTTTACTCTTTTTCCTACTGTGACCACATACTTATGGTGTGTTCTAATAAACATTCCTGACTCCAGAGATATTTACACCATTTCGGGGTCCCGCCATTGGCACAATCAGCAGGGTGCTTTACTCCCTTTGCTCCTATGAATACACACTTGAGTCTACTGTTACATTTGTTTGCATTCTACTTTGGCTGATTTACTTTTACTGAGACTCATCTGTCCTTCTGCTCATAGGACTTAGATGCCTCCTCGATATTGCGCCGAGGTTAAAGTGACTCTGATTAGCTGACATTGCGGGTAAGTATCAACTGTTTACACACGTATTATGATTTTACCTACTGATGGGTGTGATGGATAATAATTTCGCATTCTGTATTGTATCCACAGCAATGGTTCTGGATATCTCATTGAACCTTTGGAGAGAGTACAATGTTTAAATTATGCATGATATTTTGAAAAATTTATCACTTTCAGGTAACCCATCTACCAGTGGATCACTGGCTGAGTGGCGTACCACTCCAACCACTGGTTTTGTATACCATCACATTTTTTTAATATGTTTTCAACATGAGCCATACTACACAATTTTCACTTGGCCCTAAAGAAAGCCGCCACACCACTACGGAGAGTAAAAGGCTGAAACATGTCGACCTTCACTGTTCTATGACAGGTTGAATACCCTCCTGTCGTAGTTTGCTTTTAATCCAGCCCTAAGGATGTCCCAATAAAGACATTGACGTACCTTGGAGTTAGTTTTATCTCACATACACTTTCCTTTCTTTTCACTCCTCACCACACCCTGCTCTTGCACAGGTTTTAGGATACCTCTTTCTAACACCGAAAACATCTCTGAGGTAATACCTCTCAGAGACGGAGTTGTAGCTTGCATTGTGATTAGGTTCACAATGGGAAGCGGTTACCCTATGATGAAGCATGCCACCTTTGGGCGGGTCAGGGAAACCGTCCTTTAAAAGGGACACGCCAGCACTCCTCTACATCACTTAGAACCAGGGGCTTTTTTTGTGTTTCTTGCTTGGAGAATCACTGTCACATCCCTTGAATCCTCCCACTCTTCACTATATAAGTTTATCTTTGGAGAAACTCCAGCAATAAATGTAATGACTTTGAAGTTAACAGAGGGAGATTAGAGGTTTTGGATTGCTCCCAACAGGTGGATCTAGATATAAGGAATCAAGGAAATCATCTACGCTACCATCCTACAATAAACATTAGGGCTCTGCTAGCGCAAAAAGGAGTCCAAATATATTCCCCAGGACCAGTTCAACCCTTTTTACTCACAGAAATGGACTCCAACTCTACGCTATATTTTCTTCTTCTTTAAGGGGACAGATCTTTTCCAACGTGTATGAATGGAAACCAGCTCAAATCAAAGTAATTACATTTAAGTTTGGTCAATGATTAGAGTTTTAGGACATTTTTAAAAGCTTTATTTCTCATTAAGAAATTAGTAGATTATTTATTTTTGTCTTTTTATTCAATTAGTAAATCAAATATTCTGGTTACAGAAATCATAAAAAGCATGGTTAGAGTCCTCAATGTAGCAAAATACCAGTGTGTTCCACAAAGGAGTTAGTCCCTATTCTATCTAAAATGAACCTAACCTATCAGAACACATAAAGAGTCCTTGGAAAAGAGCAAGATTAGAGGTGCATCAAAATCAAAGTCTAAAATCAGTTGAACTCCACATAAAGAGTAATTCATGAAAGTCCTCTGAGTCTCATCTTTCCATAAGCATTAGAATTCAGTTGCAGTAGCAACTGCACAAAGGAAAATCTCAAATAGGTAAGTAGACAAACAGATACAGCAGTAGCTGCACCCATCAGGGTGAAAGGGTAGCGAAATTGTCATCTACAAAGTGTCAGGCAACAGCAAACCCTGTCAGCAGTAGCTCAAAGCAAAAGGGCAAGTGCAAAGGAGAATAACACGAATGGGTGCTCAGGAAAAATGGCTACTATCTAACTAGAAACACGCACCATTATAAAAAATCTTAAAAACATATTTCCGCTCCGAAAGTTCTCCTCCAATGAGAAGGCATCCTTTATCTGTAAGAGGTCTTGTTCCTTCTTTACCACTGCAAACATGTGAAGCTCTCAATCCATTATCAGAAAAGTATCATCCCATGTTAACATTCGTATGACTGGGATAAGTTTAGCCTTGGTTCCTAGGGAAGAATATTGCACTGTTCAGTCTATTACTTGTAAAATGTTTCACTGAAGAACAAGGAACTACGCTAAAGACAGAAACATTTGCTTGCAGATCTCCTGTTAGGGAATGACAGTCAATCGCTTATAAGCATACTTTTACTGTTAAAACGTACTCTCCATTCAGTTTTATATGAACACATGACGATGAAGGAAGTTCAGTTCTAGTTTATCGAGAATATGTAGCTGAAGAAAATAATATATTTTGTAAACTCAACACATTCTACATTTATGACAGTATCTAAGCAAGTCATTTTAAGCTCAATCCACTGAATGCACTTGTGTAGAGTTCAGCATTTTCCTAAAGCATCTATTTTATAGAAAGGAAAGGCCTAGCCAAAGTTCTAGCATTATGAATGCCAGCTTAGCGCATTCCGCACCATTTTCTATGTGTCATTTTTAAATGAATTTTCGGATTTAAATCCAAGACAAATTGACATCTGTATTGATTCATTTTCATAGGATTTTTTTGCGTTATCAGCTTTTTAAAAAAATGCTGCTCAGAAAGAAGTGAAAACTCAGAATCCAAATATTAGAGTTTTTAAAGGATGGGTTTCTTAAGGGTTTAGCTCCAGCCATGTTGGCATCTCGGTGAGTGGCAATCAAAGCCTTCAGAAGATCAGCAGAAGATGTATCTAAAGTATCCCCATTAGTCCGTCACCTCCTGAAAAGTTTAGGTTTAGGAATCCGGCAGTGCCTAATCCTGTTCCAACTTGGAACCTTGGAATTATCTTCAAAAGGGCTTCAAGACACACATTTTGATCTTTTCCAAATGGCTACATTTGCATGGCTATCAGCTAAGGTAACTTTTCTAATAGCAGTTACTAAATATTAGGAGAGCCTTGATGGTTTCCATTGATCATACAAAGGACATTTGAGTTTCCAATTCCCTTTTGTATCCTTTGGAGCACCTAACAAGGACAAGATGATTTCAATCTCCACACTAAGTAGATGAAAGCTGCAAGCAATAGTTCAAGATTACAGCTCAGCAAGTGAAGAACTGCCAGAGATTGTTCAGGGACGATCCACAAGATCAATATCAGAATTCTGGGCTGAAGCTGATGTGGGCACCTTTGCAGGAGATTTGTAGGGCGGTATATTCGAGCACATGTACTTGGTATGTTTCACTTGGGTGTTCCCTTTCAATTATTAGATCTTTTTTCTTTTCACTTTTACTTATGATTTTTTCTGGGTGCTGTTCCCAAGTGACACGTTCGGTTGCAGTGGCTGGCATAGAGATTTAGATAGTTATTGCTTTTGACGGGTACTACATGTCATTTTGTATATTTATATAGGTTGTTTCCCTCACCTATGTCCTGAGAAGGCCAAGATGTGTATGAGGCCGAAACGCGTACGCGTCAACAGTTTTTGATAAGAGGAGTCTGACGATATCTGGATTAATCCTTTAATGATTTAATGCACAGCTTTTTGAATTAAGGTTCTGGAGGAATTAGAACTTGGTGTGCAGATAAGACGACCTCTGAGTGTATTCCTTTTATGTAATAGGTGAACACTTTCTTCTCGACCAAGCAGGTAGAAGGAACCTATGAATTGTTGTGAATCCTTTGTGATTTGTATATAACTGTTGTGTATATATATGTATGTAGTTTGATGAAAGAATTTCAAAAATTATGATGAATTGAAGCAAGATTACGATAATTAAATTATGTAACCGTGTGTCCTTGGTATGTGATTGTTTTGTTGTAAAGAAGGAACATAAACCAATGACAGGACTATGAACTGTGAATAGGGGAATATACAGTTCCCTCTGTAAATATATATATATATATATATATATATATATATATATCTTTTCCTCCTTGCCACTTTTTCTACTTTATCGTTGCATTGTTCTTTACCCAGGTATAGGACCGTGGCATAAAAAAACTTGAGGGGGCCACCCTGCAAAGTACATTAAGGGCCCCCCCCCGTCCACCTAGCCCACCACCTTCCACTTTGCCCCACCGCCCAAAAATCTGGTACAATTTGATTTAAAACCTCCAATATTTAATGAAATGCCTCTATATTGTCCTGCTCAGAGTTCTAATGAGAAAGTGGGAAACACTTAACATATAAAACTATGTCATTTGTAACATTGTCAAGAGCAGATTATTTAACTGAGACATCAATCCCAACCGAGCGGTCCTGTTGTCTCTGGAACTACCTATCGCTGAAGAACAAAGAACAACTATGTAGGGCCTGAATTAATATTTAAATTGATGGACCATAACCTGAAACTGTTCCAGCAGCTCTACGTAACTGATTGACATCATTAATGCCAACTGCTGAGAAAAATAGCTGGAGTGTATTTCAAATTTAAGGATCCAGGCAGTGTTGTGCTCCATCATTACCACCCACTTGACTTCAGGATTCTGAGACACTGTGCTGGGCTAACATTATTTACATTCTGTTACTTCCTGCAGGAGTGCACAAGTTCATTCAGCTTATTTCTCATGAGTTTTCTGGTAAATAACATAGGAGATGGAAATTATTACCTCCCATCTCAATGATAAATACTTTTAAATGCATTTGATTAAAATGTATGCCTTGTTAAGCTGCTCATCTGGTTGTACCATTCTTGATGATATGAAACCAGAATATTTGCTATTTTGACTTTAGGAAGTCTACGAAAGAAGAAGTTAGTGCAATCAATAGTGTGTGGTACTTCTGAATACTACCAATGTCTCTTACATGTTAGAGTAGTGTAGCACATATTAAAATAAATGCCAGACTGCCCACTCCCCATGTTACACACCTACAAACCTCAAGCTCACATTTGAAAAAGGCTTTGTAGGTGCAACCAACTCTGAATTCTGTGAATTTTGGGCAATACAGAATTCATCAACCTTTATTTCCTAAGGGGAAACAACCTTAACAAAGCAGTCATTACATCGTGTTACCTTTACAACAACCACGTTGTTACATCGCAGTACATTACAACGCAAGTCGTTACAACGACTTGCTCTAGATGGCACTCTAAACTAAGGAAAAGTGTAATTTACTATTCCAACACCTTCCTACTGTTGCACACACTGGAGTTGGAATAGTAAATCATACTATTTCTAAGTCAAGCGCGCCATCTAGAGTAAGTCGTTGTACTGACTTGCGTTGTAATGTACTGTAATGTAACAACGCGGTCGTTGTAACGACCGCGTTGTAATCGCATGCGTTGTAAACGCATGCGATGTCATGGTATATATTTTTACTAGGAGATGTGTGGATGAAGTACATCTGTTGATGTAGGGTTCGTTTCTGCATAATGATGCTCTTTCCCTAAGGTAATATTTCACATTGAGGGAATATGATGTGAGCACACTAGTAATACAAAGAGAACTGTACAGTGCCTGTAGCATTTCATAAAACCTCAGAAACACTTATGCAGAGTTTAAACATTCTGAAGCTTTGCTATAATTTGCTTTTTTGCTGAACTTTGTACACAAAATGTATTTTCCATGGGCCTAGACGTGCCAGCACACATGGTAATTGGGGCCATCATATTCGCAGATGGCAGCACCAGGAACATCCTAAGGATTGTGGGGGACATGGACCAAGCATATTTTGGGCGCCCCTGTGAGGAACAGTTTTGAATTTATGGTTCTATTTCACCTCTTTCATGCCCTCTTTAGCCAAGTCATTGACAGTGCACAGACTCACTTGTCCAAATTCTAAATGTGTTACATGTAATATTCAGGGACAGTGATGTGTGTTTTCAATACTGTAACACAGCAGATGTTTGCTAATATTATTGGAAATAATCTCTGTGACACTCCCATTTCCCATATGCGAGGTCATTATTTGATCCAATAGAAACTATTTCATGGATGTTGCATGAAACAAACCCAAATGTCTCTACAAAATGTAATTGACACATATCGCCCACAGTGAAAATAA
Organism: Triturus cristatus; assembly: GCF_964204655.1. Classification (NCBI taxonomy): domain Eukaryota; kingdom Metazoa; phylum Chordata; class Amphibia; order Caudata; family Salamandridae; genus Triturus; species Triturus cristatus. Next base: position 334,976,694 of record NC_140588.1, on the reverse strand, counting down.
AGCAAAGAAAAATGGTATTTAAAACAATCTGTTTAAGAATCATTCAAAGCAATCAGGGCAAGCAAGACTCTACAGAACAAAGCTGGTTCTATTAGGGGGCCCCCTGAAATGCCGTGGCCCAGGGCTAGAGCCCCCTTTGCCCATGCCTTAAAACGTCTCTGGCATCGGCCCTTAATTGGTTGCAACAATCTCCCATCCAGTAATGGCAACCTAATAAGAGGCAGCAATCGTGACCTGGGGAAAACAAAGGCCCTAGCAAAAGGGCCGCATAGACATACTGAGACCAGGGCCCACTATGATGTACCTAGTCACAGCAAGCAACCCCAAAAAAAAGCAGCAATGCCATCACAACCCCCATTGGAACTCCACCCAGCCCCTCCCTCCCCTTGCAGCGACCAGAGTCACTGGACCCCCCATTAAAAAAACATCACTCAATCCAATGCCCTTGCAGGGCTGAATGCAGGCTAGACTGGGCTGCATGTAAAATGTTTGCAGAGAAAAGGCCTTGCCGACGAAAGATTGGTATATCGTAAAAAATGCAGGGCCAGCTGCAGAGGCCGTTGTTACATCTTTAAAAAGCTTTAGAGTGTAAATTAGAAACGTGAAGTCTCTTCTGCCTCAAGTCAGAATACAGCGCCGTGCGTTATTAAGATGCTGCTTGTGAGCAGCAAACACTTTTTAAATTGGTCAGCCGTTATCATATTTCTAACATTTGTTGTTTATACCCAAGAGAGTATACCAAGGGCAAGAAAATGTATTCCCCAACCCAACTGCTGTCACCCAAGTTGGAGAACAGCAATAATAATAACAGCTTACTGAAAATCCCGCAGTCACAATGAATGTGATGTGATGTCAATAAAGCATGGCACATTAGGCATTGCTGCGCTGGGAGAGAGAGTGAAGCCGCCATCCGCCGTTGGAAATGAAAACAGGACCACAGAATCAAAACTCTCAGACCCTTTTGGTCCCCAAACTTGCGGAACGTTGGCAGCACGCCTGACAGCGGGTCAAACGGAGGCTAAGGGGACATATGTCAAAAAATACAAATAATCACGAGTACACAAGAAGAAGAATAATAAGGAACTAGGACCGCAATTTTAATTATGGCCTCACTCACCGTCTCAGTGTCCCGGACCCACCGGTACGGCGCCTCACGTGCAGTTTACACTGCGCATTAACCGGACATTCTAGCTCTGCCCCACCCTTGGCCCTGCCCTGAGACCGAAGACCACGAAGCTGTGCGTTGTGCACGGCGCACCATGCAGCATTTCATTTATTATGAGGGGTCTGGCAGTATGCCCCAACGTGAGGCCAAGACCACGAAGCTGTGCGTTGTGCACGGCGCACCAGGCAGCATTTCATTCATTGTGAGGGGACTGACAGCATGCCCCACCACGAGGCTGACATCCACAAAGCTGTGCGCTGCACACGGCGCACCAGCCAGCATTTCATTCATTATGAGGGGTCTGGCAGTATGCCCCAACGTGAGGCCAAGACCACAAAGCTGTGTGCTGCGCACGGCGCACCAGGCAGCATTTCATTCATTATGAGGGGGCTGGCAGTATGCCCCAACGTGAGGCCGAGGCCACGACGCTGTGCGCTGCGCACGGCGCACCACACAGTTTTAAATTCATTATGAGGGGACTGACAGCATGCCCCACCCTGAGGCCAAAATCCACTAAGCTGTGTGCTGCGCACGGCACACCATGCACATAGCTGCCAGGGTTTGAGATTGCTTATGTGTGACATTTTCATTGTTTCATTGTAATTATGAGTAACATTCAACAACCAATGTGTGACACCTCAGAATGACACTTTCTCCTGTGTAAAATCAAGCAATGAAGTCCATGGAAACAGATAAATACCAAGAGTTACACTCATATGAGCAATGAGAAACTAAAACAGGATCTTGAAACTGCTGCAAAGCACCATTACTAGTGTAGGTTGTCAGAACTTTAGATCATACACACATTATAGAGAGACAATGAATCATACGTGTCTAATCAGTCTGAAGGAAATGTTACATAAGACATTGATGATTATAAATTGTAGGAGTCACATGTCATCCATACTGGTAGACAGTATATTTTCAGTGTTTGGTCTGGAGAAGCACAAACTCAGGACTTAAAACGTACCACAGCGGTTGGTTATACTAAGAACAATGTATTTCTACCCAAAAAAACCTTTTCGCAACATTAGGATTATGAAAGTCTGGGGGGGAAAATAACGTTCTAAACTTACCACGCAGTTTGAATACAAACTTGTCACTGCAGTTCAGAAGTAATTGTGTTATATTAGGATAGTAACTTATTAACTGTAAGTAACTAAAGATTCTCTGTGACAAAAGCAGTAACCCACTGAGCTACCTACCCACATAAAATACACTTTGTGATCTGCATGTACACATTCTTTGCAGCAGGCATATTAACATTCTGTGCTACTTCAGGATGTGTGAAAACCGCCACTAGACAAAAGGCTGATCGGCTTCAGCAGGAACATTATTCCTAAGAATTATCTTGGCATGATTTTAATTGTTGCGAGAAAACTCCTGGACACACGTTTTTCGACAGGTGTTTTTTTATTTGTGAAAACACAGCACCTGAGGGGAGAGGCGGTCCCCACATTGTCATAGTTAATAGAGCAGATTCCCTGATTCCTTCTCACTCGCAGAGAGAACAAGTAAAACAAAAGTAAGTGGGTCCAGCACTCTCTGCAACCGTTTACAAATACACGGGCCTCTGCATTGCAAGAAGCAAAAGTAAAAGTAAACAGAAACACCGTCTGGAGAGTGAAACCTGGCGTATGCAACATGCACCACAACAGCTGAAACAAACTATACTCCATTATTAAAAGAAAAACTGTTCCTACCTTAGACCTTTAAAACTTTGGGAAAAGGAGGCACCTGCACTTCGATGGACGCATGCTGTAACCTTTAGAGCAAGCCAGGCACATGATGTCGGACACCAGGCCCATGGTGTCACAAACTCTGTGCCACACCGTCCTGCTGCCATGGGCTGCCCTGAAGTGTATGTCTGTTGAGGTCAGGGAGGACAATAAAACTGCGGCCGGCGGCAGCAATTAATGGGGGCCCAGGTCCACTGGCAGAAAATTGAAGAAATAGAAAACACATCATGCTGCCACAGCCTGCGCTGAGTCCGGACACTGCAGCGAAGTCAGAGTCACATGACCTGACAGGCGCGAGAGGCCCAGTCTAGCAGCAGATGGCGCCAATTCAAGATAGAAAATGCACTTGTGATCATCTGCAGACAATGTCCCAGATGGCCACAAAAAGGTGTCAGTCGCTCTAACCGGGAGTCGATGGGGTGGCGCCAGTTAGCAGTATGTCATTTATTTGAGGGGACTGGAGCATAACTTCTAAACTACATCCTACCGTGGTCCGCAGACCTTGCTGTCAATTACTGTACTTTGTGCTGAGGGGGGCCCCCTGGAGCTGCTATACCAGGGGGGCTGTGGGGCCCTGTGTAACCCCCCCTGGTATAGCAGGGTAATTTGGGTAAACCCCAACTTTTTTTAATATACTATCTTGACTTGTGGCAGTGCCAATTTGTTCCCACAAAATGGCAGCTGGCGTGCTGGATGTTACAATTACATTTATGCAGACCTCAACTGTCCTACAAAGGGTACCATGGCACTGAAGAGGAACTTGTGAGAAGTAGTCAGCAGGTTTTGATCTTTCCCTGGATGGTGCACAATTGTGTAGTTTTATGCTTGTAATCAGGAACCCCAACATTAAATGCGAGCAGACATCTTGGCCTTTGGATTGGCAAAGATGGTCAACAATGCTTGATGATGGGTCACAAGCGTGAAAAGCTTTCCATATAATAATACGAGGAAATGTTCACAAGCCCATATCACTGCTAAACTTTCTTTCTCAGGTTGTGAATAAGCAAGTTCAGTTTAGGACAAACGTCTGCTTGCATATGCCACAATATGCCTTCGAGCATTTGGGTGGCCACTGTGCTGTGCAAGGTTTATGCCTAACCCGACTGGGCTACCGTCAACAACAACCTCTGTATGAGGCTTTGGATCAAAGTATGCCTTTTCAGTAGCATTCTCAATTGCTTGTTTAATCTTCTTGATATTTTGCTCACATTCATGTGACCAATGAAATGAAACATTCTTTTTCGTCAAGTCTCTCAACGGAGCACTTACAGTGACAAAGTCTCATATATATCTAGAGCAGTAGCTGGCCATGTCAAGGAATAAATGTAACATAGAAATATCTTGTTGCGGACTGGCAGTTGATAACACAATTGCACTTTAGTAGGATCAGGTGTCATGCCCCCATCAAAAAAGATATGGCCAAAGAATTTTTATTGTGTCTTATGGAACTCACATTTGTCAGCATTCAAAATCAAACCTGCACTCGCAAGTAAACTGCAAACTTGCGTGATAACTTTATCATGCTCCTTCTGTGTAGCTCTGAAAACCAATATGTCATAGCTATAATTAAATGTATTCATGACAGGCTACATGATACATCGAATGACATATTGAAACAGCTCCCCAGCTGATGTTACACCGAAACGTAGGGGCTTATTTACAAGCCCCTTGCACCACAGGTGCATCAATTTTAACATGGGAAAAAGTGACCTACCGGCGGCACAAGGTGCTTGTTAATAATCCCCTTAGTCTTTTCGGAACAGTATGTGTAGGAAAGGTTGTAATGTACCTACAACCCTCCTTGAGTTTCAACTGATGATATCCTCTATCAAGGCGAGAGAAAACCTTTGCACCATTCAATTGGGCTATCATGTTGACGATGTGCGTACCTGGATGTCGTTCTCATTCATTGCCTTGTTCGCTTGAAGCATGTCAACGCAAATGGGTACAGCTCCTTCACTATCCTTTTCAGACACTACCACTATGGGAGAAACCCAGAGCGTCGGACCAGTGGAATTTTCGATGATACCATGTTTGAGCAATGATTCAAGTTCCTTTTCAACATGCAGTTCGTCTGTGCTTGTGAGCAATAAGATGGACGTCCTCATTAATATGTAATGATACTTTCATAGTCTTGAGTTTTCCTAATCCATGAAACAATGAAGGGAACTGACTTACTATTTCATGATGAGCTTTCATGTTATAGTTCACTGATATGAGCCCCATATCAGCAGCTGTGCTGAAACTGAGTAAACAGGCACTTGACGCCGTTCCTTGAAGTACATGAATCTGCGCTTGTACTTTTGTTTTCTTGTGTTTCATCGTTGCTTCAAATGAACCTTCACTTTTTAATGGCATAGATGCAGCCCATGTATACACTTTAGTTTTCGATGGCTTAAGTTGTGGCAATCGAGATAGGTCATTGTATTTCTCATTATGTTTATTGACACACCACTGTCAATAATATAAGGTATTGAGCAAAAGCTACCTTTACTGTAATCTTTGGACAATGTTTTAATTGACTATGGTACATTTTCATGTCAACCTTTCTTTGACCTGTATTTTTCTTCACAAGTGGCCAGTCCAACATGCACATATTTTTCTGAGGTAAACATCGACATTGCACAACCATCGTCTTCACATTCACTTGACATATATAAGCAAGAACTCTTTGATGATGATTTAGATGAGATCAACTTTGTTTTATTTCGATTTACCTTAATTGGTGTGGTCGCTTGGCCTTGTGGGCATGCATTAAGCGTCGCTTCTGAAGCGTTCGGGTGGCCATTTTGCCTTCTCATCATGATGCACCTACTTTTTCTTTCACCTTGCAAACCGTCATAAATCGGTTCTCCTTCAGATAGCCTTTGCAGACCTGTCCAATGTCAGGACATATACCTTAGCGTGGAAATGAAAATCCACACCTGCAGCACAACTTCTTCTTCCGTGGAGACATCACTGTGTGTCCCTCTGCCTTGTCCTTCGGCCTACTTTTTAAGTTCATGACTTGACTGACTCATTTTCATCATTTCATAAGGCTTTATTCGGAGCTTAAACACAAAGTCCATAAAAGCACATACATTGCATTAAAAACAACATCATTTTAACAAAATCGATCAAACAGTTAAAATACATTAAAAGAGATTTAAAATATCATACTAGGCCTTGCTTTGATGGCCCGAAGAAGAAAAGTGGCGGTAAAGAAACAGACATCGGGTGTCGGGTTAAATAACAATTTCATGGTATCATTTACAGTCCTAACTCCATACTTCTTAAAAACAGGTTTTAAAAAAGCTGAAAGAAAATTGCCATAAAATGGACAAAACAATAAAAAATGCATGGTGCTTTGTGCGGCAGTATTATCACATGGGCAAGGACCAATCGGGTGTTTTTTGATACTTGGAAATGCCACCAAATGGTGAACAATCCCGAAACGCAATCTTGTCAGTACGAACCGATGGGAGGGTTTGGTAACAAAACTCAGATACGGTTGGAACCCTGTCGTCTCACAGAAGCTTCCGTAGAACAAACAGGTAGTTAAGTTACCACTGGCCCTCCCACGCCTCTCAGTCTTATGGCTCATAAAAACAGATTTCATCTCATTTTTGGTCAAACTAGAAGCTGCATAGTAATCCTCTATTACATTAAGACCATAGATCTCCAAAAAACTACCCGAGACAAATTTGACCCATGGAATCTTTAAATAATTATCAATAGAGAAGCAGTCTTTAATGATAGCTCTATTTAGGGAGGTCTCTTCCTTTGCCCAGATTGCACGCCACAACATAAGTGGTCTGAGGGCGACAGAATCTGAAAGATGTTGAATTCCAAACTCCCTGTGCACCAAAACGGTAGAAACTGAAGTGGGTAAACTTAGGAGTCTTTTTAGGAAGAGGTTTTCCTCCACTTGTAGACTTCCACTCGGAACATGCCCCCAAATACCAGCACCATAAAGAGCAATAGAAAGACACCTCATTTGATAAATTTTCAGCATGTCTTTAAGCCGTTTATCCCCTATTTTAGATGCGAACTGAAACATCCAGTGGGCACATTTCGCCATTCTAGCCCTAACATGGTTGATCTCGCTGGACCAGCTACCTGACTTGGAAAAGGTAATACCTAGGTAGTTAAAAGAGTCCACCGTTTGGACCTTATACCCTTCAATAAAAAACGAATGCGGTTTTTTACAGCTCTTACCACACTCCATAACGAAAGTTTTTGTTTTATTAATTTTCAACTTCCTTTCCTTAATGAACAGAGAAAACCTGTCCATTAGGCGTTGAAGGCCAATAGGGGTCCTAGATAAAATAACGGCATCGTCCGCATAAAGTAAAACTGGGACGTGGAAATCAAGAGTTTTTGGGGCGTCAGCCACAACAGTCTTTAAAACAGAATCGACCTCATTAATAAAAAGTGTAAAAAGTAGAGGGGCAAGCACACACCCTTGTCTAATACCGCGTCTGATAGGGAACTTAGGGGTGCGCTCCCCTCCCGGGCCGTAACGAACACTTGATCTAAGGTTAGCGTATAACCGGGCCAAGAAATAAACAATGCCCTCCAGTGCCCCCATTTCTAGTAATTTCTCCCATAAGATCTTATGGTTCACCATATCGAAGGCGCTGCTCAAGTCTGCAAAGCAGAGGAAAAGAGAACCTTTCTTGGCCTTCGTACACTTCCCTATAAGAAGTTCTAGGTTGAGGCACTGTTCTACTGTCCCTCGTCCCTTCCTAAAACCATATTGGGAATTTGCCAATATGTCGTTTGAGTCGGCCCATTCTTCTAGTCTAACCAGAAGCACCCTGCTCATGATTTTCACAGAGGAATCTAGAAGGGAGATTGTACGGTAGTTCTTAGCGTCCCTCCTCTCTCCCTTCTTATAGATAGGGATTATAATAGATTCCTCCCAGGTGTGTGGGACACCATAACAGACCGCTGCATTGAATACATTAGTTAATAACGGGCCCCATATCTCTGGTTCTTTTTTGTAAACATCTATGGGCACCCCGTCTGGCCCCTGGGCCTTTCCTCCCTTACTAACAGAAATACAATCCTGAACCTCGGAAGTGGATATATCTAAAGGAATGACAGGCCAATCACCACCACCAACATCCAAAGATTTATCCGAGTCAAAAATCATGGAGAAGTGGGAGACCCAACATTCTGCACTAACATTTGCCGTCAGTTCGGGCATCTCCTCGTTCTTAAGAAAGGGACAATTAACTGTTGCCCAGAAAAGGGAGGAATCCGAGGTTTCAGCCGCCTGGTCTAACTTGTCCAATGCCTCTTTTCTTAGTTCGGCCTTCCTATTTTTTATGTTTAAAACGTTTTTATTGAAACAAAAACAAACCATGGGGGAGGGGGATAGGAGGTCAGGATACATGGAATACAATCAAAGAAAAAGGGTGCAACTCCAGAGGGTTGGCAATAGGTAGCGCAGTAAGTCAGGGGGAAAAAACACAGTAAATGAAGGCTAGAAATACAAGCTATGGAACCCCGCCCGCGCATCCGACACCCCAAATCTAAGCAATGAAAGCCATCAGCAACTCAACAGAACACAATCCCCCCCCCCCCCCCATCCCCATCCTCCCAGTAACGAAAAAAAAACCCACCCCCCCCCCCGTCCTATGGTCCCGCACCAGAGTAATCCTCACCAGGAAGCCCCGCACCCCCCCCCCCTCCCCGGGAGGTCCCCGCCTCACATGTAAACTAGTCCGCCGGGGTCACCGGCGGCGTCAGCCTGAGAAGCCTAAGATACCTCGGGCAGGTGAGCTCCCGGAATTCAGTGGACAGCAGCGCTAGAAAGGGTTGCCACAGCTCTTCAAATTGGTCTATCTCCCCCGCAACCGTAAGCGACAGCTTCTCCATCCCCAGCACATGCCAAAGCCTATGCAACCAACCGGTGATGGAGGGGACGGTGGCTGTGCGCCAGTGGATTAGAATGTTCTGAACCGCAGACCCCAGCGCAATTGCGATCTGCCTACCCCTACGGGACTTCAGTGGGTACATTAGGTCATTGGGGAGGCCCAACAGGACATACGCCGGGAGTCGCGGCAGCTCTATCCCAAAGTGCTTATCCACCTCGTCCAGAACTTCCTTCCAGTAGGCGGTCAGCACTGGGCAATCCCAAAGAATGTGTGAAAGGGTACCTTCCTGCCCGCAGCTCCGCCAGCACCCCCTGTCAGTGTGCTTATGCATTTCATACAGTCTCTCCGGGGTGTAGTACCAGTATGTGGACACCTTAGTAAAGGTCTCCGTAAGGCCCGTGTGATATGCAGAGTGCCGCGCCCGATACGCAATTTTGTCCCATTCCTTGTGGCTGAGTGTCCTGCCCAATTCCCTGTGCCAGCGCTCCCTCCCCGGGTTGTAATAGTGAAACGGCGGGGGTTGTAGGTATTTGTACAAATCGGTAATTAGCTTAGCGTCGGAGGTCCGAGTAGCCAACCACCTCTCATACGGTGTAATTGGACGGGCGGCGGTGGCACGCACCTGGGGCTGGAGGGCCCAATGCCGCACCTGCATGTAGCGCAATCTGTCCAGCTCCGTCAGGCCGAACTCCTGGCGGAGTTGCTGAAAAGGAACCACTCCTTCCGGGCCATAGATCTGGAAGAGTGCCCTGCAGCCCGCCTGCACCCAGTGGGAGAAAACCCCCGGCTCCATCCCTGGGGAGAAGTCCGGGTTGCCCACAATGGGCGTGAGCGTCGAAGGGAAGGTGGTAAGGCCCCGGGCCTCACAGACCGCGTCCCACACACGCAGGGGGACCCGCGTAACAAAGGAAGCGTAAAGATTAGGGGGGCGATGCGCGCGGCGCAGGAATGGAACCTCTTGTAAGGTGCGGCCCGCCACTGCCTGGTCTTGGAAGAGCCAATGTTTGTCGGACTCCCACCTGCTCCACTCCACCAGATAGCGTAGCTGTGCCGCCTGAAAGTACTTACGGAGGTCTGGAATACCGAGACCCCCCGCCTCCGGAGCAAGCGTGGAGAGGACCCTCTTCATGCGTGGCCTGCGGCCCTGCCAGACAAAGCGGGAGATGTCAGCCTGCATTTGTCGTATCCAGCCCACCGGGGGCTGGAGCGGGAGGGCCCGGAAAAGATATAGTATCTGGGGCAACACCGTCATCTTGACCGCCGCGATTCGCCCCAGCCAGGACAGCAGGCCTTTGTTCCAGCGGCCAAGCTCATCCTTGATCTTCCTGCTGAGGGAGGCATAATTGGCCGTAACCATCTCCGGTAATGTTGGCGCCAGTAGGATCCCCAGGTACGGCACCGTGGACGAGGACCACTGCATGGGGAAGAGCCGCTGAAGATCCCTCCTGGTATCCGCCGCCAGGGACACGTCTAACGCCATCGACTTGCTCATATTCATTTTGAAGCCGGCCACCCCCGCAAAGGCGTCCAGCTCCCGGAGGCAGGCAGGCAGCGACCTCCCAGGGTCGTCCAAGGTCAACAGGACATCATCCGCGTAGAGACTGACGGTGTGGACGTACTGGCCCATCCGGACCCCGACAGCATCCGGATTATTACGAATCCTCTGAGCAAACGGCTCCATGTAGAGGGCAAACAAGAGCGGCGAAAGAGGGCAGCCCTGCCGCGTGCCGCGCTCGATGGCAAAGCCACCGGAGCTACACCCATTGACCCGCACCGACGCTGAAGGATGCTTATAGCAGTTAAATACCATGGTGCGGAACTTATCGCCGATTCCCAATTTCTTGAGGACCAGCTCAAGATACGGCCAGTGGACTCTGTCGAAGGCCTTCTCCGCATCGACGGACAGCAACATCCGCTCCCCCGAGATCCTTGAGGCCTTCTCCAGAACATGCGTCACCCGCTTGGTGTTGTCAACCGTCTGTCTGCCGGGCACAAAACCAGCCTGGTCCGCCTCCACCAGACCGGGGAGGTGTGGACTCAGCCTGGACGCGAGAATCCCCGTGTACAACTTTAGGTCGACATTTAAAAGCGAGATGGGTCGGTACGAGCCGCAGAGGGCCCGGTCCTTCCCAGGTTTCGGGATTACCGCGACCGTCGCCCTCAGGAGATCCGGAGGGATGGCTCCCGGTTCGGAGAAAGAGTTAAATAGCCGAGTAAGGACAGGGGCCACAACCGTGCAAAAAGTCTTGTAAAATAGCGACGTGTACCCGTCCGGGCCCGGGGCCTTGCCATGTTTCAGCCGCGCGATAGCGGAAATCACTTCCTCAACATGGATGTCCCGCTCCAGGTGGTCCGCCTGAGCCGGATCCAGTACCGGGAGGGTCACCGACTCCAAATAGCCGTCGGCATCCCATGGCGAGGAGGGCTCCTCAGCATACAGCGCCTCATAGAAGCCGCGGAAAGATTCCGCTACCTCCGCGTCCCCGGAGACAACTCCCCCGTCCGTGCCCACCAATTCTTTCACTACGCTACGCTGTTGCGCGACCCGGAGCCGGTGTGCTCGGAGCTTGCCACATCTGTCCCCCCCAGTGTAGTAGGCATGTTTCAAGCGTAGGGCGGCATACTCCGCCCTGTCAAGATCCAGAGCCGACAGGAGCTTCCTCGCTGCCTTCAACTGCCTCCACACCCTCGGCGCCCCCGTGCGTCGGTGGACCTGCTCAAGCTCCCGGACCTGAGCTGTCAGCTCATCCCTCTTCAGTTGCCGCTCCTTATTTTCAGCTGCATAGATAGAGATAAATTCCCCCCGGAGGACTGCCTTCAATGCCGCCCACTGTGTCGCCTGCGAGGTGTCAGTGTTGCTATTGTGGGTGAGATAGTCCCGTATGACCTCCCCGATGCGTTGCACCACCGACTTCTTGTGTAGAAGGGTATCCCGGAGGCGCCACACCCCCCGAGAGGGGGAGGCCGCCGGCCACTGGAAAACGCCGGTGACTGGGGAGTGGTCAGACAGGGTCAGGACCCCGATGTCCGCCGCCGTGGCAGCGGCACGCATCGGTCCACTCACCAGGAGGTAGTCCAGCCGTGAGTAGGTTCGGTGTGCGTGCGAGAAATAAGAGTAGTCCCTATCCGTGGGGTGCATGGAGCGCCAGAGGTCGTGCAAGTCCATTTCCGCAATCCGGGCCCTCCCAGCCTGGGACAATTCCCCCGTCTGCGGGAAGCGCTGCGCCGATCTGTCCATCACAGAATCGAAGACAATGTTAAGGTCCCCCCCCAAGATAATGTGGCGGTCGGGGGAAGCAGTGACATCCACCAGCGCGGAGTCCAGGAAGCGCTCTTGGTGATCGTTTGGGCTATAAACGGAGCCTACCGTAAATGCTATGCCTCCCAGGCGCATGCGATACGCAAGGAGCCTCCCCTTCTGTTCAGCACACTTATGCAAAACCTCCCCCCGAAAGGAGCTCGCTAGGAGAATGGCTACCCCCGCCGTCTTGTTCGCTGCCGAGGAAAAGAACTGGGTAGGGAACCTGGCAGAACGCATTCTATGGCAATCTCGGGGCAATAAGTGTGTCTCCTGCAAAAGGCAAATGTCCGCCTGCGTCCCCTCCAGCAACGATAGGATCGCTCTGCGCTTCACCGGGTTATTCAGACCCTGAACATTAAGGGTCACTACCTTTAGGCCCGGCATTCCTCGCGGGGATCGGGAGCGCCATGCAATGGGCAGGGAATCAGCGGGTGGGGCGCGCGGGGCCGCCGCGCAGGACAAGCCAAAACAAAGCGGGCATAGACAACATCGGACGGGACCTTCCCAACCCCAAAACAACCCCCTCCCCCACCCCAAACACAACCCTGGCAACTAGCCACCCACAAACTCAAACACCCCATTGTCTCAGTCAAGCCCCAAGACGGGCAAGTCCGTAGAAAAGAACGAAGTGGACGTCCAGCCACTCACCTCCGTCCGCTCCCCCCCCACCCCCCCCGCCCCGCACCAAGCATGTAAAGAAGCTAAAGACATCTCCCCCCGGAGTGTGTGTTAGGCCGTCAAGGCCACGCCAGAGGAGCCGGTCGAGTCCCCGGCCGCCGCCCTCAGAGCGTCGGCCATGTCCGCCCTGATGGTAGGGGAGTCCGGACGCCCCACGCTGGCCGCTGAGCGCCGCCTCGTTGACCTCCGCCGGTTCCGTCTCTCTGAGGACCTCCACGACGGCGTAGCTCCTTCTTCCTCCGCCGCCGTGAGCCCCAGGACACCACAAATGTCTTGCAAGGAGCGTAGCTGGTGTAACACCCCATTCCATCGAAAAATCAGGCGGAAGGGGTGACCCCAAGAGTACTGCGTCTCGTGTTCGCGCAAAAAGTCAGTGGCAATCCTAAAGGACCTGCGTTTCTGCAGCGTGATGGCGGAGAGGTCCTGGTAAAGCGCCACCGGCCGATCCCGGAAAGTCAGGGGCTGTTTCCTGCGGGCCTCAGCCATGATGCGCTCCTTCAGTGGAAAGTCGGGCAGGAAGGCCAGAATGTCCGGTGGAGGTGCCGATGACTGGCGCTGCCGGCCGACCCTATGCGCCCTATCAATGCTGATGGGAAAGTCCGCAGCTTCCCCCAGGATCTCTCGGAACAGGGCCTGCAGGTAGCCCCCCAGATCGGACCCCTCATCCGCAGTCGGCACACCACGCACTCGGATGTTGTTCCTCCGAGATCTGTTCTCAAGGTCCTCAGAGTGGGCCTGGAGCTCCACACACTGCTCCCGGAGGCGGAGAACGTCCTGCTGTAGGTGGACTATCTCCTCCGCTTGATGTTGGCCCTCCGTCTCCACCGCTTCAACACGTTCGCCAAGGCCCTCCACCTCCCTGCGCACTTCTCGGACCTCACTGGCCACCTCCCGCTTCAGTGTCTGGAAGTCCTCCCTGAGGGAGCTAAACAGTTCCTCCATAAAGGCCCTCGTGACGGGTGGCTCCCCCCCAGTCACATCCGCCGGAGCCCGGGAGGACCCCGGTGAGGGCTGCGTCCTGTCCCGCAATTGCTGGGCCCTGCCAAGCATGTCCGGCAGGGTACGGTCCCCTTTCTTCGGGCCGCCTCTTCCAGACATCGCTAGCTCCGCAGTCGAGCACAGATCCAGGCGCCCCAGGGGTGCTCAGCCGCCGGCAAGCACTCGACGTGGGTATCCCCCACGAGCGAAGTCGCTGCGTCACAGGTGACAAAATGGCGGCCCAGTCCGGTCACCGTCAGCCGCGGGAGCCCGTGCGAGACAACCAAGGGGGCCGCAGTGGGGGGGTCTCATCAGCACATCCCTCCGAGAGTCAGCCCAGCAGCAGCGGGGGTCACTTGCATCCAGCAGCCAGGACTCCAGCGAAGGCTGCCACCACTGCTCCTTCGGGGACAAAATGGCGGCAGGGCGGAGCAGGCCAAAATGACCAGGCCCGACGACACCACCGGGGCCCCTGAAGCACCCCACAGTCAAATAAGTTCCACCACCGGCCCCAGTCCGTCACGCACAGGGCCCAGATGGTCCAACCCCGTCAGGGAGTCCGCTGTACCTCGGCTAGGGGTTAGGGCCCCCCGCAGTGCGAGGTGTCGCCATCACAAGTCCGAGTGCCGGGGCGCCCGTCTCAAGCCCTCCGCCCCGTCGGGTCCTCTCCCGCAAGGCTCCTTCGATCTCCATCAAGCGGCGGGCCAGATCCCCTCCAAATCGCAACTTTCAGCACCAGGCCCAACCGAGGTATCCGGACAGCACTCCAATGCGCTCCGCCCCTCGGGCTCGCCGTCGTCTCTTGAACTCGATCGAACTTTTGGGGGGGTTCCCCCGAGGCGATCCGAACCAAAACAGCACCAATATGCACCCCTGATGCTCCGCCACTCTCCTCTCCCGCGCTGAGCCTCAGCAGGGGGAGAAAAGCGTAAGAAAAGGGCTCAAGCTTGGCCGGGCCGGAGGAGCTACGGGAGGAAGCGTCCGCTCACCCCGCCATCTTGGCCACGCCCCCCCCTTCCTATTTTTAACTGCAGACTGATGAGTGGCTCTGAGCTCCCTAACCAAAATTATATCCCTTGGTTTGGCTACAAGTGCCTCTTTGAGACCCTTAAGGGCAATAGTGCTAGCGTGGTCGAACCACCCCCTTTGCCCGCACGACTTACCCTTAAGATGCTTGGTAAATTTAGCATCAATAAGAGGTTAATGTTTATAAACTTGGGTATAATTACATCCGTTAATTCTTTGCTCTCTAAAATGACAGCAATTTCGTTTACGCATTTAATAATAATGGAGTTGGACAAGATATCAGCTTTATCCCCCTTCCACCTAATTCTGGTTCCATTTGGTCGGTGGGGTTCAATATTGGCTATTATGTTTAAATTGGGGCCTTGTTTCGCCTTCCATAGGACGGCCTCCAAAGTTAGGCAGTTATGATCACTAATTAAATTATCAACTACCAAAGGGGCTGTACACCACGGGTTAAGGCTAGATGAAATGCAAATAAAATCAATCACCGTATTTGCATTTCGGCCCGTGAATGTAGGGATGGTTTCACCAAAGGCACCTTTCAAATTCTCCAACAATTCCATATCATAAGTCATCAAGATTTTGTTTAATGAATCTCCATAAGGATTATGGGGAAAATGAGAGACGCCTTCCCCCCAACAATTTACAAAACCACAAACCCTGTGGGCGGGGGATGGACACACAGCAGTATTAAAATCCCCTAGCCAAATGAAATCAAACACTATATTGTTTCCCGTAACTATGTCTGCCAAAGCGGACTCTAAAGCAAACACTACCTGCTGCCTAGTTTTATCAAAAACATTATTATAAAAATTAATTAAAAGGATATTTCTACCCAGCTCCTGATATAGCCATAAAATCTGGGAATGGGCCCCAATGGGTACGTATTTCTTAACAATAAGTGGTACTTCCACCGAGATCAGAGTCAAAAGCCCACCCTTTGCTCTGCCCGAAGTGGAAGCCACAGCCGGCAGATGGTAAGAAACAAAACCCATATAATTAATGGGGTCCAGACTCCAGGTTTCCTGAAAGCAAATGATATTAAAATTATTAATAAAATCAAACCATCCTAAACAAACATCCTTTTGTGAGAGACCAGCAACATTCCAGCAGGCAATAGAACACCGGCCCCAATTGTCTGATACAGTGGGCTTAGTTAATACAACCCTATCCCTATCACCAGTGGTCGATCTAACAATTCCACAATCGACTGGGACATCAATATGATTGACACTGGAACCACTTATACCAATAGCCTCCACTGATTCTGGAGCCCCGGGGACCACACTACGCCTCCCCTCCCCCAAGGGAACAACCACAGTCCCTGCGTCCACCAAAGGTAATACCAGTCAGTCGTTACAATCAAGCCCACTCAGGGGCTGGAATCTATTAGACGTGGGGATGGTAGGACCAGCACACATGTTCAAATCTCTGGACCTCCCTCGGTGACGCTCAACATCAGGTTGAATATCATAGTCTCTATAAAAGAACCCAAGGGGACGTAGAGAAATTCCTTGATCTCGTATAGGGAGAGATGCGGCTTTGATCAACACCGTGGAGGTAAGTAGTGGGTTTCGAAAATTAATAACAATACAGTCCCCTCCACAGGTCTTGCGGGATTTCCCCACCCAATTAGTTCTTCTAGTGCTTAAGATATCCCCTGATAGAGCTACGGGGAAGCCACACTGCCGGTGGAGCCAATCCACAGTTTTATTCTTTAGTGATGAATGGGATTCATCAGAGCCGTGGTTGCTTCCGGACACTCTTAGTGGAGGAACATTGGTTAAAACTGCCACAAAAGGTGCACAGGTCGGTGGTAAATCCGGCTGAGAGCTACTAGAACTATTAAAATTTGCGTTGGAACCCACCTGCTTCCTTAGTACAGAGCTAAAGGAAGGTTTAGTTTGGGCCGACGACTGCGGGAGAGGGTTGGGGACAGCAGGAACAGCTTCGCAATCATTCCCAGAACTTAAATTGCTACTCACGGCCGACGTTAGAACTAAATTAGGAGTATTAAAGGGAACCTCAACAGGTCCAAGTTCATTATCGTTAGTTTTTACTCCCGTGGCGGCATTAATAAATGCATCCACTAAACCTCCCAATCTGACTACTTCATCTGATATTGTAGCAAGTTTGGTCAATAGGGGTTTAACAAGTAAATCAAACTTGGCATCAATAGCATTAATCAAAAAATCAAGTTGCTCATTGTCTAAACTGATCGTGGTACCATCCAGTACCATTTTTTGGTCACATTGAGCATTAGACAATGATGGGTCAGCTCTTTTGGCGGGGCAATTCCCCCCTCGTTTAGGCTGATTAATCTTGCTATTGTTCCTGCATGAACGTATTAACCTTTGTGGCCTCGGAGCCTGCACATTTGGAACTATTGGATCAATAAAAGTTTCTGGACCAGATTCTACATCGTTAGGGGGCCCGGAAATGACAATAGCCTCGCTTATTGTATCATTTGAATCAACCAAGATGGGACTATCCATTGGATCTAAGGAAACACTGACATCAGAATTGGTAATTGACTGGGTGGCCGATCGGTTAGGAGAGGAGGGGCACGAGCTTTGAGGCCCCGGCCGTCCTAAGGACTTCCTCCGTTCTTGGTTGATTTTATCCACCATCTTAACTAAATAGTTATCCATAGTGGTCGTCACAACCGCTGGTTTGGCTTTAGACATTATAAGCCGGGCTAGACCAATATCAATGCTCAAGAACAGATTAGCACCACAATATGCAACAACCTATAAACCAGTGCTGTATATGGCTGCCTAGCACAAATAATAACTTCCCGTTATACCACCATATAACTCACTGCCCTACCCTGATAGCAGTTACGTTGCGGCAGATCACACAACAGGTTAGGCAGGTTAACAACATACAAAAAAGCCTGACTTGACTGACTCACCCTGGGCATCTTCAGCCTCCATGTTACAGCTTGTCGACTGGCATGTTCTTCAGCTCTGGCAGCCATGAGAACTCACTCCAGACTCAGAGTTTCTCTCAGCATTCGTCGTCTGAATGAATCTGATAGGCATCCGTCAATACCTCTGAGGTGTTTAGCTTCCTTATCATTAAATTTGTTGAACTTACAGTGTTTTATAAGCATATCCAGTCTCTCAACACATTTGCCAGGGATTTCACCATTTATCTGTTGTTCTGGACTGAAAATGTACATTTCGTAATGTACATTCGGCATTGGATTGAATTTGAGATTCAACGCTTCTTTGATTTGAAGGTATGTAATTTTGTCAACTCGCTGCATTTTCTTTATGACTTCTTTTACACCTTCACCAGCTAGATTCTTGAAGTATTTGATAATCTTCTTTTATCTGTATCTTCTAGTGCATCAATGAAATCAACAAATGTCTCTATTCAAACAGTCCATCTGTCACCACTATTCAGATTTTTTGTGGTATCGAATGGTGGTGGCATTTTAACTTTTGGTGCAACTTACTGATGTGGAGAGTAATGTTCTTTCTGACACTGCTTGGTGATCTTGTTTATGCAAACCATTGTTGAGGCCTTACGACGTGCTGGGCTCTCGATCATCTTTGATAATTACAGGAAGTGTGACCTCTTTCTTGGGCTCCATTGCAAAAGCAAACTTTCACAATTCCGATCGCTGTTCTTGGCTTTCTAATCTTCTGAAATCTCTGGAGTTGTTCTGAACCCCACTCGGTAGCTTTGGTGGTGCCCTCCTTCGCTTATGACTGGCTCCACAAACAACCCAGTGCACTTCCTCTGGGGCTACTCCACCCAGTTCTGTGGTATGATGACTGTCTTTACTCAGTTCTGGCAAATAGCTGACCGTTTTTTGCATCTGACCTGCTTTGCTTGTGATCGTCTCTTTGTATTGCCTGACACCTGGTTGATCCCTGACTCGCAGCGCTTCTGTTTTCAGCGTTATCTTGCAATTGGCTGATGCTATTTGCTGCTCTTTCAAAACCTGGTTGTATACGCCTTTAGCGTTATCACTCCATATGATGTATAGTATTACGTTGCGTAGTAGCGCTGTATCTCTTTTTACGGCCTATCTAGCAGGCTCTTTGCCACCGATGTGTAGACTTCTCAGTAAAGCTTTCGTCATCATCAAATACTTTACACCGGCTGGATTTGCGCTTTGACTCCACATACGCCAAGCGTCGATTCAGCACTGCAACAGAGTTACACGTAGCATGCACAAGCAGTTTGCTGGACCACGGCAAACTCTCTGAGAGAGCACAGTTGGTCTTTTTTGCTACTTATCCCTTATCTCGTCGCAAGTTGTAGCTTTCCCCGTCTGGGTACCTGCTAATGACAACACCACACACAGAGCTTAGTGTAACACGTCTTCTTCTGCGCATAACAGCAAACTCAACATTCTCAACCTAAATTCACTTCACTATGCTCTAACGCTCACGTCACAGTTCTACAGAGTACATCGGAAGCAAAAGGGTTCTGTCAATGCCAAATCACATGACGCTACACACCCCTCCCAATTTAGCACCTCCAAGTGTATAAATGAAGATTATCTGAGTAATTATTTCAATTACTCACACAGAAAGCTTCCTTTAGTCATCCTATCCTAGAATTAGGACACCCGTGGAACTTCCATATTCGCCATACGCATTTGGAAGGGGTAAACTCCCTCTCATTAATGTATTTGTGCGCCTAGGAAGACTTAGATATAGGATTCACCCGGTGAATCAGCCCCTGGGTTTTCAAATTTTTAGCTTTTCTTTCAGTACAATTTAATGAGTGATGTCTGTCCATTTTCTAATACTCCATTATTTCTTACATTAGGTTTGCTCTGGGCTGAGACCAAGGCATCATCACATTCTCTCACTACTCCTCCAGCCTCAAACCGGTGACCCTTCAGTAACTTCTGAATGACACGTGACTCGATCTCCGCTTCCCAGCAGAGTGGTCGCTCCCCCTGTGACTGTGGTATCGTACTTGCAGCGCTTTGCCTCTACCGACTGCCAGCTGTGTGCTCTGACCGCCGCTTTGACCAATTACATATTTAATTGCCAGCGCTAGTTGCATTGTCTTATATTTGCCAACTTTATTCCATTACTTGCAGCGCTTTGCCTTTACCGACTGCCAGCTGTGTGCTCTGACCGCCGCTCTGCCCAATTATATGTTTAATTGCCAGCGTTAGTTGCATTGTCTTATATTTGCCAACTTTATTCCTGTTTTTGCATTCTCCCCCAAGCGCTCTCGGCGTTCAGACCCCTCCGCCTCCATTTTGTTGATTGTTGTCCTCCGTAGCCCGCCCCGCCTCCCAGCTGAGACGCCCTCGCCCCTCCCCCTCCACTATCCATATATGACAGGAGTTCCCGCGCGCAGCGTTCACGCGCAGCGATCGCGCCCAACCCGCGCCGAAGGTGCGCCAAAGGTAAGCCCGTCTACGCCCGTCCGCGCCTGGACCGTGCCCAGCGCCAGACCCCCTGCCCCTCGCGCTGCCCAACCCTCCCGCATCACCTACGATGCCGCCACCCTCCTAGCCCTCAACCCCGGTCGCGCCCCCAACTGCGTCCAAGCCGCCCCTGGACAAACCCATGGACCTTTCTCCTGCTACTCCTGCAAATTCAGCGGCACCAACAACATCTCCGTCACGACCACACCACTGACTCCCGAACCCAACCACCTACAATGCATCCTTCTCAACACCCGATCAGTCCACAGGCACGCCATTGACCTATGGAATCTACTAGACACCATTTCTCCAGACGTCGCCTTCCTTACAGAAACATGGATGAATGCTTCCTCCGCACCAGACATCACCATTGCCATCCCGGAAGACTATAAGATCACTCGCAAAGACCGTACCAGCCACACAGGAGGAGGAATCGCTATCGTCCATAAGAAATCAATCCGCATCTCAACCAGCTCTGACGCCAACCTCGCCAATTCCGAACACCTTCACTTCCAAATCCACATCGACCCCAAAACCACACTCAGAGGCACCCTCCTCTACAGACCACCAGGACCCCGCGCGAAATTCAGTGAAGACATCACGGACTTCATCACTCCACACGCGCTCCCTTCCAAAGAATACATCCTTCTGGGAGACCTCAACTTTCACCTTGAAAAGAGCAACGACCGCAACACCACCACCCTCCTGGACAACCTCGCCAACCTCGGACTTAAACAACTGGTCACTTCCCCCACCCACATCGCAGGTCACACACTCGACCCCATCTTCACCTCCAGCAATCATGTCTCCTTCAGCCACACTGCGGATCTCCTCTGGACTGACCACAGCTGCGTTCACTTCACCTACAACAAGCCCAAACCCACCAACCACCTCCAACCAACTCTGCAAAGAAACTGGAACAAAATCACCACCGACCAGATCTCCTCTTCGCTCCTTCTAAACACCCCAACCCACTCCTGGGACCCAAACCTAGCCGTCGCCAACTTCACCCAATGGTTAGCCAACACCGCCGACACCTTAGCACCACTGAAAAAACGTCACAGCAAACCTGGCAACAAGAAGGCCTCATGGTTCAACGATGACCTTAAGAAGTCCAAGAAACTCTGCCGCACCCTTGAAAAAGCGTGGAAAAAAGACCCAACCACCAGCACCAAGGACGCCTTCAAAAACGCCACCCGCACTCACCACCAACTAATCCGAAAGGCCAAGAAAACAGCATTCAAGGATCGACTTGACAACAACGCCCACAACAGCAAGGAACTTTTCAACATCGTCAAGGAGTTTTCCAATCCCTCGGCCAACTCCAACGACATCACCCCCCTCTCAAGCCCTCTGCGACTCCCTAGCCTCATTCTTACACAACAAGATTGCAGACATCCACAACAGCTTCGACAACCAACCCGGAGCCCAACCAACCCAACCACATGCTGAACACTCCACCCCCGTGAACACCCTTAACGACTGGAACCCAATCTCCACTGAGGACACCATCCGCTTGATGAACTCCATCCACTCAGGATCCCCCACAGACCCATGTCCTCACCACATCTTCAACAAAGCAGACTCCGTCATAGCACCGCACCTCCGAGACGTCATCAACTGCTCCTTCAACTCCGCCACCTTTCCGGAAAACTGGAAACACGCTGAACTCACCGCCCTTCTGAAAAAACCAACAGCGGACCCCACCGAACTCAAAAATTACCGCCCCATCTCGCTCCTTCCATTCCCGGCCAAAGTCATCGAGAAAGCTGTCAACATCCAGCTCGCCGCTTTCCTCGAAGCCAACAAATCCCTCGACTCCTCACAATCAGGCTTCCGAGCAAAACACAGCACTGAGACCGCCCTCATCGCAGCAACAGACGACATTCGAACTCTACTGGACAATGGAGACACAGTCGCCCTCATCCTCCTCGACCTCTCTGCAGCATTCGACACAGTCTGCCACAGCACCCTTTTACAACGCCTCAGCAACATCGGAATACATGGAAAAGCACTTGGATGGATCACCTCGTTCCTCACCGGAAGAACCCAGAGAGTCCGCCTCCCACCATTCAAGTCCGAGGCCACCGAAGTCATCTGTGGCGTACCACAAGGTTCCTCTCTCAGCCCCACCCTCTTCAACGTATACATGAGCCCCCTCGCGACCATCGCCCGCCAACACAACCTCAACATCATCTCTTACGCGGATGACACTCAACTGATCCTTTCCCTCACCAAGGACCCCAGCACCGCCAAATCTAACCTACACGAAGGAATGAAAGAAGTTGCTGAATGGATGAAACTCAGCCGTCTGAAACTGAACTCAGATAAAACAGAAGTCCTCATCCTAGGTACATCCCCTTCTGCATGGGACGACTCTTGGTGGCCGGAAGCCCTTGGAAAAGCACCCATCCCGACAGACCACGCACGGAATCTAGGCGTTATCCTGGATTCTTCACTTTCAATGAACAGACAAGTCAGCGCCGTATCCTCATCCTGCTTCAACATTCTTCGCATGCTCAAAAAAACTTTTCGCTGGATCCCCACCGAAACCAGGAAAACAGTCACCCATGCTCTGGTCACGAGCCGACTGGACTACGGAAACACCCTCTACGCAGGCACTACCGCTAAACTCCAAAAGAAACTCCAACGAATCCAAAACGCCTCAGCCAGAATCATATTAGACATCCCACGCAACGAACACATCTCTGGTCACCTGAAAGACCTCCACTGGCTACCCGTCAATAAGAGGATCACCTTCCGACTGCTAACCCACGCACACAAATCACTCTACGACATCGGACCAGAATGCCTCAACTCAAGACTGTCCTTCTACACCCCCTCCCGCCAGCTACGCTCCTCCAGCCAAGCCCTCGCCACTGTACCTCGCATCAACAAGACCACAATGGGAGGTAGATCCTTCTCTTACCTGGCTGCTAAAACATGGAACTCACTCCCCACCCACCTTTGCCTTACCCAGAACCACCTAGCTTTCAGAAAGCAACTTAAAACGTGGATATTTGACAAGTAATCCTCCTCCCCCCCCTTAGCGCCTGAGACCCTCTGGATATGTAGTGCGCTATATAAATTCTCTGACTTGACTTGACTTGACATCACACGGCGTTGCTTCTCCCCGCGGAGCGCGTGCCGGGCACGCGGAGGCGCTATTTATAAGAGCTGCTGTGCTACCGTTAGTGACGAACACAAGCCCCAGATCGAGCCCTTGATTTCTTTCGCCTCCAGTGCTTCCCAATTCCCCCCGCACGACACCACCACACGCCGATGTAAAATGAAAACAAACACAACAACAAATGCGGAATCCGAGCAGGCGGGGTCAGAATTAATGACAGCTTCGGATATTTATATTGTAATGCTACACTTAGGCTCGCGTTTCTCCTCGAATAACTTCTGTTTTTGACAGTTTTCAATTTACAACTCATTAACTGAAGGAAGTTCAACGTGTTTTTCAATTTAAACAGAGTGCGAGGATTTCGAGGAAAGTGCATAGGTGAGAGAAACTAATTTTAGTTATATTTTTTGTTAAACTGGTATTAGTCTATTTTTCGGATCATTCATATTTTATGTACAAGTTTAACTTAATCATACACAATAAAGTTATATTATTGTTTGTGCAAGGGTTTCTCCAAGTCGGTGTTCGGAGGTTAATAATGAGACTGGGAAATTAAAGCACGAATAGAAAGAGAGCAACCCAACTTCCTCAAGAAGGCACGTGGACTCGTTCGACAGGTTTTTTCACGAATTGATTACGCCGTTATTGCATCTGATTATGGAGGCCTACATTGTGAGTAACAAGTGGAAACGGTTTCCCATTGTTTTATGGTATTTAACTCTGCAATGGCAGAAGCTGCTTTTTGCTGACCCTAAAAGGCCCGATTTCCCGTTCCATAACGACAGCATTTTTTAATGTGGAAATACCGCTGACCTCCAAATAGCAACATTGTGGGAATCATCGCTTTGTGTCACAAGTACCACACTTTTTGTACTTCCCTACGTTCTGTAGAGCTGTAATATGACAATGGCGAATCAGTGTTTGAATTGAAGCTAGTGCTCACATGACTTAATGGTAAATGTTTCTTCCTTATCCTAGTGCATACAGAACTTGAGAAGGTAACCAACTCCAAATCCAGGCACCTTGTTGCTAACTTTGTAAAATGTCTCGTTTTACGCCAAGCAGAAGTTTTAGGTAGGATAGCGCAAATCAGAAACCACAACCATTTTAGTGTGTGAAAAAGGCTGCTTTAATGAGACAGCTGCATATCACATACTTAACCAACACCTGGCCTTTGCCTGAAAGACTAAACCATGGCCTCCCTATACCAACTTGATAGCTATCCCTAAAACAGCCCAGCCGTGAGACTTCCTTAACTGTAACTCACCTAGAAAGTACCCCAGTGTTCCTGATAACAAGGTCCAATGGCCAGTCTCCTTTCAAACAACTTCAGCTTTCATGCCAAAAACAACGCCCATACTGCTTGAAACCTCCGCCCCATCTCTTCACCCCATCGAGCTGATCTGCCCAAACAACAGTGAATCAACCATCCTTATGCCCTAAAAAACCCTGCAACTTGGCATCCAGAAAAACCCTCCCAGGCGCAGTTTTTCTGCCCAACCTGATTAAAACTAAACCCTTCCTAAAGACCATCCCTCACTTCCATCAGCCAACACATATCTTCTATCATATCTTCTAAAACAGTTCGACCTCATCTCCTCAAATGCCTGATACTTTCCTCCGAACAACCTCTCAACTCCGGCTCCGTTACCCCTATCCTGAACAGGGGCGTAACATGGTCAATGTTATTGGGAGGGGGGCAAATCTCTAAACATTCACCTTTATGCAACATATCTGAATGCCACAAATCTACACTATGTCTCACCCCTAGCAACGTTAAAACTTTGAAAGCCCTGAAAAACAACCACAACGTTGCTAACAAAAATAACACTACTTATTTACCATTAAAGGATACAAATTCATAAAAAGATGGGCCAATGATTTGAGCCAAATTTCGTTGTCTGATTTTAAGCGCAATATCGGAACCCTATTTGGGCCAGGTGAACTATTTGATCTTAAGGAACTTAACTTGTCCAGGATTCTCTCCTTGGTGATCATTTACAGTGGAGCACTATCACCTTTAAGATTGTTATCCTCCTCACTGCAATTGCTAATTGTTAGAAATGGGGTTTCTGGTTGGTTAGGGTATGCTCCTAAGCCAGGCAGAAACCACCACTCTAGTCAGGGTAAGGGAGTTACACACCCAAGATAACCCCTGCTCACCCTCTTGGTAGCTTGGCGGAACAGTCAGGCTTATTCCAGAGGCAATGTGTAAAGCGGTTGCGCACCACACACTCACACACTGCAGTAACACAGTAGGCACACCACAAAAGAGACTCCACACACGGTTATATGAAAATATCCTCTGTATTATGCATAAAACTCATGAGATCATAATTACATGAATCACTTTGCAAACTAGGCAATTGTCACAAGAATACATGGATCGTAAATCACTTTGCCAGCTAGGCAATTGCATAAGCATAACAGGTAATGCGCTAGGTAAATAGTTATTAGTTGCACATGTCATGAATACCATTACAAAAACATTATGCCTAACATCACAGTTAGTGCCATAAAGTGAATACTCCTATGTCTCACATGTCATAAGAACACATTGTGAATGACACGGTTACTGTGCATATCATACCATCACATTATATGTTGCATTACATCAGGGCCTGAAAAAGCAGTAGTTAGATGCAGAGTGTAAATCACCAAAGTTCATTGTACATGCAGCATCAAATAATTAGCATAAACACATAGTGTACTGCGTCCCTGCCCCCCACCATGTAGGAAGCAGAAGTATCTGCCCCCCTCCTACAGGGAATACGGAAATCCCAGTGGTTTCCCTGAAACCAGCTCACAGTCGGGGCCTCCATGGAGGATTCACTCTGACGTGAAAAATCTTGAATACATGCCCCCAGGTAGGTGTGGCAAAGTGGGAAGGCACACTCACACTGTGACCTTGGTTGCCAAATTATTGTCGAGTGCATCTGCCGCAACCGAGCAGGGTAGCTGAGGAAGCACCTTAGCATGCGGGTCAAATGCAGACGGAGATGACCTCCCGGGTCTCTCCTGGGCGGTCCGCAAAAAAACCACAGCTGTTGGGGAGGTGAGTAAAACAGGGTGCCTTCTGTGGAAGCTTTTGGCCCGCTCAGCTACTTGCGGGAGGGAGAACCCCTTGCTCCCTCCCCCCCTGGGAGAGGGAACCGCCAGGCCCTCTCGTGGTCTCTCTCTGCCCCAGTCGGGACCAACTGCTACCACACAGTGCACCTCCCCGGCTGCAGTAGGTGGGGGAGCGCGAAGATCCTTTCTCTGTTGGGCATCGGCCTGGGGAAGTGCAAGTCGCCTGCTTCACTCAGCAAGTGACCTCACCCTACTCCGCACACTGGTTCCTCCTCACACTTCGCAGGTCTTCAGGCAACAGTATCTCACTTGCGGTGGTCGCTCAGCTGACGAGTGGCCACCCTGTGATCTCTCTTGGTTTGCTGAACAGCGGGTGGGGGCTAAGCCCAGATCTTCTCTCTACCGCTCAGCGGCGGTGTGGGGCCAGTGACCCTGGAAGCGCAAGGAAGCTTCCAATGAGCTGAGCCCGAGATGCATTTTAGAGCAAATAAAAGCGCCAGGGGGTTTTAAGGGTTAGTGCAAAAATTCCCTAGTGGCACAGGGGAGTGAAGAGCGGCACTAGAAATCTCACAATAAAGCAAAGAACCAGACATTTCAGAATAAGGTAAAGCACCAGAAATTTCAAATAAAGTGAAGCTCCTGATGGAAGACTTTGATGACCCTGAGTCTTCTATAAACAGGAGGCCAGGACACACAGGCCCTTGGAGATTCTTCACAAGCAGGATACCACAGCAGGGCAAAAAAATCTGGCCTTTTCCTACACCACAGACGGAAGCAGCAACTGCAAGCCAACCCACCTCTCATACAGGAACGGTAGCGCTCCTCACACAGTTGTTCTGTTCTTCTACTTGGCAGGGTTCTCTTGTTTCTTGAATTAATCCAAAGACCTGGGGTTTTAGGTCCACTACATATAGCCCATTTTGTCATTGTTCTCTTTGTGGCAAGGGTCTCTGAGCCCAGTCCAAATCTGTCCTGTCCTTCCTGGTCCAGCAGGACCACGGGGGATGGAGACAGTATTGTGCAAAGGAGACACAACCTGTTCAGGTGTAAGTGAAATACCTCCCACAACTCTAAATGCAGACCAAGTCTATTCATCCCAGCGTTGAGTCACCCTGGCAAGGCAGGACACACCTCAACCCCCTTGGGACTGTCTAGAGTGAATGCAAATCCACAGCTCCTATCACTCCAACTCCAGATGCTGAATACGCAAACAGTCAGAGGCACACAGAATGGTAAAGCAAGAAAATGCCCACTTTCTAAAAGTGGCATTTTCAAACACAATTTAAAAACCACGTTTACTAAAATGCGTGTTATTAACTTCTGAGTTCAGACAGCCTAAACCCCATTTTCCCATCTTGTCCCAATTGAAAGTTACACATGTAAAATGTTACCAGTGGAGCTCCAATGATAGCCTATGGGACAGACAGCCTCTCAACAGTGAAAAACGAAATACACAGTATTTCACTCTCAGAACATGTCACACATCCCACTACATGTCCTACCATTCACATACACTGCACCCTGCTCATGGGGGTACCTTGGGCCTATCTTAGGGGTGCCTTACATGTAAGGAAAGGGAAGGTTTGGGCTTGGCAAGTGGGTGCACTTGCCAGGGCAACATGGCAGTTTAAAACTGCGCATACAGACACTACAGTGGTAGGTCTGAGACATATTTACAGGACTACTACTATGGGTGGCACAACCAGTGCTGCAAGCCCACTAGTAGCATTTGATTTACAGGCCCTGGCACACACCGTGCAGTTTACTAGGGACTTACCAGTAAAGGTGGGGGGAACTGGGCTATTCCTTCAGCTCTCTTTTCCACCTTCCTCCCTCTGCAACAGAAAAATTCATATTTTCAGCACATTGCCTGTAGTATACATGTATTTTAAAAAAAATTGTACTACTACACAAAAGTACTTTTTTGATACTTTGCACCATTATGACATGGAAAATTTCTGTATATTAAGACAGTTACAAGTTTCCATTCATAGACACACTTTGTGAAGGGGTTTAGATGCAGGTTTCTAATAGTTTTGAGTCTTAAAGTATTTCAAAATTAAATACATCATTCTTCATTCATTATTGCAGCATCAAGGCAGTAATCACCCGTGTACTCTTCATCTAGACTAAGAATGTTTTGCAAAAAAACATATGTGTTGCGGGAAGTATCGACTGTCCCAGCCCCCGACCCTCCCTCTAAAAAAAAGAGAGGATCTACCAGTCATGTGTCTACCTGTTCAGTTTGTCTCCGGAACACGTTTTGTCAGGGAACTGACTGAAGGAACATGCAATACTGTTTTTTTGGCAGTGTTTATAATCTAAATTAGAGTCATGCACCAACATACACACACATTCCTCCATTGCTAAAATTGTTCTCAGACCTCCATGCTTGTTGACTCTAAAGAACTGTTGGCAAGGTGGCAGGCATATCCCAGGGTACATTCTCTAAGATTTTTAATGAACTAATTTAAGTTTTATCAGGAGAAATGTTTTCAGAATCCAGCTGTGGAACAAAAAGCAATAAAACAAGTTTGTGGAGAAGCTGTAAAAAAGTGGTTCCTGGACTCTATGTGACGCTAATTGAGGAATTATTCTTCAAACCCACAGCCACTCACCTTTGGCACAAATAGGAACCACACTTTCAGAAAAACTATACTGAGGCTGAGTGGTCGGACCTGCTGGCTACTGTCACAACCCTTGCAACTCAGGCTGAAGGACAGCGAGGTTAATGCTGCCTTCTCCCCTTCTAGGTGGTCCAACGTCCTGTATCACACTACTGGAAAATAGGGAACACCTGATTCTAAAAATAGGAAGAGGTGTCTGGGATTAGTGAGAGAGAGAGAGAGAGAGAGAGAGAGAGAGTGAGAGAGAATGAACACTTGTTGTCAGACTAATGGTATACAATGGCACAGCATCACAGAGACACAATACAACTCACCCAGTCGCATAAAGGGCCTAATAGAACGGCCTAGTACACCCCTAAACTCCGAGAATTAAACCAAATCTGTAAAAAAACTGAAAGAGTTTGGAGAAAGGACTTCTCCCTGAACAAGAAAAAGGAATATAGGAAGGCTATTAAAATCTACAAGCTCGAAATAAAAAAAAAAGCCCAGGCCTCTTATTTCGAGGAAAAAAGTTCCTTGGCAGCCAACACCCCCTGCAAAACATTTCAAATTGCAAAATAATTACTGAGAGCTCCGTCTCCCCCCGATACTCCCATAGCTATGGACCAAAGTCGCAATGAACTTGCAGAATACTTTTATAACAAAATTAAAACGATCTATGGATCTTTTGCTCCACCGACAGCCATACCACCCCTCATTCTGAGGAGTCTTACATATCGAGTAAGGAAAATTCTCTAAAGGCCTTTCCCTTATAGGACTGTGAATCACTTCAGACTACCTCTGTACTCGTTAAGAGCGGGTCACCTAGAGACCCTGCCCCGCCTAAGATCTTGAATCAGGTGGCTGAGTCAGTTGGTCCAGTCGTTCTGGATTTGATTAACTCCTCCATATCCGCCGGGGTGGTCCCACCTTTATGGAAAAAAGCCACGGTGCAATCCCTCTTGAAAAAACCTAGCCTGGACCCAGACTGTCTCGGCAACTATCGACCCATCTTGCTTCTCCCAGGAATAAGCACAATAGTGGAGAAGCATGTCAATTCGGTGCTTTACACACATCTGGTATCTCATAATCTTCTCCATCCCTCCCAAACTGGCTTTTGCCCCGGCCAAGGAACGGAAACGGCTCTACTGGCAGTCGTGGAAGAATCCAGAAAGATTCTCAATGAAGGAGGCTCCTCGGCCGTGATTCTTTTAGATCTCAGCATGGCCTTCAACACGGTCAACCACCTCATTCTGATCCAACGACTTAGAAGTTTGGGTGTGTTCGGAGCAGCTTTAACCTGGATGCAATCCTTCCTGGAGGAAAGATCTTTCCAGGTTTTCGATGATGAGACCAGCTCGAAATCCTGGCCCCTCCACTGCGGGGTTCATCAGGGATCCTCCCTGAGCCCCACTCTTTTTAACGCCTACATGGCACCTCTTGCGGACATCGTTCTTCCCTACGGGGTGCACATTGTCACCTATGCTGATGACACCCAACTGGCCGTTGCGCTTTACCATTCAGACAGGGCCTCTACCTGCCTCTGTCCCTGCCTTGAAGAAGTAGACAATTGGATGAAACACTCTTATCTAAAATTAAATGGTGATAAAACTGAGCTCATGCTCCTTGGCAATCCTTCTCTTTTCAAGGCAGACATTATGTGGCCAGCCTCTATGGGCTCTGCATTGACCCTAAGTCAGAGATAAAAAGCTTGGGCTTTTGGCTGGACTCAGACCTCAGCTTTAAAGTCCAGGCTAGAAAGGTGGTGGCCTCCTGCTTTGGCATCATAAGAAAGCTTCGCAAAGTGCTTCCTCTACTCGCCTTTCAGGCAAGAAAGCTCATGGTCCAGGCGCTTAGTCTTTCACTCCTGGACTACAGCAACGCCTTATATCTTGAAGCCCCGAGTTCGGTCCTCGCTAAATTTCAAACAGTACAGAACTGCGCCGCAAGGATCCTTATGGGGACTCCAAGCCGGCAGTCTGCAAAACCTGCTATGAAAGCTCTCCACTGGCTCCCCTCCGGGAGAGAGTCCACTTCAAGGCCTTGTGTATCACCCACAAGATGATGGGAGGGAAAGGACCAGAGATTATTTCCTCTATGGTCAAGCCCTATCGAGCTAAAAGGCGACTGCGCTCAGACCAGCAATACCTGGCTGTCATCCCCAGAATCAAGAGGGCTAGAAGTGGTGGCCTGCTATTTTCGTACAATGCTGCCAAACTATGGAATTCCCTTCCTCTTCAGCTACGAAGGGAACCCACTCATATGGCCTTCCACAAGCTGTTGAAAACATGGCTCTTTCCTAACTGATTTATTGAAGCCTCAGTTATTCCTCAGTGCTGGGATGCCTACGGGTAGCTACGGGCTCTATAAATGCTGCTTCATTCATTCATTCAAGAGAGAGAGATAACAAAATACAATGAGCATTAGATAGTAGAAGTGCTCTTAAAACAGACTGTAGAAATACTTGAGGTGGCTTACCCGATGTGAGGTGAAGCATTGCTGTAACTAGCCCCCAAACAAATCTGAAAACGTGCCCAAGGACCAAAGGACAGTAGCACTACATTCCGCAGGAAAGTTGAAACGGATTCGCCAAATCAAAATGGAATCCGAAGGCAGGTCAACCACAGGTTCCTAGCTGAGTAAGTCAAATCACCAGAGATAACTGGAACGAGGTCAAAAAATAGTATGGGTGCATCCTGTCATGGGAAGCGAGGAGGTGAAACAACTGATGTTGCCAGGCACGGTCTTCTGTGTCCACTGTCCCTTTAAAAGGCACTGTCCTCTCTGACCTGAAAGTCAATTGCTGGTCCTCTGTTTGCTAGATCATCATGATTCAGACCCTACCCTGAAAGCTGTTGGCCTCCATGACTGCAATCTTCATTGCCCCGTTCTGCTTTATGAGGTACATTTCCTAACTCTCTTGTGTAATTACTTACCCCAAACCATGACAGCTCCTCATGATAAAAGTCTTGGGAAATCCTTTTAAAATTGAGCTACTTGAAAATCCTCCACAATTGACGATGGCCATCATACAAGTTACACAGTGCAAAGTTGCTACTTAATTCAAACTGTTGGGGATGTTACCATGAAGTGGGAGATATGGTACACATTCTGCGAAGTAATTTAAGTTCTATCAGGAGAAATGTTATCATACATCAAGTTTTCAGAATCCAGCTGTGGAACAAAAAGCAATAAAAACAAGTTTGTGGAGAAGCTGCAAAAAAGAGGTTTCTGGACTCTATGTGACGCTAATTGCAGAATTATACTTCAAACCCACAGCCATGCATCTTTAACACAAATAGGAACCACACATTCAGAAAAACTATACTGAGGCTGAGTGGTCTGACCTCCTGGCTACTGTCACAACCCCTGCAATTCAGGCTGAATGACAGCGAGGTTAATGCTGCCTTCTCCCCTTCTAGGTGGTCCAACGTAGTGTATCACACTACTGGAAAATAGGGAACACCTGATTCTAGAAATGGGAAGAGGTGTCTGGGATGAGAGAGAGAGAGATAGAGAGAGAGAGAGAGAGAGAGAGAGAGAGAGAGAGAGAGAGAGAGAGAGTGAGAATAAACACTTGTTGTCAGACGAATGGTACAGAATGGCACAGCATCACAGAGTCACAATACAACTCACTGTCAAGAGAGAAAACAAAAGACAGCGAGTATTAGATAGTAGAAGTGCTCTTATAACAGATAAGGACTGTAGAAATACTTGAGGTGGCTTACCCGATGTGAGGTGAAGCATTGCTGTAACTAGCCCCCAAACAAATCTGAAAACGTGCCCAAGGCCCGAATGAAAGTTGCACTACATTCCACAGGAAAGTTGAATCGTATTCGCCAAATCAAAATTGAATCCGAAGGCAGGTCAACCACAGGTTCCTAGCTGAGTAAGTCAAATCACCAGAGATAACTGGAACAAGTTAAAAAAAAGTATGAGTGTGTCCTGTAATTTGAAGCGAGGGAGGTGAAACAACTGATGTTGCCAGGCACGGTCTTCTGCGTTCACTGTCCCTTTAAAAGGCTCTGTCCTCTCTGATCTGAAAGTCAACTGCTGGTCCTCTGTTGGCTAGATCAGCATGATTCAGACCCTACCCTGAAGGCTGGTGGCCTCCATGACAGTAATCTCCATAGTCCTGTTCTGCTTTATGCGGTACATTTCCTAACTCTCTTGTGTACTTACTTACCCCAAACCATGACAGCTCCTCATGACAAAAGTCTTGGGGAATCCTTCTAAAATTGAGCTGCTTGAAAATCCTCCACAATAGACGATGGCCATCATACAAGTTACACAGTGCAAAGTTGCTACTTAATTCAAACATTTGGAGATGTTACCAGGAAGTGGGAGATATGGTACACATTCGGTGGTCCTGTCCGGCCTTGTAAGTCTAGTTGAACTTTATCTGGCACCAGCTGGAAAAGACAAGGGAGTTAGCTGTAATTCCATCATTGCCTCATGAACTGTATGATATCACTGGAATGGACAACCATAGCAATAGATGCTTGGGCGCTGCAGTGGCCACAATCTGTGTTTTGAGACACTGGTAATTAAATGTATCCAGAAAATTGGTAGATGAACGAGAGTTGTGGTTCCCATGCTGAAGGACTCTAAGAATCAGAGGGCACTCTTGTTTAGGTTGAAACATGACTTTACTGTTACTGTTCTTTTTAATATATAGACGTGGATATGAGTAAGAATGCCAGTTTGGAATTCTAGTTACTTTTAATATGTCTTGAGAAAGACAGTACAGAATTGTTCTGCACTAGACATTATACTATGGGCCTGATTCACAAAGGGCTTCCGCACTCGTGGCGGAGGTCCCGGAGTCGTGGGTGAGTCTCCACACTTGGGGCGGAATCGATTCCGCTCTGAATGTGGAGCCTCCCCCAAGACTGCGAGGCGTCCACCACGAATGCAGAGGCCCTTTGCGAAACAGGCCCTATATATCAATGGCCTTTTATTTCTAAGCACTGCTGAACTTGTTTTTGCTGTAATGTTGAGTTTTTCCTGCCCTTGACAAGAGCAAATGAATCACCACAGAGAAGTGTGTGAATACCCCAAATCCTTCAGTTTGTGGGTGTTACTAAACGTTCAATATCCCTGAAATGCACCGCTCCTCCTGTGCTAGGAGCTATAGCCAAACACAATAGTATCACTGCAGTGTGTTTATGTGTGCTAATTCACCTTTTATGGATATCTTGCACTCGTAAATTTAGTCACCCACTCAAATAAATACCTTTGTGAATCGTGCTGGTTAAGCTGTTCCAAAACAAAGTTGGAGTAAATGTGGAATTTAGGTATGAAATAGCCCTAGAAATGCTCAGTTTTTCAGGGGGTGCAGAGAGAGGAATTTTTAGACACAACAAATATTTTCCATGTGTAGAAAAAACAGAGAGCAACGCATCTAACACTTATCAGGAATCGAAATGGGAAGCTTGTCTACCTGCAAAGGACCCAGTAGGTAGGATTATTGTCTGGATTTCCATGAATTTTGTAGATTTTCAGGCAAACATCTTTGGATTTTTTAAATCCAGTTAAAAAGTAAATCCACAAACACCAAAAACGGTTCATAGATTTACTTTTTTTTTGTATTGGCACAAAAACGTTACATGAGATTTCGAGAACACTTAACTGTGCTTGACTCATTAGTTTATACCACAAAGTGTACATTCATTCCTTAAGCCTCCAAACAGTAGTTGGCAGATAGAAGGGGAACAGCCATTACAACGCGGTTATTACCACGCTGTGCAGTTACATCGCATGCGTTACAACGCATGCGATGTTACAACGCTATGCCATTAGAACGCAAGTCTGTACATCGACTTGCGCTAGATTGCGTGCTAACATTACAAATAGTGTAGTTTACTATCCCAACACCTTCCCTACTGTTAAGTGGACTGGAGTTGGAATAGTAAATTACACTTTTTTAATGTCAGCACGCCATCTAGCGCAAGTCGATGTAAAGACTTGCGTTCTAATGGCATAGCGTTGTAACATCGCATGCGTTGTAACGCATGCGATGTAACTGCACGCGTGGTAAAAACCCGCGTTGTAATATCATACATCCCAGATAGAAGGATGCAGCTAATAAATAACCCTCCCTCGACAAAAACAGAGACAATCTATTGAAACTGTATTTTGTTGGCTTTCGACGACCTGTCTCTGAATTCCTCCACAAAAGCAGATTTTGCTTATTAGCCTAGTTTTCACAGCGATTCAAGTCGGTGGTGCCAAGAGTGTGGCTTGGCTCTAAGAACCAAAATAAAAACAGAATCCACCAAAGCAGCAGCATGTAACAGCACCAATCACAGTTTATAAAGACGTTTGTTAAACTCAGATCATTCATCACTAAGCTCAAAACTGTCTTTCACCAGTGATGCAATTATTTGCAGAGCAAGCAAAATAATCATTGGACTGCATCTCATACTGCACAAAACCTACTGTGAATGGTCACCCAAATGAGAAGAGGAAAACAGCACTAGTTACGCCTGATTCACAAAAGCAATCTGAGACAAAATCCTAACTTTACGACTTTTGGTGTTCACAAAAGACATTTAGGAGTAGTAAAGTTAGGAATCCTAACTTTACTACTCCTAAATGCCCTTTGTGAATACAGAAAGTTGTAAAGTTAGGATTGTGTCTCAGTTTAGGAGTAGTAGTGTTAGGAATCCTAACTTGACTACTCCGAAATGCCTTTTGTGAATACCGAAAGTTGTAAAGTAACAATTTTGTCTCAGATTACTTCTGTGAATCAGGCCCTCTGTTCTGAAGTGGGCAACATCATGCAGTGGAATGCAAAATTTCCTAGCTAACGTGCAGGAAAGTTTCAATTCTATTAAGGAGGCGGAGGCGAGAATTAGGCTTTTACTTTCTTCATTTTGGCATCAAAGGCGTTTACCCTTGGGGCACGGCTGGAGGATATTTTAAATGCTGCGGACTGGTCCTCAGATTCTACCTAAAAAAGATTCTACTTTAAACCTGTGGTATCCCTGGGTTCTTTAGTAGTGGATAAGCTTTAAACTAGCCTAATCAGAAGCCTCCGCTCCTGCCATAGAATGCAAAATTTCATAGCTAACGTGCAGGAAAGTTTCAATTCTATTAAGGAGGCGGAGGCGAGGATTAGCCCACCCGATCTTCAATCTAGCCCTCCCAGAAATCTACGTTCCGATGGTGAGTAAACTCTTTATGGAAACTTATTTTGTTACAGACTATGATAAGGGTAACGTTATTGGTTCAGTACTGTGGCCTGATGAAATACTATGTAAGGTTGTCTTGGGAGGCAACTTCCATGCGCTTAATTAGTCTCTTCTTCCGTAGGTTCGGATTCTGGTAAGCAGGAGTAAGGGGAAGACTGCCATGAAAGAGTCGCAGGAAGAAAGAGGAGGATAGAGCGCCCGCAGGGGAGGATATGAGGCAACCTGACTCGTGATTGGATAATGTTGTTTGGACATTTTTAGTCTTTACTTTTCCCTGTGTTCATGGGAAACGTAGTTCAAATAATGAATGATGTTGGTGTAAAAAAGCTGCTGGAGTAATAAAATGAAAAAAGTAAAAGCCTAATCAAAAGCCTCCGCTCCTGCCATAGAATTTAATGTAAAATATCTTTATGAAATCTTGCTGGGGTAATAATACTGGTGAACCACATAGGACGTCCAATGTAGGTCCAGAAGAACCAGATCCATATCACATTGTAGAAAATCCACACAGGATACATTTGCATACAATTAATCATAATGGATCTCATTTACACAATCACTTGTTTTCTTAGCATCTTGCATAGAGCTTGCACTCCTGGACCTCTGTTGGACTCGCCAGAGTATACAAAGGAGTCCATCATCATCCTTAGCCATATGGTTAATATATGTTGGATTCAAAAGCACACAACCTCAAAGAGCATCTGTTCAGCTCCATATGTCTATTACAAAACCTGATGATCTTTAAAAAAAAGGCTTAGCTACAAGCATGACAAGCATGAACTAAAATCCCGAATTTCGCAACAAAAGGTTTAAAAGAACTGTTTTGCTGCTAGTTGCCAGGCCTAAGATTATCCTGGTGTGCCGCCTGCCAATGCAGAACTGGGGAACACCCCTCTAATCATAAGGAAGGCAAACAGTAACCCCTCTTATGAGAGATAACTCTAATAAGGAAGGTGTATAAATACAAATACCATTCTGAAATCCCTTTGCTCAAGTGTCGCAAGAGTTTTCAGTCATCGTTGGACTAATGTGAGAGTTTGAGCTCTCAGTGGAGTTTGATGGCTTAAGCAGCTTTTGAGTAGGAGGGGCACTAGCTCTTAGGCACTAAACATGTGGTCACAAAATGCTTCTAAAAGAGAAACGTATAATTTTTGCTACCAGTAAAAGCACTCACTGCAACACAATTTCAGCAGATGCTTTTCTTTAAGGAATACAATTCTGTAATTACTTTTCAACCAGGTATAAGAAACAATGCTCAGACACAGACCAGTGAATTATTGGTGCCAATGTTTACTGATGCTCGTTATCAGCACATAGGTCCTGATTTAGAGTTTGGTGGATAGGGTACTCCATCACAAGTCTACCAAACCCTGTCATTTAAACTGAGGTCCACCCGCTCATTCTTGAGTTGAGCACACCCTCATGTTCCATTGGCGCTGCACCCGCTGGCTCTGCCACCGGAAACAGTACACTGACTCAAAAATGGGCGGGTGGGCCATTAGTTTGGCGACAGGATACTTCTCCACATTTGTGGTGGAGTACCTGGTCTAGCAAAGTCTGCATCAGGACCTAAGTTGGGGGCCCTCAGTGTAGTTGTATGTGATTGTCTGCCATATTTGGAGCAGACGGTCTAATGTACTTTTTCCACTTCGGTCCACCAGGTAATCCCTGGCTGTCACAAACTGATTTTTTTTTTTAAATGACCCCCCCACCCTCGAAGAAAACTAACCGGGTGTCACAGTACTTTCTTTGTTTTTCGAAAGCAAGCTGATGCTTTGTGAGTTTTGTTTTTGAAAAACAAAAAAGTTTACTGAGCAGCCACCTAAAATATGGTGGGCGCTCAGCAAACTTTCAGTGCCTTGAAAGCCGTAGTGACAGCGATCGACAAATATTGTGGGTGGTAATCTGACCAGGTAAGGAATGGCCTCTGCCACCTTGAAGGAGAGCAGACTGCCATACTGTAAATGAAGTCCTTAATTATGACAGCCTACCACATGGTGGCACTGTCTATTTCTGAGCAGAATACATCTGCAGAGGGACCCATTCACAGAACTAATCTAAGATAAAATCTTACTACTTTCGGTATTCACAGAAGGCATTTAGTTATAGTAAAGTTAGGACTCCTAACTTTACTACTACTAAACTGAGACAAAATCCTAACTTTACGACTTTCGGTATTCACAAAAGGCAGTTAGAAGTAGTAAAGTTAGGAGTCCTAACTTTAACTTTACTACTACTAAATGCCTTCTGTGAATACCAAAAGTAGTAAGTTTAGGATTGTATCTCAGTTTAGTAGTAGTAAAGTTAGGAGTCCTAACTTTACTACTACTAAATGCCTTCTGTGAATACCAAAAGTAGTAAGTTTAGGATTGTATCTCAGTTTAGTAGTAGTAAAGTTAGGAGTCCTAACTTTACTACTACTAAATGCCTTCTGTGAATACCAAAAGTAGTACGTTTAGGAATTTGTTTAAGATTAGTTCCGTGAATCAGACCCAGAGTTTTTAACACTCAAATATGCATAAAATAATAATAATACCAGCACATTCATGCCATTCTTACCGCTTGGGGGTGACCTGGATTAGTTAAAATGTGAGCATCTGTAGGAGTATGATGGTTATTAGTTACTGGCATTTGGCAGACCTGGCAAGGGCAGTGGGTGGAGAATCAAGAAACAAGAGTGCCCCTGAGCACTGATGCCAGGAGAAGACAACACCAGGGGGAAAACATGATCAACAAGCAACAAAAAGAAAGCGCTTCTCCACATATTTTAAAACCGGTATAGCTCAATAAATAATCAATATCATGAGGCAGACCTATTATAATTTATATTTTATTGTTTGGTAAATACTTATTTAAATTAGCCAGTTTTACAGAATTTAGAATATTTTAAGCTCCCCGGGCAGTGGGTCGCACAAGCTGCAGCAGCCTTTTGGGAAACACGAGACCATAAACAGTACTCTGGCCCAGCCCTGCATCCTCGCCAAAGGATAAGTGATTTGATTTGTAGATATAGATCAGTTTCTGAAAAAAGCCAGGTGAAAACATCACCCTTAGAATTGCAAGGCAGGTGACAGAAAAGCACTGGAACAGTTGCAGAGAGGCTGGATTTTAGATCATCTCCGGTCCTTCACCTGCATTATGAAAACACAATTGTCTCGACGTTATTTCTGTAGGTTGATGCCAGGAGACCTACACACCTATGCACTGTGTGTGCTCAGAACAAAAGCTAGCCACACAAGTCTGCTGCAACAAATTCTTCCAAGTCCATCACATAACATGGCCCTAGACCTGGTGGTGAAAGTACCACCTTTTCGAGAATATACTACCAGATTATTTGTTGTAGATCACCTTATAAAAATGGCTAATTTTATAACTCTGAAAGAAGTACCAAAGTGTGCCTACAGGACTGAACAGCATATTGTATGCCTCCATGGTTTGCCTTCTGCCTTGAGATATGGCTTACGCCTCAATTTGTGCCACATTTATGCAAAGAACTGCATAGTTCAGTGAATGTATGCTTAGCTGTGCTCCACCCTCAGATGGATGGACAGACTGAGAATGTAAAATAAGCTATGGATCAGTACAGTGTGTTTTGACAACCACATCCTTTGATTGCATGATGGTCCTCCAGTACTTTTACCATAGCTCCATCGTTGTCCACCAACATATCCCCTGCAATTTTCTTGAGGTACAACACCTGAAAATGGTTCCTTTCACTGCAACCCACCTCCAACCATTGAAGACCATCACAGATCACTATGGGCACTTTTTCGGATTAAGATTATATGCAACAAGCAGAACAGACCTACAAATGCCAATCTGACAACGTTGTCGATTGTGATCAGCACTACAAGAAGGAAAATTGGTATGATTGTCGACAAAGCAGTTGTGCCTAATGGACCGAGGGCATTCCATCACAGATTTTTGGCCCAGAGAGAATGAGCTGCATGATTAACCCTGCACCCAGAAAACTGGACTTGTCCACAACTTTGCCTGTGCATTCAATTTTTCATGTATCCTGTTGAAGGCATACAATGAAGCAGCCAGACATGTAATGCCCTATCCATCTAATAAGGTCGATGAACATGCAAAATACGAAGTAGAGGCAAAATTACGCAAAAGTGTGTGTGCTATATTACTTGAATTACATGGAAGAATATGGGCTCGAGCCCTGATGTTGGGAAAGGGCAGATCATCTGCCTGCTTTAGGTTTTAAATTGCACTACCACACGTCTAAGCCTCATCTTTTGGGGTGACCTTTGCAGCGTTAGACAATCCTAAGATGCTTGGTGGTGCTAGAATCACTGTGTTGCTAGTCCACCAAGAGCAGCATGGCAACTCCTAGCCACAGCGGGAACTCAGGAGAATCTAGATTTTCCTGGTTTTATGAAGGAAAGTCTTAATTTTATTAAAGATGCGGAGGCGAGTATTATGCTTTCTTAATTTGCTTTATTTACACAGCAGCAGTCAAGACTATGGAAAAAACTACTAAACCCATGAGGCTAAGAAACGAAAGCCAATGGAAACAGAACTGTAGTCCAACTGTATAACCAATCAGAGCTCAAGACCCCCTATAATACCTATCTTGACAGCAAACAGTCCTCTTTTCTTAAGCTAGAGGTATTGAACAAAGGTAAAATTTTAAAAACAAGAGAAATTGCCGAAACAAGCGTGAACATGTCCTGAGTAAAGTCCAATGATCTGGAGCCTGAAGTGAAGGTCTCCGAAGAAGTGTGTCCATGGCAGGAAGGACGTCCTGGGGATGAGCAGGCCAGTTCATTGAGGTTGAAAGATGGAGATGGAAACTTATGCAGAGGTATTTGTTCTAGAGACGGGTACTGCAGGGTGGGGAAAAACATTGGTAACACAAATGTTGAGGTGGGATAATATTTGTCTCTGTTTCTATAATAAAATTAAGATTTTTCTTCTTAAAACTAGAAAAATCTAGATTTTATGCTTGTTTGAAGCATATTTATCACCACTGTAGAAATAGTATGAACAGACTTGCAATAAAAGGTGTGAAATGTGTTATCATTTGACCAATCAGCTGATCTCAGAATGTCCTCTATATGGGAACCCGCCCAAAAGGTTTTGGATGCCATGGGTCCCATGGAGAAATGAGCTCCAAAAATGGAGGTATCAATTCCAGCTAAAGACATAACCTTTTTTTAATGAACATTTGTAACACCAACTTAACATCCCATACATGATTATATTTTGGAAGAGGGGGATTACAAAATCTTACTCCCTTTTAAAGATGACAAACCAGAAGATTATCCCCCACTGGTTTTTCTTTGATCCGTTGGTTGGTTTTCGGGAACTTCGGATCTGTAGACATTGACTGTGCGGTAAGTCTTGCCTTCACCAGCTAGAGAGGCTAAAAAGTCACTATAAATGTGACATCTGCTGAAAAGTGATTAACAGACTTTCCCACACACCAGCTTGTCCAAACAGACCAGGCTGATCTGCAGGCTTTGGTAGTTCAC
The DNA here is from genome assembly GCF_964204655.1 of Triturus cristatus. Taxonomy (NCBI): domain Eukaryota; kingdom Metazoa; phylum Chordata; class Amphibia; order Caudata; family Salamandridae; genus Triturus; species Triturus cristatus. The sequence continues at coordinate 334,935,049 of NC_140588.1, read as the reverse complement.
GGAGCCCAAGACTTGCTGATATATTCTGCAGCATCTGCCAAAATGCCTGGATTAAATTGAGAAGTCCTGCTACCTTCCATGCGGAAAGAGAAGGTGTTTTGTTCAGAATAAAGTTGTGTCTGGGGCTGTTGGGATCTAGAATGAGTTTGGGAAATATTGGAAGTGATATCAGATGATCTATTGTAAGCTCCAGGAGGGGAGGATACCATACCTGGGATTGCCAAAAGGGAACTACGACGATTAAAATAGCTCACTGTCTTCTGACCTGGGCTAGGACTCTGTTGACCAGGGGAAAGGTAGGAAAGGCATAATTGGTGTTATGAGACCAATCCCAGAGAAACACATCCGTTGCCAAGGCTAACAGGTCTGGTCTCCAGCTGAAAAGTTGAGAAAGCTGAGAATTGAGTCTGGATGCAAAGAGATCTACATGTAGGGGACCCCATTTGTGGTAAAGAAAGTGGAAAAAAGAGAGCTGCAGTTTCCAGTGCTGGATTCGTGAAGATATCGTGAATGCTAACAGGCGACAGTGTTGAGGGTGCCTGAAAGGTATTCTGCTCGAACTTAGATCTTGTGATTGAGACAGAACTCCCAAACATGTTTTGCTGGTTCTGCAAGAGATTTGGACCTTATACCACTGAGGTGATTTGATATATCTCACTAAGGTATGGTTGTCCTTGCAGAGGAGAATGGAACATTTAAGTTTGTTTTTTGCATAACCCTGGATTACAAAGTACCCTCCAAGCATCTCCAAACAATAAAGGCAGTTTTGACTCCCACAATGACCAGGTGCCTCCAGTCAAGATCTTAACACAACGGGTACTCCAGCCTGTCAGACTTGCATCTGATTCTAAGACAAGATCTGGGGCCGATGCAAAGATTGTTCTGCCATTCCAGGCATCTAAATGGTCAATCCACCATTGAAGTTCCATGCAGGATTCGGGATCTAACTGTACTAGGTCAGAATAAGAAAGGCCCTGTCGAAGATAACAGATTTTGAATCTCTGAAGAGCTCGATAGTGAAGGGGGCCCAGAAAAATGCCCTAAATCAACGAAGATAGAAGACCTACAATTCTGGCAAGGGACCTGAGAGAAATGGACGATGTCTGCAGCGTGTGAGAAATTTTGGATGTTATTGCTCCAACCTTGGAGATGGGTAAGTTAAGAGTTGCTGTCTCTGAATTGACTCGAAAACTCCAATTGTTTAGAGGGAGTGAGAATCAATTGTTCTTTGTTGATGAGAAAACCTAGGTCCTGTAATAGAGAGCAGGTCATTTGAATTTGAATTTGAGATTGAAGAATCTTTGAAGAACTTTGACCTATTAAAAGAATATTGTCTAGGTAGGTGATCAACTGGATACACTGAGACCTGAGAAGGGCTACAACAGGTTTCATGATCTTTGTAAAGCACCAAGGTGGTGAAGAAAGATCGAAGCAGAGAGAAGAAAATTGATATGTTTTCACTGCCACTGGAACTGTAGATCCTCTCTGGATGAGGGATGAATTGGAATACTTAAATATGCGTCCAGTAAATCTAAACACACCAACCAGTTGTTTTGCAGCAAAGAATCTCTGAGATGGATAATGGCCTCCATCTTGCAGACTACATATTGATTGAACCCCCTGAGATTTATCACAGGTCTCATTCTTTGGGCTTTCTTCTTGACTAGAAAAATACAGCTTTGGAATCCCTTGGGATGAAGGGAAGTCTCTTGAATTGCTCATTTTTGTAAAAGAAGAAGAATTTCTTCTATGACTAGTGCAGCCATGTCTTGTGAATTTGTTTTAAAGGATTTGTAGATAGGGTCTGAAAAGGCATGGAATAGAGCTCTATGGAATAACCTTGAGCAGCATTTAACACCCAGAGATCTGCTGTGATCAACTGCCGTTGGTGAAGGAAATTGTTAAATGACTCCCGACTGAAAAAGCAGCAGAAAGAAGACCCAGCTGTAGAGGTTGATGCTCGTATGCTCCTTTGTCCTCTGTTTCAGAATCCCCTATTCCTTAGGGATTTATTTGGGGTCTGAACTCTTGATTACCGGCTTCTGCCGGCCCTGGCAAAAACCCTATAAACAAAAATATTCTTTATTGACTGTTGAGCTTTATCTAGAAAGCAAATGTGGTTACATATTTGCTCAACTTCTTTATGAATGAATCTCCAAAAGGTAGACCATCGGCTTTGGAATCAAGGAGCCTGAAATAACCAAACCTTGGCAGAACAGCAAGAAATCTGAGCCAGAGTAAACTACAAAGATGAAGTACACCACAGAAGGGATGGTTGGGCTAGACCAACTGGCTTTCGCAGCTGAGTACCCCAAAGTGCTTGCGTGTGGAGAAAATCACTGCACCTTATAGCGCAATATGATCTTAAAATTGCTATAATTATAAAGCATTAAACCACAGAATTAAAATACAGCAATGTATATTGTAATTGAAGAGAAATATATACATACTTATCTTGACTGTGAACAGCAAGAAAAGAGGACTGTTCGCAGTCAACTTAGGTATTACAGGGGGCGTGATCCTTGATTGGTTAAGTGTTGGACTACATTTCTGTTCCCTTTGGCTTTTGTTTCTAAGCCTCATGGGATTAGTAGTGTTCTCCATAGTCTTGACTAGTGCTGTTTGAATATAAGAGCCTCCTTTGCTTGCCATAAATTGCCCTTTCACCAAATAGACTTTATCAAAGCAAACTAACGCTCAGTAAACACTCCGTGAGGCATTTAAGACATAGACCCACTAATTGAAAAGATGAGTTCTCTTGTTCACTCTGACCAGCATATGAGAAAGATTCACAGACTACAAGACAGTGGTGTTTCAGTGAGACACCTCTTACTCACTTAGTTTTTACCTAAACACATTTCTTTCACTGCTCAATCAACACTCAAATATATATGATGAGTAGAGTCTGTCTTTTTAAATTTCTTTCACATGAAACTGAAAGGAATACCAAACAGTGTGTATTACATTGATAAATATGAACAGAATATATTATATATATGATGCCGAATAGCAGAAAGCCAATCACATTTGCGGGGGGTAAGCTGGGGGGTGGGGGGAGGGGGGAGGGGACATGTTAGTGGGTATAGTCACAAAAAGTGAATAATGCCCCCTAGTGCCTCAATAGCAAAGAACAGCAGTGTTACGTTCATTCATTAAAATCCCAAAGAGTCCTTTTGGTCATTGGTGGCTGGCAGGAATCAGGGGTGGTGGGGCGGAGGGCGGGAGGGTTATAGGGGGCAAAAAAAAAATTACTTGCCTCCTCACCTCGTCTTTCCACTGTAGTCTCTCTCAGCCAGAACAGGGACAGGCTCCCCTGAGCCAATCACAACACTGCAGCGTTGTGATTGGTAAGATGCACCATGGTTCGGGGCTCAGACAGGGACTGGGAGCTTGGGCATGTTCTCCACCCAGGCTGTAATGCTATGATTTGATCATGTTGATTGATTGTGACAACCAGTGACTTTCCATATGGGGTAGTAGATCCATGTCACTCAGACCAATCACAACGCTGCATTGCAGCATTGTGATTGGCTATCGGGAGCCTGGGAGTCGGGTGCTTCCTGCTGGTTCCTGTATCTTGCTGGAACTGAAGTCAGGAAGAAGAGGATGGAGGAGAGGCAGCAGCCAGCCGCCACAGGTAAGTGTTCTTTAAAAAAAAAACACTTCTGCCCCCATCTCACCACCCCAGTGCGGTAGCAGCCGCTACTGGCCCTAGATCATTGTCCCACAACATACCCCAGTCCTATAGGCAGTCCAAAGTAAGAGGAAGTTGAGTGCATGGCAGAGCACCCTTGTTACCACAGATAGGCCTACAGTTGTGAAATCAGCAGGGGGGATAGTATAAAGAATAAAACAACGGCATGAAGGGAAGGGAGAATGAAGAGAGGAGAGAGAAAGTGGGTCAGTGAGGTAGGCAGTTCATGGCTGAAGAGGGGATCTCGATTTGTCTCTTGGTTTAGTATGCACCCCTTGCTGAGGCTGCCTCCCTGGACTCATTTACATGTTACAGTTTCCCACTGAAGCCTCTCCTCCTGATTCAAACGGGGGTCGGTGGTAGCCATACGTGTCTCTGATGTATTGGGGTATGCAGTGTCAAGAGCGCTGTGTCCATGCCTGTACCATCTAGGAATCTCTCTAGGTCTTCAGGTTGATTGTATTCAAAAATGTATCCATGAATAGTGATCCACATTGAAGCCGGTTCCATCAGAGAATACCTGATGTCTTTTTTGCGGAGTCATGATAGCAGAGCCAGGAAGCGTTTATATTTGGCATTTGTGTTGTGTGAAAAATCAGCTGAGAAATAGACCTGATTGTTCTTAAATTGACATGAGCTCTTTTTTTTCCGCATTCATGATATTGTGACTGGCCTGCTGATGACGGGCATCAAGGAGCATGATATGTCTCGGAGGGGGCAAGCTTTAGTGTTAAGGAATCATACCTGATGTACTCTGTGAAATTCCAGTGGAGGGTCAAACTTACTGTTCGGCTGCGTGGGGATCAGGTTACAGAGAAAGAGGTGCATGTCATCCTTCTCCACCTGTTTCAGTATTCCAGATAGGCGTGCATTGTCTCACCTGCTGTGACCTTCCAGATCGATGACTTTCATCCGTAGCCTCCATAGAGTAGGTCCCCAGTAGAGTGGTGCATCGAGTTGTCGTTCCACCTTGCATAATCTGCTGTCCACTGACGCAATCTGTTTTTGAAAGTTAGTGATGTCCCATGTAGAGATTGTACCACTAATATATTATCCAGCACTGCTGCATCAATGGTGTCTGTGGAGAGCTTTATATCTGCTAGTTCTATAAGAAAGGCCATCATTTCCGTATTTTGGATTTACGGAAAGTCCGCCGAGGTGGTAGGGGTGACAACTAGGAACACTTGACCACTGTCTAAGAGAAGAGAAGCTGCGTATGTATTTAATCTTTGACATAAGCCTGGCACTGGTTTGAGTTGGGGGTCACTCAGGAAGGCAGACTCAGAAGCTAAGATGGTAGGGTGGATGTTTGATACAGTGAATGTTCCCCTTAAGCAACTCTGCAAGGTCAGAAAGGCATTGAGTCATTTGCAAAGTTCCCAGGGGATGGATCCTGGGGAGGAAATGTCTGCATGCAGTTCTTGTATGGAAGGGTGGAAATGAGAAAATTGGTTATTGAAGGTAATATAATGGCTTCCCACATGAAGAGGAATCCAGGGTGAGTATCAATATGCACTATTCAGTACTTTAGAGGTGACTCCACAATTGAGGTGAGAGGAGAATGCTGTAAGGAGGCAGAGAGAGAGATTCCCTCTGGAGGCCCAGTATAACCTGGTCCAAGATGGCTTCCGCCTGTCAGGGACTGTCCGGGACTATGTCAGGAACACAGTCAGGGACTTGGGCAAGGACTGGGAACTGGGTAGAAAATGTACAGTGCACAGAAAGAGTAGTACAGTGCTGTCCAGGATCACACAGGTAGTCAGAGGAGAAAAAGGGATCCAAAGGGGAAGCCTGTACAAGTGATCAAGTTGGGTAAGACTCAGAAAGGAAGGGCACTCACAAGGCAATTTAGCATTCAGAATAACTACACCCAGGACAAATGTGCAAGACATATATATGAAACAACATTAACAATAAAGGGCAGTGTGGGTAAAGCACTCAAGAGCTCCACATGGTAAGACTGAAGCTCAGTAAGTTTTTCACCCACAATTGCTGTTACAGATACTGACTGAAAATACCCACATATAGGATATGCATGCAAAGGCAGGGTCTGTAGAGCTTATACCTATGGTGATGTTATACATGTAACTCAAAGACAATACTCACAATGAACAAGAAACACCACCTAGGTAGTCAGCTGTGCTCACGGATCCAGGCGATCAAACAGGAACACGCAAGGCAGTAACAGCAAAGGGGTAGAACTAAACACAAGCACAGTAGACAAGGAGCTAGCAAGGAGGAGTGCTTAACAGGAAAGGAAGGAAATCACAGGGCACACTTGGCAGAAAGCAGGTAACAAACATACAAGATAAGAGAAGCAAGACAGCAGAATAGAAAGACAGAAAACTAGGAACTGGAACCAAGGAAATGGGAAGAAAGGCAGGGTCTGGAAAAGGATATACAGAAGGGGAGGCTACAAGGTTATACTGGAATAGTGCAGGATCAGGAATAAAGAAAACAAAGTAGCATAGAAGGCAGTCCTGGGGCAGGAACATGAATTGAGGTCGTGGCACCTTAGACCAATGTTTGAATTTGTTTATGTTAATGGGTAAGTACACCATGGCTAAGGAGTGCACGTTGAACCTTGCTTTTATGGACCTGTCCTCAGCTTTTGACCTGGTCAACAGGTCAAAGCTGTGGACAATTCTATTGGAGTTGGGTTTAGACCCTCCTTTGGTCTACTTTTTAGTAGATCTCCATCGTAATCTTACCGCATCGATTAGGTTATCTCGGGATGGTAGTTGTTCCAAGCCCTTCAAATCTAGAAGAGGGGTAAGACAGGGATGCATCATGGCACCTTTGTTATTTACCCTTTATATTAATGCTCTGGACAAAACCCTGGTCAAAGCTTGTTTGGATATTCCGCGTGTAGGAGACACTTTAATTCCAGTTCTCCTATACGCGGATGACGCTGTCTTACTGGCTAGGACGGCGGTAGGTCTACAGTCCCTACTCGATGCTTTTGGTAAATTTATGTCGTCTCTGGACCTAATTGTAAATATGGGTAAGTCACACGTCATGGTAGTTGGCAGGAGAGCTAAAAAAACAAAAACCTTCACTTGTAATGGAGGACCAGTGTCGCACGTCCCCTCCTTCACCTATCTTGGGGTAGTTTTTGATGAAAAAAGTACTTGGGTGCCTCAACAAAAATTAAAAAAGAACGCAGTAATCAGATCAACTTCTGCAGTTCTAGGTTTTGCGAAACGCTTGGGGGCAAAACCAATGGAGGCCATTTTAAAAATATATTCCTCCAAGTGCTTGGCCATAGCGGGATATGGCTCCGCGATCTGGGGATATAAACCCCAACCAGATCTCCAGGTAGCTGAAAATAGTTTTCTGCGGAATCTACTCTCATTACCCCAATCTGCCCCCATTTTCTCTTTGCATCAGGAATTAGGTCTGGGCTATATATCTGATACCCTGAGCATGGCTCCGTTACTCTGCTGGCTCAGAGTTTGGCTTAACCCAGACCTGAGTCTAAATCACGAGATACTTAGAGATTCTGTTAAATTAGATAGAGTTGATAAGATTAACTGGTTGGTATATGTCAAAACTATGTTCGCCAAATTGGGACGTCAGGAGTTATATGACCATCCGGAAAACATCAGGAAGGATGATTTGAAATGGGTAAAAAGCAATTTTATAAAACTAAAGACTATGGAAAGGGAAGGGAGTGAAATACAAAAACCTTCGGTGAGGGCTCATTCCCTATTAAAAACTACTTTGCTAATAGAACCCTATCTGCTTATAGTCACTAAACCATTTCATCGCTGGCTTCTGACCAGACTGCGATTCAATTTACTACACTTTATTTTGGGGGGACTATCCAACCTGGTCGAAACCCGAGGATGCTGGGTTATGCTCCTGTGATAACTACTCCATCCAAGATACTCTACATTTTGTATTATTCTGTAAACACTATACGGGGGCCCGCAAGAAGTTCTTGGTTCCCTTGCTTAGACAGAAGGGTTTCTTCCAGGCCAAACCCGCCCTACTATATTTACAAATGCTGCCCAATACATATGAAACTTTTTGTATAGCGTCTTTTCTTGTGGCCGCAGTTAGGGTGAAGGGTAGGATGATAGCCAGTAGGACCTTGTCGATTGATTAAAAAATGGCATGCACTTATGGCAAGGTTTTCCTTATGTGATTTTCTATGTTTATGCACTATGGCTTCTGTATTATGAATTATTTTTATAGTTGGTTTTATGATGATTGTAAATAGTGTTATTTATTGTATTTTGTATGTATATATGAATGTATATGTTGTGTGCTCTTTTATGATTTTAATTAATCGAATAAAGTGGAATGAAATGAAATGAGTTAAGGCTCAGGTGTCAAGGTAGCACTGCAGGCAGTACTGGTTCTAGAACAGGGAACTACTAAAGCTTCAGGAGTCAAGGTAGCACTGCAGGCAGTGCTAGTTCAAGGAAACAGGAAATAGCTACAGCTCAGGAAACAAGGAGTCAAGAGAGCACTGCAAGCAGTGCAAATCAGGAACAAGATATAGCTGAAGCCCAGGAACAAAGAATAATTATAGCTCAGGAACTCAGGAAACAAGAGCACTACAGGCAGTGCTAATTCAGGTACAAGGAATAGTTATAGCTCAGGAACTCTGGAAACAAGGTAGCACTGCAGGCAGTGCTAATTCAGGAGAAGTGAAACTGCTGCCGTTCAGGAACAAGGAATGCTAAGGCTCAGGAGTCAAGGTAGCACTGCAGGCTGTGCTAGTTCAGGAGGATGGAAACTGCTTCAGTTCAGGAACAAGGAATAACTAAATCTCAGGAAACAAGGATATCAAAGGCTCAGGAAACACTGGAATAAGGATATGCCTCACCGGTATACAGCTACAATGATCAACCCTGGGCTTAAGGGAGCTGGGGCTTAAAAGAGCTCACAGTACTCATGTGCATCAGGTCTGAGCAGGGTAGCAGCAGCCAGCCACAGGTGAGCTGAATCCCTCCACCCATCCTTGGCCTGCAGGGGTGGAGACAAAGCAGTGAGCAGGGAATTTTGGGTAATGGAGTTTCAGGCATGAGCAGGATGGCTTCCACAAAACCCGGCATGGATTGGGAATGGATGTCAATTCCCAAATAGTGTCCAAATGGCTGGAAGTCAGTATGTACATGAAGGGAGGGTCTGGAAGCTTGTTATGAAACTGGAGAGTCTCACAGTTCAGCCCCCTGGTGGTGGACATGAAAACGCAGGGAGCAAGTCTTGACACCGCCAACACCTCAGTGCAGTTCTCTTTCTATTTGCATGAGGTGATATGTGCTCCCTGCTAGTTCAACGTCTCCCAAGAGAGCATTATCCCAGTGCCCCAGGGTAGTGGGCTGACCCCATCATCTGTCCTGGCAGTAGCAGCGAGCAGCAGTGAGTGGCACCGTCAACAGAGATCTGCCTGCACCACTGTCACAGAGGCGGCCCGGTGTCTCAGGTACCGCTGGTCTCATGACGGGGTGAGGATCCCCACAGCTCGGCAGGTATTTATTTATTATTTTGCAATTTTATATAGCGTGGACATGGCACAAAGGTATCAGAGCACTTTACAACAGTGGCATGATACAAGGGAACAGCAAGTTACAGTTACAACAATTACGTTCAGACATTTGCATCAGTAGCTGCAACCAGGACAAATGCAGCCGTTGGACAAGTGATGCATATGGTTCAAGCATCGATTAATATAGCGGGGACACACAATCAAGGTAGTTCATACCCTGGAGAGAGTACTTAGGTATGGTGATTAACCCTGGTGTCTTTTAAGTGAGATGAGATTGAGGTCCTTTTTAGAGGTGGCTATGCAGGTTCTTAGGCGAAGGGAGGGAGGAAAGGATATCCAGATTCCTGTGGTACTACCAAAGAATGACTGGCTCATGTATCATTCTTGACTGAAGTTGGGGATTCCAGGAGCAGGGATTGGGTATTCCTGGAACCCCTATTTGCTCCAGAGATTTTCAGTTACTCATTTAGATAGGAGGGTGAAGAGGAGTGCAGTGCTCTGTGGTTAATGCAGGCGGTTTTTAATTGGGCCCATGCTTCAATGGGAAGCCATTGGAGGGTTAGCAGGGCAGGGGAAATGTGGTCAAATTACTTGAGACCTAAAATGAAGCGCGGTGCTGCATGTAGTGTTGCTCTCAGAGGGCCTACATGAACTTTGGGAATGCCTGAGAGAAGGGCAATTCAGTAATCTAGTTTGGAGAGAATGAGAGAATGTCTCACTGGTTTGAGGTCTTGTTCCAGGATCAATTGTCTGATGCCCCACAGCTGCCTGAGTTGGTGTTGTGCGCTTTTTGCCACAGCTATGATGTGGCTGTGGAGGTTTATATGTTTTTCAAGGGTGATACCAAGGGATCTAGTATTCAGGACAATGGCAGGGCAGCCTTCCAGGGCAGGAAAGATGGCCATCCATTCCTGTTCTGGGGTTTTTGCTTTCAGAGGTGAGATCAAAAGAAATTCTGCTTTAGTTGGGTTGAGTTTTAGATGATGGTTAGACATCCAGTTTTGACTCTCTAGGAGCATGATTGAAAGGAGTGCTGGGTCTTCAGGGAACGAGATTTTCGTTAATATTTGAGTGTCATCAGTGTAGAAGTGAAATAGAATCCCAGCGTTTCTGAGAATCACACATCATGGTTCTAGATACAGGTTAAATAGGGTTGGGGAGAGGATCGAACCTTGAGGGACCCCTTGATATACGGGTAGTTAAGTAAGAGGAGAACCAATTGAGGACTGTGCCTCCACAACCTATGCTATGTTCAAGAGTGCGAAGGAGGTCCAGATGGTTGACAGTGTTGAATGCAGCTGACAAGTCCAGGAGGGGCAGGGGTTACCACAGTCAAGGATTCTATGGGAGACATCAACTATACTGTGGCCTTGGTGGAAACCTGATAGGAGAGTGTCTAGGAGGTTGTTTGTTCGACTGTGTGAAGTGAGCTGGGACACAACACAACTTTCAATTACTTTACCTAAAAATTGAAGTGTGGAGTCTGGGCGGGGGTTGCTCATGTCTCTGGGTCGAGAGATTGTTGTTTCAAGAGAGCAGCGACCTGACCCACTTTTAGTCGTTCTGAAAATAAGCCTTGTTGAAGAGAGGAGTTGACCATGTTGATCCATAGGGGGTGTAGGTGTATGGCAAGAGATTTGCTGATAGACCCTGGAATGGCATCCTAAAGGTGGTTTGAGGGTATCACTTTGGAGATTGTTCGCTGTAGGTTTTGTTAAAAAATTGGGGAGAAAGATGACCATGAATGAAGCGCCTTGCATGGTAGAATCTCAGTTTCTGGAGGTCCACTGGTGTGTAGTGAGATATGGATGTCTCTGACTTTTCTATCAAAGAAATCCACAAAGTTGCTGCAGCGGGCCACTGATTACTCAAGCTGAAGTGGTGGAGGGATCAGGGGTAGCTCCACCACTAGCGCAGAGGGGCGTCGTCCCACTGCTTTCTTTCAGTGCAAGAAGTAGAAACATAAAATGGTAATAACTATCCTTTTATGTTTCTGCTTCTCGCACTGTGAGAAAGCAGAAGGGTTTAGTTGAGGGCGGGCAGGTGGGCGGGGCAGCTCTTTGAGCAGGGCTGGGCAGGGGAGGAGTGGTGTGCCCACTCCTAAGTGCGCATGACTGGTTTGGTCGGCTCTCTGGGGCCGACCAAACCAGACATGCGCACTCTGCTCTTCTCCAAGTAGGCTGCTATGCATTAGCCCCTGGCTGGGCAGTGTCTCGACCAATCACAACGCTGCTTCAAGCATTGTGATTGACTTAGGGTTGGGAGCCTGGCTGTCTGCTTCCTGTTCCTGCCGGAGGCAGGAGAGCAGGAGCGGAGACGACACGGGACCCGGCAGGAGGAAAGGTAAGTTTTTATTTTTTTGTTTATTATTAAAATAACCCCCTGTGTGACCCCCGCCCCCCCCCCCCCACAAGTCATGCCGGCCGCGACTGAGAGGGGTTTTTAGATTGTGCGAGAATCTAAAACAGGCGCTTTGTTCTGTTCTTTGCAGAATTCACAAGTGCTCTGAAATTAGAGGATTTGACTCAGTCTTTGTATTGATTTTCAAGCTATGCAAAGCTTATTCATCCTCAGATGAGAGGGTTCTAATCTCCATTCTTTATCACACTTTCTGATAAGTTTTCTTTCTTTGTAAAGTTCTTTTGAGAACTAAAGACTAGAGGGTTTTGGTCTAGATAATTTGCACTTCAGGGGTGCAAATTTGTTGATGAGGGATTCCATGCACGAGTTGTATTTGCTGGTGTACTCATTATTATCAAGGTGGGGTATAATCAAAACCAGAGTAGGATGGGCCATGCTGGCCATGGCTTCTGTGTCAAGGTTGGATGTATCCCTAAACCATATTTTCTCTTTCTTGGGTTGCCCAGACATTTTGGAGCCAGAGAGGGAGAATGGTATCTGCATATGGTCAGCTGGAATGGGGTTGTATGACTGTAGATTGGGGAATTTGAGATTATTAGGTCCAGAATGGCGCCTTTGTGGTGGGTGGATTTATGGCAGTGTTGTTGTATATTATTGTTTTTGAGAAAGGCTGCAGAAGTGTCCACAAGTCTGTTACGCTCGTTTTCGAGGTGGATGTTAAAGTCTCCAAGGAAGATTGTGTTGTTCAAGCTGATCAGTTGAGAGGTGAAGAGAGCCATGCATTGCCCGATGAAGGGACTGTTTTCACCCGGTGGATGGTAAATCACATTCAGTCTGATGTTGGAGGTAGCGGATGTGGGCATTTCCACCGACATGCATTTGACAGTCTGAAGCGCAGTCATTTGGAGGATCCTCCATCGCAGTGAGTTCCTCTGAATGAGTGTGAGACCTTCGCCTTGTCCATCTTCCCAGTCTCTATGTAAGATGGGGTCATTGGGAGGAAGTAGAAGGTCTACAGCGTGGTTAGATGAGTCGTTGAGCTACGTTTCAGTGAGGATCAGGATATAAAGATTATGGGCCAGGATCGAGGCCGATATCTCTAGACAGAGTTTGACTGCAGACCAACAATTGTGTAGCATGCAGTTCAGGGAAAAGCTGTTGACTTTCTGACTAGGATGTTCAGGGACGGAGGTAAGGGTGCTCCCACTGGTGAGAGGAGGCAACCTATGTGATACACTCCACAAGCTGGAGGAGAGCTTCACTTCCATCCTTGCTCTGGAATGCCTTCCGAAGGGCCTGTTGGGCCGGTGCTTGGTCCCTGCACCGTAAGCTCTGCTCTATACAGCTATCAAGAAGGAAGGTGGTGGAACCCAGTTGCAGTGGTGCCTGGAAGTGGAAGTGAAATCGGTCATGGCACAGTGTGTGTGGCTGTAAGCAGTGCCCGTTTGAGCCTAGAGCCAAACAACTCTCCAGAAGCTCTGAGGGTGTGCAACCATTGGTCTTCGGTGCCAAACCACACCCCTGTGAGTCTGTTAATGTTAGAAACATTTCAGCTCTCGAGGCCAGCTGCTTATAAAAAATCTGCTCTGCTTTATGACCAAGGTTTTTGTATTTAGTGTTCATTAGATGAGGGTAACTCTGGGTACATTCCCTTCTTCCCCAGTATTTTTATGATTCAACTAAAGGATCTTCCCATAATTTTACTCAGATTACTATATTAGTGTCTTGACATAGTTAAAACATGCCTCGCATATCGTCTTTTTGAAGTAGCTTTTGTATGACTGTTAAAGGCAAAGAAAATTGGTAAAAACAGTACCAGCTTTTGTATGGTAAACAGAATGTCAAACAATTTTATGATAGTACTACTTGTGTTTTTTTGGGAAGGATTGTTATTAATTCACAATAAAAAAACAAAATAGAGAAATACAAAACAAACATTCCAATTGATTCAAGATTCCAGGTTACCCAAAGACTAATAGCCGATACATGACATAGTGTAAACATTGAGCAGTGGGAGTGGACAGGAATCCCAGTTGAATATTTTAATATATAAAGTTTTCTCTCTCAGAATTGTTAGCTCCTTTTAACACATCGAGCACATAGTGCCACATCTGGTTTTTATCTAGTCTCTTTCAGCCTTTGCAACCTTCTCATCGGTCAGTGCCCTTCTCATATGTAATTCCTCAGCCAATAGCCACTCATCCAGGTCTTTGTACCATCCCTTGACAGATGGGCCCTCCCCATGCATCTAATGAACGGCAATTTTTTTCTTAGCAGGAGATAGGGAAATGCCCACCCTTTTGTATCTTATCTTTCTTTTTTTCAATCAAGATGTAATCCTAACATGTAGGGTTTAAATATTACAGAAACTGCCCTTCTGACTTCCATCTGCAATTGCGGCACAACTTTTTTCAAATAATTGCTCACTATCCAATATTGCCAGAGCATTTAGGTATCTCAGAGCATCTGGTGCAGTTACCTACTAGAATTTAGTAAATTTTACTCAGGGCCATAAGGGTAAGGTATGTCCTATGTGAGAGGTTATATTGTGTATATAGGAAGCATGCATTACTAGTTACTATTTTGGCAAAAGTAAGTATTCTTTGCTACTTAGCATCCAATATTTGTACACCCAAATCTTTTTCCATGTAACTTTCATTTAGCGTTAGCTAAAGCTCTTGTTAGAGTGCAGAGATTGGCATGCGGCCATCCCGTAGAGATCATAGGTCTGCCAGAGGCTTAAGATGGTCTACCTGGGATCCCACAATAAGTAAGTTATGCAACCCCAGTTAAACAGGTACATATCAGAAGCTGTCTCGGATGAAGCCTGAATCAGGGTTTCACTTCAATAAATGTTAGGAACTTATCCATGTTATATATGTGTCACTATGCACTAAACTTAATTCCGGATCCAGCAAAAACGATGAACTGCCTTGCACATCTCCATATCCACAGGCCACCATGCACTAGAGGAATATGGGGGTATATTATCAAGGATGGCGTTAAAATTATCGCCGCTTTAGCGGCAGGAAACTGCCGCTAAAGCGGCGATAATGGGCTTGATAATATGCCGCAGAGAATTCCAATAGAAACCCATGTTCACACCAGAACATGGGCTTCTATTGGTATTCTCTGCGGCATATTATCAAGCCCATAATCGCCGCTTTTAGCGGCAGTGTCCTGCCGCTAAAGCGGAGATAATTATAACGCCGTCCTTGATAATATGCCCCATGATGGTTTGCAGTAGAGCCAAGGAAAGGGAAATGGAATAAAAGAGAAAAAAAGCGATAATGGCTGGCACCGCTCTAGATTCTTACTCAGGTGAATGCTGACATTTACTGGGTTTCAGTGGATATCTTAAAACCAGATTTCTATGTTTAATACCTTATCTTTGTATTGATTTATCGAACACTTGCTATAACAAATAATATATCTCCAGAATATCCCTATACCTCAGACTCTTTAGGATATCGGTGGAATTATGACATTCCTGGAACTGAAACATAATTGACATTACTTCTCTGGTAATATCACGATTCGTTACCTGCATTGTCGTGCATACCACCAGGAGGCTAAATAGTGGGACTTTATAGTGTTCTAATATGCTTCCAGAGACTCCCCTGTATGCATATCCTGACTTCCAGGTATTTGGTCACCATTTGGGAATTGACATCCATTCCCAATCCATGCCGGGTTGTGTGGAAGTCAGTCTGCTCATGCTGCAAACTCCATTACCTATAATCCCCTGCTCACTGCTTTGTCTCCACCCTTGCAGGCCAAGGATGGGTGGAGGAATTCAGCTCACCTGTGGCTGGCAGCTGCTAGCCTGCTCACACCTGATGCATGTGATTACTGTGAGCTCTTTTAAGCTCCAGCCCCCATCAGCCTAGTGTTGGTCATTGTAGCGGTGTTCTGGTGAGACCAGTCCTTGTTCCTGAACTTCTGCTATTCCTTGATTCCTGAGCTATATTTAATCCTTGTTCTTTGATTCCCAACCTATAGCCATTCCTTGTGCATGAATTAGCACTGCCTGCAGTGATTCCTTGTTTCCTGAGCTATAGTTAGTCTATGTTCCTGTTCCTGGGCTTCAACTATTTCTTGTTCCTGATTTGCAATGCTTGCAGTGCTCTCTTGACTCCATGATTCCTGAGCTGTAGCTATTTCCTGTTTCCTTGAACTAGCACTGCCTGCAGTGCTACCTTGACTCCTGAGATTTAGTAATTCCCTGTTCCTGAACCAGCACTGCCTGCAGTGCTATCTTGACTCCTGAGCCGTAGCTCCATTCTTGTTCCTGACCCAGTACTGCCTTCTATGCTACTTTGTTTTCTTGATTCCTGAACCTGCGCTATTCTAGTATACCCTTGAAGCCTCCCCTTCTGTATATACTTTTCCAGTCCCTGCCTTTCTTCCCATTTCCTTGGTTCCAGTTCTAGTTTGCTCTCTTTCTATTCTGCTGCCTTGCTTCTGTTGCCTTGTATGTTTGTTACTTGTTTTCTGCCAAGTGTGCCCTGTGATTTCCTTCCTTTCCTGTTAAGCACTCCTGCTTGCTAGCTCCTTGTCTATTGTGCTTGTGTTTAGTTCTAAACCCCTTGCTGTTACTGCTTTGCATGTTCCTGTTTGATCACCAGGATCCGTGGGCACAGCTGACTACCTAGGTGATGTTTCTTGTTCACTGTGAGTACTTTTAGTTACATTTATAACATCACCATAGGTATAAGCTCCATACCCTGCCTTTCTATGCATATCCTATATGTGGGTATTTGCAGTCAGTATCTGTAACATCAATTTTGGGTGAGGACCTTACTGAGCTTCAGTCTTACCGTGTGGAGTTCCTGAGTACTTTACCCCAAATTCCCTTTATTGTTAATGTTGTTTTATATATATGTCTTGCATATCTGTCCTGTGTGTAATTTTTCTGAATGCTAAATCACCTCTGAGGGCATGTTCTTTCTGAGCCTTACCTCTCTTATTCTCTTATACAGTGCTTCCTCTTTGGATTCAGTTCTGCTTCGACTCGCTGTGTGATCTGGGGCAGCTCTGTACCTAGTATTCTGCCTACTTTGTTCTCCCTGGCACTAGTCGTTGCCAGAGTCCCTGACGCATGCCAGTGTCCCGGACTGAGTCCTGACAGGTAAAGGCAACAACATTTCTGTTTTGTGAGTACACAGCCTCTGATTTTGATACACACTCAATTGTTGTTTCTTAGACTGTAATATAAGCAAACATTCATCAGGATTATATAGTTTGCACGGGTACCAATGAATGAGTTTTCAACGTCACTTATCACTATGTGAAATAAAATATATACCATGTGTAATTCTACCAGTCTTTTATTGGTGAAGGGGGTCCTTTCCATTCTTAGGATAGCTTTAGAAGCAAAGATTTGGGGAAAAAATGTAAGTGTTATACTCCTTCAGATTTGGCAACAGTTGTAGCACCAACCTTTTGATCTGTAATTACAACTTTATTACATGGGGTCTTCATCAGGACAAAGATTATAGATAGCATCCTCTTCTAAAGATGCCCACAATGTTTTTATATTATTATTTGGAACACAGGCATAGCTTAAAGAGAATATATATGAAGGCTCATTCACCGTCGATAGAAGGGGAAAACAACACTTCCATGATTCTCATTACAGACTGGCTCTGCTTCAGACCACGTTCTATTCATAGAAAGCTGAAGAGGCCTACCATTACCGCTGTTTTGGCTTGTCATTAATTCTATACATATAGAGTTTTAAAGGATTGATGAACTATGTACTCTTGTAAACATCCTTTGCAATAGCCCAAATAAAGACTATTTTTTCTTACTACCTCTTAGTGTGCTCATCTCACTTGTTCACTTTTTAGTTACATTGTGCTGTAACTTCACTTGTAGCATCCTGGTACAGTTTTTCACATATACTATTATTTTTATATAAATGTCTGAAATAAACACTGTTGTTTCTTAAGTAAAAATGTTTACATCCCTATCATTTATTTGTACCATGATGTGTAATTTTTGACCCCCAAAAGAAGTGAAGGATTGTTGGTTGAAATGATTTATAAGGAACCACTGTTTCCTATAGATTTAGATACCATAGTTATTGGGGAATACCGAGTTTCTCAACATATTTCTATAGACAATAATTCATCTGATGTACGACCATTTCTTTTGCAACTCACAAATTGTGATTTTTTAGTGACTCACAATTAGCGAGTCACAAAATGAAATGTACTAATCTGTCTCAGACACATTTAGCGATTCTCAATGGGGTCGCAAAGGACCTACCTCATTAATATTCATGATGTATGTCGCAATTTGCAACCCATTGGGAATGGCGTGTAATCATAGGGATGGTAGCCTGCTTGGGTCAGCAGACCACCATGCCTGTAATTGCTTTTTAAATAAAGCTATTTTTTTCTGAAATGCAACCCGTTTTCTTCAGAGGACAATGGGATGCAGTTAAAAAAGAAAAATGAAAAGTTTCCTTTTCATTTTTGTGGAGGAGGCACTGGTGCGTGGGGCCAGTGCCTGCTCTTTAAAAATGTTGGTGCCCACATTCACAAAGGTGAAGGGAACCCCTTCCCATTTGCAGATGGGTTACCCGTCCTTCATGGAGTTGGTAAAAATAAGAATGTTTTGTGACCACATTCCGGATGCAAAACATTCATACATGCCACTGTGACTCGCTATTAGGCAGTGATGCCCTTGATGCGCCCAGTCCTACTAGTGACTCACAAACCCTATTTTGTGAGTCGGTAATAGGTAACCAACTCGCAAAAAAGGGTTGGTACATGCTGCCGGCTGTTCTAGCAGTCACAAACGGCACGATTCTCCATTTATGACCGCCAAAAATGGTCGTAAATCTGCATACAGCAGAAGAACAATATTTCAGATGGACACCATTTCACGCGCTACACAAGCATTTTCCTGTTGACCATTCGGAGTTCCTAATGTGCACAACATTTCTATAATAGGAATACAAATGATAATGGAGCTACAGAGGAATAATTCAAGAGGTCTTTCTCATACAAGTCTTCTGAACTGAACATTGAATGCCAAGAAAGCAAATTTAACATGACTCCCACCAACCACCGTGCTATTTTAATCAAGACTATGCGCAGTTTTAAAGACGAGGCCCTGACATACCATATATATAACATATTTTAATCAAACATTTAAAAATCTGTACTTCAGAATTTTCATTAAGTCACCAAGCAGGTCTTTGGGAAAGCTCCCTCACCTCCACTTCCCTGCTGAAGGAGATTGGCTCCTTTGTTCCACACGCTCACTCAGTAAAACAACACATTTTTGAAACCACTGAAATTATCCAGAGTTGATGATGTAGACAAGCATCCTACAAGAAACCTGTTCCAGTACCACTGTTCTGGCCTAACCTCCTTTCCCTCCATATTATCAGCCTGTCACAGGCCAGTAAGCAGGCTTCCTGCCAGCCTCAGCTCCTGGTGGTTCCTATATAGGACATGAGAACACTTTGTGTGCCTGACCCAGCAGCTGTTTGACAGGTTGCAGTGACGACACAGGCTGCTTGCCGGCCACATCTCCTTCCATCCCAGCTCTCGTCAGGAGGCCTTGAATCTCACCTCTGAATGCCTGTCCTTTCTGCACTGCTGCTCCCTCGATTGAAGCTGCTGGGTGTGTGATGCGATCTAACACTGCTGATTTCGTGCAGGGAGCTTGAACTGCTGTGGTCCTTGTTCTACTACTGACATTGACGTAAATTTACTTCTATAAATAGCACCCTATGGACTGCATCACATAAAGTGAGCAATAAGAGCTCTGCGTTAAGACCCAGACACAACTTTTGTCTGACTGGTGTCTTAAACAGTTGCAGGGCTGAGACAGGCTATTTTACTACCCGAGACAGTGGCAAACAGTAGCTTGTCACAGGACTTTTGCGTTGCTTCTGGTTAGACATGTAGCAGTATTTGTTGATATAGTTATAGTAAGTAATAGTACACAACAACATGACACCATTGCAATTCTGGCTCTGGGACACGGACGCCCGGATAGGGATACTGAACCTGGGCCATTTCCTGTGGGTCAGTTGACACTGAGATGAGTGCAATGACATGGGGGCACTGACTGGGAGAGCAATGTTGACACAAGAGCAACATCTCTGACACAACACACTATTGCTGACATGTAGACAGTGACACTGATTGTAGGAAAGTGTCCTTTTTGGATGGTTGCACCCCGTTTTGCTTTAGATGCTGTGGTTTTAGAACAGGAAGTGCAATGGGACCTGCTAACGAGGCCCCATTGCCAGTGCTCTTTCTCTCAAAATGTAATGTGAATTGGTACACCCAATTGGAAAGATACTTTAGCCCTTCTTATAAGTCCATAGTATATGATACCAGTGGTACCCAGGGCAAGGGTGTTTAAGAGGTCACCATGGCTGCAGCACTATTTGTGCCACCCTGGGTGACCCTAGTAAAAGTATAGTTTGCTGAACTGCTACCGCAGCCTGCACGAGAAGCTTTACTCCTCGAGATCGACCCTGCACACACCATGAATGGCAGGGTCACCTCACTGCCTTAATGTATGTAAGCCACCTCTAACAAAGGCCTCCTAAAGCCCTGGAGGCAGGGTGTAAAACATTAATGGTGCAGGCATATATGCCCAAATATATATACCTCTACAATAACCTTGCAATTCAAGTTTACTGTAATTGAACAGTGGTCCATAGGTGAATGTGGATAGGCTACCAGACAAAACCGAGATAGCAAGCTCCACGACGGTACCCCGAATTTAGTCATGTTTGGTATCTAACCCCATGTTTTTTCACCCTGACATGATTCTTGTGTCGAGGGTGAGCTAGCATGCACCCGGGTGGCATCCTTAGAGGTTGACCCCAAGTTGCCATAGTCTTCCTGTGCTTTGGCGGGCTTTCTGAGTCGTTTGCCACCAAGACAGAAGTCTGACCTCTTGTTTCTGAGTGTTAGCACTCCCAGAGGATGTGAGACAAAAGGCCTGGGCAGGAAGGAGGTCACAGCTCCACCCTCTGAAGATGGCTAGTGGAAGACCCATGAGGGCGGTGAGCCTCAAAGGCTTCACCATCTCTGATTTGTAAGTGACTTGTCTCCCAGTGGAGACAAAGGCCCACCATTTCCCCCGCCACTCATTTGCAAGCAGGCGGGAAATTAAATATTCAGGAGTTGTACTGCCCTGAAAGGCTAGCCGCACCTCTAGGGCAGGCTAGCTGGTCTGTACAGCCGAGGTTGGGCCGTGCCATCTTGAAAAGTCCCAAGAATAGTGGGTTCTGGGTAATTTGGTGACAGTCACCACTCCCCCCGGATGTGGTCACCTCAAGAGTTGATTAGTCACAGGATCAGTAGCCCATTGGCTACTAACCCTCACACCTCTAAGCAGTCCCCAAATCCAGGATTTAAGGGGCACCCCTGACACCAGAACTTTAGATCTGCTCTGGAGAAGAAAACAACAAGGAAGAAGCAGTGTCAGCACAAGGCAGGACTCCACAAAGAAGAGGTCTGAAGTACTGTGGCAGACCCCCTGCACCCACAGGACTACGACTCATCCGGGACCAGAGACCAGTTCCAAAAGCAAGATTAACCCCTCTGCAATCCAAAGACTTGACCAGGACCCCCTAGGACTAGAGGAACGAGTCCCCTGCAGTCGGTAGGCACAAACTGCACTTCCACGTGTCATGGACCAGCCCAGGTTCCTTCTGGGAAATATGGTCCTCAGGGAATCTCAGCCCTCTACGGCGTTCTTCTGACCTCTGGAAGAAGATTGACCCAGTCGTGACTTTTGTCGGGACCAAGGCTTGTTAGTGGTCTGGCTGACTACTAATTACTTCACTCAATGCCAGACATGAGGGAACCTTTTGCATCAACCATCCCCCTCCACTCCTATGGTGCTGTTGTCGAGTTCTTGCATCCCAAAGATGGCTTTGTTGGCACGCCTGTAAAGTCAGCACCCCCAGTCCTGTTCAGCACCATGGATAGCGAGGCACACCTCTGCACCTGAGACATTCGAGCAAGGTACAGCGGTTCTACCTGATGACTCATGGTCCAGGGGCCCTTCCAAGCTTCTCCTCCAAGGGGCTGCTCTGAACTCAACCTGCAATTATTGCTTTGTCGAGTACTGTTTTTTTTTTTGTAAACAAATTTTTATTTGTCAAGGTTCACATATATTGGAGGGCTCTGCACTCCAGAGACAACTGCACAATCAGTCCATACAAAAATCTTAGCTTTGACAGTTTTCACATGAATGCAAAAGAAGCATGAATAACAACATAACGAGTAACCCCAACTCCCCCCCCATCGCACTTAGTTCTTACATTCCTGAATAAAGCTTATAAAAACAGCAGGAGGTCCTACCCCCTCGGGTCCCCCCCCACAGCACCTCCGCACTCCCAGTTACTCAAATAAATCAGCCAGATGGATGAGCATCCGTCGCTGGGGGTGGATCTAGCAACAAGCCCCGATAATCAGCCCAGCGTTTCCAGATCTTGTAGTGTTTGTGTGGGCACCCCCTAGCAACAAAGATGGGTTGTTTCAGCCCCATGCAGAAAACCAAGCCATTCTTCCACACGGCCCCTGAGGGAGCCCTCGGCACCTTCCATGCCCTGGCAATGTCCCTTTTCGCTAAAATGAAGCCTAATTGCATCAGGTGCCTCTTATAAATATTGCCCCCTATCCCTTCCATAACATGGAGCAGAGCCAACCGCGATGTGCGGGGGAGTTCCCACCCCAAGACCTACGAGAGGCAGGCAAACACTACCCTAAACCCTAAAACACTACACTACCCTAAACCCTAACACACTACACTACACAAACACTACCCTAAACCCTAAAACACTACACAAACACTACTACTCTACCCTAAACCCTAAAAAACTACACTATCCTTTACCCCTAAAATACTACACTACACAAACACTACTACACTACCCTAAACCCTACAACACTACACTACACAAACACCACACTACCCTAAACCCTAAAACACTACACTACGCAAACACTGCTACTCTACCCTAAACCCTTAAAAACTACACTAGCCTAAACCCTAAAACACTACACTACACAAACACTACTACACTACCCTAAACCCTAAAACACTAATGGCCATATGTAGGTAAGTGAAAAATACCGATTCCTAAATCCCGAATTTTACCGATTCGGTATTCAGAAATCGGTATTTCGTATGTAGGTAATTGTTCGGTAAATTTTACCGAATCGGTAACATTCGGAAAAAGTTTACCGATTCCACAATACGGTATATACCGAATCGGTATTTCAAAACCACAGCCATTGAGGAATCAGCCAATCATGTGCAACCACCACCCCTCCCAACCAGGAAGTGGCCACAACCAGGCAGGTGCACACAATCAGAACCCTCTGAAGAGGCTGGGAGTGCTGAGGAGTGCTACAGAGCCAGTGCCTGAACATTTGCAACTGATCCTGCACAATGGCCAGCCAGGACACAGATGGAGGTGAAAGGAAGAGGAAAATGAAATTCAGCGTGAAGGAACTGCAGGTACTTGTGGAGGAGGTGGTGAAGCACCACAACAAGCTTTTTGGAAAGCAGTCCCTGCAAGTTGCAGAGTCTGAAAAAAGAAGGATCTGGCAAGGAATACAGTTGCAGGTAAATGCAATTGGAGTCACCCCCCGGGACATTGATGTGCTAAAGAAGCGGTGGTACGACATCCGGATCATCACCAAGAGGAAGATGGCTGAGCTGAAAAAACAGGCCAGCCAGACCAGAGGAGGAAGGAACAGGGCACCTGACCTGACTGACCTGGAGCAGCTCGTGGAGTCCACCATCGAGCCTGAAAGTGTTGGGATTGGGGATGCAGACAGCTCTGCCTGAACTGCTACCAAAAAAGGTAAGAAGCATGCGCAGCATAGTGCCCCCCCTTCCCCTATCCCAAATCCCCAATTGTGCTTTGTGAGTCCCACTCCAGTACAGGTGTTAGGTCAGACCAGCAATGCATTATGGGTGATGTAGTCAGTGAAACCCCTATCATGACAGGATTCGCACAGAACAACAGGGCATGCGACACACATCAGCGAGAATGAGGCAGAGGACAAAGAGATAGTGTTGCACAAATGTATTATGATGTGAGCAATGTAAGCCTGCAGATACACTGAGCTAATGTAACGTTTCTGTCCACAGGCGAGACATCGCGCAGGACTGCTCAGGAGAAGGGAGAGAGGGCACCCAGGAAGCACATCCACGAGAAGGCCAGCGTGAGTGCAGGGCACACAACACCACCACAGCCAACCTCACCACCACAGCCAGCCTCACCACCACAGCCAGACTCACCACCACAGCCAGGCTCGCCAACACAGCCGGCTACGCCACCACACCCAGCATCGCCGCTACTGCTAGCCTCACCAGCATCCACACCACCAGCAGTGGTGAGACCAAGGAGGCGTGCTGTTGGGCGACTGCATGTGTCCGAGTCCTCCTCAGAAGACTCGAGGGGGGATGAAACAACCAATGTGCCAGTGGATGATATCAATGCTGGTGTGCTGTCCACCGTTGAGGGAGCGAACACAGGTGCCAGACGCTACTGCAGGGCTTGTGTCAGCTGTCCACCTCCTCTGGGTGAGAGCCATGGTGTCTTTGGAGGGCTGGAGGCAACCATGGTGAAGGTGCAGCGCCTACAAGGCAAAGCAATACAGTCGGTACAACGACAAATGAAGTGCCTAAATGACAAAATGGGTAATATTGACAGGGGTATGTCAGCAATGGCTGAGGGCATGAGGGAGATGGCTGCGGGCATGCGGGACATGTCGCAGTCTGTGATGCTGCTGTGCAGTAAAATGGAGAAGGACAGAGCAACACGTCGAAGGTAGAGGCAGAACATTGCGCACCATACCAGGGCAGTGAACCGACTAGCTACTGCCACTTCTCTGCTCTGCAGGCGCTCTGTGGCCATGCAGGAGGGGCTCGCGCACTGCAGCACTGATGTCACTAGGGGGCTGGTTAAGGTGACCAGCGCTATTGAGGTGCTACTGACGAGCCAGTCTGCCAATACTGGTGCTGTGGATGTCGTGGACAGCGAGGACACGACCAGTAGGAGCAGCATTACCCCCCCTGTCACAGACACACGGAGGAGCAGCAGACGGCATGGGGCTGCCACTGGTCCCACAGCCAGTGAGGACAGTCAATCACTGGCATCCTGCACTGTAGTGCGTGGGCGCAAACGCTGATGCAGTACACACTTACAGGACACAGTTGGGTGAAGTAACCCATGACTTCCAACTATGGATGTCACCAATTTGATAGGCCAGTTTTTCCGTTGTGTTGTGGCGTAGTGCCCGCAAATTAAAACTACGTCATTGCATCCAACTACTGGCTGTGTCCCCTTACTTACTTAGAAATAGTTGCATGTGATCTCTGCCCGTCTCTCTCTCCCATCTGTTGCTGCTGGCACTCCTGCTGCGTTGGGCTCTGACTGTGCAAGATCATCATCATTGTCCTCAAAATCTGTTATTTCCACCTCTGTACCAGTCTTTGTGGCAAGGTTGTGCAGCATTGCACAAGTGGCAATGATCTTGCAACAGATGATGGGTGTGTACTGGCGTGCGCCTCCGCTTTTGTGGAGGCAGCGGAACCTGCTTTTCAATAGTCCAAACGTGCGCTCCACCACGTTGCGTGTTGATTTGTGTGCCACATTATATCGTCTCTCACTCAGGGTTGATGGGTGCAGGTAGGGAGTGAGGATGAATGACCGCACGGCATATGCACTATCGCCTAGGTGAGTAAGAGAGTACCATTAGTCACATACACCAATACACATTCATATGCGGTAAGTATTAGGGAGTGTCACAGTGATTTACCTAGCAGGTATCCTTCTCCAAATTCTCCGGCAACCAGGCTTGTGTAGATCCCACTGTTCTGGAAGATGTAGGAGTCGTGGGTGCTCCCAGGAAACTTTGCTACGATGTCAGTGATTATGTTGCCAGCATCGCAGATTACCTGCACATTTATGGAGTGGGTGGACTTTCTGTTCCTGTAGATATGCTCAGTGGCTGCTGGTGGGCAGATTGGAATGTGTGTGCCATCAATACAGCCTATGACATGCGGGAACTGTGCAGTCTGGTAAAAGTCGGTCTTTGTTTTCAGCAGTTCAGCCTGTGTGTTTGGGAAGCTAATGTAGTGTTGCTTTCTCTGCATCATGGCATCCAGGAACTTCCTGAAGAAACGGGACAGGCAACTCTGGGATACCCCGCCTACCGCAGCTATCACCCCCTGGTAACTGCCAGATACCAGTAGATGTAGGCTACAGAGCACCTGCACATGTGGAGGTATGGCATGCGCCCTTGTTGTTGGATGGTTCAGGAGTGGGTGCAAGTCCCTTATCAGGTCCATGATGGTTTGGGGGTGTAGCCTGTACCTTTCATGTATCTCAGCCTCAGTCTGTTGAAAGAGTGTGATGCGCTGTCTGTAAATGCGCTCCTCCCGTCTCCAAATCCTCAGACCTGCTGCCTGTAGACGTAGGCGCCTTGCAATCACATAGAGAGCCGCCATGGTGTTCACGCTGTTGCATTTTGGGATTGCTTATATGCACTGTGGCTGATTACCACCTGCTTTCACTCTGTGTTAATTACCGACTCTTAAATACCGAATTTCATGAAATTCGGTAATAACGAATTTACCTACATCTCTTTTCTCGTTTTACCATTTCATATTTACCGAATCGGTAAATTTGAATTCGGTATTTCTGATTCGGTAATTTAGAATTCGGTAAAGATGAATCGGTATTTACCGATTCATAATTACCGAATCCTTCTTTTTGGACTCCTACATCTCATTCGCCTAAATACCGGTCGGTAACGTGATATTTACCGAATTTCGGCCGTTACCGACCGGTATTTAGCTACCTACATAAGGCCCTAAATCACTACACTACACAAACTCTACAACACCACCCTAAATCACTGCAACACTACCCTAAACCCTAATACACTACATTACACTACAAAAAAACCCACGAAAACGTTAAAAAAACCCACACAGAACACTACTTTTACACTACCCTAAACCCAAAAAATTAACCCCCACCCCAAGCGCAAACCCCCTTACCTCTCTCCTCTCCAGCGTCGCCGTCTGATCCTGCTTCCTCCTTCCTTCACATCGTTGTGAGGAAACAGCCTAAGTTTCCTCACAACGACTTGGATAGCCGCCACCACATTACATCGCATGCGTTGTAAAAGCGCATGCGATGTAATGGTATGCGTGGTTTTACCACGCGTTGTAACATCGCATGCGATGTAATAGCAACGCGTGGTAAAACCCGCGTTGTAATGGCTGTTCCCCATATTGTCCCGTCCCCGGAAATCTTGTAGGGCCGCCAGCTGTGGTAAGTGGCCATTATTCCAGAGGGGAGTCTCCCGGGTCAACGTGCCCCACCACCCCATCCGTATCAATGCCTGTCTCCAGATCTGGAATACGACCCGTGTAGCCGGTGGAAGCGAGCTCCGCAATGGTGCCGAGTAAAGGAGTGTATGCAACGAGTAAGTGCCCACAAGTCGCCGTTCCACCGCATACGCTGGATCATCCCTATTACCGTACCACCACTCATTAAGGACCAGGAGATGTGAAGCCTGATAATACGATAGAATATCGGAGGATGCCAGCCCCCCACAGTAGGTGGACAGGAAGCAGGTACGCAAAGCCAGCCTTACCCATCCCCCTTCCCATAAGAACTGCCCAAGCGCTGCATTAACCTGTCTAAACCATCGGGCGGGATCTAATACGGGTGGTTCTGTAACTGATAAAGAAGCCGGGGGAGTGCAACCATCTTAAAAATGGCTGATCTGCCATATATGGACAGGGGCATTCGTGACCAGACCTTGATATCATCCCGTATGCGTTACGCTCCCAAGAGACCGCCGGGACATCCGACAGACACACGCCTAGGTATTTCATGCCCCCTACCGCCAATGGTACAGAAGAGGTCCACGCGCCCGCAGTCTTCCGATCTCCCAGAACCCACAACGTAGACTTACGGGGATTCATATATAATCCAGATGACTCCCCAAAAATCTGCATGATACGCAGCAGCCGCGGCCCTGTTCTATCCATGGCCGTGAGAAAGAAGAGGACATCATCTGCACATAATGCGATTCTACGGCTTTAGGTGGGAGATCAGCTAAGAATTTATCAACCCTGGCAGCATGTAAGCATTCCCTGGGTGTATATAGATCTGCATAATATGCGGCGAAGCTTTCCGTGAGGGCCAGAGGATCCGTAAGTGGTTCCCCCGCTGGGCCCCGAATGCCTGGCAGTGCTTGAGAGTGGAACATCCCCTGACAGAGTCGATGTAGCATCTTTCCAGATTTGTCCCCCCATTGATATACTCTGCTACACGTCGCCAGCCATGCTTGGCGGGCCTCATCCATCAGAAGAGCTGCATAGGTTTGTTGGGCCAGCAATAGTTGTCGCCGGGCCTGACCACCCTCTGCCTCCCGACTCCTGCGCTCCAATGCCTCTGTGTCTGCCTCTGCCTGAACTTCCCTGCGCTCCCTACGCGCTGCCGTGCACCAGGAGACATCCACCCCCCTCAGCGTGGGTTTCAGTGCCTCCCAGAAGGTCCCGGCTCCAGCAACAGATCCCATATTGGTCGTAAGATATTGGTCTATAGCTTTGCCCATGTGCTCTCTATAGCTTTCATTGTGCAGATTCCACACCGAGAGGCGCCATCTGAACGGGTGCTTCTGCCGCCCTGTTTGGAGCATGAGAGCTACCGGGGAATGATCTGTCAGAACCCTTGGGAGAATCTCCGTAGACACTACTCTACCAACTGCCTCCCGGGGGACAAAGATATAATCGAGTCTGGAGTAGGAATCATGGACCGCGGAGAGGTAAGTAAATTCCCGACTGTCCCTGTGGAGGCGCCGCCACACATCCACCCAATCAAGTGCCGTCACCAGGGAGAACAACCTTGTGGGATGGCCACCCCCAGGTCCGCCCCCCACCCTCCATCAATCTTAGGCCAGGTCCATGACATCGTTCCAGTCACCCCCAAACACAGACAGTGCCTCCGGTATGTCCGCCCAGAGTGCCATGAGCCGCTCCACCAGATTCCATTGCAGGGGGAAGGGGCATAGACACTACCTAACACTAAGGGATCCTCCCCAAGCATACCCTGAAGAAATAGATAACGCCCCTGAGCGTCTGTCCTTTGTTTAACATACGTATATGGGACCCTGCGGTGTATCAATATCGCCACTCCCGGACCCTTAAAAGAACGTGTGAGGGGGCGTGGCTTGGCGCCAGCGAAGATGGCCGCCTAGAAGCGAGCTCCGCCGGAGAGAAGCCCTAATTCCTCCATAAATCCGTCCAGAATCCTGCAGATGGCATATTTAAGAGGTGGCACTGAACTCTAGAGGGTGAGCGGTGCTGATATCTGCAGCGCGTAGGCTCTGGGACGCCTCCGTTCTCGCGCTGTGCCTGGTGCTGGCGGCGGCGGGTGGGAGATCCTGAGAGGCAGATGGTGTGACTCCCGCCAGCCGCCTACGCAACACCCCGACGTTTGGGCCTGCGGCGGAGCCTGTCCTCGCTGGTGTGGCCGTGCCTTGGCAACCCCGCTGACTTCATTTGCAACGCCGCGAGGGGCCGTGCGGCGGGAGGCGGCCCCTGTGACGGAGAAGTGGCGGCGATTGCATCTGGAGCGCGGAGGCTTGGGGACGCCTCCGCTGTTGCGTGGTGTCCGGGGCCCGCGGCAGTGGTTTTGTGGACCGGTAAGCTGCTGCGATGCGTCTCTCGCTGCCGCCCAAACAGACAGTTAGACACTGGATCTGGTGGGGGGTGCATGCTCTCGGGAAGGGGGCCTGACCTCGGCGCCCTCATCAACCCCACCACAACAGCGTAAGAGGGTCACGAGGTGCACCGTGGCCCTGACTGCAGGACAGGGGATTGTGTATAGCCTGCTGTGAAGACCTGAGAGGCCTGAGGGATGTCTTTTGTGAAACCTGCTTTGAGGCGGGCCTCGTCTGCACGTGGCCGCCTCCCTGTGCTCCTGGTGCCCTGTGGACTGTCAGTCCCCTCTCTCGGGGGGGTGGAGCCCCTGAGCTTCTAGGACATTGTGCAACACAACAGAGGGTGAGCTTCTAACGACTCCTACGCCGGTAGGTCCGGGTGCTGAGGCGGGACAGAGTGCGGGGCTGTCTGTTATGCGGAAAGAGACCCAGGCGTGCCCGGAGTGACCATTACTGGCTGCACAGGTCTCTGGGCGCATAGCCCCCTCATGGAGGGAGGGGGCCCCAAAGAGACCGCATCTATTATCCCCCTCTGGCTGGCCAGAGCATGGACCAGGAGCCGGTGGCGCAGAACAAGAAACCCAATTAGCGGGGGACGGCCGCTTGTGACTCGGAGGTTGGGGCTCGCAGGTGCAGGTGGACGAAGACCCTGCTGAGTGGCGGACGTGACCGTGGAGGGGGGTGGCGCAGTGACGCCAAAGGGGGACAGGACGACCAAGGATTAATTCTTATACCGGTCTGCGAATCTCCGTAAAGCCCAGCTGACGGCGGAATATACTACCGAGACAGCAAAATGAAACCGAAGGGTGCTGCAGCTGCCCAAACAAACAAGCTTGACAAGTATGCGATCCCGAGGTCGGCCCCACAGCCTGAAGGGGCGGCAGCGAGCCCGCCTGCGCAGGCTGAGCCCTCCTTAGCCTCCATAATGGCGGCTATACAAACTCTAGGGACCATCCTCGAGACGAAAATTGACAAGATGTCCATTGAGATGAATCTCATACATGCTGATCTCAACAAAAGGTCGGATAAGGCCAGGACCGATGAGACGGATATCAAGGAGCTCCAGGCCTCCTCCAAGAAGCTTGAGCAAAGGGTTAATGACCTTGTACACCAGCACCGTCAGGTGGCCCTGAAGCTCGAGGATCAGGAAGGGAGGGCCCGACGGAACAACATTCGCGTGGTGGAAGTTTCAGAAGGTTCAGAAGGGCCTAGTATGGACCAATTCCTTGAAGATTTGATCCTCAACTGCCTAAAACCGAAACGGCTCTCCAAAATCTTCACCGATGAGAGGGCACATCGTGCGCCAGTCCCCAAGCCCAAACCTGGAGCCCCACCGAGGACCATCATTGCGAAAATCCTCAACTATAGGGACCGGGACGCTATCTTGCAGGCCGCCAGACAGATGGGAGACCTACAATACGAGAACGCAACAGTCAGGTTTTTCCCTGATTTTACGCTCAAGGTGCAGCGGGAGCGGCGATCCTTTGATGGGGTAAAAGCAGTGCTTCTGAGAAAAGGCATTAAGTAGATGATGTTCTTCCCTGCAAAGCTCAAAATAATTGACGGCGGCAAGTCCCTCTTCTTCACTACGCCTTCAGAGGTGCAGGACTGGCTAGACAGAGGCGCATCGCAGACACCAGCAACTGCCACGGATGGCGAGTGGAGGGACACCCGGGCCAAGTCGCCAGGCTCACTGGATGGCAGATCGTACACTGAAAGACTAAGTCAGCTGTAAGGAGGCTTGAGGGCAGAGTAGTGGTATAGAAGGACAAGCAGTCAGGTTATGTGTCTATGAGAGGGATACTGTTTATTTGCCACAGTAAGAGAAAGACAGTCCGTGTTATACCATAGGTTCAACGGGAAATTAATAATCTCTTCCAAGAAGTTAGGATTCTCGTCTCCTTGTTTCAAAGGGGTATGTGTCCATCTACCACTCTTTACTCTGGGATGTCCTGGTCGTCCCTCCTCGGGTCTGGCTGTCTCCAGGGTTCTCCTCACCAGGGTTGAAAAACAAAGAACAGAAAACACTCGGGTTAGGCTTTACCCTTCCTATTCTTTACGTTGTGCCACCTTCACCATAACGACGTGGGGGAGGGAATGGGGATGTCAGGGAGGAACCCTTCTAAAGGTTCGTGAGGGAATAGTGGGCTCCGGTAGGGTGTGTCTCCTAATAGGTATTCCAGCTACCCCACCAAAAAGACCCTCTAAGCGGCACTTGCCTGAGGCCACGACCCGTGTACCGGGCCGCGGCAGCTGGACCCGGGGCGTCCTCTCCTTCTCGTGAGCCGCCGGGCTTGAAAGCAGCAAACTCCTGTTCGGTCGTCGCTGTGGGCTCTGGGACACCTGCACTGGGGTCTCCGTCCTTCTTCTGTCGTCCCGTCCGCTCCTGCTCTCCGACAGCGCCTCCGGTCCTCCGTTCTGGAACCTCGCTGTCCTCCGCTCTGGATATCCGTTGCTCCGTCGTCCATTCACCTTCGATCCCCTTGCTCTCCGTCCTGCTCCGCTCTTCCTCCTTCCTGATTCCGCCCCTCTTGTGCTCCATTGGCGGCTGCGTCCTGACGTCACGTGTTCCAAGGGAGACTAGAACGCGGTTGATATCCGGTGTTCTCGTCATGGCTCCATCCGGGTTTTCCGACTTCCGCTGAGCCGAGCCGTCCTCCCTCTTACAGTCGTCCCCCCTTAGGAATGGACGATGGGGCCATTCACAACTCGGATGCCTGGATAAATAGTCAGCACTCAGTTGCTTCATCCCCGGCATGTGGAGGGTCTGAAAAGAGAAGGGTTGCAAAGCGAGAAACCATCGTAGTATGCGAGAATTAGTGTCCTTATTTCGTGCAAGCCATGTCAAAGGAGCGTGATCGGTGAGGACCAGGAAGTGTCTGCCTAACAGGTAATATTGTAAGGATTCAATAGCCCACTTAATAGCTAAACACTCCTTTTCTACCGTGGAGTAGTTCTTCTCTCGGGGAAAGAGTTTTCTGCTGATGTACAACAGGGGTCGCAGTTCTTCATTTGAGTCTGGTTGAGATAAGACCGCCCCCAACCCACAGTCCGAGGCGTCCGTTTGAAGGACAAAGGTACGAGTAAAGTCGGGGCACCGTAAAACGGGGCTGGTACATATAGCTTGTTTAAGGGCCTCAAAGCTGGCTTCCTGTGCTGCGTGCCATGTCTGTATGCGTGTGGGATGTGTTTTGGACAGTAGTTCGGTGAGCGGACTGGCTATAGATGAAAAATGTGGAATAAATCGCCTGTAATAACCTATAAACCCCAAGAAGGAACGAATTTCTTTTTTGGTTACAGGTCTGGAAATGGTGCGGATGGCTTCGATCTTATCAACTTGGGGCCTGATGTGTCCTTCTTGTATGGCATATCCCAAGTACTGTATTTTATTGGTCCCTAAAAGTGATTTCTTGGGATTGATTGTGAGGCCGGCTTCCTGTAAGGCTAGAAATATGACTTTGAGGTGTACTAAGTGTTCCTCCCAGGTGTGGCTGAAAACCACAATATCATCAAGATATGCGGCTGCATACTTTTGGTGTGGTTTTAATACCCTGTCCATCAGCCTCTGAAATGTGGCGGGGGCCCCATGTAACCCAAACGGAAGTACTTTGAAGTGGTACAGGCCTGATGGTGTGGAAAACGCAGTTATTTCTTTGGAGGTATGCTCCAACGGGATTTGCCAGTACCCTTTCGTGAGGTCGAGGGTTGACATGTATCTAGCTTGTCCCAGGCGTTCTATCATCTCGTCTATTCTGGGCATTGGGTAGGTGTCGAACTTAGTGATCGCATTTACTTGTCTGAAATCAATACAAAAGCGCAGACTACCGTCTGGCTTTGGTACGAGTACAATTGGAGAGCACCAATTGCTCCGGGATGGTTCTATGATCCCTGCCTGTGGCATGTCCTCCACTTCCTTTTCTACAGCCTCCCTACGGGCTTCCGGAATGCGGTATGGCTTTTGTTTGATGACTGTTGGGTTCAGAGGTACTATTTTATGTTGGACTAGGGATGTTAAACCGGGTTTTGTGGACATCAAGTCTGGGTAGATGTTTGTCACGACGCCCAGCTCCGTTTTTTGTTCAGGGGTTAATATGTCTCCGAAGGGAACAGAGGGAGTCAAGGGGTCCTGCAGTGACAAGAGTGGAATGTCTAACTGCGGGGAGCTGCAGGCCATCAAGGCGGGGTTGGGTGCTCCAGGGGGCTGGGGTTCCTCCCACTTCTTGAGGAGGTTTATATGGTATATTTGTTTACCCCCTGTCCTATGTGGCAGTAGTATACTATAGGTGACAGGGGTGATTCGTTTGTCTACCACATACGGCCCTTGCCACTTCATTAACAACTTGTCTTCTGTGGTCGGGAGTAGTATAAGAACCTTGTCCCCTGGTCTTAATTCCCTAAGTCGACTGTTATGGTCATAATATCTTTTTTGTGTTCTCTGTGCTTCCTGCAGATTCTCATGTACAAGACCCCATAGGTGGTTTAACGACGTCTTTAAGTCAGTAACATATTTCAGTAGGGGCTTCCCTTCTTTCTCTTCCCCCTCCCACTGTTCACTGGCCATGTCCAATAAGGTTCGGGGTTTTCTCCCGAACAGTAGTTCAAATGGGGAAAACCCCGTGGATCGTTGCTCGTGTGTCCGCAAGGCAAAGAGAACCAGCGGAAGCTGACGGTCCCAGTCTCTCCCCGTATCCGAGACGACCTTGCGGAGTAGGTTTTTGATGGTTTTGTTGTACCGCTCCACAAGGCCGTCTGTTTGTGGATGATACACTGACGTGCGTATTTTCTTGATCCCGAGGAGATCACAAATCTGGCTCATCATGTGCGACACAAACGGGGTACCCTGGTCGGTCAAGATCTCAGAGGGAAAACCGACTCGGGAAAAAAGCGTTATCATGGCTTGGGCCACAGCGGGAGTAGTCATACGCGACAAAGGGAAGGCCTCGGGGTATCGACTGGCATAATCGATGATAACTAGTATGTATCGGTGACCACGTGACGAGGGAGTTAAAGGCCCGACTAAATCCATACCCACTCTCTTAAAGGGAATGTCTATGATGGGGAGTGGTTGTAGGGGTGCCTTAGTGACGGGTCCAGACCTCGTGTATTGGCATCGCACACATGTAGCGCAGTGTTTTGCCACATCCCTGTAAACCCCAGGCCAGTAGAATTTATCTAACAGATACTTCAGCGTATTCTCCTTGCCGTAGTGCCCACCCCCCATCTTATTATGGGCTAACTGGAGTACATGTTCCCGGAAGGATAGGGGAACGAGCAGTTGAGTCTTCTCTACTGAGTCTCTTTTTTCAGCTCTATATAACAAACCCCTTTTTACAATAAAATAAGGTCCTACCTGATCTGGAGGCTCTTCCTGGACCTGTTCCCAGGCATGCACGAGTGTTTGGTCATCCCGTTGGGCTGCCCGGTAACTATAAGGAGGTGTTCCATCGGTATCTGCAATGGAAAGGGGAAAGGCATTCCTTGATACTTGCGAACAGTAAAACCCTTTTTTCTCATTACGCCTTTCCCTTCTGCTTTTCTTTTCTCGTGTTTCTATGGCTTCTATCTCTGCGGTGCGAAAAGGGGCTTCATCTAGCCATGTGTGGGTATTGTTCTTAGTTCCCTCTATGTAGTTATCAAAGTTTGGGTGGTCGGTCCCTATGATAACGGGTTCTGGCAAAGAGGGGATGACCCCTACCCGTTTAAGATGTGGGTCGTTATCTACGTCCAGGATGACTTCCGCCGTGGGGTAAGACTTGGTATCCCCATGGACACAAGTCACCTGCACTTGTTCAGTGGTTTGTAATTGGTGTTCCCCTATCAGGGATCCGTCAACGACTGTGACGTGGCACCCTGTATCTAACAGGGCCCTTTGTTTCTTGCCATTTAAATAAACCTCCGTTCTGTAGCGTTGAGAGCTTCCCTGTGTTACTAGAATTCTGCCCCTGGTGTACCCTACCTCCATGGGTTCAGCGGGTGATACTCGGTGGGGGCATTGTCTGGCTATATGTCCCCATTCACCACAGCTGAAACATTGGGGACCTTGACCGCCGGCACCTGTAGAACTAGGGGAAGGTTTTGGACTAACGCACAGGGGTGGTAAGGTCCTTAACTCGGGCCTTAGGGGAGGTCTTATGGGGGGATGTAACTGGGGTCGTGAGATGGGAAACTGTGACTGTGGACGTGTAGAGCCGGATCTGAAATCTGGGGCCCTATGGAAGGCACACGCTAGTTCCACTGCGGAGGCTGCAGTGAGGTGTGGTTGTTGTTTCACCCATGATTTCGTGGTGGAGGGTAGGGCATCCAGAAACTGTTCCAGGAACACCTTTTCAACTACTTCCTCCATGGTGGATGTGTGGGGTGTCAACCATCTGTTACCTAAGTCCCGGATTCGGTAATACAAAGCCCTAGGATTATCCCCAGCATTCCATTTCTCTTTCCTAAACTTGGTCCGATAATGTTCCTGATCGAATCCTAATCTTTCTAAGATCGCCTTCTTGACATCTACATAGGTAGTAGTCCCATCGGGATTTGCGGCTTGGTATGCGGCTTGTAACTCTCCGGAGAGAAGCGGCGCGATGTATTGGCCCCACCTCTCTGGTGGCCAGGCTGCTGTGGATGCCACTCGCTCGAAATTCAGGAAGAAATAGTCAGGGTCTTCGCCTTCCTTATACTTCTGCAGGACCGTGCTTGGGACAGTGGGATGGACCCGGGTATGTACTATGGCGTCCGTGAGTCGTAGGATTGCAGTGTCCTGAACTTGCTGATTCGTGGCAGCCACTGTAGCCTGATCCTTAAGAGCTCCCTGTAACGCCTCTCTCTCTAGTCTAGCAGCCTGTAGTTGTTGTTCAAACACCAGCTGCAGGTGTCTTTGTCCCTCGGCCAATTGTGTAAGGACATCCTCAATAGGCACGGGTTGTGTCATGTCGTCGACACACTGGGATTAGAGATCCCACTTCTGACACCACTTTGTAAGGAGGCTTGAGGGCAGAGTAGTGGTATAGAAGGACAAGCAGTCAGGTTATGTGTCTATGAGAGGGATACTGTTTATTTGCCACAGTAAGAGAAAGACAGTCCGTGTTATACCATAGGTTCAACGGGAAATTAATAATTTCTTCCAAGAAGTTAGGATTCTCGTCTCCTTGTTTCAAAGGGGTATGTGTCCATCTACCACTCTTTACTCTGGGATGTCCTGGTCGTCCCTCCTCGGGTCTGGCTGTCTCCAGGGTTCTCCTCACCAGGGTTGAAAAACAAAGAACAGAAAACACTCGGGTTAGGCTTTACCCTTCCTATTCTTTACGTTGTGCCACCTTCACCATAACGACGTGGGGGAGGGAATGGGGATGTCAGGGAGGAACCCTTCTAAAGGTTCGTGAGGGAATAGTGGGCTCCGGTAGCGTGTGTCTCCTAATAGGTATTCCAGCTACCCCACCAAAAAGACCCTCTAAGCGGCACTTGCCTGAGGCCACGACCCGTGTACCGGGCCGCGGCAGCCGGACCCGGGGCGTCCTCTCCTTCTCGTGAGCCGCCGGGCTTGAAAGCAGCAAACTCCTGTTCGGTCGTCGCTGTGGGCTCTGGGACACCTGCGCTGGGGTCTCCGTCCTTCTTCTGTCGTCCCGTCCGCTCCTGCTCTCCGACAGCGCCTCCGGTCCTCCGTTCTGGAACCTCGCTGTCCTCCGCTCTGGATATCCGTTGCTCCGTCGTCCATTCACCTTCGATCCCCTTGCTCTCCGTCCTGCTCCGCTCTTCCTCCTTCCTGATTCCGCCCCTCTTGTGCTCCATTGGCGGCTGCGTCCTGACGTCACGTGTTCCAAGGGAGACTAGAACGCGGTTGATATCCGGTGTTCTCGTCATGGCTCCATCCGGGTTTTCCGACTTCCGCTGAGCCGAGCCGTCCTCCCTCTTACATCAGCGTTCATGGCGATCGAGATCTCGCAGTCCTGATATGGGCGATACTCGGAGATGCTAGTGGACATGCGTGGATTGGAGTGACTACATTTTTCAGACCTCTGCAAGCTGTACTGTAATGTATAAATCTCTGTTATGATAGTGGGTATTTGACCTCTCAGGGTGGTGCCATCAGGGGAGCGATGTACTCACAATGCCTGGAACGGGTACGATCTGGGTGGGGGGGGGCCGGAGGCACTCCCTGACTTTAATCATCTACACGTCACAGGCAGAATGCCCGGCCGGCCCTGGGACATTGGTAACTGCATTTAGTGTGGGGCCAGATGTAACTGATGGTACTGGTGGAATTCATTCGAAATATACGTGCCTGCGCTTGACAAGTTCTTAATGGTATGGGGAAGGGTGCTCAGTGGCTGGAGTTGGTGCCGGCGCATTTCCCCACCTAATAGTTTCTCAGGGGAAGGGGGAGGGTTTTCTCTCCCTCCTTTTTGGGGCGAAAGGCGCTCTGCTAGTTGGGGACTCAAAAAAGTATACAGTAAGGGATCTATGCTGCCGGATGAAGATTCCTCCAAGCTTTTAAAAGATATTGGGCTGCCCTCCCTTTCAGACGGCGACCGGGAGACCTTGGAAGGTGTACTCACCTCAGAAGAACTTACCAAGGCAATCAAGGACCTCCGGCCTGGGAAAGCTCTAGGACCCAATGGTCTCCCTATCGAGCTGTACAAGCTCAAACCCGATTGTCTGGGTCCACACCTTAAGAATATGTTCGAGGATAATAAAGCTCGGGGGAAACTGCCGAGGGACCAACGTATCGCCACACTGGTGGCCATCCCTAAAGAAGGTAAACCCAGGGAGCTGTGCGCCTCTTATAGGCCAATATCGTTACTAAACGCTGAACCCAAAATCCTCGCTATGGCATTCGACACGCTCGAGTGGCCCTATATGATGGCGGTCCTCAAAAAGATGGGCTTCGGTCCTAATTTCATTGGGTGGGTACGCCTCCTCTACACTGAGCCACTAGCCCAGGTGGTAGTAAATAACAAGGTCTCAGAGGTTTTTACTCTGGAGAGAGGGACTCGCCAGGGCTGCCCCCTCTCGCCCCTGCTTTTCGCCCTCTCCCTGGAGCCTCTCGCGGCCTGGATACGACAAGATCTCTCACTACGAGGGCTTAGATGGGCAGATGGGTGGGAGGACCGGATCTCGCTCTATGCAGACAACATCCTCTTATACCTCGCCTCCCCCACCAAATCCCTCAGAGTTGCACTAGATATGTTCGCCAGTTTGGGGAGAAACTCGGGTTACAGCATCAACTGGGGGAAATCACTCTTCTACGTCCTCCATGGTGCCCCCCTTTAATACCACGTGACTGCCCGATTAAGATGGCCACGGAGGGGTTCAAGTACCTTGGAATCTTTATCTCCACGGATGTGGCGACTCGCTACGAGAAGAATCTCCTACCACCTCTGCAGAGGTTCAAGAGGGACACCGCCATTTGGAAGAAGCTCCCTGCTAGGTCGGGCAGCTCTATTTAAGATGATGGCACTGCCGCGTTTTTTATATGCCTTGCAAAATTACCCAGATTTATTCTCACAAAAGTACTTTGCAGATATCGAAGCCACTCAGAGGGACCTATTATGGGCGGGAACGCCACGCATATCGCTTCAAAAACCCACACTGGGGTGGTATGATGGGGGTATAGCACTCCCGGACATTCGGAAATATTACTGGGCAGCACATCTCTCGGCCATAAACCAGGGCACGTACAGTGGTGGAGCTGATCCTGGGTATGGCACTCTAAACCTAATAAGTACCCACTCACAGGACCGACAAAACACTCAGTCCAGCTTTGGCATATTGTGAGCCGCAAACTGGGATGGGCTGACAAACTCACATTGGCTACCCCGCTCTGGGTCTCCGAAAGGCTGGGTACGTTGGGGCGTACAAAAGGGTTTCGTAATTGGGATCTGATAGGGATCTCCCATATAAAAGATCTATGGGGGCCCACGGGGATGGTGACTTTTGCCTCACTACAGCAAACCTACGATTTAGCGCAAACGGAGTACTTTCGGTACATGCGGATCAGGCACACACTCCAGACTAACATTCCACCCGGTACGACACTCCCAGAGTCCTCCCCCCTTGAGGACAGACTGCTTGACGGTCATTTACCGGAAAAGGCTATCTCCCTTACATTAAAAAAAACTCATACACCACACCCCTGACCCCTTGTTAGCACTTAGAAGGAAATGGGAGGCCGACGGTCTAGAGATTGATGACAAAGAATGGAGAGAGGCTCTTTCCTTCCCCAAAGAAGTAGCGATATCGGCGAAATTGAGGCTGATACAACTAAAAATATTGCACGAGTTTATATCTCAGGTACACGACTAGTACTGATGGGGAGGAGTGCAGACGGGCTCTGTAGGAGACAGTGTGGGGAGGTGGGGACGTATCTTCACATAATTTGGGAGTGCCCTATAATACAAGCATACTGGAAGCGGGTGCATAATTGTATGCTTACAGTCTGGGAGGTAGACTTGCGACCCTAAATTAAAAGGTGCCTCTTGAACATCTGGGAGCCCACGGACCTATCAGCAAAGGTCAAACTATGGGTGACGCTCGGACAGGTAATTGCAAAACGCAATATAGCACGCCTATGGGGAGCGGGCACACCTCCAACGCTCAGTGAGTGGAAAAAAGATATGGACTGGTGTACGCTGCAAGAGAAGACAGTCTATGTGGCCCCGGGTTGTCCCCGGAAATGGGTGGCAGTTTGGTCAAAATGGAATGAATACCGTGGAAACTTGTGTAAACCTCCCATGATCCCCTCCCTTGACGAACCATTAACACCGTAATGACCTCTGTACTGCCAAAAGCATGTGTAATATGACATCTAAAGTGATATGTTTTTGTATAAAAATCTGCGACTGCAACAATGTAAGAAATGTGATTATATATGTGTAATGACCAACGAGTTGATTTTTCCAAATAAAAAGAATTATAAAAAATTAAAAAATTTAAAAATTAAAAAAGAATGTGCGATCTGTGCCCCAAAACAACCCCCACCCAACAAACCCCCCACCCTACACCTCAAAAACATTGAAGCATCTGTCGCGGCGGGACTGACCCCGGGCCCCCAATGGGGGGACGAGGGCCAGTCCGACCAATGGATCCCCAACTTACAGCCCATTCTCAGCAGGATTCCGGCCCTAGTCCATGCCTCTCCGAGCAACGTAGCAAAGACTAGGACCCCACAGTCCCGTACAGATCCAACAATCAGGCTACTAATGTCTGCCGCCC
The DNA here is from genome assembly GCF_964204655.1 of Triturus cristatus. Taxonomy (NCBI): domain Eukaryota; kingdom Metazoa; phylum Chordata; class Amphibia; order Caudata; family Salamandridae; genus Triturus; species Triturus cristatus. Next base: position 334,894,545 of record NC_140588.1, on the reverse strand, counting down.
CGTGGCAGAACTCCTCTGGGAAGAAGCCCCACAGGACTGAGAGCGACGCCGGAACCGCGACCACCGGCCACCCGTCTGCTGCCTCCGAGGTCCCCTCCGGGCCGCGTCGCTCGAGGAGGAGTCCGTTTCCCTGCCATGCGGCGTATGCGCCTGCAACCGCACAGTCTCATCAGTCCATTTGAAGACCTCCTCCGGAGAGTCAAAGAAGTGGGTGCAGGAGCGATAGACAACTCGCAAGCGTGCCGGAAACAGGAGTGCATATGGAAGCTTGAGGTCTCTCAGACGGGCTTTTGCCACCATGAACGACTGCCGCTGCTGTTGCACAAGCCGCGTGTAGTCAGGAAAAATGAGAATACGTACATTATCATAGAGCAGGGGCTCCTTGAGGCGTGCCTGTTTCAGTATAACGTCACGGTCAAGATAATTCAATAACTTTGCTATCACAGGCCGAGAGCGAGCTCCAGGTAGGGGTTTCTGCATGAGTGCCCTGTGGGCCCGCTCCACAACAAAGCATCTGGACAACGCATCCGGAGGGAGCCAACTTTCCAACCATTGCGTGAGAAAGCGTTCCGTCTTACCTCCTTCGCATCCCTCCGGAAACCCAACAAAGCGTAAATTATTGCATTGGGCCCGTCCTTCGGCATCTTCCACACGCAGTGCAAGCCCCTTCTGGGCAGCCTCCATGGCGGCCACTTTATTTTTCAGTATGGTACCATCCTCCTCCACCCCAGAGATGCGAGTCTCAGCCTCTGCGATGCGCGACACCGGGTTACGTAAATCTTGCCACAGAAGCATAACGTATGCACCAACTGCCCCTATCTTGGCGTCCAACATGTCCCTAGTTTGAGTAATAGTATCCATGAGTGCCGCATTATCGTGCATGGTCCCCTGCTGCCCACAGGAACTGCCAGATGCTGCCCCAGGACCAGTGAATTTGTCAATGGTCCCTTGCTTGGGCGGGCCGCTACCGCCTTTGTCCCTTGTCATGGCCTCCTTCCAGGACCCCCGCACGTCCAGGAAAATCTGAGGTGAAGGCGGGAAGTGGAGTACCCCTACCCGACCTGGCCGCCGAGTAGGAGCCCGTACGGGGCCGCCCCCCAATATAGAGCCAACCGGCCGACTGCAGGCCTCCGCCGCGCAGGATTCAGTGAAGTGTCCACAAGCTGCCCTCACACGGCCAAACAGACCGCCAATGCCAATAAGCCCTGCAGCCCAGGCGAGACGCACTCTGTCCGCTGTGCCAACCCGGGCCCTCTAGACCCCGCCCAGGCCCCGCGTCTCCAGGCCTTGCTCCCCCACTGGCACACTCAAGCCCCCAGTCTGCGAGGAGTCACCAAGGTCAGATATGTGGTCCGATCAACCACCAACATGGGCGTCCCCTGATGTCCGGGGGGGCTGAGATGAGAAGATCCTGCGACTAAAGAAAATGGGGGGGGGGCCCTGGGTAAGCCCTGTGGCCTGCCGACAGCTCACAGCCACCACCGCGGCTCGAGGGCACCGCCGAGCTCCTGCCGCCATACAGATCAAAGGCAGGCGAGGGGGAGAAGCGCCAATGTTGCCTGCCGGGGCCCAGTGCCACACACCCTCCAAATCTGCCACACCGCTGACGGAGGAAGCCCCAGGCCGCTGCGAGGACGTGCTCTCTCCAAGGGAACAGGGGACCGCCAGCTCACTCACTCACTGTGTCGAGTGCAGCCCGGGCCCGTCACCCCCCGCCCCCAGGCGCTGCTCTTCACCTCCGCGGTCCGAGTTGACCGCCGAGCTGCCCAGCTGTCCCCGGCCTCGATCCACAGCACGGGTCCTCTTCTACCGCTGCCATCTGCTGATTGGCCTCCGGACACGTTCCACTTCGCCTCCGCCACCTCTATGATACCAGGAGTCGGGTGATCAGCAACGCGGCGTCCTGGTCTCTTGTCGGGAAGCGAGGCCGTGCCCCCAGCAGGTCCCGATCCGGTCGAAGCTTTCTAGTGGTGGCACGAGCCCCAAAGGAAGCCCCGCTGCAACACAGGACGGCGTCTCCAATGTCGAGGGACTATAGAGCCTCCGCAGAGTTCAAAGCTTTCTAGTGGCGGTACGAGCCCCAACGGCAGCCCCGCTGCAACACAGGACGGCGTCCCCAATGTCGAGGGACTATAGAGCCTCCGCAGAGCTCAAATCGTCATCGGAGAGACAGGATAAATGTCGGATAGATTCCCGGCTGGACGGAGCTCGCTCAGCACACGTCCGCCATGCTGGCTCACCAAGCCACGCCCCGTTGAGTACTGTTTTTGACAGATCCTTCGGCTCCCATTCAGCACAAAGGGTAGCCAAATCACCTCCTCACTCGGACTCCCTGGGCAAGGTAAAATTGTTTTGACCGTCGAGGCTTGGCCAGTGAACCCTCAAGACCTTAACTCCAAGTGGGTTCCGTTGAACTCACCCCGCAAGTGTCACGTGAAAGTTTCTCCATTGACCACAATGGTAAAGTTTGACAGCTCTTCAAAGTACTGATTTAGTGAACACTTTAAAATCGATAACTCAGGTTATCGCCTTGTATTTATTTCATTTTGGTGTCTAAATCTATGTAAAAATAACATCTACTTTTATAAATTAGTGTGGGATTTCTTTTGAGTCGTGTCAATTACTTATCGTCAGAGTCAGTACTGTAAAATGCTTTACACATGTTCCTCTAGGTCTGCCTGCTCTTTGCCACGCTACCAGGACTGAAAGAAGGATTACAAGTGTGAATCCGAGGTCCACTTTTGGGTATTGTGCTAATATTACATGGCAAGGCCTCCCAGCCATACCTCATACTATTTCCACCTTGTTACACTGATGTAGTGACACTTACAGTGGCACAATGTAATTTACACAGGGACACTGGAGTTACAGCCCAGGGACAATAATAATAAAAATAACAATAACTTTTTATAGCAAACTCTACTATTTGCCCTGTCTCTAGGCACTGATAACAGGTGTTTATTATTACCCGACCTCAGAAAAATGAAATTCTGAGTGGACTGGTTGAGGTTCTAAATTTTGACCACCAGGAAGCCGACACATTCATATAATGTATGGATTAGTTCACTGAGCTATCTTTTAGCATTTGCTAGCTCAGGGACACCAGGACACTGGGACACTGATATAGAAGCAAAAACATTGAGACATTTGGGGCTACAATAATAATGTCAATGCAACATGGAAATATTAACATGTGAGCAATACCATGGGGGCAATTAGACATTGACTCCTGCACACTGGTATGATGATATGGGGCACTGACAGAATAGTACACTGAAACATTGGCATTAACAATGTGACACTGGTACAGTGATATAGTCACTGAGGCATTGTCGTATATTGACTCTGTCACAGTGGCACTGACACAATTTAATGGCCCAGTGAGAGGACATACTTGGGGCGCAAATCTACACATCAAACGCTGCACAATGCAATTCTAATACACATACAACATAGACTTTATTCTCGCGTGAATGATGATCAAAGTGGCTGATTGTGCAAAGGACTGTGGGCGTGTAACCGCCCCATGCACCGGTGCTGTTTGCACAGTTAGATCTCCTTCCGCCTCTAGCACTTTATTTACCCATATTTGCTCTTATTTTAGAGCCCCCTGCCCCCCCCCCCCCTTCCGCACCCACTAGAGTTTCCACATCTCCAATCCATCAGAGAAAACTTACTGTAAATGGTTTCATTATAGCTATGTCAGTGACGTGCTGAAGTTTCATAAAATACTTTTTTTAAATATACATTTGTTTTATTGAGGACCACGATTGCCATCTTGAGGCTATTCCTGAAATTACCCAGCCAAACACAAACCGTCTATTGAAGGAGAGGTAAATAAAAATTTAATGAATTTTCACCGACTGTTGGAAACTTCGGGCCCGAGTCACAAAGGCATTGTGACTTGCTTCTTGTACTACGACTTGCTTACTCTTGAACTCCAGAAGTAGGTCAGACGTACGCCTGGATTTCAGAAGTAAGGCGGGAGTACTTCAGAAGGAAGCCACGATTCATCACAATCATTTTTTTTATGTTGATCGGGCGCATTCCTATTGTTTTGTTTTCGCAATATAACCGCTTGGTTCAGTCTCTCACGTTGCTGGATTTATTTTTATACCAAATGGCGGTAGTATTGTTATGCACATGCACGCCCATATTAGGTTAATATACAGTTCAGTAGCCCTTTTCCTTTCTAAAATATTTTCCTTTATTTACTTGTTTGTAACAGCACTTGGTACAAATGCTCTTGTCTTTTACCCCTGTTGTTTTGTTTCAGTGAGCATGGTATAGGTGATTTTATATGAAAGATCCTTCTGGAAGATTCACATTATGCGTGGCCATTGTACAATAAATGCTTTCTTCGCTCAGCCTCACCCTCTTCAACGTCTACATAGGCCCCCTCGCAGCCATCGCACGCCAACACAACCTCAACATCATCTCCTACGCCGACGACACCCAGCTGATCCTCTCCCTCACCAACGACCCAGCCACCCTCAGAACAAGCCTACACAAAGGGATGAAAAACGTCGCCGAGTGGATGAAGAACAGCCGCCTGAAACTGAACTCAGACAAGACGGAAGTTCTCATCCTGGGATCATCGCCCTCCGCCTGGGACGACTCCTGGTGACCCCCTGCCCTGGGCACCACCCCCAAGCCAACGGACCACGCACGTAACCTGGGCTTCATCCTGGACTCCTCCCTCTCGATGACCAGACAAGTCAACGCCGTCTCATCATCGTGCTTCAACACCCTGCGCATGCTCCGAAAGATCCTCCGACGGATCCCCACCGAAACCAGGAAGACGGTTACCCAGGCACTCCTCACCAGCCGACTGGACTACGGAAACACCCTCTACGCCGGAACAACAGCCAAACTTCAGAAAAGACTCCAACGCATCCAGAACGCCTCCGCACGACTCGTCCTGGACATCCCACGACACAGCCACATCACCGGCCACCTGAGAGACCTGCACTGGCTCCCCGTCAGCAAGAGGATCACGTTCAGACTCCTCACCCACGCACACAAGGCTCTCCACGACTTGGGCCCCAAGTACCTCAACAGCCGCCTGACCTTCTACACGCCCACCCGCCAGCTATGGTCGACCAGCCTCGCCCTCGCCGCCGTCCCACGCATCCGCAGAGCCACCGCCAGAGGAAGATCCTTCTCCTACCTGGAAGCCAAGACATGGAACTCCCTCCCCATCCACCTTCGGCTAACCCAGGACCACCTCTCCTTCAGGAAGCAACTCAAGACCTGGCTTTTCGAGCAGTAACGGACCCCTCTCCCCCAGCGCCTTGAGACCCTTCCGGGTGAGTAGCGTGCTATACAAATGTCATGATTGATTGATTGATTGATTGATGTACTCTTGTCTGCCCCATTGACTGGAGTATGAACACCTTGACTGAGAGTGGAGTCATAGTAGAATGCTGGGGCTTCATGACTCAGGGGAGGCAGTTAGGAGTTTGAAGTTAACTGATCCTTGGAAGTTACTGAAGAGGAAACAATCACATTTGATAGAGCTGGGAGTGAAATCTGGAAAGAAAGACTGATCGTCTATGACCTGTCAACGGTGCCTTATGTAATAGAGCCAATTTGTACTCTACTGTGGATCTACCACCAGTAGCTACCCGGCGTTTTCTCTCATCTGTATATTCATTCCTTGGATTGCTATTTTTCTAGGTCACTGGAAACTAACCTCATCATAACAGACTACCCAAAACATACATATTGACAATTAAACACACTCTCTAATCCCTCTTCACAAATGTACAGGCCCTCTCCAGAGCCACACCACAGCACCTTACCCCAATATCCAATCAATACTGGAGACATTTAAGATTATATCCTTCACCATCTGCCTATCATGCATTCTATGGAATATTCATTCAACAATCAACAAAATCAGTTACATGACCTACTAGTTTCACTCTTCCCTGCTTCACTTTTTAGCCATCACGTGACTATGACACAACCATTCACTCACTCCGACCAAGACATAAGGTTGATGGTGTTGGGATTCTTATAATAAAATCCTTCACCAACTCCCGCTGTCCACCTTTGGCCCACATCTACCCTTTCATGCGTATATCCCCATCACAGTAAGTTCTCTATTCAGACTTCATCTTATTGTAGTCTACCCCATCCTGCCCCACTGATCCCTTTTCTTAACTCCTCATTTCCGTCCCATCTGCTACTTTCCTCATGGTTTCTGGTGAGTTCAATCTTAATATGAAGAAATTCATAATAATCTTACCCAGTACCAAATCTTATCTTCCCAACTCTTTTTTAAATTTTAATACATACATGGGTCCAACTCACTCTCAAGGTAAACTATGGGCCCACTTTGTTGTGTTGTTGTGGCCCCTCTTCTGGGACTGCTGCAAAATCACATGGACATATAAATTCCACATGTCCCTACTCTCAAGCCTCTAACCCCCATTTTCAACAAAAAAAAAACTCCTGACAAAATCCTTTAATACTAGAGCCAACTTCAAAATGACCATACTTCACTTTTAGGTAACATATTTTTTGGGCTTCTAAAACAATAAGATAATGTTCATCTTCAGCTCCCACTGTTTTCTTCAAACATGTATCCTGCCAAACAACCGATCAAAGTAGAAATGGACGCCCACTTACCAGAGGGAAAAAATCCCCCACTCAAGAAAATGTCTAAGTTTAAAGCACAGTCCTCTGCGTATTAATCACAACCAGACACTTGGTAACATCAAAGCACTATATTATCCATGTCTTAACACTCCAACCTATAGAATCTATCCCACACCACCAGCTCTTCCTTCACTCCTCCATAATGTTGTACAACCTCACGGTTAATTACTTTGCATCGTGCTTGATCGTGCCTGACCAGGGAGGCGTGACCGGAGCAGGCGAACAGAGCGAACAGAGGATAGTGGCGCCAGACACCGGACGCCGCAAGTGGTCCCTGTGCTGAGGGGATCCAAACCGGAATTGGGCAGGAACTGAGCCGAAATTGAGCGGTATTGAGCCGAGCCTGCCTGAGGTAGCGACATCACCGTTGGCATCGGCGTTGGCAGCCGGGCTGCACATTTGCTCAGCTCAACGAGAGCGGCCGGAGAGACGTGCTACACGGCGCTGTGCAGCGCAAGGCAAGGCGGTAAGAGCTGCAGGGGCCGCTTGCCTGCCTGCGCCGTGTGTAACATATAGCTGAATAGCTGCCGGGAGACGTGTGCACAAGGCAGGGCAGGCAGCAAGGTGAAAGGATTTGTGGAGCCTGCTTGCTTCCTTGCCGTGCCATGCCCAAAAACATTGAACTTTGGGCTATTGGGCATTAGATACCATCCTACCCTCCCCCTGATATACCACAAGTCTGCCAAAAGTTCACCGGTGGCATTGTGTGCACTGCAAGGGGGGGTGCGGCAGCGGCGTAGAAGTGAATACAAGGGTCGGTGTGTGTTTTGCCACAAGGAGGCGGATACTGCGGGACAGTAGAGGAGGCGGATACTGCGGGACAGGAGAGACGGATACTGCGGAACAGGAGGCGGATACTGCGGGCTGCTGGCTGCTGACAGGATACTGTGGGCTGCTGAGAGGCGGGAGAGCTGCTCCTGTCCCGTCTTGGTTTTAGCCCCCGCTTTTGTTCTGCTCACTCGGCGGCGGTCCCGGCCATTTTCCTTGGGTTCGCTCTGCTTACAGAGCACGGCTCATGACGGCTCGTGACGGCTGTTTGGATCCACCGGTCTACCCTATGAGGCTTTGGCGGAAGGGAAGCAAAGTTTTGCAGAGGTCTGCAGAGGGCTAAAAAAAGGGTGAAGCGACTGCTTCGTGGGCTGGCTGTGGGGGAAGGAGTGCTCCCCTGTTGGCGACGGGCTGAACAAGGGTGGGAAAAAAGCGGACCACTTCTCTTCTCAGCGGACCATTTGAGGCGCTCTGGGGGTCTGACGGGGCGCGAGGACGCGCAACGCTGTACTGTTAGTCTCCCCCGCCGCCGCTGCCTGATCTAATCTTGTGCGCGGCGGCTGAGCGGAGAGACTACATCTCCCAGGGCCCCTTGCGGCTGGACGCCGCTTCCACGTTAATTCCGCGCCAGGTGGCGCATTAAAGGACGTCAGAATCCCCCCGTCCGGGGCCGGAAGAGGCCGGACAGGGATCCACTATTGACACTTTTATTTTTATATAAGGACAGTTAGCATTAAATTAATATCGGACTGCAGCGCTGGCTATTGGGGGCTAATACATTAATTGTTTGCAATGAGTAAAAGGAATGTGGGGGACAGGGTGGTGGGGACCCTTGATGCTTTTTTAATAAGAGCCAAATCGGTTTTAATTCATGAAATTGAGGCAACCGAGAGTAGACTTTCACTTGAACCGATTTCTCTAAGGGGGGGGTCCTTACCTAATGCCCAGTTGCCAAATATTCAGTCCAATTCTGACACTGCTCCTACAAATGAGCGGTCCCCATTGAGGCCACTAAGTTTGTCGCCTAATAGTCCTAACCTGATCTCTCCACAGTCTCAGAGTAGTGTTGGGAGCCCAGCTATGGTAACTACTAGAGGGAAGAAGGCCCTTGCTCGCACTGGCATGGAACCTCCAAATAAAAAAAGGAAGGGGCGTGGTTTAAACAAGCAAAAGGCATTGCCAGGTACTAGCAAATCAAGCGGAGCTTTTGTATCCGGTAATCCAAGTAGTAATATGGTAGATACCATCACCACTGCCAACACTACCCCGTTGTTGAACCAATCCGACTTTAGCTCCCTATTAAGGGAACAATTAGTAGCCTTCATCGACCCTTTAATGGAAAGACTAGACTCCATCGATATTAGGCTTAAAAAGATTGAAGAAGCTCTTTTACGTTCCCCCCAAGAGATTCCTGTACAGCTAAACCCCCGGGTAACAGGAGGGGTTGTCCCAATCAGAGTGGGGGAAATTCATAAGGAACAAGAGGGTACAATGGTGAATGCACAGATAATAGTGGACAAGGTGCAACCAGTAGGGAGGGCTGCTATCAGGAAGGCCAGACGGAATCTTCACGGAGGCAGAATGAAGCTGGATTCCCAATGCCCACCTCCCGGAGCTAGCTGCGTTGACTCAACTGCTCCAGGCAGGGGGAAAGGGGAAGTGGACAGAAAAGAGACACTCGTGCAAAACTGGCTCCCTCTTCGTCATTCAGTAATTGCCCAGGAAGACCTAATGCACAGAAGGGAACAAAATTCCATTCAACATTCTAACTGGTGTTATTAGACAATGTGCTTTCCCCTGGACCTTTACCCTACCAGTTCCTCTGCAGGAGCTATGCCTCTCTTTATTTTCCCAGTTCGATGATCACTGGTTTTGTTCTACAGGAAGACCTAATACACACATAAAAGAACTGGTTAGGTCTTATTCATTTCTTCAATTCTTATACTCTTCTCAACCTTGTGCCCTCTTACCAATTCTCCCAGCCTTCCTTGCCACTCTGGTTGACAAACTGACTGGAACAGAAGTTTTAGTCTAAGCTGCTTCCTAGGTGAAGAATGCAGTTCACTGTGTCCTTCTTGCGTTACTTGGATTACGCGCAAAAAGGGACAGGGTAGGGTAGACAGAGGAAGGTAAGAGTAGGTAAGTCGCAAGGAGGGTTAGGGTAGAGGCAAACAGATGAAGAACGATTTTCATCGACTGAAGTTCAGGTGTGCTCAAGTCTCTCTGCTATCTGCTTACTTGTGTGGTAGTTCTGGTGCTCTCAAATCTCTCCGGTAACGGCTTACTTGTGTGGAGTTATCTTCAAATACTGCAGCCGGTCTCCTTCACTCGACGGTAAGCCTACCGGAGTAAGGAGACCCTGGAATCACCTCAAATATCTTCGGAGACGGCGGAGTCAGTTTACTCTCCCACTCTGGGTTCTATCTCTACTTGACCAAGGATTATATTGGCTCAGACTAATTCAGAATTACTCTCTCACTAATGTCTCTAACTACACCTAGAGACCTGCTATGACCAAAATACATTAAATTACTGAGGGAAACTTCGAGTCGAGGAGCGAGAACTAAAGCTACCTCACTCGACTGTGACTAAATTGAAGTGCGCGGCAAAACGCGCTCCGTGAGCAAAAGAAGTCTCCTCTCTCGCGAGACTTCGTAACTTCATTAGTTAGTAAGGAAAATTGAGCGGCCATCTTAGAACGGAGTCCATAGCCTTTAGACACTAGTCCAGTAATTGCAGAGGGAAGGTTTCACCAACACCCGATGCTGTCCCACTGTCTTAAGCCTTGTGATAATGACATTCAGATCCTTCCTGACAGTACCCCCTCTCAAAGACCGATCTCTCGGTCTTGGTTTCAAAGGATGCTGTGCATGAAATCGTTTTACCAGTCTAGGGGCATGTACGTCATCTGCTGGTTCCCATGATCTCTCCTCAGGTCCAAACCCCTTCCAGTCGACTAGATAGAATAAGTTTCCTTTTGTCTCCTTTGAATCTAAAACTCCTTTTACTTCGTACTCTAAATGTTTGTCTATCAACAAAGGAGGGGGTGGTTTCTCTAATCTAAGATTAGGAGCTGTCTTCTTTAGGAGTGACACGTGAAACACAGGATGGATGCCTAACTGGGTAGGTAATTTTAACTTAACAGTTACCGGACCCAGCACTTGCTCAATAATAAAGGGGCCTACGTAACGAGGCTGAAACTTCCTATTTCCCTTTAACCTAAGATGCCGTGAAGACAACCAAACCGACTCCCCCACCTGATACTGCTGGGCCTTCCTCCGGTGTTTATCTGCCTGTTTCTTGTAACCTGCCTTAGCCTTGTGGAGATTGGACTCTGCAGATTTGCGGGCCTGATTTAAGTTAGTTAACAAGTTGTTGACTGTTGGAACCCCAAAATCTCCCTGATTACTGAAAGGATTAGGGTGCTGTCCAAAATTTAAGAAGAATGGAGAATAGCCAGTAGAGACACTCTTGGCGTTATTATGTGCGAATTCAGCCATCCAAAGCAAATCTGACCAGTCACCCCCTTGATCTAAAAGAAACAGACGTAAATACTGTTCTAGCTCTTGATTTACCCTCTCTGTCTGACCATCTGTCTCTGGGTGATAACTGGTGGAAAGCCTGACCTCCGCTCCCATTCCCTTCATGAATGACTTCCAAAAGTGTGACACAAATTGGGGGCCACGGTCTGAAATCACAATCTTGGGAACCCCATGAATCTTTACAATGTTCTCTCTGAATAGCCTGGCCAACTCTGGAGCTGAAGGGACCCCTTTGACAGGAATAAAATGGCTCATCTTGGTGAAGGTGTCTACAATTACCAATATTGTGTTATAACCCTTACTCAGTGGAAGATCTACAATCAAATCTAACGTGACTGTATGCCAAGGATGTGGTGGGGTGGGTAAGGGCCGTAACAATCCCTGTGGAGCTTGCCTACTAGCTTTTCCTCGGGCACAAACCTCACAAGTCTCCACAAATTTCTTAATCTGAGAAATCATATTGGGCCACCAAAAGTACCGTTGAACCAGATCTATAGTTTTCAAGGCACCCTTGTGGCCTGCTAACGGCTGATCATGACAGTCTTTCAGCACTTGTTCTTGCATTTCTTTGGTAGGTAAGTACAGAGCTCCATCTTGGTACGGCAAGGAATCCACTACCTCTCGACCTTCCTGTTGACTAGCCCACTCAGCCATTTCCGTCAAAGACATAATCTTCCTGATTCCTTCTTTGTAGTTGCTTCCAGACATTGCGCACACGATCTTTGATTCAGGAATAATTGGTTGCGGAGCCACAGAATGTTCAGTAACTTCAGTTTGGATCCGGGACAAGGCATCTGCCTTACCATTCTTAATTCCAGGGCGGTATGTTATCACAAAATCAAAATCAGCGAAATAAAGAGACCATCGTAATTGACGTGGAGTTAAGGTTCTTGCTGATTTAAGGAATTGAAGATTTTTATGATCGGTGAACACCGTAACTGTGTGCCGTGCCCCAAGCAAATGGTGTCTCCATTCCACAAAAGCGTCCTTAACCGCCAGCAGTTCCTTTTCGGCGATGGTGTAATTCAATTCCGCTGCATTCAACTTCCGTGAATGGTAAGCCACAGGATGCAACTGCCCGGTGGACTTGTGCCGCTGGGACAAGATTCCCCCAATCGCTTGATCCGAAGCATCTGCTTCTACAAAGAAAGGCTCTGCAGGGTCTGCATGAAGCAAGATGGGTGCCGAAGTGAAACTCTTCTTTAGGAACTCAAATGCTTGTTCTGCTTCTGCCGACCAATGAAACTTAACTCCCTTCTTGAGCAGTCTGGTAATTGGGATGATCTTCTGCGAGAATCCCTGGATGAATCGCCGATAAAAATTGGCGAATCCTAAGAATCTCTGAATCTCCTTAACATCCTTAGGTGATGGCCAATCTACCACTGCTTGTACCTTCTTGGCCTCCATTGTGATCCCTCCTGGAGATAACACAAATCCCAGAAACTCCACTGTATGCACACTGAAGGCACATTTCTCCAATTTTACGTAGAGTTGGTGTTTTCGTAATCTTTCCAAAACTAACTTGACATGATCAGGGTGATCTCTGGGATCGGTGGAATATATCAAGATGTCATCCAAATAAATCACGGCTATCCGATCCACCAAATCTCCCATGATGTCATTGATGAAGTGCTGGAAGGCTGCCGGAGCATTACACAGGCCAAAGGGCATGACCTGATATTCAAATAGCCCGTATTTAGTTCTAAAAGCAGTCTTCCACTCGTGGCCTTCCTTCATTCGAATGAGATGGTACGCCCCTCGGAGGTCCAGTTTAGTAAATACTTGGGCGTCCTTAATCTGATCTAGAAGGACCGAAATCAGAGGCAGGGGGTAGCGGTTCTTTACTGTCACCCGGTTGATGGCACGATAATCGATACAAGTCCTCAGTGATCCCTCCTTCTTAGGAATGAAAAAAAGCGGCGACGACACTGGGGACTGTGACGGCCGGATAAATCCGTTCGCCAAGTAACGATCTAGGTATTCCTTCAAATAACTGTTCTCCGCTTCTGTTAGAGCGTAGACCCTACTGCAAGGTAGCGCTGCCCCAGGTTCGAGATCGATGGTACAATCGTAAGAACGATGTGGAGGGAGTTTCTCAGCCTCTTGTTCACTGAAGACATCTTCAAATTCTTTATACTCTGTGGGAATTTCTAAGGTGTTTATGACCCCAATGGATTCTCCACTGAATGACAACAAGGTGGCCACGGATGGTTCATGGGTGTCACAAACCAAAGAGAAGCAGTGTTCCGCACAAAAGGAGGAGTCCATTTTGATGGTTCGATCCTCCCAATTGATGGTTGGATTATGCAGGGTTAGCCAGGGGAGTCCCAAAATTAACTGAAACTGAGGGGCGTCGATCAAGTTGAACTGAAGGACCTCATGATGACCATTAGACTGAATTAATTCCAAAATTTCAGTGTGATGGGTGATCGGACCCGAAGAGAGGTTGGTACCATCTACCGCCCGGACTGATTCCTTCTGCTCCTTGCGCACCGCCTGGATTCCCATCTTCTTGGCAAAATTTATGTCGCAAAAATTGCCAGTGGCACCTGAATCGATCATTATCGCCACTCCTTCAATCTCTTGGCTTCGAAATTTCACTTTCATCTGTAGGGTTACATGTGGTGTCCGAGTCTGAAGGGTATTCGATATTTGATGCACCTTTGGAGTCTGATCTTCCAACTTCGCCATCTGAGCGACTCCGCCTACAGATGGTTTTGAGAGTTTCCCGAACTCGAAAACTTCGGCCTCTTCGGACACTCTCTTACGAAGTGTCCCGATCCCCCACAGTACATACATAACTTCTTCAGCCTCCTTTGCTCCTTCTCCTCCTTGCTTAGTGGTCCCCGGACAGATCCAATCTGCATAGGTTCATTTTCGACAGTTCCACCTGAAGTCTTGCCTGCTTCTGTCTTTATCCGATCAAAGCGTGGAAAATTCCAGCGAAGATCCTTTGTCTTCTTTTCACCTCTTCTCTCGGAGCTTCGGAAATCGATTTCCAAAACCAAATCCACCAACTCAGAGAATTCCATAGGTCGTTTTGGAATCTGCGCCAGGGTATCTTTTTTTTTTTTTTTTTTTTTTTTTTGAAACCGTTTATTGCAGTTTATAGAAGTTACAGGTATGGGCCTACAACCACACGGCCGGCCGCTAGAGCATCAAAAGCATATTACATACATACAGCAAAAAGCTTTCTCAGCGGTGCACAGTAGGAAGACAGGAGTGATCAATGGTGCAGGCCTCACAGCTCCATGCCCACAGTACGGTTCCATTTTCTTAACGCAAAACAACGTAAACAAACCACAACCGCAAGGCAACCCTCGATCCAAAGTGACAACACGTGCTCCATAAGTGGGGGATCCAAACCAGCAGCAAAATTCTGAAGAGGGGGACGGGAGTAGATCAGGGACTGGGGGACCGCGCGCCCGCGGCCAAGGGAGGGGCGCCATCTAGGGAGACGGAGCCGGCGAGGCCGCCGGTAGCAGCGGCGGCTCACAAATACCCCCGCGGTAGGCGTTCCAGGGGCCCCAGAGTTTCATCCACGCCCCAGGCTTACCCCTCGCCACATACACCACCTTTTCACGAAACATACACCAATCCATATGCTCTTTCCAGGCCGACACCGCAGGGGGCCTCTGGGATCCCCACAATTGGGCAATATCACGCTTGGCTATCATGTATCCCAGAGTCACCCACCGCGCCTGCGGGACCGAGTAGTCATTTGGTTCCCAGACATTCAGCAAGCATCTCCTCGCTTCAGGCAGCAGCGCGACACGCGTAACCATTCGTAGAACCTCATGCACACCACGCCAGAGTCGCTCCACCTTCGGGCACTCCCACAGTATATGCATGAAAGTCGCCAACGCACCACAGCCACGCTTACACATTCCATCACCGGCAAAACCCATACGTAAAAGCCTTGGCCCCGTCACGTAGACCCGGTGAAGGATCTTGAGCTGGACGAAACGAAGGCGAGCCGGGATGGCCACCTCTTTCGGAGAGGCCACCGCGGAGATCCAATCCTCGTCGTCCAGCTCCAGCCCGTCGGCAACCCAAGCCTCGCGGAGACTAGTCAGCAGACACGATCTATCGTTAATCAATTTTTTGTATATGAGGGAGATCGTGCTGTCCGGGACATGGCCATCTAGCACTCTGTCCTCCAGGGGGGAAGACTCCGGAATGGATGCAACATCCGGGAAGACGGAGCCCAGCGCATGGCGGACCTGTAGGTACCGAAAGTACTCACTGCCCTGCAGCTGAAACTCCGCCTGCAGCGTCTCAAAAGTTTTGAATCCCCCCCTCGTCCAGAGATCTCCCACCGTGCTGATTCCGATCGTGTCCCACTTCTCGAAGCCCTTCGACGTCCACAGGGAGCCCAACCTCTCAGATGCATACAGCGGAGACGCTCGGGTCAAACGGTCCTTCCACCCCATAGCTGCATTAGCCGCGTGCCAGACACGCACCATGACACGCGTCGGTCCCGTCAAACGGGAGTCGGGCGCGCCAGAGTAGAGCGCTCGATTATAATCGCCACCGGGCAGAAGCGTCCTGTCCATCTCAAATGCCGGGTTCAAGGCGGGCCCGTAAAGGCCATGATTAATTGCAGCTAGTTGGGAGGCCCAGTAATACCGTTTGATGTCCGGGAGGGCGACCCCTCCATCGTACCACGGGAGCGTCAATTTAGCCAGAGCAATACGCCGCCTCCCGTCCCAGAACAGGCGCCGCTGGAGGCCCTCCACCTCGCGAAAGTAGCGTGCCGGGACCAGGTCCATGGTATTCTGGAGGGCGTAGAGGAAGCGCGGCAGGGACATCATTTTAAATAAGGCCGCTCGGCCGAGCGGCGAGAGCGGCAGACGCCGCCAGCGCACCACGTCCTCCCTCAGACGCTGGAGGGGGGGCAACAAGTTCCGCTCATAGCGGGCCTCCGGGTCAAGAGTGATATATATACCCAGGTACCGGAAACCCTGGGAGGCAATCTGGATCGGACAGTCCCGTGGCAAGACCGGGGCCTCCCCGGAAAGCACATAGACACAGGATTTCGCCCAGTTGATGACCAGGCCTGAGTTGCGACCGAAGGAGCGCAAAACATCAACCAGGACGATCAGTGACTTGCGCGGGGAGGCGAGATACAAAAGGATATCGTCAGCATAGAGGGACACGCGGTCCTCATGCTCGGGGGTCCAGCGGAGACCACGGATAGAAGGGTGCCACCGCAACCACTCCGCCAGGGGCTCCATGGCCAGGGCGAACAGGAGAGGCGACAGGGGACAACCCTGTCGCGTGCCCCGCCCCAGCGCGAATGGGGCAGATACTCGCCCATTCACCACCACCTGCGCCAACGGGCCCGAATATAGCAATTTGACCCAGCTGACGAAACCCGGGCCGAACCCAAACTTCGCCAGCATCGCCCAAATATATGGCCATTCGAGCGTATCAAACGCCATGGTGGCGTCCAAGGACGCCAGGATGGCCGGCTCCCGCACAAATGGGACACGCGCGAGCACCCCGTGTAAGCGCCGCAGATTAAGCGCCGTGTTGCGGTGTGGTATAAAGCCCGATTGGTCTTGGTGGACCAAATCGCCCACCACGCCAACCAACCGGTTGGCCAACACCTTGGCGAGGATTTTGGGCTCCGCGTTCAGAAGCGAAATCGGCCTATAGGATGTGACCCGCTCACGGGGCTTCCCCTCCTTATGGATCACCACAATTGTAGCCAGACGCTGGTCCGGCGGGAGGGAGCCCTGCGAGTGGGCCGCAAGGAACATCGCGCGCAGGTGGGGCGCCAACACATCCGGGCGTAGCTTGTATAGCTCAATGGGAATACCATTGGGGCCCATGGCCTTGCCGGATGCAACCGAGCGAATAGCCGAGGCAATTTCGTCCGAGGTGGGCGGGGCATCCAGCGAATCCCTGTCCTCCACCGTAAGGGAGGGCAGTGCGATGTCCCGAAGCAAGGCATGGGAATCTTCCTCCGAGCAGGGAGAAACCGGGGAGTAGACTTCGCGGAAATAATCCGCGAAGCAGGAGACAATGGCTTCCGGCTCAGTGACGCACACACCATCCACGCTCTCAATCAGAGGCACCACGCGGCTCGCTCTTTCCCTCTTGTCCAACCACGCAATCAATTTGCCAGCCTTGTCACCCACATCATACAATCGCCCCTGCTGCTCTCTACTGAGGCCCCTGGCCGCCTCCGTGACGAGGGCCCGATAGGCCGCCTGCTTTAAGTGCAAAGCATGCAACTTGGCGTCTGTTACCCCGCTCCCCAGGTCACCCTCCAGTTCTGCAATCTCGGCCTCAACCCGGGTCACCTCCTCCCGCTCGCGCCGCCGGGCATTGGAAATAAAGGAGAGGGCCTCCCCTCTAAGAACCACCTTGAAAGCCTCCCACAGGGAGATGGCAGACGGGACCGACCCCACATTCTCATCGAAATAGCGCTGTAAGGATTTGATCAAGTCGGCACGAATGGTGGGGTCGCGCAAATACCATGCATTGATCGGGGCCACTCTGCCATCCCCCCTCGGGAAGACATCGAAATGCAACAACAATGGGGAGTGGTCTGAGATACCCCGTGCCAAATGGCGCACCTCCCCCACCCTCCCTGCCTGGGCCGCCGGGACAAGGATGTAATCAAGCCGCGAGAGGCTACCATGGGCCCCCGAGTGGAAGGTGTACTGTTGCAATACGGGATGCTTTAAGCGCCAGCAATCCACCAGGCCCAGCGTGTCTAAAAGGCCGGGCAGCCACGCCTGTGCCCGGGGGAGGTCCCTAGGGGGATGGCGATCCATAGACCCAGAGGCAACCGCGTTAAAGTCCCCTCCAACCACCAACAGGCCACCCGGAAGGTCCAGAAGGAGGCGCCCCAGGTCCGCAAATGTAGTGGCTTGTAACCCAGGCGGGACGTACACTGATATAAAGATAAACACTCTACCCTCCATTCGCCCCACCAGAACAGTGTAGCGTCCCCTCTCATCATGGCGCACCTCGTCAATCTCCAACGGGAGCGAGTTCTTGACCATAATACCCACCCCCCGCGAGCCCGAAGTGAAGCCGGAGTGGGCCGCCAAACGATATCCCCGCCGATTCATTGCATGAAAGGTGTTACCTATAAGGTGTGTCTCCTGCAGGAAGACAACATCTGGAGAAATACGTTTTAAATACTGCAGGACCACACCACGCTTAATCCTATCCCCCAGGCCGTTAACATTCCATGACAACACAATCAAATCCCTACCCCCCATCATACGTCAAAACAATCGGTCGCCCCCCACCGAGCATCTTAAAAACAACAAAACAGTTGCGGGTTTGCCTTGCGGTGCTAACAAACAACACACCCCCCCCCCACCCCCCGGTCCCAACAGAACTCCCCCCTCCCTGCACCCCTGCATGAGCCCAGATAGCCCCCCCAAAGTGCAGTGTGCCTGTCGCCCCATAGCTAAGTACTAACTAGTCCCCCCGAGGAGGAGGGAAGCCCCCAGCAGACCCCACCCGACCTCCATGGGAGGGGAACATACGAAAGCAATATATGGTAAAGGAACAATATCCAGAGCAAGGCCTATACAGTCACCCCTCAATTCTGATCCGGCGGGCCCTCCCCGCCAGCCGCGCCCCCCCCACCCCGATCTCCAGGCAAAGTATCTAACCAGTCCCCAGCCACCTCGGGCCGGTCGAAGAAGTGCGTACGGCCATCCACCTCCACCCTCAGCTTAGCCGGAAAGAGCATTGAGTACTTGAGGTTTAGGTCCCTTAGGCGACGTTTAATACCAAGAAAGCTCTGTCGCTGCTTCTGGACCGCCGGAGTAAAGTCTGGGTAGAAGTGTACATCCATGTTATCCAGCCTGACCGGTCCCTGTTGCCTGGAGGTCTGGAGGATGGCGTCTCTGTCCCGGAAATTAAAAATCCGGGCAATAATAGGCCGCGGCGGTGCACCGGTCTTAGGGCGGCCCCCAGGGACCCGGTGGGCACGCTCCACCG
Source organism: Triturus cristatus (assembly GCF_964204655.1). Lineage (NCBI taxonomy): Eukaryota > Metazoa > Chordata > Amphibia > Caudata > Salamandridae > Triturus > Triturus cristatus. The sequence continues at coordinate 334,875,595 of NC_140588.1, read as the reverse complement.
CAAAAAGCTTACTCAGCCCCCGGGGCTGGAGATGGGTCAGGATCAGTTCTTCCACGAAGAGATCTGCCGCCTCCGCCTCTCGGCCCTCCGGCACACCAATAATGCGAACATTGTTCCTCCGGGCCCGACCCTCGGAATCCTCCAGTCGCCGGTCCATCAGGGCGCTCGCCTGGCCAAGCCGGCGCACCTCCTTCTGGAGGGCCACCACGTCCGTAGTGAGGCTCGTTGTGGTGTGGGCCAGGGAGTCAACTCGGTCGTTCGTTTTTGACAAGTCTGCCCTCACAAGGCCCACATCCACCAGGACCGAGTCAATTTTTTGCGCCAAGGTATCGAAACGCTGGTCCACTGAGGCCTTCATCTCTGCGATGGCGCCCATGACGTCCCGGAGGGTCAGATCCACCGGTTGGGCAGGCGCCTCCGTCGGGCCCACCAGGGATGACCGCGATGTCTCCGGAGAACCCTTCTGGAGCGTGTAGCGATCCATACTATTGGCCTGGTGCGCCGTGCCACGGCGGGTTGTCTTCATCTTCGCCCGGTCGCCATCTTGTTTGGTGGACATGCTGGCCCTTCCACCGTCGTGCCAAGATCTCCAAACGGGCCGCCACACCAAATCACGGGTGTCAGGGGGGGGGGGCGGGGGCGACCACCGGGCCGCGGGTCAACCCACCGCCGGCGGGTCAGCCGGGCACCTGGACAAGGCAACACCACCGCACCCCGCTCCGCAGCCCGACCCCGCCTGAGGCAAGGAGGGCGCAAAAGCGAAAGTGAAAGTGCGGGGTACGCGAGTCGCCCAGCCCCGCTCGCCGCTGTTATTCACTTCGTCCCCGGATCGCCCCACTACTCCAATCCGGGGGGCCGGCGAGGAGAAGGCCGCAACCTTCAATCGATGCTCCCACCGGTGTTCGGGGTCCGATTCGAGCCCAAAAAACGGGTGGCGCCTCAGCTCGGGTTCACCGACACAGTCCCCTCAACAAGGACAGGATATCGCCAGGATTAATTCAGGAGGTCGCGGAGGTCCTCGGGAGCCTCGCACCTACGCGGCCATCTTGGTTGCGCGCTAGGCTCCTCCTGTCGCCAGGGTATCTTTGATGTCATCACGTAATCCTCGATAAAATAAGGCAGATCTCTTCTCTTCCGGCCAATTTGTTTCTACCAACAGTTTATTGAACTGAGTAAGGTAAGAGATTAGATCCCGGTTACCTTGGCGCAATTCTAAGAGCTCATTGTCTGTAGCCTGAGAAACTCTGCGTCTGTCGAAAATCCTAAGGAATTCTGCCTTGAACTGTTCCAAATTATACAAAAAGGGATCATTACGGGTAACTAAAGGCATGGCCCAATTAGCAGCATCCCCACCCAAGTAAGACAAGATGAAGGCCACCCGTGATTGAGCATCTGGGAACAAATTTGCTCGACACATAAAATGCAAAGAACATTGGGTGAGAAAGAGCTGAGCTTTTTGTGGATCACCACAATATCTTTCGGGAGGGGCTAGTGGAATGATGGGGGAAACAGAGTGAACAACCTGAGCTACTGTGTGCGGGTCTTGCTTGGACTGGGTTTCCCTAGGAAAGGTTTGAGCGGGTGTAGCCCCCGAGGATATCTCACTAACCTTCTGAGCTAATAATATTGCCTCCTGTCTGGAGGCCATTACTTCTTGCCTTAAATTCTTATTTTCTTCACTTAAGGTCCCTATTTCTCTTTGAATACCCTCCAACATCTCTCCTAAAGCCTTTAAACTGAAACCCTCTGCCATTCTGCCCAGGTGAAGGAACTACGTGGGCACTTCAATCTATCAGGAAGGCCAGACGGAATCTTCACGGAGGCAGAATGAAGCTGGATTCCCAATGCCCACCTCCCGGAGCTAGCTGCGTTGACTCAACTGCTCCAGGCAGGGGGAAAGGGGAAGTGGACAGAAAAGAGACACTCGTGCAAAACTGGCTCCCTCTTCGTCTTTCAGTAATTGCCCAGGAAGACCTAATGCACAGAAGGGAACAAAATTCCATTCAACATTCTAACTGGTGTTATTAGACAATGTACTTTCCCCTGGACCTTTACCCTACCAGTTCCTCTGCAGGAGCTATGCCTCTCTTTATTTTCCCAGTTCGATGATCACTGGTTTTGTTCTACAGGAAGACCTAATACACACATAAAAGAACTGGTTAGGTCTTATTCATTTCTTCAATTCTTATACTCTTCTCAACCTTGTGCCCTCTTACCAATTCTCCCAGCCTTCCTTGCCACTCTGGTTGACAAACTGACTGGAACAGAAGTTTTAGTCTAAGCTGCTTCCTAGGTGAAGAATGCAGTTCACTGTGTCCTTCTTGCGTTACTTGGATTACGCGCAAAAAGGGACAGGGTAGGGTAGACAGAGGAAGGTAAGAGTAGGTAAGTCGCAAGGAGGGTTAGGGTAGAGGCAAACAGATGAAGAACGATTTTCATCGACTGAAGTTCAGGTGTGCTCAAGTCTCTCTGCTATCTGCTTACTTGTGTGGTAGTTCTGGTGCTCTCAAATCTCTCCGGTAACGGCTTACTTGTGTGGAGTTATCTTCAAATACTGCAGCCGGTCTCCTTCACTCGACGGTAAGCCTACCGGAGTAAGGAGACCCTGGAATCACCTCAAATATCTTCGGAGACGGCGGAGTCAGTTTACTCTCCCACTCTGGGTTCTATCTCTACTTGACCAAGGATTATATTGGCTCAGACTAATTCAGAATTACTCTCTCACTAATGTCTCTAACTACACCTAGAGACCTGCTATGACCAAAATACATTAAATTACTGAGGGAAACTTCGAGTCGAGGAGCGAGAACTAAAGCTACCTCACTCGACTGTGACTAAATTGAAGTGCGCGGCAAAACGCGCTCCGTGAGCAAAAGAAGTCTCCTCTCTCGCGAGACTTCGTAACTTCATTAGTTAGTAAGGAAAATTGAGCGGCCATCTTAGAACGGAGTCCATAGCCTTTAGACACTAGTCCAGTAATTGCAGAGGGAAGGTTTCACCAACACCCGATGCTGTCCCACTGTCTTAAGCCTTGTGATAATGACATTCAGATCCTTCCTGACAGCTGCAGGCACAACTCACTATGATGTTAGTAACGCTAAGCCTACGCCCCAGCAGCAGTCTGCCTGGGGCTGATGGAAATTGGAGGCAGGTGGAACTTAGCAATGATGGCGGGTCAGATAAGATCAGCTTCCTCCACCTCCCACCAGAAGCAACCCCATATTCGGTCATTTTAGCGAACGTCCCCCCTCTCACCCCGGGGGCACGTGAGCATTGGTCCATCCTTAGAAATAAGGCACTACACTATTTGAGTAAGAAAACTGGTATTGGGGAAGACTTATTTTATGAGTTCAAAATGGCTAGACGCATAAAGTGGGTCGGACATTCAACTAAATCCATGCCAGGCGATTGTGTGGTTCTAAGCTTTAGGTCACCTGCCTTGGTTCATCACATTTTCGAATTAGCTGGGCACTCACCTTTTACTGCAGATGCGATTAGACTGCTCTTTGGGGGATCCCGCAACTGGATCTCGAGCCTATTAGAAAATGGACTGAGGTCGCACTTCAAATGAAAGGGTTATGCCTGGAACGAGGCCTAAGGGCGGTTAACGGTAGGACTAAGTCCGATGCCAAGGGTGCGGTGACATTTGATAATGGTAGATCCAAAAGCCGCATCGACTATATCCTTGTGAATGTGGAGAAATGGATACTAGTTTTAGACATGGAAGTGCAATGTCGCCCTGAAAGTGACCACAACCCCTTGATTCTTAAATTTGATGATAGGAGTTTTTGTGGTCCAGTATTGATGGAAGGCGACACTTGCCCCAATATAGTAACTATTGCGAATGATTTAAGAAGGGTACGGTGGGCCAAGGTAGCAATGGATGGAAAGAACGTGGCAGAAATTAGGGCTCTAGTGTCAGGTTCTTTAAGGAAACTTTCCGAATGTGGTTCTCAGGAGGTCCTAAATGCCAAGTTGGGGGGAATCCATAGTGACCTCTTTAGCGGCCTAAACAGGTTTTTCATAAATGCTGGACCTGCTAAAAAGATTAGTATGTATAAACCTAACTCGTGGTATAACAACACGTGTAGGCTAGCTCACAAAGCTCTAGTGGTAGCCATTAAATCTAGGATCCATGGTATTATTAAGCAGTGTAGAGTAACTTATAAAACGGCTATCAGACACGCCAAGAAAGAATGGGATGAGGATCGTTGGCGTTGTCTGCTGATAGCATGTAGAGGCAGGAATATGACCCAATTCTGGGATCTTAGTAAATGGGGGAATGGACATCGGTCAATAATCCCAAATAATAATGTCGAACCGCAGCAATGGGTTGTCTTCTTCGAAACACAATTCCAACTGGTTTCAGAGAGGTCAGGGGTTGTCCCACAAATCCAAATTGACGTCCCTCTGCTGTTTAACACAAAAGAGGTAGAGACAGTTCTTAAGTCTATCCCAAGTGGTAAGGCACCGGGGCCTGACTGCATTCCAGCCGATTTATTCAAACAGTATTTTGATTTATGGATACCCTATATTACAAATTTAATTAATTCGATAGCTGGTGGAGCCCCAATTTCTGCATCATGGTCCGGAGCGGAAACCATCCCTATCTATAAGAAGGGTGATTGTTCCGCTCCGGACAATTATAGGCCCATCAGCTTAATTGATGCTATTCAAAAGATAACAGCACGTGTAATATTGGGTAGGATCCAGGGCTGGATGTCTGAAAATGACATTTTATCTCCTTTACAGGCGGGGTTCCGGTGTCATATGGGGACTTTGGATCAGGCTTTTAGATTTGTCCTTATATATTGGAAGGAGGTCTTTTTGGGTAGGGGAATGCTCTTTGCTGCCTTTGTGGATCTAAAATCTGCCTTCGACCTCATGCCAAGAGCAAAATTATGGGAGGTCCTATTGAGACTGGGGATGCCTAAAGAGCTAGTCTCCCTCGTGGTTAGACTCCACGAATCAACGTATGCTCAGGTTCGTTAGGGGCAACTGGGCGAGGTTACAAAGAAATTTGAGGTAGGAATGGGCGTCCGGCAAGGGTGTGTGCTGGCACCAACCATGTTTTCTCTATTTATTAACGGGGTAGTGCAGTATTTTGTTGGCCAACCAACGGACACGCCGATGCTCGCCGGCCAAAAGGTGCCCCTGCTCATGTTCGCGGATGATACGCTGATACTATCCAAGACGAGACAGGGGCTGCCGTTAGCTCTGTCTCGTTTTGAGGAATTTTGCTGCGAACATGAGCTTGTGGTTAACGTAGGGAAGACTACGTTTATGGTGCTCCATGGGTCCAAGCCCGTTAAAGCACAAGTCTCTATGGGCGGGAAACCTCTGGAGCAGACAAAAGTCTTCACCTATTTGGGTGTCACCTTTGGCGATAAGTTGAGCTGGGATCCCCAAGTTGAGATCCTCGCACTGAAACACATTCAATTAGCGGGAGCATTGACCAAGGAACACAGGCTATCATTAACTGAGCCAATAGCTCCAGTGGTCAAAATTTACACGACTAAAATTATTCCCGCTATTTTATATGGTGCTGAAATCTGGGGGTTTTGTAACCTGACCCAATTGTCCACAGCCCAGAATAAATTTATGAGATTGGTTGTGGGCCTGCCCCAATCGTCCCCCCGTACTCCACTGCTGTTTGACTTAGGCTGTCATAGTATTGAGGATACTGCCCGTTATAGGCCGTTGGCCTTTTGGAGGCGTCTCTGGATTACTCCAGAGCTCCATCTCTTTGCTAGGGCTTTGTCCGAAGTAAGGGGATTGGATCGCCTGCATAGGATCCCATGGCTGATTGGCATAAAATCTCTCCTTATTGACATGGGGATGAGGGAACTTTGGGAGAGCCCTGAATCGGTGGAATTTCCTTCCAAAGAATCCTATCAAGCAGCATATTGGGAGTTAATTAAAATAAGTAGGTTCTCCTCTGTCACTAGCCCCATTCTGTCTAGAGATTTTTTAGATCTAAAAGATGGACCCTGCCTGGAAAGCTATTGGGACCTTATATCAAAGCCATCAGACCGCAAGCTTTACCACCAATTCAGAGTTGGGTCATTGCCACTCTGGAATTTACATGTACGTGGCAACCAGGAATTGGTGATAAGTGCCGATTTTGCCCGGATCATACTGAAGATATTGACCATCTCCTATTTGTATGTCCGGTCTATCACAAACCTCGTAGCTTGTGGTTAAAACCAGCATGTCTGTCCTTAGGAACCAGCTCTGCGATGGCCGCTAAGAGGCTGCTGAAATCTTGCTATAATGAGATCGCAGTAATAGGAGTAGCTAAGTTCCTGAGTTGGGCATGGGTGTTGCGGATGAAAAATGGGGGGCCCTAAAAGCTAAGATATTTCCCCTTGGGGTATTGAACGAACTACGTGGAATTATGTATTTTTATGGTTTTTTATGATGTGTTCAAAGTCTTGTGCGTGGGATATATTTAATCTTGTATTAGGAACTATTTTAATATGTAAATATAGGTATTTATTTTTGGTTGTATCTAATTTTAATATACTGACTGTTCTGTCTTTTAAGATGAATAATCGCAATAAAGACTTTTTTTAATTGAATTGACTTTTCAACCTACCTTTCTTACAAAGGCCCACACCACAAGATGCATGCTCAGTTCCTTCTCTCTGCCCCTCTTCCATTCCCTTAACCTCACATTTCCCTACCACCTCCTGCTCTGGTCCCAACTTTACAGTTGGACATGTTCTCGGTATTCAAATCATCTTACCTAACCTGCACCTCTACTGACCTCTTTGTAAAAACTCAATCTGTACTATCAATACATTGAAATGTATATAACTGAGGCTAAGAGACACATACCCAGACTCCAGGAATAACTGAGACTGAACTAGCTTACTTTGAAGATGCCTGGTGGTCCTCCCCCTAATAGTCAGGGAGAGGACACCCAAGTGTTCTGTTGGATGCCTGAGGCCATCGCATATATGAATTAATAGTGGAAAGGAATAAGTCCATGAGATACTCCCTCATTTGGGATCCCTGTAATTCTAGGTATATGTCGAAAGTAAAGTCAGGCTCTTCTGCAGGTAGACCAGCTATCACTGGTAGAGGTGGGAGGAGGGAGAGTTTGAAATAGGAAGTGATTCTTGGATAGGGAGTGATAGAAACCAGTCAAGTGAAACAAAGGGATCATTCAATAAGACTGTATGTCAGGATATTGAGCATATTTTAGCCCATACATTTCATAGCTAGACTATTGACTACCAAACATATTTTGATATAAGTATATGTAGTTAAGATAATATAGATTTATCCTTAACTCTTATTCATATACCTTGAAGACATATATATGATCATCAGTGCCAGTTTTAGGGTGGTGAAACCAGTGCCACCACACCGGGAGCCGAGCTTGGGGAGCGCTGCAATTTGAAACATCTGATCGGTTTAAAAACGCCTGCTGCCCAGCAATTTTCAGGCAGTAATAAACATGTCAACATAACTCTAGTGATTCATGTACCTTCTGGAGAGATCTGAGTTTTCTCTAGTTGCAGTTTTGTCACATTTTAAATCCAGAGTTTGTGCTTCTCCAGACCAAGCACTTTTATGACATATAATATGTGACACCTACACTTTGAAGTCCACGTGGTCTTATGTAACATTTTCCGGACATTTATTTACACACTAGTATGATTTGTCATCTCTTTAATAATGTGTGTGATGTAAAGTACTCTGACACCCTATACTAGTGTGAGTAGCACCATATACAAGCATTTGCAATGCAATAGGTCTTGCATTTGTGAAAGTTAGAGCGTTTGGCATTGAAAATGACAATGTTTTTTACTTTTGTCTTTTCATTTGCAGTGGAGTGATTATATTTGCATAGTGCTATCGCTATTTGTATGACTTTCTGGCGCTAAAGAACCTGGAAATAGGTTATAAGGGAGGGGAGACAAGAAATATATGCTGCGTGAAAAAAAAAAGTAACAAAATCGCTGAAAAAGCAAACCCTTATAGGTAATGCAAGATTAACTGTGAAACTGCCCAAAAAGGGGTCATGCTTCCGAAAAGGTGTTTATCTGCCCACTTTCCGATCTCGTGTTCTCGAGAACTGGGTGATTCAGAGATCACTAGCACCACACTAAAAAACATAAGAGTGCAGAAGATAACATTTACTATCCTATCCCCCCCCCCCCCCTCCACAAGCAAAACACGCTCACGCAGACCCCCACATCTGCCTTAGAAAGAATGTCACTGGCCAGTGTGGTCTGTGGAAGGGTCCTCATTGACATACCTACCTACCGCTCACCCAGTGGTGTAACCTCTTCTCCCGTTGGGCTGGTGTGTAAAGTTCATTCACTCTAACGCGCATCTTCTTGAAACTTTTACTCGTCCAGTGGTGTTGTAGAAGCACTTCCAAGCCACAGTAAGGAAGAGTTGTCTTCCAGCTCGAGTGGTGTGCTCTTTTGACAAAATCTAGACGAAGCGGTGTAGAAGTTGGTGTGGGTACTGTTACGCAGCAGGGGTTAATTGTCTTTGTTTTACAGTTTGCATCTGCTGCCTCTACAACGGCCGTGTGTGTTTGAACCTTCTGTCAAGAAAGAGTTAGGCTCTGAAGCCCAAGCGACAATCGATTACCCCCACCCCTCCCCCTGACCCACGCTCCTCACACTTGTAGACATGGCCGGGGCGGTGCGACCGGTGCCCCCGCACCCGGTGCTGACTCTACGAGGGGGCGCCGTGTTTGGAAAGATTGGTTTAAAAAGCACCGGTCGCTGCATTGCTGGCCTCCTGCAATTTCCATATAACAATAAAAATGTCAGGGTAACTCCAGTGATTAATGTTCTTCCTGGAGAGAGATGGTGTTTTGTCTTGTGGAAGTTTTATCTCATTTTATGGTAGCACAGAGTGTTAATGTGCCTGTTGCAAAGAATGTGTACCATGCCAATCACAAAGTGCAGATAGTTTGAATAGGTCAATGCTTTTGTCAGAGAGATCCTTTGGTTAGTAGCAGTGCAGATGTTAAAATCCTAACATGGAACAGTGAGCTAAAAACTGTCATTCAAGAGCTGCATGCAAACGGTCAAGGTATAGATTAGAGCATTATGATGTTTTCCTGCGTCTTTCATTATTCTAATGTTTCAAAAAGGGTTCATTTCGGTAAAAACAAAATCCTAATTATTAAATGTAACCTCCAACCCTGGGGTTATGTTTTAAATTCTGAGTCTGTGCCTCTCCAGACCAAGCACTCTTAAACTATATTGTCTACTAGTATGGATGACATGTGACTCACCTTGTAATCTTCTGGCTTATGTAACATTTCCTATACACTGATTTACACACATATCATTGATTGTCTATGTGTAATGTATGCGTGTGTGTGATATTAAGTGTCCTGACACCCTACACTGGTATAGGTGGCACTATATAACTAATTAAATATATCTGAGAGAGAGTGGTTATGGAGACTTGAGTGGGCACTAGTAAAGGGTGGTAGTGAGGGAATCTGCGAGGGGCACCCAAAGGTGGGCACCAACAAACATTGGTGCACAGGGCGCCGCCAGTGCTAAAGCCGGCCCTGGACATGGCACCTAGGAAACAACACTTAACTAGCCACTGTGAGTAAAAGTATGCCTGGCAAAATATTAGCATATTAGTAGCCCAAATTCAGAAGGGGCAGGTTTTGGTGTGAGTCTTCTGTGCCTTGCAGGGATGTGGTAGGCTGGGGGTGAGTGAATCCCTCTGTAAACATTACAGGTGACTACGTAAAGTCAAGGAGCCTTGTAATAGCCCTTTCATTTTATTGTTAAATGTGGAAACCACGGGATGGTGGGGGTGTGTGCGTGCACGAGCAGGAGCACGTGTTTCTATCTCTGCGCCTGTTCCACTGCCCCCCTTTCTCTCCGTGGCACATATCCTGTGCAGTCATGTGCTCGGGGGAGCCTGGGCTGTTAAGCGATAGTCTTGGTTGCAAACAAAGTTTGAGAGTGCAGCTGAAAGTGCTGTTCCCTAGAAGGAAGCGCTGGCCAGGCCGAGTCTTCAGGGCACGCAGCGCAGGCTACACATTCCCCCACAGTGTCACTGGATCTGAGTAACGGTGGAGTTGTAACTCCTGTTTCAGCACCTACAAGCTCTAGCACTACCAACCCCCACACAGGCACTGGGACTAACTGTAGCTGTGCAGGGAGCAGCCTTTTGTGATTGTGGCTGTAAGATAAAGCTCTTGCGAGTGACGCGCTATTGGCCCGCACCAGATCAGCTAGACTATAAAATTGCCAAAAACAGCTGACGAAGTGATGACGTTTGTTAAAGTTATGTCCTGGCGATCCGCCTGTAAAAAAGGGCCTAAATGTTCGCCCTCTTTGGCATAACGACACTGATGGACCTCACTCGATGCACATGGAAAGGGTGGGAGAAGGGAAAGGCTGCAATTCTATGTCAGGACAGGAGGCTCCGATTATGCTTTCTCATTTCTTTATTAGAAATGCTCAGCAGCCAATTAGAAAACAGTAGGTAGAGAAACTACAGTACCCATGAACACCAGGGTATCACGTGACCAACCATAGAGACCATAATATAAAAGGTCATGTGGAAAGTATCATATCCTCTTTCTTTGCTGCTCCGCAGCCAGTTAAGTGCTTTACTTTATATTATTTAATTATTGCTTGGCAAATGCGCTATTGTTCACTGTGTTTGTAGCGCTCGCGCTGCGCGCTCTGTCAGCGGCTTGTTCTGTTCACGGCGAGTGTAGCGGGGGCGTGTGGCTCACTCCCCGGTGTCCGGGCGCTTCGCGCCCGCGTTTTAAAATTTCTGGTGGAGCGGGAGAAAGGGGCTGGAGGACTCGCGCTGTGCGCGACCTCCTTTTTATGTTTACGGAGGCGGCCGTTACCGCGCATGCGCGGCGGCCATTTTAATGCATTTCTTCCGTGTTTCACAGAGATTTTCATGACGAAGGTTGTTTCAACACAACAACTGCCCACAGCCTTGCGTTTTCGGCCCCATTTGATGCCCTTTGCTTAGGAAATTGCATTGGGCTGTATAACTTTGCATAGGCTCTGCCTAGAGTGTTCTTTTTATTTTTTCAGCAAGCCCTCCCTCCACATTTAATTAATTATTAACAGAGTGTGCAGGTTTTCTCCTGTACTGTTGGCTTGCTGAGGGGTTTTTTCACTCCCCCTGCATTGTGCCTTTGGCCTTATAGAACTTTGTCATCTTGTGGGCATTACTGTAACACTTTGTGTCACTATGAATGAATATTTGGATGAAGATGACTACTATTATGAGGATGACACCTCTGGCTTTTCGGAGCATGATTTGGTGGAGGCTTTAGACCAGGGTGTGCAACACTCAGTTAATAAGGCACTTGCTTGTGCTATCAACCCCTTGAAGCGTCATTTGACTCATTACGCCAAAAAACAGGGCTGGTTGCCTTCCACACGTACGTCTTCCAAGTCTCCTATTAATCCTCATAGATCGGACTTTAAGAGATTGGCCAAAACTTTAGCCTCTGATCAGTCTTCCAAATTGGTCTCGGGGGGCGCTTCGGCATCCACCAGCAATGTCACGGACACTGAAGGTACGCATTCCTCAGCTTCCACTGATCAGGATGTTCCTCCGCCTCGCAAGAAGTCGCGTAAAGAGCATTATGTGGATGCTCCTGCACATCCTCCTGTTTTAACTTTTGAGCCTTCGGATATTTTTCATCCTCATTCTTCCTCATGGCTTCCATCCCCTGCTGTGGCGGAGTATATTCAAGCTCATATCCGGCAACCCTTTGAGAAGGATGTCAGGGCCCGCCTTCGGTCCGAGTGTCCGCGTCCGGATCTCGCCAACCATTTAGCTGATACTCCAGAGATAGATCCAACGATGGTTTCCTATCTCAAGAAGGGTCTGGATAGATCCTGGCGCTCCTGCCAAGACAAATTGCTGGACTTGCTAGGGCCACTTACAAAGATTTTAGACCTCGGATTTTTAGCCAAAGAGTCTTCGGTCCTTGTTAACCCTGATGAACTTATTGAATGGGCTCAGAGGGCTATTTGCCAGTTGGTTAATGCCAACTGTGCAATTTCCAGTGAGCGACGCCGTTCTATCCTACTTAAATTAGATCCTAAGCTGGCGGAGCTCTACTCTTCCGAGTCCGGCCCTTTAGCTCAGGGGCTTCTGTTCGGACATCCTTTTTTGAAGGAACTAAGCAACTTTCAGTGGCCTTGATAAGGCTCAAGATGCGCTGCGGCAAGCATTTCGACCGGTTTTTGCCAGGGCCGGACGACATCGGGGACGCTCGTTCGGCCGTGGCTCCCAAAATTCCCAGAGGGGATTCCAGTCCCAAAGAGGCGGTGGTCAGGATTCCGGCTACAGCTCCCGTTCTCAGTTCTATACCTCTTGCAAAGGGAGAGGACAATATAGAAAGGGACGTTCCGGCGGAAATCAAGGTGGCTACCAAGATTCCAACACTTCAGGTGAGCTTGATTCCAGCTTCCAATGTTGTTCTGGGGGGCCGAATTTGATTTTTTCTCTCCACAATTGGCGTTTAATCTCCAAAGATGCTTGGGTGCTGCAAACTGTTCAGGGTTACCAAATAGAGTTTTATCAGCCCCAACAGTAAACCCTCCCTCCCTCTCCTCTATATTTCTCTCTTCAAGACCAAGAGTTTATTTCTGCAGAAATAGATTCGCTCCTGGCAAAAGGGGAAATCAGGCAGACTGTTCGCCATCCCCAGGGGTTCGTCAGCACGGTCTTTCTGGTGCAGAAGAAAGGGGGCGGTTCTCGCCTAGTCCTCAATCTGAAAGAATTCAACGGAGGTATTGTGTACAGACACTTCAAGATGGAGGGAATTCATCTGTTGCACGATCTTCTTCGCGAGGGGGATTGGATGGTTCGCCTAGATCACAAAGATGCGTACTTGTTGATTCCCATCTTCGAGCCTCATCGGCGGTTCCTGCAATTTCATTGGCAGGGGAATTGGTACAAGTACAAGGATCTCCCGTTTGGCCTTTCGTCAGCACCTTGGTGCTTCGCGAAACTTCTGAGGCCCGTCGTGGAATGTTTGCGCGCTCGGGGTGTCCGCTTAATAATATACCTAGACGACATTCTACTCTTGGCAGACTGTCCCCTCAAAGTCTTGACTCATCTAGAGTGGTCTATAGACCTCTTGCAATCTCTGGGTTTTCTGGTAAATCCTCAGAAGTCAGTCTTGATTCCATCGCAGGTAATAGATTTTCTGGGCTTCCAGGTCAATTCTCTTTCATGTCAACTTTTCTTACCCAATCAAAAGATTCGGTACATCAAGAGGGAGTTGAATTTGGTTATTTCCAGACTGTGTCACTGAGATCGTTAGCACGAGTTGTCGGTCTGTTGGCATCCTCCATTCAGGCGATTTTCCCGGGCCCTCTGCATTACAGGGCCCGTCAACGTTTGAAGATACGTCATCTCCAGAAAGGCCTTCGCTATTCCGATCTAATTCCTCTTTCAGAGGAAGCAAGGACAGAGATGCAATGGTGGTTGGACCATATGGATGCTTGGAATGGGCAAGCCCTGTTCGGTTCATCTCCGGATCTCGTGATAGAGTCCGATGCCAGCCTGTGGGGTTGTGGAGCCCGGTGCGGTCCCATCTCGACGGGGGGTCGTTGGTCCTCCCAGGAGTTGTCTCTCCATATAAATTGCCTGGAACTCCTGGCGGGATCATTTGCGATCCGATGTTTCTCTCCTCTTCGTTCCAATTGTTGCATCCTTCTCCGCATGGACAATATTTCGGCGGTCCGGTATGTCAACAAGTTAGGGGGAACAAAATCCAGATTATTGGCGGAGATCGCCAAAGATTTTGGGCACTTTTGTCTGCAACAGAAGATCACTGTTATTGCCGAATATCTTCCCGGTCGCCAAAACCAGATTGCGGACTGGAATTCACGCCACCTTCAGCGATTGGCGGCTTCATCCCCGCATTTTTCGCTCTCTCCTCCGGATCTGGAGTCAATGCCACTCACGCTCAACTTCCTCTGTTTTTCAGCTGGAGGCCGGATCCGAAGGCCCTGGCCACCGATGCGTTTCTACAGACTTGGCCGCCGGTTCTGTGCTATGCCTTTCCCCCGTTCATGATGATTCCCAGGGTCTTGGCTTGCACGAAACGATTTCAGACAGACTTAATTCTGATTGCACCTCTGTGGAGGGCTCAGGCGTGGTTCCCGGTTCTCCTGGAAATGTGTTGTGCAGTGCCTCTCCTTCTTCCCCAGAAGTGGAACCTGTTGCTGGATCCTCTCGGCAATCCGCATCCCCTGATTCTTTCAGGCAATCTCCTTCTGCTAGCGTGGCGAATTTCGGGGATCGCTGGTCGCTCCCAGGCCTTTCACATGACGCTTCGAAATTTATCAGTGACGCCTGGTCTCCCAATACTCATAAACGATACCGAGGGTCATGGAAGTGATGGTGTGACTGGTGTGTTCAACGGGAGGCTGATCCCTCTTCAGCGGATATCTCTTTGATCATTAATTTTCTTGCCTCTCTTGCTTCCTCCGGTTTGGCTTACCGCACTGTCAACAACTTAAGTTCTGCCATTTCGGCGGCTCACATTCCAATTGATGGTAAACCTGCGGGTGAGCATCCTCTGATTGCCAAATTGCTTAAGGGTATTCGCCTGGCGAAACCTCCTAGTCCTAAGTACGTGTCTTTATGGGATGTTTCCATTGTTTTGCAGTTTTTGGAAGCCTGGCCTTCCAATTCTTTACTTTCCCGTAAGCAACTGTCAGCCAAGCTGACCATGTTGCTATGCCTTGTTTCTTGCAAACAGGTGTCTGATGTTCGTGCTTTGGACTTGGCAGGTCGCAGTTTTACACCTGAGGGTGTCACATTTCGCCTTTCCAAACGTACCAAGACTCATACTTCCGAGATTACCTATCCTTCTTTTCCCAATCATCCCAACCTTTGCGTTGTTCAATGTGTCAAGAATTATGAGGTATGTACTGCCCCTTTACGTTCAGATATGCATGGTCAACTGTTGATTGCTTTGCAGAAGCCTTTTCGCCCTGTTACCCCAGCTACTTTGGCTCGCTGGGTCAGATGGCTCATGTCTGAAAGCTGGCATTGATGTTTCCATTTTTGGTGCTCATTCGGCACGTGGGGCTATGGCTTCTAAGGCATTTTCCATGGGTGTTACTTTATTTGACCTCATGAAGGCCGCAGATTGGTCTTCTGATTCAGTGTTTAAAACTTTCTATTACAAACCAATTGATCATATTGCTTCTGTGGTGGTGGATCAGCTTTGAACAAGCATAATCGGAGCCTCCTGTCCTGACATAGAATTCAAAATTTGCGAACATACGTGACAAGAATTTTCAATTCTATTAAGGACAAGGAGGCGAGGATTATCCCACCTGTGATTATTGTTTTGCACATGTTATGCATTTATATTGTTGTTTTATGCATATGACTATTGTTTAATGCAATGCACTATTTCTCTACCCCTCCCCCCCTATTTATGACTTCATTCTATATACTGGGTGTGTATTACGGCTGTATGTCTCTTTTCAGGTTCTGATCCGAAGTAACGGTGTTGCTGTTCCTTCTGGTTTATCCGGTTTCGAAGCCCTTCTGTTTCCAATAATCTACTGCTTCCGAGTCCTGTGTTCTTCGAATTGGACTTCTGCTGTTGCTGAGGGTTTTCTACCACTGATGTTCAACGTTTTCTTGGACTTCCTGTTTTAACTTGAACTGTTTCCTCACCAAAGAAAGAGGATATGATACTTTCCACATGACCTTTTATATTATGGTCTCTATGGTTGGTCACGTGCTACCCTGGTGTTCATGGGTACTGTCGTTTTTTCTCTACCTACTGTTTTCTAATTGGCTGCTGAGCATTTCTAATAAAGAAATGAGAAAGCATAATCCTCGCCTCCTTGTCCTTAATAGAATTGAAAATTCTTGTCACGTATGTTCGCAAATTTTGAATTGTGCTCTGGGGTGGTGGGAGGCCTGAACGGAGGGCGAAAGCAATATTTTATGAGAGTGGCAAACTTTGAAGCTCCCAGGTGAGCTCCTGTGGTGGCGTAATAAAAGTGAAACAGTGCACGTTCAATAAAAAGAAAGGTAGACATTAGCTTAGCGTGAGTGCTTAGCGAGCATGGACAAGATGCACACAGAAAGGATGGGGGGAGAGAAATGCTGTGTTTGCACTCGAAGGGTGGGGGAAGGGCTTCTTGTGAGAAGCTGGCCTGGTATATGATGTCCACTAATGTAAGTGGGCACCTTGCACTAGTCCAGACAACCCTTTTGGTGATTTAAGAGGTCTTAGACAACCACAGAAAGCTCTCTAAGTGTTAGCTGTGGAGAGCAGCCTTCAGGCTTAGTCTTGAAGTAGTATAAAGCAGCTTGTTTTACCAGAATGCAATCCTGTAGTATAGATTAAATGAAAAGGAACCACACAAAGTATTTATAAAAATATGTATTTATTATATAACACTATCTAGTACGTTACAGTATCTCCCACACGGAGATAGACACAAAGAACACAATACCTTAGTAAAGAAATCACAGTAAATAGCAATAGCACTAATACAAGGTGGGCCCCGGGAGGACCAAACCATTTACTAAGAAAGTGGTACAAGAACCACGACTCGAGTCAGGACAGTGTCGAGAGGAAGTAGAATCCCTGGGACCACAAGGAACCACCCAAGGTGAGTAGATAGGCACTCCAAGGAGAGCGCATGCAGTGTGGGAACACTGCTATGTGTAATTCACGGTTGGATTTTTAAAGATTTAGGACCCTTCCCAGTGGACACTGAAGAAACCCTGTGGAAGACTGAAGGTTGGAGACCCACCCCACCCATGGATATCATAGTATCCACGTTGCCTATACCATGGAAGCCGGGTGCATAGGGGTGAAGTGGTGTCGTAAACTGTCGTCAAACCCAATGGAGGACTTCAGGAAAGTGCTGCTGCTGGAAGAGAAGAAAGTGTCCGTGGGAATCCAAACATGGATTCTTGAAGAAGAGTACCTGAAAGCAGAGGGGACAGAGTCTATGTCACTTGGGAGTAACCAGGAGACTTGGAAGACAAATACCCTACGATGTCTGGTGCTTCAGGGATGATGACGATAACCTTGACTCTGCAGCTTCGGGGACCAGGCAATGCTGAGGATGACCAGGAGTTGTATACGAGCCCTTCCTCGAAGGATGTCGAGTGTTGAGGAGTCAGTGTCCAGCAGGAGCACCAACAAGCCTTGGCAAATGCAACCCATGCAGGAAGTCAAGAAGATCCACGGTGGGGACCAGCAAGGTCCAGGAGACTAACCACAAGCAGGTAAGTCAGGGCAGGACCCAAGCTATCAGGAGAGCCCAAGGAAAACGAAAGTGACCCTCAATTGGACCCACAGGCCAGAGGCACAAAAGTCACAAGAGGACCTTGAGCAGCTCACCAGGGACAGGCCACGGTGCCCACGAGGCAGTGTGGCTGAAGATCTTGGTGGAAGACATTGCCGGAGGTTGGGGCTACTTGGAGCCTAATGCACTTGTCGCAAAGTTGCCATCAAGCCTTTGCACTTGCAAAAGTATGCTGTGCATAGGGGTTCAGTTAATGCAGCCCCCATCAAGGATTTTTGCCTCAAATTCCGTAAGAGGACAGCTCAGGCCTTGAGGGACATAGGAAATCACCACCTGTGTTGTTGAACCCTTCGGAGTCCGCATGGGCTCGGCTTCAGCAGACTGGTCAGAAGTGTCGAGGTGCCTGCGAATGCAGGGAAGTGACTCCTTCACTTCAAGGGAAATTATCTTCAGGTGTCTTGATGCTCCACAGGTCCTGCACGGATCCTGTATGGTGCACAGGCACAGACGATGCAGCAGTCAAAAGGGAGACAAAGTCAGGCCCAAACGTAGTCCAGCGAAGTCCAGAGTGCCCAGATGGTAGAAGTGCAGTGGTTTCAGTTCTGAATCTTATCCCACGACAAATCTAGGGACCTACACCCAGGTAAGCCCTTATGTACCCTGGGGAAAGGGTTGGGAAGATTCAGGGGACCCTCCAAATGGGAGGATCTGGACAGGGGGGAGGTTACTCTCATGTCCTTTGTCCAGTTTTACACCAGAGCTGGAGCCAAAGGCGCCCAGAACTGGTTTGTGCTGGACTATGCACAGGGACATCAAATGTGCCTGTCGGAGGGAGGGTTGGAAACAAAACCTAGGAGGCCGGACTATGGGCTCAATTGTGGCTGTTTATTTGAATATATATATACAAAAAAATAAATCAATTTGTTTTAGGAGTAATTCTTCGTCACTCCACAGTCCTTTCTTTCTTCCCTTTCTCTTCCTCTTCCGGTATTACTTGATGTTTTTAGAGCAGTTTTCTGTCAGTATTTTGGGGATGTGTGCTCTTGCTGTGGCTGTTCTCAAAGTGCCTCTTCTACCCTTCTTCTTCAATAGGTGTCGGGATAGGTGGTGGAAACTCCCCAGGATGCTCGCAGAGGAAAACAGAAGAGAAGGCGGTGAGTATGCGGTTGTTTTCTGTTTTTATTTCTTTTCCAGAGAAGAGACCACCACCACACCGAAGACAGAGGTGTGCAGAACGTAAGATTTGTAAGGGGGGGCGTTGTGGAAAGGCACAAAGTTGCTAGTGCTCACACCTGTGGTTTAGTCTTGTCTCTAGGTAGCGGTCTTACTCTTCTTATGGTTATAGAGTGGTGAAAGGAAAGGGGAACAAGAAACCAAAACAAAAAAAAACAGCGAATGTGGCTAAACTATAATCAGGTTGATGCCCAAAGAAAGAGCACATAATAACACTATTTACGGGCTCATAACATAAACCAGAAGGAAAAACAAATAATGACTTGCCCTTCGTACGGGTGTGTATGACTCTACACCCGGTTACATTCCTGTACCGGGACCACACTTTATCTTAGATTAAGAGGGCAGAACAATTAATGCAAGGATGGGCATTGCTTTGCTTTTCTCCCCCCTTTCTATTCCCAGGTTCGATCACTCACCGCAGTGGCCGCAACTCTCCAGAGTTGTGGCAGCGGGATATCGGTTCGCCTAGGCAGGGTCCACCACTCCTCGGACCAACTCTCTGGGACGTCGTCTTCGGGGTCCTCTCGGCTTCCCAGGCTCAGAAGGCAGCATGGAGGTTCTTCGTTCTCTGTCTCTGGCGTTCGGAACTCCGCTTCACTTCATCCGGCGGCGTCTTCCGTGTTCTGTGCTGCTTCTAGTCTGCCCTCGTCACTCTGGCTCTCCCCCTCATCAAGGCTGCCGCTACCTCCCTATTGGTTCTCCAGCGAGGCTGTCTCCACGTCAAACTGCACCAGAGATAAAGGATTAACCCTTTGAGTCTCTCGCCTTGACGGTGTAAGCCCTGGCTTTGTGTCGGCTCCTGGGGATATGGCATCAGGTAAGGGTTGGGGCTTCGGGTATACCTCTCCCTCACACACACTTTCAGTCGCTGGCAAGCGCACCCACCCAGCCCTAAGACACTAAGGGCCCGATTCACAGAACTAACTTAAGACAAAATCCTAAACTTACTACCATTTTGGTATTCACAGAAGGCACTTACTCATTTTGGTATTCACAGAAGGCACTTACTCATTTCCGTATTCACAGAAGTTAGGAGTCCTAACTTTAGGACTCCTAAATGCCTTCTGTGAATACCGAAAGTCTTAAAATTAGGATTTTTCTCAGTTTAGTAGTAGTATAGTTAGGACTCCTAACTTTAGGACTCCTAAATGCCTTCTGTGAATACCGAAAGTCTTCAAATTAGGATTTTTCTCAATTTAGTAGTCCTAAATTTAGGACTCCTAACTTTAGGACTCCTAAATGCCTTCTGTGAATACCGAAAGTCTTAAAATTAGGATTTTTCTCAGTTTAGTAGTAGTATAGTTAGGACTCCTAACTTTAGGACTCCTAAATGCCTTCTGTGAATACCGAAAGTCTTAAAATTAGGATTTTTCTCAATTTAGTAGTCCGATTTAGGAATACTAAATTGAGAAAAATCCTAATTTTAAGACTTTCGGTATTCACAGAAGGCATTTAGGAGTCATAAAGTTAGGAGTCCTAACTATACTACTACTAAACTGAGAAAAATCCTAATTTTAAGACTTTCGGTATTCACAGAAGGCATTTAGGAGTCCTAAAGTTAGGACTCCTAACTTCTGTGAATACCGAAATGAGTAAGTGCCTTCTGTGAATACCAAAATGAGTAAGTGCCTTCTGTGAATACCAAAATGGTAGTAAGTTTAGGATTTTGTCTTAAGTTAGTTCTGTGAATCGGGCCCTAAATCTTGTCTGGGAGGTGGTCACACATCCCTATGACAGGATGCCTATTGTTCCACTTTCCTCTGCTCGATCTCAGCTAAGCAGCCGGAGGGCAGAAATGTGTCTCTGGTTGGCAGCAATCATTTTGTGCTGTTTGGGTCAGGAAGGCTGGTACCGGGAACATTGAAAGCCTAACTGAGGACTCTTCCAGTGCTTGGAATCATAATTCTTCACAATGTACACTTTGTTGACAAAAGGGGAAGAACGTACACCCCAAGTCATATGCAAAGCCAGGTTTTTTTATGCACTACAAATATACTACGTATTAATGCATGGCAGTTAACACATATGGACTATTAGTCATCTACCAAAGCTGAGGTGTTTCTGATATTTATTGGAATAGGTTAAGTATTTCTTAGACTCTTGCAGAAAAATATATTTATTTTTTAGCTACACTTGATCCTTGGACGTAAGAAGACTTAACACAAACTCTACTTATGATAGCAGTGGATAAACAAACCGCACATCCCAGAACAATGTATAGGCTCAAAATAGCTATGCACAAAATTAACCTAACGAAATAGGGCCTTATTTATGAGACCCTTGCGCAGCCAGTGCATCACTTTTTGTGAAGCACCAGCGGCATAAAATATGCACCACACTGCGCCATATTTACAAAGTGACACATCTAAGAAAATCCATCACTTTGTAAACCCCTGTGCTACATTATTCCTGCGTCAGGTATAATTTATGCAGGGTGGGCATTCCCCCGCTAAAAAGGCTCGTAGAAGTGTTGCAGTGAAATCTATGAGATTTTACTGTGACACTTTTAGGACACCACTGTGTCAAATTCTTACGCATGCGTCACAGTAGGCATAGGACTGTTGCAGGCCCTTTCACATGGGGCTTTCCCCCTGTGAAAGGACACATTGGTGGAATTGGGTCTGTTTTCAGACACACCCCAGAAATGCACCACTTTTGCACCCACAGATACGTCAGGAATGCTGACGTATCTGTAAATCCTTTTGACATGGAGTGCAACACAGTAAATACGTTGCATCCATGGTGTTGCAAGGAGGGGGCACTGAAAAGTGTTGCATCGCTGTTGTCACCGAGTGATGCGACACTTTTCATAAATGAGGCCCATAATTTGTAACGGCAAGGGTGCTGCATAGATTTCACTATTGCTACCCACTAGATGCAAACAGAGGACCTTATTTAGAAGCCCCTTGCGCTGCCAGTGCACCACTTTTAGTGATGCACCGGCAGCATAAAATATGCGCCACACTGCGCCATATTTACAAATTGACACATCAAAGCAGATGCATCACTTTGTAAACCCCTGCGCTACATTATACCTGAGTCAGGTATAATGTATGCAGGGTGGGCGTTCCCCCACAAAAAAGGGCTCGTACAAGTGTCGTAATGAAATCTATGAGATTTCACTGCAACACTTCTAGGACGACACTGCGTCAAATCCTTACCCCTACTTCACAGCAGGTGTAAGACTGATGCAGGCCCTTTCACATGGGGTTTGCCCCATGTGAAAGGACACATTGCTGGAGTTGCGCCTGTTTTCAGACACCCCAGCAATTCACCACTCTTGTGCATACAGATACATCAGGAATACTGACATATCTGTAAATCCTTGCGACATGAAGCGCTGGACAGTAAATACGGCGCAACCATGGTTTCGCAAGGAGGGCGCACTGAAAAGTGTTGCATCGCTGTTTTCATGAATACAGCATGTTACAACGCTTGCTTTTACTTTGCGGTAGGTAACAATGCAGTCGTTACAACGACGCATTGTTACAACTGATGCCATTACTACGCAAGTCATTACATCGACTTGCAGTAGATGGCGCTGTAGCATTAGGAATGTATAATTTACTATTCCAACTCCAGCCTACGCAACAGTAGGGAAGGTGTTGGAATAGTAAATTATACTATTCCTTATGCTAGAGCGCCATCTACTGCAAGTCGATGTAATGACTTGCGTAGTAATGTGTTGTAATCAAAATGATGTACTGGTCTTCTATAGTAGATTGGTTAAGTTCCTTTATTTAAGTTAACAAGGGAAACCCCACCAGGAGCAGCTGTCCTGCTGCTCAGCCCATACCCAACTGACATTCACAGACATCCAACATTCCATCCATCCAACATTCCACACCACAGTCATTCTAGCTGAGCAGCAGGGAAACATAAGTTACAACATATCTCCAACTGACATTCACAGACATCCAACATTCCATCCATCCAACATTCCACACCACAGTCATTCTAGCTGAGCAGCAGGGAAACATAAGTTACAACATAATGGCATCGCGTTGTAACAACGCGGTCGTTGTAGCGACTGCATTGTAAAGGCATCGCGGTCTAATGACTGCGATGTAAAGGTTGTTTCCCGTTTTCACGCAGCGATGCAACACTTTTCATAAATGAGGTCCAGAGTATGTAAAAGCCACACTTAATGAAGACTTGTAAAGCATCTGGGACACACCACCACAGAAAGTCCGTAAATAAAGTATCACAGAATTATAAGAATGTAGATTAAAGAAAACATTTTAATAAATATTTTAAAGACAAAAATGTGAACAGTTCATGTACATGTACCAACAGAATATGATCAAAAATAACAAGCAAAGAAATGAGACAAAGGCAGGCGGAAACTATTCGTTGGATTAATCAGAAGCTGGAGTTTATGAAGGTGTACAGTAGAGCACAACTTTGTGCATTTGTAGCAACAGCCAAAACATGTTTCATCAAAGACAACTTTTTCAAGGCTTAATTAAATTCTCTTAAGAAATGACAAGGCTTTTATGACATAACGTTTTTTTAAAGTAAATAACTTCCTCGCAGAGCAACATTTTTGTAATAATAAAAAAAAAAGGGTTATTCATATGCAGAGTTCTTTTAGAGTCGGGTCGGACCTGTAGTGACATGATCCTGACCTCAGCACAGAATCATAGGTGTGAGATGAAAGGACCTAGATTCATAAACTCCAGCTTCTGATTAACCCAGCTATAAGTTTCCACCTGCCTCTGTCTCAATTCTTTACTTGTTGTTTTGATCATATTTTGTTAATACGTGTACATGAATTGTTTGCATTATGATATTTAAAAAAATCACTAAATATTTTTGTTTAATCTGCATTCTTGTAATTCTGTGAGACTATTTACAGACTTTCTTAGAAGACTTAACACATCAAGAGGGGACGCTTGAAATATTATACTCGATGAACTTAGAAAAACCAAATCATTCTAATGACAGGACTGTGCAACGGCCCAGCTGAAATCTTTTCTTGATTCTAGCCAGCGTCTGGCTAACTTCCAATATGGTTTCCACGCAGGCCCCAGCACAGTATGCATCACTCTGAAACTAGCAGATGATCCACTCAACATGTTTGATAACAATGAAAATTGCCTCGTAATACTGCTTAACTTACCATTGTTTTTGACATCGGCAATCATGACATCCTCCTTAAGCCTTGGGCCTAAAAAGGTTTGAGTATTATCCCTCTGAAAGAATTCAATGTGTACCAGTTAACAAATCCTCCTTGAGCAATGTCAGATTAAACTGCAGAGTCCCTCAAGGCTCGATATTTACACCATTTCTATTTAATGCCTATGCTGAGTCCCTGAGAAAACTCATGCAATATCTGGACATAAACCTCACACAATACATGGATGTCATGCAACCGCACATCAAACTGTCTAAGGACTCAAGCCCTTAAACTCAGACTAATTACTTTTCCAAAATCCAACATGTAATGAAGATTAGACACCTGATTCTAAGCTACACCAAAACTGCATTCCTTCTCCTCTGACCAACAAGCAATGGCATAATGCCTTACATGAGAAAAGTTTAAATTCCAAAATCAATAGGCTTATTATTTTAAGAAAAAAATCTTTTTATTGTTTTTCTAGACTGTCATGAAAGCCTAGCTACACTCTCGATGGGTTGGAATATGCTGAACCTGCTGCCAATGTATGTTGCTTTATGTTTTAAAAAATCAATAAAAATATTTACAAAAAAAAAAAAAAAATCTTTTTATTTAAACAATTTCTCAATACAGCGCCTTGAGACCCTCACGGGTGAGTAGCGTGCTTTATAAACCCCTGATTGATTGATTGGTTGATTGAATACATCTTCATATACAATATAAATACAGGGTATGGTAAAGCAACATTAGTTGAAGAGGTAGTACAATTTCAAGCAATTATACTGCATTATTCCTAAACCCGCTGCATTAGGCTTATTCTTGATAAAAATATGGATTTAGAACTTATATCAATTTTGTTTTCCAAAAGTGACTTTTACCAACTAAAATCACTTAGACAATGCAAGTCTTTCATCTTCAAAGACCACCTTAAAACAGCAGACCAACGTATTGTCCTCCCATGTATTTATTATGCCATTTGACTCCTTATCGTCCTGCAGTCCCCAGGTTCAAGAAGAAAACCACACATGCCGGAAACCCCTCAAAAGTTTGGAATGTCTGATCATCACAAACTGGTGCCGATATGACTAAGTAGTACTTGGATGAGTAAATACAGGTAAACTGTCAAACGAGTACTTAATGAATGCCATGTTGGACATTGATGAACTGCTTTGATGTTTTTGGAAAATGATCAATAAAATCTGTTTTAAAAACACAAACTGGTGCCATTTCTGCCCTCTTTAAGTGCTTTACTGAAAGATCACCTCCTATTCAAACACCTTGGTGTGAAAATCTCAATGGCATGGTTAATTACTCATTAAAAATAATATAGAACTCCACAATTACTCCTCATGCTTTTGCTGGATGTACATTTATGAATATCTTCCACCTTGTAGTGCACTCAGCTCCCTGTTTCCCTTGTCTTGTCTGCACCCAGAAACAAATAAATAACATAAATACATATAAACTGTTGTAGCCCCTGCAGCTAATTTCCAAATGCTACATCTAGGAATGCAGCATGGGATTACATAGAGCCCTAACGGACAAATTACTCTATGTTCTTTGAGGCCCAATAATTAAACATACTTTTGAATTCAGGCTGGTTGACATCTCTCAGTCAAAATGTCCCTATCAGCTAAATGAAGAGGGAGAACTTCTGTTAACTCTCTCTTCACACACATTAAGCCAACAAGCCATTCATCATCCATTAGCTCATATGTCTGAGTGTTAGGGATTATACAATAGATTAATGTTGTTTACCTGTTGAATGCTATTTCCACCCCTCGCCTCGTACATTAATCAAAGGGTCGGTCCCACTAAACTCAGATCAAGATTCATGGATCTGGTACCCCTCCTTGACTGATTCTGTTTTGTAGCAAACTGGATTGCTAAAATAGGTGAAAGAGAGGTAATACATTATCTTGATGTGTGCTATAAGTGAACTCACACAAAATTCAAACTTTCTGGCTCCCAGTGTAACATGAGAAAACAAAGGGTAAAAGGATTCAGGTGGAATGGCAGGGGTAATTGGAATGAGCACACTGAACAGGTATTTGTCAATGGACACAAAGGCAGGAAGGGGTGCTTCCCTGCAGGTCGAGAGGCAGATGTTACTGTTCCTCCCATAGTTCCCTGTTGAGACAGACTGAAGACTGCTTAGCCTTGAATTTGGTTAATTCATATCATTTCATATAAATTCGTATAATTAATATCCATGCATGTTCGTGAGGGAATGCCCCTGCAAGGTGGTATAGAAGTACACCCCTGCTTTGAGTGACTTCTGGTCTCCTGAAATTTTTGGCCCCTGTGCACAAGATAAACCTGAGTACGTACTGAGGATGGGGCTTGCAAATGACCGTACGACGCGGGTTTTGGCTCTAATCATTCGAGGAGCACTCCAAATGCACTCTCTGATCTACATGGGACTACAGTCCATGTCCTGAGACAACTAGATTAAACGGTGATGGCAGTGTACCATTTTTCTGATTGATCATTGGAAACAGACCTTTTTTTCTGTTTAGATGTGAGTCCATGAATATGAGTACAGTGCCTACAGGCCACCCCTAAGTAAATTTCTGCTTGAATGTAGTACCTCGATCATGTGCTGACAACGCTGTGTGCATGTCATGTATGTGCTGTATTTATTCTGACTGCTAGTAGGAAGCCACTGTTATTGTGAATGTATGGTTGTATAGACCACTGAGATCCATTTTGGATGCCTCAGGTAAACCATAGCACAAGACGGTGGTTGCGGTACAGACTCTTCAGCCAGTGATAGCGGAGTGCTGGCGCCCGAGAGCAGATTAAATTAGCCTGAGACACTGAAGTGTGGGAGGATGGAGACAAGTCTGCTTTAGAAATGCAGCAGTGACCTTTTGTTAGGTAGGACCAGCCAATCATCCCTTCGTGAGCACCACCATTTGGCTGATGGTGGATGTGGGTACGTGAGAAGAGGGTCTCATTTGTTGTGCAGAGGGAATCTTGTAGGCATGGTGTTAAAAAGTGATCTCTTGATGAGAAGAATGATGCTAAAGCTCAATGAGGGAAGTCATCAGTTGATTTTCCGATGTAGGTAAATACAGCTCATCCACCCAACTGCCAACAGGTTAATGCTCTCTCCCTCTTACAACATTCTAGATCCAGCTTGGCCCTGACATTCCAGAACACCAAGCATCACAGAGTGAGATACATAGATATATATTAATACAGAATAAGAAAGCCATTACAACATATCTCCCTCCTTTACACTTTTACAGCAAAACACATAACACGTATTCTATATACACATCCAACATTATGTGACATTAATTAAGTGACATAATCCTTCAAATGAGAGGGAAGGCAAGATTTTCTCTTGGGCCTCATAATGACCTCCGGAGCTCCTTCACCCTCCGTGACGGTGTGAGGAAAACTTGACCCCACGACAGTATTGCATATAGCAACACGACCCAGATTCCATACTCTGTGATCACTTGTTCTTATAGCATTGTTGAAAACTTTAATAACCTTTAACGGTTTAGTGAATTTAGATCCAGAAACAGCAAAGCCTGGTCTTTTAATCCGAACCCAATCACCCACCTTAACCTTTGTGGACTTAACAGCATGACGAACATCATAGTTTTCTTTACTCTTAGAACATTTCAAATCTTCCTTCTCTTGCCATGATGTAGGATCAACCTCATGAGACCTGTTAGAAAGAAACGTATTTACCCATGGTGGATCTTAAAAAGTGTCAGGGCCCCTTCCACGAAACAAAAGAAAAGGAGACTTCCCTGTAGTGGTATGAGGGGTAAAACGATACACACACACCCTTTTCAAAACCTCATCCTGCCAATTAAGACCATTAGATTTTGCTAAAGACACCATTTCCTTCAAGACCCTGTTGAATCTTTATACTGTCCCATTGGATTCCGGGTGATACAAATAACATTTTTTATGAATAATGCCACAATCACCAAGAAAAGTTTCCATTTCTCTCGAAACAAGTTGTACACCATTGTCTGTAAGTAAGGTCTCAGGAATTCCCTCCCTGGCAATAATGTCTTTTAAACATTTAATTACCGTATTTGAATTAATATTCTTCACAAAAGATACTTCTGGCCACCTTGAAAACAAATCCATGACTACTATAACAAACGTGTCTGAACCATCTCCATGAATAGGCCCTAAGATATCAAGAGCAGTATCCTTCCAGGGGCCACACGGACGAACTCTTTTTTCCATGGGCTGTGTCCTAGTTTTTAAAACCTTCTCGCTGAGTGTACATTGGACACATTCCCTGACCAAATGTTCAATATGTATGTCCAGACCTGGCCACCAATAACTAGAACGCACTCTCTCCTTAGTTTTGGAAATACCTAAGTGTGCCTCATGTGCCAAATCCAAGATCTCTTTCCTTAAGGAAACCGGAGGTACCAGCTTGTGACCTCTCAACAACAGCCCCTCACAACTTGAAAGTTGATCTTTGACTAACCAGAAATCTCTCACCGAGTCACCACCTTGACCTTTATGGTGCCATCCATCGTAGATCAATTTGGAGACTTCTTGAATGGTAGTATCACTCTTGCAAGCATCTAGCCACCTCTCACGAGAAATCACTTTATAATCCTCCCCACAAACAAAATCTTGTGGAAGACTAAAAGATGGATCTGAATTTGTGTCTAATATGTCTTGTTGTTCATCAGGAACTAACCTCGAAAGAGTATCTGCAACAACGTTATCTGACCCAGGAACATGTTTAACAATGAAATTAAACCCTTGTAAACCAACCACCCATTTTGAGATTCTGGGAGATATAGAGTCAATGCCTTTTTTAGTTAGCACCTCACAAAGAGGCTTGTGATCAGTTCTTATGACAAATGAAGTGCCCCACAATTTTTTTTTACATATTTTAATAGCCCAATATACCGCAAGGGCTTCACGTTCAATTATTGAATAACGACATTCAGCCCCTTTCAAACACCTAGATATAAACATGATGGTATTCTCAGGCAGGACGCCCCCTTGATACAGGACCGCACCAATCCCTTTTAGGCTTGCATCAGTAGAAATGATAGAGCTCTTGCTCGGGTCAAAATTCTTAAGATTAGGAGCCTTCTGTAATTTCATTTTTATGTCATTAAATTCTCTGTCACACAAACTATTCCAACAAAATGTTTCTCCTTTCTTTAACAAATTTCTCATGTTAAACGTGACCTCAGCAAAATTCTTTATGAATTTATTATAGTACTCAGCCATTCCTAAAAATCTCATGAGCTCCACCTTGGAAGAAGGAACGACAAGGTCTTTAATGGTGTTTACAAGATCAGCTTTGGGAACCACACCTTCCGCACTTATAGTATGGCCCAAATAGTCAATTTTACTGAGGCCAAATCTACACTTTTCCTTTTTTATAGTTAAATTGTGAGAAGTAAGCCTGTCCAGCACTTGCCTAACCCTTCTTTCATGCTCTGCAACAGTAGACCCATGTACCAATATGTCGTCTTGATACACACACACCCCAGGGATGTTGACTAAAACTTTATCCATGACATGTTGAAAAACCGAGGCAGCAGATACTAACCCAAATGGGAGTCTAATAAATCTAAATGTTCCAAACGGAGTGATAAAGGCTGTCAGATCCCTTGAGGACTCATCAAGCATGATTTGATGGTACGCTGATGTTAGATCAATGGTACTGAATATCTTTGCCCCACCCACCATACTCAACAGCTCAGATATGTTAGGGAGGGGATACTTATCTACCTGAACACATTTATTGAGTTGTCTGAGATCAACACAGAGCCTCAAAGAATTGTCAGGTTTCCTTGCGGCCACCACCGGAGCAAGCCATGATGTTCCCTCTACCTCTTCAATAATGCCCTGGGACTTTAGTTTATTTGATTCTTTGAGCATATCCTCCTTGACAGTGAACGGAACATTTCTGACTTTACAGGAAACTGGTGTTGAACCAGGAGATAGTTTAATATTATGACAGTAACCCATAAGACAGCCTAGCTTATCACCAAAAACCAGTGGATATTGACTTATCAAAAGGGCTTGTAGTGAAGAACTCTCCACCACAGACTCAACACTTCCTCTCTTTTTTAGAATAATGGGAGTATTGTTGTTCGGGTCCAACATGACACCAAGATCTTTTTGATGCCACCAGCTGATGATGCTATCACCTTTTTTCGAAACGTACTTTCCCAGAAGTGAAACGATCACCGTACTCAATTAGACCATTAAAATATCCCCTTAATTCAATGGGATCTCCACCATATGCAGTAGGACGGATGTCTGGTTTCATTAGTTTGACTTTCCCACACAAATTGTCTTCAAAAAATTTGCTAGAAATGATAGTAATCTTGGCCCCAGAGTCAAACAAGACCTTAGTTCTGTGACCTTCCACCAAAATGAAATCAAGAGGTCCCTCAGCCCCAACCTGGACCACAATTTGCCACACTCGAAATCATGTTGATCTGATGTGTTACCATCAGAGACCTCACTCACTTTTTTCTTTAGATTTTTTATCCTGCAGGCACTCACAAAATGGCCCTTCTTTTTACAATGAGAGCATGTAACATTTAGGGCGGGACACGACTTATAATTTGCCCAATGTGAAGTGCTATTGCATCTGTAGCACTTCCCACCCTTGTTAGGATTGTCACGAGGTTTATTTGCACCTACTTCTTTAAATCGTGACTTTGTATGAGAGTCACACTTATCTGCTTCTTTTTTTGAAGCTAAGTTGGTATTAATCACCGACACTTCTTTATTAAGATCTTTCTTGATCACCTTTACACATTGTAGAGAGTGTTCTATTCTCTTAGCCACTACTAAAACCTCATCCAAGGAAGGTTCATCCTTCAACCAGAGTTCATCAAGTACTTTCTCAGATACGCAACCAAGCATAAACTGATCTCGTATTCGTTCATCCGTTAGGGCATCAAACTTACAACTGGACGCTAAGCGTCTAAGTTCCGTTATATATATCTTTCTAAGATAGGGCTAACCTTTGGCAAGTAATGAGCATCCAACTTATAAATACATTGTTCATACCCATTAAGACTAGAACTAGTTCCACTTGGGACATCCGGCAAATGGTCGAAAACATCTTGGCCCTGACATTCCAGAAACACCAAGCATCACAGAGTGAGATACATAGATATATATTAATACAGAATAAGAAAGCCATTACAACATATCTCCCTCCTTTACACTTTTACAGCAAAACACATAACACGTATTCTATATACACATCCAACATTATGTGACATTAATTAAGTGACATAATCCTTCAATTCTTCTCTGATAACGCTTAAAGTTCTTGCAGTACTCCTTGCTTAAAGCGTTGTAAAATTTCAGGTATCAAATAAAAAAAATAATTGTGCACGTCCGACTTGAGATGTAACCTTCAATGCACTAAATTTCATACAAGAAATATGAGAGAGTGAGTAAAAGTGACCTGAAAGCACCTCAATTATAAACAAACACAGAAGTGCTGAACTAAACCAAGAAAAAAGAACCAGCTGTGCGTGTCAGCGCTGTTTAGCAAATGTCCCTCGACACGCAGACCATCAAGAAACTTAACTGTGCGTGTCAGTGATATGACCAGATGCGATGAAGTAACGATTCGACATGCTTTAATTAAGAATGCCTTACTTGAATTTGAAGACTGAATGTCCACCTTGAATTTCCTGTGAGAAAATAATCCTATCGGTGGAATCACTCGTTGTTCCGCACTGGAAGTCACGTTCTCTGTCAACATTCAACTTGTGTCAATTTCCACGAACTCTATGGCCCTTAAACCAATCAGGATACAGTTCACAAAATGACTAACAAGTTCCACCAATACGGGCAACGCTTTTGGATTAGCCAATCCAGGGTTAAACAAACAACATCAGCGTTGCGTTCCACGACTTCTCCCGATGCGTTTCAGATGCTTTGTATCGTGGCCATGAAGAGAGAAAGGGACTCGGAACGTTGCAGCGTCACTATCATGGAGTTGAAAATTTCGAAGATTACGCGCGTGATAGCGCGAGGGCTAACGTAAGTTTTCTTCTTCTTTTCTCCCTTTAAAGATCGTTATGAAGGAGTTGTCAAATAGAAGAAAACTGCATTATGTGCCCAGTCTCCGCATACACCAAATGAAACGCCCTCAACACCAGAAGTTCTTCTAAGTAGAAGAAATCGCAATCAGTATATCGAGGCAGAGCGCGCTTTCAATAAAGTTTCAGAATAAGCGACGCTGTGTGTAAAAAGTCAGAGATAACAGCCACAGCCTTTCATGGGAGAAGATAGCAAATATCTTACTTGAAGTCGTTTTCTTTCTTAAGATTCGAAGATGAATCCTGTTGATAATATCAGGTTAGGAGCTGGAGTTGAGCTGATGATGATCCCAGTCGTCGCCAGTGTTAAAAAGTGATCTCTTGATGAGAAGAATGATGCTGAAGCTCAATGAGGGAAGTCATCAGTTTATTTTCAGATGTAGGTAAATACAGCTCATCCACCCAACTGCCAACAGGTTAATGCTCTCTCCCTCTTACAACATTCTAGATCCAGCTTGGCCCTGACATTCCAGAACACCAAGCATCACAGAGTGAGATACATAGATATATATTAATACAGAATAAGAAAGCCATTACAACACATGGCTTGTCCCTTTGTCTTACACTAAAATGCTGATGACTGCCAGGTGCAGAGTGTTCACAGTTCATTCTGCTTATGTATTGTAACCTACACTTTGGGGACAGCTTTGTCACTACTCAATGTGACAGGGATCAGTTTCAAAAAGACTAACAGCTCTGCAGAAAAAGGTACTTTTGAAATGGAATTGCTTCAAACTGGTTCCGGAACCATGATAGTGGAGTTAACATTCGCTGTCTGGAAAATGACCATAAGTGTGGGACACAAACTATCACTTTGTTCCAGTTTCAGTCTTCATGACCAAAGGAGTGAGTGCTCCACAGAGAATTACTGAGATCCAGGGCCAGTGTCCTTGACAGGCAGTCCCCAAGAAATGATGGGACATCACCTGACGTCTGCACCATTTTATTGGAAGAGCTGTGGGTCTGCTTGGTCCTTAGCATGAACACACCAAAAGGAGTAGAGAGTGATAAAATATCTGTCTCTGTGGTGGCATGTGCTCTGTGTCGAAATACTGCCCTCACTCACACAATTGTGTGACATGCTTCATCATAGGGCTGCTTCAGTACACCGCTGCGCAGACCAATGCCTGGGGTGGAGCAATATGGTAGGGGAAGACAAGACACAGCATATAAAGATATATAGAAACAGTTTGACTCGGGTTCACCGAAAGTGGAAGTGCAGTGTGAGTTAAAACTCACTCGGAGGTGTTGCAATGCGTAAATTTCATTCCTGGACCCTCCAACCAGGATTAAAAATGTGAAGGATGGTGGTGACTGGAAGAGATTATGAACTCCTTACACCCCTCCTTACTGCCAATTTGTTGACATGTTTCAGCCGTACTGATGTGCCCACAGCATAGGGTCACGCCGGCCTTCATCAGGGACTTTCCGATCCCAAAACCACGGTCACCTTGTTACCTAGAGTGCAGTTGTACATGAACCAATTGTTCCTGCATCGAAATATCCCCTAAGTAACACTCTACCGCAATATGAGTTTATATTAGAACATTGCTAGAACTGGCGAGAGACAAGAAGAGACCCCCTGTAGTCACACTTTCTTCAAGGTGGGTGCTCCTCCCTCTGACCGCTCGTCCGCTCCGACCGTGGTCTTGGGATCGGAAAGGTCCTGATGAAGGCCGGCGTGACCCTATACGGTGGGCATATCAATACGGCTGAAACATGTCAACTAATTGGCAAAAAGGAGGGGTGTAAGGAGTTCATAATCTCTTCCAGTCACCACCATCCTTCACGTTTTTAAACCTGGTTGGAGGGTCCAGGAATGAAATTAAAGCATAGCGACACCTCCGAGCGAGTTTTAACTCACATTGAGTTGCTCGTCAATCAGTAATATTAATACTTGGTAGAGAAATTCAATATCATTCTTGTGGGAAACTGCAAAAGAGAGTTAAATGATATGTGTCAAAACATACAAGCTGTGTATTTTGGCTATACATTGGTATAATTCTGCTTAAAGTAGTTACTTGCCAGCAGGTACTAATTGTGAACCACTGACTGAGGCCAAGTGAAGTATAGCCAGAGTCACTGGAATTATGCGGCAGCAAAGGGACAATTTATGCAGCAGGGTTGACTAATTTAAGCTGCAAGATATAGCAAATTATGCAGCATGTGGTACATTATGTGATAGTATTTATTATTTTCACATTTTTACACCTGTTAACAGTGTCTGGGCATAGGTTGCACATCATTAGTGTTTGTTTATCTCCCAAATATAGTAATAGGCAACAGAAAGGTAACCAGTGAGCCTATGCAACAGGCCACTGTGCAGCAACATATGTGACTGCCTTTTAGTAACTTTTGGACCATTTAACCTACACTATTTTCTATTAAAATCTGAAGATCATACAGTAGATGATAGATTATGTGGCAAATACGGCAAATTTGTAATTATGCGAAAAACTCTGCGACAGCACAAACTCATAATTCCAGTGGCTCTGAGTATAGCTGATTTACGGCACTGCAGGACAAACACCAGTGCTATGCACACCGCCACTGAGTATTGTTAATAAATTGCTGGTGGGACCATAGGGAGGGGGAGGGGTATGGGTATGCTGATGAATGGAGAGAGGGAGGATGGATTATGTTTCTGAGTACCTATGAAACTGCTGCCCCTCTGCATCAAAGTGGAGTGATCTGCACAAGTACTATTTAAGTGGCTTACTCAGTTTAAATTGTGAAACATTAGGATGGCAGCAGTGCCTGTAGTTCGTTCTGCTCTTTACAGGGCCACTGTTACTGGTATGCTTGCAGCCCCTAGTTCAATGTCTTCGGCTTGAGCACATTGGTTGGTGTTTTCCACAGGTGAGCTTTCTCTCAGACCGGAAGGAAGG
Source organism: Triturus cristatus (assembly GCF_964204655.1). Taxonomy (NCBI): domain Eukaryota; kingdom Metazoa; phylum Chordata; class Amphibia; order Caudata; family Salamandridae; genus Triturus; species Triturus cristatus. Next base: position 334,840,980 of record NC_140588.1, on the reverse strand, counting down.
TCAGTTCTCGGCGAGGGGCAGGAAGCCTGCTAAAGGCACCTGAAGCTTGCTCCAGATAGTGGCAAGGGATGGCCGCTGGACACAGATTACATCAGGAATGCACCAGAGTCACATTACATATGTAAACGAGGTATGTGGTCTATTGCAAGTCTCCCCACAAATAACTCCCACGGCTCCCACTGGCAGCTGTACAGACTGTGCAGTCTTATTTCGGGACTCACTACTGGAGGTTTGACCCGCCCATACAAATCCATCACCACACCTGACTGACCACTGCGGAGACCCGTGATTAGTGGGTGGAACTAGTTGCCAGGCAACAACAAGGCACTTTAAACTATTACCGTCATTTTTTCCTCAAGAGGTTTTATCTACATTTCAAAAAATGCTTGTTTTTTTTTTAATAGTGTGAGCCTGGCCCAAAGGTATAGTCCAAAGTGAGCAACTCAAGCCACCATGCTCAATGTCATTGCTGTTTCAAGCAGCAGCCTGTGACCTATTGTCTAAGGTGCAGCTTACATCTACATTGATGAAGGGGGTAGTAGGTTGGCTCTTCCACAAACTGTCTTTTACGACTAACTGCTGCAATGTGGGGACCAGTCACTTCCATTTTGGGGGCCTGGCATGTACAAGTGCAGAAGAAAAGGAGATAGGAGAGCTGAAGAAAGGAACACGTGGGGGCAGAAGATGAGGATGCAGAAGGGGACAAAGGGAAGGAAAGGGATACAGAAGAGGAAAAGGGAAGGAAAGGGGGACTTACACAAGAAGTAGATGAAATGGACACATTGGGGACCAAGGACAGGGACACAGAAGGGGCAGACACAAAATTGGCCAGAAGGGAGCAGAAGAAAAAGGACACGAAGGGGAGTAAATGAAATAGGGCGCAGAGGGCGACAGATGAAGTGGGGCACAGAGGGCGGCAGACGAAGTGGGACGCAGAGGGTGGCAGACAAAGTGGGACGCAGAAGGCGACATGGAGACAAAAGAAAGGAAACAAATGAATGCGGGATACCCAGCAAGGGTCAACAGAACGAGGACAAGTGTACTGGGTCACAAATATATAGGTCAACATCGATGAAGCGTCCAATCTGATTTCATTTACATTTTTCTATTAAACGTTTCCCATTACCCTGAACAAATATTTTTGCTCACTGTAATTAGTAGGGAAAGTTGAGACTTGACCTTCACTTCAATGAGAAATGACACTCATCACAGTCACTATGGGGAAAATCAATACAAAACACGAGCAATAGTTTTCTCGTGAAATAGGGTTAATGGCTCTTGTTTACAAAGTGACACGGTACTGAATGCGAAAAGTAAGGGGAATGGTGGGACAAGATAAAACGAGACAAGCTTCCAGAATAAGCAAGCGAAGTACTAGGGTGCACACGAAGGGCGCACCGAGAGCACAAACTCACAGGGACCACTGGTTGTATGGCAAGAGGAGGATTGGGGAATGGGATACAGAGGGGGAAACAACGCGCCACTAGAGTGTAAAAGTAATCATGAGGTTTACGATTACGGTTATGGACAGCGTTGGGACACACAGCACACTGAATCCAACACTGCCTCGTCCCCGTGGCTGTCTGTTGCAATTCTCTTTTGCCCCTATGAGCTCTGGATTTTAGTCAGTGTACTCCTCTCCCATTCATATTTCCTTCTCGCCTCTAGTCTTACCTCTGAGATCCCATGGCGTTTTTCAACAGCAGGCCAGCGGCTTTAAAAACTAGCAGTCATGGTGAAGGCGCCTCGAGGCTGCCGGATCTCGGCGCTGCTCGTCATGGGTGACTGAGAGCAGCCGCGAGTGCGAGGCAGCCGGCCAAGCCGTACCCGGAAGTGCACCCGTTTCATGTTTACGCAAGATGGCGGGAGCAAGAACAGTACCCGCGGCAGTGCTTGACTTTGTACCCGGCCAGCTTTGAAACACGTTTGTTCCCTGAAATGGCAGAGTTGTGCGTCGCAGCAGGTGCGTCAGAGGAGGCCTTTCATGTGTATTTGATTTGTGGCCACTCGTGCAAGTATGTCCACGGGGGCGCTGTGCGCTTCCCTGTGAAATGGATCCAAAAAGAAGCAAGCACGCGAGTGTGCCACAGTGAGCCATGTGGTTTCAATTATCACGCCCGTGTCTGGGCCCGATAATTGAAACCACATGGCAGCGGTGCGCGTAATAGACACCAATGGGCCATGGGCGGAGCGATGCGCCCGCCTTTAGCCAATTGCGTGCTGTCTTTGATAAATAGACGCACGCAAAGGCCAATAGCGTGGGCCAAAAGGAAAAGCTATGGATTCCTAGGTCCGTTTTGAAACCCCCTACAAGAGGTCTCTCGCTGCTCGAGCAGTGCTGCGCACTGCAACTCTAGGCGCGAACCCTAAAAAAGGAGCACACTGTTGGGATGGGACCTTTGGTGGCAGATGTGGTGAGTACAAATGTTTTTAAATGTATATAGTGTGTGTTTGTGGGTGAGAGTTAATGTATGTGAGACAGCATGTGTGCACGCACGTGTATGTGCAGTGTGTGTGAATTAAAGTGAGTGAGAATCAGTGACAAGTAGTGAGTGAGATTGTTTGGCACTGAAGCCCAGATGAACTATTCTTTGATGCAAGGCAATGCTGAACCAAAGTTGCTGCGCGCCAAAGGGATAGAGAAAAATGCCACATAAGTACTAAGATATGGTGTATTGTTTGGGAAACAGCCTTTACAACGGAAGCGTTACAATGCATGCCATTACAACGCATGTCGTTACAATGCGAAAGGCTTGTTGCAGGGGGTAGAAGGTGTTGGAGTTAACTCCAACACCTTCCTTACTGTTGCACACACTGGAGTTGGAATAGTAAATTATACTATTCCAACTTCCAGCACACCCCCAACAGCAAGTCGGGGTAAAGGTATGCGTTATAACGGCATGCATTGTAATGGCATGCGTTGTAACATCATACAACCGTATTATTTCTCTCCCGGTGTGCTGATGCACTTTTGGCAGCCACGCACAAATGCACACACCCTTGTGGTGTATGTGTTCTCTGAAGGATAGGCACAAAAACTATATTTTAAGACTTTTCCTGCTTTGTATGTGTGTTGTACAGTGCAGCATACATTCAAAGTTGGAAAACGAGAAGAAATTTCCTCATGCCTGCTTCAAGAAGTGGACCGATTTTGCCCCAAACTCCTCTCTACTAATGTTTGTAGTTAGGGATTAGCATCAAAACCTATTATTGGTTGCATGAGAGTCCATGCACCACCTATGGAATGCCCACTGGATACAAAATAGCACAAAGTAGTGTTTAGCACACTTTTGCGTTACTTTGGGATACTATCCAACGCAAATGAGTATTTGCATTGGATTGTATATCCCACCCTAACACAAAAGTGACACAGACTTGGTGCAAAGGGTTAGTAAACCTGGGCCTGAGTGTCAGTAAGTATGAGTGAGATTAAGGGTGAATGCAAGTGAGTGAGTGAGAATGAATAAGAATGAGTGTAATGGGGTGTAAGAGTGTCAATGCGATGTAAGGGTCATGTGACATGCCTTCCTGGAAAAAATCAGGGTCAAGGGTCATATGATGCTGTGAGAAATTGGGTTGTTGGTTGAGTGGGGTGTTAACCCTGCTCAAGCAACAGCCACAATCAATGTCAGGGTAAACCACAAAAACCACTAAATTAACCTGTGCTTAACTCTCTGGTAGTTTGGCATAAAAGCATTAAGGATTAACTTAAAGTCAATGTGTAAAGTATTTATGCTGTACGCAAACAGTGATAAAGTGAAAACACAACACAAGAAACACCCCACACCAATTTAGAAAAATAGAGTACATTTTTTAAAAAGTGCCAACTGAACTGGTAAAGTACACAGACTGCTAAGGCTAGCAAAAACGAATTCTGAAAACTAAGAGGGTGAACGCAAAAGGTTTGGGGGAAGACCACCCCAAGGATGACAGGTCTAACAGATGTCACTTCCTGTGATGTCATTAAAGTCAAAGGGTGTATGATGGCACTTACGCTGCCTCTGACATTTTCATGAATCGACGTTCATGTTTTCATACAGAATTTCCAAGCACAGTTGGCACTGAAAAGGTAAACTGCCTCTCACAAGAATGAATAGTCATTTTTCTGCTACGCATCAGTTTTGGTGGAATAATCTTAAAGTTGACATTGTGGGCATGTGCAAAGTAAAATATCTGTGATATCCCTTAAGATCTATGTTGAAATGTAGATTGTTGGTAGGGGGTAAGTATTCAACTATCACTAGTAACAAGGCCACTAACATGATATAGGGTCCAGTAACGTTCTCGGTAAATTAGCCCCTTCCTCAACCCTTGGTAGCTGACAAAGAGCAGTCAGGCATAACTTAGGAGACAGTAGTGTAAAGCAGTTAAAAACACCAATACATCAAATAAGTAAGACACAACACACCATAAAAATCCCACACTAATTTATAAAAATAGGAAATATTTGTATGGACAAACATGGACACCAAAATGACAAAAATACAATGTAGGGCACCGGAGATACTAATTTTTTAAAGCTGAACCACTTTATACTGCATAAAAACATATTATGCCACTCTGGGACATCTAACCGAGACAAAGTCAGTTTGAGGCCAACCGCCTGGTAAAAATTTTACCTTCACACTTGGAAACTTTTCTGGAGCTTTTTCTTACGACGTCGCTTGACCCTCCACAGCAAGCAGGGTTCGGTGAGGGTTCGCCAGCTTAACTTTCCGTGAGGCCTCGGTCAAATCCTGGACATCTGGATCTACGGAGCTCTCAGCGGTACAAACCTGAAATCCTGGTCAGGTCGCAGTTGAAGGTAGCCTGCGTGACTCTCGAGGTCGGGTTGGTCACCTTATGGAGCTTTTTCCCAAAGTTCTCCAAACTTCAGGAGGTGCTTCTTGAAGGTCTCCCTGTAGGTTTCACAATACACCTGGCGAAATCCTTCAAAGACCACTGGATGAAATCCAGGATGAGGTCTCTTGGTGGAAAAGATCAGGTGGGCTCTGTTACACTGTAGCTTGCAGGGAGCCTCCTCTTTAATCCTTCTTGAAGCAAGGCACAGTTCCCAGGGCTGTAGTACCAGATTGTGCAGTAATTGCAGTCATTCAGAGTGCAGGCCTTTGGGTGCAAATCCAGTTTTCAGCAGGGCAGTCCTTGTTCTCCTTGTAGTTCTCAGGCAGCAGATAGGAAAGGCAATGCAGCTCTCAGATATTTATTCAGTGTTCTGTGGTGACAATCAGGGGGCACCTCTGTTCAAAGTGATGCTGAGTGCCACCCAAAAGCATGACAACTTCCTCCAAAGTGTGGCATTGTCTTGTCCCAGAAAGCACTGTATTTCCAAAATCCAACATGGATGATTTCTCTGCAGAGGAGTAAGAAATAGCTAAACCAACTCACAGTGTGGCTCATTTCCATTAGCTCTCCCTCTGCAAATTTCTGTCCTAAACCTGCTATCTGGGTGGGGCCCAGGATGTGGGGGTAGGTACGCCTGGCATTTCTTACTGATCTGCTCTTTGAGCTCAGTTTGATTTACCTAGCCCCATCTACAGGACTCATCCTCCCCAGCTGCATAGCTCTTTCCATCAGATAACCTCTGCTCCTACCAGACCACTTATCACCTAATCATATCAGCCTGGCTAAGCCTGTCAAGGCTAGCCAACCAGTAGAGACCACTAGAAGGCTGGATTTCAGCTTACAGAAGAGAAGGTATAGTTTCTTACCTGTAACTCCAGTTCTCTCACAGGGGTATTTCCTGGAGCACTTTTTCCAATGTGTCTTCTTAAGTGCTGAAGTTCACCTTTCTTCAGAAAGGCCTTGAATAGTCACTTAAGAAAGTCAATATGCAGCCTAACAGATACGCTACAGTGGTCCAAATTCTTCATCTTGATTCAAAAAAGAAAGATAATCCAAAGAAACAAGCATGTGAATTTTGAAGAATAACAGGAAAAAATCTTTCACAAACCCCTTTTGTAATGTGAGAGGAGTATGAAGAATTGCAGAGCAGTGTAGCCCATAGGCTGCAAATCTAAAGGAAGAAAAAGGAGACTGTACCTTTAAGAATACTGGGACAGCCAGGATCTTATCATGCTCAGCCAGAGGCAGTTACCTCAGTTCATTACAAGCTGAATTATAGCGGAGTATGAACGTGTCTGTCTAATCCACCAGGGAGGAGGGACTATCATGGAAATACCTGGAGTTACAGGTAAGAAACGATACCTTCTCTCATAGGGGATTTCCATGTATAGTCATAAGCGTGGCATAGAGTAGCAAGTCCATCCCCCTTACGACAGTGGAGTAGACAGAACAATAATGAGATAGGCAATCAAGCAAAGAGATTCCTTTTTTTTAATTTATTTTTTTATATTTTTATTAAGTTTTTCTATAATCCACAAAATCAAAATAATTTGCACATAGCACAACCCCTTGCCCGAGAGAAACATTAATCAAGAAGTCAAGCAAAAAAACACAATACTTTATCCCCAAAAATCTGCCAACATAAGAAATATCTTCCCAAACTTATTTTGAAGCATTCTCATTATTTTGAAACCTCCTCCTTCCAACGCCTAACAGGATCCCATATACGCTTGCCTAAAATTCTACCCTTTTTCCGCTTCCTATCATATATCCCTTTTTCCAGATTATATGCTGATAACAATCTAGCTAACCATTGGTGGGATGTTGGAGCGGACTTATCCAACCATGCTGATGCGACACAGATTCTCAAGACTGACATAGCCACAAACAAAAAGTAAGATGAACCAACCTCCTCGTTTCCACCTCCTACCCCAAGGAGAATCCATGCTGGCGTAAGTACAACCTTTATTCCTAGATTTACCTCTAAAAAAGATTCTATATCCTTAATCAACAAATTAAGCTGTGGGCATAACACGAAAATGTGGACAATATCAGCCTCGCTACTATCACACCGGGGGCACGTAATTCCTGTTGTTCCCCCCATTGAGCGATCCTATCGGGTGTATGATATAATGAATAAATCGTCTTATAATGTTGAGCCTGCAATGCTGCTGAGCAAAGTATGGTCTGCCCCAGTTCAAGAGAGTCCTGGAAGCAATCCTGATCAACTTGAAGTTTATCTCCCCATTTCCTTCCATATTTCCCCAAATCATCACCTTTTAATAAAGATAGCTCAGCATAGATTTTCTTTATAGAGCATTCTGCCCCACACGCAATCACATCCATTACCCTATTTTTACTAAACCCAGCAGCTCCACCCTTCTTATTCATCAAAAAGCTCCGAACTTGCAAGAACTTAAAGAAATTATTCCTAGGCATACCATACTTCCCTTGAATTTCAGTAAACTGTAAGACACTTTGAGCTCCCATGAAATCACCCAGTTTCCGAATCCCACGCCGTTCCAAATCACCAATAACTCCATCCGCAAATATTTCTACTGGAAGGGACTCGTTCCCTTCAATCCAAGTGTAAGCGTTGAATCTACCCAGCCCCAATTTTTTACATAGTGATGTCCAGATTTTAAAACCTGCTATAGGTGTCTTAAATCTAGTTCGTTTATAATACCCAGGATCTGTATATTTCAGGAAACAATTCCCAGCATCTTGACCAATGAGTATTGCATATAAATCAATTGATCCTTCCTTAACCTGAGTATCTGAGGTGTCTCCTCCCATAAGCCCTCTCATGTACTGGATGGCTGCTGCCCAATAGAATAGCTTAAAATCCGGTACTGCCCATCCTCCCCTATCCCTAGGGAGAGTTAAAAATCGGAAGGCTCTCCTAGTTTTCCCTTGTGCCCATATAAATCTATTGATCAGGCGTTCAATTACCACAAACCATTTACCTTCGAATATCAATGGGATTGTCCTAAACAAATAAAGAAATTTGGGCAAAATAAGCATTTTAATCACATTAGAACGCCCAACCAGGGAAAGATGGAGGTTGTGGATCCTATCAAGATCTTTCTTACATTTCGCTATTATAGGCTCAATATTTTGCTCCACGATCTTATCTAAGTCTGCCGAGATGCTAATACCAAGATACCCCGCTGATTTCACTACCCGCGCATCATTGCAAATCGCCTGATTGTTCTTTATAATCTGTGTCTTAGGGCTATTTAAAGCATATCCTGATATCCGACCAAATACCACAGCCTCCATTTCTACTTCCATGATTGCCCTAGTAGGGGAGGGAGTCACTATCGCCACATCGTCTGCGCAAACTAAAGTTTTACACAATTGGCCCTGGATGCTAATCGGAACAATTTGATCATTTAATTCCAGCCTACGAATCAGCGGATCAATATAGACCGCAAATAACAGAGGCGAGCATGGGCACCCCTGATGAGTACCTCGTTTGATCTGCACTGGTGGTGTATGCCCACCATTAATTCTAAGCTGGGCTGTAGGTGACCGATAAAGTGCCTGTATCGCCCTTATGAATCCTACTCCTATACCACACCATAATAAAGCAGCCCAGAGGTAGTCCCAGGAGACCCGGTCAAATGCCTTTTCTGTATCTAAAAACATAACCGCCATAGGTTCTCCTGAGACTTCCGTGGCATCAAATAAAGTAATTACCTTACGAACATGTTGTGTAGTTCCTTTCCCCGGTATAAACCCATGCTGTGTAGAGCTAACCAGTTGCCCTATTATCTTAGACAGTCTAAGAGCCATTACTTTAGAAACAATTTTGGTATCAGAGTGCATGAGGGTGATAGGTCTATATGAACCCGGTTCCAAAGATGACTTACCCTTTTTCAAAATCACCGCAATATCGGCACCTGCCCATGATGCTGGAACAGATTGACCAGACTGTGCCTGTAAAATTGTATCAACAAGGTCAGGACCTATTATTTTTTTAAACATTTTATAGAATTCAATTGGGATTAAATCAGGCCCAGCAGCCTTACCAGAGGGGAGATTATTAAGAGCCGTTACAATTTTCTCAGTTTTCAGCGGTGCATCAAGTGCTTCCCTGTCTTCATCAGAGAGCTGCGGAGGAATGAGATCCCCCAGGTACCGCTGGATATCTGAGGGGGCTCCAGGCTGATCTTCACTATATAGTTTAGAATTATACTGTCTGAAAACCTCTCTAATCTGCTCAGAATCAGAAACTTTACCTCCTTTACCGTCTGATATCTCATTGAGCTCTCCTGATGCAGCTCTCTGCCTGGTGCGAATTGCAAGAGTATGTCCAACCCGCTCGCTCAGCTCATAACATTGCTCTCTTTTGGTCAAATAAATCGCGGCTGCCTTTGTAGCAAACCCCTCATTAATGTCTGCTTTGATACATGAAATTTTAAGAAGTACTGGAACAGGGGAGACGCCGGCCTGGGCTGCAAGGGCCAACTCCTGCTCTGACTCTGCAACTGCTTTTACTAATTTATTAACTCTGGCATCTTCTTGCTTTTGATTATACAAACTGTAACTTAACGTCTCTCCCCGAACCCCGGCCTTAAAAGCGTCCCAGATAATCCCTGAGGAGGTACTATCGCGATTAATTTCCCAAAAATGTTTAATCCAGTTGTTCATATGTTTAAGATAATCATTATCCTTAAGGAGCCTCCTCTCAAAGGTCCATGTCCGCGTGCGCCTTTCACTTCCTATCAATTTTACTGTTAAAACCAATGGGTTATGGTCAGAAACCAGTAGAGGAAACTGCTCTATCCGACTATCAGAAATTAGGGAATTTGATATAAAAAAATAGTCCAGCCTAACAAAAACCATATGTGGGGCGGAGTAATAAGTTATTCCATCATCTAATGGATTCAAGCGTCCCCATACATCAATTAAAGAATTATGATATGCCAAATTTACTATCGCTCTAGATACCTTTTTCTTCCGACCTCGATATTGCTGTCCTTCCTCAGTACCCAACCCGCCAACCCCATTTATGTTAAAATCCCCCCCCAGAATGACTGGTTCCGGCCATAGAGCCAGTTCTGAATCTAGGTATTCAAAAACAGCTGGATCATCCTCAGTAGATCCATACACTGATCCGATGGTAACTGTTCGATCATTAATTAAACATTCCATCAAGACCCATCTCCCTCATTGATCCTCCTTCTTCCTAATGTCCTTGACGTCCCTTCTTTTAGACAAGATAGCAACCCCTCTAGTCCTGGTCCCCTGTCTCGAGTATGCAAGCAGGAAAAAACCAAGCTGTTCCATTAAATAACCCCTTGTACCTTCTACATGCGTCTCCTGAAGGCATACAAAATCCAACCGCATTAATCTCAGGGCAGCCGCAACACGTCTTTTCACCTGGTCATTCAGCCCACACACGTTAATTGAAGCAATCCTTATATTCATTAAAATACATCATATGTCTGGCCCCTCCAAGAAAACAAAACATTGTTACATAATCTCCTTGTGTTCCTCTTTTCCTGCCCAAATTGTAACCTTACCTCCCCTTTTTGAGTAATATTTCTCTTGTGATTGTTAGACCATCTCAAACCTAGTGCTGTGCAACACCATACAAATCCCCATCCCTGTCCCCGTCTCTTCCCGAAACCCACCCCCGCCCTGGCATTCCCCTCCCAGTACCCTCCCTGATTACAGGCAAATGGGTCAATCATGACCCATGTGTGGCAGCTTAAGATGCAGCAGCCGCCCCCCCCTCTCCCTCGGGCCCCCACTGTATTCCTTAGACCTTACCCAGGCATCCCCTAGAAAACTATTGTACCTCCTTAGAGTCAACAAAAAGGACTAATCCTTATCCCCCTTCTGCTCTTTTAATTCGGCCAAATATTACTGGGCCTTAATCTCCGAAAAAAAAATCCTGACCTGTCCCTTGACAATAACCTTAAGCCTCGCTGGATACATCAAATAGGCCTCATGCCCGAGACTCTGGAGAGGCGCAATCATTTGCCTCAACCTCCATCTTCTTTCCACAGTGGCATGACAGAAGTCAGGGCGGGCGAAGAAAGTAACCCTATCAAATGTGCGTCTAGGCTCTGGTTTAGCCTTCACCATAATCTCCTGCCTAAGGAGAAAGTTACCAATATAAACCAAAATTTCCCGAGGTCTTACTACCTGCGGTGTACTAAAAGATTTTTTTGGGTTGAACGGGAAGCGATGCGCTCTTTGAACCTCAGCCTCCCACTCCCAAGTCTCCATCTCAGGGAACGCACCCTTAAACAATTTAACTACAAAAGCTCTAGCGTCCTGTCCTTCAACCCCTTCAGCCACACCCAAAAGTCTTATGTTATTGCGCCTCTGGCGATTCTCAAGATCCTCGAGTTTCCATTGAACGTCCTCAGTCCATTTCTCCTGTGCCTCTTTAAATGAATGCCATCTGCTCACATCGTCCTCAAGCCGACTCGTTCTTTCTTCAACGTGAGCGACCCTATCAGCCATCTCCTCGTATAATTTATTCATTTTCCGCATAGAACTCAGAATTTTTTTCGCCGACTGCTTCGCTCTCCGACTCTCGAGTCTAGCCTCGCCCTGCATCTGCTTCAAGGTAGTGTAGAGAAGTTCCAGTGATGTGGCCTGCGGTTGATTACAAAGCTCATCCTGATCCGTCTGTAATTTAGCTGCCGCGCCCTCCTGATAAAGATGAGACGTTGCTGAGTAATCCCAACAACGTTTCCTGTTCTCCCCCCCTTCTGACGGGCTAGGTGGATGCTTTAGTTTGGATTTTGATTTTTTCTTATGTAACGCCCTCCGGATAGCAGGTGCCTTCTGAACCGAGGAGCTAACTGCAGAATCTAAATCAGAACTACTGTCCAGGCTCCCCTCGCTTGACAACAAAGAGTCTGAATCGTCATTTAATGAGAAAAAACATTCTCCATCTGGGGTGCCAGGGATTCCTCGACTAGGTGGTGATAACTGAGTCTGAGCAATTGCCCCTTTAGCGCTTAATTTTTCAGGGACTACCAAAGCCTCTATCAACACTCCTGCATCGTTCTGATCAGGATTTTGAATAAACGTAGAATCCCCACTTATACACACCAAACTATCAGCCAATGTCACGTCCCCACCAGAATGCTCACCTTCAGCCTTACTCTGCAACCTCACCATCTCGGCGCCCAGAGAACTCATGATCGATTTTTCCTGGCTCTCAGAGCCTACCTGCAACAATGTATCCAATTGTTGCTTAGCAACAAAACATTCGGTGTCTGGTGGAGCTCCATTTCTTTCATCGTCTCTGACTCCGGGCCCAGCTTGATTCCCAGCGACTTCTGATATCTTCACCTTGAAGGATTCCTGCACGGTAGGCTGTCTCAGCTCCTTAGCTAATCTGCCTTTACCCGCATCGGTCCCGGACCTTGCTGCCGCCATTGATTTATGGGCGCCAAGGTCTTTCCCACTGCCCGAGATCGCTGAGCCTACGGCGCTACTAGCATATCCACATGGGTCGTCCGTTTTCTTCGGGCCTTTCCGCGACTGTGTTCCTTGTTGAGAGCTGTAGACTGCCGAGCAGTCCTTGCCAGCGTCGGGGTCCGGTTGTTCTTTCTGGATCGCGTCGTCCTTCAGTTGTTTAGGCCCCCTCGGTGCCATCTTCAAATTGCCACAAAACTTGCCTCTAATCCGCCACAGCCACTGATGGAATAGGTCTGCCTTAAGTATACCCAGTGCTGAAGTAACTTGCGATATCCAGCGAGGTGGACGCGAATCCCAGGTAGAAGCCGCTATCCAGAAGGGGATCTCAAACATCCCGTTTCCCTAAAACAGCATACTCGGGGACCTCGGAGGAGGGAGGGAAAGCCGTGACTTCCTGCTGCAATCAGTCAGCGGCCATCTTGCCCCTCAGGAATCTCAAGCAAAGAGATTCCTGAGGGATGCCTGTCCCACTTGAGCAACCGCTCTCGCATCAGAGTCGAGACAGTAATGTTTAGTAATGTGTGGACTGATCTCCATGTAGCAGCTTTGCAGATATATGCCAATGGGCTATTTGTCATCAGGGTAGTAGTAGCAGCCTTGTCCCTGGTGGAGTGCACTCTGGGTGTACCAGTAAGAGACGTGTCAGCTAGCTGATAGCAGGAAAGTATACATGACACAATCCACCTCAAAGGACTGTTTAGAGGTGGCAAGGCGTGTGCAAACTGGGCCATAATTGATGAATAATTGCTGAGATTTTCGAATGGATTTAGTTTTATCTAGATAAAACTTTAAAACTCTTTTGACATCCAGAGAGTGAAGTGCTCTGTCTGCTGGAGTGGATGGATTTTGAAAAAAGGTGGGTCAAGAAATAGTCTGGTTTACATGCAAGTCAGAAATGACTTTAGGGAAGAATTTAGTATGGGTCCTCATCACTATCTTGGACGAATGGAAAACTTAGTATAGCTTATGAGCACAAAGGGCTTGTATCTCGCTAAGCCTGTGCGCAGAAGTTATTGCCACAAGGAAGGCACTTTTCCAAGTGAGGTGTTGCCGAAGAGTTTTACGTGTGGGCTCAAATGGAGGCTGCATGAGAGGTTAAAGAACCATGTCGCGTTCTCATGGTAGAGAAGGATATCTAACAGGGGGAAAGACCTTCTTTAACCTTTCCAAGAAATCGTTGATGACAGGAATCTGAAAGAAAAAAGTTTGTGAAGGACTTTTCCTGTATGCAGTGAGAACCCTAATAGAGGAAAATTGCAAGCCAGATTTAGCAAGGTGCAATAAATATGAAAGAATAACATCCTCCTGACAAGATGTAGGGTCTGTCTGTATGGATGAACACCAAACGCATAATCTACTCCATTTCAATGCATATGCTGCCCTTGTGGAGGGCTGCTTTGCTTCTTTTAGAATTTCCATACAGTCCTGAGAAAGATTCACGTGGCCATATTGTACTGGCTCAGGGGCCATGCTGCCAATTCAAAGAAGAGACGTTGGGGTGTAAGATTTTTCCTCCGAATTTCATTACGAGGTCTGGTCTGCAAGGCAGCCTGAGATGTGGATGGAGAGAAAGGTGAAGCAGGTTCTGGAACCACAACTGTCTTGGCCACTCTGGAGTGATGAGGATCATCTTGGCTGTCCTGAATGAGAGTATGAGCATGATTATTCGGGTCAGGGGAATTGGGGTAAAGGCGTTAAAAAATGTGTTGGACCAGTTGATCCACAGAGCATTGCCCAACAACTCTGGATGGTAAAACCTGGCGGCGAAGTCGTGACATTTTTTTTTTTAAGCTGTGGCGAAAAGGTCGATAAAAGGTGTGCCCCACAAGCAGAAGATATCTTAAACGAAATCTTCGTTCAACACCCACTTGTGAGTCTCATCAAGAGCCCTGCTGAGCGCCTCTGCTTGGACATTCTGTAAGCCTGGAAGATGCGTGGCTGTTATCTTCAGATTCCTGGCAAGGAGCCAGTGCCAGATCAAACTGGGCCTTTGGTGACAGGGCCCTTGAACTTGTTCCCCCTGCTTGCTCAGGTAATACATGGTGCCTGTGTTGTCCGTCTAAACAAGCAAGGCGTCGGTGGTGAAAGACAAGTGAAACACTTTGAGCGCTGGATGAACTGCGCGGAGTTTGAGGAGGTTGATGTGGTATGCCCTCTCCTTCGGAGACCATCACCCTTGTATCTGAAGGTGACCCATGTGTGCACCCCAGTCAAGCAGAGAAGCATCTGTCACGATGGTCTGAGTAGGATCTTGTTGGCGATATGGCATCTCCTGCAGGAGCTTGGTCGGTGAGCACCACCACTTGAGTGATCTGATGGTATGTAGGGACAGAGTGATCCTGCCCTCCCAGGTTCCTGACAATTGGTCCCACTGGCCCTCTAGACACTATTGGGGAAAACACATGTGGAGGTGAGTGTTGGGAGTGAGCAAAATGCAGGGGATCATCGTGTCAAGAAGTGACGTGACTTTTCATACTGTTGGACGGCACATTGTCCGAAGATTGTGACACTTCTGGAGAATGGATAAGCATTGTTCCTCTGAAGGACACACCGTTCCATGAACTGTGTCCATAGTAGCTCCTAAGTAGTAAGACTTCTGGGCTAGAGTTGACGTGGGCTTGGGAATATCGATCTGAAGCCCAAGCGAGGAAGGAGCTTGCATGTCCATTGAAAATGCAATTGGGTGTCTGCAAAGGATGATGCCTTGATTAACCAGTCATCCAGGTATGGGTAGACAAAGATTTGGTGCTTTTGAAGATGTGCTTCCACCACAGCTATGTATTTGGAGAAAGTTCTGGATGCTGACTTGAAACCAAAAGGCAGGACGGTGTATTGGTAGTGTTGCCACCCCACAACAAATCTTAGAAACTTCCAATGCTTTCTTGAGATGGGAACATGAAAGTATGCATTGTGCATGTCGATGGAGCACAGCTAGTCTCTCTGGCGAAGTTGCGTGTATATTTGGTGTAAAGCCATCATCCTGAACTTTTACTTGCAAATCCTATTGTCGGCGAGGCTGAGGTCGAGAATGTGCCTGAACTCCTATTTGTCTTTCTTTGGCACTAGAAAGTACCAGGAGTAAATGCCTTTTCCCCGTTGACTAAGGGGAGCAGGTTCCACTGCCTTCTGCTGGCATAAGATGGTGAATTCCTTCTTTAACAGATCGAGGTGGAAAGCATATGCCTTTGGTGAAATGGACGGTGGTGGGGCAGTAAATCTGAGAGAATAGCCATTCTTTACAATATTCAAGACCCAGGCGTCTGTTGTATTACGTTGCCACTCTTCCAGATAATTTGAGATGCTTCCCCCTACCGGAGTGGGTAACGGAAGAGGGGGAAGGGAGGGGTTCAGGTTTTTTAAGCTGATGGTTGTCGGCCTCCTTGATTGGGTTGTTGAGCTGAACGTCCCCTCTGTTGTTTGCGTTGGGGTTGGTAGGACCTTTGGTATTGTTGGTGAGGTCTCCCAGTTTGCCACTGAGGGGTTTGAACCCTCTGAGATGAAAAGTGGTGGTAGGGTCGAAACAATCTGCATTGTTCCTTAGATTTTTAAAGCCCACAGCTTTCAGGGTGTCCATTTCCATTTTCATCATTGGCATGAGAGCCGAACAGTGTGGAACCAGAGAATGACAAGTTGTGGATACGCAGCGGATTATCTGGCTTTAATGATGTCAGTCGGAGCCAGGCATGTCTGCACAAGGACAATCCATGGCAGTACCTGTGCACTGCTAAAAGAGAGGAGTCCGCAGCCACACTGATGATTTCGTTGCAGACCATGGCATTGCCCCTTCTTGGACGATTTCTAAAAAATCTTCCTGTTGATCTTGTGGGAGGTGATGTGCGAAATGAAGAATGGAGTCCCACAATGCCCTGTCATGTCTGCCGAAGAGGGCAGTTGCACTGGCCGCCTTCATGGAAGTAGTCGCAGTGTTGCAGACCTTGCGACCCAAGGAATTCAGTCTTCTGCTCTCCTTATCAGGGGGATATGTGGCAGGAGGTGAAGTGGCGTGAGATTTCCGGGCAGCCAGAATCACTACAGAATCAGGTAGTGGTTATACTCGCAGAAATAATGGATCATGCTCCGGGGAACGATACTTCCTCTGGAGCCTGGAGGGAGCTGATTTTGTCACTGTTAGAGTCAGAAACAAGTTCATGGCTGGCTCTAGTAGACCGGGCACTAGTGGTAACAAAGGTCTGGAGGCTGAACTCCGGTGAAGAATCTCAAAAATATCTGAAGTCGATAACGTTGGAACTGCCATGGGAATGTTCAGTTTGGCTGCACCTGCACCAGAACCTCTTGAAAGGTATTGATGTCATCAATCAGTAAGGTGCAAGTTTGCGGAGTCTGTCAAGGTGGGAGAATAGTCCCTGGTAGAAGATGACGTATCCCCATCATGATGGTGTGATCGTGATCTATGGCCTGACCTATGCCGTGAACTTGAGTGCCTCGATCTGGTGGAAGAACGACCAGATGCATGATGGCCATGACTTGGGCGATGGCGCAACCTTGACCGTGAACGTGGTTTGTGAGCTGGAGATGCAGGCACTTAAGGCACCGAAGGAGGTGGAGTGACTGGCGCAGCTGGCTGTGCCGGTTAACACTGGAGGCATCGGTACCACTGGAGGTGAAGGAGCTGGCAAAGGCAGCGGAGGATCCACAGGCAGAGTCGGGGCCAGTGGAGAATGAGGTATGGGAAACTAAGGCAGCTCTATCCGAGAAGGAGATCTGGAGCATTCTGATGATGAATAAATCTGCCTTCTTTTAGAGGCTTTCTGACATATTCTCGACATTGAGGGACTCTTTGATGTCGATCCCCGTCTCCTCTGTCTAGACCTCGACATTGACCGGTTTCTCGTCGTCGAAATGTCCTGTCAACGTTTGAGTCTCGACGTCGGTTGAACGCCTTCTTGGTGACGGCGAGTCCGAATCCATCTACGACTATGTGCTTCTCAACATCGGGCTGCGAGGTGCAGTAGATCTCTGGTAGGTCCTGACGTCAAGCAACGACGGTTACGCGACGTCCAGCCAGTCCATGAGCATGTTGGTGTTATACCACCTCTCATCGTTGGTCTCCCCCTGACGTCGGCCAGGACTGATGCCATTTTTGACCTGAAAAATGCCTCTCAGACCTTACATGACCACTAAAGGCTGAGGGAAGAGCTCTCATGGAAGAATGACCTTCCCCTCACTCAGAGGTCCCACTGGCTTCTTGCTGGCGCCATCTCTCCTGTTTACTTTACAGACAAATCTTCTCCCTGTCATGCAGAGTACGCCTAGAAAATGTTTTCCAAGTTTACAGGAGACAAGCAGATGAGAAGAAGGCAGACAGATGATACAGACCTGATGGGGCTCTGTTTTGGCCTTTTCCCTACCACAGCGAGGACATTTATCAAAAAGATAAGTCCTTTTAAATTAGAAAAATGCCTGTGTTCGGTCAGAAAAAAATCACAACCTGACAGAGAAAAACAAAAGACGTCAGGTGAAGCAGTTGTCACTGATATCTGAAGTACTTTTGTGAAGAAAAACCTAAAAAAGGTTGAGTTGAATGCTCCAAAGCTCCTGTCATCAGGAGTTGGAATAAAAAACGGAGGTAACTGCCTCTGGCTGAGCATGATGGAATACTGGATGTCCCAGGATTCTTAAAGGTACAGTCTCCTTTTTATTCCTTTTTAATGGCAGACTATGGGCTTCACTGTTCTGCACTTCTTCATACGTCTCTCACGTTACAAAAGGGTTTGTGAAAGATTTTTCCTGTTATTCTTCAAAATTCACATGCATTTCTGCAGGTTCCTTTGGACTATCTCCCTTTTGTCACATCAAGATGAAGAATTTTGACCACTGTAGCCTATCTGTGAGGCTGCATATTGACTTTCTTAAGTGACTATTCAAGGCCTTCCTGAAAAAAGGTGAACTTCAGCACTTAATTAGACATATTGAAAAAGTGCCCTGGTGTCCCCCGCAGGTAGGCCGGAATATTCTACGCTTATGACTATACATGGAAATCCCCCACAACAGATAGTTCTGTACATTCTCTTCTGTACTAGTTATGATCAATTCAACTAAGTTTTTGATTTATCAATATCAATCTTTTAAGCCCTTAAATGAGCTAATCCTCCTTTCCTACCAATATTTATAACTAAATAAAATATTGCAATGTTAGCCTATGGGGCTAAGTATCTACATGGGGAAAATGAAATGGTCAGTTTTTCCCTCGCCAGTGCATATAAAACATAATTTATAAGGCCCCTGCTTATAGATACATGACACCCCCCACCCCTGGAACACTTAGGGGAGACCCTGGGGGTACCTAATATGTAAAAATAAAGTAGATCATCACTTTTAAAGTGCCCATGCCACCAAATTCGAGTTTGCATACAATTTACATTTAAAGACAGTCTTCAAAGCCAGGCTGCCTTTAAAACTACAGCAGGGACTCTGTATTGCACACATGCAAGTGCAGGAAAACTGATGGGTGTTTAAACTTCCATGCCCTATTACATATTAGGAACTTATAGGTAGTTTGACCCCCCCTAGCCCTATTATCTACTAGGGACTTATTGGACCTGTCATTGTCACTTATAAGTGCACCCTATGACATGTACCTTTTTAGGTCAAGACTGTAGCAGCGCGCATGCACTGCTCTGGCGAGACTTTATGTAAACAGTAAAAGGGCTTTGGAAAGCTCACCACATGCTTGTGCGTGTGGTTTGTTTTCCTTCAGAGGCTATTCGCCTTTGCGAGCGTCTTTCTGAGAAAGACAGCACGCAATTGGGCAAAGGCGGGTGCATGTCCCGCCTTTACTCCGCCCACGGCCTTTTGCTTGCGGTTACCCGCACAGGCCACATCTGTTTTCAATTATCGTGCACAGATGCGTGCGCGATGATTGAAAACAGATGTCTCGCTGTGGCTCGCGTGATTGTCTGTTGTTTGGTCCGGGCATGGAGACTGCCTGAACCGTCCGAAGGCGCTTAGGGTAACACTTGTTAAACCAAGTTTTAAAAAAAAAAATGTGGAATGATCGGCGTGACGCCATTATGTGCAAGCTGTTAAGTGCGTATCATTTAGAGAGTCTGTGATGCTGGGAGAGATAATAGAGTGAATCTCCCCTGTTGGGGCATAAATACAACTGTCAGTCACCTGCCGGTTTATTTGGAGATTTTGTATAATAACTATTTACTAAGTTTCTCGTGATGACGAACTTGCATCTCAATTCGAACGTCAGCCTTTCAGCACGTGGGACATGGTCCGCGTCATTTTTGGATGGAGGATTATTTTGCGCAGTGGTTAATATGCACCGGCGTTTGAGGGGACTCAGTACAAGCTCTTATTTATAAACACCGAAACCCGATTATGACAGTCTGGCACGGGGTGGCGCTCCCTTTCTATTTTTGAAAAGGGAAAACAAAAGAGTGTTTATCAGTTCCACATACTTTTAAAAATAATAAAACAGTAAGTACATCCATCATTATAGCATAAGGTGGCCTGGTATAGTCCAGAATGTCATAATGTTTTTGAGTGGGAGCATAGTAGTTACCTCTGACACTAAGGTGGGTGGACCTAACCAACTAGTGGATTCCTGAAAATTAATTTGTGTCCTGGGATGCATTTGGTCTGTGTGAATGTCGGTGTGTAGTGTGCGCACGCGCAAGTGTGTCTAACCCCCACCCTCACTGTCCTTCAGGTTCAAACATGCACATTTTGTCTCTTGTGCCTTTCTGCGCAGTGGGGGTCTGCGCCGTGAGCAGTGGTGCGTGTGCTTCCCCCTCCTTACACCAGGGGGGGGCTCGTGGACAAGAGTTAATAAAGATCCTTCAACTCCTCCTGGCTCCGCCTTTCACCACCGTGGACAGTGACCAGGCAGGCTTGCACTCACATCGAGCACGAGGGTGTGAACACACGGTGGGGGTGCGTGGTTTTTTTGTGTGCGTTGCCTGTTGTATGTGTGCTTTGATTGTTGTGAGTCTCCCTTCCGTGGCCGGGCACGCGGAGGTGGAAGGAGGGCCGTGCGTCTGAAGAGCGTGTGCGTGTGTTTACGCACACTGTCCGGAGATGACCGTCTCTCTGAGAGTGCACAGAGCTCCCTGCTCCCATGTCCACCGTGACTACATGGGGCGGGGCAGGACCCAAGCGGAGGTGGGGGCATCAGCGTGAGTGTATGACCACTGCCGGGAAGGGGGGGCTGTGTGTCTGACGATGCTTGTGTGAAAGCGTGTGTGTGTGTATGAGCGTGTCCGCACACAGTCCGGAGCAGGCCATCTCTCTGAGGATGCACACAGCTACCTGTGCCCGTGTTCACCTTTGAGCACATGGGGTGCGGCAGGACCCAAGCGGAGGTGGGGGCACCAGCATGGGTATATGGGATGCGGCGCCAGAATAGAGAGGGGCTGTGCACAAAGGCAACAGTGGGAGAACATTGGCGTGGGAGAGGGTGACCCCCACCTTGCTGCATGTCGTGCATCCGCGATGAATAGTGTATGGGCCTCAGGTGCTGTGGGGCGGGTCCCCTCCCCCACATACCCACACAGCAGTAAACATCTCCCAGCCAGCTGTGGCCATCACACACAACACACGCAGGTCATCTCTGCCTGCTGGAGACGGCTGCGGGTGAGAGAGACCACCTAACCCTCTCTCCACCCCGCCTCTCTGTACCCGCAGTACTTCCTTCTGACATTAGCCCCTCTCTCAGGGACCATAAGGCCCTCTCTCCACCCCCATCTCTCTTCACCCGCAGCACTCCCTTCTGACATTAGCCCCTATCTCCACCCCCGTCTCTCTCCACCCGCAGCACTTCTTTCTGACATTAGCCCCTCTCTCCACCCCGTCTCTCTCCACCCGCAGCACTTCCTTCTGACATTAGCCCCTATCTCCACCCCCGTCTCTCTCCACCCGCAGCACTTCCTTCTGACATGAGCCCCTCTCTCCACCACCGTCTCTCTCCACCCGAAGCACTTCCTTCTGACATTATCTTCTTCCTGGGTGGACCATAAGCCCCTTCCCTCCACTCCCTGTCTCCCTCCACACTTCCTTTTGACATTATCTTCTTCCTGGGTGGACCATAAGCCCCTTCCCTCCACCCCCTCCACACTTCCTTCTGACATTATCCCCTCTCTCCACCCCTGTCACTCTGCACCCGCAGCGCTTCCTTCTGACATTAGCCCCTCTCCACCCCTTTCACTCTGCACCCGCAGCGCTTTATTCTGACATTAACCCCTCTCTCCACCCCTGTCACTCTGCACCCGCAGCACTTCCTTCTGACATTAGCCCCTCTCTCCACCCCTGTCACTCTGCAACCGCAGTGCTTCCTTCTGACATTAGCCCCTCTCTCGGGGGCCTGAAGGCCCTCTCTCCACCCCCTGCCTCTCTCCACACTTCCTCCTGATATTATCCCCTCCCACGAGGGGACCATAAGCGCCTTAGCGCCCGCTTTCAGGCCCTCCCGCCGCCTCAGGTCTTCTCCTTGTCCCTTGTTCGCTCCACGTTCCTCTCTCTGCCCCATGCACATCACCCTTCTGAGGTAATCTCACCCCGCCTCTCCCTTCTCCAGACCCCCCCCCATATACTTTTGTAGATTTAGTTTGAGTTGTGTCAGTAACATGTACAAAAGAAACATTGTACAAAACCAACAGGTACATAGCTCCTTGGTGATGAGAGGTTGGCGCTAACCAGCTTTACCACTTCTGATGTTGACATAAGGACCTTCGTATGGCCGCCGACAGTGACGACAGACGATGTAAACACATACCTATATCTACACAGACGCCTTTCTAGCCCGTACTCGGGCCTTTTCAAATAAGCACCTGGATGGCGGGTGCTAAAAACTAATTAGAGAAGTGTGATTTGCATAATTATGGGGATTTTGTGTTATGTTTATATGAAATTCTGCCATTACACCACATTTTGTAATTACATCGCCATGCGCAGAAATTTATAGCACAGAAACAACACAAACAACCAGAACGTGAACAGCTGTTTGCAGCACCTGTGTTTTTCTTGTTATTTTTAGCGGCCGCGCATCAAACATTAACAGGGGGACACATTTTGTGTTAAATACTAAAAGACGAGTATGCATTTTGCACAATTGTGAGAAAGTGGGTGGGAGCCCTCTTTAGGTAATAAGGACTCAATTCCTTACTGGTGCCAGTTAGGTCTTTATACTTTAAAGCTCTGTTCAACCAATGGCATCTGTAGCACAGAGTAGACAGGGGTAACTTACTAGAATGTGTGAAGCATTTATCTGCATCAAAACAGTTAAAAAGCTGAAAACACAACATGATATGAATGCCAGTACAATTAATAACAAGCATTGGCATAGCCAATAGGTCTCGTCTTTGTGATCTTATAAGTGTTTAGCCATGCAACAATTGATGTTGTTGCACTAAGGATATTGTGCTGCATAGTAAATACTTATAAGGTCCCAAAAGCGAGACCTATTGGCCATGCCAATGCTTGTTACACATAGCACTGGCCCTGGGCCTGGTTAGCAGACCCCAGGGTAGTCCGAGTCAGTTAACACCAGTATCATTCAGCAAACAAGCATTTACAATGCAATGGTCTCGGCATTGTTAAAGTTAGAGCTATTGGCATTGCTCATGACATTATTTTTGTTTATGTTTTTGTTGTTGAAACATTTAAAAGAAACTGCATTGTTATTTACAATGTCAATAGCTTAATCACTCTCAAATGCGAGACCTATTGCATTTGCGCCCACACACAGAGCCACACACACAAACCCACCCACACATAGCCACACACACAAACCCACCCACACACAGAGCCACACACACAGAGCCACACACACAGAGCCACACACACACACAGAGCCACACACACACACACACACACACACAGAGCCACACACACACACACACACAGAGTGCGACACATACACACAGAGAGAGCCACACACACACACAGAGAGAGCCACACACACACACACACACACACAGAGAGAGCCACACACACACATAGATCTAGACACATACACATTGATCTTGGGAGCCAAAGCAGAAGTGGCACCCACTTCACCTCCTGTTCAAATGTTAACTGGTCTCTTTGTTGCTTATGGCTGTACTTGCGTGTTAAACTGGTACTAATGGTGTAAAACCTAAAACCTTCGTTCATGCAGTATTAATATGTAAAAATGACAAACTAATTGAGCAATACCATCACAACATGCACCACATTATGATGCATAATGTGCCTTGCTGTGCCCCATAATTTAGTCAATCCTGCAACATAATTGGCTCCTTTCCTGTTGCATAATTCAAATGGCTTTTATTTATGCTTTGGTTTTTTAAACTTTAATAAAACGCATTGTCATTTACAATGTTATTAGCTCAAATTCGGGTAAAAGCGAGACCTATTGCATTGCAAATGCTTGTTAGAACAGCCGGTAGGACCCGGCCCACTTAAATAGTATTCCCTGTTTTGTTTCCTGTCCTTCGATTGGGACATTTCTCATGGTTGAGGACGAGGGGCGTAGAGGTAACGAGTTGCTCTCTCCTTCATCAGTCCTGTGGGATGCTCGTTCCTCTGTCGCTACTCTTGCTGGTACCGTAGGTGTATATCACCTTGGCTGTTTATAACCAGAGCACTGACAAAATCAATAGGTGTTGCTTAAAAGCATGAAAATGGATCTGCCGATGCTATTGTTAAAAAAAAGCTAACGACAGAATGTGTTCTAAAAAGCTGTATAGAAACACCAGTGACTTAATCCTATGCTCGTCTCACACGAAGAGTTCAGAAAAATGGATTATAACTTGTATCTACTACAAAATATTATTTTAAATAAAAAACACTGAAAATACGCCACTATTCGGAGTAGTTTAGCATAGTTGCGTCTCACCCTCATCTCCTAGGATTTTATTTGTGCTCCGCTCCTGACGATAAACTGTAAACATACTCTGGGTAGTAACTCATTTCCTCTGCTGGCGGGCAAGATATCAAACATTTTTCTCCCGTAAACCGCCTACACTGGGGATTAGTACTAGTATTTCAAAATCAATAGGGCACACGCACACAAAGCGGACCATGAACTAGAGGGCGTTTTGGTTGACAGTGGTTGAGTGAGCAGGTCCCGAACCTTTGGAAGTGAACACCTGGGAGCCGCATGTGTCACTGCGTGGTTAATCGCTACGGGGCGTCAGTGGCGTTACATAGCTAACTCGGCTCGCGCCAGTAACAACAGTGGTGTTTCTAAATCCCGCTGATCCCTACTAAATAAAAGTATCTTATAGGATATCGCTCCCTTTCATTACGCTGGGAAGGTGCAGTTACCATGCTTCGGAGGTAGCCGAGTTTCTCCTTCCCCCCTTCGTCCTGCGTCTCCAGCTGGGGAGATCAGCAGCAGAGATCTCGGTCAGAGAATCGGACGACACTGCGGAAGTAAGCACGGGCCATTCTTGCAGCAGCCATGACTGTCCCTCTGACCGATGGCCCGCGGAGGAGGAGTGTACTTCTCTACATGCACCGAATAACAGTGACGGACGCAGGCAGTGACACTAAAAAGGGACTAAGATAGCTCTCGCCAGTGTTGTGTAAACCTGTCCGCCATGATGTGGCGGTACTGGTGCTTGTCTTAAGTGACCGTAAAAAAACGCTTATGAAATTAGTTCCGTTGGAGTTTTTAAAGTACGTCATCGCAAAAGAATTAGCGTAAATAGGTAAAAATATTTGGAGGTTTATTTACAAGCCCTTTGCGCAGCTGGTGAGTCACTTAATCCCATGTTAAAAGTGACGCACTGGTGACGCAAGGGGCTTGTAGATATGCCCCTAAATTGATGGGTTGATCCTCCATAAATTAAACTGCGACTATTTAGTTTTGCGAAAATGAGTTGTTTAGTTGATGCGGCGCTCTTCAAAAGCACCAAAATCCAGATTCCAAAATTGCTACAGTGTTTATGCAAAAAAGAGACTAGGTTTAGTGGCCTATATGATTCGTGACATGAAATACGATAATGAATACTTCTAAATACTTCGGAAAATTCCGCTTACCAAATGTGACACTGTCACGCCTGTTTTACAAACATTCCTTTGCCCGTGAAGTTTCACATTTAAACATCATCGGTACGGGCTAGGAATTCACATCATGCAAAGTGGTAATGTTTACAACAAGGCGTCCGTCAATGGGTGGCACCGAGGATCAGAGGCCCACCGCCTTTCTCCGAGGCAGAGCAGAAATGCCTCGGAGAAAGGCAGCGTCCTTTTCGGATTCGGGGGCGTGTTTTGCTGTTGTCTCCTCCCTGAGACTTCTCGCAAAAAACACGCCCCCTGATCCGAAAAGGACGGGGCCTAATCGGAGTGACTGACCTCTTCTCCAGTGGCTGGCCAGCATTTACGAGGCCAGCCAATGGAGAACAGGGGAGAAGAGGGGCGGGTTCAAGCCCCTCTTCTCCAAGTCATTAAATCTCGGAGCGAGACTGCGCAAGCGCAGCCTTCGCAGCCGAGACCTAAAAATAGGGGTGAACAGGGCAAAAGGATGAGTTTCTAACACTGCACCAAATATATAAACCACTAGGACAAAGAAGAGACATAACGAAAACAGGGGATGTAATACACCCAAGCCAACTTCTATGGGTTTTTATTTTTTTGCATATTTATATAGCGCGAACTCGACCCGAAGGTATTGGAGCGCTTTACACGAGCACCGTATTTACATTACACATTCAGGCACGGGGAGATTACGTGATTTGCTCAGAATCACAGGATGTGGACGCGACCCCGAGGCTCGAACCCTGGTTTCCCGCACCAAAGTCGGCAGTTTCAGCCGACGGACCACTACCTCTGGTTGGCTGTCTGGGGCTCAGGCAGGTGGGTTGCTTCGCGTTGGTGAGCCAAGGTCCGAGCAATTCCATTGTTTTTTGTTCTTTTGTTAAAGACAGCCTTCATTTCAGAAGACTAACATCACCAGTGCGATACAACAAAAGGGGTCGTTGTACGGTACCAGGAGCGTCATGGGAAAGCACAGGACAGACGCTAGCCTTCAACGGTGAAACGGAAACCTGATCGGATCAAACAGATATGACTGTCTCGACCGAGTCTCTTTCACTTTCGCTTCCGTTTCGCGCCTACACAAAGAAGGACTCTCCAGTGTGGGTGTAGCGCAGACGCAAACGGGGAATCGGTTACGTCCTTTTCATAGTAAGTAGGTGGTAATTCCCCTTCCAGTGCACGGGGGTTCCCCAGCCTCTGTTGTCGATAGATTGAGGCGCTCAGTGTGTGCAAAGTACAGACTCAAGAAGACTGCACCAGCACACACATGGCTAAGAAGACGCGCGGGAGCTGGCTACTGAACGGCCTCGTGATGACGAATGGTAAATATAAAAATATATCTGGAATCTGCATTATATAACACATCTCCATCTATTGGTCCAACTGTGTTTTTAGTGAACCATATACAGTGAACGGGCTCCGCTCTATATATTTTCATCCTAGCAATATCAATACAACTATTTTCTTTTGCATGGACGCAGCTGATTGTAAATTTAGGAACTGCTCCGATCAACAACAATCTTGCTGTACAGTATTGTTCGTTACGTTATATTATGCATGGGGGCTGTGGCGTAACGGCCAGAGCTTGCCGTTTTGGATACTGGGGAACTAGGCGCGATCCTCGACATCGGCTCAACGTCCTGTGATTCTGGGCAAATCACTTGAACTCCCTGTGCCTACAAAAGTGAATGTGTCCCTATGTAATGTAGCTGGTGCTCACGTAAAGGGCTCCAATACCTCCGGGTCGATTTCGATCTATAGAAAAACTTCCACACAAAAAAAGCCACCGTGCCTCTCTTGGAAAGGCGCTTTGGGAATCCGGACAACAGACGCGTGAAATGTGCGTATAAGCACCCCGTTCAAGCAATGACTTCTTTTCTTTGGAACACGGTTCGTAACTTGAACATCCGTTTGCTTGAACCGTGTAAAAGATTAGTTTCTGACAACGGAATACTTGTTTTTACCCTGTTTTAATTGTCTTTAGTAAGGGGTTGTGCGCTGTGTACTTCTGCAGACAATCATTTCTCTTGCTCCATCAGCTGGAGAGACTAACAGCATCTGGGCAAAATTGTCACCACTTTTACGCCTGAATTCAGCAATCAACAGGTGAAATACAGGATGCTAACTGTTTGTTGTGAAGCGCCAGGGGCTGGATTTCTGACCATTTGTAAGATTTTAGGCGATATTTTATGTGTTTGAGCAAGAACCACAACTTTTAATGAAATCTGCACATTATGCAGCTTTGTGTGAATATTTGACAAGCATGGCAAGTCCATCACAGCACAAAGGTAAAAGACATGGCGACTTGCAAGTATTAGCAAAGTCAAGACATTTTCGTCAGTTTTAAGCCTGGAAAGAAAACGTAAATATCCCCAAAACACTCCAGGGAAGTACATCGTGTTTAAAATGGGAATTCCACCTTTGTCACCTCCAAAGTACTCTTAATTGGTTGTTTTCCATTTTTCCCCACCAGTATTTCATTCCCACTCTTAAGTGGATTCCACTGAATTCTCACCTAAATATTAAATTCAATTTATTTGTCACGTCATTAATAAGGTTTAGCCTCAAACAAGTGGAATGACATTCAAAATTGTAGACGTATAATTTTACTGCTTACTTTTCCAAAAAGTTAAGTGAAGCTCTACACGTTCTCAACCGCAGTCCAATGCGTTTCCTTCTGTTCCCTGACAGTGTGCTGGGTCTTGATCCGTGCTGATATAGAGGTGACAGTGCAGGGGGGAGAAGATGCAATTCTGCCCTGTGGAACCCAGAGGCAGCCTTTTCACAACTATACCCAGATCACGTGGTATAAAGTAAGTGCTTCATTTAATGAAAGTATTGCATGGAGAAGAACATTATTTTTCCTCTGAACGTTGTTTGTTTCTGCTATGTCTTTAAATGTACTTTGTTAAAAACAAATAGCTTATTTTTATTAGGTCTGGGGTTACCCCATATCTTTAGAATTTTACTAAAATTATTATATAAGTTTATAATATACTTACAGGGGCTATCAGTGAGCCCTCTTCATCCATTGGTTTGTTGTTGTTTCATTCACATTATTGTTTTACCCACTACATCATTCAACAGAGGGCAATCTGTGAAACAAACCAAGCATTGGCAAAGCCAAAAGACTGACAGCCAGCACCAGAAGTATAAGCATTGCCCAGGGTTATTTTAGATCTGGGCGTGTGTTATAAATAGGAGTGTTGAGGAAAAGGTTTTAAAGTTTTTATTTTGCTAGAAGATGTTACAGCAGATTCTTGTTAAAGGGATAGATATATCTGGAGGCAAAATGAAAATATACGAGAGATCATTTATTTTGTGTGAATATTTTTAAGAACAAAGGGCCTTGTTGTAAATGCTCTCATTGACCAGTAGCTCACACGACACAATGTGAAGCCTAGAAGTTTATTTCAGATTTGGGATATCCCAGTTTCTTACCTACATTCATTTTGGTAATTGGATGTTAGTCTGTATAAACTCTTTGCTGCCAGTTTCTAATGTGTGTCTCTTGAATGCCATTATATGCTTCGTACACCTAATCCTTATTATACTGTTGGGCCGGTTCTTGCAGTCGTACTTCCTGAGCTGGTTTCTTTGTGTGCACATTGAATAGTAACAGATGCATAAGGCTGCTCCTTATATGGTGAATCGCTGCAGATTCTGAAAGTTTTCGCTTCCACTCCACAGTATACACACCAAGTCCCAAACACTAATGCCTTGACTGGTAATGTGGTCTTGGGATTGCCACACAGAATCGTGTTGCAGCTCGCAAAACTTTCTATTGAGGAAGGCCTTATGATGAGTGGGAAGATGCTACTGGAGGAAAAGTAGGTATCTGGAGATAGGGATATGGGAATCTACTCAAAGGCTGACCCTTTGCACCACAAAGTGTGCCTGCTGATTTCATGATGTACAGTGAGTAGTCTTTACTACCCATAATTGCTAACTCTCCCTCACCCAAGGTTTAGTTTGCTGTCTTGAAAGTCTTTCTGCTCACTGGGAATCATTTGAGGATATCACTCTCAACTGAACCTCCTTTTTTTCTGATAGGTAGCATCTGAGATGACACGGCCGCACAACTTGTGCAATTGTTCTACTCCACCTTGGATACGGTACAAATATTTTTTTTTACACTCGTTGTCATCATCACCTGATAGGTGCTGGTGGACGTCAGGCAGTGTAGGCTGTTTCTTGATGCCAGTATACATTGGCTTCCAGGCTTTCAGAGTATAAGAAAGAAGACCAACCACCTTGGATACCCTCAGATTGGACCAGATCCTTTAGGAATATCACCTGTCCCCATATTAAGGTAAGTAGGAGGTGTACCTGAAGATCTTGGTGGGTCGGGCCCTCTGTTAGTCCACCTTCATTAAAGCCTGTAGGCTGTTTATGTGTTTGTTGCCACCCCCCTAACCCACGGCTCTCTCGGTGGGTTGTAGAAATAATTTGGGACGCAGACGCATTCTCCCAGAGGGGCTGGGCTTAAGATGACTTCCAGTTCAGACGATCCCACTTTCTAATTGTTTTATAGAGGTTGACAGTAGCGGCTGGCATGCATTTAGAGTGGTAAGGCGGGTGGCACAGAAATAAAAAATACAAAAATGGCACTTACCTTCAAGACTTGCCGCACAACGTCCTCCTCTCCTTGAGGCTCCAACGCGGGACCCTGGAAACTGCACTACCTAATCCTGCGCTGCTCTCACAGCATGAGAGAAGCATCAGGATTAGTGGGAGCGTCCTCAATCAGTGCTCAGAGGAGCACTGGAGGCCTGCACTTTTCTGTAACCCACCTGTCTTTGACAGCAATGTTAGAGAAGTTTAAAATGCACATCTGGCCCAAGGGACATGCGTACTATAAACATGAGTGCAAACCTTTCTGCTGCCACTCAGTAGCAATGGCCCTACCCCGTCCTGACACTGGGTTTAGGACGGGTGGCTGAAAAAGAAAATGGTAATAAATAAACTTTATTACCATTTTATTTTTAAGCTCTGGGGCTTTTGGGGTAATTTTTAAAGCGGGGAAGGGCTCTTCCGCTCTCACAGAGGAGCCGCCCCTGGCCACTGTTGAGCCTTATATATTAAAGATGTGAGCACAGGCGATATTGTAGGTGTAATAATAATTCTACATTTACTCATAAGAAAAGGCACAAAAATCTTTCCAGTAAGACGCCTAGCAAACACACACATGCACAGAAGCGTGAACTTGACTGCATCTGTGGATCCAGGCCAGCGTCTTCAGTCTATGCATGTCACTTTTATAAAGAAATGTGCATCCTCCTGACGCAATGATTCTCTAAGCACAAATCTTTATCAAGCAAACAGACAGTGACCAAACATTTTAACATGTATTTCCAGTTCGTTGATATCTCATATCTGAAAAGGGGTGATCAAATGTTCAATACAGACAAAGAATAGATATTGGGAATAGAGGGGCTGGTTTTTAACACTTTCTGTCCATGTAAGTCAGACGTGTAAAAATAGTGATATCTGTTACCAGATATCAGAGATCCTGATTCACAAAATGATGGTCTATGGCATTTTATGTTAGAAAATGACACCCGAGACTGCCATACACCATCCAAATTGATGGACTGTCCACAGTCCAAAAAATTGTTTCATTTCAATGTGATATTGATATTGAATTGCCACCACGCTTATTATAGTTCTATAGATTAAGGTGCTTTTTTCAATTGGGTGGTAAATGGCTCAACTTGTGTCAAAGGAACCCATTTGCTAAGAACCTAATAGTCTATCACCTGTGCTACCAATATGACCTATTTGTTTTTCATTTTGTTAGCTATGGGCGTATATCTCTGGAACGTTATTAAAGAACTTGCCAAGGCGCTGATTTAGCACCAAATACTGAAGCATCTCTGATTAATTGTAGAGTAGCTTGGGTTTTTTGTTTTTGTGTTGGTATTTTTGTTACATCCGCTATACAGGAAGTGACAGCTACAGCACACAAGGCAGAGTGGCAAAAGGACATAGATCCAGCTTAGACTCTGTGTACTATGGGAACTTCCGTATAGTCATACAACTTCAGAGCACACGTTTACGACCAGGTCAGGGGAACCCCCTGGAGAGATCAGCACCAGTGGGTGCTGTAAAACAGAAAAAGAGAAAAAATCCCAGCCTGGACAACCCTCTGACAGAATCGTGTGTGAGCTAAAGAGAACCCCAGAAGTCTCTGGTATGGTTTAGAAATTTGCATATATGGCACACAATGACTAAGAAGGGCAGGGGCATTGCAGAAGGAGCAGAAATGCGTCGGGTCCACCCATGAGTAGTTCCACACTTACTCTCCTCCCCATAAGTCCCACCATAACCAACAATCAACTTTGTTTTTGCCAGTCTAAATCTCCTGGGCCCCACAGGGAGGGACCGAAGGAGAGAGTTGCCTGTGCTTTAAAAATACCTGAAGCTTTTACTCCAAAGCTTTGGCATGTGTAAATCTTAGTTTACTGAAATATTGATTGTCTTGTAGCGGCACATTGAACAAAAGGTGTGGTGACAATCTGAAAGACCTTCTAAGAGTTTAGGCCAAAGAGTACTTTGTAGTTTAGATTGTTCGAGTAAATGGGCTAAGCAAAGGGCTTTGAATTGCATTGTTTGCACTATTGGTAGCCAGCGGAGAGCCTGGCAAGCCTCCGAGGTATGGGTAAACATTCGCAATTTGCAGGAAATTCACAGGGAGTAGGTTCTAGTGATGCTGAGGTTTGCTAAGCAGGATGTCTGAATGATTGACTGTTTGTGGAGTTTGAATAGCACATTGCTACCCTTAAAAGGATGTCCTGGCAGGTAAGTGGAAGTCTCAAGTAACAGCTGTTACAATAATCCAGCTGAGAAAGAACAAAGGCAGACATTAGGGAAGGATGTTTGTCCTTAAGCAGGAAAGGAAGCTTCTTCTTTAAGCCCTGTTGGATCAGAAAACATAAAGGAACCACTTAATTGAACTCTGTTTAAAATAAGAGTCTTGATCTAGATGGGTGTTGCTGTGTGTGGACAGCCCAGCTCAGAGGCCCAAAACACATAGTCCGAAGCAGCATTGCTATTCCTCAAGAGCAGGAGTTCTGTTTTCTAAGCATTACATTTTAGGAAATTGTGGCACATCCTGTGTCATTTTGTAACCAAACAATACTTCAGTCTAAAAGTAGATGCCGGTGCATGGATGTCTTGTTTACTGATGATCTGCATATCATTGTCATAAGACATAGCTTTACATATAAATGGCTTGATGAGCTGAGAGAGGCACATTAAAGAGCATAAGAGACAAAAAAGAGCCCATCTCAAAGAATAGTAAATTTGGTCCTCTGACCCAGGTCTATCTCCTGTTGACACTGATCAAGGGTGATCTTCCAAAACCCAGAAAGCTGATTTTTGAAAAGTTTTGCTAGGCTCTGGTAGTCATGTTTTAGGTCAATAGTTAACAAGATCATTACGGTAGAGCTTCTCTTTTCCAGAAGAGGAAAGACTCTCCAATTTTCCATCCATCAGATAAAATGCCAGTTGCTAGATTAGAATTTGACAACTTTGTGATGGTACTATTTAGGCATGGTATCAGTTTACGGAACACCACCACTGATGAAAGATTGAGATGAGATCCTAATTTGGCTTTGTAAGGAGTTCCAATATTTCGGGTTAAATAATTATTTTTCGTTTTCCCATATTATAATCTGTAGAGTTTCCCTGTGGTAAAGTATACGGGACATGAAAAACGTATACAAGAGTAAAAAAATGTATTCCAAGCAAAAATAAATATAAAAATATTTTTTAAAGTAAATATAAATGTTAATTTATTTTACATTTTTATTTTAAATTCACAAGATATAAAATACTTCAGCGCTATTAACTTAATTTTGAAATAAATCTTTAATTCATGAAAATATATGAAATAATATGAAAATTATTTTTCTGAAGTTTAAAATAAAAATAAATGCCTACCTACATTTTTATTGTTTTTTATTATGCATTAATAATTGAATGTAATGTATAGAATTGACTCAAAATAATTTAGTTACATCTTACTCCAATTTTTGTTACATCATTTTTTAAATTTACAATGGGGTATTAAAATATTATATAATTAAATTAAAAACATGTACAATTCTTTATATTTTTATTACCATTAAATTATATGCATTTCTATTTTAACTTTTTAAAATAATGTAATTTACATTAATATTATTATTATTTCCTAGGGTTTTGCAGTACCAGTGCTTGGCCATGTTTGGTGCTGGACTTACTACTGTTTGTTTTAGTAGAAACTTACACTCTGATTTGTGAATAGCTAAAAGCAGTGAACTTACTCAAAAGTGTAAATTACTTCAATTAATTGTGAGAATCAGGTCCATCAGCTGATCTCTCCAGCAGGTCTGCGAGACTTTATGTAAGGGCTTAAAAAATCTGACCACACGTTCGTGCGTGTGCTTTTGTTTTTGTCACAGGCTATTGGCCTTTGCGTGCGTCTTTCTAAGAAAGACAGCACGCAATTAGGCAAAGGCGGGTGCATGTCCCGCCTTTGCTCTGCCCACGGCCTAATGCTTGCGGTTACCCGCATGGTCGCCATCTGTTTTGCATTATCGTGCCCAGACGCGTCCGGATAATTCAAAACAGATGGCTCGCTGTGGCTGGAAACTTAATTATGCCACGTTCAGTTATAAAGAGTAGCGAGTGGGACTTGTATACATACATCTGGAATCCAAGATGACCGCCCTTCAGTGGTAGCAAATAGCGTTGCTTCTCGTCGGGTACAACTGCTTAACAGCACAACCAGGGTAACAGAAATTATTTCGTATATCAGTTAATTCTCACCAATAACACATTTGTTGAAAAACACACCTAATGTGACCTTTTCTCAGTCGTGCTCGTCACTTC
Organism: Triturus cristatus; assembly: GCF_964204655.1. Taxonomy (NCBI): domain Eukaryota; kingdom Metazoa; phylum Chordata; class Amphibia; order Caudata; family Salamandridae; genus Triturus; species Triturus cristatus. The sequence continues at coordinate 334,806,822 of NC_140588.1, read as the reverse complement.
AAGAACTTTTTTCTGGTTTAAAAAAGAAACCCTGCATAACAGACACAATCTGTTGTTTATTTAACCTAAGTGGACTGCGACCCAGGGACGTCGTGATTTTAAACCCTGGGGTGGAAGCAGTATTTAGATGGCATAGATATAACCTATCCCTACTGCAACATTTCTCGATTGGAGATAAACAGGACTCGTCGTCAGCGCCCACACTCCTTTTGGTGTCCGATGGTATTAATCAATGGTTTGCGACAGTGCAATAAAACAGAGAGCCCTTTCCTTGCTCCTCTGTAGTTAAACAACTGTACGTTAATAATATTGCCTTTGTGTTGTTTTTTGCTTCATGTATCTCAAAAGGCGGAGTGAAGCCAGGAAGCTGCTCCAGGTCTTCATCATTATCTAACTAACAATGCCTTACTCTGTCATGGGGCACCCTGCCCTACACCCCCCATATTCTACATCTGTGGCGCTAGCCTCTCTTTCTCTGATTCCAGGGTGTGTAAATAACCTGGAGCTTCCGTGTTTTGTGAAACATTCCTAAAGGTCCTGCCTCTCAATAATATTTTCTCTCCAATGCAAACTAAAACGATAATTTAGCTTGTGGTATTTTTTTTTTTATTTACCAATCTGAAATCCTTTGCCCCGCTCACCCCCCCCCCCCCACCCCCCCCCAAAACAAAAATGGCGCCCACTTCTTTTTGTAGGCTTGCATGTGTAATGGAACATATACATAACTACAAAATGACAGCTCCGGGTTACCACACTTTAAAAAACACGTGTTCGCTAAACATGGTGTTCTTTCACGTCGTCTTAGAATGCTTTCGTTTTGAATCTGCAGTGCTGGCACATTCCCTTCAGCTCAATAAAGCACAATGTCCCTGTGCTCGAGCCTGCAACAGTCTGATGCACCGCAAACCGGAAATGTTACTCTCTAAAATAATAGCCTTTTGGACTTGAAGTGAACTTTCCATAACTCGCTTGGGTGGCACATTCCTGTTTCCTTTTATTAATCAATTACCTGCCAGCACATAGTGCACCCTCTGTGACTTACTTTTTGTACTGCTCCAAAACATGTTTGACATTAAGACCGAGATGTGTAAAGTAATTTCTGGACTGTCAATCCTATGAACTGCAAAGTACAAAAGCGCATTAATGATTACTTCTTACAGTATTATACCAAGTTGTACCGGAGCAGGGTGGGTCCTGGGTTCCCGGGGGATGAGGATTTTCTGCCAAAGGCGGAGTTACCAAAGCTTGAGGCTGAAGACGCTGAGGCTCTGCGTCAGGACATTGAAGCAGTGCCATAAAGCACATGGCCAGGAACAAAACCCCAGGCACTGATGGGCTCCCAGTTGAATTTTATGCAGCCTACGCGGATGTTCTAGCTCCCTGTTTGGTGGCACTTTATAACACGGCACGCCGGGAGGGTGCCCTCCCTACCTCCACGCGTGCAGCCGTCATAGTTCCCCTTCTCAAGCGGGCAAACCTGCTTGGGACCGTTCCTCGTATAGACCCTTAGCGATGCTCAATCTTGACTACAAGATCTCAAGCCGCATCTTGACCAGTCGGTTGATGCCCCATATGACGAAACTGATCCATGCGGACCACGCCGGATTTATTCCCTCCCGTAACACTGCGATGAATGTACGCAGACTTCTGCAGATCTTGGGGTCCGACTCCTATGACAAGGAGGAGGCCTGCATTTTTGCAGTTGACATCGAAAAGGCCTTCGATAGACTGGAGTGGCCTTACCTTTTTAAATGTATTGCGAGCATTCGGACTGGGGGAATGTTTTGTACAGTGGACGGCGCTGCTATACAGTGCTTCTACTGCTAGGGTGAGGACAGAGGGCTTGATTTCTGCTGCCTGTGCGTTCTCTCGGGGGACGAGGCAGGGGTGCCCGTTGTCCCCCTTATTATTTGCTCTGGCGATGGAGCCCATGGCTGCTCACGCCAGGTCAGGACGGTATTTTCCAGAGCTATTAGTGGAGGAACGAGTGCAACACATAGCATTATATGCGGACAATCTCCTCATGTTCTTGCCGGACGCTGGAGAAGCCCTACGAGGAGCGAGGGACTTGCTGGAGACCTTGGGGAGGGTGGCGGGGCTCCGGGTGACTTGGACCAATTTGTGTCTATTTCCTACCACGCCGGACAGGATGGTTCATCCAGGGGATGACCCGTGGGTATGCCGGTGCTTGCCAAACTTGGGGACTCTGATCTATCATGCTCCCGACGATCTATTGGAGGGCAATGTGGGGCGGGCAGTGCGCGGAGCGAAAACCTGTTTTGATTTCTGGGGGACTCTCCCATTATCGGTGGCCGGCAGGGTCGCCTTGGTGAAGATGGTCATTTTGCCCAGGTTTCTGTATTATTTTGGGACCCTCCCAGTTTGGATCCCGGGTAAGCTCCTCACACAGCTGAACACTTTGATTACAGGATTCATCTGGGGAGCTGGGAGACGGAGGGTGGCGTTAACTACCCTGCAGAGACCCAGGGCAGAGGGGGGCCTTGCGTTGCCAGACCTGGAGGCCTATTACCATGCCGCACAGCTTCAATGGTTTACGAAGTGGATGGTGGGTCATATTAGGTGCCCGGAGGACCAGGGTGGGTCGGATCCGAGTTGGCACCTTTTGTCTTGTGCGTTGCTATGAGTCCCGATGAGAGGCGCCTCAGTGCCGCCGGATTTGGGGACGGCACGACAATGCTGGGCGCGCCTAGCCAGGAGGACGCATGTCGCGACCCCTTATGCACCTGAGATCCCTTTGCGGATGTGTGAGGTGTTGCTTCATGGGGGAGATTGGAGCCAGTTGTTGGCCAGGGAAGAGGCGGGAGTTACGGCAATAGGTGATCTTTATGAGGATGGTAATCTTCTCCCTTTTAACGACCTCAGAGAGCGCCATGATCTCCCGCGGGGGGACTTCCTCTTGCATGCTGCTCTGACTGCGGCTATCAGGAAGCACTGGCGAAAGGGACTGTTGGAGCCGGATACATCTCTCGCTTGTCAATATGTAGTGATGGCGGCGGGTACTTTTAAGGCGGTGACCTGCCTTTACCGGCGGATTACTTGTGATATGCGCCAACCCCTGACGGCGTTGCGACTCAAGTGGGAGGTGGATCTGGGGGAACCCATTGCAGAAAATCCTTGGGAGGAGATCGTAGAGCGGCCATGGAATTGTTCTCGAAACGCGCGCTTCCAGCTCATCCAATTCTATGTTTTCCATAGGGCATACCTCACGCCTAGTAAAAGTATTTTGGGGGGTCGGCCACTTGCCCCCGTTGTGACCAAGATGGGGCGAATTTTCTCCACATGTTCTGGGACTGCTCGCAGGTGGAAGGCTTTTGGCGGGGGGGTCGGCCACTTGCCCCCGTTGTGACCAAGATGGGGCAAATTTTTTCCACATGTTCTGGGACTGCTCGCAGGTGGGAGGCTTTTGGCGGGAGGTGACGACTGCTCTGCTAACTGTGACGGAGAGGGAGCTAGCGGTGGCACCGGGGGTCTGCTTGTTGTTTTGGTTCCCGCACACTGCCAAGACTAAGGTTACCAGCCGGTTCATTGACCTGGGGTTGGTCTTGGCTAAACGAGAAATTACTTCCCACGGGAAGGCGAGGCAGGGGACTAGTCTCTTGCGCTGGAATAGGGAGATGGTGAAATGGGCAGGAAGTGAAGGGAACTATAGATTACGTTTGGCTCAGCGTAATGGAAGTGAGAAATCACAAGAAATGGCCCGGGCATAGGTGGCACTCCTGGAGCTGTTCAAACATCCGTCTATAGACGACGAAGAGGCTCTTGAGGAGGGGGATATGGCACGGGGCCCTTGAGAAACCCTTCACGTCTGTGGGTGTACAGGGTGAGGGGAGGGCACTGGGACCATGATAGGCATGATGTGCTTTTGATACACTCACTGCTACGCTCTGCAGGATGGGGAGTCTGACAGGTGGTACAGGAGGCATCTTTGCCCTCTAGCATAACTTAAAGGCTGGCGACATGCTTGGGAGGGTGGTTGGGGTGGGGGGTTCTGTTGGGGTGAGTTTGAAAGGGAGAGGGGTGGGGGGTCTTCTTATTGCATCACACCATTGACCTGGATCAACCATGTGGATGGTATGCGCTGCATCACGGACGCCTTATGGGACGATGGGTGTGACTTTGTAATCAGATTGGTGGGCTGTCCGTTATACTTCATCCTGGTTTCCTCTGTTGGCCAGTTAGTGGGCGGGGGGATTGAATGTGTAATTTCATGAAACTCAATAAAAGTATGTTTAAAAAAAAAAAATCCTATGAACAGCAAAGTTTCTGACTTATAAAATGGATTTACTAACTCATGCCAAAGGCTTTGTCTTTCTTAGACAGTGCCCCCCCCCTCCTTCCCACTCATCTGCAGTTTTCCCAAAAGACAAACCACTCTTGTGTTTGTAGCCGGTCAAGCCAGCCTGCCACGCTAGCCAGCCTAGCCTTCCAGCCCAGCCGTTGACCTCAGCAACTCGGCAGAGCAACTCAGCACCGCTTTACTCCTGCTGTCCTGCCTATCTCTCCTACTAATAACGATCCAGCAGTCAACAAGCCCAACACACTGTGGTGACCTATCACAGCAGCCATTAGCCTGTCAGCCTTAAGCCGGTGCTACGGAGAGCTTCCCCAGACAGGAGTTCAGCATGGCCTTTCAGTTGTATAGCTCTTCAATTCCTGGCTGCACAACACCAAGGAAAATGTGCTGCATGGCTAAACACTTATAAGGTCCCAAAGGCGAGACCTATTGGCTATGCCAATGCTTCTTTATACTGTTGTTTCTATTCATGTTGCCCACTGTGAATTGGAATCACCCTTTCCTCACAATGACTCAGGTCTTTGGAGGTGCGAGGAAATGGGGTGTATTAAATGGTGCGGTTTTATGACCTCACTTTGTAATACAGTACCAACCCCTTTTAGGACCAGTAAGGTTTCATTTGTTAAACCTTAGCTCAACCCTGGGTAGCTGTGGCTCTGAACAGTGAGGCCTACACAAAGAAACGTATGTGAAGCATTTAAACAGCACCAAAACAATTGAAGAAACAAACTCGACACCAGTTCATAAAAATAGAATATATTTTTCTGAATTTATGGACACCAAAACATGAAATATCCACTTGAGGGTTCCACAGATACACATATTATAAGAAACAATAAATCAAGACTTTTCATTTAACCACAAACAAGGTTTGGCAAATTCAACGAATTTAACACTTAAAATTTTTTTCCGAAAAAACGTTGTCAGAGGGAAATGTGGTTATTGGGCGGCCAACTCTGGCAGGAAGCAAGTCAAGGGGACCAGCAAGTTCAAACTGCACAGTTCTCCCTTCGGGAAAGCAATCTTCAGTCCAGTTCCAGCATCAGTGGCTCCTTGCCATTGACTTCTATGGAGTGGTCCTGATGCAAGGGATACAGGATGCTCAAGGATGCTTTGCACTGGCCGCGGGTCTTTCTGGGGCTACTCCTTAGGCCACAGTCCTGGTGAGGTGATTCCAGCCACAGGGGTTGACGTCGACTGAGCCACCATTCACGCAGCACAGTGGTTAGATCGGTTTCCTCCTTTTGGTGATAACTCTCCTTCTGGGCAAACTAACTGCAGTCTGGCCACTCTCCCAAGACCAGCAGAATCAGGTGCAACTTTTGAGCATCGGGTCCTGGTGTCTTGGGCTGCCAGGCAATGAGGACCGGCAACCCGTTGAATTGAGCTACCAACTCATCCCATCAAGCTTCTTCAGCTTATGTGGTCATGTGATGAGAATATGGAATCAGCCAACTGACTTCTGGAGTATCTGCTTCCTTCAGGATGGGCTCAGGGGATGACTTCTCCACGAGCAGGACACAGCAGGTATGGTCCTTTCCTTCACAAGCCCACGGAACAGCACTTTCAGTCAAACTTCAGTGCAGCCTTTTGTTTTGCGGTTCTATGGTCAGCAAAGCAGTCTTCCTGTGGCCCTCTTCTTCCAGTCAAGCGAGGTCTGAGTTCTGGGTGACAGGGGTGCCCCTTTGATGCCCAGAAAGTGATCTCAGGGAAGGTTGTGGTCCCTAGTCGAAGGGCGACAAGGTTCACTCCTGCCTGATGACAACTTCCTGTGAAGTGTGGCATCAAGCTATCTCAGAAAGCTCCATTCTGCCCACTCTCAAAGTGGCCGAACCCCTCTCTCTCGTCCTGAAGAGTTCGGTAGCCTGCCTTAGATGTGTGTCTCCCTGTGGGCTACATGCCCACAGGGAAACCAGTTTGGCCAGTGTTTTCTCCTCTCTGTCTTCGACGCCAACATGTCAACTCAAACAAAAGAGCAGCCCCTCTTGAGTGTGGTTACCATTTGCCCTTCATAGGTGTGTTCCCCTTTGAAGTTCGCCTTTTGGGCTAACACCCCATGTGGCTTCCAGAAGGAGGTAACACCTCCTTCAACATCAGGCCTCTATTGTTACCTGTCCTAGGAGTCATTGCACATCTCCGAAGGCAGGCAGAGGCTGTCTCGTGGCCAGCCTCAGTGAATGGCCACTGGTAAACTTGCGCAACAGAGTAGAAACTTTCTAAAACTATGCCTGGAGTGGTAAAAGGCTTTTGTCATTTTACAGCTCAGCGTGGATGGCATTGTGCCAATCCTATGCTTAAACTTTGCTGTAGAAGTGTCAAAAGACTTTGGACCACATGTACGACTGTTTTTAGTGGTCGCAAATGGTGAATTGGGCTGTTTGTGACCGTTAAAACGCCTTTTAGCATGTACTAACCTAACGTCCCTTCCTAATAGCGAGTCGCAGGGAGATGTACGAATGTGTTGCAACTAGAATGTGGTTGCAAGACAATCGCAGTATACCGCCTACTTCAAGTAGGAGGTAAGCCAGTCACAAACAGAAAGGGGTCCTCACAAAACCCGTTCCCCTTTCTGACTGGCAGCGAAAACATTTTTCAAGAGCAGGCAGTGTCCCACAGACCACCGCCTGCTCTTAAAAATGAAACAGAAACGTTTTCTTTTTCTTTTTGAAATGCATCCTGTTTTCCTTTATGGTGCTTGTTAGACTTGGCATCTTTTGGCATGTTTTCCCTGTCTTTTTTGCTTTCTGACCTCCAGGTTTTGACTCTGTTTTTGCTGGTTTAGTGTCTCTGCGCACTTTCTCACTACTGTACAGTGTTAAAGTACAAGTGTTCCTTTTGTAAATTTTTGTTACGGATTGGTGTTTCCATGATTGGTTATTTGATTTACTAGTCAGTCCCTAGTACAGTGCACTGTGTGTGCCGAGGGCCTATAAATCAAATGCTGCTATTGGACACTGGTTGTGCCACCCATACAGGCATCCCTTCAAAGGTAACTCAGACCTGCCACTGCAGAGTCTGTGTGCAGTCTAGTACTGCTATGTCGACTTGGCAAGTGCATAAAGTTGCACTACCCTCCTGGCAGGTGGCCCTCTCTGTGCACATCAAACAAAAATCAATTGCAATTGTAGCCAAATATTAAAAAAGTAATCAAAAGTTGCAAGCAATTCTTGTTTATTGTGTTGAACAATATTTCCTCCTCATTGGTTTGATGAGGTTATGATAAAGATCCATGAATAACTCTCCAAGTCATTCTTGATATGTTAACATTAGCTGAGATGTTAGCATTAGCCCAATGCATTTCGGGCAGTGAAACCCGCCCTTCTTCAAGGGGTGAATTCCTGAAGTGCGTGCGGCTGTCCCGCGATTCCCTGAATGTGAACATGATTTCGAGTGCACCCACTTGCCAGGCCCTAACCTTCCCTTTTCATACATGTGAGTCACTCCTAAGATGGGCCCAAGGTACCCCTGTGGGCAGGGTGCAGTGTATGTGAAAGGTAGGACATGCCCTGATGTGTGTGACATGTCCTGATACTGAAATACTGACAATTTCGTTTTTCACTATTGAAAGGCTATCTGGCCCATGGGAAAGCATGGGAGTTAATTTATAACTACAAAGAAGGGGGGAACCAAGAGCTTTTTATATATATGAGGTCCTGCACAGTGCTCCAGACGTATAGTGAACAACACCAGGAGTACAGTTCCTCTGGGAGGGGAGGGAAGGGGAGAGAGCGATTAGTCTCTATAAAGTGCCCTCACACACCTACAAAGGTGTCATGCTTCATCATAGGGCTGTGCTCCTCGTCGGGCCGGCGCTGCAATGCCTGACGGGCTCCCGCGGAGGGGCTCTTTATCGGAGATCTTTTTAGAGACAGCCGTATGGGGTAGGTGCAACAAGTGTAGTGAGTAGTGGTGAGGTGAATTAAAATAGGTATGGTATTGCCAATTGAGGAACAATTTTATTCTGGTGGTATACCAGCCTAATTAAAATAGGTGACCCCCGAGGGGATTATATTGCTCCCCCGGGAAGTAGAAAGGTCGACATGTTTCTTGCCGTGTGCCCAGAACGGGTCGGTGGCAATTCTTCAGGACCAGGTGAGAAAGGTGCTCAAAAACATTTTTTTTTTTCTCTACTACATAATAGGTGATAGTAAAAATGGTACTTTTTCGATATCCAGCCTTGTGTAACTGCGGTGCGGTGCAGTTACACAAGGCTGGATATCGAAAAATGAATCGGAATTTCTAATGAACAATGATCCCCGTATACCGTACTTTTACACACTACCAAAAATCCACAAAGGTGTCCCCCCCCCCTCCCCTGATAGGCCTACTGGAATCTACCTCTGAGGCGGAAGCCGGAGGAAGCACTCGCCGTTTTTTAAAAAAACTGTATACTTTGTGATTGATGCATTTTTAAAACCTTAACCTGTACCTGAGCTCATTTCTGTTGAAAGCGCCAAGCAGGCACAACACTATCAGCGGATATTAGCGCTGTTTAGTGATAGCGTTCCTTCACGGCCGCCATCGCATTTGACGCGAGGCCACGCCCCCTGACAGGCCACGCCCAATTCCACTACAAATGTGCCTTCCACGCAAGCGCAGCGGACGAGCGCAGCGGGAGCGCTGTTTGCGCGCCTAAGGCAAGCCCGTCTGCGCCCGTCCGTGCCAAGCCCACGACAGGCGCAGGAAACTCTGTACCCGGCCTCCCTATTTTGAGTTACCAGTCCAACTGTCTATTAAACCTACGCAGCGGCAAAATGTGCGCATGCAAAATTGACATTAATACCATCAAGGGGCCTTTCAGCTGCAGGCTATGCAGATGGACCTCCTCCCCCGTCAATACCACAGCCCCTCGAACAAACCCTAGGGACAACAATCCACTCTTTAAAGGAGGGTTGATTAATGCACGCTCCATGGGCTGCCACAACCAAGATATCAAAGACCTCATTCAGGAATTAAACCTTGACTGTCTTCTCATAACGGAGACCTGGCTCACAGACAACAGTAATCCTGACCTAGCTACTGCTCTTCCACAAGGCTACTCCATTTCCAGGCAAGACAGACTGAAGGGGAGAGGTGGAGGAGTAGCCCTGCTGCTGCGCAACTCCTTCAAATGCCATACCTTCACCCTGGACTCATTAAAAGGAGCCGAATCCCTCGGATTCTCCATCAAACTCAATGAGTCCGCCTCCTTTTCAGGAGGACTAGTCTACCGTCCCCCAGGCACCGCTACCAAATTCCTAGATACTCTCAGTGATACCCTTGGTCAGCTCCTAACCAGATACCCACATGTCACCCTTTTGGGCGACTTCAATCTACACCTCGACTCTACAGAGGACGCTCAGACACTTAACTTCCACCAAACTCTAGAAATCTTCAACCTTCAGCAAAGGGTTAAGCAACCCACTCACCTAGCTGGACACACTCTAGATGGGGTCTGCACCAACTTTCCCCCTCTAGAAACCCTTACTCCGATTCCACAAATCTGGACTGATCATAACCTGATCCCATTTCTCATTAGAACCCCGCAGCCTAAAAACTCAAAAAAACCCTGTTCACCCCCAGAGAACCATGTCAACTGGAAAAAGGTAGAAGACACCTTTAAACTCCAGCCTACCTTTGAGACTCAAAACCCCAGCCTGACTGGTAACGTCGAACAAGACTCCCAATCCTTCCACAATTGGATACTACGCGAAATTACAGAACGTGCTCCACCCAAACGGACTAGGAAGTCTGATAGTAATGGCAAAACCAACGCCCCTTGGTTCACCCTAGAAGTAGCCGAGGCTCATATGCTCTGTAAAAAAGGCGAACGCAAATGGAGAAAAACATACGACAGTTCGGACAGAAACTCCTATGTCCAACTAAGGAAAAGTTACCACTCCATTATAAAAAGCGCAAAAAAAGAGTTCTACATCAAAGCCATTAATGAGGCCAAGCAAAAACAAAAAACCCTGTTTGCAATAGTTAAATCTTTCACCCATCCAAAAGCCCTACAGCCCGAAATACCTCCCTCTCAAGACCTCTGCGACCAAATAGCAGACTTCTTTGAAGAGAAAATCAATCTCATTCAGAAAGACTTCCCCCCTTACCATAGCCCACAGTCCCCCATCCCTCTGGAACAAGCAGGTAAACTAACTGGAAACCTAAAAACGTTCTCACAGGTCACTCTAGCCCAAACCAAGGAAGTCATCCTAGCATGCAAGTCAGGAGCCCCCTCTGACTCCTGCCCTCCTAGAATCCTTCACCAACTGATTGACACTGTCAATCCCATCATAAACAAAATAGTAAATACCTCCCTCAGCACTGGCATCGTCCCCAGGGCATGGAAACAAGCCATTTTTAAGCCCTTAATGAAAAAATTGAACAAATCCCCTTCCGACCTGACCAATCTCCGTCCAATCTCACTTCTCCCAGTTCTGGGAAAAATCACAGAACAATTAGTCTACAGGGAACTCAAAAACCATCTCGAAATGAATAATATCCTCCACCCTCAACAATCAGGCTTCCGCCCCCAGCACTCGACGGAAACTGCCTTGATCGAATTGACTGACTCAATAAAAATATTACAGGACCAAAGAAAGAACGCAGTATTGATCCTGTTGGACCTCACAGCAGCGTTCGACACCATCTCCCATCCCATACTACTGGACAGACTCAGGGACATTGGTATCTCTGACCTGGCATTGAACTGGATAACATCTTTCCTAACAGAAAGATCCCAATCCATCACACTAGGACCTTTCAGTTCTGCAGAGAAAAAGATTCGATCAGGAGTCCCACAAGGCTCCATCTTAAGCCCCCTGCTCTTTAACGTCTACCTTATTCCCCTCATCTCCCTGATCGAATCATTCGGCATAACTGTTACATCATACGCCGACGATACCCAACTCATAGTCCCGCTAGAGGAGAATTCTACATCAGCCGAACAAAATCTAAAAAACTGCCTGAAAAACGTCTTTCTGTGGATGGAAACAAATCACCTCAAGTGCAACACTAGTAAGACAGAAATCCTCCCCATGGGGAAAAATGTCAACTTCTGTCCTCATCTCTGGTGGCCAGAGGACTCCACAGCCCCTCCCCAGACCGTCACAACAGCAAGAAACCTTGGAGTCACCTTCGATACTGACCTATCCTTCGATCATCACGTAAGGAAGGTGGCAGGAAGCTGCTTCGGAATCATTAAATCCCTCAAAAAAAATTTTGACTTCCTACCAACAGATGCTAGAAAAGCGGTAGCCGTGGCGCTAATCCTATCGCGCTTGGATTACTGCAACGGCCTAATGGCAGGTGTGAAAAAAGTCACACTCAAAAAACTGCAGAGCGTCCAGCATTCTGCTGCCAGAATGGTGCTTAAACTCCCCAGGAGGTCTTCAGCTTCCACTGCTCTGAGAACCCTCCACTGGCTACCCTTGCACAAAAGGATTCTTTTCAAAATCCTAATCATTGCATTCCGGGCATTCAACCACATCGGCCCCAAATATCTAATTAGGCGCTACCCCCATTACAATCCCCAGAGGACCCTGAGATCCTCCAATACCAATCTACTAAAACCATCCAACTTCAACCTAAAAACCAAAGGGGGTAAAACCCTCACCCACTTATCTTCTAGAGCCTGGAATTCCATGCCCCAGCACCTGAGGTCCCAAACCAAGGAAATCCATTTTAGGAAACAACTAAAAACCTGGATCTTCAGCCTTTCTGACGAGTACGTACTGGACGCCATCTAATCCCGCCTTCCCTCAACCTGAAGCATATTTTCCAGTTAGTGCCAGGATGCTCCTTCCGGAGCGACAGTCGCGCTCTATAAATACCAATACCAATACCAAAATACCAATACCCTCCCCTGCTAGGCCTATTGTGTCAGGAATCAACTCTGTTCTGGAACCTCTCTCACGGTTCTGTGATCATTTTTTACGCCCCCTGGTTCAGAAGACTCCTACCTTTCTGCTCGACACAAGGGATGTCCTCAACATCATCAAGCAGTCTAATGAAACTGGCACTAGTGTGGACGCTCTTATCACCTTGGACGTAGAGGCCCTCTATACTAACATCCCCCAGAGGGCCACCTTGGATGTTGTGGAAGAAGTACTTCGAGCACAAACATGGGTTGCTCCCACACCCATATCTTTCATCATGGAATGTGCCGAGATTGCCCTAACAAAAAATTACTTTCAATTCGAAGACCTCATTTACCAGCAAGTCCAGGGCACATCAATGGGGAGCACCTTCGCTCCCAGCCTGGCATGCCTCTATATGGCGCATTTTGAAGCCAATTACATCCTCACTGAGACTAATATATACAAGGAAAACGTCACCCTTTGGCGACGGTATATTGATGACATTCTCATTTTCTGGAAAAGGGATTTGGACTCCATCCCCCTGTTCGTAGCTTGGTTTAACAGTCTGAACCCCTATCTACGTTTCACGGCCAACTCATCAGTCTACGAACTCCCCTTTCTGGACCTGCTTATTTTCAAAACCCCAACAGGTTTGAATACAAAAACCTACAAAAAACCCACTGATAGCCATAGCCCACTACTTTTCAGTAGTTTCCATCCCAAGGCTCTACGCAATAACTTGCCATATGGACAATACCTCAGACCCCGACGCAATTGTAGTACACTGGAGGATTTCAAAATACAGGCACATGACCTAACAGGCCATTTAACAAGAAGAGAATATCCGAGGGCAATCACGCAAACTGCTTACAAAAGAGCACGAAACACCAACAGGGATGCTTTGCTGACCTCCACAGAAAAAATCAAAACTGATCAAATCACGTGTGTAACCACCTTCACGCCTGAATCTAACTCCATCCAAAGGATTATCAAAAAACATTGGAATTTATTGTCGGTAGGAGACTGGCAAATCCCTAAGCCCCGATTTGCTTTCAAAAGGACTGATAATCTAAAAAACCTACTTATCAGTACCAGACCCAGACCACCTCCACCGTCTAACCAGCGGCTGTGGGGCCTACCACCTGTCACAGGCCATCATCCATGTGGACAATGTACGGCATGTGCTCTAACAAAAGTAAGCAGGAACATCAAACTCTCGGAATCCTTAACTTGGCAACAAAAAACCCATACCAATTGCAACACACGCAACTGTATCTATTTGATTCAGTGCCCATGCGATTTGATGTACGTGGGTATGACGACACGGCCAGTCAAGATCAGAATTTCCGAACACCGGAGCAATATCAGGTGCAAAAAGGCAAACACCAAAATGTGCACCCATTTTTTGGGAAAAAAACACACGGCCAATGACCTCACGTGGACAATTTTGCAGACCTTTCCTGTGATTAATAAGGAGGCCCTGTTCCGAAAGGAACAGCAGTGGATTTTTAGAATCTCCAGTCACACACTCGGCCTTAACGATGATATACCATGGGCCACTCTCAATAAGACATAACCCACTCCATGTATACGGTGTGACCATTTGGTAATAACATCAGTGCAATTTCCTCCTAGTCCGCTTTTCAGAGGCTGTGACCTCACTTCACCAGACGATGTAACACTCTTTGACATGATGTCTTCGAAGATTTTTTCAATGTTTTTTTCAATGTTTTTTTCAATGTTTTCACTCCTTTTTCTCCCTTGGCCTTGACCCACAATGGATAACTCTGTGGCATTCTGACACCATCCATGCGTCTCTTTTGGCCAGACTCTCGATCTATTCCCTTCTGGAATAATTCCCCTGGTGAATCACTCCCCTGATCGTTTAATCATGCAAAACTGATACGCGGACCTATTTACCATTTCTTAGGGATACTTTCCATATGACTGTTATTGTTCCCGCACTGCCCGTGCAATAAAGTTTCCTACACTTCCAAGATGGCCGCGCTAACCCGCGGTCTAGTTGTCGTTTCAGCAGCGAGTGACGACTTCCTTTATTTTGAACACACTTCCGCGTTCTTGTCACGGAAGCCCAAGCCTCGATAGGATCTCGGCTGTGAGCACGCCCTAATTTCGTGAGTACAATGTGACAAATGCCGATACTCCCGTAACGGCAACATGCTGGAGATTAACGACTGCTTTAAAATTATTCTTTTAGGGCGAGCCCCGTTTTTCCGGCTTTGAGGCGAACCCGTACAGCTAATTGCTGTCCCCCAGGGGGTGAGTCTTCCCTCATGGGGTCCCCTCCTCCGTAGCCATTGGCACTTTTATTTCCACCTCTTTCACTACTTGTGAAATTGCCCGCGACCCGGTATTTGAGGGTAGCGATACAAATTGCAATAATTAGTTTAGAGCTTTGGAAACGACAACCCGCCATTGCACTCGGCCTTTCACCTGCCCGACCACTTATGAAATTGCCCGCTACCCGGTATTTGAGGGCAGCGATACAATTTACATAGTTTAGAACCTTGGGAACGACAACCCGCCAGTGCACTCGGCCTTTCACCGGCCCGACCACTTATCGCGGCACCACGCCATAGAGCCCTTCATGAAATAGTCCACAATATTTGGCACATAGGGTTACGTTATAGCAGTATTTAGTCGATAACGGATTCTAGCCTGCACGTTCTCCACCTAAGTAGTCTTTTAAATGGATCACCATGGTAACACTTTCCTAGTCATGTCAACCTTTAACTACACTGCTGCACGGTTCCCTACTGTAGCCAGTCAGCACTAAATTCGAATGCTGAAATTGTTCTTTTATGTTTCTGTGTGTTGTCCTCTTTCTCTTCCCTTTTAGGTTTCGCAACAGTGGGTTCATTCCCCCGTGGGACCCAATGGACGCGCTTGGTGAAGTACCATTTTTACTATCACCTATTATGTAGTAGAGAGAAAAAAAAAAATTTGAGCACTTTTCTCACCTGGTCCTGAAGAATTGCCACCGACCCGTTCTGGGCACACGGCAAGAAACATGTCGACCTTTCTACTTCCCGGGGGAGCATTATAATCCCCTCGGGGGTCACCTATTTTAATTAGGCTGGTATACCACCAGAATAAAATTGTTCCTCGATTGGCAATACCATACCTATTTTAATTCACCTCACCACTACTCACTACACTTGTTGCACCTACCCCCACGCACCCATACGGCTGTCTCTAAAAAGATCTCCGATAAAGAGCCCCTCCGCGGGAGCCCGTCGGGCATTGCAGCGCCGGCCCGACGAGGAGCACAGCCCTATGATGAAGCATGACACCTTGCTAGGTGTGTGAGGGCACTTTATAGAGACTAATCACTCGCTCCCCTTCCCTCCCCTCCCAGAGGAACTGTACTCCTGGTTTTGTTCAGTTAATTTATAACAACTTCCCATTGGGACCAGGTAGGAAAATAAAGTTTAGTATGCCTGAACTCAGTACCTAAAGATGCATCTTTTAGTAGAGGTGATTTTTCAATTCTGTGTTTGAAAATACCACTTTTAGAAAGTAGGGGCCCGATTCACAGAACTAACTTAAGACAAAATCCTAAACTTACTACCATTTTGGTATTCACAGAAGGCACTTACTCATTTTGGTATTCACAGAAGGCACTTACTCATTTCGGTATTCACAGAAGTTAGGAGTCCTAACTTTAGGACTCCTAAATGCCTTCTGTGAATACCGAAAGTCTTAAAATTAGGATTTTTCTCAATTTAGTAGTCCTAAATTTAGGACTCCTAACTTTAGTACTCCTAAATGCCTTCTGTGAATACCGAAAGTCTTAAAATTAGGATTTTTCTCAGTTTAGTAGTAGTATAGTTAGGACTCCTAACTTTAGGACTCCTAAATGCCTTCTGTGAATACCGAAAGTCTTAAAATTAGGATTTTTCTCAATTTAGTAGTCCTAAATTTAGATTTAGGACTACTAAATTGAGAAAAATCCTAATTTTAAGACTTTCGGTATTCA
This sequence comes from Triturus cristatus, assembly GCF_964204655.1. Taxonomy (NCBI): domain Eukaryota; kingdom Metazoa; phylum Chordata; class Amphibia; order Caudata; family Salamandridae; genus Triturus; species Triturus cristatus. Next base: position 334,790,669 of record NC_140588.1, on the reverse strand, counting down.
CAGAAGGCATTTAGGAGTCCTAAAGTTAGGAGTCCTAACTATACTACTACTAAACTGAGAAAAATCCTAATTTTAAGACTTTCAGTATTCACAGAAGGCATTTAGGAGTCCTAAAGTTAGGACTCCTAACTTCTGTGAATACCGAAATGTGTAAGTGCCTTCTGTGAATACCAAAATGAGTAAGTGCCTTCTGTGAATACCAAAATGGTAGTAAGTTTAGGATTTTGTCTTAAGTTAGTTCTGTGAATCGGGCCCTAGGTATTTTCTTGCTTAGCCATCCTGTGTGCCTCTGCTAGGATGTGTATTGACTGTCTGGCTTTGGAGTGACAGGGGCTGTGGATGCGCAGTGGCTCCAGAGACTCTGGATGAGTCAGGGCTGGGCTGAATAGACCTGGGCTGCATTTAGATTAGTTTGAGGGGAATTCCTTGCACCTGGATCGGCCTGGTCTGCTGCAGACAATGCTGTTTCCGCCTCCTGCTGGGAAGTTGGGTCAGAGAGAACCAAACTGGTTTGGACTAAGCACAGACATTGTCTGCCTCAGAGATCAAGAGAATTTGGGGTATAAATATTGGGGTATGAAAATTAAAGTTGTGCTGTTCCTGAATGATCTAGAATTCAGCAATATATAAAGGACAGTAGGCTACAGAGTCAAAGAGATATTGCTGAATTCTAGATTATTCAGGAACAGCACAACTTTAATTTTCATATTGCATTTGGGCAACTGTGCTGGACCTCATGTATAAAAGCCCTTTGTCCCTCTATTTGTGAATATAAATATTGGTGCCCAGACCCCAGAACTTTAGAACTCTTTTGGACTGAGAAGACTGCCAAGAAGAAGAGCTGGAGAAGCTATGAGGAGGAACTACCACTTTGCTGAGTGCTTTGCTGTGTTGGCGTGCAGTGGCTGCTTCTGTCTTGGGCAGTGAAAGGGCTGGACTGAACTTTCTGCAACTTCTTTACTGAGTTTCTCCTAGGGCTTGAGGTAGAGCTTGTCCCCTGTTCCAGAAATCTCAGGAACAGCAAAGACTTCAAGTTCTTCTGCCACCAGCACTGGGGACTGTGTGTTTTGTGCTGCAACAGAAGAAAAAGCAACCTGACGCCATCTGGCTGCCGACTCCATGTCCTGAAGGCATCGCAGAGGGCACCGCCGCATGCCGCGCCGCAACCCTGGTCTCACCGACGACGCCACACGACGCCCCCTCCGAGCCGCTGCTTGCACTGCGACCTGTGGGCACCGCACTTCACACCGCCATACTTCACGCCGCCGCCTTGGTATCCCCGATGACACTGCTCCACGCCTACATCGACGCCGCTGCTTGCACCGTGGTTTGAGGGCACCGCTCGTAAGTTACACGACGCACCGTCCTCATCCCACACCGCAGCCTTGGCCTACCGATGCCAGCGTCATCGACTCCAGTTCGTCAGCAGATGACAGCGCTTTAGCAACGACGACAGCACTGCTTGCACGGTGACCTGCTTGCACCGCATCACTTCACATCACAGCCCTGGTCTCGCGGACGCAGCTGGACGACCATCACAAAGCCTCTGCCTGCACCGTGACTTGAGGGCACCGCACCGCTGCACTACGCACTGCAGTCCCAACGGCTGCCGACGGTGGTGCTCCCGACTTCAACGGCGAGGGGTTCGATCTGCAACGCGTGTGACTTCAAGGGCCCGACGACTCCTGCACCGAACTCCGGAACCGACGCCTGCGGACGCTGGCTCTTCGGGGCTCATCGAGAGGGTGCCGATGCCCTGCATTTCTAAAAGTAGTGTTTTGCGGGTCTTCCCGACCCCATAGGTGGCCCGCGACGCCACGGTCAGCCAGAACTGATTTGTTTTTCATGATGCCATGACAGCCCCAGACGGCGCTATCAACTTCAAGGAACTGTATTTCAAGTTTATTTTTGATTATTAAAGATTTCTGAGAACTGTATGGTGAATTTTTATCGTTTTTAGGTCTCGCCTAGCAGCGCATGCATAGGAAAAAAAGACCTTTTGTAGTCGATTCACTTTTTGCCCTAAAAACGTGCACGCGATGCATTTCTTTCAATGGCAACGCGTGCACGTTTGGCGATTCCCTTGCGGGAGCGAGCTTTGCACCATATGTTTGTAATTAACTTGCAAACACATGGTGCCCCTGGCTCGCTCCCGCAAGGGAAACGATTTGGTTGCTCTTGGCCGCACTCCCCTCAACCCTCCCACTTCTAGCGCGAGGCGCGTTTGCTCTTCTTTCTGCAGCATGAGAGGTACCGCGTACTCTAAAAATGCTGTATTTTTCTCCTGCTGCTCTGTAAAACAGACACTTGTAATAGAAGCTTTCTGAAACCCCGCGGGCAATTGCAAGGCAGAAAAGAAGGTCAGCGGACGCCGCTCATTGTGAAGATGTGACTGCAACCATAACCCACCAATGACAGATGCCCCAGCCCCCTCTCCCTTCCCCCAGAACCAACAAGCCCGAACAGATGCCAGTGCTCTCCAGCGCAACTTTCGGCTAGACGTCTGTGGCATTGAGATGCGGCGAGCGGCACATTGTGATAGGAACCGGGGACGCGCTGGAACCATCAAAGCTGTCAGCAGTTGCTGCCCGGACACTCCATGAAGCCGGACTCCCGAGCCTCAGCCCTCGGTGCATCACGGCCGGCGAGAAGAACAAGGTGAAGTGGAAACAAAAGACAACAAGCCTCAGCACGGAGCGGCAGGACGAATCACAATACTTTATTAAAAATAATGTACCAATCCCTTGGTAACAGAAGCAGCCGGCACGTATTTACGCAATCAGGCTGATAAATATTCAGCCCAACTGGTTGAACTTCCCTGCAATTCCGCTGCGGGGGGAAATGTGGCGGTCAGGCAGGACCCGTGCAGGGGCAAACAAAAGCACGTACATGTCACAGGCGGAGGGCAGTGGGGGACCCAGAGAGTGGGCACAAGCGAAAGGTCATGAAAGCATGTTAACAAGGGCAGCCAATTCTGAGAACATTAGCACTGTCATTATGCTGTTGAGCACAGCTCTCATTACCCACGTTGTGACTCACTGCTTCGTGTGTCAAGCCCTCTCGGATTCTTTGGCAACACTATTTTAAATCCCTTGAAGTGTCGCATCCGACCTGAGACCTATGTCAGAGGAATCTGCGCGCGTGAACTGGGTAAAAATGCCAGCGCACAGAAGAACAATGATATTAATAGTACAATAGGATACATTAATGAGCGCGCGACCACCCTTGTACCCTGCCACTGTGCTGCCTAATTAGGCTCGGCAAGTTCATTTCTCTGTGAAATACCTCTATGGAGCTCTAAAGGCAGCACAATCTAAGCAAAACCTTACTGGGATCCTTTTTATCTTTTCTTTTTGTTTTTTTCAATCTTTGCTTTAATTAACACAAGTATTCACATTTCCATACTTAGAAAAGCCATGTCCTTGTGCTTCCCTAATATTACATAATGCGTTTTTTCCCTGCTTGGATTTCATGTGCACTTGCAGTACAGCACTTCGAAACCTTGGGAAATAGATCATTATATAATAGATCATTCTATAAAGCAAAGTAAACCTTGGCGGTCTCTCAGTGGATTCCCCACAGACTTATCACGATGATGACTCAGAACCGGATGCAAGGCAGCGTTCACATGCTGTTTGTGCACAGAAATAGCACAGTGGAAGGAAAACAAACATCTGGCTGTAGGACAGCGGTATTGCTTTCAGCCGCATTCCTCTATTAAACAACTCTCAAACTCCAAAAAATAAACCACCCATCTGCCCTTAATGTTAAAAGCGTAATGTAATGTAGTGCTATGTACCAATATATCCTGATTTAGGCTGTTAGAGAAGAGATTGCGTCCCTCACATGCCCCCGATACAGTGGCGCGACGTAAATTTAAGTCTCAATGTGATAATGCGCTTCCACGCCTCGTCCGGGGTAGCATGCGCTATATAAATGCACTTACAATGATATTCATTGACCTTTGGATGAATTAGGGCCCTCAAGGGCATGGGGGCCCTCAAAATGAATTGCCCCCCCACCGCACCACAGGGGCCTATGTTACGACCCTGCCCTGAAACAAGGCTGAGAGAGGATATGGAGAAAACGGCCCTCGTAATTTGCAGGATAAATGGATGGTAAATACCGCACATGTTACGCATGGCTAACCTACGCACGTCATTTAGGGGTCCCCAGAGGTCGCAGCTTTGACCCCTGGATTCCCCCTTACGACCTCTGGCACAGACATTGCGACACCTGGCATAAGAGGTCGTTGAAGCAGAGCCAGTAACATGAGGCCTTTATAAACTTTCTTATGCTGCAGCAAAGTTTGGCTGACAGGAATAAACTTAGCAGTGAAACTGACCCTTCAAAGAAACAAAATCTTAGCACCGTTACTAAACTGGGGTCCCTGTTATGAGCTGCTTTGTAGCGTGTTTTGGAGGGGTGCCCTGAAACGCAAATAACAAGCATTGGCATAGCCAATAGGTCTCGCCTTTGGGGCCTTATAAGTATTTAGTTATGCAGCACAATATCCTTCTTGCAACAACATCAACTGTTGCATGGCTAAACACTTATAAGGTCCCAAAGGCGAGAACTGTTGGCTATGCCAATGCTTGTTGGTCTTGTTTTGGTTATATACAAATATTGGATATTTTTCTAGACTGGCGTGGTGTCCTTTTGTAGTGTCTTCACTGTATTAGTGTTGGTTATGTGCAAATGATTTACACACTGCCTCTAAGATACGCCTGACTGCTTGTGCCAAGCTACTAAGGGGGTGAGCAGGGGTTATTTTGGGAGTGTAACTTCCTTATCCTGACTAGAAGGAAGGGTCCCTACTTGGACAAAGGTGCAAACCCCTTGCCAAATAGAGAGCCCCATTTCTAACAGTGCTCCCCTAGCAACTGTCAGTCGCCATCAGCCTAAGGGGAGGACAGCGCAGGACCAGATAGAGCCCCCTCTGAGGGAGGGCAGAAAGAAGCAGAGCGCGGTGTGGCCAAGCTGCGGAAAAAATGGGGAGGGAGCCCTGTGGACGCATTAGGCAGGCTGAAGTCAGGGCACTAAAAGTAAGCACCAATGTGGCCGCTCGCCATCAACCCCCGCCCCCCCTCCAACCCCTATCCGGTACCTCATCATTGTCGCTGACGGGCCCCGGATGGCGCTCCGTGGCTCCTCAGCAAGTCATGGTGGGACCGCACAGACTGTGTCTCCCCAAAAGGCGTGTCCAAGGCAGGCGGCAGACCCTCAGGTGGGCTACGCGTCTGTATCTGAGCGCCGAGGCTCGGGAGCTGCCATCTCACACAGGCCGGCCAGCGTACTTTGAGTCTGAGACAACTGCCACAGGTAGCCCAGGCTGCTACAGCACAGGAGAAAGGCGATGGGGGGATGCTAATCTGTGTCAGGGCGGCAGATGGTGAAGGATTCCCGAGGAGCTCGAGAGCGGACTCAAGGTGCAGCTGCCATCTTCGCCACCGTGGCAATGCCCTCTTGTTTTCACTGTCTTTCAAAGTGATTTATTAAGTGAAGTTAATCTCATTTCTTGCTACGTTCTGAGTCTCTAGCCCACAGTACCTCCCATGAGTAATCCTTGGACTGCTTTGTCTTGCTACTATGAATGTTCAAGTGCTAAACTTAGTTCTTGGGGTTCTGCAGTATGTGGGCCAAAGCCGAAATATCCAGCTGTTACAGTTGGGACCTGATACCGTCTGACTGTCATAGAACCATCCAACCAAAATTTCTCACACATTAAATGAAGCAATGACTCTATTTGGGATCAGTCCAGGGCATTCTTGTATAAAGGCTCAATTAGCTGGGGCTGTACGATGCAAAAACCACATAAAGAGCATATGCGTGTAGAGCTGTTAAGGTTCTCTCCAGCACACTCTATACTAAAACAGTTACTTGTAATGCCAGGTTTCGTTACTCACAATAAAGGCTCCTGCATAGGGCCTCTCTTATCCCCTATTATTCTGAATAAGAATAACCCTGGCTGCAAAGATGTCTGTCCACGGTGCCCTGCTAGAGGCACTGATAATCTTATATAGGATATTGCTGTCCTCTGTAGTGAAGGAGTGCTGGAGTAGGGTCTTGGCTGGGTAAGCATCAGCTGGAACACTATTGGCAATGCTGTGTTGGGGCAATGCCGTGTTAGGGCTGCACCTGAGATACAAGATATAGGACATTGCTCCTTGCGAGGAGATGAACACTTGCTACAGAATAGGGTCCATCTTTTGGCTGCTGGATGCAAGACGTGATTCAGTAGCTATTGGCAGCGGAACTCCCTATGGTGAATGCGAGAACAGATGATCTTACTTCGGTTTGGGATTCTCCCTCTTAAATCTTTAATTTGTAAATGGACAAATGATGTTAATTCTAGTAACTTATGTGACCTTTGCAAAGGGGGAGTTCAAGACTTGATGCACATTTTGTTCGTTTGTCCCAATTCCACAGTAGTAGTCGCCAGAAAGCGATTTTTAAATCCAATTCAAACAAAGTGTAATTCCATGAATTTACAGAGTTTGATTTCCATCCTCAAATCACCCCCAAATGAATTTGTATGCTATAACCTGTTTAAATTGTTTTAAACTTTTTAAAATTTGTATTAACATCAGGGTTTACAAATATTATTAATTACGAATGTAATTTTAATGTTTTATTGAATTATTTGTTGTTCTCAGTAGGGAACTAAATCAAATAAAATAAATTTGTGTTGTGTTTGTGAGAACAGATGACAGGGTCACTGCAGAACTGAGAGATTGGAGGGAAATGAATGAAAAATTAATAAATGATCACATTGACTTCACTCTGTCCCTGTGGTGCACTTCTTTACAGGCAGAAAAGAATGGAATGTTACACTTGTATTGTTGAGCAAACCTGACCCCACACACCAAAGCTATTGCTGAGTGGCATTCTTCCTAGTAACCTCATGTACTGTCTGCGGACAGGTAACCTCAAGCGCGTTGTCTACCTACATATTTCTATCGGTATTGTTGGTGTTGATATAAAACCAATAAAACCTGCTGTGAAAATATAAAATATCCTTGCATTTAATCCAAATGTATGTTTACTGGATCTGATTGTATAGCAATCAAATGAACAGTCTGCTTTCTTTGTACAGTGATCGAATGACCATCAGTTGTATATTGTTATTTTTAGGTCATAAAAAACATGGAAAATATGAATGTGATTATAAGGAAAAATCTAAGGAATGGTGCAATCTTTCCTGAAGACGATCAAGAGCTCGTGCAGGTTTTAAATGACACGTGCTGGTCTTTGAGGATCAGGAACACCACGCCCACGGACAGTGGGGTCTACTGCTGCTACCTGAGGGCGCCGCTGGGGGAAGTAAACCAAAAAACGACCATCGAATTGAAAGTAACTGGTAATGTTCATTTTAATGCTAGACTGTGCATTTCTTTTTAAGTGTTGTTTGGATTTACAAACTGCATGAACCATCCGGTTGTGTTTTTAATGACAGCTAAAACGTATTTTGAAATAAGAATGATTGGTGTCTTTTTATTTAGCCATGGAGGTGGAACTGATCAATACTTAGGACCTCACTTAGAGTTTTATGGCGCAAACACACTGTTGCAAGTCTGTTTAGAGTAGGGGGAAGAAGCAATTTCACACCACTGGAGCATCTGCTGGCTCTACTGATGTAATATTCTGATCTGGTGGCCTGCGTGCCAAGGGACTGCCCAGTCATAAGGATGGTTATCCCGCCCTATTGTGGGAGTGTTGACCATCACTGATTTTCCAGGTGGCCGTGTCAGCTCTGTCTCACATGGTGGACATTGGAGGGGAAAATTGGCTCCATCATTCAGGGAAAAAACTAACTGCTCATCAGGCCTCATGTCCTAACCTCCGCCTAGGCTTCCTCTTCCCTGGCGGACCACAGACGGTCCACCAGTCTAAATGAGGTCCTTGGTCCTAGAATATTGCTTGGATTCTATTGATTGTGACGCTCCTACTGAGGAATATGTACTTTTATAGAAAGGAAAAATCAGCACTCTAAAAGTAATGCTCCAAAATGTTCATTGTCTTTGTGTAAAAAAAAAAAAAATGCCCGCCTATATGCAATTATGGTCAGTGATTTCAGTGTCATCAGTATAGCAACTCATTCAATACATAAGAATACAGAATTCGTTAACCTCATCAAAAATATGTTTTGAAATTTGTAAAGCATGTTGCATTGAAAAGTGATCCAAGTTTTAACAATGTTACTGGGGATTTTTTAAATTTTTTTTAATTTGGGGAACTGAGTTAATCCCAAAAAATATATTCTAAATGCCTATTTTCTTTACCAGTTGTACTTTACTAATTACATCAACATTGTGTGAATTATACTGAACGTGACTTTGGGCCTGGAAGAAAAGGAACCATGAAGAAGTGATGCCAAGCTGTGTAATCAGGTGTTTTCAATTCCATTCCTGTACTTGTTTAGGACTGTAATATACAAAGTACTTCAAATGGTACAGACAGAAGAATGGGGGCAGAAAATGTAAACCACTGAAACAGCATGAAGAAATTGTTAAATTATTGTAAATTGTAAAGAGCTTCAGGCGTAAATGGTACATCTGCCCAAGATATTGCCTGCTGAAGATACTGACTTGAACAAAGTTACAATGGGACAGCAAGAACACAAATTAAGCTCTGTGATGGCCAGGTGAAGGAAAGGGCAATTCTACAGCTACACATAGAACTGCGTAAACGGAGACACCATGCAAACAGAATGTTAGGTAGACCAGAAATAAAGTTCAGGATGAAGGTCGTCTGTCAGCTTTTAAATCCCACACATCCCACCAATCATGCAATAATGAGCAGAGGTTATTGCTAAAACAAATATATTAATAGAGATGGCAAACATTGTTGAAAGTTTACCTTTCTTTCATTCTGACACGGAACCGGATAAAAGCTGGGGGGGCGCATTGCCTCTCATTCTTAGTGGCCCGGTAGGGTGCGCTATTTAACACATAGTTCAGTCCTGCAGAGTGGGGCTTAACTTGTGGCTTTTGGTGTTTACTTTACTAAAATCCAAATGTCTTGTTATTTTCTCAGAGTTTCTCTCAGGCTCAATTTTGCCAGGCTTGATCTGCCAAAATGTAGCTCCTAAGGTCGATAAACTCTGACAAACATAACTGCAGCCCCCGCACAAGCATGTGTTAGCGCAGGAGCCGCAATTGACTGAGCCACGGGTAATGAAGAGTTTGGCCCTTAGTCACAAAGATTTTTAGGTCGAGCCAGGAGCAGCACATGCGCTGCTTGCTCGACTTTTAATAAGGGGGTTTTCAAAGTGCTACCAGAGGTTTTTGCTGGCCTCAAGCTTGCGTGCATGTGCGTGTGAACGTGCACAGCCGCCATCTGTCTTTTCTCCATCACAGGTAATTAAGTAACGCACCCTCTTTCTCACTGTTTGCCAGCAGGCACAGATGTGCCAAACTCTGCTACTGTAGGAGACGCCCGACTGCTGCATGCCAATAGAGGTGAGACTCGCTGGCGCCTCCCCTCCTACACACCTGGCCGCTATCAGAGGTGTCAACTCCTCAACCGGAGGCAAGCGGAGAGCATGACAATACAGCGCGCTGGCGGGGAGGGGCAGCGCATGCAAGGGCCACGCTTCCACGGTAAGACCCCACATCACAGGAAGTTCGGGGTGCTTCACCTGCATCCAGGGGCTGCAGGCACGGGTATGACAGTGAGCGCATGCCTGTCAAATGCACGAAACCCTCCACACCCCTGTTCAGCAGCATCAAACATTTACCTAACCGTGCCCTCGAAGCACACTTTTTTTTTTTAGCAGAAAGCACCTGCTCCTTTGAAGTCCTGGGTGACTCTCCGTGCAATTTTCTCCGTGACTCTTTGAAATTGCAACCGCTTCCGTTTACATTCACATAGTTTGGCATCACTTCGACTATTTGTGCTTACGTCACCGAATGATATGCGTAACTGCAGGCGCCCATTCATTCGCCTTTAAAACTTTTTTTTTTTGCATTTATGTTCTCTGTAATGTCTTCAGTTCCAATTTTCTAGGAATAAGTAGTAGAAACCCTTGCTTAAGCCAGATATACAATTGCAGCGCTCAATTTATTTTTTGTGTGCGTACGCTCGGGTTGGTTTGTTCTATTTATTACTTTATGATTTTTTTCACAGGCAGGAGAAAAATAATAATCACAAAATAAGTAACATTTTAAAAAAGGTCCTTGTTATTGAATGTATTAAAGTAAATGTTTTAGCGAATATAGGTTTAATTATAATTTTATATGTTTTATAGTTGATGGTTAAGAGGGGGCATATCGATGTTTTTGTGGGTATTAAACTGCCTAATAAACTATAATGTTGAAATTAGAATACGCAGAGGGGAACTAAATGTCATCATTACACGTGTCAATCATTTCCTGCCGTGGTATTACAGTCTGTTTAAGAGATGCGTGAAACCATGTTTTCTGTACAGAATTAACAGCAATGTTTTATTTCTGTTTACAAACGCTTACAGACTGTCATCCTTTGTTCAAAGCGAAATCATTTTGTCAGCTGCCTGGGGCTTCTTATCTCTGTGTCCTGGCAGGCGAGGGCAGGTTTTCCAGCAGAAATATAAGGCTTGTTTGAGAGCAGTGACAGCAGATCCGGTGTGATTGAATGCTGCAAACACAGCGAGCGAGGACACATTTTTGCTGTATCACTGGACTGTGCTTTCCAGGCCTTTCTGTACTCACCTCAGCAGGTTAATGCGCATGCTGCAGCGACTCAACGCTAGCCTTTAGGTCGTGGGTTATATTAAATGCATGCATCCGTTATTAGCACTATGTTAAAAGGACAGTTATTGTTATATGTTGCCGCCTCCTGGCATTACTTCCAGACTCACATTAATGGCGGCTGTTTACTTCCACCTAGATTTTCATCCCCTGCTTAGAGGTATTTGTATAGTGTATACACACATGCTGGCTATGCGCTCCCCCACACACAGTGGAGAGACCAGTATTACAATCGCAGCTTCCTTTCAAAATCTCTTAAATTTGGTAATCGCCCGACTCCATCTTTGCATGCTTCAGGTCGACTGAAACACACAGGCAGCCTGTAAAATGAAACCATGTGTCCCACAGCAAGCGTGACTACACAGAAAATAAGACAGACCAGTGAAATGCAACCTAGCACTGCGAGTAAATGTTTTGTAATGACATTTGCGCCACATCAAAATAGCAAAAAATACATTTGCGGAGGAGGAGCCTAGCGCGCAACCAAGATGGCCGCGTAGGTGCGAGGCTCCCGCGGACCTCCGCGACCTCCTGAATTAATCCTGGCGATATCCTGTCCTTGTTGAGGGGACTGTGTCGGGGAACCCGAGCTGAGGCGCCACCCGTTTTTTGGGCTCGAATCGGACCCCGAACACCGGTGGGAGCATCGATCGAAGGTTGCGGCCTTCTCCTCGCCGGCCCCCCGGATTGGAGTAGTGGGGCGATCCGGGGACAAAGTGAATAACAGCGGCGAGCGGGGCTGGGCGACTCGCGTACCCCGCACTTTCACTTCCGCTTTTGCGCCCTCCTTGCTTCAAGCGGGGTCGGGCTGCGGAGCGGGGTGCGGTGGTGTGGTCTTGTCCAGGTGCCCGGCTGACCCGCCGGCGGTGGGTTGACCCGCGGCCCGGTGGTCGCCCCCGCCCCCCCCCTGACACCCGTGATTTGGTGTGGCGGCCCGTTTGGAGATCTTGGCACGACGGTGGAAGGGCCAGCATGTCCACCAAACAAGATGGCGACCGGGCGAAGATGAAGACAACCCGCCGTGGCACGGCGCACCAGGCCAATAGTATGGATCGCTACACGCTCCAGAAGGGTTCTCCGGAGACATCGCGGTCATCCCCGGTGGGCCCGACAGAGGCATCTGCCCATCCGGTGGATCTGACCCTCCGGGACGTCATGGGCGCCATCGCAGAGATGAAGGCCTCAGTGGACCAGCGTTTCGATACCTTGGCGCAAAAAATTGACTCGGTCCTGGTGGATGTGGGCCTTGTGAGGGCAGACTTGTCAAAAACAAACGACCGAGTCGACTCCCTGGCCCACACCACAACGAGCCTCACGACGGACGTGGTGGCCCTCCAGAAGGAGGTGCGCCGGCTTGGCCAGGCGAGCGCCCTGATGGACCGGCGACTGGAGGATTCCGAGGGTCGGGCCCGGAGGAATAATGTCCGTATTATTGGTGTGCCGGAGGGCCGAGAGGCGGAGGCGGCAGATCTCTTCGTGGAAGAATTGATCCTGACCCATCTCCAGCCACGGGGGCTGAGTAAGCTTTTTGCGGTGGAGCGTGCCCACCGAGTCCCCGGGGGCCGCCCTAAGACCGGTGCCCCGCCGCGGCCTCTTATTGCCCGGATTTTTAATTTTCGGGACAGAGATGCCATCCTCCAGACCTCCAGGCAACAGGGACCGGTCAGGCTGGACAACATGGATGTACACTTCTACCCAGACTTTACTCCGGCGGTCCAGAAGCAGAGACAGAGCTTTCTTGGTATTAAACGTCGCCTAAGGGACCTAAACCTCAAGTACTCAATGCTCTTTCCGGCTAAGCTGAGGGTGGAGGTGGATGGCCGTACGCACTTCTTCGACCGGCCCGAGGCGGCTGGGGACTGGTTAGACACTTTGCCTGGAGATCGGGGCGGGGGGGGCGCGGCTGGCGAGGAGGGCCCGCCGGATCAGAATTGAGGGGTGACTGTATAGGCCTTGCTCTGGATGTTGTTCCTTTACCATATATTGCTTTCGTATGTTCCCCTCCCATGGAGGTCGGGTGGGGTCTGCTGGGGGCTTCCCTCCTCCTCGGGGGACTAGTTAGTACTTAGCTATGGGGCGACAGGCACACTGCACTTTGGGGGGGCTGTCTGGGCTCATGCAGGGGTGCAGGGAGGGGGGAGTTCTGTTGGGACCGGGGGGTGGGGGGGGTGTGTTGTTTGTTAGCACCGCAAGGCAAACCCGCAACTGTTTTGTTGTTTTTAAGATGCTCGGTGGGGGACGACCGATTGTTTCGACGTATGATGGGGGGTAGGGATTTGACTGTGTTGTCATGGAATGTTAATGGCCTGGGGGATAGGATTAAGCGTGGTGTGGTCCTGCAGTATTTAAAACGTATTTCACCAGATGTTGTCTTCCTGCAGGAGACGCACCTTATAGGTAACACCTTTCATGCAATGAATCGGCGGGGATATCGTTTGGCGGCCCACTCCGGCTTCACTTCGGGCTCGCGGGGGGTGGGTATTATGGTCAAGAACTCGCACCCGTTGGAGATTGACGAGGTGCGCCATGATGAGAGGGGACGCTACACTGTTCTGGTGGGACGAATGGAGGGTAGAGTGTTTATCTTTATATCAGTGTACGTCCCGCCTGGGTTACAAGCCACTACATTTGCGGACCTGGGGCGCCTCCTTCTGGACCTTCCGAGTGGCCTGTTGGTGGTTGGGGGGGACTTTAATGCGGTTGCCTCTGGGTCTATGGATCGCCATCCCCCTAGGGACCTCCCCCGGGCACAGGCGTGGCTGCCCGGCCTTTTAGACACGCTGGGCCTGGTGGATTGCTGGCGCTTAAAGCATCCCGTATTGCAACAGTACACCTTCCACTCGGGGGCCCATGGTAGCCTCTCGCGGCTTGATTACATTCTTGTCCCGGCGGCCCATGCAGGGAGGGTGGGGGAGGTGCGCCATTTGGCACGGGGTATCTCAGACCACTCCCCATTGTTGTTGCATTTCGATGTCTTCCCGAGGGGGGATGGCGGGGTGGCCCCGATCAATGCATGGTATTTGCGCGACCCCACCATTCGTGCCGACTTGATCAAATCCTTACAGCGCTATTTCGATGAGAATGTGGGGTCGGTCCCGTCTGCCATCTCCCTGTGGGAGGCTTTCAAGGTGGTTCTTAGAGGGGAGGCCCTCTCCTTTATTTCCAATGCCCGGCGGCGCGAGCGGGAGGAGGTGACCCGGGTTGAGGCCGAGATTGCAGAACTGGAGGGTGACCTGGGGAGCGGGGTAACAGACGCCAAGTTGCATGTTTTGCATTTAAAGCAAGCGGCCTATCGGGCCCTCGTCACGGAGGCGGCCAGGGGCCTCAGTAGAGAGCAGCAGGGGCGATTGTATGACGTGGGTGACAAGGCTGGCAAATTGATTGCGTGGTTGGACAAGAGGGAGAGAGCGAGCCGCGTGGTGCCTTTGATTGAGAGCGTGGATGGTGTGTGTGTCACTGAGCCGGAAGCCATTGTCTCCTGCTTCGCGGATTATTTCCGCGAAGTCTACTCCCCGGTTTCTCCCTGCTCGGAGGAAGATTCCCATGCCTTGCTTCGGGACATCGCGCTGCCCTCCCTTACGGTGGAGGACAGGGATTCGCTGGACGCCCCTCCCACCTCGGACGAAATTGCCTCGGCTATTCGCTCGGTTGCATCCGGCAAGGCCATGGGCCCCAATGGTATTCCCATTGAGCTATACAAGCTACGCCCGGATGTGTTGGCGCCCCACCTGCGCGCGATGTTCCTTGCGGCCCACTCGCAGGGCTCCCTCCCGCCGGACCAGCGTCTGGCTACAATTGTGGTGATCCACAAGGAGGGGAAGCCCCGTGAACGGGTCACATCCTATAGGCCGATTTCGCTTTTGAACGCGGAGCCCAAAATCCTCGCCAAGGTGTTGGCCAACCGGTTGGTTGGCGTGGTGGGCGATTTGGTCCACCAAGACCAATCGGGCTTTATACCACACCGCAACACGGCGCTTAATCTGCGGCGCTTACACGGGGTGCTCGCGCGTGTCCCATTTGTGCGGGAGCCGGCCATCTTGGCGTCCGTGGACGCCACCATGGCGTTTGATACGCTTGAATGGCCATATATCTGGGCGATGCTGGCGAAGTTTGGGTTCGGCCCGGGTTTCGTCAGCTGGGTCAAATTGCTATATTCGGGCCCGTTGGCGCAGGTGGTGGTGAATGGGCGAGTATCGGCCCCATTCGCGCTGGGGCGGGGCACGCGACAGGGTTGTCCCCTGTCGCCTCTCCTGTTCGCCCTGGCCCTGGAGCCCCTGGCGGAGTGGCTGCGGTGGCACCCTTCTATCCGTGGTCTCCGCTGGACCCCCGAGCATGAGGACCGCGTGTCCCTCTACGCTGACGATATCCTTTTGTATCTCGCCTCCCCGCGCAAATCACTGATCGTCCTGGTTGATGTTTTGCGTTCCTTCGGTCGCAACTCAGGCCTGGTCATCAACTGGGCGAAATCCTGTGTCTATGTGCTTTCCGGGGAGGCTCCGGTCCTGCCACGGGACTGTCCGATCCAGATTGCCTCCCAGGGTTTCCGTTACCTGGGTATATATATCACTCTTGACCCGGAGGCCCGCTATGAGCGGAACTTGCTGCCCCCCCTCCAGCGTTTGAGGGAGGACGTGGTGCGCTGGCGGCGTCTGCCGCTCTCGCCGCTCGGCCGAGCGGCCTTATTTAAAATGATGTCCCTGCCGCGCTTCCTCTACGCCCTCCAGAATACCATGGACTTGGTCCCGGCACGCTACTTTCGTGAGGTGGAGGGCCTCCAGCGGCGCCTGTTCTGGGACGGGAGGCCGCGTATTGCTCTGGCTAAATTGACGCTCCCGTGGTACGATGGAGGGGTCGCCCTCCCGGACATTAAACGGTATTACTGGGCCTCCCAACTAGCTGCAATTAATCATGGCCTTTACGGGCCCGCCTTGAACCCGGCATTTGAGATGGACAAGATGCTCCTGCCCGGTGGCGATTACAATCGAGCGCTCTACTCTGGCGCGCCCGACTCCCGTCTGACGGGACCGACGCGTGTCATGGTGCGTGTCTGGCACGCGGCTAATGCAGCTATGGGGTGGAAGGACCGTTTGACCCGGGCGTCTCCGCTGTATGCATCTGAGAGGTTGGGCTCCCTGTGGACGTCGAAGGGCTTCGAGAAGTGGGACACGATCGGAATCAGCACGGTGGGAGATCTCTGGACGAGGGGGGGATTCAAAACTTTTGAGACGCTGTAGGCGGAGTTTCAGCTGCAGGGCAGTGAGTACTTTCGGTACCTACAGGTCCGCCATGCGCTGGGCTCCGTCTTCCCGGATGTTGCATCCATTCCGGAGTCTTCCCCCCTGGAGGACAGAGTGCTAGATGGCCATGTCCCGGACAGCACGATCTCCCTCATATACAAAAAATTGATTAACGATAGATCGTGCCTGCTGACTAGTCTCCGCGAGGCTTGGGTTGCCGACGGGCTGGAGCTGGACGACGAGGATTGGATTTCCGCGGTGGCCTCTCCGAAAGAGGTGGCCATCCCGGCTCGCCTTCGTTTCGTCCAGCTCAAGATCCTTCACCGGGTCTACGTGACGGGGCCAAGGCTTCTACGTATGGGTTTTGCCGGTGACGGAATGTGTAAGCGTGGCTGTGGTGCGTTGGCGACTTTCATGCATATACTGTGGGAGTGCCCGAAGGTGGAGCGATTCTGGCGTGGTGTGCATGAGGTTCTACGAGTGGTTACGCGTGTCGCGCTGCTGCCTGAAGCGAGGAGATGCTTGCTGAATGTCTGGGAACCAAATGACTATTCGGCCCCGCAGACGCGGTGGGTGACTCTGGGATACATGATAGCTAAGCGTGATATTGCTCAATTGTGGGGATCCCAGAGGCCCCCTGCGGTGTCGGCCTGGAAAGAGCATATGGATTGGTGTATGTTTCGTGAAAAGGTGGTGTATGTGGCGAGGGGTAAGCCTGGGGCGTGGATGAAACTCTGGGGCCCCTGGAACGCCTACCGCGGGGGTATTTGTGAGCCGCCACTGCTACCGGCTGCCTCGCCTGCTCCGTCTCCCTAGATGGCCCCCCTCCCTCGGCCGCGGGCGCGCGGTCCCCCAGTCCCTGATCTACTCCCGTCCCCCTCTTCAGAGTTTTGCTGCTGGTTTGGATCCCCCACTTATGGAGCACGTGTTGTCACTTTGGATCGCGGGTTGCCTTGCGGTTGTGGTTTTTTGATGTTGTGTTGTTTTAAGAAAATGGAACCGTACTGTGGGCATGGAGCTGTGAGGCCTGCACCATTGATTACTCCTGTTTTCCTACTGTGCACCGCTGAGAGACTTTTTGCTGTATGTATGTAATATGCTTTTGATGCTCTAGCGGCCGGCCGTGTGGTTGTAGGCCCATACCTGTAACTTTTATAAACTGCAATAAACGGTTTCAAAAAAAAAAAAAAAAAAAAATACATTTGCACCAACTGACCACGACAAAAACAGCATTTTGAACTGGCTAGACGGTGATCATTTTACTGCAAATTTTGGCATCAAAGGCGATGGCACCCATGAAGGAAATCAAATGGCCGCTGGTTTTGGATAAGAACGATACACTTAGGGCCTGATTATGAGTTTGGCGGTGCAGCAGCGGGTCGGCCCTACCACAGCACCGCCAAACCCATGTTCGGGCCGCTTGCCAGATTCCGACTATTTCTCGTGTCTGGCGGGCTTATTTTTTTAACGATCCCACGGCGGTGCTCTGAAAATGAGCACCGCTATGGGTACGTCAAAAACAGTTCCTGTACCGCATGGACTGTAAAGTCCATGCTCTGCAGGAACTGTAGTGCATGCACATAGGGGGGCATATGTTGTGCTCCCCTGCATGCACCCCAGGGTGCAGAGGCACTTTTGTTTCCTCTCTGCCACAGTTTTAGTGGAGGAGGAACTGCCATGAAAACCATCCGGAGATGAAACTCGTAATATGCTTGGCAGAACCTCGGCAGCCCCACCAAGCATATTGCGGACTGCTGCAATACTGCCAGGGAATGGCAGGTGCAGCGGGGCAAAGGCGGTCTGACCGCCCGAATTGTAATAGGGCGGTCGGAAGACCACCACTGTCACGCCCCCATGAGTTGGCGGTCCTCGGACCGCCAGACTCAGCAGTAAAATGTGTCAAAAGCAGCACATTGATTCACTGACACGTCAATGGGGTTCAAATCAGCCATGTTATGAACACAGCAGTGCAGGCTTAATTTGTGGCCAACACCTGTTCCTGAGCGTGACATCGAAGCCAGTCAGCTCCAAAAATAGGCTGCTAATTGGTTGATAAACATGGCCATGCATTTGTACCATCACGACCATGCTGATCTGAAGACAGACATGCCTGTCCTTTCCTTTATCCACTGTCTGACCTGTGAGCTGTCGGTGTACAATGAGCGCAGGTTTCACCACATGCCCTCACCTCTGGGGACGTGCTAGCTCTGTAGTAATTTTTAACACACTCTAAATATCAAACAAGTAAGATAAAAGGATAATGTTAGCATTCTGCTGCAAAAAACGCTACTCATTTGAACCGTTTAACACACTGAAGACTTCTATGTTATGCAGGTATCGGTGCTGCCCAGATGCTGTGAACACATATTGGCTGAATGGCTGATGGAGTGGGGTCCAGAAGGCGGCACAATGACCTTGTGCCAATGGCGTGAAATGTGGAACCCTTAGGGGCCGATTCCGATCCGGGTCGGAAGGGCACAGAACGCGATCCGGCCGAAAAAACTACGAGCCATACGCGTGTTTTCCGCCCGACTCGTTCAGCTGTATGAGCGAGCAAGTACGATACGAGCTACATGAAATTCACCGACCGAGTCGTTTCCGGGTCCGAACCGCTCCGTACGTCTCTGTCGTAAGCTAACCGTGACGTGCAATGGATGCGATTCCCGACCGAGCCAGTACAATGCACGCGTCGGAGAGCCTGTGCGAGCCGGAGTGTCTGGCTCGCAAATCGTCTGGGTGGTTGCCTTTGGGGGTCCGCGTCGGACACCCTGTCACCCGCAGCCCTACGACTCGGACACAGGGGGAGACCCAAGGGTCCCCCCAACACAGGCATGTACGGTGCGGATGGCACGACGCGTACCCACTGTAGGGGGCGCCCTTGCGTGAGACGTACCCATTCAGTCAATGGGAGCCCATGTACGCGTCGTATGACCGGCTCCCATTGACTTCTATGGGAGACCGACCAAACCGAGTCCGGCAGCATACGGCCGCATCGTACTCGCTCGGTCGGACTGCAGGACTCCGGCTTGGTCGGAGTGCTTTCCGACCCGAAACGGAATCGGCACCTAAGTATACAGGGCTCATGTGCTATAATCTGTTCCTTAAATTGAAAACATTCTGGAACCCCACTGTCCTCTTTTTCCCACAACACATATCATGGACCTAAGCAGAGACAGTCCAAATCTGAGGTGAAGTGTGTGAAATTCTTCAGAAATGTTTTCTTATTTTTGTGGGAAAAGAAGGAAGAATCTGCACGAATCACTATGAAAAATAATATTATTGTTTTGTAGATCAGTGTCAAAAATAATGATTAAAGTAGGCCAATCTGTACTCACCATATTTATTTGTAACCTTTATCAGTTTTTAGAAGACAAGCTAACTGAAGTATATAGAGTTTCTGTCTCTGCATACACCCTTCCATGGCTACCCATTGCTTATCCAAGCATGCAACCCTGCTGAGCGCCTATTAAAATTAATGAATGTCTCAGTAAGTGCTGCAGTTTTGCTGGTCAATGTTAATAGCTGCCCCTCCCCCTGCTCTGTCTCTATTGCCCCAGCACTTCCTCCTTCCTCTCTACATGCACTCCCTCTGTTTCTTAATACACACAGAGATAGAAAGCTTCAAAATATGCAGACATGTATCAAATTGTATTTAGAATGCGTGAGGAACTACAAAAATAGCTTTTTCATAGAAAAATGCCTGCCACGGGTAAGGCATAGACACAAGACCACAAGCCAAAGCACAGATAGATGTCCAAAAAGATGTAAGTCTAGGTAACAAAGTGAAAACAAGCATTGGCATAGCCAATAGGTCTCGCTTTTGGGACTTTATATAAGTGTTTAGCCATGCAACAGTTGATGTTGTTGCACCAAGGATATTGTGCTGCATAACTAAATACTTATAAGGTCCCAAAAGCAAGACCTATTGGCTATGCCAATGCTTGTTCTGTGTGTGGGTATGACAAGGGCCTCACTTAGAGTTTAGTTGCTCAGGTGGAATGGCATAAACTATTTGCCCTTCAGCTCTGCTAAACAAGCTAATCTGCGCTGTTTACAGTCGTGAAACCGCTGGGTTACTGTTAGCAGAGCCTCCCCTGTCTCTGTCGACATTAACCCCTGACCCAGGAGTCTGTCTGCCACAGGACTGCTGGTTCATAGTGACTGTCTCCCTCCCACCCCCTTCCAGGGCATGACTACCGTCACTCATTGTTTTCACCAGGAAAATGTTAAATTGCCACCATGTAGAGGGTAAACGCTCCCTAAATATAAGGGCTGTTAAATTTTGTGCAGACAAAACTAACTTCAGCTTTGGGAGTTTGTTTTCTGTGAACAAAATAGTTTTCTAAGCATCACTTTAAACATGGCACCCACTCGTAAATCTTCAGTGCTGTGAAGAAAGCTACAATGGTAGTGGCTTTCTTCTCAGCATAGAGATCCCTGCCAGATACGTAGGGATCTCTAAATATGGTGGGCGGTCTTCCTGCATGGTGGCGGCAGTGCCAGGATCTAAATATGGGCCATAGGCATCCATTGTGAGATGCTGGAACTGTATCCCTATGTGGTCCAGTCTTTCCGCACCCAAAATATCTGTGACCATAAGCACTTGACCAGTTTTACAAGGTGCGGATCTGTGGCAGGGGCTATAGGGCAGAGATACACAGCACATCCCCTGCTCACCCACTTAGGCATAATGAGGGGAGCAGACAGTATTCCCCCAGATAGCCTACAGCCTCCCCACCCCCAAATGCTCTCCTGCTATGTATTACAGAATCCCCGATCCCACCTGCCACCTCCACCAATATTTGCCGCCGGTACCTTGCATCTGGTGAATATTTGCATTAAAGACCTTAGAAACAATGAAAACCTGCATAAATGACCCATTAATCCCAGATCCAATAGGTTATCTGTGGACTTTAACTTGTGATGCCTGTAATTTCATGGGGAGATAATAAGGAACTTGTAATTGAGGTTTATTCTTGACTTATGGCTCACACCTACATTTCCTGGAGAAACCCACAACTCTGGGACTAAAGGTTCATGGAAGGGCCTAGGGTGTTTGATTACACAGATACCATTTGATCAGATGTTTCTATCTAATCCGTGGTTACTGGTGTTCAGTAACATATTGACACCACAATTAAAGGTTTCTAAAGAATCACCTTATGATTCAAGACCAGTGAAGAACTAGAATTTATACCCCTATTGGGAATGATAGTCACCTTTCTGAGATGATAATATGCATGCACAAACTTTTAGTTTCAATAACTAATCTGTTAAAAAAACACTAATGGGTAATGATCGTCTAATAAATCTTCTAATGGTGACCTTAAAATAACTTGAGTAGAAATATGATGGAGTCCAGAAAGGAAAGCAAAATGAAAGTACTTTTGGTATAGTATATGTTACTTCCAAATGAAAGCGAGCATCTAGGCTTTTCAAAAAGAGCAATAGAAGTAGCAGGACCAAGAAATGTAAATAGAGCCTCTGACTCTGAAGCAAAAAAGCTCAGGCCCAGGAAAAGATTTTAACTCGTAATTTAGTTTTATTGAGGAAAGGTGGTGTTATGCTCATTGAATGGTGACTTTAGAACTGATTAATTCAAGTTGCTTGTCAAGGAAGACTTCTTGCAAGTACAGAAATGCAGAGCACTAAAAACCTGGGATCATAAGGTAGTAAGTGTTCAATTTTTCACTGGATAAAGATATACTTGGTACGAAACAATATAGAATAAAACAAGAGAATCAAGAAGGACAAGGCAATAGGAATCTGTACAAGGTATTAAAGAAGAGAATGTATCCGCTGTAAAGTGGCGAGCGCAAGGTAAGTGCTTTTATGTATTTATTTATTTTACATTCCCTATCCTGTCATATGTCACTTTCACCCCCCAACCTATGGCCCACCCCGCCTCACCACCCCAACGGGCTTACATGCACAGGCCGCCACTGATCTCCTGACCACTGCACAGTGAAGTTAATAAAACTGGCTGCTTATATGGTCATGCCTACTTTAATGGATCTTTGCAACATTTCACTGAATAGGGCAGTAAATACAGGAAAATGCAAAAGGACTTTCATGGTGCTATTTAAAACGGACTAATGCAGATCCTAATACATTTAGTTATTATCAGCCTCTCTCACATCTTCCTTATTCATCGAAAATTCTACTTTGGGTTGTTCACATTTCCCGAGGATAAAAAATCTTGGCATTTGCTAATGCATGGTTTTGACTTCTTCATAGGATCGATTCAGTTTTAGTCTCAGTCCTAGATCATTTATGGATGATGTTGAACAAAGGTGGCATTGGGACATTGGTCCTTCTTGACACTGTTTTTCACTTCATACTTTTGGAAAGATTATTCTTGTTGAGGCTTCATTGTACTGACCCCTTTCTTTGATGTTCGCGTTCAGGCCTTAGTAACTTATCTCCCTCAAAATGTATCCAGGCTAAATTTGTGTCTTTTTGTTCCTGCTTGTTGTAGGTTCTAAAAGTACCCAGGGCAACCTCCAAAGGGTACCAATTAAATAGGCATAACGTAGAAGTTTTTTTTTGAAGGAGTGGAAATGGGGAAAACTGCTGTGCAAGAAAGTGTATGTTTTTCCACAAATGACATGGACAAAAAGTCTGATGTGCAAAGATCACCCTCTTCGCGGCTTCCAGGAACAGGCAGAGTTGTTAAAAAAACTTTTTTTCACCATAAGTTTGCCAATTTTATAAGTGATAGTTGATTTTTCCTATGTTTATGGTTTCTACCTACTCACAGTTTGTAGTAGCAACAGGTGTGAAACCCACAAAGCTATACATATCTAAAAAGGAAACGCATTTCTGAATTCAGCAAGGGATCATTAGTGTAGGTCGCTCATGGTTTTACCAAAAAACACTGATGGTAGAAATTAAATAACTAATCAAAATAAGTAGGAAAAATACAAAAAAGTGAAGTTTTCATCGGTCATTTGTTTGCCTCAATAGCTCATGTGCAAAGGTAATATACTGTTATGTCTGTTAGACTCTTCTGCTCTTCTGATCAGAGGGATATATATTGTTTGCTGGTTATCCAAAACACGAAATATCCAGAGCCAACAACAGAGCTGCAGCTTATAATTATTTTTTATTGTATACCAACAATGCATCAATTCATATGGGAAAATCTAATAAATGAAAGATGGGTATGATGGATACCTATGCATTTTTTAAATGTGCCCAAGATAATAAGTTTAGGAATAGTGGTTGTTTGTACAACTCTAAATTTGGGGTTACCCATATCATCACGTGATTCAGACAGCATTTTGCAAAACGTGTTCTTTGTTTCATGTGACAGCGAAGCAAACTTTATTGGTTTTTGTAAAACAAAAGACTAATGGCCCTGACATCCCTGGGAGTTTTTCCCTGTATGTGAGGGTTATTTTTATTGTTATCTGTTTAGAACTACCAGGGTTCTCTTGGAGATTCCGAATTGAAAAAAAAGTAAATCAGACCGTCTGTTCTTAATAAGGCAGATGGTCTGATGCACTTACACCGACAGCCCCAACTCTTTTGGGCCATCGGTGTAAGCTTGACACAGCCGTGGGACACATGACGGTCCACTCAATTCTAACCGTAGCAGGCAATCCGTCAATGTGGTGGACTGGGTACTATAACACAAATGTGGTAGATTGTCCTGTCTGCCAAACTGTAAATCAGGCGCCCTATTCTTAAATATTGTGGGGGAAGACTTTGCTAGAAGCCTTGTGTACTTACCGCAAAACAAACAAGATGATGGACGGAATTTTGCACATTGGCAAAACATTCACCCCCAGTCACAGATCTGGGTTTAATCCATCGTTATTTTGCTCACCACGCCACCCCAGTTCAGACATGGCCATATGCAAATCAGTCTTGACCCTGTGCCTCATGGGAACAGTCCAGCCCGAACTGCCAAGCCATGTCTTCCCTGGACCGGAATCAAGCATCCTAGGACCGGTTTCGGGGTTTCACCCCTCTTCAGCCAGGATAGCTTGACTCCAGTGGCGTAGTGAGCACGGGACCCACGTCTGGGCATACCCTTCCCACATAGGGCAAACAGCAAAACACACAAGATGATGGACGAAATGTTGCACATTGGCAAAACATTTACCCCCGTCAAAGATCTGGGTTTAATCCATCGTTATTTTGCTCACCACGCCACCCCAGTTCTGATATGGCCATATGCAAATCAGTCTTGACCCTGTGCCTCATGGGAACAGTCTAGCCCGAACTGCCAAGTCATGTCTTCCCTGGACCGGAATCAAGCATCCTTGGACCGGTTTCGGGGTTTCACCCCTCTTCAGCCAGGATAGCTTGACTCCAGTAGCGTAGTAAGCACGGAACCTACGTCTGGGCATACCCTTCCCACATAGGGCGAACAGCAAAACACTCAAGATGATGGACGGAATGTTGCACATTGGCAAAACATTCACCCCCAGTCACAGATGTGGGTTTAATACATCGTTATTTTGCTCACCACGCCACCCCAGTTCAGACATGGCCATATGCAAATCAGTCTTGACCCTGTGCGTCATGGGAACAGTCCAGCCTGAACTGCCAAGCCATGTCTTCCTTGGACCGGAATCAAGCATCCTAGGACCGGTTTCGAGGTTTCACCCCTCTTCAGCCAGCCATTGGGCACAGGGTCAAGACTGTAAGCTATCCTGGCTGAAGAGGGGTGAAACCCCGAAACCAGTCCTAGGATGCTTGTTTCCAGTCCAGAGAGGACCTGGCCTGGCAGTTCGGGCTGGACAGTTCCCATTGGGCACAGGGTCAAGACTGATTTGCATATGGCTGGGTCCAAACTGGAATGGCATGGTGAGCAAAAAAACGATGGATTTAGGCCCAGATCTCTGTACTGGGGTGAATGTATGACATTGTTCTGCATTCTGTCCATCAATAGTTCTTTTTAGGTCTCCACCTTGCTATCGCGTAAGCGATCGCAAAGCGAGACTATAGAAAGCGGGTTTGAAAAGTGCTCCCAAAAAGCGGATTGCATGGCTAGCACGCGCACAATCACGCGCATCGTGCCACCATGCAATCCGCCTTTTGGGAGCAGTTCAAAGGGTCCGCTCCCCCGCCCCCAAGCGCGCGGGAGCACTTCAAAGGGTCCGCTCCCCCACCCCCAAGCGCGCGCGCGCCACGCTCCGCCGGGCTTGTTACTTTTGAATTTATACACCGTGTTGTCGACTGCAGTAAGACATTCACTCTCTTCCGCTTCCTCTTAAATCCTCTTCATTATCTGGAGCCGCTCCCAAACTCTTCCTCACTCTGCCAATTCTGATCACGCCATCAGTATTACTACGTACTATTTTTACCACAAGTTGCTCAGCAGCTTCCGGTCACAGACGTCACTCGCAGCGGCAGCTGGCTGTCACTCGGAAGGGCTACCAGCACCCTCAGCTGCCTGTCAGCATTTACCTGAGAGCTCTGTGCAGCTTCCTCTGTTCTGTTAGCCAATTAAACAACTGTTTGCACTTGTATGGAACCCGCTTCAAAGCCACGACCTCTTGCCTGCTTTACTCTCTATAGGCGCTTGGGCACTGCGCCCTCTAACAGCTGTGTTTTAAATAGCGCCGTGTCAACAGTGTGAGGAGACGGGCTTCCACCCCTGCGGAGAGAGATGCAGGCCCAAGGTCCAGCACACAAAACACTTAACACACGGGGCGCTTTCATCTGGCTGAACACTACAGGGCAGAAGTGATGAAACATTAGAAGATCGGAGATGGGTCCTCCAGTGCTAAAGGGAGCACACAACAGATGATAAAAGGACGACCCCTACTACAAACAGCGACGCCTTCTCCTCCATCTCTACCTGTTGTAATAGTAACATTCTGTCATGATGGCATCAATGGGGTGGAGGGATTCTGACAGCTTTAGCATGCTATTTTTTGCTGCAGTTTTATATAGCGCAAACTCAACCCGAAGAGTTTGGAGCGCTTTACATGAACAACAGTTACGTTTCACAAGGATAAATTCATTTTTGAATAGGCGCAGGGAGATTAAGTGATTTGCCCAAAATCACAGGACGTTAAGCCTTCCCCCGATATTGGAACCTTCCCCATGTCCAATGTCGGCAGCTCTGACCATCTGAAAGAAACACGTTAGTTAGATTCCTCACCTTAGAATATCCCCAGGCGTCAGACTGGATCCGGAAGATTTTTCGTCAGCAATACCCCTTGCGCATCGCTAGGCGTCGTCTGCGGCTCCGCGTCTGTTGTCGGCGTCGTGCGCCGGAATGACGTCGTCGGAGTACTTAGACGCCGCCCTCGCGCGCTGACGTCAGTTCTTCTTTTTTCCGCGCCAGTAAGCGCAGATCCGGGAGAGCTACCCCTTTTAGTCTTTTTGACTAAGTTTTTTGATCCTTTTTGATCTTGTCTCGACTCCGGTGCCGGTAGGATGCCTGGTTTTAAAGCCTGTGCTGACTGCAACCGCTTGATGTCGGTTACGGATCATCACCGCCGGTGCCTTTACTGTTTGGGCCTCGACCACGACGCGGAGTCGTGTTCGGACTGCAAGGCCCTGACCTCGAAGGCTAGACGGGAGCGGTCCCGTAAGCTTCTCGAGATTCGCCACTCGGCTCCGCGCCCCTCTCGATCCCGGTCCAGGAGGAGGTCCAAGGATCGGTCGCGGAGCTGCAGCCGACGTCATCATCGATCGTCTGGCTCCAAGTCTTCGGGTAAGTCGAAGCACTCCAAGAAGTCCAAGAGGCGACACCGCTCTTCGGACTCCCCTCGCCGGTCGCGCGACTCGGCCGAGGGTCAGGGTGGTTCCACCCCCGCGGCTCCAGCGGAGCCGCAGGCGCCGCGCAAGTCCCCATACCCGCCGGTCCCTGGGACTGACGCGACGCCGGCAGAAGTCAGTGCCTTCCTCTCGGCCATGAGGAACCTGGCTCCACCGTCGACGCCCGCTGGCGCGCCTTCGGGCCCCGCGGACCCGACTGGGCAACCTTGCATGCTGGCGGCCCCGTCGCCGGCTCCGGCCTCGACGCCGCAAGTGCCCGAGGGACCCGTCCCCGCCGACGCCGGTCGACCTCGTCACGCCTCCTCCGCCGGCGTCGACACCGGTTCCACCTCCGACGCCGGCTCCGCTTGGCGTCGTGCCCCAGTTCAGCCCCGCTCCGGACCCGGCGCCGTTACAGCGTCGATGGACGCCGCGTTCGGCGCCGCTGGAGACACATTATGTCTATCGTCCGGCTCCGATCCTTCCTCCTGTTTACCAGGAATCGGATGACGGGGGCGAATGGGAGGGGTCCGAGGATCCTATGGCCGTTCAGGCTCAGCTGTCACAGGACTGGGCAGATGAACTGGGGGAGGCCAGTGGTCTGGATACCTCTCCAGACACTGGATTCATCTCTCCTCCGACTGTGGCTTCGGAGGAGGGTGCTGCTTTCTCTGTGGTGCTGCGCAAGGCGGCCGCAGCCCTTGGGCTCGAGCTACCTGCCGTGGCTGTGAGAACTAACGTCCTCACTGAGGTGCTTCAGTCTGCAGCAAGCTCCACTGAGCCTCTGCTGCAATTCAATGAGGCCCTCATTGACGTTCTGCAGGGCACCTGGTCCAAGCCCTCCACAGTCCCTCCTGTGGACAGGAACGTCGCCAGGCGCCACCGCCCTGCTCCGGGCGACCCCAGTTTTCTGTCCCAGCACCCTACCCCCGAGAGCCTGGTTATCCAGGCTTCTACCTCCCAATCCTCCTTCCCGACCGCTCCGCCGGACCGGGATTCCAAGAGACTGGAACAGTTTGGCAAAAAGCTGTTCTCCTCCCTTAGTTTGGGCCTGCGGTCCTTGAACACCGCCTGTCTTTTGGACCGTTATTCCCACTCTCTGTGGGATGCGGTGGAGGACGTGCTGCCCCTGTGTCCGGAGGAGGTCCAGACACGACTTACCCAGGCTCTGGCCGATGGGAGGGATGCAGCACGACATGCTATCAGATGTGGGCTTGACACTACGGACTCGCTGGGTAGGGTGATTTCTACCACGGTGGCGCTTAGACGTCACGCCTGGCTGCGGTCCACGTCCTTTTCGGGTGATGTCCAGAGCACTCTCATGGACATGCCCTTTGATGGCACTCGCCTTTTTGGTGAGAAAGTGGACAGTGCGCTGAATCGCTTTAAGGACTCACGGGCTACGGCCAAGTCCTTGGGCCTCTCCGCCCCGCGGTCGCAAACTTCCGCCTTTCGCCCCTTTCGTGGCCAAGGAAGGGGTGCCTCCTCACGTCCGCCTAGCCACCAGCCGCAGAACCAACCTGCGCGCGGTCGCGGACGTGGTTTCCGCCGAGGCGGTTCTGGAGGACGACGCGGTCAGCCCACATCCACCCCGGCAGCATCCTCCTCAAAGCCTTCCTAGTCCGAGCTTTCAGGCCCATTCCACGCCAGTGGGCGGCAGAGTTCGCCATCACCTGCTCCACTGGCGGTCCATCACATCGGACAGGTGGGTGCTGCAACTCGCCTGAAGGGGCTACTCCCTCCCCTTCGAGACGACCCCTCCAGCCATGCCACCGCAGCACCACCGTATCTCGGGGGATCATTTGAATATTCTCCACGAGGAAGTTTCGGCCCTCTTGGCCAAGGGGGCCGTCGAGTGCGTTCCGAGCCCAGAAGTAGGTCGTGGTTGTTATTCCCACTACTTTCTGGTTCCCAAGAAGGGCAAAGGGGGCCTACGCCCTATCTTGGACCTCCGGAACGTCAATGCCTTCCTCCGGAAGGAGAGGTTCAAGATGTTAACTTTGGCTCAGGTTCTAGCTGCCCTAGACCCTGGAGACTGGATGGTAGCGTTGGACTTGCAGGACGCATATTTCCACATCCCCGTCCTGCCGGCCCACCGGCGTTACCTGCGGTTCACGGTGGATCAAGAGCACTTTCAGTTTACCGTACTCCCCTTCGGCCTCACCAGTGCCCCTCGGGTGTTCACGAAAGTGATGGCGGTGGTCGCAGCTCATCTGCGCAGATCAGGGGTACCAGTCTTCCCCTATCTCGACGACTGGTTGTTGGAGGCGGGCTCGCCCCAGGCAGTCGTCTCCCACCTCCAGACTACGGCGGATCTCCTGCATTTGCTGGGGTTTTCCATCAACGTGCCGAAGTCACACCTGAGCCCCTCTCAGAAGCTCCTTTTCATCGGAGCGGTTCTCGATTCGGCGCAGTTCCGGGTTCATCCCCCGGAACAGCGGGTCCGGGATATACAGGCCCTGATTCCCATCTTTCGGCCTCTATCCTGGGTTTCGGTCAGGCTAGTGTTGCGGCTTCTGGGGCTGATGGCATCCTGCATCCTACTAGTGCATCACGCCAGGCGGCGCATGCGGGCTCTGCAGTGGGACCTGAAGTTTCAGTGGGCCCAGCATCACGGCAACCTGTCCGACCATGTCTTGATCTCGGAGGGCACTGCACAGCAGTTGCAGTGGTGGCTCACGGACCGCGATTGGGTCACGGGCAAGAGCCTCTCCCTTCCCCAACCGGAGCATGTCGTAGTGACGGATGCGTCCCTCCTAGGATGGGGTGGCCATATGGGAGAGGCGGAGATCAGAGGCCTCTGGTCTCCGGCGGAGTCTCGCCTCCACATCAACCTGTTGGAGTTGAGAGCGATCCGACTTGCACTGAAAGCCTTCCTTCCCTCTGTCAGGGGAAGTGTCGTGCAGGTGTTCACGGACAACACCACCGCCATGTGGTATTGCAACAAACAGGGCGGGGTGGGGTCGTGGACCCTTTGACAGGAGGCTCTGCGCCTCTGGACGTGGCTGGAACACCAGGGCGTCACCCTAGTGGTTCAACATCTGGCGGGCTCTCTGAACGCCAGAGCAGACGAACTCACCTGCCGGTGCATGATGGATCACGAATGGCGTCTGAACTCCGAAGTGGCGCAAGGTCTCTTTCAGCAGTGGGGAGAGCCTTGGTTAGATCTATTCGCCACCGAAGAGAACGCGCAATGTCAGCAGTTCTGCGCGTTGGAATTTCCAAGGCGGCACTCGCTCGGCGACGCTTTTCGTCACGGGTGGAGTTGCGGTCTGTTGTACGCCTTTCTGCCTATACCACTTCTGCCCAGAGTGCTGAAGAAGATCAGGCACGGACGGGCCCAAGTCATCTTGGTGGCTCCGGATTGGGCACGAAGGTACTGGTATCCCGAGCTACCTGGACCCAAAACGTGCGCTCTCCTTTTATCTGGACCGCACGAAGCAGTTCCGGGTGGACGACCAACTTTTCGTTGGATACGTGGGTGCTAAGAAGGGGAAAGCTGTGCACAAACGGACCATCTCTCGGTGGGTCGTTTTGTGCATCAAAATTTGTTATTCCTTGGCAAAAAAGGACCCTCCTGTTGGGCTGCGCGCCCATTCTACTCGGGCCACGGCGGCTACTACTGCTTTGGGACGGGGTGTCCCTTTGCAGGACATCTGTCAGGCGGCAACGTGGGCTTCGCTATACACGTTTGCCAGGCATTATTGCCTTGACAGCCAAGTCCGGAGGGATGGCTTCTTTGGCCGTTCTGTCCTCCAGGACTTTCTGGTGTGATCTTGGTTCGCAGACCCACCACCGGGGATGGTATTGCTTGGGTATCTATTCTAAGGTGAGGAATCTAACTAACGTGTTTCTTTCAGATGAACAAGTTACTTACCTTCGGTAACGATGTATCTGTAAGAAACATTAGTTAGTTAGATTCCTCACCGACCCACCCATCCTCCCCGTTCTGCGAACTGACATCTAGGGTTAAGGTTATCCTTTTCAGGCCCCTAGATTTTATTTTTGGCACCAGTGTCGGTCTTTTGCATGGCTCTGCGTTCCTGGCACGGAAAGCTATGTACAAGAACTGACGTCAGCGCGCGAGGGCGGCGTCTAAGTACTCCGACGACGTCATTCCGGCGCACGACGCCGACGACGGACGCGGAGCCGCAGACGACGCCTAGCGACGCGCAAAGGGTATTGCTGACGAAAAATCTTCCGGATCCAGTCTGACGCCTGGGGATATTCTAAGGTGAGGAATCTAACTAACTAATGTTTCCTACAGATACATCGTTACCGAAGGTAAGTAACTTGTTCGTTAAGTCACATGCTGCTTCCGCTACTTGTATGTCAATTTTTGTTTCTAGCTCAAATGGATGTAAGTCACGTAAAACGCAGCGACACGCGTTGATGCGCTGTGGAAACCCCTTCGCAAATGTTTACTGGTCACACCTTTCTTTGGCTTATTGCTGTATTTGAGTGTTACACTGGTACTTGTGAATAGCCGAACAGTGTAAGTATGTTAATTTTGTATGTGTACTGCAAGGCAGGAGGCAGCTGCCCACGTCGCTGGTCTGATGTAGGTAGGTAGTGTTCTACTACATTCAGATTTCTGTTTGTCCTTTTAGATTTTAACCCTCATGAAACAGCTCACTTAACAGCAGATATAACCACATTGGTATTAGTAATTCAGTCAAACCCTCTATTGTCCTAAGTAACAAGGTGTGCACCATTCCTGATCGATATATTATTTGTTGCTATAAATAAATACATCAATAATTGCAAATATTCTCTATAAAGAGCTTCTTGGAATTACGTCAATGAGATCCCCCAAAAACTAAAAACCATTAAAAAGGCGAGTTTTTTCCAAAACAACTTCTGGCTATGATAATTCTAGTTGCGTGTTTGCCATATGCGGAATTTCTCATCAATCTCGAACGAACACTGCAAACGGCGAGCAGGACGTGTGTGTGTTGTTACACGCTGGGAGTGGCCTGGAGTCCTGGTGCAGAGCTCCGGGTTTTTTTTTTTGTAAATCATGTTGTGTAGATTCTGTGCCACATGAAAGGGCCCTGCGCAGCCAGACATCAAGGCCTGCTCTGCTCACACTAATTCATCCGACCCTACTCCTGTGCACTGTGACTTAAGGCCATCGCACTTGCAAAGATTACTTTGTCTAGCCATTGCTTGTGTGCGCGCTCGCATGTATGTGTGTGACTGAGCCATGGTGGCAGCGTATCTGTGTCTAACGCAATCAATAATTTGATTTTAATGAGTAACTTGAAACCACACATATTGGCCTAATTATCTTCTCATAAAAAAAGCGTAAGTTGTGTACTGAGTGGGAATTTAAAGTACCAACGATAAGCACAAAGGGCAGCTGGGCAGGTCTGGGTCTACCGTTTTGTGTCTAGCTGGTATATCTTTTAAATGGATGGTGTTCACTTTTTGTTTCACACCAGAAGTCATGGACATTAAAAAGAACAACAATGTACACACACACACACACTCACTCACGTCTGCGCACGTTCGCGCGCACACACTCACACACACAAACAAACATTCCCCTTGTAAACCGAAGGAATCCGCCTGATTGAAGCACGCGCCCATCCGTCTAACAAAGGGACACGGCCTGACAACGAGCACGATGGACGAGAAACAGAGCAACCCTCAATGTGTTTCACATTTCCTCATAAAGTGTATTTACACAAGGCCAGGACTGTGGGAAGAAAAAAAGCCCTCGGTCCGAGTTGTATATGTCCCCGCCTGGATTACAAGGTAATTTACTGTTATCGTCAGGGGCCATTGGCTTCACATACTCTGCAGTTTACAGCCCTCAGGAATACCTTAAATCACGAGCTGTCATTCTTCCATTTTATATACATTATGTCGGCAACTTGTTTAAGTTTATGCAACTTGAGACCATCCAGCGCCTTGGTCCTGTGCAACAGTTACAGACTTGATAGCCCTGGAAGAAAAATACAAAACCACAGGGCACTCATGTTCGTTAAATCTCCAGCAGGGGAGGAGCTGAGGGTGGAATTCAGGGGCGCAGAAAGAGGTGGTGGTGGACAGCACAGTTCTTAATCTACCCTGTTATGTCTGCACACTTCAAGCATTTGCAATGCAATAGGTCTCGCAGTTACACGAGTTAAAGCTATTGGCATTGTAAATGACAATGCCTTTTATTTATGTTTTTAAAACGAAAAAAAAATGTAATAGGCATTGCCATTTGCAATGTCAATAGCTCAAACTTGCGTCAATTCGAGACCTATTGCATTGCAAATGCTTGTTTGCATTTGTCACCCCGAGTGGGACGGGAATGCTCAGACGTGAGTCCCGTGCTCTCCATGCCACTGGAATCAAGCTATCCTGGCTGAAGAGGGGTGAAACCCCGAAACCGGTCCTAGGATACTTGTTTCCAGTCCAGAGAGGACCTGGCCTGGCAGTTCGGGCTGGACTGCTCCTATTGGGCACAGGGTCAAGACTGATTTGCATATGGCTGGGTCCAAACTGGAATGACATGGTGAGCAAAAAACAATGGATTTAGGCGCAGATCTCTGTACTGGGGTGAATGTATGACATTGTTCTGCATTCTGTCCAACAATAGTTCTTTTTGCATTTGTGTACTTACCAGCATCATTATAATAGATCTGGTGTGGTAAGATAATTAGTAGTTTGGCCTGAAAAAGAGGGCGGTGTATGTATCTTATTTTGAAAAAAACTCTAAAAAACCATGCAACTGTAAGGTGTTTTGTCTTAATGCACTCATTCATTGTATACCTATGACAAATGTAGTTTCTGTCTCAGTTGTTACAAAAAGCTTAGACCCTCTTCTGTTGCGTATAGATTCAATGAAGTTTGCACTTCATGCCCTGAAAAACTTAATGTACCAATGATGAAGGAGCAATGGTTCTTAATAATGCAAGACAGCTTCACATTTGCTTTTGATCTGAGTTTAAAGCACTCACATCAGTCTTTACTGGTTTGCAGATACTGTATGCCAGTCCTAAAGCATTGGCAAGAATTGTTAGAGAATGTCTGACGTTAGTTCTGTCAAAAAGGGACACTTGTATGTTTAGTTAGTGTGAACTGTGAATTGGTGTCTCATTCTTGGTGTTGTGTTTTCCAGAAACGTATGTTAGCCAGGGATACTAGAATAGAAAACATGCTTGATATGTGAGGAGAAACAAAGAATTTCTAATAAAACTTCACTGATCTTGAAAAAAATTACACCAAGACAATGAAATCCTTGGAAAATGTTGTGCAGAAGGCTGGTTCTAGGACTTGCAAAGGCTACCTGTTTTTTTGTTTTTTTTAAATATTCATGCATCAGAAGGGATGCTGGATAAATATGAGGAAATATGTAATGGTTTTCTGGAACATTATGAATGAGTCTAGCACAATCTAACTGTGTTTTAAATATGTCTCATGCTTCAGAAGTGGATGCTGGATAAAAATGAAACAAATTGGAATCTACATATATATATGTGAATGTGACCTGTTCTCTTTTCCTTATGTATTAACATCACATCAGTCTTGCCTTGCGTTTTTATTTATTTAATTGCAAATACAGGTAAATTGGCTTAGATTTTGTATTCATACACCTAATGTCTGTGGTATGGTCACATTATGTTGCAGTCTCCTGCCCTTTAGTATCTTATACACTTAATTTAACACTAATGTTATTGTTCTTTATGAATGTCATAGAGTAATCAATCTAGTTTACTTTCTGTATTTGCTCCATGTCTCCTTACACAAAATAAAAATACATCTTGTCTTCTGCATCTCTTGAAAAAACAGAGTCAGAATCTCACTCTCCACAGAACACAGAGCACTGTTATTCTCTCTTACACTCCTCAGGGACTTCTTCCAGTCATATTCAGAGATGCCCATCACATAGGTATAAAGCATGGAATGGGCCATAAAATGATTTGCAACATACCTACATCGACAAGTGCAGTTTCCTAATAGACAGACATAGGACTAAGTTTATCCACAAACCTCTTGTGATGTGTCAATACCTGCCAATGGACCACCATTTTGGGGGTACGTGCTTATTCCCTACCACATTTAAAAAGCATTGGCAAAGCCAATAGGCCGCCCGTATGAGACCTATTAACTTTTCTGATATTGTTTAGCCATGCTGTACAGGGAGGGACAAACACAAGATGTGCAGGCTGAAACAGGGAAAGCCATTCAATAGAAAGGAAGCAAAGTGGAGTGACAGTACATTTAACCAATGGTAATCAGTGGTGGTGGAGTGCTGCAAGCTCCTGTATGTTAGTGGTAAGCCCACAGTATGCTCAACCTAAAAATGGCATTCACACAGGAGGCATGGGCTCCAAAATATGAGGCTTATTCGTTTTGTACTGATGGACAGGGCAGAAGATACTTGAAGAGGTAATCTTGCTTCATTACCTCCTCGTCCGTCTTCCTCGCCACAGTATTAACTAATGAGCCTTCGGCTCCCACAGAAACTCCAAATGCAATTTAACATTCTAGTCTCCCTCTCCCTCCAATATGGCCCCCAGTGACGACAGCCAATCCCATAAAGGGATACAGAAAGCCACAAAACGACCTGTTTTTTTGTTTCTGCACTACTCCGAGTGCTGTGTTCCTGCTTGTCAGGTAAGTGTGGGTTGGCGGTCCTGCTATAGCGGACTCTTGTGCCCTGTGTACGTTTGGTGTTGGGGGTGCATTGTGTTACCTTGGACCCTCTGTCCTGCGTGCCTCTCCGGTTCCTGCTATAGCGGTCCCGGCGTGGCGGAGGTCGGGTTCGTTTTGGGACCCGCCTCCTCTCTGATTCCGCGCCGAGGTGTCCTGCTAAGACGGACTTTACCGGCGAGTTTTCAGGTGATTGCCGACCGCACGTCCTGCTCAGCGGTCTTCCTGCAGTCGACGCTTTGTTGTTTATGGTCGCGCTTACAGCGCGGGGAGTTGGTTTCTGCCGTCTTCCCGTTTGAGGACTTGGGTTCGGTCTCTTTCTGGGGCGGCAGTCTTTTGCGGCGTCTCCTCGGCCGGGTTTTTTCTCGGTTGGGGGGGGCGTACTTAAGGCTCCTTTTCTAAGTGTTGGGGGCGTGTCCTGTTATTTTTCATGGTGCTAGGTGGCCATTTAAAACGCAGGTTTCTTCGGTTCTGTACAGTGTGGTTGTTCACTTCCTGCCTTTCTGTTTACTGCGGTTATGGAGGTTGCTGATGACGTGGTGGCTTCTGGCCTTGGGGAAGTCGCTTCTGGGTCTCGGGATGCGTTGCCTTCCTTGGCTGTGATTCAGCAGATGATAGATTCAGCTGTGGCTGCTGCTTTGCATGGCAAGATGGCTGCGCCTCCTTCTAAGAAGATCAGATCTGATCCTGCCTCCCTGGTTGGTTCTGACGCTGAGGATGATGTGGAGGTTAAGGGTCGGTTTGTGCAAGGTACTGACCTTAAGGACGTGCTGGGGCACATTCGCACCAAGATGATGTTTCCTGATTCGGTTGTTCCGATGGAGGAGGATTTTTTTGCGCAATATCAGCGTCCAGATCCTGAGAATCTCCCTTTGCATTCTTCTGTTGTGAAAGTGTTGGAGACTGAATGGAGGGATGTTGACAAGGGTGCTTTCCCACGTTACCTGTCTAAACGTTACCCTTTTCAGGATTTTTCTGCCTAGTATCCTTCGTCGGTGAAGGTTGATTCCTTGATGGCGGCGATGTCGTCTCATGGGTCTGTGGTTTCTGAGGATTCCTCTCCTGCAGATCCTGTGGATAGGAAGGTGGATGGGGCGGTGAAGCGCACTTTTTCTGCTGCCAATTTTTCCATCCGGGCTGCCAATTATTCTTCTTATGCCGTTCAATCCTTGCTGAAGGATTTTCAGTCCTTGGCTGAACTGTTGGACCAGGGCGAGGATATCTCCTCTACGTTGGCCATGATGAAGCAACAGGTTTGTCTCCTTTCGGACGTCTCTTTTGATGCCTTGGGTGCGGCTGCTTCTGAGGCTGGTTCTTCAGTGGCGGCTCGGCGCCAGTTGTGGCTCCGCTCCTGGAAGGCTGATGCTGCCCAGAAGTCTTTACTTATGAAGATTCCTTTTACTGGAGTTCAACTTTTTGGTCCTCCTTTGGAGGATATGGTGAAGAAGACGGCAGAGGATAGGAAACTGCTGGCTCCGGATCGTGCTGGTCGTTTCCGGTCTTCTGGTGCTACCCGTGCCTTTGGTCCTTCTCGTAGGGGCCGTGTTCACCAGCCCTTTCGTGGTAGGGGGCGTGGCCGGGGTGCCCCTTCCACAGATAAGTCCCGGTTCTCCAACGTTCACTCCTCCGCTGCTGCTCCCTCTAAATCGTGACTCTGTTTCTCCGGGGAAGGGTCCAGTTGGAGGTCGGCTGCTATTCTTCCTGACGTCCTGGAGGTTGACTGTGTCAGATCAGTGGGTCCTTCGGGTGGTTTCCGAGGGTTTTCGCCTTGGGTTCAGCTGGGATCCGCCAGACTATTTCAGGTCCACTCCTTGCCCCAGGTTGGCTATCAAGAAGGCGGCGCTTTTGGCCGGTGTAGACTCTCTTCTAGCAAAAGGTGCTGTAATTCCGGTTCCGGAGAATCAGGGGTTGGGGGTGTACTCCATCCTGTTCCTTGTGTCCAAGCGCACGGGGGATCTCAGGTCTGTCCTGGACCTGAAGTGGCTGAATGGGTTCATTCCTCCTCAGACTTTCAAGATGGTGTCTCTGAAGGTGATCCTCCCTCAGATTTCTCGGGGAGACTTTCTGGCGTCGGTCGATCTGCAGGATGCCTATCTCCATGTGCCGGTGCACCCCACCAGTCAGCGTTTTCTGAGGCTCTGTGTCCTGGGTCGGCACTACCAGTTTCAGGTATTGCCTTTTGGTCTCTGCTCTGCACCCAGGGTGTTTACGAAGGTTCTGGCACCTGTCATTGGTCATTTACATGGGGAGGGCATTCAGGTGTTTCCCTACCTGGACGATTTATTGATTTCTGCTTCTTCTCTTTCTAAGGCGGTGGTCCATGTCCAGAGGGTTTGCCGGGTCCTGGAATTGCACGGCTTCCTGGTGAATGTGGGGAAGTCCTCCCTGGTTCCTTCGCAGGATCTGACGTTCATTAGGGCTCGTTTCAGGACTCTGTTGGGGTCGGTGTTCCTGCCCCCTGCTCGGATGGAAACCCTACTGTCTGCTCTTCGGTCCCTGCTGTCAGGACCTTCCCAGCCTGCGAGACTTTGGGTGAGGGTTCAGGGTCTCATGTCCGCTTCCCTGTCCGTGGTTCCTTGGGCTCGCCTGCACATGTATCCCATGGTTTCCCACATTTTGTTGCATTGGGACCCCTGTTCTCAGGATCTCGATCTCTTGATTCCTGTGTCAGTGGGGGTTCGGGTGGCCCTGGGGTGGTGGTTGCACGTGGTTCATCTCTCACGGGTTGTCCTTTTCTGGTGGTTCCTTCTCGGGTCCTCACTACCGATGCCAGCCTCTTGGGCTGGGGTGCTACTCTGGGGGACTCATCGACTCAGGGTGTTTGGGATCCGACTGTGATGTCTTGTTCGTCGAATTACAAAGAGCTGAAGGCTGTCCAGTTGGGTCTGTTGGC
Source organism: Triturus cristatus (assembly GCF_964204655.1). Lineage (NCBI taxonomy): Eukaryota > Metazoa > Chordata > Amphibia > Caudata > Salamandridae > Triturus > Triturus cristatus. The sequence continues at coordinate 334,752,438 of NC_140588.1, read as the reverse complement.
CTTCTCGGACCTTCTCTTGGGTCATCATGTTCAGGTCTGGACGGACAATCAGGTGGTCATGGCGTATCTCAATCATCAGGGGGGCTGCCGGGTTCCTTCCCTCAGTTCCCTCAGTTACCAGATTTGTTCGTGGGGAGAGTTGCACCTGGAGTCGCTGTCGGCTGTTTCCCTTCCAGGTCATGAGAACGTGGTTGCGGACTGCCTGAGCAGGGTCTTTCCGTCCATGGTGTCCTTGTCCCTGACGCGCCGGATGTTCCAGGCTTTGCAGAGGAGGTTTGGGTCTCCGATTGTGGACCTGTTTGCTTCCCGGTCAATTGCGAAAATCCGTTGCTTTTGCACGATTATGCCATGTCCGGAGGCGTGGCGGATAGATGCTCTGTCCTTCCTGTGGCCGAAGGGCCTGTTGTATGCATTCCCTCTTGTTCCCCTGATCCCCGTTGTGTTGCAGAAGATCAAGAGGGAGGGGGCCCTTGTTCTTCTGATTGTGCCAGGTTGGCGTCGCCGCCCATGGTTTCCTCTCTTGTTGGAGTTGGCGGTGGGCACGGGATGGTTGTTGCCCTTCGATCCTTTTCCTCTGATGGGGCCTCCGCTTCCTCTTCTGGTGTTCCGGTCCTTGGGTCTGTGGAACTGGCTCTTGAGAGGGACTCCCTGATTCGGGGTGGGTGTTCTGTGGTGGTTGCTGATGTTATTCAGCGGTCCAGGCGTCCGCCTACTTTGCGTTCCTATGCGAAACAATGGGACAACTTTGCTGCTTGGTGCGTTCGGCAAGGTTTGTCTATGTCTGACTTGGATCCTGCCCGCATTCTTGATTTTTTGCATGAGGGTTTTGATTTGGGTTTGGCCATCTCTACTCTTCGTGCACAGTGGGCTGCCATTCAGGCCTTTCATGCTCTTCCTTTGGTTTCTGTGACGCCATTGGTGTCCAGGCTTTTGCAGTCTCTGGCTTTTCAGCGTCCCCGTCCTGTTCTGTCTTCTCCTCCTTGGGATCTTCCGCTGGTTCTGCGTGCGCTTCAGTTGGTTCCTTTTGAGCCCTTGGAGTCGGTTGACCTGAAATTCTTGACTCTTAAGGTTGTCTTTCTTGTGGCTATTGCTTCTGCCAGGAGGATTGGGGAGTTGGGGGCTTTCCTACGGTCGGCTCCTTTTTTGTGTGTTCTGGATGATCGTGTTGTGCTGCGCCCTCACCCCACTTTTGTTCCGAAGGTGAATTCCTTTTTTCATCGTTCTGCTGAGGTGATTCTTCCGGTTCTTTGTCCTGATCCTTCCTCTGGGGATGAGTCGTTGCTGCATCTTCTGGATGTTCGGCGCGCCTTGTTGATTTACCTGGATCGGACTTCTTCTTCTTTTTGCAAGGTGGACAATTTGTTTGTGAATTTTGGTTTGTCACGTAGGGGTTTGCGTCCTTCCCTATCCACTCTCAGTTGTTGGATTAAGGACGTTATTCTGTTGGCTTACGGTTCTTCTTCCTTGGTTCCATCTCTTCCTGTTCAGGGGCGTTCCACTTGTTCGGTTGCTGTCTCCTGGGCCGCTTTCAAGGGGGTATCCATGGAGGATATTTGCCGTGCTGCCACTTGGTCTTCCCTTACATGTCGCACTACTGTCTTCAGATTGGTGGTGGTGCTTCAGTTGCCTTTGCCTCTTCTGTGCTGGGTTCTGGGGTCCCATAGGTTGGAGGTTCTCTGTGTCTCTTTCCTGTTGTTGTAATAAAGTTTTGCTTATCTTCTGACTTTACTGGTGGACTCTGTTCTTACATGAAGCTGATATGCTTTGGTATCGGCTCATTAGTTAATACCGTGGCGAGGAAGACGGACGAGGAGGTAATGCCCCAGTTACTTACCGGTAATCTTCATTACTCCGAGTCCTTGTCTTCCTCGCCACAGTATAGTTTCCCTTTCCCTCCCGGCCCTCTTCTTGGCTTCATGTCTGCGGCTTAGTTTCTCAGGTCGTTTTGTGGCTTTCTGTATCCCTTTATGGGATTGGCTGTCGTCACTGGGGGCCATATTGGAGGGAGAGGGAGACTAGAATGTTAAATTGCATTTGGAGTTTCTGTGGGAGCCAAAGGCTCATTAGTTAATACTGTGGCGAGGAAGACTAGGACTCGGAGTAATGAAGATTACCGGTAAGTAACCGGGGCATTATCACATCTAACACTAAGAAACCGATCAGTGAAATAGCTTTGTTGTCTTATATGATGGTATATATATATATATTCACTGAAAAAACCATAGGTTTCACACACGTTATAGTTAGGAATTAGCATTTAAAAAACCTTGCTAATTCAATGAAAAAACCATAGGTTTCACACATGTTATAGTTAGCTGGAAATTTTACTGATAAAAAACCAATGAAATTCCCCCGTTATAGTTACTGTAGGCAACTATAACTCACGCGACCGCAATCCTCTGCTGATGCTAATACTGTATTTAGACACTTATTTGCCCATGTCTTCTTCCATTAAATTTTAGCTATACATATATTACAAATATTTTTTTTTCATAAAGACACATATGTCATCAGCAGAGGATTGCAGTCGCGTGAGTTATAGTTGCCTACAGTAACTATAACGGGGGAATTTCATTGGTTTTTTATCAGTAAAATTTCCAGCTAACTATAACATGTGTGAAACCTATGGTTTTTTCATTGAATTAGCAAGGTTTTTTAAATGCTAATTCCTAACTATAACATGTGTGAAACCTATGGTTTTTTCAGTGAATTTGTACGGTTTTTTAAATGCTAAGTTACTTTACGCCATTCGTGGCGTGCACGCCCACTTAACGCAGTTCGTTCCGTGCGGCACGGTGCGCTTCGCGCACCATGCGCGCACAGTGAGCACGCGGTGCGCTTCGCGCACCGCGCGCCCACTTTACGCAGTTAGTGCCGTACACGCAAGGTGGGCACGCAGTGCGCTACGCGCACCGCGTGCCCACGTTACGCACCGTGCGCACATGGAGGACATATTATGCGCTTCCTTGTGATAGGTAATCTGTTAAATTTAATTTGTAAGTGATGACAATAATATGCCATGCACAGAGAGTGTTTTTTTTTTTTATTAAAATTTTTAGCGTAAGCGCACCGTACGCGTACGGTAAGCGTAATCGGCGAAATTTTCAAAAAATAAAAATTTACAGTTTTTGGCCTTGGGGGATCTTTGAGGACTCAACTAACATGGCTATGTGCATGGGCGCTGTCTAAACAGCCCCTTTATATGTTTTTTGCCTTTGTTTACAGCCCCCCCCTCAGAGTGCGAGAGAGAAAATGGCGGGCGCCGCTTCCTGGTTTCGACCGATTCGAATGTTTACTTAGATGTAACAGCCAATCAGAATCGCGCTCGCGCACGCCACCGTACGCGTACGGTAAGCTTACGGTAAGCGTACCGTAAGCTGGCTCAGATATATATATTGATTTAAAGGCTATTTTCTCAGAATCTACTGAACAGAATTACACCAAACCTACAAAAGGCACTTCCTTGACCTGAGGACTACCTCTCTGCCAAATTTCTAGTAATTCTGTTCAGCCGTTCGGGCTGTAGCCCTGTCTAAAGGTCCTATGGAAAAATGCATGGGAAAAACGCGTTTTGGGACCCCCCTTTTATCTCAGCCCCCGCTTGACGAATCCCCCCGAGACTTTCAGGGTAGGAGCGGAGCGTAGCGCCCCACCTATTTTGAGAAATTCGCGAGGATTCGTTGACCGGCGCCAAAGTTATTCAAAATAGAATGTTGCGGATTTCCTATGGAAACAGGGTCCTAACTATAACTACCTACTGGCGACCGCCAGTAGGTAATATATATATGTACATTATAGGTATCCTGCCCGAAACTGGAAGTTCGACCGTCGACCGGGATGCGTGGCTCTCGGCTCTGCGGCATTTAAGAGATTTGGAGAAGTGGATTTGTCGGCGGATTTATCGGCGGCTGCTGCTGGCTTTTGCCGCGGTGAAGGGAAGGGAAGAGAAGGGGGTGCTGCTCCATTCCCGTTGAGATGTCAACCCTTCTGCGGCCGTGTTGATTGACACGCTTGCTCCCCGGCTGTGCACAGGCTGACGGACTGCGTGTAGGCGGAGAGACCCGGGCGGCGACAGCTGGTGGGCTGCTCAATGGATTCTGATCTGCGTGGTTGACTGGCTGTGCAGGTGTTTCCCTCCGAAGCTGCAGCACAGGAGGTAGAATTCGGAGCTGCCCTCAGGAGATTTCTAAGTGAGAGGTTTTTTTTTGTTTGGCTGTGGCTGGCTGAAAAAAGCGAGGGGAAAGGCAAAAGCAGATCTGAGCAGCTGGGCTTTCTTATCCTCTTGTGGCTTGTGACCTGGCATTTTTTGAGGCGCTAAAAAAGAGTAAGGAGGAAAAAAAAAGTGAATCCAGTTGTAATGGGATGGCCGTGAGAAGGATGGCGTGAGGCTCAGTGAGAGCTCGGCGATGGAGTGAGCTCAGCGGACGCGCTTTGACTCAGATAATTGTGGGCATTTGCATTTGCATCGCAGCAGGCGTTGGGAGATGTTTGTTTTCTGTGGAGTTTGGGAGCATCAGAGCGGACTCCAGGACCCAGCAGCCACCTGCTTTAGCTCCTCCCGCCAGCCACTACTTAATGCCTCGTGGCACCCGCTGCACGGGACGCGCGCGGGGGTGCGCCAGGTGAAGCCCGGTCCAAGGGCGGGCCCGTTTGAGCCCGTTCGAGATCGTAAAAGGTCGGTTCGGGCCCCCCCACTGACACAACTATTACCATAAGGTCAGTGCTTGTGAGTTGATTTTTTCTGTTGTGTTATTATATCCATCTGGCATTTTGACCCAAGCTTTAGTTGTAGTGTCAGATCCATCTATGGCCACTAAAGGAGGAAAGGGGAAGATTTCTGCTACAGGGGGGTCAGTGGCGGGGTCATTGGATCGGTTCATCATTAGAGCAACATCAGTACTGGACCATGAAATTGCCTTGACTGAGCGGCGTCTATCACTGGACCCCACGCTATCAAAGCGATCATCTCTGGGTGAGTTTACGCATGTTAGGTCACCAGAGCTACACACTGCCATGGGTAGTAACCCTTCCCCCCTGTTTGGAGGAAGCCATCAGCCTTCACGGGCCCCAGAGAGTTTTGTCAACATTTCGTCTCTACTGGAGCCTGCGCCTAACATCAAGTCTGTTGTTCCGGCATTTAAAGAGCCTGTTTGTCGCTCCCCCCCCCCCCGTCCTTTAACAAGGTCAATTTGTAATTCCTCTATCCAAGTTGTGGCCCAACCCCAGGAACCTGCTATAAGGAGAAAGCGGGGCGGGGGTCCTCAGAGGAATAAAAATCCCCAAAACACGAAGATCCAAATATCCCGTGGAATAGGTGTAACGGACCTTATACCAACACCATCTGGGACGGAGGCTCGATTACCTACCCTTTTCACGGGCTCATCAATCTCTGATACAACAGATCCCCTTTTACATCTACTCGGAGAGGATTTTTGGTTGAAAATGGGAGCTTTATTCACTTCTTCCCTTCAACCACTCCTCGAAAGACTCTCTTTAATAGAGGACAAACTCTCACATCTTGACTTATCTCTTTCAAACAATCACTCAAATAATAATTTGTCACGGGGGGCCATTCTGGGTTATCTGGTGTAACCTCTAACTCAATCGCTAATCCTCCTACCCCAATTAGTTTATGCCTCCCTTTGCCTCTCAATACAACATTAGCCCCTCCAAGGGGGTCTGTTAAGTCTGGTACCATTGGGAATTCTGGCAATGTAATGCATGGTGAGGGAGCATCTAATAAGGTTATGAATCTAGCGATTTCTAGTCAGGAGAGTAGTTCTATGCCAGGTCCAACGAGAAACGAGAAAGCTGATGATTCCCGTAGGCGCCCCCTAAGTTGTGATTTAAAGAGCTCTAGTTTGCCACACGTAGATTTGCCACCTGAATCAATTCCGTATGTTGTTGTTTTGGCTGGTGTCCCGGGACTGGATCAAGGTAAAGAGGAATCGTATTCTGATCTGAAAAACAAGTGTACCCACTGGTTAAATACTAATAGACCACTTCCACCACAGGTGTATAGTGAAATTTTATTTGCTCGTAGAGTAAGTTGGGTGGGACAAAAAAAGAAACACATTGAGGGCGATTGCATTTTGATTAACTTTAGAGACAGTCGGATAGTTGATCATTTATGCGATTGGCATCAGATGTGGGTGGCTAAAGGCATACCTTTCAACAAATAGCTGGGGTCAACGAAGGGAAGGTAGGGACTCTATGCCGCAGGTAGAAAGAGCAATCAATAGACGTTGTAACTACGATAATTTCCCACCTTTTGTTCTCCCTCTAACTAATAGATTTAGTTGTCTAGACCAAGTAGATTGACTGACTCTGAACAGTCAAACTCTGCGAATTGATGAGAGAGATGTGGTTAACGACCAGACATTCACTTTGAATAGGGAACTAGCGAGCAAAGAAATTTTTAGGGGAACCATTGATGATACTGAGGGGGTTGTATATTGTAGTCCGCCTGGTAGGGTGTGGAGTCTGCCTGGTACTATTACTAACCTGGGTGAACCTATTTTTCTTTCCCAGGCTATAGAAGCCCAACTATTTCAGGGAGTAATGGCGCCTGATAATCCTCCGCTGATAAGCAACGATAGGGCATTAATGGAGTATGCTAAAGGGGTATGCTAAAGGGGAATTAGTTAGTCACCTTGATGCCACTGTGGAAAACATTGGTGGCTATGAGGAGGAAACCCTGTCTGTGGCCCCTGAAAGAGGGATCTCTACCATGGGTCTGCAGAGATCTAAGGCAGTCTTACCATCAGGGCTAAGTATGCTGTCTTGGAATATAGCCGCGTTAACTCCCAAAATGGTTATTCCTGAGTGGGCTGAATACATCGATACCCACGAGATCTGTTTATTTCAGGAGACCTGGGCATTGAAGTCTCTACATAGAGTAGGGTTTGCCACTTATTGTAAAGCGGCAGTTCAGGGGCCTAGGGACAGACCATCAGGGGGCTTGGGCATCTGGATCGGTACACATCTTGGCTGTTTAGTTAAGCCGATTGATACCCACTCCCCTGATATCCTATGTATTATTCTATCTCTTAATGACTTCCCCAAAGTAGCTAATATTAATGTTTACTCTCGCCCTGTAAGGTATGGGCAGACCTCACAGACGCTACACTGTCTGTCAGCCTTTATTTCGTCGCTGCCTGAGCAAGTTTTTCCTATTATCGGTGGGGATTTTAACTGCCATTTTGAACCCTTAAATGGGTTATCCCACTCCATAACGGGTGATGAGGATTCAACGTGGGGAATTCCACTGTGTAATCATTATCCGCTGAGGGGCTGGACCCCCCCTAGCCCTACAGTTGACCTCAGTCACTCTTAACTATTCGCTGAGGGCATGTAATGGTCGACTATCTGCGGATAATCCAGGGAAACACACCTTTGAAAGAAATGGTCAGGCATCCACAATTGATGACATCTTGGTGAAGGTGGATATCTGGCATTGGATAGTGAATTTCCCGGTACAGCCTCGCCCCGAAAGCGATCATAATCCGCTGGTTGTTACCCTGGACTGGTGTCAACTGGGAGCAGGGCAAGCAGAGCCTACCTCACCCCCTTCCAATTTATTTGTAACAGAGGGAGGTAGAAGACTCCGTTGGGGAACTTTTTTACAATCACCTGAGGCAAAGGCTGCACTGTATAAATCTATCATACCCTTTTTGGTAAAGGCCAGCTCTATTACAGATAGATGCGGTGGTACTGATTTTTTTAGAGGAGCTGGGGGATAACCACCAGGATATGGTTGAAACCCTGGCAGAGTTTTTTTATACTACCTCAACCCATAACAGAAAGGAACAAAGAGGAATTAGTCCCTGGTATAATAGGGCTTGTAGAGAAGCAAGGAACGCCCTGTTGACTAAACTGCGCGAGGGCGATATTCCACGCATTAGGGAGGCAAGGGTTTTTTTAAAGAAACTTATCTTAGAAGCGAAATCTGAATGGGAAACTGAGAGGTGGCAGGCCATTAAGAAAGCCCTAGACGATAGGGACCCCAGAGGGTTTTGGAATTTGGTGAAGACAGGCAAACCTGAGGGTAAGAATGCAATTGAGCCAAACCTTGGGGAGGAAGTCTGGCGAGCTCATTTTCAAACGTTATATACAAAGTCCCAAATAGGAACAGTTGTAAACGGGCCGCCAGTAACTGACTCTATTCGCGTTCCACTCATTGACATCCCCCTTCGTTCCCTGGCTGAGGTGGCAATGGCCTTGGCCAAAGTCTTGCCAAATAAGGCACCCGGATTGGATAGGGTCCCAGGAGATCTATTTAAAACCGATCAGGTAGTTTGGGTTCCATACCTGCGGTCCCTCTTTAATGCAATTCTTTATGGCTTGACACCCCCCCAAACGTGGGTGGGTGCCGAGATCATTCCCATTGATAAAAAAGGTTCTCCTATAGACCCGGCTAATTATAGGCCTATTAGCCTAATTGATTTTCGCACATGTTCTTTTGGGAAGACTGCAGACTTGGATGGAAGATCATAATATACTCACCCCTCTTCAAGCTGGTTTTAGATCCAAAATTTCAACTATAGATCAGTTGTTTAGATTACAACTGATCTATTGGAAAACCATCACGTTGAAGGGAGGCTCTCTCTACCTCACATTTGTGGACCTCAAATCAGCTTTTGATTTGGTAGATCGAGACCAGTTGTGGGACCTCCTGTTAGAGATGGGGGCTCCAGTCTACCTCTGTCAACAGTTTAAACGCCTCCATGAAGGCACTTTTGCTAAAATTAGATTTGGGAATAGAGGGGAACACTCAGCTCCGATTCCCGTAGAGAAGGGCGTGAGACAAGGTTGCGTTCTCGTACCAACCCTTTTCTCCCTTTTTCTAGATGGGCTAATTGAGGATCTCTTATCAGTTAAGGACATAGACTCCCCTAAACTTGCCAACCGCAAAATTCCTGCATTAATGTTTGCGGATGACACGCTGCTCCTATCTAAAACACCTATCGGGATGCAGCGTGTCTTAGAGAAATTTGGCTTGTTTTGTAAGAAAAGGAACCTTGAGGTGAATATAAAGAAAACAAAGTATATGGTCTTCCATGCCGACTCCACAAATTGCCCACACCCTAAAATGGACGATAGGCCTTTAGAGAGGGTCCCCGTTTTTGATTACTTAGGTAACCAAAAAATGATAAAACGGACTGGGGGCCGCAGATTACTAAGGCGAATTTAAAACTTATTCAGGCTAGTGGGGGGATCCTAAAAGTCCATAGGAGTTGTGCCATAAAGGTTATTATCCCCCCTGTAGAAATCTATAAAGTCCAAGCAAGGGGTGCCACCCTTTACGGAGCTGAACTATAGGGTCACTGCCAGACTAAAACCCTGGCAGTGACCGAAAATAATTTTTTAAGGCAACTCTTGGGTCTCCCTCAAAGCACCCCTTTAGTCCCTCTAAGGATGGATCTGGGCATTCTCCCCATTACCGAAGTGATAGCCTTTCGCCCACTATTTTATTGGCGACGGCTATGGAGTACCCCTGAGCTGGCTATTTACAGAGAGGAACTAAAATCAGTCATGCACATCCGGGGGGTGTGAAAAATCCCTTGGCTGTCCTATATTCGGGATGCCTTCCATCAAATTGGGAGGAGTGACATGTGGTCTTCACCTGCGGAATCATGTCTTGATATTTCCAAACAATCACTAACCTCTGCTCTTAAAGAATACCGACTGATGTGTATCAGTAGGGCGACTGAGACATCTAGTCTAACCTCCAGGTTTTTAGATGTTAAAATAGTTTATAAATTGGAGCCAGCCCTAGATCTCATTCAACCCTTTCTAGCCAAGAAACTGTTCCTCCAATTCTGATACGGGACACTCCCCCTTTATGCATTTACTAACAACTGGGCGGGGGCCAATACATTATTATGTCCTGGGTGTAATGAGACAGAAGAGACAGAGACCCACGTGATCTTTTTTTGTCCTGCATACAAGGTTCCTAGATCTAAATGGGTTCTTCAACTTTGTAGGAATTTGGAAATCAGAAATTTTAGAGAGGTTTTTAGGCTACTAAAGTATGATACACATCCGGTCTTTGTTGCTGCTATATCTAAATTTCTCTTTGCACTGTGGTGCAAACGCAGATGTTTAGTGAAAAGTTAGGGTTGAGACCTGGATGGTGTTGTTTTAACTGACTCTTGATCTTAAATGTTATTAACTGACGTTTACATTTTAAATTATGTTTATTAGCTTATTTATGTTTTTAAATGAATTGTGCCAGAGGATGATATTTTCCCTTACGTGGATAAAAATTGCTGTAATTAACATATCGCTCCATGCTTAAAGCTTTTTACGATTTAATAATCTATGGGAGTGAGAGCCTCTTTTATTGCCATTTTCCTGTTAGCTGGGTCTAAAACGTAAAAAGTACCATTATCTGTCCCTACTTCCTACTTTCTTTAAATTTTTAAGCTATATTATGATGCTGTATTTCTAATGTTATTTTATTGTGCTTTTATGGCAGTAATTGCCGAAATAAAGTTCTTTGATTGATTGATTGATTGATTGGTATCCTGTTGCTTACATAACAAATATATTTATTTTCCATGTTTTAGCCCAAGACTCACAAAGCGATCAAAACAAAAATTCAACCTGTCGAAATACAGAAATGTTGGTAATCTTCCTCTTGGTAGTGTCATTGCTGCTTCTGTTTCTGAACTATGTAAGTATCTCCACTTTTTCATTTATATTCTTTTACTTGTCAGTTTGTAGTTATATTTCTTCAGTTATTTACATTTGAAATACCTAAAAGAATAAATTTTTGGGGAGACTGAGAAATATATTTTAGAGGAACAACTCGTTCTTAGAAGTAAAGAAGACTAGTTTGAAAATGTTTATGGGTTGTTCATTCCTAAAGAGTGGAAACCTCCTGATTTCCCTTCTTTTAAATTATTGGTAACCAGGAAGGTTCAGTTAACGAAGAGCTGGGTTACTGGAGGACAGTATGCCCTAAGACCCCAATATGATATATAATGGGGCCTTGTTCTGTATGGCCTGTGTGATGTAAGCGATCTTTAAACCACCTCACCACTTTATTGGGAACCTATGGTGCCAGTATAAAATGAGCAAAATGTGTTCATTTGTACTGGCGTTTGAAATTACACAAGTTAACGTTTGTTGTACAAATTAGAAAATATTCTTGAGTCTTTCCTGTGCAAACCCGGTATGCTACTCTCAATCAAACTGTTATAGATATGCATAACAAAATAACTACAGTGCCATAGTCAAGCAAACCTATCACTCAGTGACTGGTAATCATTTGTGATCACCTCCTTGCCTTGTCTGGTTCTGGTAACATTCTACCTCCTGATCCATCTGGCTTTGTCTATAGCATTTGAAACCCCACACCAGTCATGCCTCCTCAGACCAGTTGAAATATGTAGGACTTCAAGTAACTAGCAATGATCTTCGAATTATTTGTATCCCATGGCAAAGTACATCTTATCTGTACCAGCAGGATGGCTCAGTGAGTTGAACTCTTGCCACTCCATAGGCAGTGATCTGGATGTCCTGTATTTGGGCCGTTTTAGCCTTCTATCCTTCCGATGTCAGAGCTATAAATAGTTGTTAGGGAGCCTACTAAAGTTGGCACTGGCTCGTTGTCATGGGGAATTCCGGTCCAACCTTGGTAATAACACAGGGGTGAGGGGTGGGAGTTCCCGGTCACTTGACATGCCACGCATTCGTGGATAGCCTTCTCCACGAGTTGGCCTAAACCGGGCAACCATACTTTGTGCCAGAATCGGCATTTGGTCTTCACTACCCCTTGATGTGATCAGTGTGCCAGTTGTAGTGACTGTTGGAGACGGCCAACCTTGTCCGTCACATGAGGCACCCCTCCACTCAGACGGTTAGCTTGTGCCACACATGGTGGAGGGATTAGAGGGCTAACTGCTTCTTCGGTGTGGTGGGCAGAGTGGTCTAGTAGGAGTATCCTATTGTTATCACGAACTGCAGTAGTGGCTAGTTTGAGGCCGTCATTCTGATCAGTAGCCACTACAACATCAGAGATGGATATAGGGAGCGGTCTGGCTCTCTCTAGCACCAACCTCATGTACTCTTCAGTGTCACAGGCATCTTCTTCTTCAGCTGGAGGGGACAGGTCTGGCATGCTGCTAAAGCAGTGGTCTTCAAACTTTTTGATGCCAAGACCCCCCATCAATATTTTTTAGGTGTAAGAACCCCCTCCTGACAAAAATTTCTAGAACCTGGCAGTCCTTATCATTGACAACCATAAATGATCTCCAGAGAAATGGTCAATCTGTGGTTGCACCTCATTAGTACCAGTTTAAAACCAAAATATAGCAATAAGGAACAAAAAGGGGACCAGTACAGCTTTACTAAGGGCCTTCTACAGAGCGGCAACACCTGTTGCTGCTTTTTTAGTAACTTTTAAACCTTTTTAGTAAATACATTTTTTGGTTAAAATCAGTAGTTTATGCGGCAGATGATGGATTATATGGCAAATGCGGCAAATCTCTAATTATGCTAAAATCGCTGCGGCCGCACAATCACATAATTCCATTGTCCCTTGGTATAATAGCTGTAATGCATGGGCTGCAAATTTATTGCACGGCATTATGGGAAATCCATACTGTATTTCATGGGATGCTGACAGCTTGGCAATTACAGCGGTCTGTAACTGGAGGCAGCTGAACATCATTCATCATAATTAAAAATACCTACTTTTTAGGACTTTCGTCGCCGGGTAGCTCCATATAAAATAAGGGTAGCTTCAATGAATAATAAATACATTTTAAAAAGTTGTTACTCTGCAGGAAAAGCACTATAATAAATTACGAAACCACCATTATTTAATGCACTGCAAAAGTCTGTGTGAAACCAGAGAGAGACAGAATTAAATTGTGGCTGGTGCAGTGGAGAAAAGTGACTTGTGTATCTATAGCGCTATGAGGTCACAGCCTGTGACAGAATGCACTGTGAATATGTAAGTCTTTTTTTTAATACTTGGCATTACACGCAATATAAGATAGACCGCTACAAAATGTGCAAAAGGTTTCCCGATAAAATAGTGCTTCCAAAATAAACGGGCTGCTTCCAAAATATACGGGCTTATTTATAAGCCTCTTGCAGTGCCGGTGCGTAATTTTTTATGACGCTCTGGTCACGCAGAGAGCAGACCCATATTTACGAGGCCATGCAAAGTCTCTTTGCGTGGCTTTTGATGGCCTCCTAGATACGGCATAAGACAACGCAGCACAAGTCTGTGTGTTGCTTTACACTGCATCAGTCCTTCTCAAAGTGCCTAAATAAACATCATTGGCTTCAGCTTTTTCAGAGGGTTAACTTTAAATACATATGCCTAGTTCATAAAGCATTATCTGGCAGTAGACATAGCCCTCTTACCCACAAATCTAGGTTCTAGACCCCCAAATGCAGTCTGCGCCCAGAAAAAGCTTGGGTATTCACCGGTTCCACATTTCAGAGAACTTTATGGGGAAACATGTTTTTCAGTGGCTGCAGCAATGCTCTACAACTGGCTTACACTGAATCTGAGAAGACAACACTCTTTGCTGAGATTTAGACTAGAGAGCTAATAAACACCTGGCTTTTCCACTACAAGCCTCCTGTGATTTTATATGACTGGTTAGTGATTTGCAGAAATGGGATTTGAAAAAAAGAGCGCTGAGGTACCTACTTGGCTATAGCACTTTAGAAGTGCCTAAATATAATTAAATAGCATGCAGAAAATTGCTCCTCTAATCACAAAATATTGAACGCAAAAAATGGTCTTATTTAAGGTTGTGGGGCTTGGTGCAGCGTTGGAACGGAACTATGGTCACTGCTGCCATCATTTGCTTGGCAGATGCGTATGCTACTAAGGGCAACCAGGGCCCTAACAAAGGCCCCCGCATGAGGGGGGGGCTCCTTCAGCATATCTTCCAGGGGGCCCCCCTCACGTTTTGTTATGCCACTGCTTATTACCTACAACAGCACTCTCTGAAATCGAAGCAAGTCATACAGCTAAACACACCTTTCTGCCAGTGTGCTGCTGGCCTGAAAGAAATGTAAATGTGCACGAGTTAATCTGCAAATCCTTTACATTTGCAGATTAACTCGTTGTGCATATTTGTATTTCTTTCAGACCAGCAACACACTGGTAGAAAGGCTGTTTAGATGTCTGTCTGGCTAAGATTTCCCAGTACCTAAATAAAACTTCAGGGAAAGCATTTCAACTACGTCTCGGACGTTTTCTTTTTGCAAATGAAGAACGTGACCCCTTTGCCATGCCTCCACGGCCCCCCTGGGGTCGCGCCCCACAGATGGAAGATCTCTGTGCTACAGGAAGTCTAATTGGTTGGTCAAGCCTTGCTAGTATTCAGTGGGGAAGTGAAACTCCTGGATCTGTGGAATCAATTTTTTCAATCCGGGCAGTGGTTGGAAGTGAAGCCCCTGAAGAGTGGAATGAGTGGGTTATGATCTGTGTGAAAAGAATGCTTATACAGGTAGATGAGAAAATAGCGACACCCCTAGTGTACTGCAAAAGCTTCCTTTTAGATTTGTGAATATCATTGTTCTGTGGCTGTTAGAGCTCTGCTTGCATAGGCTTGAGGAGCTCACAACCTACAGCTTTGGCTGTGTGGCAAGACTGCTCCCAGTCCTGAGGGGCTGGTATCTACCGCCAAGTCTGACTCTTTCTGGGGATTAAAATTGGCAATAGTTGTTTCGGCAGAGAGTGGTCTCTTTGTGTATTGAAACGCTTGTTTGGGTTCACTTCCCCCTACCCAAGGGGTGGAGGTTTTGGTGAGCTCTCTCAGGGGTGCGGAGAGGGTCAGCTAAGTCCTGGATGAACAGTGCACAAAGGCGTAGACTTTGACTTTTCGTTTCTCTTAATTTGAGGGGTGCTGGCAAGGTCTAATACAGTTAGTGGCCATGAGGTAATTGAGGCCTCAGTGTCAATAAGCAAGGGACAGCAAGTTATCTATGAAGAAAAAGGTAAACACAGTCTCATCCGCCTCCTTCCACACCATACCCATGCTCAGTAAGATTTTCAGGTGGCTTCCAGTCAACAAGAGAAGGACACTCATTCAGCCCCTCGTCACCAGCAGGCTGCACTACCGAAACACTCTCTACTTCGAAATTACTGAACGACTCCTGAAGAGACTACAGACAATATAAATCTCAGCGGAAAGAATCATCCTCAACCTCCCCAGTTGGACTCACATCACTCCACACCTCAAGAAGCTAAGCGGACTCCCGATCCAGAAGAGATGCCAGTTCGAGATGTTGACCCACGCATATAAAGTCCTGCACAATGCAGAACCAGCATACATCAAAAAGACTTTCCACCAAACACCTGCAATCTGCCTGCCTCTTCACCGCAGACTCCCCCCATGGATCCACCAAGCCAACAGCGGAGGGCACTCCTTCTCTCACCTGGTGGCCAAAGCCATGAAAGCCCTTAGGACTGCCTTATTGCTCCAGGAATTCCGGAAAGGACTCAAGATCTGGATATTCGAATGAACAGAACACTGCAAAGTAGCTAGCAACTCCAGTGCCTTGCCTCAAGGGTGATTTGCCGCGCTTTATAAATCCTGATTGGTTGAGTGGATAACAGCTGTGATGGATTGTCCTTGTAGTTGAATGTGACTTTTCAGGGTGGTCTGGGTGGGTATCTCCTTTGGTCCTATGACCTGGACAACAGAAATTGACTTGCTTAGTTCATCGTCATCAATGTTGCGTCCTCCTTGTGTGTCTGGTGCAGTTTTAACCGCATGAATGCCTTTCTTTTGAGGCTTTGATTGCTTTTGGGTAGATTGACAGACTTTTAAAAAGTGGTCTCGTTTTTCGCACACAGAGCATTTTTTTCCTGATGTAGGGCAGTCTGCATGTTGGGGAAATTGTCCCCCGTACCACCAGCATGGGCAGCTGGTTACTTTTGGTTTGTTGGTGACTTGCTTTTCTTTTCGGGGGTCTCAGCTGACGAGATTAACAGGTTCTGTCTTGATGGGTCTCTGTAGGGCGGCTTCAATGTGGTATTCTTTCCCTTGATAGCTCCTTCGAACGTACCAGGGTGAGAATGTCACGCATTGGAATGTTCGGATCCGTAGGATCTGTTCTCGGAGGGTGTGCAGACAAAATATTGAGTTGGAAATTTCGAATGACAGAAATATCGAGTCTTAAATATCGTCAGTGAGAAATATCGACAGCAAGAATAGTGTGCTCAAGAATATCGATCTGAAGGTAAGAAATATATTTATATATATATATATATATATATATATATATATATATATATATATATATATAAATTATAGAAGTCAATAATATCATTTGCAAAAATATAGTTAATATTACGATTTTTTAATTAGTGTTATGTATTTTAGTATATATTTTAAATGTATGTGATGGTTTTTTTTGCAATAAGTATTGTTAATTTTTTTAATAGATGTGTTCAATTTTTAGTAGTTATCAATTTTATTTTAATTACATTTTAAGTTTTTTAGTTCCTTATCGGGTTGTGGATTTGTAAGGGAATAGGGAGGGAAGTAATTTAATTATAATAAACTAATGATTTTTTTGTATTTATTAATATGTATTTAATTGAGAATTTAGTGTTAACTAAGGGAAGTAATTTCTTTTTAATTAATTATTAATTTGCTGTTAATTAATATTAATTGATTGAAAATTAAATATGGAAATTGTATGATTAATTTTAGGTGTGGGTTGTGGGGTTTATAGGGGTAAAGGATGGGAAGTAATTTATTTTTACATAATTAATAATTAGTTGTTAATTATTATTAATTAATTAACTGAAAATTACATATGGAAATTGTGTAATTAATTTTAGGTGCGGGTTGTGGGGTTTATAGGGGTACAGGGTGTGAAGTAATTTATTTTTAATTCATTAATAATTAGTTGTTAATTAATATTATTTTATTAATTGGAAATTAAATATGGGAATTGTGTAATTAATTTTAGGTGTGGCTTGTGGAGTTTATACGGGTAAAGGGTGGGAAGTTAATTCATTTGTATGAGTTTTAATTTGTTTTCTAATGAATAATATTTATTTAATTGGTAATTAATTTTGTTAATTATGGAAGTACATTTTATTTTTAATTTAGATGTCAGTTGTGGTGTTGTAGGGTAGGATATGAATAAAATAAATGTATGAAATAATGTTTTTGTTTATAAATAATTTCTATCTGATAATATTAGTTTGTTTGAAAAATATATGTTTTTATTTAATATAATATTTGTAATTATTTCTCTTATGTATTTAACATTATATGTTTTTGTTTTTTTTAATTTCTAATATTAAATATATTTGTGCTTTAATTTTTTTAATATTTAGATATTTTTTACTTTATTTTGTTTTTCAAATATTTTTTGTAGTTGTTGGTAGGTTGTTTGTTTTTAATTTTGAATTGACTGTAGTGGGAATAGTAATTTTTTAGCTCTCCGCAATCCAACACTTTCCCTACTGATACACTTTCTGTAGTGGGAATAGTAATTTTGACCCCTCCACTATCCAAAACTTTCCTTACTGTTGCACTCATTGGAGTGGGAGTTGTCATTTTTACCCCTCCACTATCCAACACTTTCCCTACTGTTACACTTACTGGAGTAGGAATAGTAATTTTTACCCCTCCGCTATCCAACACTTTCCCTACTGTTGCACTCATTGGACTGGGAATAGTAGTTTTTACCCCTCCGCTATCCAACACTTTCCCTACTGTTACACTCTCTGGAGTGGAAATAGTAATTTTTACCCCTCCGCTATCCAACATTTTCCCTACTGTTGCACTCATTAGCGTGGGAATAGTAATTGTTACCCCTCCGCTATCCAACACTTTCCCTACTGTTGCACTCATTGGAGTGGAAATAGTAATTTTTACCCCTCCGCTATCCAACACTTTCCCTACTGTTACACTCACTGTAGTGGTAGTAGTAATTTTTACCCCTCAGCTATCCAACACTTTCCCTACTGTTACACTCTCTGGAGTGGGAATAGTAATGTGTACCCCTCCGCTATCCAACACTTTCCCTACTGTTGCACTTATTGGTGTGGGAATAGTAATTTTTACCCCTCCGCTATCCAACACTTTCACTACTGTTGCACTCATTGGAGTGGGAATAGTAATGTTTACCCCTCCGCTATCCAACACTTTTCCTACTGTTACACTCACTGGAGTGGGAGTAGTAATTTTTACCCCTCAGCTATCCAACAGTTTCCCTACTGTTGCACTCATTGGATTTGGAATAGTCATTTTTACCCCTCCGCTATCCAACACTTTCCCTACTGTTACACTCACTGGAGTGTGAATAGTAATTTTTACCCCTCCACTATACAACACTTTCCCTATTGTTACACTCACTGGAGTGGGAATAGTAATTTTTACCTCTCTGATATCCAACACTTTCCCTACTGTTGCACTGACTGGAGTGGGAATAGTAATTTTTACCCCTCCGCGATCCAAAACTTTCCCTACTGTTGCACATATTGGAGTGGGAATAGTAATTTTTATCCCTCCGCTATCCAACACTTTCCCCTACTATTGCACTCATTGAAGTGGGAATAATAAATTTTACCCCTCCGCTATCCAACAGTTTCCCTACTGTTGCACTCACTGGAGTAGTAATAGTAATATTTACCCCTCCGCTATCCCCTCCGCTATCCAACACTTTTCCTACTGTTGCTTTGATTGGAGTGGGAAATTCAAGTTTAAATATTTTTAAATACGACTCTGCGCAGACCCTGTGGGAGGCGTACAAAACAGTCATTAGGGGAGAGATTGTTTCTTCAATAGCGGGGAAAAAGAGGTATAGGCATGCGGAATTTGTGAGAGCGGAGGAGGATGTGTTGAGGTCAGAGGAGAAGCTAGCCCAAGGGGTGACCCCGGAAGGCATCCACCGGTTGAAGATGAGGCAGGAGGAGTTCAATAGCATTGCTAAAAGTAGGGCGCAGGCGCAGTGCGGCAGGGTTCAGAGCAGAGTGTACGAGCTGGGTGACAAGGCCGGGAAGTTGATAGCGTGGCTGGACAGGAGAGAATGGGCCTCACGTCTAGTACCCGATATACAGGGGGATGACTCGCCTCCTATTACCGAACCGCAGGCCATAGCAGACGCGTTTGCTACCTATTACCAATCGTTTTATAATACCTCCGGGATATATTCGGAAGAGGACAATAACGCGATGATAGGGGACATACAGCTTCCCACACTCTCGGAGGAAAACCGGGCATACATGGAGTCCTCACTGACAGATGAGGAGGTGGCGCGGGCGATCAGAGGAGTGCGGTCCGGGAAAGCCACAGGTCCTAACGGTATCCCCGTGGAGCTATACAAGTTGGCAGCTAATAAACTAGCCCCTCACATCCGTGCAATGTTAGAGGAAAGCAGAGAGAAAGGAATGCTTCCGTACGATCAGCGGGTGGCCAATATAGTCGTCATACATAAAGAGGGCAAACCCAGGGCGAATTGCGCATCATATAGGCCATTATCGCTCCTAAATGTGGAGCCTAAAATACTGACAAAACTGTTGGCCACGCGATTGATCAAGGTAATCAACACGCTGGTACACCCGGATCAGTCGGGCTTTATGCCACATCGCAACACGGCCGTCAACCTGCGCCGCCTTCATAGAATACTGAGTAGAGCATCTACTGTACAGGAACCGGCGGCCTTGCTTTCGTTGGATGCTACCATGGCATTTGACATGGTTGAGTGGCCCTATCTGTTTGCGGTATTGTGCAAATTTGGGCTTGATCCCGAGCTGGATCCGTCTTCTGTATTCTGACCCGATGGCCCGTGTAATAGTGAATAACCGAAAGTCCAAGGACTTCCAGCTGACTAGGGGCACCCGCCAGGGATGCCCCCTGTCGCCGCTTCTCTTTGCGCTGGCTCTGGAGCCGCTAGCAGCATGGATTAGGCAGGACCAATCTATTCAGGGACTGAGGTGGACTAACGACTGGGAGGATAAGATCTCCCTGTACGCAGACGACATCCTACTCTATCTCGCTGCTCCTAGGGCGTCACTGATCTGCCTATTGGACATACTAACTATTTTTGGTAAATATTCGGGTTTTACAGTTAATTGGTCCAAGTCAGTAATTTATGTGTGGCAGGAGATCCGCCCGCGATACCGCCGAGTTGCCCAATAACGATTGCTTCGGAAGGGTTCCGATATCTCGGGATCTATGTGTCCCTGAATCCGAGACTGCGCTTTGCTCGTAATCTGGACCCACACCTGCAGCGACTCAGAACAGATGTCGCACATTGGAGGTCCCTTCCCCTCTCCATGCTGGGAAGGGCGGTCCTCTTTAAGATGATGGCCCTCCCTCGTTTTTTGTATGCGCTCCAGAACACGATGGATCTGGTTCCTGTGTCCTATTTTAACGAAATTGAGAGTCTCCAGAGGAAACTCCTCTGGGACGGTAGACCCCGGATCGCGTATTCAAAGCTGACCCTGAATTGGTACGATGGGGGTATTGGTCTCCCCGATCCTAGGAAATATTTTTGGGCCGCCCAGCTGGTGGCGATTAACCACGGTATGCATTGTAGCCCGGGTGATCCGGGGTACGTTATGGATAGGTGGCTGCTCCCGGGGGGAGACTATACCAGGACTCTATATGCCAAGCCCGGTAGATTCCCGTTGACTGGCCCTACCGCTCACGCAGTCCAGATATGGCATGCTGTTAATAAGCATTTGGGCTGGGATGGTAAGCTTACACTAGCAACGCCATTATGGAACTCGGAAAAGCTAGGGAGCCTCTGGAAATCCAAGGGATTTGATAAGTGGGATCTTATTGAGATCACACAGATCAAGGACATGTGGGAAAAGGACACGGTTTTGCCGTTTGCATCCCTTAAAAAACAGTATAGCATGATGGACACTGAATACTACCGGTTTCTCCAGGTCCGCCACGCGTTGCTAGCACAGATCCCCAGGGGCGCGACGCTGCTAGAGGCTTCCCCACTGGAAGCCAGAGTGTTGGACGGGCATATCCCAGAGAAAACTATTTCCCTAATTTACAGGAAGTTCATTAACAATATGGAGGATCCACTGGTGATCCTTAAGGGCAAGTGGAACAGTGAAGGCCTAGAACTGGATGATGAGGACTGGCAAGAGGCGGTCTCCTCTCCAAGGGTGGTAGCAACTCAGGCCAGGCTTAGGCTAGTGCAGCTTAAAATATTGCATAGGACATATGTAACGGGACCCGGGCTGGTTCGCATGGGACGGACGGAAAGCGGAGAGTGCAGGCGGGGTTGTGGAGACACAGGGACCTTCATGCATATATTGTGGGGCTGTCAGCAGATAGAAGCGTACTGGAGAGGCATGCATCGCACCATGCGGACGGTACTAGGGGTCGACATACAGCCAGAGGCGCGGAGGTGCCTGCTGAATGTCTGGGAGCCTACTGACCTCAACACATACACTAAGCGGTGGGCTACGCTGGCATTCATGATTGCAAAAAGGAACATCGCGCAGTCGTGGGGCGCTGCTCAGCCACCCCGTTTGGGGAGGTGGAAAGAGGATTTAGATTGGTGCATGTTGAGGGAAAAAGCGGTGTTCGTAACTAGGGGATGCCCCGGGAAGTGGAGCAAGGTATGGGGAGCCTGGAACCAATATAGAGGTGATATATGCCCCCCACCTTATAGGCATGCGGATGATGAGGCTCGTGAAACCCCCTAACCACAAGGAAATTATGCTTGTAACATATATTGAAATGTGTAAATTGCTGCTGATGGAAACTGAAGTCGCCTGCTAATGTGTAATTGCTGTCTGTCAGTCGAATTGGTTTAATAAAAAAGAATTTTCCAAAAAAAAAGTATTTTTAAATAGTTTAATGTTTTAATCAATAATAGAATGTTTTTTTAACATGTTATTAGTATATGTATATATATATATATTTATTTGTTACATTTTATATTTTTTACATCTATATTTATGTAATCGATTTTTTACATCTATATTTATGTAATCGATTTTTTTTTCCGATATTTGTGTACTTACCTTTATAAATATAGGATGTCGATATTTTTGACGCCTATATTTTTGACTTGATATTGTGGTATGCGGATGTTTTGGGTTTCGATGTTTTGTCAGTGAACCTTCTCGGAATTTCGCTGATGTGCAGCCCAGAATAAATTACGCTGTAATCCCGTCTTGTTTGTCTGGCAGGGTTCAGGTACTGGCCCACTACTTGAGGGCGGGCACAGAATGTGTCCATGGATTTGTCTTGGTGTTGGTGTGCTTCATGTAACAAGAAGCACTCATAAACTGGATTGGCAAGGGGTTCAAAATGAGCTGTGAGCATGTTCCTAGTGTCTCATAGGTATGTAGTGGTCCTACTTACATGATATTTTTGTATATTTCCTCACAGCTAGATGCAGAAGTAGCGAGCACTTCCTGTCATCCTTTATTACTAGTGCAGCAAAATATTTTTCTAGGCGCTCAAGCCACGTTTTCCATCTCGCTACTTGCGTTGGCGGAGGGTCCAGATCAGAAATGGATGCTATGCTTTTTGCCTAACCTCGTCTATCGTGAGACAGCAGTGCAACTCAGATGTAGTGTGATAGAGTTGGCAGTGTGGTACTTGCAAAACACTAGTCTCGTGGAGGTGTTGAAATCTGCAGCTACTCAATGCTGGGTTGCTACTGGGATGAGTGACAGCTGCCTGTGGCAGGTTAGTGCGCTGTGGATGCGGGCACAGGATTTAGTGACCTCGCTGCTTGGAGTGTGGAGAGCCCCCGTAGGTGAGGCACAGCTGGTGGATGCTTGGATCCGAGTGCAGGAGCGGGGCCACTGGTGATGAAAAAGAGGAGCTAGGCCTACATGCGTTGAGCATTGCTGAAGATGGCTGTGTGGCCTGTGCGCAGTCTTCGGCCCACTTGCGAGACATCCAGTAGTGCCAGTGAGGGCTGAAAGGTCTGTGTGTCTGCTGCAGCCTGTACTTTGTTTCTTAAGGAAGCGCTGAGACGGTCGACATGCAGGACGGGCTTGGTCGAGGGGAGAGAACGTCTGCTCAGTGGCGGCCAGCATGGCTTGAGGGTGGTAGGGGTAGGCATGGGGGGGTTCGTGGGCGCAGAAGGTTGCGGGGGGTCACGCGAGGATGCGCAAAACAAACAACATTTTTTTTAATTAACGTACATTCCCGCCGGGTCCTGCGTCCCTGCCCTATGACTCAGGAATCAGAGCCAGGCCCCACTGATCAATCACAATGCTGCAATGCATTGTGATTGGTAGGCACCCAGGCTCCCCTGACCAATCACAATGCTGCAATGCAGCTTTGTGGTTGGTTTTGAGTGTCCTGGTTTGACGCTCAACCAGGCAATGGGGGCCTGGGCATGTTCTCCATGCATGCTGTAATGCAGCCTGAATGGAGAACGATGAAAGGTTTGGGTGGCCGGAGAGGGCCGACCAAACAGTCATTGCGCACTTAGGAGTGAGCAAAGCACTGCTCCCCTACACTGCTCCGAGAGCAGAGCTGCCCCGCCCACCCACCCTCTCGCAAAACAGCACAAACAAAATTATAGTAACTGAAAGCTATTATCATTTTATGTCTTCTCTTCTCACACTGCTTGAAAGTAGTAGGGCGACGCTCCTCCGCCATAGCAGAGAAGCCTCCAATGGGTCTGCTGCGGGCCTGCATCGGACAATCCGCGAAGGCAGCTGTGGGTGTTGAAGAGGGCCCGTGCTCACCTTTCTCTTCGCTAGTGAAGAGTAGCTGCTGGCTCATGTTAAGAAAATAACAGCATTCATACTATTGATGGGTTTGTGCCTAGACCTGCTTGGACGGGCAGACTATTCATTTGCGGACATCATGCCTCCAGACAAACCATGGTCGTGGTATTGATGGGTGTGGTTCGCCTAATCGCCCTACCTCAGTGACTGCGGGTGGGCCATTCTTAATTTCCGCGATGTTATGTTATGTTATGTTATAATTTTTTGTATAGCGCACAGATGCCGCAGCAAAGTGGCGTCCTGGCGCTAAGGAGACGGTAAAACATAACAGAGAAAGAATACTAATCAGGATACGCTGACGGAACTAAATCGTGGCAAACAGAAAAGTTTTCAGACATTTCCTGAAAGGAAGAAGGTTGGTGATAGAACGAAGCGAAGGGGGGAGGGTGTTCCAGAGTGAGGCAGCCAACACCGAAAAAGAGCGTCCACCCATTCTAGCTCTTTTGAAGCGGGGAACAACTGCCAGATTTGATCCTGCAGAGCGAAGAGCTCTGTTAGGGAGATAAGGGGATATAGTCTGGACAAGAATAGGAGGAGTAGACAACTTTAGGATTTTAAAAGAGATGCAAAGTGCCTTAAATTTGATCCTCTGTTCCACCGGGAGCCAATGCAAATTTTGGATGGTTTGACGGGCGGAACAGGAGCGCGGCAAGCCGACCAGCATCCTGGCCGCCGCGTTTTGGATACGCTGAAGGCGGAGAAGGTCAGCTTTGTTCAGTCCCAGTAGAAGTGAACTAGCATAGTCCAATCTACTCAGAACCATAGCCTGAACTATGATTTGCCTGGTTATGGGGTCAAAAAATTTAAAAATAGGTCTGAGACACTGTAAGGTGCCAAAGCAGATCCCGGCCAGTCTTTTGGTGTGGGGAATATAGGACAACTTATTGTCAAACCACACCCCAAGATTCCTAACTTCCTCAGCGGCCGTCGGGGCAGGGCCAAGCTCCGGAGGCCACCACTGGTTGCCCCAAAGGTCTGTGTTTTTTCCAAAGATTAAGACCTCGGTTTTTGAGGCATTTAGCTGCAACTTGTTATCAGACATCCATTCCATGATCCCTCGCAAAGCGACCTGAAAGGCAGCAGCGTCCAAAGCGGACTCACCATTCAGTGCCACCACTAACTGGGTGTCGTCGGCGTACGACACCATGGTCAGACCGTGTCTCTGGGCGACCTCTGCCAGTGGTTGGACGTATAAATTAAACAAAGTCGGGCTGAGGGCCGACCCCTGAGGAACGCCTTGCAGTATGGAACGGGAGGTGGAAACAAAAGGCGGTGTAGACACCTGAAAGGATCGGTCGGTAAGAAACGACCGGAACCAATCAAGTGCAGTCAAGCCGACCCCCGCCTCAGAAAGCCGCTGAAGAAGAATGGCATGAGAGACGGTATCAAAGGCAGCGCTGAGATCTAATAGGATCAGCGCTACCGTTTGGTCTCTGTCAAGCAGCTTTCTAATTTGTTCCACTACCGCAAGGAGAGCGGTCTCAGTGCTATGATGTGCTCGAAATCCGTTTTGAGAGGGGTCGAGGATGTTAGCTTCCAACAAATGGGAAGACAAAACATGGTTGGCATGAGATTCCGCTAACTTGGAGATCCAGGGGAGGAGAGAAATGGGACGGTAACTCTCAGGAAGAGAGGGGTCCAAGGAAGGTTTTTTCAAAATAGGTACAACGGTTGCCTGTTTCCATTTGACCGGAACACTTCCTGTTTCAAAGGATAGGTTAATGAGATCAAGGATCGCCGGGTAACAGCACTCCTCGAGCTCTTGAAATTGTATTGGGCGCAAAGGGTCCGTAGGCGAACCTGACCTGACTTTCCTAGTTAGTACTTTAAACTCCTCTAAGTTGGGGCCACGAATGGAGAGAAGTTGTGGGACGGTAGGAGGCTTGGTACTTGGCGGGCATAGAACCCGAGAATTTTGGGAAAAAGATCTGTAAATTGTGTCAACTTTATCTATAAAAAAGGTGGCTATTTTTTCACAATGGTTCAATGTAGCTTTGACAGAAGTCGCAGTCTGTTTACTAGTCAGCTCCTTACAGATTTGAAAAATGATCTTCGTCGGATTTGGGCTATTTTTAATTTCCGTCGCATAGTAGGCGGCTCTAGCTTTACAAATAGCCTGATGGTAATACCTCGTGCAAGATCTGTAAGCTTTTTTGAGCTCAACATCATACCTTTTGCGCCAGGCACGCTCCGCTTTTTTACAGGCGGATTTGAGGATTCTAAGTGAGTCCGTGTACCAGGGGCTCGAGGGACTAGATCTAATTTTAGTCCACCTGGCAGGTATGAAAGAGTCAAGAGCTGACGTAAGCCATTCACAAAAATTATCATAGCTACAGGTAATGTCAGTAGAAAAGGCAGCGCGGTGTGTCGAGAGGAACTGCTGAAATTCCTCTGATTGCAGCTTCTTCCAGGGGCGTTTAAAAACGCTTAGAGAAGAAGGTTCGAACACAGGGGACGATAAAGTGATATGACCCTGCACCAAGAAATGGTCTGTCCAGGCCATAGGTGTAGGGGCGCTAAGTAGAACATTCGAAATGTTCGTAAAAAAAGGGTCGAGTATATGCCCTCCACTGTGGGTCCTTTGGTCAACCAGCTGGGTAATTTTGAGAGCCTCAAGATCAGCTAGTAAAGTACTAACTGAACTGGAAAGTGGTTGATCCAAATGGAGATTGAGGTCGCCGATAATTGTAAAGTTGGCTGTCTTCAGTGCTAAGGAAGCCACTACCTCAGGAAGACTAAGGCGAAAAATTCCATCAGGACCCGGAGGTCTGTAAATAAGTAATCCAGACAGCGTGAAGTGAGGGGATAAAGTAATACTGAATTGCGCACTCTCACAAGCTGCCACTGAGCTTTTCTGCCAGATGCACGGGTAGCAGGATTTTACGGCGGCTGCTATGCCACCTCCTCTGGAATTTCGGTGTAGGGTATACATCGTGTACCCACTTGGTAGAGCTAAATTAATGGACGCCATAGCCTGGTCGTGTAGCCATGTCTCCGTAAGGAAGAAGACGTCTGGTTGTTCGTCTTCTAGCAGGGCAAATACTTCCATACAATGGCAGACAAGCGATCTGACATTTAAATGAAAGACCTTGAGGGAAGCACAGCTCGTGCCGTCAGTGACCACTGTTCTCGCCCTAAATGCGTGAACATTACGCAACAGAGATTTTATTGGCTTAGGGATGGGGAGGGTGAATGCACAGCTGGGACAATGATAGGGACCGCATAAAGGGTCCACGACATGATGATGATAACATACCACTGTCTGTCTCAGCTGGCGTATTTCCCTGATGGTAGTCATCCTGAGTTGTCCAGAGTAACCTGCCCTAGCCCTGCCTTAGCGCTGACGAGCGCAGACGGGCAGGACTCTGGCACGACTCAGGCGCAGTGAAAGGCGCTCCCGCTGCGCGTCACCGCTGCGCGCTTGGCGGTAGGCTAAAATAGACTTTCCGGGCGAGTTCTCGCGATAATACGCGAGAGTTCCCTGGCCCCAATCCAAGATGGCGCTCCCAATCACCCCAGGTGCCCGTGGTCCCGGACCCGCCAAGGCGGTGCAAATGGTCCCCAGGGGGGGTATTATGATGCAAGAGGTAGGCCGGGGGGGGGGGGGCGCTTGCAATTTAAGAGCAGTAGTTAAGAACAAGGTCGAAGCAAATTAAGCACAACAGAAATACAAAAATAGGGAATTAAAACCTATAGCAGGCTAAGCAGCGCGCGCAGGCGCTCTAAGTCCGTATGGTCACCTTCTCCAGGCTGACCACTAGCTCACACTGCCTAAAATAGACTTTCCGGGCGAGTTCTCGCGATAATACGCGAGAGTTCCCTGGCCCCAATCCAAGATGGCGCTCCCAATCACCCCAGGTGCCCGTGGTCCCGGACCCGCCGATACTACAGGTACCTTGCAGTGTGCACATCGTTACCTACAGACGAAGGAAGTCAGTATTCTTTCAGTGCTTCATGACTGACGGAACAATCGTAAATCAATAATACATTTCCTTGCAACCCTTAAGGAATTGGGGAATGTTTCTTTGCCATCTCCTTTTGCTTACGATTTCAAAAAAATTATATGTTGACGTTGGAAGTAGTAAAGATGCTTTGAATTACAAGGCCATGTTAATGCATTGCAGTTTGTTTTTTCATTTTCGAAAGCTTATGATGTTGAATACAACCCCAATTATGCCTCATTCTGTTCTGTACTATTCTGTCTTTTATTTTAACTAGAAATTAAATAGGTGTAGTAAATCATAAGGGTATTTCTTGGCTCATTGTTTCAGTTCCACTTTCCTCAACCACGCATGTATTTTGGCACTGAGCGTGGGACTGCTGTAATACGTCATTATATTTTCCATTGTCCTCTTGGGCTCTCTCCAGTTCTGTATTATTTTTTCCCAGTTTCAGTTGTGGCTTCCACTTCTTCTCTTTTTGTTTCTTTTCTTGAGAGGGCATTTGTCACAATTTTATCATACTGGAACCCGTGGTGTCTCTTGAAATAAATGTTTTTTAGGGGTGACACAGAAGGGGCCATTGAAAAAACGGTGGGGACACATATACCAGCTATTAATGAACAGTAGATGGGTGCATGTTTGTGTCATTTCTGGTGTAGGTATAGTAAATTTTCATTAATGAGCACATTCACGGCTCCATGGACTATTAGCCTTGTTTACTACTAAATAGTTTTTCAAGACACATAACAAAACCGTGTCCCTCAACCCAGTAATACCACTCCTGGGTGGAGTTAGATTCTCACCTCATTAAAGTTTGACGACAGTACACAAAAAGTAATGGTGGCTATGTCACTGTGCAAACTGTTGCAAATGTACCACAACTTATATTTATGCATGCAAAAATGCTCCAACATTGGTATAGCTATGAATTCACAAAATATTTTTGGAATTAATTGCAGCTCCCCTTAGTTCTCCTCGAATATTTTGTGAATTTAAAAAAATGATAAATCAACTGCGTATGTAGGAGTAAACCCAACAGGAGTAGATTTACACTTTTTTGTGATTCCGACCCTCTGTTTACTTCCTTGTCACACACAGTATCCTCGATCAGGAGTAGATTTACACTTTTTTGTGAATCCGACCCTATGTTTGTTTCCTTCTCATACTCAGTATCCGCGATCTGTTCTTTACTTTTTATTGAAAAATAGTACAGGAGGCATGGAGCAAAACAGAGGTTACACATCCCAGCTCATTTTCACTAACTTTGGTGATCCTGTGCAAGTCGAAGTATCTTCCTATGCCTTGGTTTTCTTTTCTGCCAAATTGGGAGTGGGTAGAGGGGATTCAGTTCAAGGCAAATGGAGGGTATCGACCGTCCCCATATTTCCGGCAAATGTTAGACTCTTTCCAGAAAAAAATGGGGCAACATAGTGACAATATAATTTTAAGAATACCTTTGTTAGTAATCTGTAGGTTTTAGAGAACATTTAGAGGGAAACTAATAATATTAGTTTCGAGTGTTTTTAAAGTACACGCACGCATTGTTTCTTTGCACCAGCGACCTTTTACAGAAAAGAGAAATATTTGTGCTAGAGGAGAACCAGTTCCTGTCACTGTGTAGCCATGATTGTTAAGGTGCAGCACTGGAAGCGAATGTATGACGATACAATGCAAACATTTACAACGCATGCCTTTACAACGCAGTTTTAACATTTCATCATCCATTACAACGCATGATTTTACTTAGCATGCCATCACAACTCATTTTTAGAAACTACATTTACAACGCATTCCATTACAAAGCATTCCATTACAACGCATACCATTACAATGCATATTACTTTTAGGGCAACAGTAGGGTAAGTGTTGGATAGTGTAGGGGTAAAAATTACTACTCCCACTCCAGTGAGTGCAACAGTAGGGTAAGTGGTGGATAGTGTAGGGGTAAAAATGACTGTTCCCACTCCAGTAAGTGCAACAGTAGGGTAAGTGTTGGATAGTGTAGTTGTAAAAATTACTATTCCCACTCCAGTGAGCGTAACAGTAGGGTAAGTGTTGGATAGGGGAGGGGTAAGAATTACCATTCCCCATTACCTACCTTATATTGCGTTGTAATGGCATGCATTGTAGTGACATGCGTTGTAATGGCATGCGTTGTTGTTAATCTGCCAAGAATCCCAAAAGGGATTCCTAGTGGACATAAATGACTTTAGGCTGGTGGTTATCCCTGCTAAGAGTGCAGAGATTTCCACACTTGTAAATTATCCTGAAGGGGTGGGCGGTGCACTTTGTAAGGCATGGTTTGCCTAGGAAGATTGGGAATGCCCACAAACATGTGTTTATTGGGATTGCCAAACTCTTCTCTGTCCCCTTGCCACCCTGGAAATGGTCAGTGCTGGACTGACCGGTCAGATGCTCTGTCACTGCCAGATGAGCCTACTTGAAAGGCCAGTGTGCAGGTCGATTTGTTGGGCCCGAGCCGGAGTCCTGCAGTCCGACCGAGCGAGTACGATGCGGCCGTATGCTGCCGGACTCGGTTTGGTCGGACTCCCATAGAAGTCAATGGGAGCCAGTTGTACGATGCGTACATGGGCTCCCATTGACTGAATGGGTATGTCGCGGACAAGTGCGCCCCCTACAGTGGGTACACGTTGGTGCCATCCGCACCGTACATGCCTGTGTTGGGGAGACCCATGGGTCTTCCCCTGTGTCTGAGTCGTAGGGCTGCGGGTGACAGGGGGTCCGACATGGACCCCCAAAGGCAACCACCCAGACGATTTGCGAGCCGGACACTCCGGCTCGCACAGGCTGTCCGACGCATGCATCGTACTGGCTCGGTCGTGAATCGCATCCATTGCACGCCACGATTAGCTTACGACCAAGACGTACAGAGCGGTTCATCGTACTTGCTCGCTCGTACAGCTGTATGAGTCGGCCGGAAAACACGCGTACGGCTCATAGTTTTTCCGGCCGGATCACGTTCGTTGCCCTTCCGACCCGGATCGGAATCGGCCCCATAGAAGTAACAAATAGCCATTATGGATTGTTTATGTGCAGGAAGGAACACCTTCCTGCACATAAACAATCATTCTGTTCAACACAGGCACCCTTGCACTATGGTGCAAGGGTGCCTGTGTTGGCACTAAGCAGCTAAATTTAGCACCAGTGCTAGGGAAAACACAGGGGTGTGACGTATTGTAGTAAATACGGCGCAACCCTACATTTTGGAAATGTCGCACCCTGGCGTTGCCAAATTTGGCGTTGCTCTGGGCTCCAACATTCTCTAGTAAATCTAACCCCCAGTCTGTACACTGACCTTTTCAAGTCAGCTCAACTGGCAGTGACAGAGTGCCGGACAGACCACTCCAACTCTGGAAATGGTTGGAAGTTTAATCCAGCAAAGAAGTTGAGTAACTCCACTTCCTTGGTGGAAAGGGGAATGGATCACTCCTTTATTTGGTGAGGGTATAGGGTAAGGGTTTACTTTAGGTAGGGGTATCAGAGAATGGCTTTCTCCACAAAGCAGAGATAAGGTGGACGAAGAGTGCCATTCCACCTGTATGAACTTCTCTATGAAGAACTCCGTGGATGGCCAAATAGGAGAGTTTTTAAAAAGTCACCTGACATCCCTGGTAGTAAGCCTCAAACCCTGTGCATAGCGTAGCTTATGTGACATACTACCAGGGATATTAGTTAATGGAAAATGAATGGAAAAGCTAAAGGCCCAATTCTGAGCCCAGACTTTACAATTTGTTTTCTTGAATCGATCCCAAAATAGTTGTACTAAGGGAAGCAGCAGATAGGTCCGGTTTAAAAAAAGCTAGGACTGGATGAAGATATTACAGATGGTATACGTGCACATGATTGTGTGTGGCACTGAGTGGTAACACTGGGCACAGCTACCGCCAGAGTGTGTTTAAGTGGGCTTATTACAAACGTAAATATGCATATTTAGAGCTCCAGCTAGGGAGTTCTCATATCTTTAAAGAGTAGCCTTTTTGTTTAATCAAGGAATGAATTATGAGAACTGAAAGGAAAACAAACCCTTGTTACCACGAGGTCCCATGGCCTGATGCAAAAGGCTAGCCAGGAGGTGCTTCATGGACATAATGCTTCAAATCCAGGCGGTCCCAACTTCCAGAGTCCGCCCATCACATGTACAGAGACCTCCTCTCACCCTCTGGATTTCTCTGCTCCTCTGCCTTCCGTTTAGAGGCCTGGCATTGGCATATGCAAAGCTGAGCACTCCACCTCACTGAGCCCCCCTAACTTCCCCTGTGGTGATTCCCAACAGCGAATGGTAACATGGTGCGCACCAATACTCTGCCCATTCCACCCTGCCTCCTTCCGCAGGGTGAGCTGAGCAACTCGATCCCTGCCTTTTCATATTAAACCTTATCAGCCACGATGATGGGGAATGGAAGGGGGGTGTTGCAGGAATGCAGCTCTGGTCCCACCCTGGAGGCCCACTGAGCAGAAGAAGTATCTTGATCAAAATAGCTCCTGTGGAGTGTGATGTTAGGCCCCCACGGAAGTATAGGCGGAGACTATGGGGGTTAGGTAACGTTACTTTATTTACTATGCAACAACTATATTCTCGGAAAGGGGAGAGCAGGTCCGCTTGCCGCTGTGTCCCGCGGCCTCAATGGCTAGCCCCCCACGTCACGTCCTCTCACGATCCCTGGCCCTGGGTCACGTGATGCGGGGAGCTAGACCGCCACACTACAGCTCTGAGTTTTTTCCCTCTCGGTGGCATGATATATCTTCTCTGCATTCAGATATTTTTATTTTCTTATAAGGTCTACACAAAAATACATTCACAGGTAAGCACATTCTGAAAGGTTACTTCAATTCTTGAAATTTACAGACTTGCCTTTTTGATTGACAAAAAGCACTTTTATTGTTTCTATATCCAATATGGTTTGAACTTTTTTTGTAGGTACATTTTATTTCAATTAAATATTCAGGTAACCGATAACAGTCATTTGCTCTTTGTTGGGTAAAATTGAGTAACTTTCCACGAATGATTTGAGTAGACTGGGTTATGCCTTCCCAGATGTATTTCTTGTTTTTTAGGTCTGATTTGTGCTTGTTTGCTTCAATGGTTTTCGTTTGCAAATGTGCGATAACAGACATTCTGAGACATTAGACCTTATTAAAAAATGTTTTTCTTTTTCATTGGTTGTGATTTATTCTTGCAGTACGCCTAACTTTCTCCTAACTTACTACTTTCCATGAGTAAGACAGGGAGAACTCCTGACATACTCCTGACATCCAAGAGTGAATTAGGAGTACTACAAGACAAGATCATCACAAAATCTGTGTCGATCGGGGCCATTGTATTCTTCTTTAGGGTACTGCTTCAAGCGGACCTGATCATCGTCCTAGGTACCTCGGACCATACCTCCCTGATAAACTGTCAAGAGGAGAGTCACACGGCGATCAAATCCCAGAGGCATAACTACCTCTCTACTCAAGTAATCTCAAACGGAGATACTGTGAGTACTTTACCACTACACTCACAGCACACTTTAGGGTGTGTGCTGATATGTACACGTGGCCTATACCTTGTTCATATGGCCATTTACTTTTTTCTGGTCCTGACGAAAGCCTCTAGAACCATCCAGAAGGCTGAAACTAGTTGACCTTATTCACAAGGGATATCAGGAAAATAATATTCCTAACTATATATCCCGCATAACTTTTTTCTGGTCCTGACGAAAGCCTCTAGAACCATCCAGAAGGCTGAAACTAGTTGACCTTATTCACAAGGGATATCAGGAAAATAATATTCCTAACTATATATCCCGCATAACTTTTTTACATTAGTCCTGGGACCCTTGTAATAAAAGTTTTTCCATAGGGCATTTCCCAGAGACTTTTTTAACCCATAAACACATTTCACATAGCACGCCACTTTCTGCTCAATATCCTGCTCCGCTGTAAATTCAGGCGTTGTAGCACACCTTTGTTTAAAGTTAGACAAAGAAGTGTGCACATTGATTGAAAGACAGGACCACCCACAGGAAAGGCAAAATCCTTTACCCAAAAGGCAGACTAGAGGAAATAGAAAAAATACCACATGGTTCAGGTGAACTAACCCCTGACTGGCCGGCTGTTGTGAAGATTACTGAAAGCCTGGCTGCTATTTGCAATCTATAGGAGCCCCCTTTTGGATGAATTCCAAATAAACATACACGTGTGAACAAATACTATGGATTAGGTCAATTAACTAGAGGGTACTAGGCATGTAATTGTCAGGCAAATGCCTTTTAAGGTATACCCCCACTAAATCACGTGTAGTATATTACATAACACTAATAATGGGTCCAGTACATTGACCTAACACAATTATAGTGATAATATACATATTTCGACGATGTAGTGGTAGATAATGTACAGGATTTTATATTACTGTAGGTGATATGTGTGTACCTTGTAATAGTGTCTTAGAACTACCTATGCACGTGTGTTCCAAATAAATGTTACATGGTGCGAAACGTAAGTGTGTGAATTATATAGCTATATAAGAATTGTGAAATGCTTGTACTTGGTTCCCATTGTCGAAAAACGTGTGCACTGAGTACAATATTAGTGTAACGTGTTCATGCAGAGTGTTTTGATAAAGTTTCTATTTAATAGATAAAAGGCAACATGCCATTTGAAAAAGAGATTAATTTTGAAAACACTCTTTGATATCTGATGCAGCCTTCTGAATATTTAATATTATATTTCCCAAATAGATTAATAATTTTGTCTTCTGTTTTTTCTAGGTTTACAACAGAATACAGAACATATTTCCAAAGAGAGCGAAACATGGATTAAGCCACATCCTCCCTCTATTCACAGCACAAGAAATAAAGAACTTACAATATCGAAATAAACCACTGCAAAACACAAACTTAATTTGAGTTGGGACAGACTTTAAGAACGTAATCAGTGACCGAGTAACTACTCAGAAGTTATTTTTAAAAAGTCTGTTTTCATCACTGAGGTCTGCTTTGCCGATCCCATGACTTCTACGGAAAAAAATACTACTGACTTTGAAGAATAAGAATGACACTGGAAGTGAACCTGCCAAGAATTTCATAATTTGGATTGCAAAAAAGTATAAATGCATTTTTTTAAAGCAGGAGCATACCTTTCATTGGTGCCGTAGGTGCAGTGGCAACAGAGCACAGATGCTGAACCCTGATTATTGCTGTATTTCACAGTTCAAAAATTAGCTAGGGGACCATTTCCTTCCCTGCAGTTGGGCTCATGACACACTAGCTGCACCACAGTTTGAAAGTCCTCCAGTAAAACAATTCATGTCATGGTATCTGTGCCTTACAAAGCTATTAGCAGATCCTGGGGAATGTGCCCCACAAAAGTGATATCCTTTTACTTGCGCTCTTTGCTTGTTTAGAATGACACCAGATTCAACCAGGACCAGTTCATGCTGTCACTGGCTGGTGTGGCATCAACTTCACTCATGCCATTCAACCAAGGATAGATTGTGGTGCCACGTCCATGGTGCACCACTTAATTTTTTACCCTCAATTAGGTAGAATGTAGTGGCATATATCTGCTTGTCTTGCCCTTGTCTCTAATTTTATAGGACTTTCATTATCCCACTTCTGACATTGGCTTTGGCATCAACTCGAGTTTTTCGCTGAGCTTTTCTCTGAATTGATTTAAACTATTTCTGTTTTTTACAAGAGGTTGCGACCTACATTTGTTGCGAATCTGAAGTTCAAATTGTCTTAAAGTTCAGGTAATCTGCAGAATCTACAAGGATTCCATATTGCCCACTAAAGAACAGAATCCTTGGTCTCACTGACTATCAAATAATTGCACAGAATACCTAAATTAAGTCATTTTGTGAAGGAGAATGAAGAATCATAGGCATTTCTTTTCATTATGCATGGCACAATATCCTAGTAAAGATGGCATCATA
Source organism: Triturus cristatus (assembly GCF_964204655.1). Lineage (NCBI taxonomy): Eukaryota > Metazoa > Chordata > Amphibia > Caudata > Salamandridae > Triturus > Triturus cristatus. Next base: position 334,716,833 of record NC_140588.1, on the reverse strand, counting down.
TAGTGGGTGCGTCAATGGCCTTCACCATTGTGTTGTGCACCATTAAAGCTGGTGGTACTGGTCTACTGAAAGATTGTACTGATCTCCACAATGAAGGAATAGCCTCTCCTATCACAGGGAGATACGAGTCAGGTATATAACAGGGAGGAAGAGGGGATAGGGATTTTTCCATACGCTAATTATTTAGGAAATTGTAAAATATCTAGAAAATGTTTTAAATGATACAATATTAATTTGCTATAATGGCACCATTAGTTGGGTGTTTATATGGACATCAGAGTCGTATACACAATGTCAGTCTCTCTGGTCTGGCCTCCTTGGCCCACCAAATCCAGCTAGGTTGTTCGAATATCTGCAATGAATAAATATGAAGAAAATGTATAAATAATGAATTTCAGTGGCTAATATTTCCATAGCATTTCGAAAACCAAACTTGATTTTATTATTCATTGACATATTAAACTCAGTTCCACACAGTCTATCACCTCAGAATAACAGTCTATCACCTTAATCACTAGTCTACCTTCGAATATCTATGGAATGTGGTGAAAACATACCTATGACATTCGATTAAAAAAATGAAGTCAGTTAACTCCCAATAGGTAACTATAACATAATCTTCAGTACAGGATGGGAGTTTAGCAGATTAGAGGGGATAGAGAGAGGATATTTTGTTGTTTGGAGACTGAATTACTTAAGAAAATATATATGAACTTCTTACTACAACATGAAAAAATTCAACCTCTCATTGAACCTTTCTGCGTTTTGCAGTGGATGTCAACTTTGAGCTAAAACATGATCCCAGAAAAAGGTAGACTTGAAACATTATCATTCGGAATGAAAGTCTGACACCTTAACCACTCAGTCACCAGTGACTCTCTTTTGAAGTTGATAAATACATACCTATGACTTTCAGTCTAATCAGTGAGCTTCCATAGGTGCCTATATCATCATCATTAATACAGGACAGAGAGTTTTGAAGAGAGAAGGATGAGAGAGAGAAGATAGTTATTGTCTGGGGCCTCAAATACTTTAGACCATATATATAAATTTGTTAGCGCAAGATGAAAAATACTAACCTATGAATGAACCTTCATACCTTTTGTAATGAGGCTCCACTTTGAGCAAAAGCATGCTGTAGCAAAATGGGGTCTGCCCATTTAGTCTGCCTGATTTCTTGCCTTTTTATCACCTGGTCTTTTACCTTTACTGTGGGTGAGTCTCACTACGTGTGTCTCTGCCATGGTAACTACATGGTAAATGGACTGCACTTGACTGGTTACACATAGACAGGTGTGCTCACGAATGTGCACTTGTATGCGAGGTGCGTATGTGAGAGTCCCATTGTGCCCAGCTCAATAATTGCGCACAGGTAGCCTTGAACAAGAGGGCACTATGCAAGGTTTGATGTTGACCTGGGGTAACCCTTACAATATTAACAGGCACTCCTAGGTAAGGTCAGTAGGCTTTACTGGTTCATCTGCAGTGTCCCTGTATTATACACAAAAGGGACAATTTGCCGTAACGTGCAGTCCCGCATCCATTAAGCCTACAAAGTCCAGTAAGGTGTCAAACTTGGGTGAAACATGTGTACCAAGTTTGACTATGCAAGTCCCAAAAATCTACATGTGCTCCTTAAGGTCATCCAGAACTGTCAGATTTATCTGGCTCAGGATCCTGTTCCAGGCTTTTTGTCACCCTCCTGGACCAAGTTAATTTCTCTGCTCCCCAGCAGAGGGTTCCCCTCACAATAAGAGCAATTAACAGTGCTTCACTCATTTCCTGAGGAGGGAGGGGTGGGGAGTAAAATCTGCACCTGTTAACTAGTTGTCATATTGTACCAGGGTTGGGACAGCCCAGTCCCACTGAAAAAAGGAGGAGCCCAAACCTCTGAAGCCAACACAGGAGTGAGGCTCCCGTTTGATTTGAAGTTTTGATGGCAAATTCCCTGGCAGCGATGTCAGCTAGGAATAGAGTTGAGGTCCCCGAGGAGATTTGCGCAGAGACTAATTGACAGTGTCATATTGGATTGTCCCAGCATGCTGTGCAGGAAGAGTGGGACAGGGGTGGAAGGGGAATTGGCCAGGGATGCTTGGAATCTGGAATTTCCACCCCACTTAAATGCTCATGCCCAAGAGAGTTCGTCACTGGAATTGGACGGCAGCACCATGGACAGCTAGAAGAACAAGCCTCCTTATGCCTTAGTGAACTAAGTACTTTGCCTACAGCTGGCCCTAGAACAGTGGATCTCTCCAGGAGCATTGAGCCTGGTTCCCTTATGCACCCAAAGGGCCAGTAGGATGAGGATAAAGGCTTCTGTGCCCCAGCAGGAGGAGATGAGCACCGGAGACAAAGCAAAGGAGAAACGCTGGTGCAGAGAGCCAGTGGAACCAGCTCCCAACAAAGGTGCCACATTAAAGACCAGGAGGCCTGCTGAAAAGATCCCTCAGCTCGAGCAACTGAGCATTTGAGGTTCCACTGCAAGTCTTCAAAATAAACCCAGGGCGGGCAAGGCAGTGGGGATCAGCAAAAGTTTCATTAATTCTTTAAGAGCCAAGGAGGTGGCGTATGTGGGACCCCCTCCCCAGAGCTCGGCAGGGCCCAGGGACCTTTTCCCCTGGTTCAGCGTATGCAAAGAAGGAGCCCAGGACCACATCTCTGGGCCCCTAAGAAAGGAGGAAGGAGGAGAAGTATCATCGAGCCACACCACAATAGATGGAAGGGGCCTAGAAACCCTTCCCCGGGCCCGATGAAGGAAGAAAGAGGGGGAGCACCACTGCAGCCCCACAACAAAAAGATGGGGCTCAGAACCCCATTCCCAGGCCCTGATGAGGGATCACAAGGGGGGCACTGTCACAACCCCCCCTCCCCCCACACAAATGCTGTAAACTCACCCCATTGTCTGTGTCTGTGGGGAGACGGGCAGGTCACCCTGCCCACTTAGAGCAGACAGGGAAAATCCAGTTGCTGGTCCCATGCCAGTAGTGATAGGCACTTCTAAGGTTGAAACCTTTTTTCTACAGCCTGGGAGTACAGGGACATCTAGTGGTTGGTCTTTAGTCTCCATATTTTGTGGCCTAAAGTGTTTGAAGGCAGACAGAAACACGTTATTTTGATTAGAATGCTGTATTTGAAAGATGTACTGCTGACAGCAATTTTTCATAAATTTTGCAAGTCTTTATTGATAATAATAGTTGCAGATAACACATGGTTATTGATGACAGTGAGATAGGGAATGTTTTCTAAAATTAGGCCTGCTTTATTAAAAGTGATGCCCTTCTATATAATAATGAGCTATCTGGTATCGGAGGGGGTACTGTGATTTATGGGAATCATGACTAATTAGGGGTCAAATGTGATTTCAGAGCATCACCAAGGTATTTCCACCTACCTTCTGTATATATATATATATATTACTGCATAGTACGGAGTAGAGTGTGTATGATAAATGTACTCTTCCAAAGAAAAGGCACAGACTCAACAATCACTTAGTAAGTTTTATAATTGCGCGCCAGCCAGTGGTGATTACTAGCTCATACCACCTCCCCTGAGTAGGCCGTGACCTGCTCTGCTATAGTGAGAGAGTCCAGCGCTATAATGTGTTGCTTGGTTCTCAATTAGGGCGTAATTGTGGAGTTATGACTTGCACAAGCCTCACATTCTGCAAAACTAACAGCTTGGTTTCCTTGCACATGCCCATGTAGACCGTAAACATGTAACCACTATCCTTCATAAGAAGAATCTAACAGCTTAGCTACTAGGCCAACTCTGATACTCGATGGAAGGTGGTGAAAACATATCTATGACATGTAATCCAAAACTTCTAGTCAGTTAGCTCCCAAAGGGTAACTATAACATCATCTTCAGTACAGGACAGGGAGTGTTTAGGTGTGGTAAAGAATGAGAGAGGAGAGAAGTATATTTGAGAAAATAGTTATACACATGTTAAAAAAAGATGAAAAGATTGACCTTTCCTTGATGCTGATAATTTTTTAATGGAGCTGATTTTTACGAAAATATATGCCAATGGATACAGGAAGTCTTGAAACAATAGGCTTCAGACTGAAAATCTGGGACCTTAAACACTAGGCCACCTGTGACTCTCTCTTAAAAATTACACATTTTCTATGAGATTTTATCCAAAACATCTAGTCAGCTTCTAGATGTGACTATAACATCATCATCAGTACAGCAAACATGCTATCGAGGAGTGGCAGAGGGAGAGAGAGTAAATATTTTGTTTTCTTTGGGTCCTACAATACTTGGGAAAATACATAGAAACCTGTTACTTACACATGAAAAAACTTAACCTGTCATAGAACCTTGATGTTTTTTGTAATTGAGCTTAACTTTGAGCAAAAACATGATCATAGAGAAAGGAAAACTTGAATCATTATCTTGCCAAATGAGATTCTGTAACTTTAGCGACTCACCAGCAACCCTTTATTAAAGTTGATGAAAATAAAACCTATGGCATTCCATCCAAAACTTCTAGTCAGTGAGCTTCCACAGGTGACTATAATATCATCTTCAGTACATGAAAAAGAGTTTTGGGGAGTGGAGGAGGAAGAGAGAGAGAATATATTTTATTATTTGGTGACTGAAATACTTAAGAAAAAACATATGAATTTCTTAATATAGCCTTAACTGAACCTGGATGCTGTTTGTAATGGAGCTAAACATTGAGCAAAAACATGGTCATTGAAAGAAAGAAAGACTTGAAACATTATCCTACAGAATGAGAGTATTGACCTTAACAACTAGACCACCAGTGACACTCTATTGAACTTGATGAAAACATCCTTATGACATGTGATCCAAACATTCTAGTCAGTGAGCTTCCCTGGGTGGTTATACCATCATCTTCAATAAAGGACACATCATTTTGAGGAGTGGAGGAAGGAGAGAGAGACAAAATATTGTATTTGGATACTGAAAATGTAGAAAGAAGTTCTTACTACAATATGAAAAATATAACCTTTCATTGAATTTAAATTGATATCTAATGGATCTCAACTTTGAACAAAAACAAGATCACAAAGACTTGAAACATTATCATTCAGAACGAAAATCTGGTACTGTAACCACTAGGCCACCAGTGATTATCTTTTGAAGGTGAAGACAACATACCTATGTCTTTGAATCTACTAATTCCAATCAGTGATGTTCCATAGGTGACTATAACATAATCGTCTGTACTGGACAGAGAGTTTTGACGAGTGGAGAAGAGAGAGAGAGAGAGGTGTAATTTGTTTTTGGGGCCCGAAATATTTAAGAATATATATATAAACTTGATAGCGCAAGAGGAAAAATATTATATTTTAAATGATCCTTTAAACCTATTGCAATGGAGCTCACTTTTGAGCAAAAACATTTCCATGGGGTCAGGAAGAATTGAACAACTATAATTCATAAGATGAGTCTAGCACCTGTGTCTGTTTTTTTCTTATTTCTTCAGTACCCATGTATAAAGTTATGTCAAAGAACGAAGTCGCTGCCTACCTGGTATCCTCTTAAAAAAGAGTCGCTGCATGACAAGTATGTGTGTGTATATATTTATTCCCACAGTTTCTTATGTGCACATCTAGGTGATGGGTCTTTGGAATTCTATTCCTTCACCATTTTCTTTTCCTCGGGTGATTGCTTCTTATCACGGGCCAATATGAGCCTTTAACGTCTTCATTCTCAGTAATAGCTCCTTCCACCTCCTGAAAGAAATTGCTAATTTAAATGACGATTATAAATTATTCATTGAGGTTCTTTATACCCACAGACCTACGGCTGTCAAAATTGATTGTGTAACTATACCTTTTGAGGCTGGACACCTAACTAGGCCTTGAAGCCTTGGTTTTTTGAAAGACCACCTAAGCACGCCCTGAAGAAGGAGCCTTTAAAAGCAACTTATGTGCTCCGAAACGCGCGTTGGCGCTGGTCTCATGTCTATATTGTACAACTCATGGTTTTAACCGTTATTAGACTGTTGTTTATTTTTTGTGTTTTTCAGGCCTACTGTCTTGAATGCTTTTGAATGTTCTTGAATCTATGTTGTATATATGTTTTTTAGATGTATTGTCTATATATTGTTAAGGTTAGTTACAATTTTGTTTCAATATTGTGACGCTATATGTATATGTCGCCCAAAAAAATAATGAAAAAATGAACAAAATGAGTTAATAAATGAAATAACATTGTTTTGTACACCGTTGTCTATGGTTGCTGTTAATACTTGTGGACATATTGCCTTTTTGAAAGACAAGCGTAGGAAGCCCTGTTTTTTGTATGAGTCTAGCACCTTACCCCTAGGCTGCCTGTGATTCTATTTGGAATGAGGTGACAACATACCTATGACTTTTGATCCAACAATTCTAGTCCCATTGTGTAACTGTGATATCGCCTTCGGTATAGGACAGGGAATTTTGACGAGCAGACGATAGAGAGAGAAAAAGAAGACATTTGTTATTTTGGACCTGAAATACTAGGAAAATGTATCAAATTGTTAGTAAGACATGAACAAAACTTAATCTTTCATTGAACCTTAATACTTTGTTCTAATGGAGCTCAATTTTGAACAAAATCATGGTAATAGAGAAAGGAAGACTTGAACCACTATCTTTCCGAATGAAAGCCTGTAACCTTAACAACTAGGCCACCGGTGTCCCTCTAGTGTGGTTGATGAAAACATATCTATGACATTCGATCCATAAATTCTAGTCAGTGAGCTTCCATAGGTGGCTATAACATCATCTTCAATACAGGAAGCAGCATTTTGAGGAGTGATGGAGGGAGAGAGAGAGACAATATTTGTTATTTGGGGCCTGAAATGCTTAGGAAAATACACATAAATTTGTTACCAAGACATGATGTTAGGAAATGGGGTATTTTATATGGTGTGGTTGTGCAACCTCACAGTGCAATACATTTACCAATCCCTTAAGGACCAGTAGGTTTCGTTAAACCTTCAGCTCAACCCTGGGGAGCTGTGGCTCTGAGCAGCAAGGCTTACACAAAGGAACACATGTAAAGCATTTAAACAGCACGAAAACAATTGGAGAAGAAATCGACAAGACACTCAAGAAATCTGACACCAATTTATAAAAATAGACTGTATTTTATCTAGTTTTAGGCACCACAGCAAAAACAATCCACTACAGGATTTTTGGAGATATAGATTTTACAAGTTATTGCAAATCAAAGCATTTCACTCAATGGTGAACAAGCATTAGCAAATTCAATGAATTTGACACTTGGTGACTTATTCACCAGAAGGTTGGGTTAGTTGTATTGTAGTTGCTTAAAGCCACTTAGGTGACCATCTCCAGTAGACAGCCAGTCAGGAAGACCAGCAAGAATAAGTTACCTCCACAGATGAAGCAGTCTCCAAGGCAGATCTAGGCACTTTATCCCCTTTACAATGGATTCCCATGGAAGTGGTCCTAATGCAAGGATACTCAAGGATGCTGTGGATGTGGTGTTGCCAACAGGGATCTTCCTGCAGCTACCCCTCAGTCCACGAAGGGGGTGAGGTAGTCCCAGGGTCGACGTCCCTCAAAGTCATCTTGGTGCTAGTAGAATTCTGGCTGCCACTGGACTACCAGTCACCTGATAGCGCAGTGACAGCCAAATCCTTCCCGGGGCAATAACTCGGCTTCTGGGTGACCAAACTGAACTCCAATTTATTTTGTGGGCTCATCAAACTCGGTGCAACTTTGAGCATTGGGTCCTCATCTCTGGTGCTGCATGGCAGCAGTAGGCTGCGGTCTGAAGATTCCTGGCTACCAATGTGCCCCAGCAGGCTTCTCAGCTCTTGTGGCCCTGTGCTGTTAACAGGAGGTCAGCTAATTTACCCATGGAGTCTCATTGCTTTGGCTGGGATCTGGAGGTGACTTCTCCACAAGCAGAGCAAAGCAGGTATAGCCCCTCTTCTTTGCTAGCCACCATGCAGTCCATGCTGGTGCAGCCTCTACTTGCTGGTTCCACGGTGCAGCAATGCAGTCCATCTTCAATCCTTCTTCCAGTCTAGTCGAGATCCGAGTTCTATGTGGGTGCCCTATTTATGCTGAGAAAATGCCCTCAGGGTAGGATGCTGTTGGTAGCCAATGGGCTACCAGGTTCCCTCCTTCCTGATGATCACTTCTTGTGAAGGTTGGAATCTGGCTATTCCAAGATGCACCATTCTGCCCACTCTCAAAGTGGCGGAACCACTCTCTCGGGGTCCCTAGTCCAAACCAGAAGCCTGGCTTCCAACGGGGCTAAATGGCCCAGAAAAACCAGTTTGACAACAGATTTTCCCTCCTTTCTGGGTGCCAGCTAGGCTGCCAAAACAATGTGGCTGCCTCCTCCCAAATGTTCCTCATTTGCTCTGCAAAGACTGCTTCAGCTTTGAAGCTCGTCTTTTGGGTCAAAACCCATGTGGTTTCCTGTAGGAGGGAGGTAACACCTCTCTCCAGTGCAGGCCCCTATTGTCTTCCTTCCTGGGAGTCATTAGCACGTCTCCCTAAGAGGGTAGAAAGCTGTCTTGCGCTCAAGCTCCTTGTGTAACCTTTGCTGCAATACCTGGGGTGACCACCTAACTTACATGCCCAAGGAGGAGTAGAGGGAGGGAGAGAGAGAGAAGATATTTGCTATTTGGGGCCAGAAGTATTTAAGAAAAATATATACACTACTTACTACAACATTAAAAAGGTAACCTTCCTGTGAAGCTTGATACTTTTAAAATGGAGATCACACTTGAAAAAAGATATGGATAGGTTTAAAGGAAGACTTGAATAGTTAAGCTTTAGGCTAAGTATCTGAGACATTAATCACTAGACCAAGAGTGGCTCTCTTGAAATGGATGAAAATATATATGACATTTAATCCAACACTTCTAGTCAGCTAGCTTCTAGAGGTGACTGTAACATAATGGTCAGTACATGGCACAGGAGTGGAGGAGGAAGAGAGAGTACACATTTTGTTATTTGGGGCCTAAAATTCTAAGAAAAGTATATATAAACTTATTATTAAAACATGAAAAAACGTAACCTTTCATTGAACCTTGATGCATTTTCTAATGGAGCTCAACTTTCAGCAAAAACATATTTGTTGAGATATGAAGACTTGAACCATTATTCTTCAGAAGGGGAGCCTAGAACCTTAACCACTAAGCAACCAGCAAACATTTGTTAAGTTTGATGAATGCCTACCTATGACATTTGATACAAAATTACTAGCCAGCAAACTTCTAAAGGTGGCTATAACTTAATCTACACAATAGGAAAGATGGTTTTTAGCAATGGAGGTGTGAAAGAGATAGAGAACATATATGTTATCTGAAATACTTAGGAAAATATATATAAACTTGGTAGTATAAGGTGAAAAATATTAACATTTGAATGAACCTTGATACCTTCTTTTGTTGTGGAGCTCAGCTTTGGGCAAAAACATGCCAGTAGAAACAGGATAAAAGGAAAAACTAACCTTCAGAATGAAGGTGCAGCACTTTTATGACTAGACTACCCGTAAACCCTTATGGTGGGTAGTGAAAACATACGTCTTACTACAACATGAAATAATGTAACCTGTCATTGAACCTTTATACTTTTTGTAATGGATCTTAACTTTGAGCGAAAACATGTTTATAGCGAGAGAAAGTCTTGAACTATTATCTTTCAGCAGGAGAAGCTGGGACCTTAATTGCCAGGCCACCAGTGATCCTCTAGTGACGATGAGAAAAACATACCTTTGACATTTGATGCAAAATATTTAGTCAGTGAGCTTCCATAAGTGGCTATAACTTCACCTTCAGCACAGGACACAGCGGTTTGAGAAGTGGAGTAGGGAAAAAGAACATATTTTGTTATTTGAACAAGGAAATAGTTTTTAGAATATATGTGAACTCCCTACAACAACATGAAAAAATAACCTTTCATTGAACCTTGATACTTTTTGCAATAAAGCTCAACTTTTAGCAAAAACATGGTAATCATGAAAGAAACACTTGAGGTATTATCCTTTCAAAATGAAAGCCTGAGACCTTAATCACCAGCCTACCAGTGCTTCACTGCTGGAGTTAAGGAATACATACCCATGCGATTTGATCCAAAAATTCTAGTCAGTGAGCTTCCATCGGTGACTTTAACATAATCTTCAGTATAGGACATAATGTTTTTAGGGGAGGAGGCATGAGAGAGAGACAAAATATATTTGTTATTTTAGGCTTGAAAACCCTTAGAAACTTCTTAGTGAAATGTGAAAAATATTAACCTTTGAATGGACGTTCATATCTTCTTTTGTACTGGAGCTCAGTTTTGAGCAAAAACATGCTCATGGAGACATGAAGAATTGAACAACTAACCTTTAGAAGGAGAAAGTGTAGCACCTTAACCACTAGGCTACCTGTAATACCCTAGAGAAGGAGGCGAAAACACCTATGACATTTAATCCAAAAAGTCTAGTCAGTTAACACCCAGTGGCTAACTATAACATCATTTTCAGTACAGGACTGGGAGTTTTAAGGAGTGTGGGGGAGAGAGAAAAAGAGTGAGAACATATTTGTTAATTGGGCCCTGAAATACTTAGGTGAAAAAATCTTTTTTTTATAGATATATCTCTGCCTGCAGATATTTTGCATTGGTTTTACGATAATTCGCAGATGCCCGTGCCAACATTAAAGCTCTGATTGGCTGGACACAATCTGAACAGAAAGCTGCGGCCACCATTTTATCATCCGGGAACAGGTCCTGGGGCTGAAAATGTGTATGAAAGCCCACATAAGGGGTCAGGGTGGAGATACTCTGACCCCATGTTTGAGAAATGGGTGTGTTAGTGACACAAGTTATGTGTCCAAAACTTTTTTTTTCTTCACGGTCGATATTCGTGACGACAACGCAACCACCAGTGTGGCCCCCCGTATACAATCGCAGGGAAATCGTGAATATTGTGGCGACATTGTGAATATTAGTGGAAACATTTAAAATATACATATATATATATATAAATATGTATGTATGTATATATATATATATATATATATATATATATATATATATATACACACACACACACACCCTCACTGGTCACTGTCACACACTCATGTATGCACTCAGAAAACACATACACCCATTACCATACCCCCTCACACACTTAATATCCAGTCACATACCCACTCAAATACTTATGCACTCACTCACATACCCATTCAGGTACTTATGCACCCACATACAGACTCAGGGGCCGATTCTGATCCGGGTCGGAAGGGCACTGAACGCGATCCGGCCGGAAAAACTACGAGCCGTAAGCGTGTTTCCGCAAAACTTGTACAGCTGTACGAGCGAGCAAGTACGATGCGAGCTAACCGTGGAGTGCAATGGATGTGATTCACGACCGAGCCAGTACGATGCATGCGTCAGGCAGCCTGTGCAAGCCAGAGTGTCCAGCTTGCAAATCGTCCGGGTGGTTGCCTTTGGGGGTCCGCGTCGGACCCCCTGTCACCCGCAGCCCTACGACTCGGACACAGGGGGAAACCCAAGGGTCTCCCCAACACAGGCATGTACGGTGCGGATGGCACCGAGGCGTACCCACTGTAGGGGGCGCATTTGTGTAAGACATACCCATTCAGTCAATGGGAGCCCATGTACGCGTCGTACGACCGGCTCCCATTGACTTCTATGGGAGTCCGACCGAACCGAGTCCGACAGCATACGGCCGCATCGTACTTGCTCGGTCGGACTGCAGGACTCCGGCTCAGTCAGAAAACACTCCGGATCCGGCTCGGTCGGAGTCAGTGGCGGTGCGTCCATTGGGGGCGTTGCCCCCCCGCCCGACGACAGCTCCCTCGGCGTCTCTGAACTTAGTTTACTTAAGTTCAGATCGCCGAGGGAGAACTGAAAATCATGTCAGTCAGCATGACGTAGGACTGCCCACCCCCTTCAGAGTCTGAAGGGGGTGGGCGGTCCGGCGTCATGTTGACTGACATGCATTGTCAGTCTCAGACCAGCCAGGGACAGGCAGCAGCAAGTGCGCATGAGTGGGGAAGGTGAGCGAATTTTCACCCGTGCCCAGTCATGCGCACTTGCGTTTCCACTGGCTTGTGCATGCCCATTAGGAGCCCCTCGGTCTCCTAATGGGCAGGCGGCGGGCAAAGAGCAGCCGTGCCCTAAGCCAATCCTGGCGCTGCAGCAGCGCCAGGATTGGCTGAGGGGTTGTCACTCCCTCCAGTCCTATTCCAAGAGGCGCCATTGCCAACGCGGACCAGGAGCAGAGAGAGGCGGTCAGGTAAGTTTTTCATTTTTTAAATTTTCTCCCACGGCCCCCCACCCCCGCGACTACTGCGAGCCGCGACTGCCCGCAGGAGAGGCCGTTTTAGCAAAATTCGAATTTCTATCTCGCTCCACAGCCTAGGTTTTTCCCACTTTTCTTCACCCTCGCCATGTCTTTGAGGTTACTAAACGGAAATGAACGGGTTGGGCCCTTCGCAGACAGAGCAGCTCACAATGCCTTTCTCGTGGCTGGCCTGTAAATGCTCCGAGTTTACATTTCACCGCTAAGTGCGAACGCCCTGGTGAGACTGTGCTGGGCTGACGGATCCGCTAAATGGGCGCCTGTCCTTTGCCTCCTCTTCCTCAGATGTCACGAGAACTCCCAGGCTCAGACAGATGGCTGCTGGTTTACTTGTGTGCGTGGGAGAGAGCAACTTCCACATGTGAATTTTTACCTTTTGGTAGCAATTAGTTTGTTGTATAAATTAACATTAAGTGAACCGTTCTCCAGGCATTGTTTGTAATTATCTTCTCTGAGCCTCCGAGTTGTGTAAAGAAATAGGGGGAAAAACGCATGGGGAGAGCCGGCTCCTTATTTTAACAAGCAGAACAATCTATCATTAGCCAGAATGGAACACCAATTATTGCTGTGTAGCCAATAGAAGGGGGTCTTTGAAATGGCAGGAAGGAAAGGCGAAAATGCGCATTTCTAAATGCAGTCGAATTGGTGTGATGCGCCCCTTTATTAAATAAGTCGAGAACATAAAGGGCTGGCGCATTTATATTACGGAGAGTTGTGACCCTCCCCAAAACAACAACCCGCTCCCCTCCCGCCGGCGGTAACCCCAAACCTCCCCCCCCCCCAGTATTGTGAGCCGGAACTGCGTGTGTGGCAGCCAGGCAAGATCCCGCGCTCTTGACCCTCGCCCCTGAAGCACTTCACTCCTATCGTATTGTCTATCGGCAATAAGAACAGAGGAGTGTTAATGGTTTTCAATTTGTGATCTTTAGTTTCTGGCATTAAATATTTATGGCGATAAGTCGCCGGGTTCAGGGTTTTACAGGCGTCTTAACACATCTGAAGGCGGGAGTCCTCGCTGGGTTATTTAGAGACCTAGGTGCCGATTACGATCCGGTAAAAACCGGGTACGAACCGTCGGTCGGAGCGTTTTCTCCGTCCGACTTGTACCTGGTTGTAAAACTTTACAAACATGGAATTACGATTCGCACGGAAACACCATTTCCGTACGAATCGTAAAAAACACCGACCAACGAAAATATACGTACAAATGTGATCCGGGAATGCTGCGACGTGACGTCGGGATGCTTTCAGGCAGCGTTTCACGACCCAGGAAGTACGATTCGAACCGACAGCAGTCCGGACGGCAATATTTTCACGGCACCCAAAAAGTGCCGGAAAAGCGAAGTACGGCGCGAAACGACCAGAATAGGTGGCACGGTACGCGCCGACCCCCCCCAGCCCCCGTACGTTCGAGTCGAACCCCCCACCCAGCCCCCGGACGTACGTGTCGAACCCCCGTGTATGTACACCCGTGTACGTGTCGAACCCCCGTGTATGTACACCCGTGTACGTGTCGAACCCCCCTGTGTACGTGTCAAACCCCCCGTGTATGTACACCCGTGTACGTGTCGAACCCCCCGTGTACGTGTTGAACCCCCCGTGTATGTACACCCGTGTATGTGTCGAACCCCCCGTGTACGTGTCGAACCCCCCCATGTATGTACACCCGTGGGGGTATGCACCGTACATACACGGGTGGGGGTACGACTCGAACGTACACAGGTGTACATACACGGGGGGTTCAACACCTACACGGGTGTACATACATGGGGGGGTTCGACACGTACACGGGGGGTTTGACACGTACACGGGTGTACATACACGAGGGGATTTGACACGTACACGGGTGTACATACACGGGGGGGTTCAACACGTACACGGGGGGGTTCGACACGTACACGGGTGTACATACACGGGGGGTTCAACACGTACACGGGTGTACATACACGGGGGGGTTCGACACGTACACGGGTGTACATACACGGGGGGTTTGACACGTACACGGGGGTTCGACACGTACAGGGGTGTACATACACGGGGGGTTCGACACGTACACAGGTGTACATACACGGGGGTTCGACACGTACACGGGGGGGTTCGACACGTACATGGGTGTACATACACGGGGGTTCGACACGTACACGGGTGTACATACACGGGGGGGTTCGACACGTACACGGGGGGTTTGACACGTACACGGGTGTACATACACGGGGGGTTCGACACGTACACAGGTGTACATACACGGGGGTTCGACACGTACACGGGGGGGTTCGACACGTACACGGGTGTACATACACGGGGGTTCGACACGTACACGGGTGTACATACACGGGGGGTTCGACACGTACACAGGTGTACATACACGGGGGGTTCGACACGTACACGGGGGGTTTGACACGTACACAGGTGTACATACACCGGGGGGTTCGACACGTACGTACGGGGGCTGGGTGGGGGGTTCGACTCAAACGTACGGGGGCTGGGTGGGGGGTTCGACTCGAACGTACGGGGGCTGGGGGGGTATGCGGGCACATGTCTCCATGGTTGCTATGGGAGTTCGGTGCGGACGGTGTTTTTTCCATACGGTTGTAACATCGGACGCACGGGATGGATCGTAATTCCACGGTCGGACTTCACTTTTCACATTTGTACGGTAAATCGTCCGTGGACGTGTCGGACACATTTTCCGACCCGAGGACGTGTGGGGAATAATTCCCAATGCGATTCGTATGGACTTTTTACCATGCGAATCGTAATTGGCAGTTTGTATGGCACTTGTACGATTCGTACGGTAAAAAGACCGGATACGAGTCGTACGGGGAATTTTTTTACCGGATCGTGATCGGCACCCTAACTTCGGAGCCTTTTTGTGCAGTTTATCCTCGACCCCTCCGCCCAGAATTCGTGTCCAGACCAGGATGCGAGGCTGATAGATTTTCATTAAACATACTCTTTTTATTACTCGCTAAATATTACTTTTAGTTTTAAAGTATTATTAAAAGACATTAGCATAAGAAGTGCAAGTGCTGCGCTCTTTCCTCGACCTTGCGCTCTGTCTCTGTGGAGCTGAACATGAGGGGGTGGAGGCGGGGGCTGGGCAGAGGTACGAGTCCCCCCCCCCCTCAAGACGTATTTATAGTTAGTGAATGTACAATGTAATTTTATTCCTGGTCAGTGATGCAAATTGTTAGCAACAGGGCAGCAACCGGGCAGCTCATGCAGGTGGTCCGAGATTAGTGCTCAAAGAACCCCGGAGATAGTTAAAAGTCTATTGTGTCTCACAACAGCAGCTTTTCACTGACCTATGTGTGCAGCCACCCCTGGGTTGCAGGCTCGCCTCTGCGTGTTTACCTCGCAGTTGCATCTGTTTAGATTGTGGAGCCGCTTGTCCTGTGAAGGTGCAGCGTGCACCTTGCACTGCCTGATGGAGAGGGTGTGACCTCTACCGGAGTCTCTTCTGAAAGAAGACCACTGGTGCTGGTGTTGCTGTAGGAGTGCAGTATTCCAGGGGTCTCTGAGCGTGGCGCTAGGCCGGAGGTATTTGTTTCCTTTTAAAATACGCTATGTGGCTTTACATTATTCACTTTTCCATGCTTTTTTTGCAGCAAGTCGTTTTGCTCTTCAAACATATTTTCTGTGTTTCAATAAAACTTATGTGGAGTCACGAGCCTTGTTTGAACTGACCAGTATTAATAGCTCCTCTCTGTATGTATGTACTATTATTTGCAAGAGCCAGGCAGGCAGCTAAAGTTATCAGGCCAGACCTAAAAAAAATTGATTAAAAAAGTAGCCTGAGGTCTGGACAGAAATGCATGCTTTGCTGAATGCTGTGTGTTGCTTTAAACGACTCTTAGCACCTCAGTTTATTTGATTGCGCAGATCCACGGAGTCCATTAGTGTAGGCAAATCCATTGCATGAACGCCCTGGCCACTTCCATTTATCAGGGTTTATTAATCTGCTCATACCTGATAACTTGGGAGCCTCTGTTGGCGAAGTGGGATGGCTTTTCTACTGAGAATTTTGGGAAACAATAACATGGGACGCCTTTGCTGTTATATGCAGGCATTTTTTACACAGAGTACTATTTGAAATGCATTCATATTTTCTGCACTTTATTTTTTAAAATGGTGTTTCTTGCATGAAAACAGAAAATTAATTTAAGGAAATAGTGTCATCATATTGATGTACAGCACTGCACAGTCAATGAATGTATTTATTGTATAGTTAAAACCATTACAAGTGTATACTATCAGTGTGTTAAAAAATTAATATGGGTAAATGATAACATTAGCATAAGCGAAGATTGTCCTCTATAGCTCATAAAAATTGACAATTTCTTAAATGATAAATACTAAATCATATTGCTTCGTTAACCTTCCTGCTTCCTCAAATTTTTCAAAATTTAGGTTGTTCAGGCTCGCTTCCTACGCTCGCTCGCTCGCCGCAGTGCAGTACGGCAATACTTTTTTGCCCCACCAATTTCAAATGTCACCAGCCGCCACTGGTCGGAGTGCTTTCCGACCCGGGTCGGAATCGGCACCTCACTTGGAGAGTGACGCACCCATGTACAGACCCACTCAGAGACTCATGCACCCACTTAGAGACTCAGTCATAGACTCATGCATAGAGTCTCATACCTACTTAGAGACTCTTACACCCACTCACAGAGCCAACTGGGCACACATGCACCCATTCACAGACCCACTTAGTCACTTGCATACCCTCTCACAGACCAACACAGAGATGTAAGCACCCAGTCACTCATACACTCAGAGACTCACACACACACTCGCAGTCCCACTCAGAGATCCACTGACCCACTCTCAGAACCACCCAGACACTCACGCTCCCAGTAATAGACCCTCTGAGAGACTCATGTACTTGGTGGCGATCTGCCCACCAACACACCCCGCCGGACGGCCTTTTACCCCCCGCCACATTAGCATTGCTTGCCTGGCAGAAAAGGCCCATAATATGGTGGCAGTGCCTTGCAGGCACCACCATCCATATTATGATGTGGGCAGTGTTATGCCTTTCCATGGCGGAGACTCTGCCAGGCATGCTGCAATCACATTGGGGGCCCATTGTGGCCCTTTGTGGGGTGCTGCAATTGAGGGGTACCCATGGTACCCCCCTACATTGGCAAACAGAAGGTGGCAGGCACCGCGCGGTGCCTGTCACATTGTGCATGCCAATGCACGACATGCATTTCCTACATTGTGGCGGGTGCTGCTCACAGCACCGCACGCCACAATGTTGGATATGCGGGATGCGACCGCCAGGATGGCGGTCGCATCCTAATTGGCGGTGTGGTCCACCGCACCACTGGCGGCCAGTCCCTGCACCGCTAGGGTGACAGGCGGACTGGGGTCCGCCCGCTATCCTAATGGACCCCTTAGTCACAGACCCACTCAGACACTCATGCACCCACTCACTGACCCACTGAGACACCCACTTAGACACTCATGTATCCACTCACAGATCCAATCAGGCAGTTATATACTACCTTACAAGTGCACAAAGCCACGTATGCGGCTTCTCACAGATTGACTGAGAGTTATGCAACGAACCACAGACCCATTGAGACACTGATGCACCCACTCATAGATGCACTGAGACAGTCACGCAGTTTGTTGCAGGATCATTCATAGACTGATGCAACGTGTTACAGATTCACTGAAATAGTTATTCAGTGAATAAAAGACTTACTGATACAGTGATGCATGCAGTTATAGATTACACTGAAAAGGTTATGCACTGTGTTATAGAGATATTAAGTGAATTGTACATGCTGTTAAACAGTCATTTAGATAGTAATGTGTTTAGTCTGTTGGTCATAATCCATTTTGCAGGTATAAGTTTTGAATGGGGTGGAGGCTATTAAATGTCTGCATCTGTTTTGTCATTTCGCTGCGTATTGGCGGTGAAAACAGAAAATCGGTTTAAATGGTTGTTTTTATACAAACACCATACAAAAATATGACTTTAAACAGTGCAGTAATAAACTCTTAGGGGCCGATTATGATGCGGCCTGTAAAGGCTCCGACCGTTTAGGGCCGTATCGTAATGGGCTGCTTGGTTTATTTTCCAGTCACATCATTATGATGGAGGCAGCCGGAGAGCCCGTCCACCAGTCGGAAGCCGGCTAGTAATCTCAAAGGCAGGCCTTTCCGCCTTTGAGATTACGATGCACGGTTTCTGACATGGTTTCCATACCAGCCTGTCTGACATGGAAACCATGTCAGAAATCGTATTTGGGGGACCCAGCAGGGCCCCTTTTGGTGCATGGCCTCCGATTGGAAGCCGAGGGGGCACCTATGGTGCCCCCCTGTTGATCCCTGCACCATCTGGCATGCTCCTTGTGGGGCCCGCCACAGGGTGCAGAGATGAACTGCAATGCACAGCACCTCCCTTTCCTGCACTGCATCTCCTGAACTGCACCTCCCTTTCCTCAATGGGAGCTTGTGTTACGGTCATTTACGACCGTAACACAGGCTCCCATTGAGAAAAGGGAGCATGTGACCGAACAGTGTTCCCACGGATACGGGCCCCCATATCCGTTTCTGCCTGCCGTTTTGCTGAGGTTTTACCGATACAGAACGACCGGCCGAAAAAGGGATTCTGGGACTACAGGGAGGTCCGACAGGCGGTTGGATAAAGACTGCCTGTCGGGACCGAGGCGGTCCGTGTTTCCGACCACCACCCGTCCAGGAACCATTGTAATAGGGTGGCTGGAGATCCCTGTTACAATGTCCGAGGGACCCCAACCAACAGCCTGTCGGTGGCGGTCCCTCAGCCCTCGTAATCAGGCCCAGTGTTGTTTAAAATATAATTTTAAAATTATTATGGGCCGATCATGATGGCGGTAAGACCACCACAGTCAGGCCATCTGTGGCGGTCCCACCGCCATCAGCCCATGCAGGACCGCCCACTGCATTAGGATGGTGAGCGGGCGAACAGACCGTCCGCCAGGCATACGACGGTCTCAAGGAGCCTGTTGGACAGTCTGCAATCCCTACAATGGTGGCGGTGCCTGCTCAGGCACTGCCGTAGGGATTACAATGTCCCTTTCCACTGGCCGTTTCATGGCAGTGAACCTGCCATGAAAAGGATGGCGGTAAGTGACCTTGGGGACCCCTAGCGGGCCCGCCTCCCCTCCCTGGCCCTCTGCCATGGGCCCTGGAATGCATGGTGCCTGCCACATAGTGCAGGGATGTTTACAAACATGCCTCGTAGCATTGAGGCTTGTGCTGCAGCCCATTTTATGGGCCGCAGCACAAGCCTCAATGCTACGAGGCATGTTTCCGATCGCCTCCACCGCGGTCGGATGGTAATCTGTCTGCCGGTCCTGTTCCCGACAGGATGGCGGTTGGACTCTTGTCCGACCACCATCATAATCGGGCCCTATAATTTTTAGTATATACTTTAAAAGTATATTACATCATTTTTTTTTTGATTATTGTTTGTTTCTTACTATATTAGTTACATTTTTTATAATTATAAAATGTTATTTAATTACATTTTGGGTTTTTTAGTGCTTTAGCAGGTTGTGGATTTATAGGGGTATAGGGTGAGAAGTAATTTAATTATAATAAATTAATAATTATTACTTTTTAATTAATATTATTTATTTAATTGATGTTTAATTTTGTTAATTGTGTTATTTGTTTTAATGCAAATGTTTTTTGTGGGTTATGGTGTTTATAGGGGTGATGGGTGGCAAGAAATTTATTTTTTATTAATTAATAATTTGTTGTAAATTAAAATTAATTGGTAATTAATTATGCTAATGGTGTAATTTTTTATTTTTCAAGGTGCAGTTTGAGGAGTTATAGGGTTAAAGTGCGGGAAGTCATTTATTGTTAATTTATTAATAATTAGTTGTTAATATGAATTGATCATTAATTATGTTGATTGTGTAATTAAATGTTTTTTAGTTTGGGTTTTGGGGTTTATAGGGGTAAAGGGTGGGGAGTAAATTATTTTATTATATTTGTTAATTACATGTTAAATAATAAAACTTATTTAATTGTAAATTATTTTATTTAATTGTGTTATAAAATATTTTTAGTTTAATTTTAGTTGGGGGTTGTGAGGTTTATAGGGGTAAAGGATGAGAAGTTAACTAATTTGAATGAATTTATATTTAGTTTTTCATAAATAATATTTGTTTAATTGATAATAATTATGTTAATGGTGCAAGTAATTCTTTTTAAATGTAGATGTAGGTTGTGTGTTTTGTAGGGCTTTGGGGTGGGAAGTAAATTAATTTGACATTTTTATTATTAAATATATTTGTATTTTTTATTCAACATATATTTTAATTTATTTACTTTTTTAAATTATTTTCATTTTGTTTAAGATATTTTATTTGTTTTTAATGTTGCACTGACTGGAGTGGGAATAGTAAATTTGACCCCTTTGTAATCCAACACTTACCCTACTGTTGCACTGACTAAAGTAGGAATAGTACATTTTGCCCCTCGGCAATCCAACACTTTCCCTACTGTTGCACTGACTGAAGTGGGAATAATAAATTTTTGCCCTCTGCAACCCAACATTTTCCCTACTGTTGCACTAACTGGTGTGGGAATAGTAAATGTTACCCCTCCACAATCCAACACTTTTCCTACTGTTGCACTCACTAGAGTGGGAATATTCGCTTTTTGTTTTTGTTAATTATAATATTTATTGTTGTGTTAATTGTACTGGCGATAGCAAATTGTAGTATTTTCCAATGTTCTATTTTGATTAATTTTATATTTATTGTAGTTAGAGTAGTAAATCTTATTTTTGTGTGATGTAGAACATTTTGTTACTGTTGTGTTGTGTTGTGTTAGGTGGGAGCACTTATTTTTATATTTATTTCGTATAAAAAAATGTAAGTAGTGGGAAATGTATGGGTATTTATTTTATTTTTTAATAATGTATTTTATGTTGTCATTTATATAATGATATGTTTGATTTATTATAATGATAAGATTTAAAAATGTCAATTAAATTGTAAAAAATATGTGTTGTTCAATTTTTATTTTAAATTAAATTGTTCTGCTATTTTACAATATATATAGGCAGTCGATATTTTTGTATCCTATATTTTTCCATCAAAATTTTTTACATCGATATTTTTGAGGCCGATATTCTGTCAGTGAACCGCAAGGGACAACAAGTAAAAGCAAAGTTAAGGAGTTAGAAAGTAAAGCAAAGGGGTCAGCTAGTGATTTAGAAGTGGGAATAAACAATTTTAGAGTTTCTATTAAGGGAAGTACATGGATTAAAGTTAGTGCATGTGCCTTGGACAAGAGCTAATTTTATGTTTTTACTACAAATTTTCTCAAATTGTGAGAGGAGCCTGAAGAGCGGTATAAGAAAGTTCATAGGCTGACTGCAATTTCACGAATGCTGTGAACTGATTTGCATTTATTCTTTGAAACTGTAGATCCTAGTGGCTTGTGGTCAGAATGTCAGGTTGCTATTGCTTGGCCATCTGAAGAACCCGCTAGGGATGCTCCTAATAATGCTACTTCAGAGGAGCTGGATAACAAATATAGACAGGGGATTGAACATTTGAAAGACAAGGTGCCTCAAAAGGGTATCAATTGGGCAAACATTTTGAGAACTTCACAGGAGATGAAAAATCAGTGCACTCATACTGTTAAAGACTTATATACGTATTTGCAAGAGGCAAAGAAGAGTCAATGATCCTGAGAAAGATGGTGTCAGTGGTTTTGTTTCTGTCTTTGTTATGGTCCTGTGATCAGAGCTGAGTATTCATATAGGCAAAGTGAAGCTGTGCTGGCAGATAGGGTATAGATGAGATTTTGTAGCTGGCCAAACGCAGTAGTGACTGGTTTGATGCAAAGCAGAGAGAAGGAGAAATTGATGGTTGTCCAGACAAAGCAGTCAGTCTGTGGGTTCTGGTTTGGGTTGTGTGCAGTCAGGAAATGCTGGAATAAATGGGATGACTCAAATGCAAAGTTTGAGAATGGGAAATGGAACAATGCAAATGCAAGGGGGTAGAAGGTTGGTGGTGAAATATTAAGGAAAAAGTAGAAATGTTGAAGATGAACACTGTTTGTCATTCTGTGATAAGATGGGTATTGGAAATGGGAATGCAGACAAAATCCAGATAAAAATCTTTGTTCCTCAGGTGCTGAAAAGGAAATTTTCAATAGCCCCAACTCAATCAACTTCTGTGCAGAGTGTGCATGATCAGACGTCTTTCTGCATGACAATGCCTTCAACCCTGGTATTGCAGCAAAACAGTCAAAACAAGATACCATATAGTATAGGGTACCAAAGGACCCATTGTTTATGGGTAATGAGTCTCCTCAGTTTCCTTCAGAGAATAATTGACAATGACAATTCCTGAGAAGGGAAGAGCACTGGTTACTTGGAGAAGTCTTAGTGGTAGACCAAAGTGGCCCATACACTGATGGTGAAGTTTTGCTCTGTGGATATTCCAAACCTACCCCTCTCAGGAAGAGAGTCCAAGTTATAGGGATCAGTAATTAACAAGTTGTTAGTCAGGTTAAAGTAGATGTTCCAGTTAAAATAGCACAAATGGAGAATAAACATTAGCTAATTTTATGCGATTCTACTCTTGTGAACTTGTTGGGCAGGAACTTGCTCTGCAAAATAAATTAGTGTGATTTACTGCACATCGGATGGTGTTATGATTGAAACACAAGATGAGGATTCAGTGTTCAAAATGAAATCACAAGATTCAGGGGTTTAATTGTTTCAGCTCTAACAACAGATTGCCTACCTCTGGAATAAAGACATGCTATCAAAGAAGTGGTGTGAGATTTCTCTGGCAAAGATATAGGATTGGTAAAAAGTGCTGAACCAGTTAAAATTAGAGTGAAACCAGATGCAGTTTTTTCCAGAATTATACAGTATAAACTTTTAAAAGAGGCAGAGAAAGGAATGAAATTTGTATTGTATGCATTTATGCCAGGTGAAGGGGTCTCTAGCCCCTACGAACTTCTCCAGCACTAGGGGACTCCATCGCCCATCTTTACAAGCACAATGAGACGCATCTGCAGTGTCACCCCAGGAGGGGGTGGGACCTAACGACGACGCACTCAAAAGAGCCCTCAGCAATCCCGCAACACGGGATGCATTTGTGCCAGGTGAAGGGGTCTCTAGCCTCTACGGACTCCTCCAGCACTAGGGGACTCCATCCCCCATCTTAACAAGCGGAAGGAGGCGCATTTGTAGTGTCAGCCCAGGATGGGGCAGGGCCTACCGACGACATGTTCAAAAAGAGCCCTCTGCAATCCCACAGCACGGGTTGGGTCTAATCAATCAATCTGTGTATTGGTGTAAGAAAAATGCAGGCTGCCAATTTGATTTAGTGGCTAAGATCCTTATGGACAGTAGGATGAGTTGAGTGGGCACTTTGTCCAAAACCTTGAGGGAGGACTGTGTGGCTCTGTGTGGCTCTCAATGTTAAAGACCCCCAACCTTGTTTGTTTCCTGTTGTCACTCTTGGACCATTTATCAACTCAGCAAACTACAATGCACACCTTACCATTAGGTTTATTTTATCACCCACCTCCTACTGAAGTCATTGACGCTAACCGGCACCTCCAAGATAGGTGACATTGACCACAAGTACTACCACTAACCACTTTGAGCCATTATCAAAACTGTCAGAAATTGATTGAGGTTATAGGTCTGCCCGTCTTAATGGGGATTCTAGTCACCTAGATATCACACCTGATTTTTTCCATTTATTCCAATATGGTGTCAAATTCAAATACACAACAGAAATTATTTTTTTTTTGTTTAAATTTTTTTTTATTAGGGTTTTGCGTACTAATTAACACAATGCATGTCAACCATATTACATATAAATCAGTTTTGTGCATCAGTGTGACTTAACATTGTTTTTGCAAGGGTGGTTACAGTGGTTGCTTTGTCTCTGGGACCTCCTGTTATTACTAAATCCACATGTCTCCTACTAGTACGTTCCAGTAGATCGTCACTTATATCATCCCGGTGGTGCTAATGTGTCACGTGAACTCTACGGTCAACTCGGTCTCCCCTTTACAGTCTGTATAGCTCCTCCCTTGTGACGAATGTACTCAACTGTTTCGGTAACACAACAGAAATTAGTTAGGACACATTTGGATTTTCAGTTCCTATCTTGGAACTTCGCAGGGATTTGCCATAAATTAAGAAATATATACTGGTCATCCTTCATCCAAGACTTTAATATAATATGCTGTCAAGAGACCTGGTTTACTGACTCTATCCATGTTGAGGGTTTTAAATCCTACTGTTCCCTTGCCACCCCATCAACTGCAGGTATAACGTGACTCGGTTAAGCCTGGGAATAAACACTGCCATTTTTCATGAACACGTTTCTTAAGTTGCCTCCTTTTCTGCACGATAACTTTTGACACACATTTGCTTCTCTGAAACCACATTGCTTACAATTCCACTTTGTAAGTACACTATCAAGACACCTTGAACATTTAGTACAAGGCCTAGACATACATCGGGCAAATGTTGTTGTTTGTTATTTGTCCATGAGACGACATGGCTATCACAAAGACAATAAACAATGTCAGCTCGGCAGAAGCCTCAACACTGAAGCATGGATGATGTTATTGTAAATACACATGCATTTCCATGCACAAATTAGAGGAACACTATCCTGTCATTGCGACGTCCTCACTGTGTGGGAATCTCAGCCTAGCTGATACCTGTTTAACCTCTGCGAAGAGGTATGTCCAACTTGTGACCAAGACCGGGACCTGCATACCTTGCCTCCAGGTAATGAGCATTTAGATCATCTAGTATGGGGATTCTTCGCAGAACACCCACCCTAGGCAACTAACTAGGTTAGGGAACGCATAGTAGGAGTACATTATACCTAGTACTTATGTGCTAGCTTATATATATTGTTTTAGCACGATGGTGGAATCGTTCATTCTTTTCACTGTCCTTATATTGCTAATCACTTTTATCTGCTTCTGTCTGTTAATCATTACAGAGCATATATTTTATACAAGAATCGCAACGGTTCAATAAATATTGAAACGCCTCTTTGTGTATTTCTTGTGTACCTTTCTGAGTGAGCATGAGTGACTGAGTTAAAAGGTTCTTGATCTGCTACCATGATTCCTTGGGGACTCAGGGTTGTGATGTTCTGAGGTTGCCCAAACCGTTTGTTACCATGCCAGGTAGGTTTTGGGGTGTGAGCTAGCGGGTTTATAGACCAACATATCCTGAAGGGGTGCAAGGAATCAGTCTGGCACCATCCCAATGTTTATTTAGTTGTAAATGGGAGAAAGAACAGGAATCAGAAGAAGAGCATACCATTCGCTGGCATGTTCTCTCCTTACCCGAACATTCTTTTCTTCCTCTGAAGCCCAATAGTCATCACGAGGATCCAATGGAGAAGGAAACTGCAACCTCGGAAGAACCGGATGGTGCCGGTCACGAGGTCCCCACAGAATCAATCAGAGAGCGGGAAGGACCTTTTAAAACCCGGAATATGGAAGAAGGGTGGTTGCCCGAAAATGCCGCATGAAAAAGCAGCATTGGTGCAGATGCCAGAAAGAGCTACGCCTGTGAAGATTTTTCGGAGTCAAAACCAACCTGTTTCCTCGCCAGAGGCTGGAAGCGAGAAAGCCCGTGAGGATTTATTAGCCCCATCATCCCGGCTGCTCAGACCTCCACACTTCCTGGTGAAAGGACCGAAGAAGCAGTCACCGAATTCCCTGCTGCCACCTTCCAGAATTCCTTCATCACTGGCAGCCTGTGGCAGCGATCTTGCAACGGCAGAGTGCGGCCAAGTCCCAGGCCCGATACGTTCCGCCATGTTTCAGGCGAAATGTGGCTAAGCCAGGTACATGGCATGATCTTTGGAAGCCGGGAAGGGAGAAGGGTGAAACCTTAGGTGTATCAAACACAACGGCAATCTATCGGGTTGTGTTCTTATGTTTTGTATTTCCCTCTTTCTTTTTTCTTTTTCCTCGTCCAACCCTTATGGCTCCAATTAGTAAATGTCTATAAGCCTTATATAAACAATCAGTTGACAGAATAAGTACAAATTTGTTTTCTCTCAATCTTCCATTCCTTTTCTTCACTTGCACAAATCAAAGATAAATACTTCTCAGTTATATAATAAAGTCCACCCTTTTGTTGGCTAAATCAGGAGCACGGGTGTTTCCCTCTCTGGAAAACAGCTTATCCTCTCTTATACCTAGTTTTAGAAAGAAGAGTGCCGTACCATGGCATATTTTTCTTTTCCGAGAGCATCAGGAAACAGGCTGAGGACTCCACCAGGACCTAGAAAAGAAAACTGACAACGAGTTAAAGACTTTTTTTTTTTACTTCGTATAATCAAACCGAACTTAAGAAATTCAGACTAAGTGGGCAACTGACCTGTATAGAGAAACTCCTAAATAAACCTGGTATCTGTGGTTATTTGTCCGTTAACCGACAGTAGTCCAACAATTGAACAATTCCTACTGAGAAAGTGGAAACCCTACGACACAGGTCAGGGGAAAGAGGGTTTGGTCGTCTTTGTTTCCATTGCCATCGGGAATTTGAGAGTCAAGGTCCTGGTCTCCAAACCTTGTTATCAGATCATAAAGCTGTCCCAGTCTAATTCAATGAATGTAATCTTAATGCATTGTTATTATATATTTTTTACAGTACATCCAGGTGGTATTACTGAAGAGTTGAAAAAAATGGTAGTGGAATTAACGTATGCTGAAAGAAATCATGCATCGTTTTTTATGGGCCGGTGATTTTAACTTTGTTTAATGCATCCATAGTGGTAACCATACATGGGGTTTTATGGACATACAGGGCGTAAATACTAGCCACTTTACACATTCAGCATATGGGGAAGCTTTAAACCCACAACCTGTATTTCTCATCAGCTATACAAAGCCTAGACGCTATTCATACCCCCATGTTCATTGGAAGAGGCAATGGCAGTGTAATAGATTTTATTCTACTCTCGGCGGACCTGGCTTGCAAATTGGTGAGCTACAAGGTGCGCCTTTACCTTTTAGCAATCATAACCCGATCATTATATGTTTGTCTCTTTCTTTGCAACCCAGGCCTAAGAGTGAGACGAGGCCTCCTTTACATTATTCTGTTATCAAGGGGGTACGTATGAAATAGGAACTTATTGACCCTGATAAATTCTTTAAAGATTTGCTTATAGATGCTTATGAGGACATCATTTGTTGACTCTCTGCCAATGCTGACCCCATCATGATAGCTTCATAGCGATCTGCGGAGCAGCTTCCCGTATTTTAATTAGGAACAAAAAATCAAAAGATATTCCATCACATTCATGGTTTAATTCCGACTGTACTACTGCCCTCAAAGCCCTTAAAAGGGCTACCATCAAGATCCCGCCTAATCTAGATGCTATTAAGGCAGCTAGGAAGAAATATAAATGGGTTATTGACATCAGAAAACAGAAAGTCAGACATAAAGCCTGAGAAGATCTGGAAGGTGCAACCCAGTTAAGTTTTTTCCGATCGCACAGCCCCAGGCAGAGAGTGTCACATCCCAGAACATGACTGGGTTGTTCACTTTCCCCGAATATTTGATTCCTGCAATTCGGGATCAAACCAACCTCCCCTGAAAGGTTGTGTAGAACTCCCACCTAGTTGACAAACAATAGCTCAATAAGTTCATTGACTTAGCAGAAGTGTCAAGAGCCACCTCGAGCGCTGCAGCTGGAAAACATCGAGGCTTTGTTTTTGCAGACACAACTTTTTGGGCTCCCTTAATGACTAACATTCTTAGAGATGTGATAAAGGAGGGCCCTATTGATTCCTGGTTTGTAAATGAAAATGTTTTGGCTTCTTTAAATATGGCAAGATGTACTGGATTAGACGGTGCTTGTTTAGATCTGCATTAAAATGTTGGTTGCATTTTGCAAACGGTTGCACTTAATGCAGAAATGTGTCTTTATATTTGGTACATTCAATGAAAGAGTTGGAAAAATCAAATTACAGGGCCATATTGTTATTAAAGTTTGAAATTGCCAAATAACCTGCGGGGTTCAGAAATATATGATTTTAGAAACCGACAATCCCAAAAATCCAGGAGTTCAGAAATAATATATATATATATATATAAGTCAGCACCCCAAAAACTCAGGAGAATGTGAAAACTAGAATGGAATAGAAACTTTGTTTACAGAAAAAACATAGAGGCTAGACTGTCATTTGCATAGCAACCACTAGCTGGCAGTAAACACCAAGATTTAATAACAAACGACCTGTAGCACCTCGGCTAAAAATACAATTGACTATAACATGCAGAAGCTTTATTACCTGGGCTAGGATTCTTACCCCAAAGGCCATTACTGTAGTAGGAAAATAAAACAAATGTCCACTAAATACAGTCAAATATAACACATCCATAATATTATCCATAGAATATATCCAGAGTGAGAATTCAGTTTTCCTGCATCTATGACAAAGTACATATATTCATGCCCCTCAGCTGCCGTGTGGCAATCCGTTAGATACAACGATACTTTTTAGTGTTTGAGTCCCGGTGACAGGGACGTGTAAAAACCTGTGGATTTCTCGGACGGATATGTAATAAAAAGGAAAAATGTTTTGGAAATAACAACAGTGTATACACGTTTATACCTTCAGCCATATTCATGAAGCCATTTTTTACCATAAGTCTATGTTTTTTGATAATCAAGTTTATTGGTATTTTGAGAACAGATCACACAAAAATTAATGGCAGCACAGTCAGACATGGTAAAGAGGTGAATTACATTGGGAAGAAGGACGACTAAGACTCGTACAACACTTTGGAAATGAGTAGAGCACCTGCAGGCAAACATTCTTTTACAGGACTTGTTCGTGTCCCTCAGGGCACCAAGTTGAACCACTTGCCCCATATCTTACCAAAAAGCTCGGGACGGCCCCGGGCCTCGAAGAGGGATTCCTCCTGAGTTCCGCACCAATCCACACCCCGACTCCATTTCCGCATAGTAGGTGGCTTGGCCTGAGACCAAAGCGCCGCTATGTTTCGTTTCGCCACCGCCACAGCCGCTCCGAGGAAGCGCTTATCGGCTCGGAAACCATCGAGGCCTTCAAACACTCCCAGGATCAGGCGTAACGGGTCGTGGGGAACCTCCCAACCCAAGGTCTGTGTGAGCTCTAGCTCTACCCCCGCCCAGAATGGTGCAAGAGCGGGGCACTGCCATGTCATGTGGTAAAAGTCTGCAGGAGCGTGGTTACATCACGCGCAGGACGGGGGTGGCCGCATACGGGCACTGTAGAGGTGTGCAGGGGTGAGATATGCCGTGTGGAGGTAATAAAGTTGGACTAGACGCAGCTTGGAGGAGGTCGTCAGGGTCTTGGGAGCCATAAGGTCATCCCTCCAATCAGCGTCCTCCAGGTGGCCTAGCCACCCCTCCCAGCGGGCACGCAGCAGGTCCAGGGAAGCGGGCCATTGTTGACCAGGGAGCGGTAAATCCGCGACGCCTCCCCCCCTGCCTAAGTTCCCCATCATCACTTGGGCTTCCAGGAGGCTGTTTTCCGGGAGGGATGTGGGAGATGGAATGTGTGTTTGCAGGGCATGGCGTAGCTGTAAGTACTTGTAAAATTGGGAGGAGTGGAGTGTGAGAAAGTGGCTCTGTATATACTGTTCCCTAATAGGTACAGGGTGTACAGAGTCCACAGTCCCCCAGAGGCTGATAGAGGTCAAAGTTAGGTATGACCTTACTCTCAAAAGTGGTAGCTTGGTCGAGCAGTAAGGCAGTACCAGAGGACAGTGTAAAGCATTTATTGTACACACTCAGTCAGCAAATGGTTTCACACACTCAATAACTGAACTCTAGGCCAATGGTTTATATATATAAAATATATGCTTGTTTTATTTTTAGAACCACAAAGGGAGTAAAAATATACTTTCTCAGAATGAGAGGTTGAATATAAATACTTTTGTCTTAGGCAATAAATTTGTGTAAACAGTCACAGTTGGTTGCAATAAACAATCCTATTTCCTAAACATAACAATGCATTGAGCTCAATGGTAAATTCAGGTTATTTGTAATAAATTACTTTTCAGATTACTTTTGGAATTCCAGGTCTGGCTCCTAGAACCAGCCTGGGGTCAGTATTCAGAATCAAGTGATGAAAGTCGACTTAATAACTGTAATGATTTTTAAATAATATTTAGCTATTTCAAAAGTTAGCACTTAGAAAATATTTCACAGAAAACATTCAATGGATCTCTATGGCAAGAAATTCAAATTGCAGGTAGAGTACTTTATCGTTACTTTAGTGATCCAGGACTGGGTGCCTAGACCCAGGACTGGGGTCCTTATCAAAAGCAGGTAAGTAATTTCGTTTGCAGAAATGGTACGATTTTAAAAGAATATTTCAAATTTGCAAAAGAAATTTCACAGAAAAGCAGACAATGGTTTCCTATGGGAGAAAAATGAGTTAGAGGTAAGTATAGTTGTGAACACTTTTCAGAGTCAGGGCTGGGCACCAAGATCCAGCACTGGGAGCTCACCTAGGAGCAGGTGAGTAAATTCGTTTTTGTCACTTGGCTGATTTTTGGTGAATTTTTGCAGTTTTGAAAAGTTCACACTTAGAAGATTTTTGAAGAAAAAGTCAGTCAATGTTACCCTATGAGGAAAACGAAGTTAGCGGTTTAAGGGTAAGTACTCGACTGGTAGAGTTGAAATTCCGGGCATGGACTCAGGGGTCCCCCAGTGTCAGGTAGGTACAGTTGGTTCACCCTCAGCGGTTTCAGGACGGCCGGGTGCAGAGAGAGTTAGGCCCAATGTTATCCTATGAGGGATAGGGGGGCCTTGGTTGGTGGCTGCTGTCTGGCAAGCCACGCGGCTGTGGGAGCTGGGCTCCTGGTCACTTACTCAGGGCAAGTGGGGAAGTAGGTTAGTGTAGAGAGGGCACTGCCAGGGCCACTCGGGCGGCTGGGTGCAGGGTGCTTTTGAGCCTTCGGGCGCTCAATGGAAATCAATGGGAATGTTCCGGTTTGGAAAAAGGCTGCAGGCTCGGGGACGAGGATGCTTCAGGTGCCACCACCACTTCGTGAGGTAAGTTGGGTAGTTGTAGGTTAGGTGGGTACCCCGGGATTGGGCACAGGGTACCGCAGGGAGCCGGGTGCAGGGGTGCCTATTGATGTCAGAAATCTTACCCTCTGGTTGATCGCGGTTGGGGTGGCACTCTGTTCTGAGGCTGCAGGCTTCTTCCGGAATGTCGAGGGGGGTCCTTGGGTGCCGGACTCGGGGTCACAGTCGCCGTGGGGTCGTCCTCAGGGTCTTTGTCCACTCCGGCACTGGCCAGGCTTGGCTGGTGCAGAGTGTGTTGGGTCCGCGGTTCCGGGCTGCTGCCCAGGGTTAAAAAATAGGTTTCTTGAGTAGAGCCTCTACTCATGGGAGACCCAGGGGCTTAGAGCCAACAGGTAGCCAGGTCCTCCGGGGTTGGTGAGGTTGCCGGCCACGAGAGATGCCGCGCTGGTGCAGGTTCGAGAGTCGACAGGCCGGTAGGGCTGGGGCCAAAGCAGTTGGTGTCTTCTTCTCTTTTTAGCAGCTGCAGGGCAGGTCCTTGTTCTTCTTGCTCTTCTTGTAGTTTTTTTATCTGGAATCTCTCGAAGGAAGGTTCAGGGTGCCCTTAAATACTAGATTTAGGGGCGTTACAGGTAGGTGAAGGCCAGGGACCAATGGGTCCTTGTCCTGGGGTGGGTACACCCCCTATCCTGCCTCTCTCCTGTGGGAGGGGGGCAGTAGCCTAATCCTGATAGGGTAGGGCCCCCCATCCTCAAGATGGCGATAGCCCGGAGATGTGCTTCACCTCGCCTCCCCCACCTGAGGGGTGGGGTGGGCAGGCTGGCACATTCCCTGTCCTTGTATGGGGTTTCCGGCCAAGCTTCCCTCCAGAGTGGGGGGTTGCAGAGGCCTGGGGAATCTCCAAGAGGCGGCATGCCTTTGAAGCTTCCCTTGGCTCATCCTGGGGGAGGAGATTTATCACCTCACCCAGGACGTGCATTGTTGCAGGCCCGGGAGAGCAGGGGCTCTCCCACCCAGGGGTCCAGCAACGTGTCTGCTGTGTGGCAGCCTGGGCAGCCTCAGAGCAGACGTGGATTGCAGGTTAGCTGTAAGGGGGCATCTCTAAGATGCCCTCTGGGGTGCTTAGTACATTAAATCCCACACTGGCATCAGTGCGGGTTTAATGTGCTGAGAAGTTTGAGACCAAACTCCCCAGTCTTCAGGGTTGCCATTATGGTGCTGTGGAGCTCGTGTTTGACGAGCTCTCAGCACCATGTACTTGTAATCTGGCAGCACTGTACTTACAGTGCCCAGGAATGGACCTGGGTACTGTAGGGGCACAGGGCTCTTGCTCCTGTGCCCACACCATAGGCATAAGGCACCCAGCCAGAGGGGTGGCTGACATATGCCTTGGCAGTGTAGGTGATGGGCATGGCACACAGAGATGTGTGCCATGTCGACTCTTTGTTTTGTCCTGTGCCCAGACACTCAGCCTGCAAAGGCAGTGTGTGTGTGTAAGGGTACAGGGCCTCTAAGGGTGGCACAATGAGTGCTGCAGCCCTTAGAGGCCTTCCCTGGTCACAAGGCCCTGGGTACCTAGGGTACCATTTACTAGGGGCTGACATGTGGCCAGGGTTTGTCAATTTGGAGTTTGTATTTTAGGGAAGGAACACAGGCCCTGGGCACCTGATTGGCAGGAGCCCAGGGCACAACAAGGAAAATTGCATCAGCTATTAGGCAAAAAAAAGGGGGGGTTACTGCAACAGAAACCCACTTTCTCACACAAGCCCCCCCCAGCCCAAAGGCCAGGAGACTTCTGCCAAAGCTGGGAGAGTCTACCTAGTCTTTCAGGCGAGGAAGAGTTGGGGAAGTGGTTTGAAAGTTGCAGGGCCTACTCTGCCTTACATCCTGCTGCCTAGGTCAGTCCCTTTGGGGAGCTGGCCTGTCTTTTTAGTCTCAGGACCTAACTCCCAAGGCTCCTCTCCTCGTCTTTTACTGTCCTTGTCCCATCTTGCTGTTTTGGGCTTAGAGGTGTATACCTCGGTAGTTTCTAACTTAGCCAGGGCTAGGCCCAGCTTACCCACAGAGGCTACCCACAGCTTGAGCAACCCCACCATGACCAATAAGGTCAGGGGGCCTGACTTGCTATTTGGCAGGGGGTTAGGCCACCATGCCAAGGTTAGGGCTGCCATGAAGGCTAACACCC
Organism: Triturus cristatus; assembly: GCF_964204655.1. NCBI lineage: Eukaryota > Metazoa > Chordata > Amphibia > Caudata > Salamandridae > Triturus > Triturus cristatus. Next base: position 334,683,275 of record NC_140588.1, on the reverse strand, counting down.
AGCAGAGGCTGCTGACAGCTGTCAGTGCCCAGAACCACACCTTTAGCTCCTGACTGGCAAGTGAGGGAGCTATTTTATAGTTTTCTTTGGGTCCTGGCTGTTGGTCTGTTTTAGGATAGGGGGTCCCTACTCCTGGTAGGGAACACCCCTTCTCCACCCTTTGTTCTGCCACCTGAGGAGCCACTAATTCAGGCTGGACAGTTGCCTGACTAGTCAGGTCTAGTGGTTGGCTAGGGGGCGCTTTACCAGTGCCATTGTGGGAGTTTTCCCTTACTGGGATAGAATCTCCCTGGCTCTCTGGAACTGTGGCTAACAGTTGCCCACCTTTCCTACCCTGTTTCTTCTCACTCTTTTGGGACTCAGCTGCACTGACTGCAGGTTGAGCCTCCACAGGTTCTTTGGGCGAGGCCTGGCATTGGGCCAGCACCTCTCTTTGTCTCAGTTCCACATCTAAGTGATCATTCCCCAAGAGACAATCAAGGGGGAGGTTTTTACTGACTATCACTTTTCTCCATCTAAGGGACCCAGCTGTGGCTAGGGGCACTATAGCCACAGGCCTAACAGTGACTCCCCCTGGGACAGTTCTTACCCTTCTTGTTTCCCCTGGGACATATTGGTGTGGGAATACCAACCTGTCATGTACCACAGTGTGACTGGCACAGGTATCTCTCAGGGCAGTGGCTGGGATTCCATTCACCAGTAGGTGGTGGAAGTGTCTACTTCCTTCTGGGATCTCCAGCTTGCTTCTTGGGCCCATTCCCCAGTTGAAAGCTAGGAGGACTTCCTCATCTGAGGACCCTCCCTCCCAAGCTACACTGGCAACCCCTGGGGCTACACTAGTCACCCCTGGAGCTGTACTAGGAACCTTATTGTTAGGACAGCTAGAGTCCTGGGTGTGGTGTCCAGCCTTCTGACAGTTGAAACACCATATTCTGTTGGGATCCCAATTCTTACCTTGGTACCCTGGTTTAGTTTGTGAGGTGTCTTTGGGCCCACCCTCCTGGTCAGGTTTTTGGGGGGCTACCTGGGACTCCTTTCTTTTATCCACAAGGGGTTCACTCTCTTTCTTCTGGGGAGGTTTTGGGACCCCTTGGTTCTGGTCCCTCCCAGTGAACGTCCTAGTCACCCTAGTCTTGACCCAGTGGTCTGCTCTTTTTCCCAATTCTTGGGGGGATTTTAGACCTAGGTCTACCAAATGCTGATGCAACTTTTCATTTGTGCAGTTACTCAAAATATGTTCCTTCATGAATAAATTGTACAATCCAGTAAAATCCTGCACACCATGTCCAGCTAACCAACCATCCAGTGTCTTCACTGAGAAATCTACAAAATCAATCCAGGACTGGGTCTGGGTTTTGTGAGCCCCCCTGAATCTAATTCTATACTCCTCAGTGGTGAATCCAAATCCCTCAATCAGAGCTTTCTTCATGAGGTCATAGGATCCTGCTTCTGGCCCAGAGAGAGTCAGAAGCCTGTCCCTGCAGTTACCAGAGAACAGTTCCCACAGGAGTGCCCCCCAGAGAGGTTTCTTTACTTTCCTGATATCACAAGCCCTCTCAAAGGCTGTGAACCATTTGGTGATATCATCACCTTCCTCAAATTTAGGGACAATCCCTTTGGGGATTTTAAGGTCAGAAGTTTCCTCCCTATCCTTGTTTTTATTATTGCTGCCACCATTGATGGGTGCTAAACCCATCTCTCTCCTTTCCTTTTCTAGAGCCAGGAGCCTGGACTCTAGATCTATTCTTTTGGCCAGCCTCATAAGGCTGTCCTCTTCACTGGGGGGTCCCCCAGTGTTGTCTCTGGGACCAGAGCCACCTGTGTGGTCTCTAGGTGCCCAGATGCTATGTCTTGAGTTGGAGGGTATGGGTGCCATCTCCTCCCTAGGGAATAGTATGGGGAGGTTGCTGTCCTCCTCCCCTGTTTCCCTTTCCTCATCTGACTGGCCATCACCATGTTCAGATGGGTGGTCTTTAGCATACTCAGCCAGGAGCTCCTGGAGCCCTTGTTTGGTTGGATGCTGACCCATTTGTAAATTTTTGAGTTTACATAAGGACCTCAATTCCTTGAAAGACAAGTGTAAGTAAGGTGTGAGATCGAGCTCCTCCACCAGGTCCATGTTATTATTATCACTAATAGCTGGGTTTGTTTGAGACATTCTAACCTGACAGTTCTAACCCTCTACCCTGACTATAGTGACTTTTATTTTTCTAAAATTCTAATGGGACTTAAGCAAGGCCCTAGCAAGACTTTTAGTAATTTTGGAAAAACCAATCAGAATTCTAAAGGCAATTTTTAAGAGTTCTGTCGTGTGATCAGATGGTAACCAAGTAGTCCAACAAATGCAAGTTTGTATCCCACCGCTGATCCACCAATGTGAGAAAGTGGCTCTGTATATACTGTTCCCTAATAGGTACAGGGTGTACAGAGTCCACAGTCCCCCAGAGGCTGATAGAGGTCAAAGTTAGGTATGACCTTACTCTCAAAAGTGGTAGCTTGGTCGAGCAGTAAGGCAGTACCAGAGGACAGTGTAAAGCATTTATTGTACACACTCAGTCAGCAAATGGTTTCACACACTCAATAACTGAACTCTAGGCCAATGGTTTATATATATAAAATATATGCTTGTTTTATTTTTAGAACCACAAAGGGAGTAAAAATATACTTTCTCAGAATGAGAGGTTGAATATAAATACTTTTGTCTTAGGCAATAAATTTGTGTAAACAGTCACAGTTGGTTGCAATAAACAATCCTATTTCCTAAACATAACAATGCATTGAGCTCAATGGTAAATTCAGGTTATTTGTAATAAATTACTTTTCAGATTACTTTTGGAATTCCAGGTCTGGCTCCTAGAACCAGCCTGGGGTCAGTATTCAGAATCAAGTGATGAAAGTCGACTTAATAACTGTAATGATTTTTAAATAATATTTAGCTATTTCAAAAGTTAGCACTTAGAAAATATTTCACAGAAAACATTCAATGGATCTCTATGGCAAGAAATTCAAATTGCAGGTAGAGTACTTTATCGTTACTTTAGTGATCCAGGACTGGGTGCCTAGACCCAGGACTGGGGTCCTTATCAAAAGCAGGTAAGTAATTTCGTTTGCAGAAATGGTACGATTTTAAAAGAATATTTCAAATTTGCAAAAGAAATTTCACAGAAAAGCAGACAATGGTTTCCTATGGGAGAAAAATGAGTTAGAGGTAAGTATAGTTGTGAACACTTTTCAGAGTCAGGGCTGGGCACCAAGATCCAGCACTGGGAGCTCACCTAGGAGCAGGTGAGTAAATTCGTTTTTGTCACTTGGCTGATTTTTGGTGAATTTTTGCAGTTTTGAAAAGTTCACACTTAGAAGATTTTTGAAGAAAAAGTCAGTCAATGTTACCCTATGAGGAAAACGAAGTTAGCGGTTTAAGGGTAAGTACTCGACTGGTAGAGTTGAAATTCCGGGCATGGACTCAGGGGTCCCCCAGTGTCAGGTAGGTACAGTTGGTTCACCCTCAGCGGTTTCAGGACGGCCGGGTGCAGAGAGAGTTAGGCCCAATGTTATCCTATGAGGGATAGGGGGGCCTTGGTTGGTGGCTGCTGTCTGGCAAGCCACGCGGCTGTGGGAGCTGGGCTCCTGGTCACTTACTCAGGGCAAGTGGGGAAGTAGGTTAGTGTAGAGAGGGCACTGCCAGGGCCACTCGGGCGGCTGGGTGCAGGGTGCTTTTGAGCCTTCGGGCGCTCAATGGAAATCAATGGGAATGTTCCGGTTTGGAAAAAGGCTGCAGGCTCGGGGACGAGGATGCTTCAGGTGCCACCACCACTTCGTGAGGTAAGTTGGGTAGTTGTAGGTTAGGTGGGTACCCCGGGATTGGGCACAGGGTACCGCAGGGAGCCGGGTGCAGGGGTGCCTATTGATGTCGGAAATCTTACCCTCTGGTTGATCGCGGTTGGGGTGGCACTCTGTTCTGAGGCTGCAGGCTTCTTCCGGAATGTCGAGGGGGGTCCTTGGGTGCCGGACTCGGGGTCACAGTCGCCGTGGGGTCGTCCTCAGGGTCTTTGTCCACTCCGGCACTGGCCAGGCTTGGCTGGTGCAGAGTGTGTTGGGTCCGCGGTTCCGGGCTGCTGCCCAGGGTTAAAAAATAGGTTTCTTGAGTAGAGCCTCTACTCATGGGAGACCCAGGGGCTTAGAGCCAACAGGTAGCCAGGTCCTCCGGGGTTGGTGAGGTTGCCGGCCACGAGAGATGCCGCGCTGGTGCAGGTTCGAGAGTCGACAGGCCGGTAGGGCTGGGGCCAAAGCAGTTGGTGTCTTCTTCTCTTTTTAGCAGCTGCAGGGCAGGTCCTTGTTCTTCTTGCTCTTCTTGTAGTTTTTTTATCTGGAATCTCTCGAAGGAAGGTTCAGGGTGCCCCTAAATACTAGATTTAGGGGCGTTACAGGTAGGTGAAGGCCAGGGACCAATGGGTCCTTGTCCTGGGGTGGGTACACCCCCTATCCTGCCTCTCTCCTGTGGGAGGGGGGCAGTAGCCTAATCCTGATAGGGTAGGGCCCCCCATCCTCAAGATGGCGATAGCCCGGAGATGTGCTTCACCTCGCCTCCCCCACCTGAGGGGTGGGGTGGGCAGGCTGGCACATTCCCTGTCCTTGTATGGGGTTTCCGGCCAAGCTTCCCTCCAGAGTGGGGGGTTGCAGAGGCCTGGGGAATCTCCAAGAGGCGGCATGCCTTTGAAGCTTCCCTTGGCTCATCCTGGGGGAGGAGATTTATCACCTCACCCAGGACGTGCATTGTTGCAGGCCCGGGAGAGCAGGGGCTCTCCCACCCAGGGGTCCAGCAACGTGTCTGCTGTGTGGCAGCCTGGGCAGCCTCAGAGCAGACGTGGATTGCAGGTTAGCTGTAAGGGGGCATCTCTAAGATGCCCTCTGGGGTGCTTAGTACATTAAATCCCACACTGGCATCAGTGCGGGTTTAATGTGCTGAGAAGTTTGAGACCAAACTCCCCAGTCTTCAGGGTTGCCATTATGGTGCTGTGGAGCTCGTGTTTGACGAGCTCTCAGCACCATGTACTTGTAATCTGGCAGCACTGTACTTACAGTGCCCAGGAATGGACCTGGGTACTGTAGGGGCACAGGGCTCTTGCTCCTGTGCCCACACCATAGGCATAAGGCACCCAGCCAGAGGGGTGGCTGACATATGCCTTGGCAGTGTAGGTGATGGGCATGGCACACAGAGATGTGTGCCATGTCGACTCTTTGTTTTGTCCTGTGCCCAGACACTCAGCCTGCAAAGGCAGTGTGTGTGTGTAAGGGTACAGGGCCTCTAAGGGTGGCACAATGAGTGCTGCAGCCCTTAGAGGCCTTCCCTGGTCACAAGGCCCTGGGTACCTAGGGTACCATTTACTAGGGGCTGACATGTGGCCAGGGTTTGTCAATTTGGAGTTTGTATTTTAGGGAAGGAACACAGGCCCTGGGCACCTGATTGGCAGGAGCCCAGGGCACAACAAGGAAAAGTGCATCAGCTATTAGGCAAAAAAAAGGGGGGGTTACTGCAACAGAAACCCACTTTCTCACATGGAGGGAATGGCGTTGCTGTAAGTCTGCAAAAGATCGAATGTGATCCCCCACCCATACGTCCCCCAGCAACGAAATCCCGATGAGGTCCCATCGGCGGAAGTTCTCGAGTGCCAAGACCTCCTCCAGCCAAACACCACTTCACAGAGGCGTCTATCTGGTGAGCTTCCAATCCCAATTCGTGTGGCGTAAGGCTGAGCGCCATGCCATAAGCACCGTTTGAGTGATGGGGGGGAGGGCCCGTGGCACGGGGGTCCCATAAAGGAAGGCTTGGAGCTGTGGGAAATCTATTGACTGGAGTTCCACCCGGTACGCTGGGTCGGACCAGCCGCCTGCGAACCAGTCATGGATCACAATGAGCTTTGTGGCCAGGTAGTATAGGTGGAGATTGGTTACCCCCATGCCACCATCACAGGGAGGTATGCGGCAGTGCGCCAAAGACAATCTCGACCTCCCGCCACCCCACAGGAACCGGGTAAGGGCACTGTCTACTTCCCGGAACCAATCCCCCGGGAGATGAAGGGTGATATTTTGTAAAATGTATAAAAAACGGGGTAGGACCATTTTAAAAAGAGCGCTCCTGCCAAGGGGATTGAGGGGGAGGAACTACCATTTCTTGAGGTCCACCTTGGCCTTAGTGACCAGGGGCGTGATGTTCAGGGCCCATTCGAGGTCTGGAAGGAGGGCGACCCACACCCCCAAGTACTTAATGATTGCCTGCGCAGGGAGATGTTCGTCTGCCAGTCGAAGCACGTCCGGGATGGATGCAAGGGAACCAATGTGGACTTAGCCGGGTTGAGCCGGTGGCCGGAGACCCGTTCGAAGGCTAGGAGGGCATCCAAGCACCTCGGACCTGAGCTCTCTGGGTCCGCCAGGAAGAGGAGGACGTCGTCGGCATACAAGGCGATCTCATCGATCTGGTATGGGTCCCAAGCCCAGCCTCGTATGAGGGGATCCTGACAGACAAGGGAGGCCAGAGGCTCCATTGCTAAGGCAAATAAAAGCAGCGAGAGCGGACAGCCCTGACGAGTGCCTCTCTGAATGGGAAACTTCTCCAAAAGCACGCCATTAATGAGGACCCTTGCTGTGGGGTTGGTGTATAGGACCTGGATAAGGCGCCGAAACCCATCCTCTTCAACACGTCCCCAAGGTAGTTCCAGTCCACCGTATCGAATGCTTTTTCGAAATCAACGAAAAGCAGAGAGAGATATGGGGTGAGGTGGTGACGGTGTGCCAGGGCAAGGTGGAGACGACGGATGCAGTGCCGGGTGCCCCGGGCAGGCATAAAGCCACACTGATCCGGGTGAACCAACTCCTGTAAGTGTGGGCGGAGTCGCTGGGACACGGCAGTGGCGAAACTTTTTACCTTGGTGTTTATGAGGGAGATGGGGCGGTAGTCCGCACAGACAAGGGAGGGCAGCTGCGTCTTTGAAAGGAACACTATCGTGGCCACGTCGGTCTCGGGTGGGAAGGACCCCGTGTCTACTACATGTTTGAACAGCTCTGTTAAATGCGGAACCAGTGTGTCACGATAAGTCGCGTTGTATTCTTGGGGGTAAGCGTCGGGCCCGGGCGTTTTGCCGGAGCACAACAGTGTATCTCCTCCTGGGTGAGGGGAAGATCAAGCGTGTCCGAGACCGTTTGGGAGAAGCAGGGCAGATGAGTCCCAGTTTCAGATAGCAAGTCAGACAGGGTGGTCCTGGGAGGTCGAGCCACATAAAGGGCAGCATAATAGCCCGCTAACGTTCGGGCGATAGCATGGGAGGTGGCGTGGTGAGCCCCGGTCTCAGGGATAATGTGGTTGGCTTTGGGGTAAGACACTAAGTTGTGAAGTAATTTACAGTTTTTATCGCCCCAGCCATACACACGTGCCACAGAGGAGCGCCAGAGCATCTTAGCAGCCTCCAGTGAGATCTGGCAGATCTCTTCTCGGATCAGTTTAAGCCGACGCTCGGAATCATCGCTGCCCATGCCCGCCAGGGCCTCCTCCAACCGTGCCGCCTGGGCCTCCAGCTGTATGAGTCGAGCGGTCTGCTCCGCACGTTTCGCGTGAACCAAACCTCTAGCCACCCCACGCATGGTGGCCTTGCCTGCCTCCCATAACGTCCCCGACGAAGAGACCAAGCCCGTATTTGTCGTAAAAAAAATGCCTCAGTTCCTGCCCGAGGGATTCAACAAGTTCCCCGTCTTACAGGAACCAGTCGTTCATCCGCCATGCGTACGGGTACCATTAGGGGGGTTCCCATGACGGAGGGAGATGGGGGAATGATCTGAGATGCCTCTGGGCAAGATAGAGGCCCCGGACATCAGTTGACGGTCTGGGGCAGGTAGTAGAAACAGATCAATACGTGAGTGGGAATGGTGGGCCGCCGATGTATGAGTATATTGTTTTCTGCGGGGGTTCCAGACCCTCCAAGCGTCGCAAAGACCCATAGCAGAGGACCAGTCAGACAGGCGTTTAGCAGAGGCAAGGCGGGCTGCTGAAGGAGCACCTGTTGTGTCGTACAAGGGTTGCAGACCGGCGTTGAAGTCCCCCCCGATGACAGTCAGACTTTGAGTAAAGGAGGAGACCCCGAGTGTGAGACGGCGAAGGGCAGAGGCCATGTTGGCGGGGGGAATGTAAGTGTACAAGAGGTTAACTGGATGTCCCTCTATCCTACCCATTAGGGCCACGTACCGGCCATGCGTATCCGTCTCGGCCTGTGCCAGGGTAAAGGGAAGGTCCCTCCGGAGCAGTATGGCAACCCCCCGGGAACCCAGCCCAAAACCTGAATGCCATTCCCTGTCAAACCCATACCGGGCGAGGAAATTGCATTGGGTGCCCATAAGGTGTGTTTCTTGTAGGAACAAGACATCTGGTTTATGTCGCTGGGCGCCACAGAGAACAGCAGTGCGCTTAATGTGGTCTAATAGGCTGTTGACATTCCACAAGAGGATGTGGAGGGGTCTATGCAAAGTGGACGTCATTGGGGTGGAAAGTGCGCGGAGGAGGCAATGCAAGCGTAGATCGGCCCGGGTCCCAGGGGAAGTAGCGTTTCCTGGCCGGTATCTTTGGGTAAAGGTTGTGCATTTGGTGACTCTCATGTCATCATCCATGGCACACATGCCTGAGTTACTACCAAGAAAAACAAAAAACAGTGGCCCGCAGGCGGCTAAAAACAACAAACAATCGGGAGACAACGGTCTACCCACCCTCCCTCGCCCCCCACTCCCCTCACCCTACACTTCTGAAGACGAAGCATCTGTCGCCCTGAAAAGGAAAACATTCAAAACAACAACCCACTAGTGAGTCTTACTGCTAAGCTAAAACGGTTAGGTAAATATGAACGTGGCAGAGAAGGACACCCATCCATAGAGCCAGATAAGAGATTCGTCAACAGCTGCAATTACATTTAAGCTAATATGCATCAAGAAGTACATTTAAGTACAGGAGTTGGAATAGGAAACAGTTCAACGAGCCGTGGTTACAGTGAAGATGGATTGCACCTACTATAGAGATTGGCAAACATTCTTAAGTGCAGGTGCCATATTGGGAACTAGGTGGAAAGTTTGTGCTTGAGCCGCAGTTCAAGCTCCCCCATCATCTCCGGATCTAATAAGCGCAGGGCTCCTAGACAGGTCTGAGTCAGAGAGGGAGTGGCACAAGGCCCTGGAGGGGTCCGGGATACGGCTCCAATTAATCAGAGAGTTAGTAGGGCTGGGAGTGGCGGACCTCTGAGCTGAAGCATGTGAGGGAGGGCGCAGAGATGGCGCACCCGGAGAGCGGGATGCCGCCCCCCGATGGTCGTTTTTCTTACATGCCCTAGTCTGCCGTCTTTGGGGTTTAGGTAGGGTTGGGTGGGGCTGAGGGGGCCCGCCGGGTCAGGGAGGGGGTCGGCCGATTCAGCGGGGGCCGGTCTTCCGTGAACCAGGTCCATGCCGCCTGCGGGGTATCGAAGAAGAATGTCTTGTCTTGAAAAACCACCCAGAGCCGGGCCGGGAAGAGAAGACCGTATCTAAGACCCAGGTTGCAGAGCTTCTGCTTGGCCTCGTCATAGGTTCGACGCTGTGCCTGAACCTCCCTGGTATAGACCGGGAAGACCATGATTTTGCTGTTTTGGAACATCAGAGGGCCCTGGGCCCTAGCCGCCCTGAGAATGGCGTCTCGATCCCAGAAATTGAGAACCCTCAGGATGATGGGTCTGGCAGGAGCCCCAGGGAGAGGCTTGGGGGCCAGGGAGCGATGTGCCCGCTCAACGGTGAACCAGGGTGAAAGGGACTCCTTGGGCATCCATGAACGCACCCAGTCCTCCACGAGCGTGTCCGCGTGACCTTTCTCCGTTCCTTCGGGAAAGCCTATGAGGCCCAGATTGTTCCTTCGCGACCTGTTTTCAGCGTCTTCCACCCGCCGGTGGAATTCCGAGGTCTGGATCAGGAGACGGGCCACCTGTGTTTTAAGCTGGCCAATGTCATCCTCTGCCGTGGAGATGCGGGATTCTGCCTCTCTGATTCGTGCCGTGGCATTGCGCAGGTCTTGGCGGATAAGAGCCACATCCACCCTCACCTCGTCAATCTTGGTCTCAATGGAGGCCTGCGAGGCGCCTATCGCCTGAAGGATGGTGGAGAGATCATCCCCGGTGGAGGCATCTCCAGGATCCCGATCTGTCGTGGTGAATCGGTCCATTGTGGTTTGGGCTGGAGGGGTAGGGTTCTGCTGGGTGCGATTCCTTCCCATCGCCACCAAGGAAAGATTCAGCCTCGGCTCGGGCAGGGGGAGATCACAGCGGTTCTGCAGAGGGGAGGGGGTCCCCGGTCACCCAGGCCGTCAATACTCAGGTCCGGGCGCCCAGGTCTACCCCCTCGAGCCCGCCGTGGGGAGGAAGATGGATTCAACGCCTCAGGGCCAGTGTCGGGTCCGTGCGGAGCACTCCAGTGGAAGGCTGCAGGGCCGAGCAATCAGTATCTACAGTGACAAGTCTGCCACTCAGACCCCCCGTCCGGCAGAGATGGCCTCCCACTCAGTTGGATAGCTTGAAGCGGATAGGGGTAAGAGAGGGACCCAGTTCTGTGGTGGGTCCGCCGCCACCACCGGCCAGCCAGAATAGGGGGCCCCCAACTTCCCCCAGGGAGGGACCCCCCAACGAGGGGTAAGGCGTAGGAATGGGGAAGAGTATGCAGCAAGGGAGGAGGAGGGAGGGCGGAGGCACCGAATATAGCCCCCCGCGCCGCCACCCGACTTGGTGGCCAGTCCCCACTCCCCACCCCACCCAGCGGTGGATCGGCAGCAGGAGCGACGGGGAGTTCGCACTCGTCCCCGGGCCCAGTCGCCCCGTCAGCTACAGGGAAGCTGTTGTGTCCTCGGAGGCTAAGTGGAGGGATGAGTCGTGTCCAAAGCAGCCCACCACCGGGAGGCCTGTGGCTGGCAGTGGGGGATGGTCCAGAGGAGCAGGCCCAGAACTGTGGGTGGGAGTCAGGAGAACAATGAAGGCTGGGGGGGCGGGGGGGACCAGTCCGCCCCCTCGCCCTGCCACCTGACAAGATGGCCGGTCCCCCACCCCAGGCCCCTCTCACCGGTACAGCGCCGCCACTCCACCCGGCAGTCTCAATGGTCCCCGAGGCAGGCTGCCACCACTCCCACATCGGCGCAGGCTAGCGGGGAGGGCCCGGGCTCAGGATGTCCAGCCCGTGGCCGACAGTGAGGGTGGTCTTGAGGAAAAGGCCCAGTCAGGAGAGCGATGAAGGCTGGGAGGGGCGGGGCATCAGGCCACCTCCCGCCCTGCCACCCGACAAGATGGCCGGTCTCAGGACGTCCAGGCCGGCGCAGGCGCCCGGAACAGCTGCAGAGGCACCACCGAAGGCACTATGTCGCGGGGCCCACCACTCCCCAGGCGGCTCCAAGAGGGCCCAGATGCGGTGCCCCCGCCGGGTCCAGGGGGCGTCCGCCACCGGCTTTCAGAGAGACAGTCACAAGGGGGGGGAGACACACGTGGGGGGCCTGAAGACAGCCCCGGCCTCCACGCCGCCGCCCGACCACAGCGGCCGAGGTCCAAGGCGCTCCGCAACAACCTTTTTTTTGCGATGCAGCGCGCGCTACGAAATTCGTTTTATTTATTTAATTGTTTACTTACCTGTAATTATCCATATTCCAGTTTTTAGAACCCCCCACCCTGCCCCTCCCCCGCCCCGCCTTACCGCCCCACGGAACTCCCTCCACGGGCCGCGGCTGGCCAGGGGTTGCAGTTGTGACCAACATGCACACTTAGATTTCTACAACCCCTGAGCAAATGCCAAACCAGCCCACTCAGACCAATCCCGGCACTTCTCTCATGCTGAGTAATAGCATTACCAGCATATCAGCAGCGTCAGGATTGGGTGGGGAGTCTGGGAACCTGTGCAGTGTAGCCCATGGACTGCCGGGAGCAAAGGAGCACCTAGGCGACAGCCGGCAGGTAAGTATTTCTTTTTTATTATTATTCTCCCCGTACTCCCCTTCCACTTTTTATTGACAGCAGCCACTACTGTACAGGACCTGAGTTTAGAAAAATCAGACATACTTTCACTAAGAAAGGAGTGCATATTTCCTCAGGTATCAACTCCACGAGTTGCAGAGATCTTCTAAAGTCTTTGAGCTATCCCTCTTGCTACACAGTTTGTACAAGTTTAGACCTCAGACAGGACTAATACACATTACACAGACCGCACAGACTCCAGTTTAAGACAGTAATTCCATCACCTAGACATCTTACAGCAATGCCGACTCTCTGATTACACAGATCTTACAGACTCAGTCCTCTAATAGCATGGCTACTCTCAGGTTACATTGACTTCATATTCTTAAATCTCTGAAAGCAAAACTATCTCTCAGGTTATCCTTAATGTACAGGCTCAGGCCTCTGAAAGCAAAGCTATCCCCCACGTTGTAGAACTCTTTCTCACATCACATCAGGCACAGGTATGTTACATAAAACGTACCAGCTAAGGCATCAAATAGAAGCACATGTTTCGCAGAACTCACAGGTTCAGGCTTCTTACAACCAGGGTATACTTCCAGGTACAAATATCTTACAGGTTACAGTCTCAAAGTGAGAGAGAACTATCCTGCGCAGATATCACATGTGCATGCATCACACAGGACACCCAAACATCTATAAAGCTATTCTTTAAGTACTAATGTTGGCCAGTAGGGAGATGAATACTTCCACTTGCATGCAGCTTTCTGAAGGTTGTAGTGAAGCAAACTATTATAAATGTCACACTTCAAAGCCAACAAAAACATTTCACAATGCATCTTATTAATTTCCATAACTCTAAGAGGTATACTTATCTGGCACGTTTAACATTGGTGGAATGCTGAACACTAAACTGTTTAGAAGGGCACACATTAAGGCAGCAACAGTGCAAACTTTCCTGAGAAACAGAACTGTCATAATAGAGACAACATCAGAGCTAACACCCATTGGATAGCCCAGATAGCAGTAGTACAAACTACACTCACAAAAATAACATGCAGCAACAGTGCAAGCTTCCTTCAGGCACCAAACAGGTATCACCTGTGACAGCTTATCTCAGAGACAGAATTGACCAAACAAAGATTCATGTTTGCGAGATCCCTTCATACAAACAACAGACCAATGTCGCCAGCAGCACCTGCACGTGTTCCGGAAATAAGGAAAATGCACCAAGAGTAGGCCTGGGCTAAATTTCCGTTCCGCTCGCGGAAATTGCGATAATTTGACATTTTCGCGTTCCGCGGAGAGCGTGAAAATGTCAAAATTTCCGCATTCCGCAGCTTAGCGATAATTTGTTTCTTGCTCGTGCTGTAAAATAATACATTCTCGCGCGCGCGCGATCGCCTTACCTGAATCCCCGCGTTCGCCGACAAGTTTTCCCGATCCGGTCGCGTTCTCCACGAGATGTTGGATTGTTGGTAGCCATTTGCCCTGTCTCGTGACAGTTTGCGCCCGCAATAATGTCATTGGTCGCGCGATCACGTCTTTCTTCTCGCGATCATGCACCGCGAGAAGAGTGAAAACAAGATGGCCGCGCCTGCGAGTAACCCCATGGGTAAGTTGGCGAGCCGCGACCACGCAGAAAATAACGCGAACGGGCGGGAAAAAACTTCTGCATCTTCGCGATATTTCCACGTGTTTGCGGAGATTTTTAACATTTTCGCGATAATTTGCGAAGGTGACTTTCGCAAATTCCGCCCACCCCTAACCAAGAGTTCAAGCATCCCTCACACAAAACAGGCAGAAGCAGGTGCCGACCACACTCTCATAGGTACAGTATGAGCCACAGCACTGCAAACTGTCTTCACACACACACACACATATGAAACTGTTCCGCACATTGACAAACACTAAGCAAACGTCCCTCACACATGTGACAGAGTCTTAGTAAATACAGCAGCACAGCCACACACTGCTTGAAAGTGAAATGCGGACCCTGCACATGACTGACAGTCTTTGTCTTTCCTTATAGGAATATATTATTGAAAAAGTGAACTTGTAGAGAAATATGCTCTCAGAAATGACACATGTTTAGGATGTCCTTGTGATGTTAGAGACCATATTCCAGCTTTATTAATGCTAAAGTGTGCTGAAACATAAAGGAGGTGAGATACAAAATGCAATAAGCACATAAATATGTGCCATGCGTTAGCTATAAATACAAGTTCTACATGTGTTTACTACATCTAATATTCAAAATACATGCACCAGAAGGCAGGGTAGTGCTGTGCGTTTTCAATATTATAATGCAGCAGCTGACCAATGTTATTGAAAATAATCTCTGTGAGCGCCTCTCATTTCTCATAGGTGAGGTACTGTTTCAATATAAACAAAACTAATTTATGAATGCTGCATGGCTTTAAAAACCATTTCTCTACAGAATGTATGTAATGAACTCACACACATCACCCTTACTAAAATTAAATGAAAAGAACATGGCATTTAAAACAATCTATGTTTAAGAATCATTCAAGGTCATCAGGGCAGGACTATCTGCAGAACATAGCCAGCTCAGGCAGTTGAGAAGGCTATTAGGGGCCCTATCAGAAGCGTGGGCCCTGGGCCCAAGCCACTTTGCCCATGCCTTTAAAACATCTCTGAGCTACTTCTTTTAGGGACCCACAAAAGATATCTAGCAGACGTAATCAGGGTCGGCTTTATCATTTGTAGCACCCTGTGCAACAATCTTTGTTGGCATCCCTTCCATGAACTTCTTCTCCGCAGATTCCCTGTCACCCTCTATTGATGCCCCTCATCTCTCCATAGCCTCTCTCGCAAATTTTTTTTAACTTTTAAAACATTAATCCTAATTTATGGTTACAGACTACTTTACATCACACATACATATATTAGAGACAATGAATCATACAAGCCTGTAAATCATTGAGTTTTACTCACAGTATCACAGACAATCAGTCCACATGCCTCGTCAGTGCAGCAGCCCATCTTATACTGCATCAAGCATACATTTTACCAGAGGTCTGCAAACGTTTTTGCTCTGAGCCCTCTAAACAAAATGTTTTGAAGTTGGGACCCCCTTAAAAAGTTTAAGGCACAAATTGGGGGAGCGGGCGAGGCAGAGCTGAACATTGACTAAAACCAAAAAATGGCCCAAAAATACAATTCACCATAATCGGGGTGTTGTAAGCCTGTCAAATCTCCTGGGCCCCAATGCAACTGCACCTGATGCTCCAATGATGGCTGCAGCTCTGAGTAACAGGCTGTCTCCTTTGCTTCTTTCACCCTTTCTCCACTATACCTGGTCATCACTCCAGTCTTAAAAAAAAGCTCTCTGCCCTGTTCAGAAACAACAAATATCGAGTGTTGCCCCTTCTTTACAGCAAGCATGCTATGGGAAATTGGGTTATTAGTTGTGCGGCCTACACATGTAATAGGTCCATAATTCTCCTTCCAGGGAACCAAGCACCCTATTGTAGCACATGACTCTCTCAGGGTAGGGATGCAGAGCATTCCAAGGCCTACTCAGGGGAGGTGGTGTGGGCTAGTAATAACCGTCTGCTGGCACGCCTTATTAACACTCAATAAATGATTGTCCAGTCTGTGCTTTTTCATTAGGAAAAGGAAAAGGTTAAATTACTTACTTGTAATCCTAATTATCTTCCAAGCAAGTCCTTGTCAAAGTCATAAACACTGAATGGTCCCACCCACGAGAGGGGACCCCAAGCCCTTCTTAAACATTATAAAAGTAGTACATACCATATATAGATAGATAGATAGATAGATAGATAGATAGATAGATAGATAGATAGATAGATAGATAGATATATATATATATATATACATATATATATTACCTACTGGCGGTCGCCAGTAGGTAGTTATAGTTAGGACCACGTTTCCATAGGAAAACCTCAACATTCTATTTTGAATAACTTTGGCGCCGGTCGACGAATCCTCGCGAATTTCTCAAAATAGGTGGGGCGCTACGCTCCGCTCCTACCCTGAAAGTCTCGGGGGGATTCGTCAAGCGGGGGCTGAGATAAAAGGGGGGTCCCAAAACGCGTTTTTCCCATGCATTTTTCCATAGGACCTTTAGAACGAGCTACAGCCCGAACGGCTGAACAGAATTACTCAAAATTTGGCAGAGAGGTAGTCCCTAGGTCAAGGAAGTGCCTTGAGTAGGTTTGGTGTAAATCTGTTCAGTAGATTCTGAGAAAATAGCCTTTAAATCAATATATATATCTGAGCCAGCTTACGGTACGCTTACGGTACGCTTACCGTAAGCGTACGGTGGCGTGCGCGAGCGCGATTCTGATTGGCTCTTAGATCTTAGTAAACATTCGAATCGGCCGAAACCAGGAAGCGGCGGCCGCCATTTTGTGTATTTCACTCTGAAAAAAAAGAGTGAAAACAAGGAAAGGGGGCAATGAGGAGAGTTACAGACCCCCTAACATTTGTAAGGGGGTCAAAGAAGGACAGAAAAGTACAATAAAAACATTTATTGATTTTAAAAAAAATCACGGGGTACGCGTACGGTAAGCTTACGGTAAGCGTACGGTAAAAAAAATAAAAATAAATAAATGAAAAGCAGATTTAAGAGTTTAGAAATTAGGGAGCTCTAAAAAGAGCTGTTGTGTTTATGAAGTCATTTTTTTAGTGGTACCTACAAGTAAGTACCGATGCAGAGTCTAAGGTTCAAGAGGAAGACTCTGTTCCCTTCATCATTGAAGTGCACACCATCTCCTCTATAAATGTCTTGCATGTCATAACGCAAGTTGTTGTGGTAAATGGCACCCATACCATAGTCACGGAGGAAAGCAGAAACAGATTTGTTGACGTGCTTTCTTGCTTTGTCAATCTGCGGACAGAAATGATTGGACCAGTTCCATTTTTGCCTTTGGCATATGTTGGAAAACACAAAGGCAGTTTTAGGGAAAAGTGTAAACAGTTGTGCAAAGGTGTCCTTCATAAGCATTTCCAGACCTACCCCAGTCAAAGTGCCTAGGTCATTGCCACCACAGTGCACTATTATGAGGTCAGGGTGTTGGATTTGAATGAAGGATTTTACCAATGGCATCAATTGGTGCCACTTTAACCCTCTCTGACCAATCCATTTAATGTCTGCATTTGGCAAAGCAAGGTCTCTCACCATATCTGTTTTCTCTGCATACTTTTCACTCCAGAAGACATAGCTGTGCCCTACAATCCACACTGTGAACATCTTCAAAGGAGAACTGGATGCACTCAGGAGGTGTCTTTCAGTAGAATGGCAATAAGAAAAGAAAGACAGTTTGGAAATGGAGGCATACATATTTTTTACAAATTAAAAAGAACTGATTGGCTGTTTCAAACCATTCCAGAATAAAAACTAGGCTGTATGTGAAAATTAATAGAAGCATGTTTTGTATTGGTACAAAAAAATGTGTAACCAAAGAACAGTACTATGGATTTGCTGTTAGGTTTGAAAAGTCAAGCACTCTTGCTCTGTGGAATTGAAACATTGTGTGTCGAACTTCTGACCTAACTGCACACAGCAGTGTTCCATGAGCTGTTGCTATGGTAGCAGGCAGAAGTCAAGTTGGGGGAAGGGTACTAGGCAGAAGTCAAGTTGGGGGCAGGGTACTTTTGGAAAAGGGTTGGTTTTCAACCAATAGAAATGTGTGATTACATTTAAAAAAAAGGGGGAAGCACTGAGATTTGAAACTTACATGTATATGTGTGGAAAAATAGAGGGAAAGTTTGCCATTATCTGGTTCTGCTGAGAGGAGACAGGTGAACACAACAGAGATCCTGGCTCTGATAATCTGCTGTTTGAGTGTCACATTTCTTTCAGAACTAACTAATTTTAAAGGTGAGTTTACAGTTTGAGAGGGTATGTATGTGGTAACTTAAGAAATGAATAATAGAAATGGGAATTGTTTTTGTTGTAGTTACACATGGTGGTTTCATAATGTGTCAGTGTGAAAAAGTGATTTACATTTGCCCCTGAAAAAATAAAAGAGCAGTAAGTGTGCTTTGAAATTGGCAAAGAAATTTCGTTTTGGCACTAATGTGAAAACATGACTCTGTGTGCATAGAAGAATTATAGACAGAGATTTATTGCGTCTTGCTCTGGTGATTTCACAGTTGCATTAGATGGAAAGGGGGAGCGAATTTTTGGGGGAAGAAGTAGAGGCTTAGCACACACCCATGTCCTTGCCGTGTATAGTCATGCACAGTATGTACAAGCCAGTGGGGTTTTCAGGTTTAAGTCTGTAATGCAAATACATTCAGCATCACTAAGGCTGGTTGCCCTTGGTGGAGTGTAGGCAGTCACAGAGAATGCACATGGTGGTGGTCTGAAAAAAAAACAGCTTGGTCACGTGCAATTAAATAAAGCAAAAATAGTGGTTTCATAATGTGTCAGTCTGTAAAAGTGATTTCAAATTGTAAAAAGAGATTTTCACTTGCCCCTGAAAAAATAAAAGAGCAGTAAGTGTGCTTTGAAATTGGCAAAGAAATTTCGTTTTGGCACTAATGTGAAAACATGACTCTGTGTGCATAGAAGAATTATAGACAGAGATTTATTGCGTCTTGCTCTGGTGATTTCACAGTTGCATTAGATGGAAAGGGGGAGCGAATTTTTGGGGGAAGAAGTAGAGGCTTAGCACACACCCATGTCCTTGCCGTGTATAGTCATGCACAGTATGTACAAGCCAGTGGGGTTTTCAGGTTTAAGTCTGTAATGCAAATACATTCAGCATCACTAAGGCTGGTTGCCCTTGGTGGAGTGTAGGCAGTCACAGAGAATGCACATGGTGGTGGTCTGAAAAAAAAACAGCTTGGTCACGTGCAATTAAATAAAGCAAAAATAGTGGTTTCATAATGTGTCAGTCTGTAAAAGTGATTTCAAATTGTAAAAAGAGATTTTCACTTGCCCCTGAAAAAATAAAAGAGCAGTAAGTGTGCTTTGAAATTGGCAAAGAAATTTCGTTTTGGCACTAATGTGAAAACATGACTCTGTGTGCATAGAAGAATTATAGACAGAGATTTATTGCGTCTTGCTCTGGTGATTTCACAGTTGCATTAGATGGAAAGGGGGAGCGAATTTTTGGGGGAAGAAGCAGAGGCTTAGCACACACCCATGTCCTTGCCGTGTATAGTCATGCACAGTATGTACAAGCCAGTGGGGTTTTCAGGTTTAAGTCTGTAATGCAAATACATTCAGCATCACTAAGGCTGGTTGCCCTTGGTGGAGTGTAGGCAGTCACAGAGAATGCACATGGTGGTGGTCTGAAAAAAAAACAGCTTGGACACGTGCAATTAAATAAAGCAAAAATAGTGGTTTCATAATGTGTCAGTCTGTAAAAGTGATTTCAAATTGTAAAAAGAGATTTTCACTTGCCCCTGAAAAAATAAAAGAGCAGTAAGTGTGCTTTGAAATTGGCAAAGAAATTTCGTTTTGGCACTAATGTGAAAACATGACTCTGTGTGCATAGAAGAATTATAGACAGAGATTTATTGCGTCTTGCTCTGGTGATTTCACAGTTGCATTAGATGGAAAGGGGGAGCGAATTTTTGGGGGAAGAAGCAGAGGCTTAGCACACACCCATGTCCTTGCCGTGTATAGTCATGCACAGTATGTACAAGCCAGTGGGGTTTTCAGGTTTAAGTCTGTAATGCAAATACATTCAGCATCACTAAGGCTGGTTGCCCTTGGTGGAGTGTAGGCAGTCACAGAGAATGCACATGGTGGTGGTCTGAAAAAAAAACAGCTTGGTCACGTGCAATTAAATAAAGCAAAAATAGTGGTTTCATAATGTGTCAGTCTGTAAAAGTGATTTCAAATTGTAAAAAGAGATTTTCACTTGCCCCTGAAAAAATAAAAGAGCAGTAAGTGTGCTTTGAAATTGGCAAAGAAATTTCGTTTTGGCACTAATGTGAAAACATGACTCTGTGTGCATAGAAGAATTATAGACAGAGATTTATTGCGTCTTGCTCTGATGATTTCACAGTTGCATTAGATGGAAAGGGGGAGCGAATTTTTGGGGGAAGAAGCAGAGGCTTAGCACACACCCATGTCCTTGCCGTGTATAGTCATGCACAGTATGTACAAGCCAGTGGGGTTTTCAGGTTTAAGTCTGTAATGCAAATACATTCAGCATCACTAAGGCTGGTTGCCCTTGGTGGAGTGTAGGCAGTCACAGAGAATGCACATGGTGGTGGTCTGAAAAAAAAACAGCTTGGTCACGTGCAATTAAATAAAGCAAAAATAGTGGTTTCATAATGTGTCAGTCTGTAAAAGTGATTTCAAATTGTAAAAAGAGATTTTCACTTGCCCCTGAAAAAATAAAAGAGCAGTAAGTGTGCTTTGAAATTGGCAAAGAAATTTCGTTTTGGCACTAATGTGAAAACATGACTCTGTGTGCATAGAAGAATTATAGACAGAGATTTATTGCGTCTTGCTCTGGTGATTTCACAGTTGCATTAGATGGAAAGGGGGAGCGAATTTTTGGGGGAAGAAGCAGAGGCTTAGCACACACCCATGTCCTTGCCGTGTATAGTCATGCACAGTATGTACAAGCCAGTGGGGTTTTCAGGTTTAAGTCTGTAATGCAAATACATTCAGCATCACTAAGGCTGGTTGCCCTTGGTGGAGTGTAGGCAGTCACAGAGAATGCACATGGTGGTGGTCTGAAAAAAAAACAGCTTGGACACGTGCAATTAAATAAAGCAAAAATAGTGGTTTCATAATGTGTCAGTCTGTAAAAGTGATTTCAAATTGTAAAAAGAGATTTTCACTTGCCCCTGAAAAAATAAAAGAGCAGTAAGTGTGCTTTGAAATTGGCAAAGAAATTTCGTTTTGGCACTAATGTGAAAACATGACTCTGTGTGCATAGAAGAATTATAGACAGAGATTTATTGCGTCTTGCTCTGGTGATTTCACAGTTGCATTAGATGGAAAGGGGGAGCGAATTTTTGGGGGAAGAAGCAGAGGCTTAGCACACACCCATGTCCTTGCCGTGTATAGTCATGCACAGTATGTACAAGCCAGTGGGGTTTTCAGGTTTAAGTCTGTAATGCAAATACATTCAGCATCACTAAGGCTGGTTGCCCTTGGTGGAGTGTAGGCAGTCACAGAGAATGCACATGGTGGTGGTCTGAAAAAAAAACAGCTTGGTTACGTGCAATTAAATAAAGCAAAAATAGTGGTTTCAAAATGTGTCAGTCTGTAAAAGTGATTTCAAATTGTAAAAAGAGATTTTCACTTGCCCCTGAAAAAATAAAAGAGCAGTAAGTGTGCTTTGAAATTGGCAAAGAAATTTCGTTTTGGCACTAATGTGAAAACATGACTCTGTGTGCATAGAAGAATTATAGACAGAGATTTATTGCGTCTTGCTCTGGTGATTTCACAGTTGCATTAGATGGAAAGGGGGAGCGAATTTTTGGGGGAAGAAGCAGAGGCTTAGCACACACCCATGTCCTTGCCGTGTATAGTCATGCACAGTATGTACAAGCCAGTGGGGTTTTCAGGTTTAAGTCTGTAATGCAAATACATTCAGCATCACTAAGGCTGGTTGCCCTTGGTGGAGTGTAGGCAGTCACAGAGAATGCACATGGTGGTGGTCTGAAAAAAAAACAGCTTGGACACGTGCAATTAAATAAAGCAAAAATAGTGGTTTCATAATGTGTCAGTCTGTAAAAGTGATTTCAAATTGTAAAAAGAGATTTTCACTTGCCCCTGAAAAAATAAAAGAGCAGTAAGTGTGCTTTGAAATTGGCAAAGAAATTTCGTTTTGGCACTAATGTGAAAACATGACTCTGTGTGCATAGAAGAATTATAGACAGAGATTTATTGCGTCTTGCTCTGGTGATTTCACAGTTGCATTAGATGGAAAGGGGGAGCGAATTTTTGGGGGAAGAAGCAGAGGCTTAGCACACACCCATGTCCTTGCCGTGTATAGTCATGCACAGTATGTACAAGCCAGTGGGGTTTTCAGGTTTAAGTCTGTAATGCAAATACATTCAGCATCACTAAGGCTGGTTGCCCTTGGTGGAGTGTAGGCAGTCACAGAGAATGCACATGGTGGTGGTCTGAAAAAAAAACAGCTTGGACACGTGCAATTAAATAAAGCAAAAATAGTGGTTTCATAATGTGTCAGTCTGTAAAAGTGATTTCAAATTGTAAAAAGAGATTTTCACTTGCCCCTGAAAAAATAAAAGAACAGTAAGTGTGCTTTGAAATTGGCAAAGAAATTTCGTTTTGGCACTAATGTGAAAACATGACTCTGTGTGCATAGAAGAATTATAGACAGAGATTTATTGCGTCTTGCTCTGGTGATTTCACAGTTGCATTAGATGGAAAGGGGGAGCGAATTTTTGGGGGAAGAAGCAGAGGCTTAGCACACACCCATGTCCTTGCCGTGTATAGTCATGCACAGTATGTACAAGCCAGTGGGGTTTTCAGGTTTAAGTCTGTAATGCAAATACATTCAGCATCACTAAGGCTGGTTGCCCTTGGTGGAGTGTAGGCAGTCACAGAGAATGCACATGGTGGTGGTCTGAAAAAAAACAGCTTGGTCACGTGCAATTAAATAAAGCAAAAATAGTGGTTTCATAATGTGTCAGTCTGTAAAAGTGATTTCAAATTGTAAAAAGAGATTTTCACTTGCCCCTGAAAAAATAAAAGAGCAGTAAGTGTGCTTTGAAATTGGCAAAGAAATTTCGTTTTGGCACTAATGTGAAAACATGACTCTGTGTGCATAGAAGAATTATAGACAGAGATTTATTGCGTCTTGCTCTGGTGATTTCACAGTTGCATTAGATGGAAAGGGGGAGCGAATTTTTGGGGGAAGAAGCAGAGGCTTAGCACACACCCATGTCCTTGCCGTGTATAGTCATGCACAGTATGTACAAGCCAGTGGGGTTTTCAGGTTTAAGTCTGTAATGCAAATACATTCAGCATCACTAAGGCTGGTTGCCCTTGGTGGAGTGTAGCACTGTGGACATGGGCTTTTTAAAAAATCTGAAAAGTGGTTTCATAATGTGACAGTTTGTAAAAGAGATTTTCACTTGCCCAAAAAAAAGAGCAGTTTGTGTGCATTCAAATTGGCAAAGAAATTTCGTTTTGTGACTATTGTGAAAAGAAATTTAGTAATATATTTAAATACAATAACGGATTTTTTTTTTAGTTTTTTTCAGGTATTGCTGAAGAACAGTGAACAAAATTTAAGATGCCTACAAAATCTCGAGTTCAAAAAAAGCTAAAAAAAAAACTATATTTGAAGACAACTGGAGGACCAAAGTTAGTAGAAGATGCTGATGTTGGGAAAAAGAAAAAATCTTCTGGTAAGCAAAAAAAACAATTTCTAAACAAAATATTCAAAACAAAGAAAAATGTACAAAATGTCTGTTCTCGGAAAAATGTAACAAAAAATAGAGAACAGCAAAAAATTGAGAATTTAGTTAATGCAAATATACCTTCTGCAATTGAAAAGTTTAACATAAACAGAAAAACAGCATTTAAAGAGATACGTAGAAAAATGTTTCAGAGAAGAGTTATGTCCAATTTGATAAAGGATATAAAGAAATATAAGCAAAAGGCAAAATATTACAAGAGAAAAAAAGAAATTGAAGCCATTGCAGCAAAGGCATTAGAATTAAAAAGGAAACTATTCATTTTAATTTTGAATAGGATGCGTACATTAGATAAAATGGTTAATGTACTGAAATCACAAAGCAAAAGCAAAAGAGTAGTGAACAGAACAAACTTTTGTAAAGTGTTTTTAGGAAAGTGGATGCATAGTTCAAGTAGTGAACCTTTTTTTAATGAAGAGAGCTATTTTCAAAGTAATAGTTTGCTGCATGCAGTTGACACCAGAGGTCGTTCATACGAAGTAAAAAATGGTTGCATAATGGAGAAGGAGATAATGGTTCCAAGAGATGAGGTACAAGTGATGGCAGATGAGGCAATGGGGAGACGTCCTAAAGCCCCAGTGTACACTTGGAATTGTAGTAGTATTTGCACTGTGCGTCAGGAATCTATTGACAGATTTCGAGAGTTTCTAAGAGAATATAGTAAAAAAAGTGTAAAACAAAAGATTAAGGTGCTTCAAAGTCTGGATCCATGCAGAGTGAGAGAGAATACAGGTTTGCAGGGTCATTCTCTTGCTTGTCTATCTAGAAAAGTGTGCAATAGTGTTTTCCATCATTTTAGGATGCTGGCTGTTCATCATACTGAAATGAGAAAGTTTGTGAGACGGTTGTATTTTGCCAAAAGTCCAGCAATAAAGTTAAATGAATTGAATAGGGCTCTGTTCCGAGGAACGGTATCAGATGTAGAGAAGGTTGTTGATGAAATTCAGTTTTGTTACTTTGGTCCTGAACAAAACAGTGCAGAGAAGGACACAGTAAATGAGGCAGAAGTGGAAGACAATGTAGAACCCTCTGTAAGTAACACATTTAATGATCACATAACAAAATTTGCAATAGTCTCTAATGAAAGACCAAATGTTACTTGTATTTGTTGCCGCAGAACTCATTATAGAAAACAAACTAGGAATGTTGATCTCTACAGAAAGAGTGAAAATGAAGATAATTATAAGTGGATGGATTTTGCCACATATATATTTCTTGAAAATTGTTTTGAATTGGGTGAAGATCAGCGTATTTGTAAATACTGTTACAACAAGTTAGAGGAAAATAGAATGCCGACCAGAGCTGTACATAATAATTTAGAATTGGATGCTATTCCTGCTGAACTTTCTGAATTGAATACATATGAGTCTATACTCATTCAATGTGTTCATCCGTTCCAGACCATAGTACGTATGGAGCCCAAAACTGGTAAATTACCTCCTTCAGATTTACTGAGAGGTTTAAAAGGTAGAGTGGTGTATTTGCCCTTGGATTTGAAAAAAAATATGGAAACTATTGATGCGGATACTTTGGAAACTGAACCATTAGTTATTCTGGTTAATGGTGTACCTACAAAGAATAAGAAGATTTGGCAGGAGCTGGTAGATGTGCGGAAAGTACAAAGAGCAAATTTGTATTTGAAAAAAAATAACAAATGGTATGAATCAATTTATATAGAAGAAGAAGAAGAAGAAGAAGATTTTCAAGAAGACACAGAAACACCAACTGGACAAATTGAAAAAGTGGACAAGTCAAAGGAAGAAGAAATTTATGAACATTTTAGCATACATCCTCTCCATTCGAAAGAAGTTATGGGAGACAATATTGATCTCTTTCAGATGAAGAAAGCAAAAGGAAATCCCGTGAGTGTATGGGAGGAGAGCTTGGAAGCTCGATGTTTTCCCCAGCTGTTTCCTAAAGGAAAAGGAGGACGATACGATGAACGTCCGGAACAGATTCCAGCTTCAGAGTATCGGACTACAAGACTATATGCTGAAGATCCCAGATTTCGACAAAGTATTCCTTATTTGTTCCATCTTTTATTTGAAAGCGACTTGTCTGCACTGTCTTATGCAGTAAATCACATTTTAAAAAGTGGAGTACATTTACAAAATGTGTCTGCTAAGGATTTTATGGAGAAAGTGCAGCACCGAGATGATCATTTGGAAACACAACTGATCAATCTGATGGCTTGTCAGCGTGGGACAAATGAATATTGGTACCGACGCCATGGTGAACTAAAATGCATGTTACGCAATTTAGGAACACCAACATGGTTCCTTACCCTAAGCTGTGCCGAGTACGCTTGGGATGATTTACTGGATTTTCTACGAGAGGCCAATTCAAACATTAAAAACATCGAATACAAGACAGCAGGAGAACTGTGCTCATTGGATCCGGTTAATGTTTGCAGATATTTCAATCATAGATTTGAGGCTATGATGTCCTTCATCTGCAATAAAAAAAATCCACCCCTTGGAGAAGTAGTGGATTTCTTTTGGAGAAAAGAGTACCAGGCAAGAGGTGCTCCTCATATTCATATGCTGCTGTGGATCAAGGATGCCCCAAAGTTTGGAACAGATACTGATGAAGCAATGTTATCTTACATTGAATAATATGCAACATGTGCTATACCTAAAAGCACAGAAGAGAAAAAGTTAAAGGAGCAAGTTCTACGTTTCCAAAGTCATCGGTGTGGAAAATACTGTCGACGGAAATACAAGAGCAAAGAAAAATACTACACTAAATGTCGATTTGGATTTCCTAGACCTGTTCTTTCAAATGGAAGAGTCAACAGTTTTATGTCAGCTGTGAGACATACTATCACAAGAAAATCACCTAAGAATACCTACAACCTTAAAAGAAAAGAAGAATCAAAAAATATAAATGACTACAACCCAGTCATTTTATCCATGTGGAACGCTAACATGGATATACAGTATGTTGCTGACAATTCCATTGCTGTTGCTCGATATGTAACGTCTTACATTACGAAATCAGAAAAAACAGAATTGAAGGAAATGTGGGAAGAGATTTCTCATGAGAAGACTGTCAGTAAGAAGCTGTACAGTTTCAGTTTGAAGATGTTATCGCATCGAGAAATTGGATCCTACGAATGTTCAGATAGGTTATCTTCTGCAAGTCTCTACTCGAAGTCAAGAAGAATAATTTGGGCAAGTTTAGGCCTTGCAGCAATGAGAAATCGGGTACTGAAATCTGTTGGAGAAATTGAATATTTGGCTGAGAATGACCCAGAAAGTACAGATATATTGAAAACAAACATGTTGGACACATATTATCCCAAGAGAAGTCATCATCTGGAGAACATGTGTCTCTATGAAATGTTACAGAACTACATTTATTCACGGAAAGCTGCAGAAGACATCAACAGTGGAAAATATAAAGTTGTTGGTGAAGAAGGATGTTTGGTGAAGCAAATCAAAGGAAGTTTGATAAATCACCGGAAGCTGAGTTGCGACACTACCGACAAGAAAGAATTTTACTACTTGGCTCTTTTACAGTTGTTTAAACCATGGCGTTCAGAGGATGAACTACTGGGAGAATTCCAGAGCTATGAAGATTCTTTTAATGCTTGCAAAGACAGCATACAATGCAGTACATTCTCAACTTATCTGCAAATGTTAAATGAAGAAATTGAACAGGAAACTACAATTGCAGCAGAAATAGCTAGAGACAGTTCTCAGGACAGCCAAAGTTCAGGAACATACAGTCAAGATCCCCTAGGACAACCAATCGTTGAAAATGAAGCATCAATAGCCATGAATGAAGTGGAAACGGCTATGAATCAAGCTCAAGAAGAATTTATAGACTTAGAAAATTTGGAAAGACAACTGAATCAAGAGCAGCAACAAATTTATGAAGAGATCAAAAACAAAATAGATCACGGATTTCTACATGTAAAAAAAGAGTGCTCATGCACATCATTTCATCCAATCAGGATGTATGTAAGCGGACAAGCTGGCACTGGAAAAAGTTTCCTAATTAAAGTCATCAGAAGCTACCTAAAGCAAAAAACGGATTCTACTTTGTCTTGTGTGGTTACTGCTCCAACTGGGTTAGCAGCATATAACATAAAAGGAATCACCTTACATCGTTTGCTAATGTTACCAGTGGAGCATGAGAACAAAATACAATTCAACAAGCTAACTGGAGAAGCATCCTTGGAAGTTTCAAGAGTATTGAAGAAGATGCAAGTTCTCATTATTGATGAGGTGAGCATGGTATCAAACTTAATGCTTGCCTTTGTGCATTTAAGAATGCAGCAAATTTTGAAGACAGACTATGACGTGTTATTTGGTGGAAAACACGTCATAGTTTTTGGGGATCTTTTGCAACTTACTCCAGTTAAAGGACAACCAGTGTTTAATACTGTCACACATGAAGACACGAAGAAGTCATTGGGAAGCATTGGAAATACAAATATTTGGTCCTTCTTTGAGTACAAGGAACTTACAACTAATATGAGGCAAGCAAACGATGAAGAATATGGAAGTATTCTGAAAGATATCAGGATTGGACTACTCACAGAAGTTGGGAAAAAAGCATTACAGAGTCGGCTGCTACATAATTTGTTTCCAAAGGAAGAAATAGTTGCAGAGAAGATATACAAGAATATTGCAGAAAACAAAAGTGTCATCTGTTTAATGCCAACTCTACGTGAATGCTCAATATTCAATGAGGAGCTTTTGAAATTGGAAAAGGAAGAGATCAGGAAATTGGAAGCAGTGGACAAAATTGAGGATGGAAGAATTAATGTCACAGTAACAGGCAAACTGAAAAATAAATTGGACTCACTAGAGAAGAACATCTCCAAAACAGCAGGATTAGAAAAAAATCTATATGTTTGCATGAACTGTAGAGTGTTTTTAAGGAGAAATTTGGATGTTGAGAAAGGCTTAGTGAATGGAGCGATGGGAAGAGTTGTGGGTTTTATTAATTATCAGAAAAAAGAAGGAATTGAATGTTTAAAGATAAAATTTGATCAGATAGAAGAAGTTAAAGACATTTGTCGTTGTTCAGTTCGTTTCATGCTTGTGAAAGACTTATATGTACGTAGGAAGCAGTTTCCGTTTTCACTAGCATATGCTGTAACTATCCACAAGTCTCAAGGATTGACTGTAGATTGTGCATTTGTGAACATTGGTTCAACTGTGTTCAAAGAAGGTATGGCATATGTAGCTTTGTCACGAGTCAAAACATTATCAGGTTTATTCATGATAGACTTTGATGACTCAAAAGTTAGTGCTGATACAAACTGTGTAAAGGAGTATAATAGATTAAGAAGAAGCTATGCTCCTCATTTAGGTCAGTATCCTGTGTTGGAGAAACGTGTAGTTTCTCGTAAAAGGAGAAATGAGAATATCTGTAATGAAGATGTAGAGAGGAGGAAAAAAAAGAGGAGTGATGTAATTGCAAACAAAAAGAAAAAAGAAAATGAAGAACAGGTTGTAGGATATCATTTTGAAAATAGCTCTGGTGTCAACTGCTACGCAAATGTAGTGCTGAATGTTGCATTTTATCTGGAAAGTTTGCAAGAGCAGATAATAGTAAATCAGGGAAAAAGATTCTGTTCAGAGCTGAGTCTCCTTTTTCAAAAGCTGAGTAAAGATAAAACTCAAATAGAAAGTGCTACTGATATTAGAAAACTTTTAGATGTATGTTCAGGACGAACACAGTTTTCTCAAAATGAACAGCAAGATGCACACGAATTTTTGATGTATTTTCTTCAGGTAGTGGAAGAAGAAGGAGTTCCCATTGACATTTTTTTTGGTCTCTCTTATAAATGGGAACATAGTTGTGATAATTGTTATAATATATGTGGCTCTATTGTTGATAATGAAAGGTTTATTTATTTGACATTGCCAGAGAGTAAAACAGTCACTTTTGCAAAATTAGTTAAAGATGCTAATCATAGCATGAAATGTGGTGAGTGTAATTCTGACATGTTATCAACATTAATTTTAAGGGAATACGGACAGTATGTAATTTTAATGATGCAACGATGTAGAGCTGATGGATCAAAATTGGATACTTTAATAAAGAAGTTTACAGGACAGCAATTATCAATTTCAGGAAAAACTTTTGTAACTGTTGCAATAATTTTTCATGATGGACCTACTGTTACTTCTGGACATTACACAGTTTATCTAAAATGTGAAAAAGGCTGGACACTGTGTAATGATTCCCAATTGATTTTCAAACAACGTTTGCCTTTTGATTTAGCAAATTCCTATCTAATCTTCCTGAAACCTAAATTTTAGAGAGACTTGGCAAGATCTGGTCAAAATAATTTTACCATTTTACTGGATTACCATTGCAATTATGTAGAAAAAATATTTTTTTAAATTATCATTTGGCCTAAAGGAAAGATAACCAATTGTAATGTGGACTTTTTAAATTTTTAATGCAATTTTGAAAAACCAATAATTTAGAGATAATCGATAACTTCTGCACATTTTAAATTTTGGAATGCTATTGGACTGCCATTGGAAATTTTTTCAAAAATGATTTAAAAAATTACTATTTGGCCATGTGGAAAAGTAAGCAATTCTATTGTGGACTAAATAAATTATTCAAAAAATTTTCGTGAACCAAAATGTTACAGAGAATCGGTGAGATCTGGACAGATTAAACTTTAGAATTTTAATGGATTTCCCTTGGAAATTTATTCCAGAAAAAAAAAAAAAATAACTATTTGGCCTAAAGGAAATGAAATCAGATGTATTTTGAAGTTATTTGAGATATAATATTGTGATTATACTTCTGAAACAAACATATCAGATGGTATTTTAAAGAAAAAAGTATTGTTTTTAGATGATATTTTTTTAGAATAATATGCATTTCTGTTATGATAAGTATAAGTGAGAAGAGATTCTGGGCTTTTTTAATACAATCTTTGAGATTGTTAATTTTTTTTGCCCGCTGTAAAATGATGAATGCAATTGCTTTCACAATTTATAGTGAAATGCAATATATTCTGAAAACAGCAAAAATAAGGCAAAAATATTTTTTTGAACAAAATGTAAATATGTGTACTGTATTATAAATTGTAATAAAAATATTAAGACTTTTTTCTTTTTTTTCAGATCGATATAGAAAATTTTCAAAAACTTCAACCATTTTAAAAACTATTTTTAAAAAAAACAAATGAATAAATATTTATTTGAGTGAGTATGGTAAGTCAATGTAATGTGATAAATGAATTTTTGGAGTTTTTTTTAAAAAATAAAAAAAAGGTACGCTTACCGTACGCGTACGGTAAAAAAAAATAAAAAAAAGTTTTTAAAAAAAATATGTAAAAAAAGATGAAAGATAAGGTTGGCTCTTAAAAGAGCCGTTGTGTTCATGCAGGGACAGAGGAAAGAAAGATTAGGAATATTAGACGGTACGACAAGTGTGCTGATCTATTTTACTGTTCACTAGGGAAATACTGGTCTCCCTATAAGTAATTAGATCGTGACAAGTGGCGCACCGTACTTCAACCCTCGCAAACCGAGGGTTAATTTCCAGAGGGCCAGCAAAAGGAGATTCTCCCCCCACAGATGAAGGGCTCACCTGACCTGCAGAAGAAGGAGTAAGCCCTGCAGGTGATGGTCCAGGCTGAGCTGCTGTGGATGTACTGGCTCGTCTTTCTGAAGAGTTACCTCCAAAAAGATGACCATGTGTCCTTCTGTGTACTTCCTGGAGGTGTCTCTTCATGGTGTGATTCCCAAAGGAATACTTCCTGTTAGGATTACCTCTAGAAAGTACACGCTTACACAGCTTGCAAGTAACTAAGGGTGCATTCACCTTTTGCTGGCCTTCTGGAAAAGTAAAATAATCCCAAACATAAGAAGGCTTTACTTTCCTCGCTCTCTGCCTCAAGACAGTGCTGCTGGTGCTAGCCTCACTCTCAGAAGAGCTCTGCTGTTCTGCCATCGTATCCCAAAGACAAACCAGCTCCTTCTCCCAAGGGATCACAAGCAGAAATGAGGGGAATGGGTGTGGTGTAGGAGAGTTCTAGAACTGAAAGTAGTTTCAACCAATCAAAAGTTGTGTTACAAGATCACATGACCTACCGTACGCTTACGGTACGCTTACGGTACGCTTACGGCAAAAAGTACGCGTGCGCGTAAAAAAGACACGCGCTTGCGCGCATGCGCATAACAGTCACTCCCCGGCACTTCCGCGTAACGTACGCGTGTTGCGTAAGCGCGCACGCGTCCCACGCGCAGTACGCGCGGCTACGCAAAGTACGTAACTGTGCGCAAGCAGCGTAGATAGATTACGGACGTTGCGTAAACCGTACGCTTACCGTGAGCTTACGGTACGCGTACTATAAAAAAAAAAAAAAAAAAAAAAATCTGGAAATAAATTTTACATGTTTATTTTAAAAAATATATATAAAAAAAATATTTAAGGATTTTAAAAATTTAAGCATAGTCTTTATAAAAGATAAGAAAATTAAATTAAAAATATGTTTGAAAAAAATGAAGAATAAAAAAAAAATAGCATTTAAAAAACCTTGCAAATTCACTGAAAAAACCATGGGTTTCACACACGTTATAGTTAGGAATTAGCATTTAAAAAACCTTGCAAATTCACTGAAAAAACCATGGGTTTCACACACGTTATAGTTAGGAATTAGCATTTAAAAAACCTTAGAAATTCACTGAAAAAACCATAGGTTTCACACACGTTATAGTTAGGAATTAGCATTTAAAAAACCTTAGAAATTCAGTGAAAAAACCATAGGTTTCACACATGTTATAGTTAGCTGGACATTTTACTCGTAAAAAACCAATGAAATTGCCCCGTTATAGTTAGTTCAGCTAACTATAACTCGCGCGCCCGCAATGCACTGCTGATGACGTCACATATTACATCACTCATGACATGGTCAGTGACATCACTCATGACATCACTGATGACATCTCAAATGACATCACTGATGACCTCACTGATGACATCATCCTTGTGATAGAGTGGCAGACCTCCTCTCACCTTAATATAAGCTTTGATACACACATTCAAAAATAGAGACTAAAAATTTCAAAACAATGGACATACCAATACCAGTTACAACAACCTCTTCAGTAATTCTAAGATCCACATACACATCCACTCATTCACCAACAGTCCTATACAGTCACTCATACATGTACTCACTCATCATATGTACTCATACATCTATACATCCTGTTACACAATGCCACTCATCCATAGAGTTACTCACACACATAGTCACTCATGCTAATAAAGAATAAAACATACATTTACTTGCATATACAGTAATACACACACCACCATACTTACTTCTACGGAAACTTACACATACTTAGTCTTTTAAACAATCACTTATAGAAACACATACTTATTCATACAGGAACTCTTTCAATCTCTCCCTCTCACATATACTCACATATATACACCAATAGTCACATATACTAGTTTAAAACATATGTAGTTACTCCTGAAGACACTATTGAGACAGTCATTCACTCACTAACACACCCATACACACACTCATCCACCCATACAGTCCTGCACACATGCTGTCTTCAACACATACAAACAGTGAGTCACTCATTCATGCATCTATGCACTACGTAATTCCCCCCACCGTACCATACAGACACTCAGACTGATACTCAAAAAAACAACTAATAACCTATATAGACACCCATGTAGCTACTCACCAACCCATGCAGCCACTTATACACAAAGTGAGAGATACACTTAATCAGTCAGTTACACAATCAATTTTTCAAAAACAAATCATCCATTTAGACACTTATATACCCATTTATTCTTCCATTGACCTTGAGATATACATATATAAAACATATTTAATTTTCAGAAAAACACACATTCACTGGATGATGTCATCAGTGAGGTCATCAGTGATGTCATTTGAGATGTCATCAGTGATGTCATGAGTGATGTCACTGACCATGTCATGAGTGATGTAATATGTGACGTCATCAGCAGTGCATTGCGGGCGCGCGAGTTATAGTTAGCTGAACTAACTATAACGGGGCAATTTCATTGGTTTTTTACGAGTAAAATGTCCAGCTAACTATAACATGTGTGAAACCTATGGTTTTTTCACTGAATTTCTAAGGTTTTTTAAATGCTAATTCCTAACTATAACGTGTGTGAAACCTATGGTTTTTTCAGTGAATTTCTAAGGTTTTTTAAATGCTAATTCCTAACTATAACGTGTGTGAAACCCATGGTTTTTTCAGTGAATATATATATATATATATATATATATATATATATATATATATATATATATATATATATATATATATTCACTGAAAAAACCATAGGTTTCACACATGCTATAGTTAGCTGGACATTTCACTCGTAAAAAAACATTGAAATTCCCCCGTTATAGTTAGTTCAGCTAAATATAACTCGCGCGACCGCAATCCACTGCTGATGACGTCACATATTACATCACTCATGACATCACTCATGACATCACTGATGACATTATCCAGTGAATATGTGTCTTTCTGAAAAATAAATATTTTTTATATATGTATATCTAAAGGTTAATGGAAGAATAAATGGGTAAATAAGTGTCGAAATGGATGTTTTTTTTGTAAAATTAATTGTATAACTGACTTATTAACAGTACCTTAGTGAATACAGTGATGTAATATGTGACATCATCAGCAGTGGATTGCGGTCGCGCGAGTTATATTTAGCTGAACTAACTATAACGGGGGAATTTCAATGGTTTTTTTACAAGTGAAATATCCAGCTAACTATAACATGTGTGAAACCTATGGTTTTTTCAGTGAATTTGCAAGGTTTTTAAAATGCTAATTCCTAACTATAACGTGTGTGAAACCTATGTTTTTTTAGTGAATTTGTAAGGTTTTTTAAATGCTAATTTATGTATGTATTATTATATTTTTTATATATTTATTTTACAATAAACTACCTATGTATATAGTTATAGATTGACTGTATCCTGTAATATGGAATGGCTTGTTTAAAATGTTTTTATTTTTTTCTAAGGGTTTTTCACCGTGCGCGCATCGAGCGCGCACCCCGCGATTTTTTGGAAAAAAGTTTTAAAAAAATTTCACCCTTCGGGGTCCTTCAGGGACCCCCTGACAAAGGCTAGGGGGTCAGGAACTCTCTACCCTGCCCCCTTTTCACGTTCTCCACCTTTGTTTTTCACTGCCACACACAAAATGGCGTCCGACACTTCCTGATTTCGACCGATTCGAATGTTGACTGACATCTAACCACCAATCAGAATTACGCTCGCGCACGGCACCGTGCACGCACGGTGCGAGCATATAGATATTTATGTACTTTTAACTGCAATTTTCTCAGGAACTACTGAACAGATTGACACCATATATGCAAAAGGCACATCCCTGACCTGAGGACTACCTCTTTGCCAAATGTCAAGTAATTCTGTTCAGCCGTTCGGGCTGTACCTTCGACTAAAGGTCATATGGAAAAATGCATGGGGAAAACGCGTTTTGGGACCCCCTTGACGAATCACCCCGAGCCCGAGACTTTCAGGGTAGGAGCTGAGCGGAGCGCCCCATTAGTTTCACGAAGATTAGTCAACCGGCGCCAAAGTTATTCAAAATAGAATTTTCAGATTTCCTATGGGAACTCGGTCCTAACTATAACTATCTACTGGCGACCGCCAGTAGATAATATATAAATATGTATGTATATATATATATATATACACACACACACACCCTCACTGGTCACTGTCACACACTCATGTATGCACTCTGAAAACACATACACCCATTAACATACCCCCTCACACACTTAATATCCAGTCACATACCCACTCAAATACTTATGCACTGACTCACATACCCATTCAGGTACTTATGCACCCACTTACAGACTCAGGGGCTGATTCCGATCCGGGTCGGAAGGGCACCGAACGCGATCCAGCCGGAAAAACTACGAGCCGTACGCGTGTTTCCGCCCAACTCGTACAGCTGTACGAGCGAGCAAGTACGATGCGAGCTAACCGTGGCGTGCAATGGATGTGATTCACGACCGAGCCAGTACGATGCACGCGTCAGACAGCCTGTGCAAGCCGGAGCCGCGCATTCAGCGGGTCTGCAGTGGCAGAGATAAAGAGACACTGCACGAAGGATGAGTCTGATCCACGGGTGTTTATTTGGTCTGCCTGACTACTCCTGACATACCCACTGGGGTAAGATTTAACATTTTAATGGAAACGGCGGAACCCACAGTAGTTTTATTCAAAGTGGACTGCAGAGACCAGCATGCAACCGTGTACACGCCCACTGGGGCGGGATATTTGAATGTACACAGGTGGTTCACTTACCGCCTCTTCCAGTTGCCAGTGATCAAGGGCGGTGGTTACGCCCGAAAAGCGTTTGGCTATGTATTTGTGCTGGGAGCATTGATGGACTGTACCCTTGGATTAAATGGGCAAACTCATCCTGTGTGGCTTCTTCATTTTGGGCATTTTGGGATTCCTGTTGTTGGTCCATAGCCGAGGCCCAGAAGATTCCAAGCCCCGAGGCCCCCAGTCATCACGGGGTGGTGCACGCCGCTACGGCCGGGCCAGCCGCATATAAATTCACGCTCCAACTTGCCCTCAGGCACGGCAGCACTCTCCAACAACACCCTCGGATAAAAGCTCAATTCACACTCTGTATTCTTTCTGTTCTCATGTCGACAATTACTGCCTGACGCGTTTCTGGGCATCCGCCCTCATCAGAGGCTTCGACAAACGAGATTGTGCATGTAGACACGCCCACCTTTATTCATAATTAACCGCCCATGGATGGGCTCACTCAGGTGAGTGAAACGCTTTGACTTGTGGGTCTTGTAGTGTCTATAAATTAGTTCCTTGATGGTTGCACAGATATTGTCCAAAATAAGGTCCTGAATGGGCCCCCAAAGTGTGAGTGAGCCATAGATTCCTGTTGTTGGTCCATAGCCGAGGCCCAGAAGATTCCAAGCCCCGAGGCCCCCAGTCATCACGGGGTGGTGCACGCCGCTACGGCCGGGCCGGCCGCATATAAATTCACGCTCCAACTTGCCCTCAGGCACGGCAGCACTCTCCAACAACACCCTCGGATAAAAGCTCAATTCACACTCTGTATTCTTTCTGTTCTCATGTCGACAATTACTGCCTGACGCGTTTCTGGGCATCCGCCCTCATCAGAGGCTTCGACAAACGAGATTGTGCATGTAGACACGCCCACCTTTATTCATAATTAACCGCCCATGGATGGGCTCACTCAGGTGAGTGAAACGCTTTGACTTGTGGGTCTTGTAGTGTCTATAAATTAGTTCCTTGATGGTTGCACAGATATTGTCCAAAATAAGGTCCTGAATGGGCCCCCAAAGTGTGAGTGAGCCATAGATTCCTGTTGTTGGTCCATAGCCGAGGCCCAGAAGATTCCAAGCCCCGAGGCCCCCAGTCATCACGGGGTGGTGCACGCCGCTACGGCCGGGCCGGCCGCATATAAATTCACGCTCCAACTTGCCCTCAGGCACGGCAGCACTCTCCAACAACACCCTCGGATAAAAGCTCAATTCACACTCTGTATTCTTTCTGTTCTCATGTCGACAATTACTGCCTGACGCGTTTCTGGGCATCCGCCCTCATCAGAGGCTTCGACAAACGAGATTGTGCATGTAGACACGCCCACCTTTATTCATAATTAACCGCCCATGGATGGGCTCACTCAGGTGAGTGAAACGCTTTGACTTGTGGGTCTTGTAGTGTCTATAAATTAGTTCCTTGATGGTTGCACAGATATTGTCCAAAATAAGGTCCTGAATGGGCCCCCAAAGTGTGAGTGAGCCATAGATTCCTGTTGTTGGTCCATAGCCGAGGCCCAGAAGATTCCAAGCCCCGAGGCCCCCAGTCATCACGGGGTGGTGCACGCCGCTACGGCCGGGCCGGCCGCATATAAATTCACGCTCCAACTTGCCCTCAGGCACGGCAGCACTCTCCAACAACACCCTCGGATAAAAGCTCAATTCACACTCTGTATTCTTTCTGTTCTCATGTCGACAATTACTGCCTGACGCGTTTCTGGGCATCCGCCCTCATCAGAGGCTTCGACAAACGAGATTGTGCATGTAGACACGCCCACCTTTATTCATAATTAACCGCCCATGGATGGGCTCACTCAGGTGAGTGAAACGCTTTGACTTGTGGGTCTTGTAGTGTCTATAAATTAGTTCCTTGATGGTTGCACAGATATTGTCCAAAATAAGGTCCTGAATGGGCCCCCAAAGTGTGAGTGAGCCATAGATTCCTGTTGTTGGTCCATAGCCGAGGCCCAGAAGATTCCAAGCCCCGAGGCCCCCAGTCATCACGGGGTGGTGCACGCCGCTACGGCCGGGCCGGCCGCATATAAATTCACGCTCCAACTTGCCCTCAGGCACGGCAGCACTCTCCAACAACACCCTCGGATAAAAGCTCAATTCACACTCTGTATTCTTTCTGTTCTCATGTCGACAATTACTGCCTGATGCGTTTCTGGGCATCCGCCCTCATCAGAGGCTTCGACAAACGAGATTGTGCATGTAGACACGCCCACCTTTATTCATAATTAACCGCCCATGGATGGGCTCACTCAGGTGAGTGAAACGCTTTGACTTGTGGGTCTTGTAGTGTCTATAAATTAGTTCCTTGATGGTTGCACAGATATTGTCCAAAATAAGGTCCTGAATGGGCCCCCAAAGTGTGAGTGAGCCATAGATTCCTGTTGTTGGTCCATAGCCGAGGCCCAGAAGATTCCAAGCCCCGAGGCCCCCAGTCATCACGGGGTGGTGCACGCCGCTACGGCCGGGCCGGCCGCATATAAATTCACGCTCCAACTTGCCCTCAGGCACGGCAGCACTCTCCAACAACACCCTCGGATAAAAGCTCAATTCACACTCTGTATTCTTTCTGTTCTCATGTCGACAATTACTGCCTGACGCGTTTCTGGGCATCCGCCCTCATCAGAGGCTTCGACAAACGAGATTGTGCATGTAGACACGCCCACCTTTATTCATAATTAACCGCCCATGGATGGGCTCACTCAGGTGAGTGAAACGCTTTGACTTGTGGGTCTTGTAGTGTCTATAAATTAGTTCCTTGATGGTTGCACAGATATTGTCCAAAATAAGGTCCTGAATGGGCCCCCAAAGTGTGAGTGAGCCATAGATTCCTGTTGTTGTTCCATAGCCGAGGCCCAGAAGATTCCAAGCCCCGAGGCCCCCAGTCATCACGGGGTGGTGCACGCCGCTACGGCCGGGCCGGCCGCATATAAATTCACGCTCCAACTTGCCCTCAGGCACGGCAGCACTCTCCAACAACACCCTCGGATAAAAGCTCAATTCACACTCTGTATTCTTTCTGTTCTCATGTCGACAATTACTGCCTGACGCGTTTCTGGGCATCCGCCCTCATCAGAGGCTTCGACAAACGAGATTGTGCATGTAGACACGCCCACCTTTATTCATAATTAACCGCCCATGGATGGGCTCACTCAGGTGAGTGAAACGCTTTGACTTGTGGGTCTTGTAGTGTCTATAAATTAGTTCCTTGATGGTTGCACAGATATTGTCCAAAATAAGGTCCTGAATGGGCCCCCAAAGTGTGAGTGAGCCATAGATTCCTGTTGTTGGTCCAACAACAGTAAAATCAATGTGGCTGACACGAACCACCTTTCCCATAAGACATTGCAAGGATTCACCTAGCAAAGCTCATCTGAGGGTGTTTAATTACTAAAGGTGTGGGCGTGTCCACCGCAACAATCTCATGTCGAGCCTCTGAAGAGGGCGGAAGCCCAGAAACGCGTCAGGCTCTACTATCGTTGACACGAGAACTGTAATCACAGAAGGACGCAGTGTTGACTTTACCCTGAAAATTGCTTCGAGAAATATGCTCGTAACAAGCTGCTGGGGAGTGCGGCCTTGCCTGAGGGCAACTTTGGAGCTTGAATATATATATATATATATTTATATTTATATAATATAAAGAATTCTTTGTACAGAACTTGTTGGGAGCTGTAATGGCTTCCGTCCAGAGAAGTGGGTGGGTTGCTTATGATAACGATCAGGATTATCTAGAAGAGAACTAGGATTACAGGTAAGCAATTTGTCCTTCTCTTCCAGGGGATCCTTATCAATAGTCATAAGCACTGAATAGAATAACAAGCCCATCCCACAGTGTGCAGACTCAGAAACAGAAAACAGCTGTAACCTTTAACCAAAAATATACATTAATGAAGACTTTCCTACTGCCTTAGCATCTGAATCGAGGCTGTAATGCCTAGTAAAGGTATGGGCAGATTTCCAGGTAGCGGCTTTACAGATTTCAGAAATTGGCACATTTCTCAACAGAGCTATTGTAGCAGCTTTTCCTCTGGTAGAGTGAGCTCTAGGCCTAGCTGGCAATGGACTTTTAGCTAACGGATAAGATAAGCCATCTGGAAATTGATTGTTTAGAGGAGGCTGGACTTGTGTGTACTGGACCATAGCCAACAAGTGATCTGATTTCCTGATGATTTGGTGTTGTCTAAGTAGAATTTCAAGACCCTCTGAACATCCAATGAATGCAAAGAGTATTCAGCTAAGTTTGCGGGATTATGAAGAAAGGGAGGTAGAGACATTGTCTGCTTGATGTGAAACTCTGAGACTACCTTTAGGAGAAAACTGTGGTGAGTCCTCATAATTACTCTATTAGAGTGAAAGACAGTATAGGGTAACTAAGCTGCTTTCCTGGTGAGATGCACAAAGAGGCTTTATGGATTGGCTCAAATGGAGGGCTGCCAATTTGTAAGGTACAATGTTGAGTTCCCATGGATGAGGGGGATTCCTGACTGGGGGAAACACCTTCTTAAGCCCGTCGAAAAAGTACTTTACAACTGGGATTTTGAAAACGGAAACTTGTGAGGAAGATTTCCGGTAAGCTGTAATACCTGCAAGGTGTGCTCTGTTGGAAGAGAACTGCAACCCTGATTTGGCCAAGTGAAAGAAATAGGAAATGAGTACATTTTTTTGGCAAGAAATTAGATAATTTTTATTTTGTGTGCACCAGAAATAAAACATTTTCCACTTAAAGGCCTACACCTAATGTCTAGTGGAAGGTTTCATAGCCTCCTTAAGAATGTCCATATGCTCCTTGGAAAGTCCTAAATGCCCATATTGGAGGAATTCAGGAACCATGCTGCCAAGTGCACGGGCAGAGGTTGGAATGTAGAGGCCTCTCCCAGAGATGTAGGAGGTCTGTGAACCACCATTGGCAAGGCCACTCTGGGGTTATGAGACTCATCCTGGTGTGAAACTGGTACAGCTTGAGCATCACAGTGGGAATTAAAAGGGATGTTGGTGGAAATGCATAGAGAAATTTCCCTCATCAACCTATCAAAAGGGCATTCCCCTCTCTTCCTGGTTTGGAGTATCTGGACGCGTAGTCATGGCACTTTTTGTTGTGGAAGTCTATCTGAGGATACCCCCACTCCGGAAATATTTCTTGCAAGACGACGTCGTTGAGAACCCAATCTTGGTGGTCTTGGAAATTGCGACTGAGGTGGTCTGCTTGCTCATTTTGAGTTCCTGGAAGATGGATGACCGCTATTGTAGGATTTCTGGCTAGTAGCCATTTCCAGATGGTCTGAGCCTCTTGGGAGAGAGGACAGGAGTGAGTTCCCCCTTGCTTCTTCTGTTAATGCATGGTAGTCATGTTGTCGGTTTTGACAAGAATGCTGATGGTCGTGAGTGTTGGAAAGAAAGACTTCAGAGCCAGGTGGACTGCTCTGAGTTTGTCTCAAAAAGAGGGGCCCCTTCTAAACCAAAGGGATAGGGCACTATACAGTAAGTCAAAGAAGTATCCTTTGGACTAAATAATTGAGTAAATGTCGAAATTATCACACACGTATCTTGACTCAAATCCAGTGCTCTCTTTCATTCATCCAAGCCCCAAGAGGATTGTGATACATGCAAACAAGAATGCATAAAACAGGACTATAAGCTGCTGAAAATCAGGCTAAAAAGATACATTTATTATTTATTCAACATATTGAAAGCAAATACATGATTACATAGAAATAATGATTAGTCATCAAACAATAAAAAACTGACAATAAAAATAAACAACCTAAGTTTATCACAATACAGGATGGCCTGCCCGAATTAAAAGAGGTACAGACCAACTACTGTGCCAGTTCTTGATGTTTTTTAATCACTTTATGAGAGTCATCAATTTCGTCTTGATAAAGATGGAAACATAATCAAACCATCGAAACGCGTCGACGCCTATTTTTCCTACACCAATCCGTTTACATGGGCGATTAATAACGAGTACTAAGTGTGAAAGTACCAGGTTTTACGTCCCACATACTGCTGTTACGGATGTGTAGTATCTTTGATGACAGAGTGTTTTTGTCTATATTAGTGACTCTCATTTTTTATGGCTTTTATGTTATTGTGATAAACTTAGGTCGTTTATTTTTATTGTCAGTTTTTTATTGTTTGATGACTAATCATTATTTCTATGTAATCATGTATTTGCTTTCAATATGTTGAAAAAATAATAAATGTATATTTTTAGCCTGATTTTCAGCAGCTTATAGTCCTGTTTTATGCATTCTTGTTTGCATGTATCATAATCCTCTTGGGGCTTGGATGAATGAAAGAGAGTACTGGATTTGAGTCAAGATACGTGTGTGATAATTTCGACATTTACTCAATTATTTAGTCCACAGGATACTTCTTTGACGGACTGCTCTGAGTTCCAGCATGTTGATGTGGTACATTTGTTCATTGCGTCTGAAGAGTACCCATGTGAGATCCTCATCCCTGAAAGGAGGCATCAGTAAACAGTGTTTGACTGGGTAGTTCCTGATGAATAAGCACCCCCACCATGAGACTGTTCCTCTGAGACCACCATGGAAGAGATTGCAATGCCGCTTGTGAGAGTGTAAGTTTGTCTTCCCAGCTGTTGGAAAGCTGCTTCCATTGAGCCTTCAACCACTGCTGTAGAGGTATCATGTGCAACCTTGCGTGGGAAACTATGAATATTGAAGAGGTCATGGACCCCAGAAGGATGCTATCTGCCTTGCAGAAGGATGAGGAGACTTCAGAAGAGTGCAACACCTCAGTGTGATGGATGATAGTCTCTCCTCCGAAGGATACTTTCTTACAGACTGAGTATTCAGTGTAGCCCCCGAGTAGTGTATAGTTTAGACTGGTTCGACTGTTGATTTCTGGAAATTGATGTGAAGACCCAGGTTTACCCAGTCGTTACACAAATACGAAAATGCTCCTTCGTTTGGTACAGAAAGGAGCTTTGTATTAGCCAGTCGTCGAGGTATGAGTAAATGAAGGTCTTTTGACTCCTTGGGAACACTGCAACGATGGGCATGCACTTTGAGAATGTTCGTGGCACAGATTTTAGGCTGAATAGTAGCACTTTGTATTGGTAGTGCTGAGATCCCACCGCAAAACGGAGGAATTTTCGATACTTGGTGCAGATTGAGATATGTAAGTATGCGTCCTGCAGATCGACCGCACATATCCAATCCCTTTGCTGTAGCTGTGGATATATTTGGTGTAGAGCCAGCATCTTAACTTTTCTCAGCATATGTATTTATTCAGCTCTCTTAAGCCTAGAATGGATCTGAACTCTTGTTTCCGGCCTTTCTTTTGCATCCTAAAGTAGCGGGGATAGATTCCCGATCCTCTCTGATGAAGAGGACCCTCCTCTTTTGCATTTAGGTGGTCACTTCTGATTGCAAAAGAGGCAGTTGGGATTGTGACGTTTGTGCCCAGGGAACTGACTATCAGGCAGTTTTATCGCTATGTGTGTAATAAAGGGTCACTACAGGCAAAACAGTAAATCACACTGACACTCCTATTATTGTACACTAACATTATAAGGCCTACCCCAGGTCAATATCTAATCTTGCAGAGTCCCCTCTTCACTAGACTACATGTGCGCAGTTACTGGGCTGCGCACAATAGTTGCCTCCCACGTGCAGCCCGCACTCATGTGCACATGCGAGTGTGAACATGTGCATGTGTAACCAGCCATGTGCCCCTTACGTTTACTGTGTCGCAGCAGCCTTATCTCAAAAGGCGGACATTGGTGGTGGTAAACACGTGCAGTCCATTTGTCATGTGGTTACCGGGAGTGAGACACAAGTAGTGACACTCACCCACAGTAAGCGGTCCAAAACAGGGTGGTCAAAAGAGCAAAAAAAATCCAGGGGTACTGAATGAGCAGAATCCAACTGCAACAGCAGCTGTCTGCCCTAATGCTAGTATAGAAAATAAAACACCATGCCCATTTTGTACAGTAAGACAGTCATAACTGTAATGCAGAGGGCTTCTCACACTCCTGGGCACCAGAGCCCCTGCATCTACTTCACTAATGAAAGCTATTGGTTTGCAAAGGGGGAAGTCTCCTCTGGCATTTGTTAAAAGCTAGGACCCCCTTCTTGCTTCATCCCCCTCGCTGCCATCTCTCTGATGCCCAGCTAAGGTGTCTCCTCTGGTTCAATTGTGCCAAACCTGGCACAGCAAAGGTACACTAGACCACAATGCGTGCATGGAAGGAGTGCAAAACAGCCATAATTGAGGTTTATTTGCTCCTGACCCTCTTGTCTCTAGTGGCCCTGCAACTGCAGAACCATTGGGACCTACAGCCTTGCGAAGCAGGCTGTATCATCTGCCCTTTCCACTGGGCCATCACTCCTAGGCAGGGCCTTCTCGGTGGGCCGGAGGGTGGGGGCTGGTTTTGGACCGGTGGGGTCCTTTTTTTTTTACTGGGGGGCTGTTTTGCAATATCGGCCCCTGTAACAAAAGCAGCAGCAGCAGTGTAGCGGCAGCAGGGTTTCCACCAGCTCCCTCCCTCCCCCCACCGGGGGGCCGGTTTGAGTAAATTGCCAGGGCTGGTTTGAACTCCCACTCCGGCAGTGCTCCTAGGACAGAGGCCCAACGCAGGCTTCCTGCTCCTATGTGTAAAAGAAAGCAGGAGAAAGACCCACATTTCCCCCCTGTTGCTTGGGCCTTGTTCCCAGCGCAGCAAAGGTGATCTAGGCCCTAATGCAAGCAATGTAAATGGGCCTAACCCCTTTTGCTAATTACACAGTCATAATTTGGATGTAGTGGCCCATCAAACCCTTGACTTCGGTGCCACTGCCCTGCTGCACTAATGGCAGTAATTTCTCTTTCAGAACGAATGCGGCCCAATATTCCATCACCTTCCTCGGGGCACCCCTCTGAGGAAGCAATCTCTGTCTATTTGTAAAAGAAAATTGCC
Source organism: Triturus cristatus (assembly GCF_964204655.1). Classification (NCBI taxonomy): domain Eukaryota; kingdom Metazoa; phylum Chordata; class Amphibia; order Caudata; family Salamandridae; genus Triturus; species Triturus cristatus. The sequence continues at coordinate 334,638,569 of NC_140588.1, read as the reverse complement.
CAACATAGCATCCACTCCTCTGGACCATCTTTTTAACTCGATGCATAGCTCTTGCTATTTACATCTTTCTACTGGGACATTACAATGAGGTCCCAGGAGTCCAGACTATCAGAGCTCTGGGTCTGAATGTCACTCTGTTGGTCTCCTCCCTGTCATCATTCCCCTCCATTCACCCCAAAGGACATCTGGACAGAGGTTGCAGTGGGTGAGATCTATTGGGAACCACATGCCCATGCTTTTTTGATTTTACAAAACCAGGTTGCATACTTTCTGCTAAAAATCAACCCTTAGTGGTTAATGTGGACCTTGAGATGTCTCTGTGTGAAAATAAATGGACGACGGGTGGTAGAGGGTTTGGGGGTGTCTAGTGCTGTGAAGCCGAATAAGGGACAGAGATCTAAAGGAAAAACAGGCCTTTTCACCAGAGTGCTTGCTACTTTAAAGAAATGTGTGCATTTTTTATTTAATCACCAAATGCAATGACTGCTTAGGACACAATGTAGGCTTTAATCAGTGGAGTGAGGTGAATTTATATGATGACAAATATATTTATATATCTTTGATAGTTAATGTAAGAGTGTTATCAGCTGAGTTCAGGAAATAATATTTTTGATGGACACTATAAAAATGTCTGCACTATGTACAGTTTACTTTTACTTAAATGTATACTTTAAAAGCATGTGTTTTTATCTTAAAGACTAAACCATTTTGTATTATATGCTGTGTGTAATACATTTTTAAAATAATGTCTTACATTTTCATAGTGCTTTTTGTTCCAAGGTGGGACCTCACAGCACTATAAACACACAAGTCAATATTCCCCACCTCACCAATCAGGATTCAGTAGTTTGGGTCTCTGACACTTACAGACATCTGCTGTGATTACAATAACCAACTGAGGTGTCATACTGTAAAAGAATGCATTTCCTACAGATTAGTTTAACTTGACTTTTTATTTTGCATTTAAGCTTTGTGTGTTTTCATATGCAGGTATCTGAAGGTGTAAATTCAATAAAACAGAATATTTTTAGGTAAGTCTTTGACCCCTGCCAGCATGGCATGGCCAAACAGTCCCGTGCACTTAGAGGAGTACAAACCACTCCTCCTCTACTCTGGTGTCAGGGTGCCAGCCCAGCCCGACTCCCAAAATAAAAAGAAAATGATAATAATGTCTTGCTATTATCATTTTCTTTTTCTTTTTTTCACTGCTGCAATAGCAGTGGGGCAACGCTCCTCTGCTTTCGCGGAGGAGCCGCCACTGATCCTTGGAAAGCTCTGAATAAACAAAGTTGCACTTCCAGGCCATCTTCATTTACAAGTATTTATAAAGGCATTTGCGCCCACCTGGGAATGTAGCCACAAACTCCCGAGGGGCACACTCCACAGTTTGAAGACTTCTATCTTATACTGTGTGTGATAGATTGACATACATATTCACATTGCGTTCTGTCACACTTCTAGCACTATAAATACACAACACAATTCACCAGTGCACCAACCAGGATTTACATTAGTAACTATCCAGCTACACACTTAGATATCTGACGTGATCGTATTAACCACCTGAGCTGTCTGCATGTATGCATTTTGCAAAAGATAAGTTTAACTTGCACTACATTTTCACTTAAGGTGTGTGCATTACATGTTATATGCAGTTTCCTGCAGGTAAAAGGCCCACAAAATATTACTGAATTTCTTGTTCTTTTTAGCTACATGTTCAACCCAGTCCCTAACCTCACTGAGCTGCCCCCCTTCTTTTAGGTACTACAGTTCCCATACTTTTTTTATGCACTTTCACCGCTGCTCACAAGTCAGTAAACTGCTCTAGCATTAAGGGCAAAGCAAACTTAACAGGATTAGAAGAATTGTTTTGATCTGTGCAGCATATTCCAGCTAAACACCTAGATATTCTACAAAGGCAAGACAAGTCAGGCACTGAGTCCTAGGGCTGTCCTCACTGACAATTTAACAGTGAGGGGAGGGGTCTTGCAAAGGGCATACTCCTCCTCCCTCCCAAGCTTGGCGCCCAGTGCAGCATCACTGGTCATAACGCCCTAATGGTCGCAATTGTATTTTTCTACTTCATAATTGCGCACCACAACTATGATTAATTACACAGCACTAAACCCTACGCAAGAGTCTGGGAGACTGGCGGGTCAAGGCATTAATTGTTTTGAGTGTTTGTGAATATCAAGGCTCAGTACGAAGCACTAGGGTGCAGTTCTCAAACCCACCCCTTCCCTTCTGCTATACCTTGCGAACAAGGTAGGAATAAGTTTCCTAGAATATGCTAAATGTAGATAAAAAAACGAGTTACTTACCTGTACACTATGGTTCTCCAGTATTATCTTTCATAGATTCACATGCTTGTATCTTCCCCGTTGTCATGGTGGGAGTCTCACGGTAACAGAATGACCACAGCAGTACTAGAAAAAACTGCATAGCAAAATCCCATATGGAATCATATTATTTGGTAACCAAACCCCATCATTATTTGGTCCAAAACTCAGCCAATCAGCTGCCAGCCCTGACATCACACTCCCCAGCAGAGCCATCCTACCTCAGATTTCCAGCCCCGAGTGAGAGACGAGGATATATCTAGAGATAAAGAGGTTCTAACTGAGAAATGGGGAGGTGGGCAGGCCGCATGTGAATCTATGAAAGATAATACTGGAGAACCATAGTGTACAGGTAAGTAACTAGTTTTTTCTCCAGTATTCAATCTTTCATAGATTCACATGCTTTTATCAGAATAGCGAGCAGTACTTATCCCAAACTGCATTTCCAGGATAGAACCCCAAATAGTCTGTGGGTTCTGCTCTTCTGTGTAGACCATTAACGTATATTACAGGTTCCAAAATATATCAGAAAATAATTTGTTGAGAAGACATATAAACATTTGTAATATGTGAACCAAAAAATTTACCTATATATATATATATATACATATATACCTATATATACATCCATATATATTTTAATAAATACCTTATTGAAATAGATGCCATAGAACTGCCTGTCCCACCGCTGCATCCTTTTTCCATGCTGCGTCTAGACAATAGTGTCTAGTGAAGGTGTGCGCATTTTTCCACGTCGCAGCCCTGCAAATGTCCGGCAACGACACTCCTGCAAATAGAGCTGTAGAAGTTGCTATCTTTCTTGTGGAATGCGCATGTACCTTGGCTTGTAAAGGTTTTCCAGCCTTGACATGACACCAGGAGATCGCCGAAGTTATCCACCTTGAAATACTGGATCTGGAGAGTGCTAAACCTTTCCTGGGACCAGAAAAGGCTACAAAGAGCTGGTTTGTTTTTCTGAAAGATTTTGTTTTATCAATGTAGAATTTCAGACATCATTTAATGCCTAAAGAGTGTAGTGCTCTTTCTGCAGATGATGAAGGATCTTTAAAAAACCACCGGTTCATTCAGATGAAAGTTGGAGGGGACCTTAGGAATGAACTTTGGATTCGTTCTCAGAATAACTCTATCTTGTCTAAATTGTAGAAATGGTTCTGCAATTGAGAAGGCTTGGATCTCGCTGACCCTTCTTGCCGACGTGAGAGCTAATAATAATGCCGTTTTCCATGAGATAAACTGTAAATCCGCCTGGTTCAAATGGCGGTTTCATGAGCTGTGCAAGAACCGTATTAAGCTGCCAAGTAACCACTGGTCTTTGTACTGGGGGAAACATCCATTAAAAGCCCTTTGAGAAATTCTTTAATAACTCTTTGAGACCATTGAGATGGGCGGTCAGGAACTCTTGTGTACCTTGAGATAGCGACCAAATGTACTTTTATGGACATATGAGAAAGTCCAGATTTGGCCAAATTTAATAGATATGGAAGAATTTGTTCCGAGGAGACGTGAAAAGGATGCAGATTTTTAGATGCACACCAATGACAAAATCTCTTCCATTTAGCCGAATATGTTTTATTTGTAGAGATTGCTCGAGATCGTGACAGAATCTCGCAGTATTCCTGAGGGCTATTCAAAAGTTGGAACTCATGTTCGTGAGGTTCCATGCCGACAAGTTCAGCGATTTCAAATTTGGATGCAGAATTTGACCGTTGTTCATAGTGATTAGATCCTGCACTAATGGAAACTGTATCCTGGGTGTCACTGATAATCTGAGAATTTCTGAGAACCACGCTTGTCTCGGCCATGCTGGGGCAACTAGAATCAAATGGCACGGCTCCGATTTCATCTTTCTCAAGACTTGATATTAGCGTGAAATGGCGGAAATGCATACGCAAACATCCCTGTCCAGCACATCTGCAGAGTATTGCCCCACGACCCTTTTTGTGCAAACCTGCTTGCAAAGTGTTTGCATTTTGAACTGTGGCGGTCCGTGAACAGATCTAGCGATGGAGTGCCCCATAGCTGGAATACTCTGATAAGCTGTCATTGGTCCAATTCCCACTCGTGAGAAACCTTGGACGATCTGCTCAGAACATCTGCTCTTGTGTTGTCCACTCCTGGAACGTGTTGGACTTGAAGTGATATGTTGTGATTCAGAAGCCACTTCCAAATTTCTTGCGCTTGCTTCGACAATATTTTTGATTTTGTACCCCCTTGTTTTAGAAGGTAAAGCATCGTTGTTGAGCTGTCTGTCTTGACAAGTACTGTCGAATCGTGAATCCTGGGGAGAAACGCTTTTAGACCCAAGAAAATTGGGTTTCAGCAAGTTGATGTGGAGCTGAGCTTCGCGCTTTGACCAGTGACCCTGAATTTCGAGCTCCTGGAGATGCGCTCCCCAACCTTATAGTGAAGCGTCCGTCATCATCACAAAACTGTAATTCTGTGGTTCGAAAGTCAGTCCTTCCGTTAAATGATCTCTGATCTTCCACCATGACAGGGCCTTTAGGATCTGAGGAGTGATAACTCTTCGATCTTCGAAGGGTCACTGAGACTGAATCCATTGCTTGTCTAGCAGTTCTTGAATAGGCCCCATGTGAAGTCTGCAATTGGAAAGTAGGGGAATACAGGAAGACATCATCCCCAGCAATGATTTGTAGATTCTCACTGAAACGTACTTTTTTATTTGCAAATGCGACGCCAGATTTATGATTTTTTGAATACGCTCCTCTGAAGGATAAGCTTCCATGCACACTTGTAGAGAATGTTGGGGTTACCTGAACGAAGGACCTTTTATGAGCCAATCGTCTAGATAAGGGAAAATTTGGTGACCTTGAAGTCTTAGATGTGCCGCTACTGACGCCATACATTTTGTAAAGATTCTTGGCGCCGACTTTAGACCGAAAGGCAATACTTTGAATTGATAATGGGGCCCCGCCACCATGAAACGAAGAAACTTTCTGTGATTTATATGAATTGGGACATGAAAATAAGCATCTAAGAGGTCCAGGGATGCCAAATAATCTCCCTTGCAGACCAGTAGCAGTATTTCCTGCAGGGATAACATTTGAAAAGATTTCTTTTTGATGAATTTGTTCAAACCTCTCAGGTCCATTACCTGCCTCTATTTTGATGTGTCTTTTTATTTATTAAGAAGAAATGCGAATAAAAGCCTTTCCCTCGTTGAAGGCGCGGAACTTCTTCTATTGCTTCCTTTTGTAGAAGAGATAAAATTTCCGCCTTGAGGGCTGAAAGGTGTTCTTGTCTCCTGCGTATAGGAGGATGATTTGGAGGCTTTTGTATGAACTCCAGGGTATGGCCTTGTTGAATCACATCCAAAACCCATCTGTCTGTTGTTATCAACAGCCAAGCTGGATAAAAGGAGGAAAGGTAATGATTGTTGATGTTTGAACATATGGCGGGCGCCTTGACAGAGTCACTGTTGTCTATTAGATTGTTGCGATTTACCTCTCGCAGATGATCTCCCTCTGGACTGTTGCTGGTATGTGTTTGAGGAACGAAATTGTTGATTACTGGAAAATTGGTGATACCCCTGCTGATTGTTCGGCTGATATCTATTGGATTGGAAAGAAGATCTTTGCATATATTGCCCTCTAGATCCTCTCCTCCGAAAGGACTGGATCCTGCCCTGCTGAAGAGACCCCAACGCACGCGCTGTATCCGTGTCAGTTTTGATACTTTGGAGGGCATCATCCACATGTTTTCCAAATAGGTTCTCTCCGTCAAACGGCATGTCCACTATTTTCGCTTGCACTTCTGGTCTAAAAGAAGTGGCCTTAAGCCATCCTTGCCTTCGTAGGGCCACTGCACCTGCCATTTGCTTGAACGCCACTGAAAACAAATCCATCGCAATGTCTATGGATTCCGAGGCCGCCCTAGCTCCATCCTGTAAAATGGCGGCCGCTTCCTCCTTTTTATCCTCTGGCAGATGAGCCAGTAAAGGTGCTATATCTGACCACATCTGCCTATTATATCTGCTAATGAGAGCTAACGCATTTGCGGCCTTTATGGAGGACGCTGCCATCACAGCAAAACGTTTCCCCGCACCATCCATTCGCCTCCCTTCCTTATCCGGGGGAGCAGCAGAAGTGGAAACTGGATTTTTGTAGTGTCTTTGAGCGGCTTGCATCACTACAGATTCCGGCCGCGGATGTCCAATTAAACAAGCAGGAGAAGATTCTGGGGCCCTATATTTCTTCTCTATCCGGGGCACCGAGGCAGCTACCGAAGCCGGGTTCCTCATTATTTTTAATCCTTTATCCCAAATGTGAGCAATAATTGGAATAGATCTAATGGATTTCCGTGAATCCTCTTTGAAATCATAGAGGAAACACTCAGCTTCTTGTACTGGAAGCGGAAGCTCAAATCTTCTTGAAGCTTTCTCCATGATATCATGGAAACCTCCAATATCTTGTGGCGGAGAGTTCGCCCGTGATGGAGATGGAGACGGAGTAGTTGGAAGAATGTATTGATCCCATTCATCCCCAACCTGAGAATCCTGAAGAAGTTCCCCTTCTTCCGGTTGATCTGCGTCACTCTCCTCTAAATCATCCCTAATTGTAACAATAGGGGGAGATTGTATTTTCTGAGTTGAAATTTTGGGAGAGGAATGAGGTGGTTGAACTTGAGCAGGCGTAGATGAAGTTTTAGAGGTCTGAGTGTTAGCGTCAGGAAAACGTCGATAATAATCGTTTATAATAAGCCATAAGTCTGTTACTAGAGAAATTGGCATTGAAATAGTGTCCTCTCTCAAATCAGATTGAGGTTCTTCCTCCTCCTTGTAGTCATATGACTGCTGAAACGACTCATATCTTTTTGATTCTTGTGCAGGACGATTCTGGAAAGAGAATACCTCCTGAACTTCCTGATATTCTTCATCGTCAGTCTCTTGGCTCTTTATTTGAAGTTGAGACGGACTATATGCCACTCCTGATGACTCTTCATCTTCTGACTGTAATTCCAGCAGATTAGATGGAGGAAGAGGAGAAATCTTTGTCCAGTCGGTAAAATCTGAAGATTTCTTCATCGTCGACGATGGAATAGATTTTAATGAAATTGTCGTCTTTGCCTTGGGAGACTTAAAAGATGCCGTCGACGGAGCTCCCATCGACGGAGTTCTCGTCGACGAGGAAAGATGAATTATCATCGACGAGGTGGTCGTCGACGAAGTCATCGTCGACGGAGTCGTCGTCGCTGTCGCTGACGATTAAGTCATCAACGAGGTCGTAACCGGCCTCCCCGTCGATGGGGTCGACGACGGGCCTTTCTTCGACGACGATGTCTTAGTCGTCGCCGCCTACGCAGTTGTCGTCGCCGATACGGTAGTCGTCTACGGAGTCGTCATCGACAGAGCTGTCGACGTTTTTATTGAAATCAATGTCGGCGACGCCCCAATTTTCGTCGACGGAGCTGAAGAAACTTCTCTGGACTCTGTAGATTTTTTAAGAGGAGTATGAGGAAGCAAAGACGAAGAAGCCTCTTTGTCTTTCGTTTTCTGCTTTTTAAGCTCTATCTTCTCCTCAGAAGCAGAAGATTTTCTCTTTATAGATGATTTGGATTCCTCTTCAGAGTCAGAATCTGAAGTGACCTTCTTCTTTTGAAGCCACAACAGTAGCCGTGCCTCCCTGTCACGCAGGGTTTTCACAGAAAAGGTTCTGCAATGCTTACAGTCCTTAGGCACATGTTTAGGGTGCAGACAATACAAGCAGTCCTTGTGAGGATCTTCAGAAAACAGTCTAGGTTTTCCACAGGATCTGCAGGGCCTGAAGAGCCTCTTTTTAGAGCTTCCAGCCATAGTAAGCAAAAATATGAAGCACAGTACCTCAAATCCAGTAAACAGAAAAAACTTCCAGTTGAACAAGAGGTCAAAAGTTCACACAGGAACAAAACTGAGCAAGGCTCAGGGAGACTCCTCCTCACATGAAGGCGGTTGGAAATCTGAGGTAGGATGGCTCTGCTGGGGAGTGTGATGTCAGGGCTGGCAGCTGATTGGCTGAGTTTTGGACCAAATAATGATGGGGTTTGGTTACCAACTAATATGATTCCCTATCGGATTTTGCTATGCAGTTTTTTCTAGTACTGCTGTGGTAATCTGTTACCGTGAGACTCCCACCATGACGACGGGGAAGATACAAGCATGTGAATCTATGAAAGATTGAATACTGGAGAATAATGGGGTAGAAGAGAGCAAATAAAATTCATATGTCAATGGACTCCAGCACACTTGTCACTGGCAAGGCTAAGCAGGTGGAAACTACATTTCAACCAGTGATGGCTCCTCCGCTAAGGCGGAGGAGCGTCGCCCCACTACTCAAAAGGAAAAGGAAAATGCTAATAATGCATCGTTATCATTTTATTTTTCCTGTTGAGTCAGTGGCACGTGGGACAGGGCTGGCCAGATCAGGTAGAGGAGTGGTTTATGCTCCTTAAGTGCTCTTGAATGCTTGGCCGGCCCTCTCGGGCTGGCCAAACAGTCCAGCGCACTTTGCATCTTCCCTACCAGGCTTGCTTTACACAGCCTGGTGAGGAACATGCAAAGCCACCCATTCCCGTCTGAGCCCCAATTTATGGCGCTCAGAGTAATCACAACGCTGCATTGCAGGCCAACCAGAGCCGCCATGTACCAAAACCCGGGGTACCGGACCCCTTGCAGCATGCTTGGTTCAATCCAGACTCCAACGCCTCAAAGACTGAGCAGCCGACGAGGGACGTCAGCACTGCAGAGGCCAGCACCAAGATTGGCCCAGCTGTACTGTTATGTCCCCCTTTGCAGGTCTAACTGAGATACGTGGATGCCTTTGATGCATGGGCATCAGCCGACCAAACCCCTCTGCACCCGAACTCCCCAGCCCGGGGCCATGACAATCAACGGTGCTCTCCTGCTCCTAGGACCCCAACAAACCGAGGCCCCCCATTGGGAGCTCTCTGACTTGTCTCCAAAGCCCCTTCTGAGTAATCTCTCACTCTGGCGATAAATCCAGGCCACTAGCCTCTTTCAACTCTTCAAACAGGTCATCAGACTCCATGAGCTCACCCTCTTCCATCTCCTCAACCTGGTACCTGTGCTCTTCCAGGACTCTTTGAGCTTCTCGCCTGGACCTAATCCTCAGGACCGGCGTCGGCGGCGCCGCAACTGACTCCGACGGCGCCGGAGCCGGCGTTGAACATGGGTCCGGAGGAGCAGCCGGAGTCGAGTGAGGTCGAGCTGGAGCCGGTGAAGATGGAAGTGGCATCGAGGTCCTCGGCGCCAGGAAATGCCAAGACGGCGTCGCCTGGAAAAAAGGCATAAATGGACCCTGAGCGTAGGCTTGAGGGACCCCCAAATTAAAAGCCAGTGGACCCATGGGACACGAAGGTGCTCCAGAGGGGTACATCGCTCTTGTGAAGACTCCATACATCGCATTCAAATAATGCGATGGATCTTGACCCGGGCCTGGAAAGGGGGGATATGGCTCAGACTGAGGCATAACCGGACTCGGGCCGATCAGCGTCGACGGTGGAGCCAACGGAGTCGAAGACTCATCAGGAGCCGGATCTTCTTTAACTGGAGCCAGAGAAAGAGCTGGCATTGGAGATGGAGCCGGAGCCGGAGAATGCTCCGGTGAAGCCGCAGGCGAGGTTAGGCCAACAAGAGAAGCAGGAATAGAGGCAGGAGAAGGAGACACAAAGTCCTTACGACGTCGAGTAGGCGAAGTTGATCTCGGAGCCGCTTCTTTATCCGAACGGTATCGAGAACCATGCCTCTTCTTCTTTTTGTGCTTCTTGGACTTCGAAGCATGCCCCGGAGTCGACTTTGACGCCGACCTCGACCTTGACCTCGATCTGGATCGTCTTCGACCTCTCTTCTCTTTTTTCATTCTAGCAATAAACAACTTGGCTTCTCTTTCTTTTAGGCCTTAGTTCTCATCTTTCGACAGCAAGAGCATCCCTCGACGTCGTGATCCGACGACAGGCACCAGACACAGTCCTCGTGCGGATCCGTGATAGACATGTGCTTACCGCACTCCCTGCACGGCTTGAATCCGGACGTCTTTGTCGACATCTTTAACAGGAAGCAAGAAGAAAGAGAGACACCAGCAGAAAAATAAAGTAACTAGCCAAAGCTACGGAGAGTCCCAGAAAACCGTTAGCGTCGACGGCGCGGAAAAAAGGGAACTGACGTCATCACGCCGACGAGGTCCTCTTATGGATCCAGTGACGTCAGCAGAGCCGCGAGCGGAGCCGTGCTTCTGTGACGTCATCCTCGTCGGCGTGGAGAGCTACAAAAGTTTCCGAATGTTGCTGGTGCAGGGGATATTCACAAGGTGTGGAATCCACTGGAAGATGTATCCATCAGAAACAACCTACATACTCTTGTGGTCTCGGTTTGTAGAGATACCGACGGAGAGAGCGGTGCCTCATGCCCTGAGTTGTTGCCACGTGAGGTGATGCGTTCACCCGTACACCACAGGTGACATCTGTATCCTTGTGATATCTCTACAAACCGAAACCACAAGAGTATGTAGGTTGTATTTGTTCCAACCATATATAAGTTTTTTTATTCAATGGCTTCAAACCCCTACCCTCCACCCAGACTTACGCTACAATTGGGTGTGGATATTGCTATGTCGTACCATCAAATCTATGCAAGAAAGCCTTCAACTCTTCGAACCATTGAGAAAAAACTCTCTTCAACTATAATGGGAGTTCACTGTGCCCAACCTACCAAAGAGAAAACATGAGACCAAGTCAGGAGTTGACCATAACTAGCAGCAGAGCGATTTTTGGGAAGAAGCGTAATACCTTCATCTGGACCACATTGGCATGAATGTCATTAGTAAGGCCATGTGACCTGCATCTCATTTTATTGACTATTTCATCTTTGTCAATAAAAGATTATAATTTCATTACAATGTGAACAAGAGTCTCTCTTCTATTTGTAGCGTGCTTCAAGTGCAGCCTTAGCACCAAACATCAGGACTCAGGAGTCCCCGCATTCCAGAGTCTATGTTCAGAAGCACAAGCTTCAGAAGTGCTTGAAAACAAATCAAACTTTTTGGGATGGTGGGCATCAATATAACCCGCTAGAAGACTTAGGGTAACTTCAGCAAAACTTTCCTGAGAGGTACCCCAAATAGCGGGCAAAATGTTGTTGGTGTCCCTGTCCCCTCTGGGGCACCACAGAAACCCAAAAATGCAAATGCTCAAGCTGATCGGACTCGGTGTACACTTTGATGTCGACGCAGGCTTCCCTTTTTGTTTTTATTTTATTTCTCACTCAAGTAGACTCGAACCACACTTTATATATGTTTTAAGTGGCAGCCTGGTTGGTGGGGTCCTGGGACTGTGCTGGGTTGGAGCCACGTGGGGAGCTCACTCCCACGAGGCCCTGTTGGCTCCCTGCCTGGCCAACACTGCTCTATGCTGACACAGAAGTCAGCATCTCGTCATTTTCCACCCATAGCTGAGCAGGCAGCATGGACGGCGTATTGTTGGAAGTGTGATCCCTGCTCCCCACAGAGACAAGCATGAAAAGCAGGGGAGGCACACCGCTTTGCTGCAGGAGTACTCCCTTTCAATTTAGGGTGACCAAATTTTGAGAAGCAAAACCGGGACAGGCCAGACATAAAAGTAGGATTACAGCTTTTAGTCTTACTTCTATATCTGGCCTGTCCCGTTTTTAGGTCGAGCATTCTAGACCTCTTAAATATACTTTAGTATATACTTATTATATTCTTATAAGTATATGTACTTTGTGGGCCCTGGAGATCAGCCTTAGGACTTGTCTGCTTCCGCTTAGGGACTTCTTTTCTGTTCAACTGCTTCTATTTAACTGTCTTGATAGAAAACGACCAGCAGAGGTCAGTAAAATACCAGAATTGCTTTCAGCTGAGGGACTTTCTTTTTTTTATTTTTCTGGCAACTGCCTCTATTTAACTTTCTTGATAGAAAACGACCAGCAGAGGTCTGTAAAATACCAGAATCACTTTAGCATTCTCTAGATTCTAGTCCATAGAAATTATCTTCCACAAGCATCTGTAGACAATAATATTTTTTCAAACCTTGTTTTTCAGAAATATGACCACCGAAGGTCCTGATTTTATATTAAAAACAGAGCTTTGGACTATCCCATTTCCCACTGAAAGGCAATATTTCTCTCCATGTGTTCCTACACCTGGTGTGTCACGCAGTTTGGTGCTTACTTTCCCTCCATGTTAAAGACCAGTAGATGTTTCAGCAGCCAGGCTAATGTGTTGCACAGCTAAATACATATAAGATCCCAAAGGCGAGACCGATTGCATTGCAAATGCTTGTTTGCATAGCCTTGCAAATAAGTGCGCATGCGTACATATACACACATAGGCTTGCAAATGTATGACTTTGTACATACATACATACATATATATATATATATATATATATATATATATATATATATATATATATATATATATATATATATATATATATATATATATATATATATATATATATATATAAAAATATATATATATATATATATATATATATATATGATGTGAACTCTGCTGCAAGGACACCTTCCTTCCATAGATACGGACACGGACCGAGTTAGGTGCTTCAGGAGTGTTTATTTACCCGTCGCCATTACGCGTTTCGGCTCCGAGGAGCCTTGATCACATGACATGGTTACAAGGGTTCGTGCAATATTTAAAGTGAACAGTGCCCACAATATGGATATCACATGATCATGGAAATAGACAACATTTATGTATACGCTCTGCAATTGTACCGGGCATTGTTTATGATACATCCAATTCTCAGTGTTTAGGAATCAATTAGATCAGCTTAAACTATTTTAAAATATTATAAAATTGCAGTGTTTTAAGAATTTCATGCTGGTAAAATACCTGTTAACTCCCATTTATAGAACGTATATCATAACATAATTTGCGGATAAATCCTAAATTCTCAGTATGCTGATGCTCCTTGGCTATGCTCATATCCTGATATGTGCTCTAAAATCTAACTAGTGCTTAAGTGTAAAGTGCAATGTGCTAAATCAAAAATTACTTCACAAATGTTTATCATAGTAGTTTCCGACATGATTTCACTTCTTACGTTTCAGACTGTCTAATTTCAACTGAAATATTTTGTTCCTGTTGTTACTGTGCAAATTTGGCTGATGTTTTGTCAGGCATGTGCAAATAATAGTCATAGTTGGATTCTGTGCAAATGGACAATATTCATAAATAATTTCAGGTTAATAAATACTTAAAACCCAAATATAAATACATAAATATGACTGTAAATGTAGACATAAATATATAAATATGTAAATAATATTGCCAATAAATATAAGTAAAATACTAAATATTCCATTGGTTATCATTACATATGTTTGTCATCTAGCAATTTGTTCCTTAACTATAAAAGCACATATCTTGATTAAATTCTCTATTTCCACCTTAAAAACATGAATGCTGTTGTCTTGAACCACTTGATTAAAAAAGCTGAGCTGTTTATCCCGAGCATGTATGCAGATCCTCAGTTGCATTAAGCCCCGATGGAAATTTAGAGTCTAGTGTAAAATATATCTTGTTTTCAACTTTCTAAGTTTGTTGACTCTATCTCCCCCACGTCTACTCGGTGGGACTGTATCTATTACAAAGTATTTGAGGTCTGTATTGTTAGACTTGTGCTTTTCTTTAAAATGGCGGGCCACAGGATAAGTATTATCTTGATTGGTGATGGCACGCAAATGCTGGAGGATGCGCTTGTGTACCTGCAGAACTTTGCTGCCTACGTATTGCAAAACGCAAGGGCATAGCAGCACATAGACAGCAAATTACGTTCTGCAGGTCAATAGTTTGGTGATCTTAAAATCTCTGTCACTAAAAAGGTGTTTTGAATGTGCTCTTATTTATACCATGCGAGGATGCCTTGCACGTTTTACATTAATAAAAACCTTTCCTCATATGTAACCAACTCCCACTCTCAATAACCTCAGGGCTTGTTCTGACTATCTTATCTCGTGTTGAGGGTGCTCAACTATACGTGATGGACACTCTCTGCGGGAGCAGGGGTCCAATCACTGGATCGCTGAATACCATGGCCCAATTGTTCTGTATGATTTTTTGTATGGGTCTGTATTGATTATTATATTTCATAATCATACGGAAAGTATTGGCATCCTGTCTTTTGGTTTCACCCTGTTTCTCTTTCAATGCTCTAATGACTTGCATGGATTTTGAGATGGCTTTGTCTATTTTTTTCACCTGATATCCTCTGTCTAGGAATCTTGTTTTGCAATTCTTTTAGCTATTGCTAGATCCCCTTCATTGCTGCAAATCTGCCTTAGTCGCAGCATCTCTCCATATGGTATGCGGTTCATAAGATGCTTAGGATGCATACTACTCGCATGGAGAGTCGAGTTCCCTGCTGTCATTTTCCTGAAAAGCCTTGTTTCCATCTTGTGATCTTTGATGTAGACTTGGGTATCTAGAAATTCGACTGAAGTAGAGCTGATAGTAGCAGTACATTTTAAATTGATGCTGTTCACATTCAGGGCATGCACAAAGTCAATAGCTTATTTCTCAGTCCCTTGCCACACTACAAAGAGATCATCTATGTAGCGTAGCCACTTTTTTACATTTTTCGTCATATATTGGTCATAGTCACCCATGAGGACTAGCTCCTCCCATCTGCCCATGTGCAGAGAAGCACAACTGGGTGAGAAGCTGGCCCCCATAGCAACTCCTCTAATCTGCTGGTAAAGCAAGATATTGAACATAAAAATTTTATTGTACAGACAGAATTTTATCACATATACACACACGCGCTAAGCTTGTAGCTGTACGTGCATATGTGTGTATGTGTGTGTGTGTATATTTATATATATATATATATATATATTACCTACTGGCGGTCGCCAGTAGGTAGTTATAGTTAGGACCCTGTTTCCATAGGAAAACCGCAACATTCTATTTTGAAAAACTAATGGGGCGCTACGCTCCGCTCCTACCCTGAAAGTCTCGGGGGGATTCGTCAAGCGGGGGCTGAGATAAAAGGGGGGTCCCAAAATGCGTTTTTCCCATGCATTTTTCCATAGGACCTTTAGACACAGCTACAGCCCGAACGGCTGAACAGAGTTCCTTGAAATTTGGCAGAGAGGTAGTCTACAGGTCAAGGAAGTGCCTTTTGTAGGTTTGGTGTAAATCTGTTCAGTAGATTCTGAGAAAATAGCCTTTAAATCAATATATATATCTGAGCCAGCTTACAGTGCGCTTACGGTAAGCTTACCGTACGCGTACGGTGACGTGCGCGAGCGCGATTCTGATTGGCTGTTAGATCTTAGTAAACATTCGAATCGTTCGAAACCAGGAAGCGGCGGCCGCCATTTTCTCTCTCGCACTCTTAAGGGGTGAGGAAAAACAAAGGGAAAAAACATGTAACGGGACTGTTTAGACAGCTCCTTACCACCTAGCCTTGATTAATGGGTCCCCACAGTTCCCCCATGGGCAAAAATCCATTTTTTTTTTTTACGAAAAATCGCCGATTACGCTTACCGTACGCGTACGGTAAAAAAAATAAAAAATAAAAAATAAAATTATCCCCACTCTCCCCACCCCGTGTGCAAATGGTTCCCCTAGGGGCACCATTTGTGCATGGCATATAACTCTAATGTCGAAAAAGTAAAAGCTTACTTTTCACAGCGAAGCGCATAATATGTCCTCCATGTGCGCACGGTGCGCGAAGCGCATCGTGCGTACATGGCCCATCCACGGCACTAACTGCGTAAAGTGGGCGCGCGGTGCGCGAAGCGCACCGCGTGCTCACTGTGCACGCACGGTGCGCGAAGTGCACCGTGCGCGCACGGAACAAACTGCGTTAAGTGGGCGCGCATGCCACAAATGGCGTAAAGTAACTTAGCATTTAAAAAAACGTACAAATTCACTGAAAAAACCATAGGTTTCACACACGTTATAGTTAGGAATTAGCATTTAAAAAACCTTGCAAATTCAGTGAAAAAACCATAGGTTTCACACATGTTATAGTTAGCTGGACATTTTACTGATAAAAAAACAATGAAATTCCCCCGTTATAGTTAGTACAGGCAACTATAACTCACGCGACCGCAATCCTCTGTTGATGACATATGTGTCTTTATGAAAAAAAAATATTTGTAATATATGTATAGCTAAAATTTAATGGAAGAAGACATGGGCAAATAAGTGTCTAAATACAGTATTAGCATCAGCAGAGGATTGCGGTCGCGTGAGTTATAGTTGCCTGCACTAACTATAACGGGGGAATTTCATTGGTTTTTTATCAGTAAAATGTCCAGCTAACTATAACATGTGTGAAACCTATGGTTTTTTCACTGAATTTGCAAGGTTTTTTAAATGCTAATTCCTAACTATAACGTGTGTGAAACCTATGGTTTTTTCAGTGAATATAGATATATATATATATATATATATATACATATATATATATATATATTCACTGAAAAAACCATAGGTTTCACACATGTTATAGTTAGCTGGACATTTTACTGATAAAAAACCAATGAAATTCCCCCGTTATAGTTAGTGCAGGCAACTATAACTCACGTGACCACAATCCTCTGCTGATGACATATGTGTCTTTATGAAAAAAAAATATTTGTAATATATGTATAGCTAAAATTTAATGGAAGAAGACATGGGCAAATAAGTGTCTAAATACAGTATTAGCATCAGCAGAGGATTGCGGTCACGTGGGTTATAGTTGCCTGCACTAACTATAACGGGGGAATTTCATTGGTTTTTTATCAGTAAAATGTCCAGCTAACTATAACATGTGTGAAACCTATGGTTTTTTCAGTGAATTTGCAAGGTTTTTTAAATGCTAATTCCTAACTATAACGTGTGTGAAACCTATGGTTTTTTCAGTGAATTTGTACGGTTTTTTAAATGCTAAGTTACTTTACGCCATTCGTGGCGTGCGCGCCCACTTAACGCAGTTTGTTCCGTGCACGCAGGGTGGGCACGCGGTGCGCTATGCGCACCGCGTGCCCACGTTACGCTGGATGGGCCATGTACGCACGATGCGCTTCGCGCACCGTGCGCACATGGAGGACATATTATGAGCTTCGTTGTGAAAGGTAATGTTTGATTTTTTGAAGTGCAATGGTTGGGAGATATATATATATATATATCTGTGGCAGGACCCCTCCACCCTGAGCTCCCCCGCCCTCCTCCACACTCTCTCTCTGCTGGGAGCAGCAAGTCATTCCCCTACGGAGCTGTCTGACATAAACAAATAACTTTCTGAAAACATTTCAGTGTTCAGAGGCGCCTGTGAATACAGCGTCTATCTTTACAGAATGGCCTTACCTTTGTCCCAAAAATGAGGACATTTTCCTAGAATTAAGAAAAGTATTGGGGGGGGGAGGAGCCTAGCGCGCAACCAAGATGGCCGCGTAGGTGCGAGGCTCCCGAGGACCTCCGCGACCTCCTACATATATCCTGACAATATCCTGTCCTAGATGAGGGGACTGTGTTGGTGAGCCCGAGCTGAGGTGGCACCCGCTTTCCGCTTCCAAATTGGACCTCGGACTCCGGCGGTAGCACCGATTGAGATTTCCGGCCTTCTCCACGCCGGACCCCGGATTGGAGTTGTGGGGTGATCCGGAGGCAAAGTCAACAACAGCGGCGGGCTGGGCGCGGCGGCTCGCGTACCCCGCACTTTCACTTTCGCTTTTGCACCCTCCTTGCTGTCTCGGCGAGGTTGGGTCGCGGGGCACTGTGAGGTAGTGTGGCCCCGTTGGGGTGCCCTGCCGGCCCGCCGGCTGTGACTTGCCCCGTGGCCCAGTGGTGACCCCCCCCCGGATCCCGTGAACCGGCTTGCCCGCCCTTTACGACGTGCCTGGCACGGCCGTGGGACTGGAACCATGTCCACAAAGCAAGATGGAGATCGGGCAAAGGTGAAATCGACCCGACGTGGCGCAGTCCACCAGTCTAACAGCATGGACCGCTATACCCTCCAGAAGGGATCTCCCGAGGTGCCGCGTAGGTCCCCTGAGGGCCCGACTGATGCTCCTGCTCTGCCCGCGGACCTGACCCTGCGAGACGTGATGGGCGCCATCGCTGAGATGAAGGCCTCGGTGGACCAGCGTTTTGATACACTGGCGCAGAAAATTGACTCGGTCCTTGTGGATGTTGGCCTGGTAAGGGCCGATTTATCCAAGACTAATGACCGGGTCGATTCGTTGGCCCACACCACATCGGGCCTCACGACGGATGTGGCAGCCCTCCAAAAGGAGGTGCGCCGGCTTGGCCAGGCGAGCGCGCTGATGGATCGTCGCCTGGAGGATTCTGAGGGTCGGGCCCGGAGGAACAATGTCCGTATTCTCGGGGTGCCTGAGGGACGGGAGGAGGCGGCGGCGGATCTATTCGTGGAGGACTTGATTCTCACCCACCTCCAGCCCCGGGGACTGAGTAAATTCTTCGCGGTGGAGCGGGCCCACAGGGTTCCCGGGGGAAGGCCCAAGGCCGGAGCCCCCCCGAGGCCTCTCATCGCCCGGATTTTCAACTTTCGGGACAGGGACGCTATCCTGCAATCCTCCAGACTACAGGGGCCGGTCAGACTCGACAATATGGACATAAATTTTTATTCTGACTTCACCCCAGCGGTCCAAAAGCAGAGACTAAGCTTTCTCGGAGTCAAACGTCGTCTATGGGACCTAAATCTCAAGTACGCTATGCTTTTCCCGGCTAAGCTGCGGGTGGAGCTGGATGGCCGTACGCACTTCTTTGATCGTCCCGAAGCAGCCGGGGACTGGTTAGATACCTTGCCTGGGGATCGGGATCGGGGGGGTGGGGGGGGAGCGGTGGGGGGAGAGGGCCCGCCGGATCAGGACTGAGGGACTAATATTATGCCTCGCTCTGGACAAAATTGATGTCACTTTTGACTGTTCGCCTGTTCGAGTAAGTCTCCTCCTGTGGAGGTCGTGTGGGGTCTCTTGGGGGTTCTCCCTCCTCCTCTGGGGGTTTAGTTAGTTTCACCATCTATGGGGCGACAGGCACACTGCACTTTGGGGGGGCTGTTTGGGCTCATGCAGGGGTGCAGGGAGGGGGGAGTTCTGTTGGGGGGGGGGAGTTGGGGTGGGGTGTTGTTGTTCGTTTTTACCACAAGGCAAACCCTTTTCTGTATTGTTTTTAAGGTGCTCTCCGGGGGACGATTGATGGCTCCTGTGTGTGATGGGGGGTAGGGAGTTGACTTTGTTGTCTTGGAACGTTAATGGACTGGGGGATAGGATCAAACGAGGTGTGGTCCTGCAGTATTTGAAACGAATTTCACCCGATGTAGTCTTCCTGCAGGAGACACACCTTATTGGAAACTCTTTTTGTGCCATGAATCGGCGTGGCTATCGTTTGGTGGCCCACTCGGGCTTCACATCGGGCTCACGGGGTGTGGGCATTATGGTGAAGAACTCGCTCCCGTTGGAGATTGATGAGGTGCGCCATGATGATAGGGGACGCTATGCTGTTTTAGTGGGGAGAATGGAAGGCAAAGTAGTGGTTTTTGTATCGGTATACGTCCCACCGGGGTTACAGGCGACCACTTTTGCAGACTTGGGGCGCCTCCTCCTGGGCCTTCCGGGGGGACTCCTAGTGGTTGGGGGGGATTTCAATGCGGTGGTTTCTGGGACTCTGGATCGTCACCCCCCTAGGGACCTCCCCCGGGCCCAGGCGTGGCTATCTGGCCTCTTGGATACACTGGGATTGGTGGACTGCTGGCGCTTAAAACATCCCACGCAGCAGCAGTACACTTTCCACTCGGGGGCACATGGTAGCCTCTCACGGCTTGATCATGTCCTTGTCCCGGCGGCCTATGCTGGGAGTGTGGGGGAGGTGCGCCATCTGGCGAGGGGTATCTCAGATCATTCCCCGCTCCTGTTCCACTTTGATGTCCTTCCGAGGGGTGAGGGCAGGGTAGTTCCCATCAATGCCTGGTACCTGCGCGACCCCACCATTCGCGCTGCTGTGATTAAATCCCTGCAGCGATACTTTGAGGAGAATGTGGGGTCCGTCCCTTCGGCTATCTCCTTGTGGGAAGCCTTCAAGACAGTTCTCAGAGGAGAGGCCCTGTCCCTCATTTCCCATGCCCGGAGGCGCGAGCGGGAGGAGGTTACCCGGGTGGAGGCCGAAATTGCTGAATTGGAGGGTGATTTAGAGGGCGGAGTGACGGATGCTGCACTGCATGTCCTACAACTTAAGCAGGCGGCCTACAGGGCCCTCGTTACGGAGGCGGCCAGGGGCCTCAGTAGGGAGCAGCAGGGGCGACTGTATGATGTGGGTGATAAGGCGGGCAAACTGATAGCGTGGTTGGATAAAAAGGAGAGAGTGAATCGTGTGGTCCCGCTGATTGAGAGGACGGATGGTGTGAGTGTCACCGAGCCAGAAGAAATTGTCTCCTGTTTCGCGGATTATTTCCGCGAGGTGTATTCTCCGGTCTCTCCTTGCTCGGAGGAGGACTCCCATTCCCTGCTTAGGGATATCGCGCTGCCCTCCCTCTCGGAGGAGGACAGGGTGTCGCTGGATGCCGCTCCTACATCCGACGAAATTGCCCTCGCCATACGTTCGGTTGCCTCTGGCAAGGCCATGGGCCCAAATGGCATCCCTATCGAGTTATATAAGTTGCGACCAGATGTACTGGCGCCCCACCTCCGCGCGATGTTCCTGGCGGCCCACTCGCTGGGCTCCCTCCCGCCGGACCAGCGTCTGGCTACTATCGTGGTGATCCACAAGGAGGGGAGGCCTCGGGACCGGGTCACATCCTATCGGCCTATCTCGCTTTTGAATGCGGAGCCCAAAATTCTCGCCAAGGTGCTGGCCAATCGGCTGGTCGGCGTGGTGGGCGACCTGGTTCACCAAGACCAGTCCGGCTTTATCCCCCATCGCAATACAGCCCTTAATCTGCGGCGCTTGCACGGGGTGCTCGCACGTGTCCCATTTGTGCGGGAGCCGGCCATTTTGGCGTCCTTAGACGCCACTATGGCGTTTGACACGCTTGAGTGGCCATACATTTGGGCGATGCTGGCGAAGTTTGGATTCGGCCCGGGCTTCATCAGTTGGGTCAAATTGTTGTATTCGGGCCCATTGGCGCAGGTGGTGGTGAATGGAAGAGTTTCGGCCCCATTCGAGCTGGGCCGGGGCACGCGACAGGGCTGCCCCTTGTCGCCGCTCCTGTTTGCGCTGGCCTTGGAGCCCCTGGCGGAGTGGCTGCGGTGGCCCCCCTCCATCCGTGGACTCCGTTGGACCCCCGAATATGAGGACCGTGTGTCCCTATACGCTGACGACATCCTTTTGTACCTAGCCTCCCCACGTAAGTCACTCATAGTCCTGGTTGATGTTTTACGTTCATTCGGCCGGAACTCAGGCCTTGTCATCAACTGGGCTAAATCATGCGTGTATGTGCTCTCTGGGGAGGCTCCTGTCCTTCCGCGGGGTTGTCCGATTCAGATTGCCTCTCAGGGGTTTCGATACCTGGGTGTCTACATTACTCTGGACCCAGAGGCTCGCTACGAGCGGAACTTGCTTCCCCCTCTCCAGCGCTTGAAGGAGGACGTCGTGCGCTGGCGGCGCCTGCCGCTTTCGCCGCTCGGCCGGGCGGCGTTGTTTAAGATGATGTCGTTGCCACGTTTCTTATACGCTCTCCAGAACACTATGGACCCAGTCCCGGCGCGCTACTTCCGTGAGGTGGAGAGTTTACAGCGCCGCCTGTTCTGGGACGGGAGGCCGCGCATTGCCCTGGCGAAGTTGACGCTCCCATGGTATGACGGGGGGATTGCCCTCCCGGACATTAAACGGTATTACTGGGCCTCCCAGCTAGCTGCAATTAACCATGGCCTCTATGGGCCCGCCTTGAACCCGGCGTTTGAGATGGACAAGATGCTACTGCCCGGTGGCGACTACAATCGAGTGCTCTACTCTGGCGCGCCCGACGCTCGCTTGACGGGACCTACGCGTGTCATGGTCAGAGTATGGCATGCGGCTAATGCAGCTATGGGGTGGAAGGACCGTTTGACCCGGGCGTCACCGCAGTATGCGTCTGAGAAGTTGGGCTCTCTCTGGACCTCGAAGGGCTTCGCGAAATGGGACATGATAGGCATCAGTAAAGTGGGGGATCTCTGGTCGAGGGGAGGATTGAAAACATTCGAGATGCTGCAGGCGGAGTTTCAGTTGCAGGGCAGTGAATACTTTCGATACCTGCAGATCCGTCATGCACTGGGCTCCGTCTTCCCAGACGTCGCCTCCATCCCGGAGTCTTCCCCCCTGGAGGATAGAGTGCTAGATGGCCACGTCCCAGACAGTACGATCTCCCTTATTTATAAAAAACTGATTAATGATCGATCGGGCTTGCTGATTGGCCTTCGCGAGGCTTGGGTTGCCGACGGTCTGGAATTGGACGATGAGGACTGGATCTCCGCGGTGGCCTCTCCGAAGGAGGTGGCTATACCGGCTCGCCTTCGCTTCGTCCAGCTCAAGATACTCCACCGGGTCTACATGACGGGGCCAAGGCTTCAGCGCATGGGCTATACTGTGGATGGATTGTGTAAGCGTGATTGTGGTGCCGTGGCGACCTTTCTGCATATCTTATGGGAATGCCCGAAGGTGGAGCGATTCTGGCGCGGTGTGCACGAGGTCCTGCGAGTGGTTACGCGTGTTGCGCTGCTGCCGGAAGCGAGGAGATGCCTGTTGAATGTGTGGGAACCAACTGACTACTCGGCTCCGCAAACGTGGTGGGTGACTCTGGGATATATGATTGCTAAGCGTGACATTGCGCAACTGTGGGGATCCCAGAACCCCCCGACGGTGTCGGCCTGGAAAGAGCACATGGACTGGTGCATGTTTCGAGAAAAGGTGGTGTATGTGGCAAGGGGGAAGCCTGGGACATGGGTGAAAGTGTGGGGCCCCTGGAACGCCTACCGTGGGAGTAATTGCGCGCCACCATTGCTGCCTGCTGCCTCACCAGCCCCGTCCCCTTAGCTGACCCCTTCCCCTAGCCCCGGGCACAGGGTTCCCCCAGTCCTCGCTCTGTTTCCCTTCCCCTCCTTGGACTCCTCTGATAGTTGGGGTTCCCCATTGGGGAGCACGTGCTGCTACTTTCTACTGTAGGGTAGCCTTGTGGGTGTTGTTTTCTTGTTGTTTGTATAAAATGCAACCGTACTGTGACGTATTATGGCTGTGGCCCATGATGTTGATGACTCCTGCTTATGCTCCTTTGTAACGCCAAGTGTTCTATGAACGTATGCCATTTTGTTTCTGCCATTCCTAGCGGCCGGCCGGAAGGTTGTGGGCCCATACTTGTATATTCTTGAGATTTGTAATAAACGGTTTTAAAAAAAAAAAAAAAAAAAGAAAAGTATTGGGACACCGGCATAGTCCTCTTAAAACCAGGACTGGTGGGGAAATCCGGGACTCTGGTTACCCTATCTTAATTGTACCCTGGGGAGATGGGAGGGATCCCCAGGACAGTTTTACGTGCATCACTCCCCAGTGGATGAGGTCCCTGGGGATAGAGGTCCTCTACACGGAGAGGACCCTAAGCATGTCCCCTCCCAGTTTATCATTGCTGCACCAAGCCCAGGGACCTTGGGCTTCCCCAGCGGTATTTGTAGAAAAAACAGCGAAGTGCTACGCACTTAATTTCCGCCAGGCCTTTCCAGGGGACTGAAATCATTGTGTTGTTTTCTTTGGCCCCATTGGGTCGATTTATACAACTCCGGTGTCGTTTTACTTCTGGTGACCAGCACTAGTCACCAGGAGTATCTTCTCAGGCCACCTGGTCTCTAAATTGTATATTTCTTCATAGTGCTTAGTTGCACTGCACCTGATACTGACACTGTCGTCTGTCTGGGCTCCTGGTGCCAGCCTTCATCCAGGTCCTTCCTCTGCAGCCTCTCTTAAGTCTGCCTGGCAGAATACCCTCCTTGTCACATTCACCTGGCCCCTCGGCTTTTGCCGTCTTGCAGGGCACCTGTGTGTCAGCAGTGCAGTCAGTACTGCCCTCCTGATGGAGGCCACCCATCTGCAAAACCAGTTCACAGAATATCCAGAGGAACCCTCCAGGGTCACCCCTAGCAGGGCGATCCTCAGAGGTTGTAAGGGGGGCAGCATTTCTGGCCCTGAAGAAACACTCCTAATCCCTGGGTGCCAATGAAGTCCAAATGTCCTTAAGCCCATCCTTGAACTGGAGTCAGGTGGCTTCTCCTTCAATGTGAGCAATCCTCTGGCAACTTCACACCCAGGCACAGAAAGTTGTCAACAGTCGCTCCCTTGCGCATGGGATTTTAAGTGGGGTTCGAAAGTTACCGATGGCACCTCCGCCCAATTTTATGGTGGCACATCATGACTCCTCTCCTGTCCCAACCCTCCTGCAAAGCATTATGGTACATTTCAACATGGCGGCTTGAAGAGGTCTGCTGAAAGCCCATTTTGAGAGTCTAATCTCTACCCCCAACTACCACAATTGCCTGATTCCTTCCCTCCAAAGCTTCAAATGGGAGCTCCTACTGTAACTGCCTTTAGAGGTCTGGCTGTCATCCTTTATTTCTGTAGGAGTGAGCCAAGATGCATTGTGAAAGGTAAATAGTTCATGTAGATACTGTCCTCACCCTTTCCTTTCTCAGGAAAAAGCCAAAACATCGTCAAATGTCTCTGTTGTGTGGAGAGGCCTTTGATCCTCCTGTTGGTCAGCAGAGTATTCAACTTGGCCCAGTAAAGAGGGCAAAGGCCTGAAATCTAATTATTAATTGAGCCAGGGAATTATGTGTCATGGTTCTATTCCAAACTCCCAGGACTGGTTCGATGCTCAAATGGGTCCACCTCTCAACCGTCACAATTCTGGTAGCTATAATAGCACAGAAGGTTGAGGAGATCAAGCGAGAGAAGGTAAGGAACGGAACAGCAGGGAGGGAGACCTATAAAACAAGACACACCATCAGAAACCATAACAAGTATTTCTAACACTATGAATAACACTCCTGTTATAGGTCTCTAAGTACCTGTAAAGAAAATATCTGTCCTGGGCATTTACTAGAAGAGAAGAGTACATTCTTTCATGTCCTGATGCTTCTCTTTCATATTCAAACTAAAATAACTCCTGAAAATAGGAAGAATTACTGATCTGTTCGCATTTTATATTTTCTTATTTATGAAAGGTGTACACATTCTTACCCACCAAATAAATCAGAAGGTAAAACATCACAGGGGGTGTGACCTAATTCACACTACAATGAAACCCCTGTTAAAAAGAAAGGAAAATATTATATGCAAAAATTATTGAATTTCAGATTCTGAATCTTTAACACTTATTAGAACCATAGCGTATATATTCCATATAGAAGAAGGAGTCTGACGTTAATCTCACATCAGATCATGAGTGGTAAGAACAATTCCTGTATCTCCTCATACTTAGTACTATGTAAACAAGATATGTAACAATAGTCCCAATTTCAACTGAAGTTTTAATCCAATCACGGAGAGCTCCATAAGCAACTGTGATATGTTTGGGTTTCCTCACAATACTCCTCTTCTTTAGATAAAAAAAATATTGTCAATCGCAAAACAATGAGCGATTCATGTAAACTCTCCCACAACGTGAAAAATCCAAATATCCCCAACAATTCTTTGAGGCAATTCCTATCTATGATAGGCCCTTCACAGCTGTTCAAGGTTCTTTGGAAAAAAACTAAAATGAAACAGAATAGAATGCAAGTGGTAAACTTGTCACCCTTACTGCCCCGCAGTTTAACAGGATTTGTAGCACGCGCTTGACTGAGCTGCTTAGAACAGAATAAGCAGCAAGGGACCGACATCGAAACCGCTTCTTTATTCCTTCCGGTTCACGCCATCAACTTGCGCATCAGTTGTACTCGCATTGTCTAAAATGAATTGTAGTCCCAATCGCACCGATCTCTCAGGAAGCTGTGTGCGACTCCAACTATTGCCGGATATCATTACAATGTACTCCTGTCAACTTATCGGTAAGTGCCTTCACAGAATCCGAGGATACCGCACACCACAGACAGCATTCACTAGTATCCAATGCAGGAAATTTGATCAAGGTGTAACAAACCTCTCAGTGCCATAAGAAGTAGAGATGTCACCAAAATTATGTTGGATCTACAATTTTTACATTTTTACCTTGGGATTGGTACCCCACCTGCATCTGTAAATTTAAGTATGCCGAACATGTACTTCGGCTCAGGTTTCATCCATAATGTATATTCAGTTAAGCACACAGACTTTTCAGTAATCACTACAGATCTTACACTGTAAATGTATACTCACTGGGACATGGTCAGGCAAGATGGCCGTTCAGACACTCTAAACCCGAGCTCCGCAGCCTCATGATTTAATCCTGTATAATCCTTCCTGTATAGGCAGGTAACAACCTCAAACTGGGTCGCCGAAATCCTGCTCTTTACCACTACCCGATGTAGTGTCCGGCTGGACACGTTCTAGTGTTTTGCCTAGTGCTAACCCACACTTTACACCCACCCACCACAGGCGTCACCGGTCAGGTGACCCTGTAAATAAAAGGAGCTGTGAGCACCTGTCCTGGGCCAAATTCCAGTACCATACAACTGAGTGTGCGTGCCTTTTTCTGCAAGCATGTGGGCCTAGGGCTCAACACACCACAATGGCGATGAGCGGGTTGATTCCCGTGTGTGTGCCGTCGGCTATTTCATGGTTCGTTGTAGGGGTGTAATGTCCAGTGTCTGCAGCACCTCCACACCTATTCCTAGGACAAAGCAACTGGCACCCAACTGCGGTGCCCTACAACGCCCACCTGCAGCCCATCTGTAGTGACCAGCCGGAGGCCAGTGATCCAGAGAAGAGGGTGGAACGCCGTGTCCGTGGTGCAGACGTCTACCCGGCAGACACAGACCGCAAGAGGCAGACCCCCCTGCCCCCAAAGTGTGTGTGAGGTTTACGGTGCCAATGCTGTAGCGGCCGCTGTGCGGGAAGGTGGGGGGAGCACTGATAGGTAATAAGAGTCACCCCTGACCCCTGCAGCTATCTACAAAGAGCCCGCGAACAAAAGGCATGGACCACAGCAGTAGGAGGGCTGCCGTGGCCCTCATCTGAAAGTAGCCGCACCTGCAATGAAGGAACACCACACGGGAGTCGTGGCCCGGTACAGGTGGTAACTGCCCCCAGAAAAGGAAGAGTATGGCTGTAGCCCTGCCACGCTAACCCCACAGAGCAGAACCGGCATAGTCAGTTCACCGTGAGGCCCGCAGCGTCATTAAAGCTGCCGCGGCCTCCTGAAATGACTCTACTGCCACCCAGCGATCGTGCGTGGGCACCACATCTAATTAATTGCCCCGGCAAGGCAGCCCCCATAAAAGAAAAATACATGACAAGCTGCCAGTATAAGAGCCAGTCTCACCTTGTTCTCGGGGTGTGCTGCTCCTCCTGTACCACGATCGGAGACTAAGAGGCACTGTGGGCCGTGACAAGACAGGGGACGAGGTGAGGCCGACCGGCATTGAATGCCTCTAGTGGCCACTTGCCTGCTATTTCATCGGGAGGAGAGACTTCTCATGGCAGTGCAGCTATCCGAGAGCTGCTATCCTATACAGGAGTCAGAAACGCGGTCCCTGCAATGTGCCGACCGTTGCACCTCCACCTCCCAACAGGAGGGAGCCCACAGCATGAGTAGTACCGCCGTACCCCCACCCCCCCTGACAAACCCAGTGGCGCCAAGTGGGCCTGCAACATTAGGTGAGCTGCTGAGCCTCTCTGAAATCACCTACGGTGCCACACAGTGATGATGAGCGGTACTGCACGCACAAAATAAAAAGAAAAGAAAAGCACTCCTACCGTGTACAAGCGTCCTCCCCATGAGGCAAGACGGCCATCAGTGCCCTTTTGCAAACAGTGTTTGAGCAGCTGAGGTGAAACACTTGCAAAAGAAAAAAAAGGAGCTAACCATACATCAAGTATAGGGTGCTGCCAACTCACCCTAGCACAAACTGGACTACACAGTGTTCCCAGCCCCCACACTGCGGCCAAAGACAGTCAGTCCCTGCCAGGGCCCCACTCCACAGGCCACCAGCCAGCAAAATAGACACGACCTCAGACATTTGAAACAGGTCCAATGGTGCAACAAAAGAAAAGACTGGCATCTAAGAGGCAGCGCCGATTACTGAAGGGAAAAGCCAGACAGCAGAGAGCATCCTGTGAGGACTGGGCCCACCAGAACTGCACACTGCCCCACGCCTGCATCATCACCCCAGCATGGCTCTGCAGTGGCAGTAAGCTGGCCCGGCACCTGAACAATAGCCACAGTGCCCTGAGTGGGGGTGTGTGACATGGCACCTCAACAAGCTGGCACCATGCTCGCGGCAGGAGGAAAGCTGCTGAGGATTAGTGAAGTCACCTGCACAGTCAGCGGAGTGAAAGCAGCATAGGAGAAGTAGTTGGCTGCAGTGCAAAGGCTTCCAAGCCCCAACAAAGACCCCAACAAGTCCAAAGCACCCCAGGACACAGACTGGCCGCTTTAGCCAGACGGTGACACCCACTGAAGCAGTACATGAAGTGCACTGTACAAGCACCCCGAGTGGCTGTCTGATGCCACCACAAGTGAACAAACAGTGACACCGGTCCCTGGTGGTGACCGGCCACCACCACAAGGTCAGAGGTGCACAGAAGGCCGCGCAGCTGAACTTGACAGTAAGGGCAGGTGCCTGGAAGATAGAGACATCTGCAAACTGGCGAAGCACTGCTGAACACAGCAAGGAGAGCATCCATGTCTCCACCACACCAGCGAAGCACCGCAGTGGGCCGAAGATAGCTGAGTGCCCCCCCTCCCATTGCCTCAAGACAGAGTCACCAGTGGCCCAAGAGACGCAAGAGGAGAGTCGCACACTCCACGTGGCAAGCCGCCACCGCAACATGTGCTCCAACAACAGACGACACGTGGCCGGACGCCACATCACACAGAAAGGAGCACATCACTCGAAGTGATCACCACCGCCAAGCATGCTTGAACGGATGCAGGATCAAGTGCCATGACGGCGCAGCCTCGAGGCACAAGCACGACGCCCTCAAGTGAAGAGAAGAGGAGCACCACAAAATCCCTGAGGAAGGGAAGGTGCCCGTGCAAGGCCCCCAACAGGAAGAAGCAAGTCCTTCTGACAGGACAGACCTGCAACAGGTCGGCACGACAGTGAAGACCGTCCAAAGAACTGGACGCGACCAGAGGGATGTCCATGTGGCGCAAACATGAGACATGTGGCAGGATGACTCATTCAAGTGAGGACCTGGTCGGCAAGAGGAAATGAGTGTAGCAGGACACCACTCTGCAAAGGGAGAAAGAACAGTGGCACAATGCCACAGGGCAGACAACCAGCACAGGTGCGCAGGAGAAAAAGGAGCAGAGCGACAGGACAGAGGACTCGTACCACCCCAAGATGAGCACACCCAGAGACACCAGACAGCCATCAAGCCAGACCGATGTCCCTGGAGACAGCCCAATGGGAGAACCAAATGTAAGCCGCAGCTAGCGCAAACCGCGTCTCTCTCCAACGCTTCCCAGTGCGACCGTCCAGTCCAGAAGCCAGGCCGACGTCCCTGGAGACAGCCCAATGGGAGAACCAAGTGTAAGCCGCAGCCAGCGCGAACCGAGTCTCTCTCCAACGCTTCCCAGTGCGACCGTCCAGTCCCAAGCATTGGTAGTCCAAGTCAGACGGTATCCCTGCTTCTCACCGCAGATGCCACGGGTGAAGAACACCCTCAGCAAGATGAAGACATGGGCTGCAAAGTCCCTCCAGTCCTCCCCACTCCCCGAGGTCACCTAAAGCCAGAGATTGCCACCTGTTTGCCCAACTGATAGAAAATAACTATGTTCATCATCCAGGTGCATCATCACCAAGGAGCATCGCACCACCAGAGTGGATCCCCGCACTCCAGACAACAGGAGTTCAACGAGGAGAGCCCCAGGAACCTTCTGTGTGCCACCGTCAACCTAAAGCCTGCCGAGGTAGAGCATACCCAACCATTGGAATATCAACCCTTGGGATTATACAAGACATGGCCGTGGCCCTGTTGGGAGTTCTGCAGCGACCCCTCAGTGCGGCCTACGAAAAGGCCCACACAGCCCACGCGGTCACGTGGCAGTCCAGGGACAAGGGCCTCAAAGGAGTTCCTGTGAGAGGGGAATCCGAATGGGAGAGATGCTTCGGCAGCTGCTCCACGACAGGCACGGGAAACATGGAGGTCACAGTCAAAGACTGGTCACCCAAAGACCATCAGAGGAAGGCCCAGAACCTGAGTCCTGATGGCGAGAACATCTCGACAGAAACACCACCCTCTGAGGCTACATGAGCGACTTGACTGTGAGTCCTGTTGGCAGTTCCTCATCGACGCCTTCGCGCAGCCTACATGAACCCCGCACAGTCCATGGCAGCCCGGCAGGAAGGCACTCCAGGAGGCTCCAGTGAGAGAGGAGTCTAGACGAGAGAGAGGCAAGTCTGAAGCTGCTCATCCGTCAGGAGCTAGAAAGACCATCAAGCATGTCGCCTCCAAGGAAAGGCCTCACGCACCAAGATCATCCCCAGCAGCTGTAGGTTTGTCGTCCACCGGAACCTGAGCGCCTGCAAGATCTCCAGAGTGGACTTCACCACCGCTCCAGATGCATTGATATTTGGACTTTGTAAATAGACTCCAACACCACGAGACCAGGCCGGTCTGAAATACATCATCAAGGCGGACAAAATCATCCTGAGCCTGCGGTCCAAAGCTCCAGCGCTGCCTGGCTGACAGCCTGAAGAGACTCATCTGGTGCTCTTTATTGTTTATTTGTTTTCTTACAGGTTGGACTTTTGTTTGTTTCTTTTCATTTAAGTTTGGGAGGGATGTAGTGTCCGGCTGGACACGTTCTAGTGTTTTGCCTAGTGCTAACCCACACTTTACACCCACCCACCACAGGCGTTACGGGTCAGGTGACCCTGTAAATAAAAGGGGCCGGGCGCACGTGCCCTGGGCCCAGTTCCAGTACCATTCAACTGAGTGTGCGTGCTTTATTCTGCAAGCATGTGGGCCTAGGGCCCAACACACCACACTCAACCCCATGAAATCGGAACTCTGAAGTTCGGTGGAGAGGCACTGCAGTCTGGAAGGGTGGGTGGAAGTGCGGAGAGACTACAATGCCTGGTGGTGAAGCGCAGTGGTGAGGCGGTGCAGACATAGTGCCAAATTACCTTACTAACTGGGGAGGGAGCCCCTTGAAGTGTCCACCGTACTAGGAAGAGAGCCCCGTTGGCAAGAAATGGGAATCGGCCACAGAGCCGGCTGGGGCCCTGCCTGTGAGATGGAGTGTCGGGACACCGAGGAGCAAGCTGAACCTCGCTGAAAATGAAGGAGGGAGAGGCCAACTAGGACTTTCCAGAGCGAGACGAATCATGTTGGGTCCCCGGGAGGAGTCTTTGGCCTGGAACAGCTGTGTGGGTGGCCCCGGGGAGTTTGCCAATTGGAACTGGCTTGGGCGCAAGAGGCCTCAGAAAGAGTAACATCCTCAGCCACAGAGCCGACCTAGGTCCTGACGGCAAGATGAGCTGCCTCAAGGCCATGGGGGCGGCCTGGTGCATGAGGCCTAGCTGGAAGGTGGAGAGGCAGAGGCTGGGGCACTAGCAGAGAGTGCCAGCCTTCCTTGGGACTGCTTTGTGGAGGCCACAGAACACAGTAGGAGAATAAACCAGTGAGCACACTGGAGGGCCTAGAAGGAGCAGGTGATTAGGGGTGGGCTAATGCCCTGCGAGGTGATTCCACACAGTCCAGCGGAATTGACGCGGATGTACAATCTGCAGATGAGTGGCAGTGGGGAAGCTACCTCGATGGTGAGACATCAGGCAGAAGAGAAGTGCACTGTCACACAGCATTAAGGGACCACTAAACGAACGGTCTGAACCTAACGGGGCAATGACATGAAAGGGGCCAGTGGCAGCGAAGACCTGGCACACTTGGAGATGGGGCATGCAGTGCTGAAGGAGTGAGGAGCAACAGGTGTGAATGCTCCAGGTCCTTGACCGTCGGGAGTTGACAGGAAGCAAATAAGGAGTGGTAACGTGTTGGTGTGCTGAGTGAGTGTCGCCTGCGGGAGAATTAATCAGACGGAGAAGCAGATCTGCAACCCCGATGCCGACATGGGGAAGGATAAGAAGGCCACCAAAACAACACCCTCATCCAATATGCCATGTCGCAGGGCCTGCCACCTCACAGAATGCACAAAATGGTGCTCCATTGCCAGAGCCAGAGGAGGAGCCAATGAGAGTGGCTATCCTTGAGGGAATCCGGGGGTCCTGCAGAGCCCTGGAGGGAAAGATAGACACTGTTAAACTAGAAGTTAGGAGGTCCAGCCGTAATATTCTGTGACTGATGGTATTCCTTGAGCGGGCAGAAACAGAATTGACTGAGAGTTTCCTTTAGGAATGGATCACCCTCAGAACAAAGGGCTTATCACTCATATTTTCGGTGGAGAGGGCACACGAGAACCTGGTGATGAGTCCTCCACCGGGGGTCCCCCAAGAGCTCTGATTGCACAGATCTTTAATGACAGAGACTGTATTTTTAGGGCGGCCTATGAGTCAGGGGCATTAAAATACAAAAATCATAATATTGCCAATTTCCCAGATTTCACCAGCAAAGTGCAATCACAAAGTCCTTTCTCGAAGTAAAGCAAAACCTTAGAAACATGGGACTGTCGTACATGTTGTTGTTTCCTGCACAGCTACATGGGAAAACAACATTTTTTTAGACACCCGAGTATGTGCGGGCATTGCTCGAGCAATGGAACCAAGTGCTGGGACGTGAACATAGAACACTGAGAACGAGCAGCGGGGGGCGATTCGGGAGACCCAGGAACGTCAGCCGCAGTAAATACCAGGACCCGTCTGTAGCCAAGAACCACCTCACATGACGAATTTTTGCACAGGGAGATGGCACGCTTGCCGATGAGCAGATGTACTGCACTGACTTAACTTGCACCCAGGGTGGGGCTAACATGAGAGACATCTGAACTCCCTAAGAGACCACCAGCATCCAATCTGAGGGAGAATGAACCCTGGACTTTTGAGGCTGCCGTGGCTTATAGAACTGGTGTGTGAGTACCTCTTGGAGAACAGGGGTTGGAGTGCAGTAGCAAATCAGAGGTGCCAGTGAAGGACATGCGACTTATGAAAGACATGTAATGTTATGGCCCAGAACTGTACTGCCATAGCTGAACTCTATGAGGGGATCTATAGGGTTTAGTAGGACACCCGGAGTGAGACCTGGTGTGATGGTCTGCCCTATTTAATCAGATATGGGCCCCAGGACTGAGTAAACACAGTGGTACTATCCTATGGTCCTTAGGTACCAGGATAGCGTTAGTAACGAGTGGTCAACGTGTTTCGTGCCATCTACACCCAACCGTCGGGCGGCACTTCTTCAGGACCTTAGTGATGCCCCCTATTGGGACGGGTGGTCTACCCGCTACTCAATTTGAGGTGGAAAACCTCACGGGCTCCCAAATAGGGGATACCAGCACATATAATTAGGCCATCCTCGAGTAGCGGGAGACCACCGCCCCAATAGGGGGCATCACTGATCATTAAGGTCCTAAAGAAGTGCCGCCAGACGGTATCTGATTAAATACTTTGCCTATGGGCTCTTGTGCCTATTTTAAGTCACTTTTTATACACTAGAACTCACCACTCATACTGCCCACCTGCACTCATCATTTAAGGCGTCCTCAGACAAAGAGTACTCCGCTAAAGCAGCCACCAGGCATTGCACCGACAGCTTGACAAGGAGCACTCAATGATGAAGCATAACACCCCAACAGGTGTGTGAGGGCATTACAATCTGAACTACAGATCTCTCAGCGACACATACTTCAGCCAAATAGCACAAATACGTGCTTCTGTCTGACAGAGGAAATACTTCTCATATCTGATAAGCCTGATATTAGTCCCTGGAGGAGCACAGGAGTAGGACCTCACTAAAGATACGCTCTTCCGTCCCCCCTTTTTTGATTTAATGTTCTTTATTTGGTGCACAATATTTTATATGAAGCTCGGACGGTTCACACCAAGCCAGAATGTTGGGGGGAGGGGCAGAATGGAGGTGCGGCCAGCCTTGAAGAGATGGGGGAAGGCAGGTGCATTAACTGAGTAGCTGCGGTCTTAGGAGCTAGTCACATGGAACATCAGAGGCCTGGTAAATTAGGTGAAACAACACATGGTATTCTCTTACCTGAGGCATACTGGAGTGAGCATAGCCTGTTTACAGGAAACCATACTCACGGAGGAAGGAACAGGTAAATTGAAGAGAAAATGGAGAGCCCAAATGATATTCTCCACATACTCATCCTGAGCTTGAAGTGAGGTGGCTTAGGTGGCACTTGGGGTGCCCTTTAAGATGACAAACTCAAACACAGATCCAGGTGGATGCTACGTCCTAGTGCAGGGGACTCTAGGTGGCATAGATATGACTATACTGAACATATATGCCCCCAATGTGGATGATAAGGATTTGTTTGCACGTCTGGAGGTGCTCGTGACTGATAATATGACAGAGCACTTGCTGTGGTTGAGGGATTACAATTGTGTCCTTGACGCAGAGATGGATAGATGGCCCCCGTGCATTCACCAAACCTGGTATGACACAGACACTGACATATCCATGCATAAACTAGAGTGTAGGGACATATGAAGGGAGATGTACCAGACCAAAAAAGAATATTCCTGTCATTCCGTTACACATGGCACATAAAGCAGGTCGGACCGAGGCCTGGGGACTGCAGAGATAAGAGACACAGGCAACAACCTGTCTGGACCAATCTCTGTCAAATCACTCGCCCCTCCTCATAGAATGGGGGGGAGCAGGGTTACAGAAGAGGCAGAGAAGCTGGCAGTTGCTGGCAGATGCCCTGCTAGATGGACCATTCAGTCAGATGCTGGGGAAGATGCTAACAGAATATTTAGCAGGCAATTTGGGTACCACGGGTATTGGAAGTAACAAATGGGAGGCACTGAAAGCTGTTCTAGGGGGGGAATGCACGGGCAAGGTAAATGGTATCAGACGGAAATTGCAGGGAGACCTTAGAGACATGAAGAAAAGGCTTGCAAATGCCCAACGACGAGAGATGGACACTTGGGATGCAGAGGAGACATTAGTGGCTCCTAGCGACAGCTGGGAGACATGTCGGACAGGCTCAACAGGCTAACACAGCGGGAATACAGACAGAGGTTACATTGTGAGGGCGTTAAACCAAGTAAATTGTTGCCTTGGTTGCTCAAACGTGAGATAAGCAGAGCACCCATGGTGGTACTTTGATGGCGGAATGGGATTCTTGTCACGTCCCAGCGGGCTATTAATGACACTCTGTGGAAACACCTGCAGGGGTTATATGGGAGGGTGAGGCTGTGGATTTTGCAATGGTGAAAAGATACCTGGAACAAGTTGACCTACCAGTCCTGCCTCGTCTGCTGAGAGATGAGGTAGAGGTGGACATCAATCTAGAAGAGTTGAAGGAGGTGTTGGGCAAGATGAACAGAGGGGAAACGCGGGTAGACAATAGTTTCCCGATGGAATTTTATCAGGCGTTTGTAGTGCTGTTGGCAGAACCACTGCTGGAAGTGTTCCGGGAGGCAAAGGGAGGGGGAATTCTTCCCCCAACCTTCAAAGAGAGAGTGATATGTATTATCCCATAACCATAGGGAGATGAGATGTTCAGGTCATCTTATAGACCTCTTACAATGCTCAATATGGACGCCAAAGTGCTTTGAAAGGTGCTGGCAAAACAACTGAGGGGCATGGTGGGATCACTGGTGCATGAAGACCAATGTGGCTTTATACCTGCTTGCAGCACGGCCCTCAATTTGTGGAAGCTTGCGCATGTGACGCACTCAGTATGACAGAGCAGGAAAGACTTAGTCCTGGGGATGATGAATATCACCAAAGCATTTAATAAACTTGAGTGGGCATACCTGATGCAAGTACTGGAGAGGATGGGTTTCGGATCCCCACTTCTGCAGCTGGGTGAGGCTGCTGTACACAGCCCCCAGGGCCAGAGTGTGGAATAGAGGGTTGATTTTGGCGGAATGGGAAGTGAGAAGATGTACAAGACAGGGCTGCCTGCTGCCCCCCCCACCCCCCTCCTCTCACACCTTATTTCCTTGCATGCAGACAACATGCTATTCTATCTATGGCGACCTACTGAGGAGGTTCCTGAGCTGCTGTCACAGCTGGGGGACTTTGGAGCTGAAGCAGGTTTGCCTATAAACAGGCGCAAGTCACTGCTAATGGGTCGGCGTATGGAACCTAAAATGTTCAGATGTCTTGGTGTTATTGACTCGCAGTTGAGCACAATGACGAAGTCAGTTCACTTCTGGAATACACTGCCGCTGTCCATGGCGGGGAGGATCGTGGTGGCAAAAATGGTGTGTCCCCCAGGTGTCTCAATATTATTCAGAATGCACTCTATGCCCTGCCTTGCAGCTTTCTTAAAACCCTGGATAGACTCATGACTTCATTGATGTGGGCTGGGAAGAAGAGCAGGGTGGTGTTGCCAATACTCAAGCTGGACGCCTTAGAGGGAGGCATGAGCCTCCCAGACTTGGAGCTTTATTATTATGCCTCTAAACTAAAACACACGACTCACTGGGCAGCGGAAGAGGACAACTGGGAGAGGAACTACTGCAGAGTACCTACGGCACACACTCATTACTGGCGCTGCTTATGCGAGGGTCAAGGACACAGAGGGATGTCCCATGTGTAATATGACAGGTTGCAGCGATGGGGGAAAAGGGTGGTGACCACGGTCTTGAATATGCTGCTCTTTGCTAGAGACTTTGTTGTTTGGACATTGCTGCCTTTTAGTCATATTAGTGCAGATATGTCGGTGGTATGCTGGAGAAGAGGAGGTTGTGAGATGTTGGGTGACCTCTACCAAGGGTGAGAAGTTCCTTACACTCATGGAGACAAAGGAGGCTTTTGCAGTGGTGGGCGACAGTTCTACAGTATGCTAAGTTAGCGAGCACTGCACAGGAAATCTGAATGGATTTCCCTAATACAGTCAAGCAGACGGATATCCCTCAAATGATGTTGACGGCCGGGACGGCGAGGCACCTGGTAACGCTTCTCTATGGAGCACTTAAAGCGGATAGGGTCAGGACTGAGCCCATGGCGCGTTGGGCATGGAGGGAGAAATATGCAGCACCCCTGACTGACAAAGAGTGGAGTGTGAGCTGTGAGTTGATGAAACAGGTCTCATGCAATGCCAGGTTTAAGCTGGTGCATTTTAACTATGTTCACCGCATGTGCCTAACACCAGTTAAACTCAGTAGGATGTATAGAGACAGGGGTGCAGATTGCCTGAGATGTGGGGGAGAGTGTGCGTTCTTCTTTCATATGGCATGGACCAGCACCAGAGTGCACACCTACTGGTCATCAGTGGTCATTCAGCTATCAATAGTGACAGTGATAGAAGTTGAGCTGACATCTCTAGTGTGTTTGCTAGGCATTGTTAAACAACCAAGAAGGGTGGAGATGCACTGGAAGTTCCTTCAGCTGGCCTTAGTCCTGGCCGAGAGGAGGTTGGCTATAGATGGTTAAGTACAAGAGCCTCTTTGACTATGATGTGGTATAAGACGTCACGTAGTGGGCACTTGCAGAGGAAGTGCACACGAAATAGACAGGATGACAAGCTACAAGATGATTAAGAGGTCTGGACAACACTGTTGGCGGCCATGCAGACTGGAGCGTCAGGGGGAAGTGAGCTGGGATTGCAATCACAGGGCACTGAACACTCTGTCCATACATACCGACTAATGCCGGAAGAGGGTGTGAGGCGGCTCAACCCTGAGGGGCCTTTAGTGGTGGAGGTAGATAATGGGAAACTGAGAGGAGCAGTCCTCTACAACACACAACCAGGGACTCCAATGTATACATGGCAATGGGCTAATGATGAACATAGTGGAGTATATGATGGGAGTGGGATGAAGGGTTGACACTGGAGGGGAATCCAATCCATTACAGCTGACTGAAACTGGGGGTTAAGTGAACTCTGAGCGATTATGAAATATGTTACTGTTTTGTATTTGCGTTGTAAGGACTCTTTGTTAAATGTGAAAATGGCAATAGGAATGTTCAGGAAAACAACGAATAAAAAGATATTCTAAAAAACAAAAATGAATGCCTTCTCGCATTATAAGGCCTACACCACGTCAGCATCAATCCCTGAAGGGTCCATTGTGCGACAGGCTATACCGGGCTGAGCTAGACTATAGTCTCACACACTCAACTCACACAAGTGCACAGGAGTGTACTCATGTGTTCACGTGCAACCAGCCCAGAGCCTCTTATCAAGCTGTGCAGCAGAAGACCTTATCTTAAAAGGAGTGCACTGGCATCTAGTACTCTCAGCCCATTTAAACAGAATTTACAGTGAGTGAGACTAATTGGGTGAAAAAAGCAAAAAAATACAGGAGGATTAAATGGATGGAACTAATTTGCTACAATAAACTAAACAAAACTTAATTAACTTATAATAATATTTACAGGGGTCTAAACCTAAAGCAATGCTACGCCTTTGGATGTCCTCAGTTTGTCACATCAAATACCCTTTGCAGGAGGAGCCTAGCGCGCACCCAAGATGGCCGCGTAGGTGCGAGGCTCCCGAGGACCTCCGCGACCTCCTGCATAAATCCTGACCGAATCCTGTCCTAGATGAGGGGACTGTGTTTGTGAACCCGGGTTGAGGTGACGCCCGTTTTCCGTTTTCAATTCGGACCTCGGACACCGGCGGGAGCACCGATTAAGGTTTGCGGCCTTCTCCACGCCGGCCCCCCGTACTGGAGTTGTGGGGCGATCCGGCGACAAAGTGAATAACAGCGGCGGGCAAGGCTGAGCGACTCGCGCACCCCGCACTTTCACTTTCGCTTTTGCGCCCTCCTTGCTGCCAGGCGAGGTAGGGTCGCGAAGCGGTGTGCGGTGGTGTGGCCTCGTTGGGGTGCCCTGCCGGCCCGCCGGCTGCGGTCCGTCCTGCGGAGCGGTGGTCGCCCCCCCCCGGAGCCCTTGAGCGGGATTGTCTACCCCCTTTTTGAGGAGATTGGCTCGATTTGGGACCGCGACCATGGCCACAAAACAAGATGGCGACCGGGCTAAGGTGAAGTCGACCCGTCGTGGCGCGGCCCAGCAATCCAACAATATGGACCGCTACACCCTCCAGAAGGGATCTCCAGAGGCGCTGCGTAGATCCCCCACGGGCCCGACTGACGCTCCTGCTCTGCCCACGGACCTTACCCTCCGAGACGTCATGGGCGCCATCGCCGAGATGAAGGCCTCGGTGGACCAGCGCTTTGACACTCTGGCGCAGAAGATCGACTCGGTCCTCGTGGACGTGGGCCTCGTGAGACCCGATCTCTCAAAAACAAATGACCGGGTCGATTCTTTGGCCCACTCTACTTCGGGCCTCACATCCGACGTGGCGGCCCTCCAACAGGAGGTGCGCAGGCTTGGCCAGGCGAGCGCCCTGATGCATCGTCGACTGGAGGATTCTGAGGGTCGGGCCCGGAGGAATAATGTCCGCATTATCGGGGTGCCGGAGGGACGTGAGGCAGAGGCAGCGGATCTGTTTGTGGAGGAATTGGTCCTCACCCATCTCCAGCCTCGGGGGCTGAGTAAATTTTTTGCTGTGGAACGTGCCCACAGGGTCCCCGGGGGTAGGCCTAAGGTCGGAGCCCCTCCGAGGCCTCTCATCGCCCGGATTTTCAATTTTCGGGACAGGGACGCTATCCTGCAGACCTCCAGGCTACAAGGGCCGGTCAGACTTGACAATATGGATATCAATTTCTATCCTGACTTTACTCCGGCGGTCCAAAAGCAGCGACTGAGTTTTCTCGGTGTCAAACGTCGCCTACGGGACCTGAATCTCAAATATGCGATGCTTTTTCCGGCTAAGCTGAGGGTGGAGGTGGATGGCCGCACGCACTTTT
This sequence comes from Triturus cristatus, assembly GCF_964204655.1. Lineage (NCBI taxonomy): Eukaryota > Metazoa > Chordata > Amphibia > Caudata > Salamandridae > Triturus > Triturus cristatus. The sequence goes on along the minus strand of NC_140588.1, from coordinate 334,598,198 downwards.
TTGATCGTCCCGAGGCGGCCGGGGACTGGCTGGACACTCTGCCCGGAGAGCGGGGCCGGGGAGGTGGGGGGGAGCGGTTGGTGGGGAGGGCCCGCCGGATCAGGACTGAGGGACTAATGGTAGGCCTTGCTCTGGACTGTGTTATTGTCACCATTGACTGTTAGGGTAAGTTCCCCTCCTGTGGAGGTCGTGTGGGGTCTCTTGGGGGATCTCCCTCCTCCTCTGGGGGACTAGTTAGTTTTCTTTCCATGGGGCGACAGGCACACTGCACTTTGGGGGGGCTGTTTGGGCTCATGCAGGGGTGCAGGGTGGGGGGAGTTCTGTTGGGATGGGTGGGTTGGGGTGGGGTGTGGTTCGTTTCTACCGCAAGGCAAACCCTTTATTGTATTGGTTTTTTTGTGATGCTCTCGGGGGGACAAATGATGGCTTCTGTATGTGATGGGGGGTAGGGACCTGACTTTGTTGTCCTGGAACGTTAACGGACTGGGTGATAGGATTAAGCGGGGTGTGGTCCTGCAATATCTGAAACGGATTTCGCCTGATGTGGTCTTTTTGCAGGAGACACACCTCATTGGTAACTCCTATTGTGCCATGAACCGACGTGGTTATCGTTTGGTGGCCCACTCGGGCTTCACATCGGGCTCGCGAGGGGTGGGCATTATGGTCAAGACCTCGCTCCCGCTAGAAATAGACGAGGTGCGCCATGATGAGAGGGGACGCTACACTGTCTTGGTGGGGAGAATGGAGGGCAAGGTAGTCGTCTTTGTCTCAGTGTACGTCCCACCGGGGTTACAGTCCACCACCTTTGCGGACCTGGGACGCCTCCTGCTTGACCTTCCGGGGGGGCTTCTGGTGGTTGGGGGGGACTTCAATGCGGTGGCTTCTGGGACTCTGGATCGTTATCCCCCTAGGGACCTCCCCCGGGCACAAGCGTGGCTGTCTGGCCTTTTGGACACGCTGGGATTGGTGGACTGTTGGCGTCTAAAGCATCCCGCTCAGCTGCAGTACACCTTCCATTCGGGGGCCCATGGTAGCCTTTCGCGGCTCGATTATGTCCTTGTCCCTGCGGCCTATGCCGGGAGAGTGGGGGAGGTGCGCCACCTGGCGCGGGGTATTTCAGATCATTCCCCACTCCTGTTGCACTTTGATGTCTTCCCGAGGGGGGAGGGCAGGGTAGCTCCAATCAATGCCTGGTACCTGCGCGACCCCACTATTCGTGCTGACTTGATCAAATCCTTGCAACGGTATTTTGAGGAGAATGTGGGGTCTGTCCCGTCTGCCATTTCCCTGTGGGAGGCTTTCAAGACTGTGCTTAGAGGGGAGGCCCTCTCCCTTATTTCCCATGCCCGGAGGCGCGCACAGGAGGAGGTGACCCGGTTGGAGGCCGAAATCACTGAACTGGAGGGTGGTCTGGGGAGTGGGGTGACTGACGCTGCGCTGCACGTTCTACACCTTAAGCAGGCGGCCTATAGGTCCCTCGTCACGGAGGCGGCCAGGGGCCTCAGCAGAGAGCAACAGGGGCGATTGTATGATGTGGGTGATAAGGCTGGTAAGTTGATTGCGTGGTTGGATAAGAAGGAGAGAGCCAGTCGTGTGGTCCCGCTGATTGAAAGAATGGATGGTGTACGTGTCACTGAGCCGGAAGGCATTGTCTCTTGCTTCGCGGATTATTTCCGCGAGGTATATTCCCCGGTTTCTCCCTGCCCGGAGGAGGATTCCCATGCCCTGCTGCGTGACATCGCGCTGCCCTCCCTCTCCATGGAGGACAGGGAGTTGATGGATGCCGCCCCCACCGCGGACGAAATTGCCCTCGCCATCCGCTCGGTCGCTTCTGGCAAGGCCATGGGCCCGAACGGCATTCCTATCGAGTTGTATAAATTGCGACCGGACGTACTGGCACCCCACCTCCGCGCTATGTTCCTTGCGGCTCACTCGCGGGGCTCCCTCCCGCCGGACCAGCGTCTGGCTACCATCGTGGTTATCCACAAGGAGGGCAGACCGCGGGACCGGGTTACATCCTACCGGCCTATCTCGCTCTTAAACGCGGAGCCTAAAATCCTCGCCAAGGTGCTCGCTAACCGGCTGGTCGGCGTGGTGGGCGATTTGGTCCACCAAGACCAGTCCGGCTTCATTCCCCATCGCAATACGGCCCTTAATCTGCGGCGCTTGCACGGGGTGCTCGCGCGTGTTCCGTTCGTGCGGGAGCCGGCCATCTTGGCGTCCCTGGACGCCACCATGGCGTTCGACACGCTCGAATGGCCCTACATCTGGGCGATGTTGGCGAAATTTGGATTTGGCCCGGGATTCATCAGTTAGGTCAAATTGTTGTACTCGGACCCATTGGCACAGGTGGTGGTGAATGGTCGAGTGTCGGCCCCATTCGTGCTGGGACGGGGCACGCGACAGGGTTGTCCCCTGTCGCCGCTCCTTTTTGCATTGGCCCTGGAACCCCTGGCGGAGTGGCTGCGGTGGCACCCTTCTATCCGAGGTCTCCGTTGGACCCCCGAGTATGAGGACCGCGTGTCCCTCTACGCTGACGATATCCTTTTGTACCTAGCCTCCCCGCGCAAATCACTGATTGTCCTGGTCGATGTTCTGCGCTCCTTTGGCCGTAATTCAGGCCTTGTCATCAACTGGGCTAAATCCTGTGTCTATGTGCTTTCCGGGGAGGCTCCTGTCCTCCCTCGGGGCTGTCCGATCCAGATTGCCTCGCAGGGATTTCGATACCTGGGGGTCTACATTACGCTGGACCCGGTGGCCCGCTACGAGCGAAACTTGCTTCCCCCCCTCCAGCGCTTGAAGGAGGACGTCGCGCGCTGGCGGCGCTTGCCGCTTTCGCCGCTCGGCCGGGCGGCATTGTTCAAGATGATGTCATTGCCGCGCTTTTTGTACGCTCTCCAGAACACTATGGACTTGGTCCCGGCGCGCTACTTCCGTGAGGTGGAAAGCTTACAGCGCCGTCTGTTTTGGGACGGGAGGCCGCGTATAGCCCTGGCAAAATTGACGCTCCCGTGGTACGACGGAGGGATTGCCCTCCCGGATATTAAGCGGTATTACTGGGCCTCCCAGTTAGCTGCAATTAATCACGGCTTCTATGGGCCCGCCCTAAACCCGGCATTTGAAATGGACAAAATGCTCCTGCCCGGTGGCGACTACAATCGAGCGCTCTACACTAGCGTGCCCGATTCCCGCTTGACGGGACCCACGCGTGTCATGGTGCGAGTATGGCACGCGGCTAATGCAGCTATGGGATGGAAGGACCGTTTGACCCGGGCGTCACCGTTGTATGCGTCGGAGAGGCTTGGCTCTTTGTGGACCTCGAAGGGCTTCGAGAGGTGGGACATGATAGGCATCAGTACAGTGGGAGATCTCTGGACGAGGGGAGGATTCAAGACATTCGAGACGCTGCAGGCGGAGTTTCAGCTGCAGGGCAGTGAATACTTTCGCTACCTGCAGGTCCGTCACGCACTGGGTTCCGTCTTCCCAGACGTGGCCTCCATCCCGGAGTCCTCCCCCCTGGAGGATAGAGTGCTAGATGGCCACGTTCCGGACAGCACGATCTCCCTCATCTATAAGAAATTGATAAATGACCGCTCGGGCTTACTGACTGGCCTCCGCGAGGCTTGGGTTGCCGATGGGCTGGAGTTGGACGACGAGGACTGGATTTCCGCGGTGGCCTCTCCGAAGGAGGTGGCCATCCCGGCTCGCCTTCGCTTCGTCCAGCTTAAGATACTCCACCGGGTGTACATGACGGGGCCAAGGCTTCTGCGTATGGGCTATGCCGAGGATGGATTGTGTAGGCGTGGGTGTGGTGCTTTGGCGACTTTTTTGCATATTCTGTGGGAATGTCCGAGGGTGGAGCGATTCTGGCGTGGTGTGCATGAGGTCCTGCGAGCGGTTACACATGTCGCGCTGTTGCCTGAAGCGAGGAGATGCTTGCTGAATGTGTGGGAACCGACTGATTACTCGGTTCCGCAGACGCGATGGGTGACTCTGGGATATATGATAGCTAAACGTGACATTGCTCAGCTGTGGGGGTCTCAGAGACCCCCGGCGGTGTCGGCTTGGAAAGAACATATGGATTGGTGCATGTTCCGAGAAAAGGTGGTATATGTGGCGCGGGGTAAGCCTGGGGCATGGGTGAAGATATGGGGCCCCTGGAACGCCTACCGCGGGGGTATTTGCGAGCCGCCGTTGTTGCCTCCCGCTTCACCAGCTCCATCCCCATAGTTGACCCCCTCCCTCAGCCCTGGGCACATTGTTCTCCCAGTCCTGGATCAGTTTCCCTCCCCCCCTCTGGATTTCTTTAGATGGTTGGGGTTCCCCACTTGAGGAGCACATGTCGTCATTTTTGATCGTGGGTTGCCTTGCGGGTGTGGTTTTATGTTGTTGTGTTGTAGAAAACGAAACCGTATTGTGGGTTCAGAGTTATGTGGCCCACGTTGTTGATACCTCCTGCTTTATCGTCTATGCAAAGCCAAGTGCCTTATCGTATGTATGTCATTTGCTTTTGTCACTTTAGCGGCCGGCCGGAAGGTTGTAGGCCCATACTTGTATATATTTGAGATTGCAATAAACGGTTTCAAAAAAAAAAAAAAAAAAAAAAAAAAAAAATACCCTTTGCACTTATTTCCATTTGAACATTTTGTTACAAAGGTTTACTTGCACTCCATGAGGCTGATTCACAAAGGTAAACTTACACTTTTGTGTAAGGTTACAATTTGTTTAGGTATTCACAAACTACAGGTGTAGTTTTATTTGTAGTTTCTTTACGACTGCAGAGAAATGGCCATCAGAATGGAGAACTCTGCACATATGCAAGAAGGCATGTCCTTGGCTTCTTTGGCAAGTCCTATCTTTTTATGTGTGGAGTTCTCCACCTCGACTGCTGAGCAGGGGCGTAGCTTGGACAGTAAGAATGAGGGGGAGGGGTGGATGGGTGAGCTTCAGATTTCCCTACCATCACTCTGGCACATAATGTTAAAATACATTATAGGACAAGCAGGGTGCATAAGCAGGGCCTAAGGGACAGTGGAAAGGGAGAGGAATGTGGATTGGTGGTGGTACTAAGTGAGAGAAAGCACATTATTTTGTGAAATAACCAACATTATTGAAGTCTTTCCAAACATAGTGAGGGAGAGAATGTGTGTGCATTTTTGTCTGTATGTAAAAATTCCTGGTGAAAACAGACAGACTGAAAGCACCTGTACCTAACTATTTATCACAAAATGCATTTCTTGGGGGGTGTAACTTCCCAAACACATCCCCTGAAGCTACGCCCCTGCTGCTGTGTCTCCGCGGTCGTAAAGATACTAAACGTAAAACTGCACTCATTGCTTGTGAATACTAAAAGAAATCGTAACCTTACACAAAAGTGTAAGTTTACTTTTGTGAATAAGCCGCCATGTGTTTTAAAATTGATCTGGAAAAACATTTTCTTTTAGTAGGAACATAAAATGAAACAAAATTCTGTTAGTAGCGCTGTACTGACTTTTGCCTAGGATATAACTTATTCAACCATACGGTTATAGTGTAATTCTTAGCTCGTCCCTTGTCTCTGATTAATCCGTAGTGTTTACAAGGTTCAGGCCTTAACTTTAATGTCCAATAGCGCCCAGCATAATATGACTTTTCGGGAACAAAAAACATGCAGAAGAAGTTGATTGTTAGTTAATTTTCTAAAGCAGATAAGAGCAAACCAGAAATGTTACCTACTAACACTCACTCCCCACCCTGGGACATTTGTCTATGTGTTCTCCAAAGGGGCCATCTGGTGCGTGGCGTCGCAGTAGGTTTTGGAATCCAACCATATCCATACACCATCAGACAGAGGAACAATCCAGAACTCTTATTTTGTTAATTTGTGATGATGTAAATTCGGGTAAGAGGACAAGCCTTTAACTTTTCACTGGAGGTCCTCTTTAAAATGTAAGTTGCTGCCATTCTAATTCTGCATTGAACAGAATCATCTACATTTTTGGAAACTCTTGAAAATGATTCTGGCTACTCATCCTGAAACTAAACGAAGGGCAGCCATGCACTTTTTAAGTTAAGTATAACTTAACATGATAAGTGAGTCCTTGCCATGTTTTTCATGATTTCTGTGACTTTGCTCAAAGGGAGCAGAATCTATAATAGTGACAATAGTGCAGCTGTGAAGTCACAAGTATATTGCTGACCATTTTAATCCGCTTGGCTGACACCAGAATATATCTGTATTTTTGCTATTTTGGACCCATAACACAAGGCTTTCTGCTATGCCACCTGAGCTAGAGATAGCATTATTCAGAAATTAAGGTTCTGTATTCACATTATGACCAAAGGTATATCTTATATTTATGAAGATGATTTACCGCAATTCAGCTGGTGACACTTTGGCCACCGCGCTCAATTTTTATCATGCAAGTATAATAATCACGTGTAATTTTTTTAGCCGTTTCAGTTTGTCGTACACATTTCTTCTCGGAGAGGTTAGAGTAGATAAACTCAAGCTGCAAGACATTTTCTCCTCAAACCAGTCTCATGAGAATTTTGCTGACAAAGTATCGCCTACCATTTTCAGACAAGATACCAGCCAAATGCATTTTGCATAATGCTTGCAATTTCTTGTATTTTGTGTGAAAATAAGACTATTATAGGAGGGAAACATGCCGTAATTTCACAAGCAGAAATGTTTATGGGTGAGTGCTTGGAAGGATTGCGTGTAGTGGGTTGCTATAATGGATCTTACTTTGAATTTAATGAGAGCTGTCACATACCCTGTGGGAGTATGCTTAGAACTTTTGCAAACTAAAATGCAACAATTCGAGTTGAAATGATTTTAACTAGTACTATGTTAAATTTTGTTTTGAGGAAGTATAAATGAATACCTGCAATAATAATTAAATTTTTTGGCAATAAAAACACTCCTATCAATACACAGCTCACTGTTACTGACTCCGTAGGCAATAATACCCAGTTAAAAATATGCAAACAAACCAAAATGTGCACTTCTTAAAAATAATGACAAGTAGGACACTGGGCCTATGAGTAGAATTTATCATAAAACTAATTTAGTTCCTTTTCTTCCCATGTTGCTATTGCCTCTTTATTTTCTTATTGCAAAACAAAGCAGATCTTAGATTTATTTTTATCGGGACTGAATATGTGTTTGTTCGCTTGTAAAGCTGATAGACTAAAGGTCTGTAAATGCAGATGTCCCCCTAGTTACAAGACTGAAATGTATTATCCCAGCTGGATTCAATATGATGAGTACTTCAGAATGCTACCCAGGAGGGAATCACCTTAAGGAATTCATAGTAGCATAATTACATGTTCTGTATGTATGAACAAAACACCAACTGAGGCCAATAGGTTGATAACAAGACACCTGCCTATTTTCTCGCTTAGAAAATTACATGATAATTAATAAGACGATTCTGGGAAGAGATTGTGCGGTTAAAATTATACGGGTCGAATTTCATACATTGAAAGGACGCAAATCAGGAGCCACACATGGTTGTGCAAATATGCATTTGAACTTTTCACTCTTTTCAGCAATAGTGCTCAACTGTGCAATCATCTCAAATGCAGCGGTTCATGATCACGAGAACAGCCACAGGAAAGACTGGTGTTTTGGTGTGAGTGGGTTAATTCCACAATCCACTGGTAAACAAGAGAGAAATAAACACAATTTAAAAGGCATTTTAATGTCAAACTTCCAGCGCTGCCATTATATACATAGCATATTAAAACACAACGCAAAGAACAACATAGGATTACAGCCCTTAACATTTTACATTGAAACCGTTGTTGGTAAACAGCACTATAAAAAGCAGCATGACTCTACCACATTTGGTCTCACAGTGGATTAAAAAAAGTCCAGGGTTAGGCCATGGAGAAAGACAAAACACATTGCGCTTCTGTTAGTCCTACCAATGCATGCAGCATATAACCTATATGCTTTTTTTCTCTCTTTTGTGCATGGGAAATTCATCAGAGTAAATCTTCTGTATCTATTCAAAACTATGATTTATCAAAGTCTGACAGCATTATCTAAAAACTAGCAGCACTGTGTTGTGCAAAAGGTAAAATAATGTGCAATGCAAAATTGACAGAGAGTTGATCACTGTTGATGTCATTGGCGGCGCTAGTACAAAAGTTTTTTTTTGTGACACTAAACCTTTACCCAGAACTCAAGGGTGAAGAAAAGTGGGGTGTTGCATTAAATTCCTACTCAAGGGACATTCTGCCATACAAATATATGTGTTCAGACAAACTCCCTTAGGTAAATCGCTTAAAATGTGTAATTTTGTGAAAACTGCACCAGTATCGCTTAGGAGGTCATGCAATTTATCTATTGCCTAGGGTTTGCACCTACTTTCACTTCGCAACAGGATTTCACGCAAAGCCAGGTCATGTTTGCTTAGTAGATGTGGTATTTCGTGGAATCCTAAGGTGCTTGCACTGTTGCTGCCCAGCTACAATGGGCGTCAATTCACCAAAATGCCAGGGGTAGCAGACAAGACATCAGACGCACTTAGACCGTCACTTCCTGCCACACACATATATTCACACATAAACACGCATTCACACATTCACACACTACACACAATATACAGTTAAAAGCATTTTGTTGCTCACCTCTGTTGCCAGGGAAGTTCATATTCCAGCTAATTGAACTCCATTTTTTATTACACAAATAGTGAATAATGTAATATTACTCGCTATTAGTGTAATAAAAAAGTTTGACTGAAGAGAGTAGAGCCCCACCGACATCCATAAGGACAAGCTGACAATGTGTTCTGCCACTGATTTTGCCATCTCTGAGTCCAGGGGTGGGAAAGGATAAGTCACTTACCTGTGATCCTAGTTTTCTTCCAGGGGTATACTCATCAAAATCATAAGCACTGAATAGTCCTGCGCGGGGACCCCAGAGCAATAACAAATGAAATGCATATATATATATATATATATATATATATATATATATATATATATATATATATATATATATATATTCACTGAAAAAAACATAGGTTTCACACATGTTAAAGTTAGCGGAAATTTTACTGATAAAAAACCAGTGAAATTCCCCCGTTATAGTTAGTGCAGGCAACTATAACTCACGCGACCGCAATCCTCTGCTGATGCTAATACTGTATTTAGACACTTATATGCCCATGTCTTCTTCCATACATTTTTAGCTATACATATATTACAAATATTTTTTTTTCATAAAGACACATATGTCATCAGCAGAAGATTGCGGTCGCGTGAGTTATAGTTGCCTGCACTAACTATAACGGGGGAATTTCACTGGTTTTTTATCAGTAAAATTTCCGCTAACTATAACATGTGTGAAACCTATGGTTTTTTCAGTGAATTTGCAAGGTTTTTTAAATGCTAATTCCTAACTATAACGTGTGTGAAACCTATGGTTTTGAACAAATCTGTTTCTGCTTTCCTCCGTGACTATGGTATGGGTGCCATTTACCACAACAACTTGCGTTATGACATGCAAGACATTTATAGAGGAGATGGTGTGCACTTCAATGATGAAGGGAACAGAGTCTTCCTCTTGAACCTTAGACTCTGCATCGGTACTTACTTGTAGGTACCACTAAAAAAATGACTTCATAAACACAACAGCTCTTTTTAGAGCTCCCTAATTTCTAAACTCTTAAATCTGCTTTTCATTTTTTTTTTTTTATTTTTTTTACCGTACGCTTACCGTAAGCTTACCGTACGCGTACCCCGTGATTTTTTTTAAAATCAATAAATGTTTTTTTTGTACTTTTCTGTCCTTCTTTGACCCCCTTACAAATGTTAGGGGGTCTGTAACTCTCCTCATTGCCCCCTTTCCTTGTTTTCTCTGTTTTTTTTCTGAGTGAAACACACAAAATGGCGGCCGCCGCTTCCTGGTTTCGGCCGATTCGAATGTTTACTAAGATCTATGGGCCAATCAGAATCTCCTTCGCGCACGCCATGTTTCTTCCGTACGCTTACCGTAAGCTTACCGTACGCGTACCCCGTGATTTTTTTTAAAAATCAATAACTGTTTGTTTTGTACTTTACAGTCCTTCTTTGACCCCCTCACAAATGTAAGGGGGTCTGTAACTCTCCTCATTGCCCCCTTTTCTTGTTTTCACTCTTTTTTTTTCAGAGTGAAACACAGAAAATGGCGGCCGCCGCTTCCTGGTTTCGGCCGATTCGAATGTTTACTAAGATCTAAGAGCCAATCAGAATCGCGCTCGCGCACGCCACCGTACGCTTACCGTAAGCGTACGGTAAGCGTACCGTAAGCGGGCTCAGATATATATATTGATTTAAAGGCTATTTTCTCAGAATCTACTGAACAGATTTACACCAAACCTACAAAAGGCACTTCCTTGACCTAGGGACTACCTCTCTGCCAAATTTTGAGTAATTCTGTTCAGCCGTTCGGGCTGTAGCTCGTTCTAAAGGTCCTATGGAAAAATGCATGGGAAAAACGCGTTTTGGGACCCCCCTTTTATCTCAGCCCCCGCTTGACGGATCCCCCCGAGACTGTCAGGGTAGGAGCAGAGCGTAGCGCCCCACCTATTTTGAGAAATTTGCGAGGATTCGTCGACCGGCGCCAAAGTTATTCAAAATAGAATGTTGAGGTTTTCCTATGGAAACGTGGTCCTAACTATAACTACCTACTGGCGACCGCCAGTAGGTAATATATATATATATATATATATACACATATATATATATATATATACTCATATAAAGGTAATATGCATATATATACGTATGCAGCGTAAAAAACATATTACTAGGCTCAAACATGCCCAAAATTGCATTGTAAATTTGTTTACATTTGAAATAACAAAGAAAACATACACCATGATATTTTCATAATACATAGAAGAAAACTGCTTTCAGTTTGCTTTGAAATCATAGCCTTTATTTTCAAAGGTAAAAGGCATGATCATAGAGGCAGCTTAGCCTAGAGAGGCTGCATATAGAACAGTTGGAAAAAACTAGCGCCGTGCCTTTAAGACCTCCAGGAACCTCCAGGCTCCCATCATGCCCCACAGGTGACAGTTAGTTCAGTTCTTTTGGACGGTGTACAGCAGTGTAAGCACAGCATGGGTAACAGATACATATTTATGGACCCTGGTATTCGTCCTGGGAGGAAGGAGGGTTGCATATGACTTTGATTAGTATACCCTTGGATGAGAATTAGGATTACAGGTAAGTAATTTATCCTTCTCTTCCAGGGGATACTCATCAATAGTCATAACCACTGAATAGAGTAGCAAGCCCATCCCCATACCCTGCGGATCAATACCAGCATATCATAACATGTAAACAAAACATATATTACCCAAACAAGTTTCTCAAGGATGCTTGTCCAAAACGAGCATCTGCTTGAGTGTCAGAATCAAGGCAATAATGGCGTGCGAAAGTGTGAACCGAACGCCATGTGGCTGCTTTACATATTTCCTGAAAAGGTACATTACTAAGCATCGCTATCGCAGCGGTTTTGCCCCTAGTAGAATGAGCTCTCAGTTTGCCCGGGAGCTGCTTGTGTGCCAGCTGATAGGATAACATCATACATGACACTATCCATCTAGCAATGGACCTTTTAGAGGCAGGAAAACCAGTGTTTAAAGCCGGTCTGCCTTTTGTACACTCTTCGTTTTATCTAGATAAAATTTTAACACTCTTTTCAGATCTAGATAGTGCATAGCTCTCTCAGCAGGAGTGACAGGGTTTGCAAAGAAAGTAGGAAGAGTGATTGACTGGTTGATGTGAAACTCCGAGACCACCTTAGGAAGGAACCTCGGGTGAGTTCTTAGCACCACTCTGTTCGCATGGAAAACGAGATAAGGTTTTGACGAGCACAAGGCTTGTATCTCACTCACCCTGCGAGCAGATGTGATTGACACGAGAAATGCAGTCTTCCACGAAAGATGTTGAAGGGAGGCTTTGTGGATAGGTTCGAATGGGGGACCCATTAAATTGGAGAGGACCACATTAAGCTCCCAGGAAGGAGATGGAGACCTGACGGGTGGGTAGACCTTTTTTAGACCCTCCAGGAAGCCCTTAACAACTGGCATCTGAAAGAAAGAGACTGAGTGGGGGACTTTCTATATGCTGTAATCGCTGCCAGGTGAACCTTTATGGAGGAATATTGCAAACCTGCTTTGGCCAAATACAGTAAGTAGGGTAACAGTGCCTGTTCCTGACCTCGAATAGGGTCATGACCCTCAGCAGTACACCACATGTAAAAGCGCTTCCACTTAAAAGCTTAAGACTTTCTCGTAGAAGGTCTCCTTGCCTCCTTCAAGATCTGCATGCAGTCTTGAGAGAGACCTAAATGTCCATATTGGATGAACTCAGGAGCCATGCTGCTAACCTTAGGGATGGCAGGTTGGGATGGAACACCTTGGTCAGCAGATCCGGATGACATGGTAACCTCCTGTGTGGTACTTTGGACAGATGAAGAAGGTCCGGGTACCACCACTGGCGAGGCCACTCTGGAGCAACCAGGATCATCTTCGTCTTGGATTCGTACAGTTTCCTGATCACCAGGGGAATGAGGGGAACTGGTGGAAAGGCGTAGAGTAATGTCTCTGACCAGTCTATCAACAGAGCATTCCCCTTGGAGCCTGGTTGCGGGTATCTGGAGGCGAAGACGCGGCATTTTGCGTTTTCTGCATCCGCGAAGATATCTATGTCTAGTGTTCCCCAGTTGTGAAAAATGTCTTGCACAACTTCTTGTTTCAGCACCCAGTTGTGCGCTTCTGCGAAATGCCTGCTTAGGCCGCCCGCTTGGACCTTGAGGATGCCTGGTAAGTGAATTGCGGAGATCTTCATGTCCCGTGCTAGAAGCCACTTCCAAATCTCTTGCGCTTCCAGAGACAGGGGTCTGGACCTGGTGCCCCCCTGCTTGTTCTGGTAATACATTGTTGTTGTATTGTCCGTCTGAACAAGCAAAGCAGTCGACTTGATGGAAGGAAAGAACGCCTTGAAAGCCAGATGCACCGTTCTGAGCTCCAGCATGTTTATGTGGAATAGCTGATCTCTTTCTGACCACATTCCTTGTATCTGCAGGGACCCCATGTGAGCGCACTATCCCTGAAGGGACGCGTCCGTCACCAGAGTCTGCTTGGGAAGCTCCTCGTGAAAGGGGACTCCTATCAGGAGATGAGGCCGCCGCATCCACCATCTGATGGAGAGCCAGACAGATAGAGGCAGGGTTATAGTGTCCTCCCAGCAATTGGAGATTTGAGATCATTGATCCTCCAGAGTTTGCTGCAGAGGTCTCTTGTGAAGTCTGGCGTGTGGGACCAGAAAAATGCACGAGGCCATCGAACCCAGTAGAGATGAAACCTGTCTGGCCATGGGATGAGGTATCTTCAGGAGGGTCTGACACTTGTGGAGAATGGATGATAGTCTCTCCTCCGAAGGATATGCTATTGCGTTTACTGTATACAGAGTTGCACCCAGGTAATGTATCCTCTGAGTTGGATTGAGGATGGATTTTTTTTAATTGACGTGCAGACCTAAATGATGCAGTAGCTGAATGCAGCAAGCTAGGCGTTTCTGCAAAAGAGTTGGAGACGCCCTCTTGAGTAGCCAATCGTCTAGGTAAGGGTAGACGAAGATTTGTTTCCTCCTCAAGAACGCAGCTACTACTGCCATGCATTTTGAGAATGTGCGAGGGGCCGACTTCAGTCCGAAAGGCAGGACCGTAAACTGGAAGTGGTCTAACTGAATCTGAAATCTTAGAAACGTCCGATGCTTTCGAGAGATTGGGATGTGGAAATAGGCATCTTGAAGATCTATAGAACACATCCAGTCCCCTTCATGTAAGTGAGGGATTATTTGATGTAAGGCCAGCATTCTGAACCTCTCTCTCAGAATGAACTTGTTGAGAAGCCTGAGATCTAGTATAGGCCTGAACTCCTTGTTTGGACCTTTCTTTGGGACCAATAAGTATCAGGAATAGACCCCCTGTCGACGTTGGTGCCAATGGCCTCCTTTAGGAGTAGACCGGATACCTCTTCTCTCAGAAGATTTATGCGATGGATGACAGTTTTTCAAGGAGGAATAGAAGGTGGAGGGGACTTGAACCTGATGGAATACCCATTCCTCACAATACTGAGCACCCACTTGTCCAGTGTAATTTTGGTCCACTCTTCCAAAACAAAAAGGATACTTCCCCCCACTGGAGTTGGTAACAGAGCTAGGGGAAGAAAGCACTCACTGCTTCTGTTGTTGCTTGGCAGCAGGTGTGGACTATCTAGAGATTCCTCCTCGTCCTCTACCGGGACGACGCTGGTTTGAATGGGATCTTCCCTGATGTTTTTGGGAATACCACTGTGGGGTTTGAACCGTCTGGTGGTATTGTCGTCGGTCATAGGGACGATAACGTCGTTTGAAGTCTTTCCTCTTTTCCAGACCAACCGCCTTCATTGGTGTCTAGTTCAGTCTTCATTCTAGACATTTCACCATCAGCATGAGCACCGAAGAGCGATGTCCCATTGAAGAGGAGATTGAGGATTCGATGTTGGTCCTCTGGCTTCAAACCCGTCAGTCTCAGCCAGGAAGAGCAGCGGGCACAGATCCCATGTGAATATCCATGGGCAGCGAAATCAGTGGCATCCGCTGCCGCACTGATGACTTGGTTGGACACTAGACCCCCATCCTGGAGGATCTCCTGGAAGTCCTGCCTGTCTTCCTTCGGTAGCTTCTCTGTGAAGCGTTAGAGAGAGTCCCACAGAGAACGGTCATATCGACCCAGTAATGCTGAGGCGCTGGCCACTTTCATATAGGATGCCGATGTATTACACATCCTCTTGCCGAAGGAGTCCATGGCCTTACTGTCTTTATCTGGAGGTACCGCAGATGATGCTGCAACCGTCTGGTTCTTCCGTGCTGCTGACACGATGACCGAGTCAGGAGGAGGGTCAGCTCTCAGAAACAGTGGGTCCTGCTCAGGAGCCTTGTACTTCTTGGTGATCCGCAACGGAGCTGCTCCCACCGACGCTGGAGTCAGGAATTTCTGAAGAGCAAGCTCTAGCAGACCCAGGACCAGGGGAAGCAGACGCCTAGATGGAGACCTGTGGGGAAGGGCTTCGAAGATGACCGATGTGGAAGGGACAGAGACAGGCATCTCGATATTAGGTTTTGCAGCCCCCCTACACAAGACCTCGTTGAAGGTCACAATGTCATCAATGGGCGATACCCTACTCGGTGACGAAGAAGAGAGGGTTGGAGAGTAGTCTGCTTTTGAAGGTCTGGAGTCTGATGACCACGAAGAAAATCTGTGGCTGCGGCTTCTAGGAGAGCGGTGGTGAGGTCTTGATGACCGACTCCTAGGAGATCTTGATCTACGCCTTCTCAAAGTTGGCGACCTTGGAGGCGTGGCACGCCACTCGCGTCCCTCAGACAAGTGAACGGATTGTATGATCGGAGACCTGGACCTGCTAGGAGTATGATCCGGCCTTGAAATTCTCAGAATCTTCCACTCTCTTATGCTCCCCAGCCATCTCAGAGGGATGTTAGTTGGAGGGGCTGCAGCCGTTGGCGAAGTTTCAGGAGTGACTTGCACTATCCGGAGATCCGGGGAAGAAGAAACGCTCCTGGAGGTTACCACCTGGACATCCTTCTGCGTTAATTTGTCCCTCGACGTCACCCTAGGTCTCTTGGCAGGAGGGGACCTGTGACTGGACTGTGACTTTCTCGACGTCGATCTGGACCGCGATGTTCTCCGCGGTGACTGTGTAGGCCCCGATGGCGATCCGCGTGATCTCGACGTCGACCTTCTCGGTTATGGATGCTTCGCGGTTGACCTCCTCGGTGATGGATGCTTTGCCGCCGACCTCCTCGGTGACAGATGCTTCGATGTCGGCCTCCTCGGTGACGGATGCTTTAACGCCAGGTGCCACAGCGGCGACTTCCTCGTAGGCGATGTCAACCTACTCGACGGCGATCGCCTGCTTTGATGGTCAGTTGAAGAATGACTGCGTCTTACCGGCATCGAGTTCCTCGGAGTCCGGCTCAACGTCGATGCTTGTACCACTCTTAATGTCAGTGGTGCCTTTGACGTCATCACAGGTCCACTTGGAGGTGGGCTGTACTGTCGACGTTGATATGTCGACATCGAGCGACTGCCTCCCACCGTCGTAGGCGAGCCAGAACTGGACCGCCTACGAGATGGTGTCAACGTCGGCCTGTGATGGGACTTCGTACCTGAAGTCGTTCGCTTCTCCAGCGAATGGGGCCTCGATGTCGACTTTGACGCTGAAGGGGAGCACAAGGGTACCCTCGATGCCGATCTGTCCCCCTAAGGTGTATGAGACCGGTGTTTTCTCTTCTCACCCTTTTCTTTGCGCTCCAACCTTTTTTGAGAGGAGGGCGTCTTCGAGAGATGTTCTTCTCGGCCACTTGCTGATTCCTTTCCTCTCTCCTGCATAGCATGCAGTTTGATTTTCTCCCTTTCTCTAAGGGTTCTTCTAGAAAACTTTTTGCAGTGGTAGCACTCATCTGGTCTTTGAAATGAAGGTAGACAAACAATACAGACCGATTTAGCCATCTTTTTTCCACAGGCCGGGCACTTATTAAATAAGGCCGGCATTTTGACAGGAAAAAATTGACCAAATTCAGAAAAACAGAAGATTTAGTACCCCAAGTACTAAAGACGTCGAGTGAAATCCAAAAAAATCACTTTAGACCAACAATTAGTGTGAAAACCCCACTAACTGACGAGCTCAATGCTCCAGGATCCTCACAGAAGGAGCCGGAAAAAAGAACTGACCTAACTGTCACCTGTGGGGCATAATGGGAGCCTGGAGGTTCCTGGAGGTCTTAAAGGCACGACACCAGTTTTTTCCAACTGTTCTATATGCAGCTTCTCTAGGCTAATCTGCCTCTATGCTCTTGCCTTTTACCTTTGAAAATAAAGGCTATGATTTCAAAGCAAACTAAAAGCAGTTTTCTTCTATGTATTATGAAAATATCATGGTGTATGTTTTCTTTGTTATTTCAAATGTAAACAAATTTACAATGCAATTTTGGGCATATTTGAGCCTAGTAATATGTTTTTTAGACTGCATATGTATATATATGCATATTACCTTTATATAAGTATATATATATATATATACACATGTGATCAAGCTCCCAGGAGGAGCGAAACACATCATGGAGGGCACTTTTCCAATATTATCTTTTGCTGAATAAATTTCACTGCTTTACCCACTAATGCTGTGTGGGAGTCCGTGATTTCTTCCTCGGAGTTGGGAGGTCCGTGCCTGTGTTTTCCGCCGCCAAGAATTGGGCGGACAGGAAGATAGATAGATAGATAGATAGATAGATAGATAGATAGATAGATAGATAGATAGATAGATAGATAGATAGATAGATAGATAGATAGATAGATAGATAGATAGATAGATAGATAGATAGATAGATAGATAGATAGATAGATAGATAGATAGATAGATAGATAGATAGATGCATATAATTTGTTATTGCTCCGGGGTCTCCGCACGTTGGCGGGACTATTCAGTGCTTATGGCTTTGATGAGTATCCCCTGTAAGAGAAGGGTCACAAGGGGCAAGCCAGGGGTTGCATTTGTGACTCATAAATGAGGTGTGCAATGGCTGCTGCTGCCTCTTTGTACACATTAAAAGCAGGGGACAGCTTAGTCAGTGTGATTCCGATGAGGTGTGAATATCAAATCTCCCTACTAAAAAAGTAGTGGGCTGCAGATTTGAGGGATACCAAGGATCGGGATGGACTGTTTCCATGAGGAATAGGGTCAGCACTGGGGGTGGCACAGTGGGAGTAAAACCAATGGGCTTGAATGCCATCCCAAGCCATTGCCACTAGTTAGACTATTTTCAAGCATTCATCACATCACATTCTGGGTGTTTGATTACTACTGCCAATGTTTGTGATTTCCAAAAAGTATTAAATTTGCACCCATTGTAGGAGAACTTCTATGGGTGCAAATGTACTATTTTTTTGACAAACAAGTTACTATATGCATTTAAGTTTCCGCTCTAAAAAATGAGTACTTTAAATCTCTTAGCGAAACGAGAACCACAAGAAAAACCAACACAGATATAGTAGACCCGACTTAGGTCCCCCAGGCCCAACTACCAAGACAAGAATGCATTTATTTAGGAGGTTTCCCACCTGAGAAACTGCCCGAAGTACTTTTTACTGCAATAAACTTTAGAGCGCAAATGTTGATCGATGCTTTCATTTATACCGCTATGCGTAGCGCGAACAACAGGGGTAAAAGAATAGTTAATCTGGATTAAAGTATTTTTCCCAAGATCTTGATTACACACAAGCTGCTCCGGCCTATGTTGAAAACGTACGCTTAGGAAATTAGCTTCTCATGTGCAAGTCGAGCTCATGAAGACACTCCAAGAAACAAACTTAGAGATGCATGATCTTAAGGGCCTAAGTGGGGGAGGCCAAGAACCAAACAGCGACGGCTCCTCCACTATGGCAGAGGAGCATCGCCCCCCTGCCAGCAACCTTAAAAGTGAGAAAAATAAAACTATAATACAGCAGGTTTAAAACCCGTTTTAATATTGTTTTATTTTTCTTGTGACGAGTCTTGGGGTCAGGGTGATGACAGGCTTGAGGGGGAGTGTTGAGCACTGCCTTAACTGCGCATGTGGGTCTAGCCAACTGTCTCAGGCTTGCCAAACCCACATGCGCAGTGAAGCTCTCTCCAACTCAGCTGCATGCTGGGGATGGAGAGAGCAGGCACAGGCTCCCAGTCTGTCGTGGAGCGCAAATCGTCAGGCCAATCCTGTAACTGCTCATGGATGAGAACAGCTTCAGGATTGGCCGCAGGGCAGTCTGGGAGCCTGTGCCTGCCTGCAGTGAAGAGGAGTGGAGCAAAAGAGCGCTACGCGATGCTGGAGGTTGGCAGGTAAGTTATTTTTAATTTTTTGTGTTGGTCTCCCACGTCCCCCATCTGCCCCGCCTCTTTTCCCTGATACAAGCCGTTTCTGGAACCAAAGGTGGAGACTGAGAGAAGGTCATAAGCGATTGAGTCCTTTCTATTAGAAATAAACATACTTTTAGGTATTGTTGCCACCATGATTAGGAATGACTTTAGTACCCAGAGAATAAGCTGTCAATAGTGCTTGTGATATAAAATGTCACGAAAGGTCCCAGCCTCTCATACAGGCTGTGTGAAAGGTCCAGTGAAGCGGATTACTACGCATGCACTATAGACACCCATCTGCCTTTCCGTGAACAAACCCATGATTTGTCTGAGGCATGATGAAACACATGTTGCCAACGTACCTCTTGAAACACAGCAATTGATTCTGGGATGATTGCCTGTACTATAACGGTCAAAGAAAAAAATACAATTAAATAAACTTTATATATGAAAAAGTATCAAGGCTGTTATTACTTACGAAGGATAATTATTAAATGTAACAATTGAAATGGTATCTACCACCTTTTTTTGCGAGAACCCACCCTCCTCGCTGAACCATCACCCAAGAAAAAGGGGTAAATATAAATCACTTTCATATTATTCGTGGCAGATCACAGATACTGCATTACAGGACTGGTCATATGACAGGTACTCAAAACATACATACCTTCAAAAAACAAAAGTGAAGTTTCCTGAAATGTAACATGGCTTTCAATTTGTTCAAGAAGCTGGCAATGGCCGTAAGCAATGGGATGAAATGCCCTTCTGGGATTACGCATTCTCTGAAACACTCCCTCCACCTAGCACTGAAAATTGACCGACTTGAGGCATAGGGGATCACTGTTGTCACAAATATTAGCATTCCCACCATATGGGTTGGTCGTCCATAAAATAACGCGATTTATACTAAACATAGAGACTACATGCAATGAGTGGCACTGATCTAGAGAGTGCCCTAGGCAAGAACGCGATTATAGTGAAATGTTGTTATATTGAATTATCCACCAATGCACGTTTAGCTGCATTTATGGAAAACCGTTCATGTCTAAATTACAGCATTACAAATGTGACACCTCCTGAAATGCATAGCACATTGACCCTTATGATGCTCTGAAAGGCAAAGAGAAACGTAAAGGCAAGAAAATATTTCTCATAATTAGAGGCGGACCATAGGCTACCCATGCACACAGCCTGAGCAAGGGTGTAAGGGTTCAGGCAAGGTTCCCGTACTGCCCACCTAAAGCATGAAGCACACCTGCGGCTGCCTTTCCATATTTTGACAATTAAAAAGGCACACCATCAGAGGAGTACCCCAAAAAATGTATACTCCCCACTTTGAACCACATACACCGAGTGAAATAATCATGTGATTATGACCCATACTTGGAAGGTCAGCTGGAATACTATCAGCAGCAGGTCTTCTTGGTATTCTTCTTTGTGCATTGGAACGGCATACTATCTCCAAAACCAACGGCAAACACCAGATTGTAACTGGGATTGTAATATTGCTCCAGAAATAATATGCAGCAGGAAGGAAAAAACAAAAGACCAGAAAAACCTTCCAGCTCACTCTGCCAGGCAGCAAGGCAAAGAGCAAGAATGACAAACAGAAACTGGAGAAGGCGAAAAATCCACAGAGTTCAATGTGCAAGCAATCTAGCAGGAACAATTGCGATGCAACTGGACCCAAATTGCATCCCCCACCCCTTATATGGTGGTAAAAGAAGATGTTTGGACTTTAGAATGATTCAGCCATTTAAGATTGGGAATCAAATACTGATTAAATAAAACAGTATGGATTAAATATATGATAAAAAGACTCAAGAATATTAAACATATGAAAAGCGTCAATGAATACTTAAGCAACAGGTAATATGGCTCCTCAGAATGCTGTAATAGCAGTGACATCCTCCTGCTCCTTGTCAGGCTTGCCGATCAGACGTGCTCAGATTCTATTACAGGACCGGAGGCTTCGTATTATGCTTCTCTTTCTCATTTATTGCTACTCACAGCAGCCAATGAAAACTTATATTATGTTAAACAAACTACATTTCCCATGATGCATGCACCACATCACTTCCTGCAGAGCCCCATAAGAGCCAGCAATACCGGAACCTGTCCTCTTTCTTTGCTGCTCACGCAGAAAGTTAAGTTGCTGACATCGTTCTTCCTTTTACATCGCTAATTGATATGTAATGTAATGGATATCTTTATTACAAGCTTCACGACGCATTGTTTATGCTTAATTTATGCCTAGAGCCGCTTTGCTGTGTAATGTTTATTTGGTGTTTGACTTCCGTACTTAGCCGTGTACGCGTGTTGGTTACGCGCCCTTGGCGCTGGGAGCGGCAACGTTTGGCGGCATTAGCGACCCTGAATTTTCAAGTTTGGCGGCATTAGCGACCCTGAATTTTCAAGATCGGCGCTCGATGCGAGTGCATCACGCTCCTTGCTCGGAAGACGCGTTCAGCGCTTCCTCTAACAGACACAAAGGTACCGCTTCGGCGGACTATAATTAAATGCAGAAATAAGCGCAGAGGCTCCCCTCATTAGCCGTGCGCTGGGAGCCTGTCACTTTTGCTTTCTGTTATGTTCCCACGTGCGTAGGACAAGGAGGTGCGCAACAGACTGCGGTCTGAATGTCCCTGGCCGGATCTCTCGGACAAGGTGGCCGAAACGCCTGAAATTGATTCCAGCCTATTAACTTTCCTTAAAAAGTTTGCTAAGGACCCTAAGAAGGGTATAGATCGCGCCTGGCGAGGGTGTCAAGACAAGCTTCTTGATGTGGTCGGTCCTTTGGCCAAGATCTTGGAGATGGCTCTGGTGGCGTAGGAATCGGGAACCACCATTGACTCCCATGTGTTGGCGGACTGGACCCAGCGGGCCATCTGCCTCTTAGGTAATGCCAACTGCGCAATTTCCACGGAGCGCCGAAAGTCCATTCTTATGCGCATGGACTCGAATCTAACGGAGTTGACGGCGGCAGAGCCTGGGCCATTGGCGGACGGAAACCTTTTTGGAGACCGTTTCGTCAAAGATGTGGCGAAATACGTGGGCACTTTCCCAACCCTGGATAAAACACAGGCAGGAATCAAACGTGTGTTTCAAGCTGGGGTTTTCAACAGGGCCGGACGAGGTCGGAGACGCTCGTTTGGCCGCCAGTTCTCCCAAGGTCCTCAGCGAGGAGACTTCGGTCGTGGCAGTGGAGAGTGGGACTCTACCCACGGCGGCACCTTCTACCCCACCAGGCAGCGCTTCAACAAGCGACGCTTTAACAAAGGCTCCTATCGGGGAGGATTCCAGAACACCGAGTCTTCAGGTGAGAGCTCCAGACTTATTCCTTCTTACATTGGGGGGACGTATTCAGCAGTTTTATCACAATTGGGTTCAAATATCGCAGGATGCCTGGGTTTTGCAGACAGTTCAGGGGTTTCATCTAGATTTCTTCCAGACTCCTTATCAGGGTCATCGGCCCAGACAGCTTTCTTTTTCCCGATTAGAGGGCGATTTCATAGATTCAGAAATAGAAGGATTGCTGCAGAAACACGCGATAGCACCTTGCGACGAGGGCCCTCGCGGTTTCGGCAGCAATATTTTTCTGGTACAGAAGAAAGGCGGTGGTTACAGGTTGGTACTCAATTTGAAGGATTTCAACCAGTACATGACTTACAAGCACTTCCAGATGGAGGGCATCCATCTGTTGGCAGACCTCCTGAAGCAGGGGGACTGGTTGGTCCGTCTGAACCTGAAGGACGCCTATCTGTCCATCCCCATATTTCGCCCACATCGCCGATTCCTTCAATTTCAATGGCGGAACCGGTGGTACGAATATTTGGTCCTTCCTTTCGGACTTTCTTCAGCACCGTGGTGCTTCGCCAAGGTTCTGAAACCTGTAGTAGCTTACCTCAGGGAACAAGGGGTTCGCATGATTGTCTATCTAGACGACATGCTCATCATGGCGCAGTGCCCGACGTTAGCGGTTCAGCATTTGCGCATGACCATTCGTATCTTGCAGAACCTGGGGTTTGTGATCAATGAACCGAAGTTGATTCTGTGCCCCACGCAGACGATAGATTTTCTGGGGTTCGTCATAAACTCTCAGATGGCCCAGCTCAGTCTTCCACGTTCCAAACTTCGGGATATCAAAAAGGAGCTTCGCTCCCTCCTAACCAAACAAATGGTTTCTCTCAGGGTGATTGCCCGGATAGTGGGACTTCTTGCGTCATCCATTCAAGCAATATTTCCAGGACCCCTACACTACAGGGCCCTTCAACAACTCAAAATTCAACACTTGCAGAAGGGTCTTTCCTACACGGACTTAGACCCTCTTTCCCCGGAAGTGCGGGAGGAGATTCAGTGGTGGCTTGCCCACGTGGAAGCGTAGGGAGCAATTTTCGGCTCCCTACCGGAAGTGGTCATAGAATCCGACGCCATTCGTTGGGGCTGGGGAGCGCGCTGCGCAAATATTTCCACAGGGGGACGTTGGTCCCTGGAAGAGTTAAATCTACACATAAATTGTCTAGAACTCCTTGCAGGGTCATTTGCGATCAGGACCCTATCTCCCAGACAGGTCTCATGTTGCATCCTTCTTCGGATGGACAACATATCGGCGGTACGGTACATCGACAAACTGGGGGGCACGAGGTCCTCAATGCTGGTAGAGATAGCGAAGGACTTTTGGCATTATTGCCTGAGTCATCAGATTTCGGTCATAGCCGAATACATTCCGGGTCAGTCGAATGTAGTAGTGGATTGGAACTCACGCCATCTCAAGGACTACAGCGACTGGCAACTTCTCCCACGGGTGGTTCAGTGGTTGCAGGAGATATGGGGTCTTTGCGAGATCGACCTGTTTGCCTCCAGACTGAATCGTCAAATGACTAAGTTTTTCAGCTGGAGGCCGGACCCATTGGCTCTAGTGACGGATGCCTTTGCACAGGATTGGACCTCGACTTTGAATTATGCGTTTCCACCCTTCATTCTCATTCCTCGCGTATTCACACATGTGATGCGCCAGAAAGCGGAGGTGATATTGGTGACTCCCTTGTGGAAGTCGCAGCCTTGGTTCCCGTTACTGCTGGAGGCGAGTTGCGACTTCCCCAGGAGGATCCCATGGTCCTCGACAATGCTCCAGGACCCTCATGGAGAGATGCACCCGATGGTACTATCGGGGCAGCTGTCTCTGATGGCCTGGAGACTTTCCCGCAGCGTTGGCAAATGCCAGGTTTTTTGGAGCAAGCTTCAGGCTTCTTCAATAAAGCGTGGGCCCCCTCTACCAGGAAGCGATATTCTTCAGCCTGGGGGTGCCGAGTTCGTTGGTGCATGGGACAACATGTGGATCCCGTGGGGGCAGTATTACCCTTTATTGTAAACTTCCTGTCCAAAAAAGCGTCTGAAGGTTTAGCGTATCGCTCTGTTAATAATTTCCGTTCAGCCATCTCGGCGGGCCACTCTCAGATTGAGGGCAAACCTGTCGGGATGCATCCCTTAATATGCAAACTCTTAAAGGGTCTCAGAGTAGCTAATCCACCCAAACCAAAATATTCTTCCTTGTGGGATGTCTCGCTAGTTCTTTCCCTGTTTACCAGATAGCCCAACAACAATATGTTGTCCAGGAAACAATTATCGGCCAAACTGGCCATGTTGCTATGTCTGGCGGCTTGTAGACGTTCTTCGGATGTTAAGGCTCTAGATATTACAGGTAGAGTATTTACTCCGGAGGGAGTTTCGTTTAATATTACGTCTAGAACTAAAACCATGTCACGCAGCGGAAACTATCATGCTTTTCCTGACAATGCTAAACTCTATGTGGTTCAATGTCTTAAGGCTTAAGAAGAATGTACCAGGCCTACCAGGCCTGATGGTGTGGTACAATTATTGATTGCTTTGCAGAAACCGTACAAACCTGTTACTGCGGCTATTATAGCCAGATGGTTAAAAAATGTTATGCCGGAAGCAGGTATTGATACTCAGGTCTTTGGTGCACATTCTGTTCGAGGCGCTATGGCCTCTAAGACCTTCATGTTGGGTTCTACTGTTCAAGATATCATGCATTCTGCGGATTGGTCTTCTGAGTCAACATTTAAACAGTTTTATTATAAACGGGTGGATGACATATCCTCTGTAGTTTTTAATCAGCGTTAAACTAGCATAATACGAAGCCTGTAATAGAATAAAATAAAAAATTATCTAGCATTCGCGCCAAGAATTTTCAATACTATTAAGGACACGGAGGCGAGGATTATCCCACCCGGTTAAATTACAGTATTGTAATTATTGCCCACCCGTTTGCATATATATTCTGGTTATACAGAAGTTACGGGTTGTTCTATCTCTGCTTTTTTCAGGATCCGAAAAGAAGATGGATTAGTCGTAATCCTGCTTGAAGTTGACGTTCCTCCCAGCTAGTCTGGTTCTTCCAAGTTGGAAGATGTTGTTGGACTTTTTGTTTATATTAATGGACTTTAATGTTCGGAGCAAAGAAAGAGGACAGGTTCCGGTATTGCTGGCTCTTATGGGGCTCTGCAGGAAGTGATGTGGTGCATGCATCATGGGAAATGTAGTTTGTTTTACATAATATAAGTTTTCATTGGCTGCTGTGAGTAGCAATAAATGAGAAAGAGAAGCATAATCCTCGCCTCCGTGTCCTTAATAGAATTGAAAATTCTTGGCGCGAATGCTAGCTAATTTTTTATTCCCATCAAACTACCAAAATGGCCGGCCCGCTAGCATGCATGCGCGCGAGCTGGCGGGGGCAGTTAAAGGCTCTCTGATCCCGAGCGGTAATGCTCCGCGTCCTGCTATGGAAAACAAGCACTCTTCTTCCGGGCAAATTCTGTCACTTCCGGTTCGTCTGTTGGCGTACCCTTACTGAGTCGGGTCTTCGTTTCTGCATTGGGTGGCCACTTCTCCTGCAGTCTCGCTTTCTGCTACTTCCAGTCCCCCAGGTAGATTCTTCCTACCGCCAAGTATACAAAAAGAGAAAAGAAAGCCTGTTTTACTCACTCACGGGAACAGCGTAGCTGTGCTGATATAATTACGTATAATTTGAATAGTTTAATTTACTTATTTGACATGGGCTTCGAGTCTATGGAAGTCTGCTGCTGAGAATATTTTGATTTCCCTTTAGATTCCTTAAATGCAAGGAAATAGCTAGATCTGCCTAAATGTAAGGTGGATTATACCTTGCACAAAAAATAGTGTCTCAGAATACCTTATAGTACAACTTCCTCCACTATTTATACATCTTTAGGTGGGTTTCTGTACAGTTTTATTTTACAAGTTTTCCTAGTCATTGTTCTACTATTCAGAACACCTTATTTTTGTACTTTTCTTCATTGTAGGTTAACCACCCCTTTGCTTACACCTGTCTTCCAGAAAGTAAGGAAGAAGGGAATTATCCAGGTAGTTACATACGCACATAGAACAGACTAGATTATAGGATTAGAATCATATTACATACCTACCCCGTTTTTCTGTCTTATCTTTTAACAGAGAGTTCTCTTGGCTGACGGGTTTTTATTCCAGAGTGTGGTGCAACGTGGGACCTTTTGTTTTCCTCCTTGTTTTTCTCCCTTCTTTCCCTGGTTACTGTTGGTACTTTGACTTGGTTGGGTGCAATAGGTGACCAGGTGAGGTTGAGGACCTTTCATCATTTGCATGACGCTCCTGCGGAAACATGAGTAGAACCTGACACTCCTTGTGTTTTTGTTCTTTGCAGGGTTTAGCATTTGGCAGTCTATTAACATGTTTGGCTCCTTTGCCTGCATGTTGGCTATCCAATCCAAAGCAGTCTAATGGTATCTTCATTCATGCTGTGTTATTTATTAGTTTATGTTCGATCTTGTGGCCTGCGAGTCACAGATCAAAGTTAAGAAGGGCCATTATGAACTATTCAATTGGTCCAGTTGTACCCCCACTGAAGTTGGTATAGCCGGTGCTTTCCTTCGCCTTTGAGCTTCGTCTGTCACGGCAATGACAATTAAATGTTTGAATATTGTCAGCAAGTTTGGCCCCCTGAAGCCCCCACATAAAGAGCAGTCTTGCAGCAACTCCGTCACTGCAGGATTAAACCCCCCCTCTCCCTTATAATATCCTACATTTGCCCTCGAAGACGAATTTTCAATGTTTTGTGATCTGATTTTAAATTATTTGAAAGTCTGGCTGCAGCATGGATGTTGCCATGAGAGTGAGTCAACCAGAGCTCCCCAGTGCCTAATTTGAGCCGGTGGTTTCCGGTGCTCGGCACCAGTGCTTAATTGTCAACACCTATGATGGTCTGCAACATGGTGGCACTGTTTATCTTATTTAGAGATGAGTACAACCATAGCTGTTTATAAATTCAATATACATTGGAAATTACAAATACCGTCTGCCTAAGCCATACTTTTAACTTAGGGGGCTGGAATAGGGTCAATTGTCGCACTTGTAGAAGTGAGATAGCTAGTAGTTGTGTTTGTACTGTCATTGTCAGTGCTGGAAGGAGCAATGGGTGGTGCGAGTTGAAGTGGCCTCCTGACGAGGGACCCTGGCACTTATGTTTTTTTTTTTTTACAAATTAAGCACTGGGGCTCCCCTGGGGAAGCAGCGGGGGTGGTACATGCTTTGAGCTTATTCTGTCTCTTATGGTTGCTGCTCATATTTCTGAGATCGAAATAGAAACAATTAGGTTTGACTCAAATAACACAATAGTCCTGTAGTCCTTAATGCTTACAATGAGCATAAAACAGCCCATTAATCTGCACAGCAGAATAGCTGATGCTTAGATGCATAATGTTAAGTCCTCTTTAACAGCATACGTTTTACAAACTAAGGGCACTATTTGCTAATTGTGGGTCGCATCCTAGATCTTTGACCAGTATATGCAATGTGAACTGAGATTATTCTTGTGCTGCGACAGCGGTACTAATCTGTGACAGCACAAAAATGGCATTCAGTACTTTTTACAGAGTCCCTGAAATATTAATACTAACACGTGGATAGAGTCCTGCGAGAGACTGCAGACCCCCATTCTTGCAGTCGCATTTACAATGTTTTGCAGCTCACTACAGAAAGCATTGTAATTAATAGTGCAATGCATACTTGGAACGAGCAGGTTACTCACCAGTGATCTTCATTACTCTGTGTATATATCTTCCTGTCACAGTCCTTACACAGTGAGCAGTTCCCCTGCTTCACGGAACACCATTTCCAAGCCTAATAAAAGAAAAGTTCCTCCAATATGGCTCTCATACAAATAATGCAGGAATGGAGAAACTGGATATGACCACTGCCTGATGTTAGGAAGCTGAAAAGAAATCAAGATTAATCGCCACTCCCACAGGGGGGGGGGCTCAGGACTGTGACAGGAAGACCTGGACTCTGAGTAACGAAGGTTAACATAACTAACCAGGTCATTAGCTCCACTTCCGTCTTTCTGTACCAGTACTTACAGAATGACCCACTACCCATGCTGGCGACGTTTGATCAAGACATATAAAATAAAAAAAGCACACAAAACATAACATTGATGCTGCACCCGTGAGTTTGAAAAAGATGTACAAGAAATGAATGGTCATGACAATACATGAACACCAAATTCTGACAATGCTCTGCTCCCGAACTGACATCTATAATGCACCATGAAAGTTTAAGGAGAGGCCCATGTAGCTGTGTTGCAAATGTTGCCCATTATGAATTTGTACCTTGAGTAAAGTTAGGTTGCACAGGATAAGGTAATACTACTTTAGGTGCCTAACAGGGGTTAATTATTGCCAGCTTTGTGGGCACTAGAAAGCCCAGCAGCAAGATGGCGGCCACATAGTGAGGCTCCGCAGGTCGGAATACCTAATCCGGCTTTTATCCTACTTTGGGCAGAGCATCTGGGTGCAAGTCTTTTGGGATAAGTCTCTGACACCTCGCTGCATAACTGGACAGGCTTTGGTCCCATCCTGATGCCAAGAATGCCGCTGCCCGCGTCCCAAGCAGTGGGACATCAGCAGGGCAGCATTCTAGTGGCCGCCCGTCGGAGCCTTCCCCCTTGCTGCCTCGCGCGCGAGGCTACGCCCGCTAGGGTTATGACCTCCAATAGTGTGGAGCTGGAGGCAGGCCGTTGGGGGCGGGGGGGCGCGGCTTGCCCCCCCTACTTAGGAGGCCCCCTCGCCCAGTTCCTCCTCTGTTCCCTGCGCGCCGCTCCAGCCTGGACACGCGTGATGGCTCCGTTTAATCTTTCGGTGCAGTTTTCAGTGCAGGCCGTCGAGTTACGCGTTGTTAGAGGATCGGCGCGTGGTCTTTGATGGACGGTAGCTGAGGGATAGCAGGACTGCGGGTTAAGGAAGTGGAGAGCGGCGGCGTTCCCGTAGAGCCGGAAGTGCGGCGCAGCCTAGAAGGAGGTGATTTGGTGGTGTACTTGTGAACGGAGGTAAACAGTGCGGGGTTTCTTCGGTTGAGGGCAGGGCGGTTGCGGAGGTAGCCTTAAATTGTTTCGTGGTAAACGGGGTGCCCCCCCTTTCACGCCGATTGTCCCAGCGGCTGCCCAGTGCGCGATTGATTAAGATAACGCGCGTGGAAAGGATTGTTTGCTTTGGTCACCCTGCACCCTAGTTACCGATCGTTTGCCGTAAATGCGGCGGGGTAGGGTGCAGGGGACGCCGAGTGTGGGTGCGAGGCAGGGGGGGGGGTCTTTGTGGTGCAGGGCTTTCATGCCGCTGGTTTCCTGTGCCGCGCGAGTTCCTGTGCCCCTGCCTCCTGGTCTGGCGTCGGTCACGCGGTTTGTGCCCTTGGTCTGGCGCTGTGTTCATTGGGGAGTGCAGGGCAGTGCCGTCTCCCGTCTTTCCCCATACTATGTGGCGCTAGGCCCCAATTTTGGCAGTGTGTGTGTTGTAGGGGTTGAAGGCCCGCGATCGGGCACTGCCTTTGTGGTGTCTTTGGGGATCTCACACTCATGGTCACCAATCAGAGACGAGATTTCACTCTCAAATTTAGCCTCCTTTAGACTTGCCTGTAGATCATATTTTTCATCAATGCTTTGGGCCAACTGTGTGCTTGAATTAACCGTTTGATAGATATGAGATGCTATGTTAGAAAATTCAGACGATATTCCCACCAATTGTCTCAAAACGTGTGACCGTGGGCACCCAGAAGTTTCTCACAAGCCCGAGCCAGCTGACAACATCCAAGTGTATGGCTTTACCATCCCCCAACAGAAAATAAACCCCTTTCGCAAGAGGCCAGCATCCCCTCGATGACAGAATATCTTGCACAGCACTATTTACTCACAGGCACGCTGCCCACACGGGGAGTTTAATATGGGGGCGGGAGGTATCCGTCCAGCTATGTTGCTTTAATGTTTGTGCAGTGGCCTGCTCCCTTCAGGGCCCTTTCTGCCTCGATCCAAGACCAGCAAAGGCACACGCGGCGGGTACACAGTGTCCCTTTCACTTTGCTGACGTTGAGCTGCGGTGACTCCGTCAGTCGGATGTAACTGAGCTCCCGAATGGCATCAGAGATCACCATTAACGAGCAGGCAGAGACGGGAGATTTTAATCTTGAACGACAGCAGCCACGGCGGTAAGGGGAACTTAAGAGGAATTTGTAGGTCTCATTGCTAACTTACAGCTAACTTTAGCTGTGTGGCGCGAGCTCAGGTCATCACACAAGGGCGGTACTTCTTGCCGTTGGAGGTTCCATGCACGGTTGGGAGTGGTGGGACGTGCTTTGTCCCCGGCCCAGCTTTGTGTATCGCTATGCTATTATAATTTTGTTGTGGTGTAATGAGCGTCGGGTTGCTGGGCCCTATTGCATTTTCGATGCTTGTTGCAAATGTTTTGGTCGAGACTTGCTGTGCTCTGTATTATTGAGGAAATTGTGGAGCATCAGTCATGACTTCAAGAGAGGCTTTTAAAATGGTAATCTGAGGTCACTGCGTCGTTCAGGCAGGAGTGTGCGTCGGTCACTGAAGGAGATGATGCGGGCGCAGGAGGTTATGCTTCGGGCGTTGGAACGCCGTAGTCACATGACCCCTCGGTACACCTCTCCTCAGGGCCGGCTTTAGGGCGGTGCGACCGGTGCCCCCGCACCGGGTGTTGGCTTCCTGGGGGCGCCGTGTTTGAACGTTTATTAAGCTTTTTAAGCACCTGCTGCAGCGCTTCTTTCCCCCGGCAATTGTCAGGCCTCACATAATGTCAAGATAACTCCTGCGGTGAATTATCTTTCTGGAGAGAGATCAGCATTTTGGATAGTTGAGGTTTTGACTTAGGTGAAGTTAGTGCAGAGGGTTAATATGCCTGCTGCAAAGAACGTGTGCTAAGTAGATTACAGAGTGCATATGATGTAAACAGATCAGCCGGTTACTGCTTTCAAAAGGGACATCTGGTTACTTGCAATTTATAACTTAAAGTCCTAATATAGGATAGTGAGCTATCAACTTTCATCCTAGAACTGCATACACAATGCAAAGTATACATTATTAGAACATTGATCAGTGTTGCAAAAAGGGTTAATTTGGCTAGGAATCGATTCTTATTATAAAACAGAACTCCCAACTGTGCTGTTTCTTTTTAGACTCTGAGTTTGTGCTTCTCCATACCAAGCAGCCTTAAACTATACTGCCTGCCAGTAGGGATGACATGAGTCTCCTACACTTTGAGTCCTTTGGCTCAGGTAACATTTCCTGTACACAGATTCACATGCATATGATTGATTGGCCCGGCGGTTTTTTTGTGTGAGATGCAAAGTTCTCAGACACCCTACACGTGTATTCCAATGTGGTTTGGTTTGTCCATAAGGGCGCGTCTGCGCAAACCATTAGTATATTTAGAGGATGATTTAACAGCAACGGTACAAGCACCACTTCCATCAGGGTGGTCAG
This sequence comes from Triturus cristatus, assembly GCF_964204655.1. Taxonomy (NCBI): domain Eukaryota; kingdom Metazoa; phylum Chordata; class Amphibia; order Caudata; family Salamandridae; genus Triturus; species Triturus cristatus. The sequence goes on along the minus strand of NC_140588.1, from coordinate 334,566,413 downwards.
CCCATTCTACGGTACAAGCTTCTTTTACGCATATGCGTGTATGCGAGCTCTCTCTCTCTCAAGCAGCAGTGCAACCGTGAGGAGGGGCGGCAGTAGTGCAAGCAATATCAGATAATATTCCACTAAAACATCCTATGACACACCTACTATATCACTTTGTTGCATTATTTTCTAGGATGATTTACATGCCTGTAGTTGCTCTAATGCTTTTAAAATGGAGAAGATACGGCCTATCGGCTTGAGCTACGCTGCGCAGAAGGGGACACTATTTGCATAGGAAGGAGTCTCAATAGCATAGCTTGGAGCAGGAAGGAGTCTCAGTAACATACCTTGGTATAAACTACGCTTATCCTCGCCAGGCGAAGACTTCGTATCGGAATGTTGTCAGTTTTTGGCCCCAGGGCAAGATTGCTAGGCATGGTAATAAAGACACTTGTCTCTCTGCTCCGGACGTATCCTTGTTGAATTGCAATCGGTTTTCTCATTGGGGAATGGCATTCCATAATTAGATCCAATTTCGTTACAGTATCACATGTCCGTTTGATAGTTGATTGGCTCATTGAGATTCACATTTACATTCCATGTTCCGATACACCCTGCTAAAAAAATCCTTTATACAGAGTAGTGTTTAATCTTCAGCTAGTGACTGCAAGTGGGGCATACCGGAATACCCTTCTGGAGACATGACTATAAAGAAAGCAGGAACAATGTAGGTGCCGCTGGCAAAACAGTCGGATGTGCGGCGTTCCGGCCAGGCTGCTTTCACCTTAGGCTAGTCCAGAGCTTTGCAATTCAGTCCGTCCTGCAGCCATAACGTTCTCAGCTCATATGCCTTCCGGCAAGCTGTGAGGTGCCGACTGGGAGCGGTATGCCAGGTTCGAGTGCGCCGCCCGTTTGCGACATTGTTCAGGTCCAGCTTTCGAGGTTTTGGAGCGCGGTGGGTGCTCTGGGCGAACCGGTTGATATGCCTGGCGAGCATTCAGTTTGTATCCTAACTACAAAACGTAATAGGCAGAGGAAATAAAGCAATAACGATTGGTCACTCTAGTTTATGCTTTTATGGGGAAAAAAAGAGTGTGAGGATATATTGTACTTTGGAGCGTTTAAGTAGTCCCTGATACTTTCAATAAAAGCATTAACTTGGAGGTGGAATAATCCACCGAGCAGCCAGTAACATGATGTGAGTAACGCTGCTCTGGGGGAACCAACATTTTATCCCATTCCGAATTTTGAAGCATTTGTAGCTATAGGGTTATAAGAAAAATGCCCTGTCAAGCCAGATATCAAAAGGGCAAGAACCAGGGGCGGTCAATGAACATATTGGCCTTGAGCGTATAGTATAAGCAATCCACCCGTATTTATTCATAATTCCTTCCGTGTGAACCCCTCAACATATATTTTCTCGTGTTTGGAAATGGGGGACATATTTACTTTCTAAATCTCAGACTGCCACAACTCCTACAACAAATGCCGCTTCTCAAATAAGTTCACTCACTCTAGATGTGTTTTAAACACAAGTGGTGCTAGGAAAACCCATAATATCTAATCACATATAAGCGTGTTTTCATTATGTGGAAAGGCAATCGAACAACTCTGGTGTGATGCCTCTAGACAACTGTTGATTTGCATAAGAATAGAGAAGTCTCAGCGCCTTATCAATATGCAGTGATTCTGGAAAATCACTTAATCTCCCCGTGCCTAATAAGAAAAGTGTGTGTCCCTGGGGTGGCGTTAGTTGATGTGCAGGTAAAGCGCGCAAACACTCGATACCTTGCTGGTCGTGCAGCACTACCATACACTTTAAAAATTTACCTTGGAGGCTGTTTTCATTCCTGAAAGCCGTGAACCAGATGCCCCTTCACTATTCACACCATCGCCCCCAAGCTTTCCTCCGATTCCTGTCTGCATGTTGAACATACATGTCTTTGATATTGCGAACGTACCCCTTGCCAGCCACCCGCGATTTATTAAGGAAGTAGGCCTGGCTGATGGTGGATAAGATAGTCACATGAGATCGGGTAGTGGTTAAAATGTTTGGTCTCGGAATACGGATTTATTATTGTGAGTTCCACGCTTAGGTCAGGAGATGCTGCTGCCTTTCATCTTTAGCCTTGCTATTCGGAAACAGCTGGTGTAATGTTCAGCCTAGTCTATACAGGACAGTCAGCAGCCTGAGCTGTTTTAAGACAAGCGGAGGGTCTGGGTTGGAGTCATGCAAACCATCCGTAGTCATTCTCACGAAGTGACGAACCTTGTGTGTCCCGAGAGGGGCAACAGGACAAGGGAGGGGAGGTATATATAGGTGTGTATATATATATATATGTGTGTTATTATGGTAGCAGGAGTACAAAGGACAAAGGTATTTAGTAAGCACGAGGGGCGTTCCAAGCTCTAAAAGGATAGTTGAGACAGCCAAGTTAAGTTCATTTCGAGGCTTCATTTGGTGGGGCAATTCCAGGCGTAAGCATTAAGCCAGACAGCCCCAGGAATTAGGCAGGCGTACGATGAGCTCTGATTTGTTCAGACTGAGGGAGAGCATATCGACCACAAATAATTGTGAAGAAAAAAAAAAAAAAAAAAAATTTGCAATGCGGTAGAATGCTGGATGGATAAGCTTCAGGGATAAGGCCATGACCTTTCTGGAAGGGGCATTCTTCTTCGACCTGTGTCGAACTGGGAAAGGAAGGAAGGAGGGCTGGATAACTCTTTATTCTACCTGCGGTGGCACGTCTTGCCAGGAGTGATTGGCAAAGGTTTTGCCTTCAGCCAGCCTAGGTGAACACCCATCCCTACAAGCCAATTGTTCATGGTGGTATCGGGCCGCATTTACACAGCGCAGTATTTGGCCCCTGGGGCTGTCAGTGTCGCGAATTACTAAAATTCCCTGAACTGAAGGTGTGGCCGGGTTTTACACGAGCAGAAGTTTGGGAGTGCAAGCCTCCACCTAGGGGGTGGTTGGCTGAATCTGATGAACTACTTCAAACGGTTCACAGCACTGCACGTGGGAGAGTGGCAATGCCCTGTGCATACTTCACCCAGACACCACGGAATGTGTGTCAATTCCCTGTGCATACTTCAACCAGACACCGGGAATGGCATGCCCTCACCTACATGGGCGTATCACCTTCTGAAATAAGCAGGACCAGAGATGTGCTGCTCTCCACTGGCATTTGACAGGTTAATGGACAAGGCTAGCGGAAAAGCCAGATGTATTGTCATGAGTTAAGGTGGTCGTGACCGAGGCACTGGCAAGATAGAGACACTGCCAATTATGGGTTAGGAACGAAATTATAACTGGGGCTCACAACAAATTATTTGATAGCAATGAGAAGTTTCCTTTTCAAGCCATGATGTCGGTGCCACGACTTACCTACAGCACTGCAACACCGGTGTAACAAGGACTGTAGGCAAAGATATTAACTCCTTTCAGCAGCAATAGAGTCCAAAGCTAGCTGCTATTCAACAAGCAAGGAATTGGATACGCTGTCCCAGTGGAGAGTAAGGAAAGAGTGGGATAACAGCGGGACTAGTATAAGACTCTATCGTCCAATTTAAGGTAACTTAATTTGCAAGTAGAGAGGCCAAAACCGGGAGATGTTGCTAAGATATGGGCCGGTTTGTAGTAAACAATAGACTAATACGATGTGAAAGGGAGCAAATTTAGGTAACAGTGATGTCAGCTTGTGTTTATATACGTAGGTGAAGGGGTTAACTCACACGTTACCTTCACCCTGCTTATGGTGCTGTAGCTGTTGGGAACACAATTCCGTGCCAGGTGGCACCTAAGTTGGCCAATTGGAAAGTATTAAGGGGATGGCAGGTCCATAAGCGCCTATTTCACCAATGCCTTGTTACCTATGCCATATTTCCAGCCTGAAAATCAGATTTAGGTGTTACTCTTCTCGCCCAGCCTTTCCTTGGAGCCAGGGAGGGGGGGAAACGTTCACAAATTTGGGTCCTCGAGCTGAGCGATGTACCTTCGGCAGCTCAGTCAGCCATATCGGCTTTATCCGGAGTCATGAAAGAAGACGTCCATTTAGCAGTTACATAAAAATCATGCAATTCCCCGCAGCAGCAGCTGCTTTTTAGGTACCATGCCGCTATCTATACATCACCTTTGTAGACAAAGCGGAAATCAACACCTTAGTGCTAGGATATGAAGGGAAGCGATGGATTGACGAATTCAGCTATGGTTTAGTTCTGACTCCATTTGTAGGTGCTAGATCTTCCCATAATTACGATAGGATGATCTGCAGTGGCATCGCTTATAAGGCTAGTAACTCCAGTCACGCCTCAGCTGAGCGGCATTGGGGCCAAGAGTCATTCGTGGTTAGTCTGCCCTGGGCTTCTGAGTAATGTTGCAACTTAATGCCGTATATTTACGGTTACAGAACAGGACCCATTATTTAGCCCACTAAAAGCTGGCTCGCAGGGGCGGGCACCTATAAACAGCGAAAGGAGGAAGGGGGGCTCTGGCAGCGACGGTAGCCTCCCCAGAGCTGTGGCGGAGTTACAGGGCGATCTGGATGCAGACGGGTACAGTAAGGGTACCTCTGCGACAGGCGGTACAGTAAGGGTACCCCTGTCCGGCACAGTAAGGGTGCCCGAGCCAAGGTCCAGGAGCCGAAGGGGGTTCTGGGAAGACCGCGACGGCGCCCCGTTAGTCCTTCGGGCGGTTGGGGGGCCTGACCAACCGGGGGTGTGCCACAACACGCTCCGCCCCTGTCGGAAGGGGCGGGAGTAGGAGACAGATCACGTGACCCAGTGGATGATCTGTAAATAATTATGTGCCACACTGCCGGGCATCGACCCACCGTGTGTGCTGGCTCACCAGGCGGGCGGAGCAGCAAGGGGCTGCCTGCCCTGGATCGCCCGTAAGATAACCCAATTTTATTATCATACTGTGTTGTATGAAATAAACCTGCAGCAGTTCTTCACCCACAAATAAAGTGTCAGTGTAATCATTGGGTGACGTCTGTGTATGCGTGTTGACTGAAGCGGATGACGGTGTGGTCACTAAGTGACTCTCACAACATCGATTCCTGAGGCCTGAACACGTGGTTTAGCGGTCGGCCCTGGCCTGCTTGAGGTCCTGACGTCCCAGCACCGGGCTGTGGCGGATTCGAGAGAATTGCCGCTCCGGCCTGCACCTTTATTGTGGCTGAGCTGGAGGTACTCTTCCCCCACCCTCCAGTGCCCCACTGTGAGTTGGGGTGACAGCAGCGAGTCCTGCATGCCAGGTGGACTGCTGAGCTGCCAGACGAAGAGGGAGGCCTGCATCTCTGTTTTGCGTGTGGGTGAGCGCTGCCTCCGTTCGCGGCTACAAGTGGTGAGCCAGATGGGCTGGGCTCCCCTAGTTGAGGCCTGCGTCAACGTGCTGGGGGCCTACATCGGCAGGCCCAGCCCATCTCCTGCTTTGACGCCAGACCACCGGAAGCTGATTCCCACCGTTGGGCGTTTGGTGGAGTGACCGGCCCGGTGGCCCCTTGGAGACTGCGGCCATTCAGACTGCGGATAAAAGAATGCTGCGGTTGACCGCTGCGATAGGCGGGGTCTGTAGTGCGGCCCTTGGTTCAAGCAATTTATTGGTGACCTTGGAGACTGCTGTGGCACTGACAACTAAACAGAGATATTCATTCTAAAGGAACAGATCAGGTACCTATTGCGACTAGTGAGAGAAACAGAACTCAAATTAGAGATCTGGAGAAACAGATAGTTTGTTCATACATTGGTAAGGTAATAGAGTCCATCAGCCCATCCTGATTGGCGGAGCCTCGTCATCTGGACCTATAGGAGAACAGGAAACTGGCCACAATTTTTAGGCCAAAAGGCCCTACTGAAAGCCTGGCCCTGATACTCCAGTTGGAACACTTCACCAGATGTATATCCGAACTATGTGGACTCCGAAGTATTTAAATATAAATGTGTGCAGTGCTCTAGTGTATGTGCTAGTTAAAAATGACTACTGGGGCAAAAAACTAGGTTTATTATGAGTATGTCCAAGTGTCATGTTTAAAATCACCTAATAGTCTTGAACTATATAGACTAATTCCTAACTAGATGTTAATGTGGTCGACATGTTTCAGCCGGAAGGGTCTCTCGACCCGGCTTTCTTCAGGACCTAGACAAATGTGAGGAATAAACAAAAATTGGCTACTGCAAAATCAGCACAAACAGTGCGAGTGCATACACAAATCAAATCTACAAGAAAAAGTTTAATACATCTACTGGTCCAACAAAGATTGTGGCAATGGCCACCCTACCGGATGGCTGGAACCAGTAAGAGGAAGGTGAATGTCACCTGTTCTTTCCTAAAAGAAAAATTCAAACTATCACAAAACTGATAGTTAATCCAGCTTTTCGGCACCAATCACGGCGGGCTTAAATAGAGCTTCTCCCTCACCTACCGTCACCTCCCAGACTGTTCGCAGCCTGGCCTGAGGTACCGACGGATAGGTGAGTAAGCCCAGCACTTCAACTGTACAGCTATCAGCCGTATCTGCTGTGCCTGTTCGTGAGTCCCCCCCCCCTGCCCTCAGGCTTACTCTTAATTGGGATGGCGGGTCGAGGACAAGGTTAAAGTGGGTATAACTACCATGCCTTGCTGATACTCATTAATTTTAAACATTCCAATCTTGAGGGTGATATACCTTAGGTTTCCCAAGGGCGGGGGGTCCTCGAGGATTCAATACACTATGCTGGATCTGTCTTGAAGTACCCTTTCGTCTTCTGGGTCCTTTCTAAGTCTTTGCCCTGCCAAGCCATGCTATTATGGGGATTGTAGGTTTCAGGTGCTAGACCCTTTTGGGTTTTTAAAGTGTTTGATTTTTAGGTAGTGTTTGTAATCAAAAAGGTAGCTGTTGGCAACTTTTGTTTCTACTCTACCTACTTACAGAGCGGTGCCTCCTCCTCCGAGCAGTCAGCCGGGTGAGGTGAGGCGGTTCTCCCACATAAAGCTGGGTAAGTCCCTAATTTCGTAAATTTATTATATTCTTTTGGATAAACGCTGATCACTTTGGGGTCTTTCTTACAACATATTAGTGCACAAATCGGCATTAATGATCAGGTACTTCATGTGAAATGAGAGTTTTGTGATAGTTTGAATTTTTCTTTTAGGAAAGAACAGGTGACATTCACCTTCCTCTTACTGGTTCCAGCCATCCGGTAGGGTGGCCATTGCCACAATCTTTGTTGGACCAGTAGATGTATTAAACTTTTTCTTGTAGATTTGATTTGTGTATGCACTCGCACTGTTTGCGCTGATTTTGCAGTAGCCAATTTTTGTTTATTCCTCACATTTGTCTAGGTCCTGAAGAAAGCCGGGTCGAGAGACCCTTCCGGCTGAAACATGTCGACCACATTAACATCTAGTTAGGAATTAGTCTATATAGTTCAAGACTATTAGGTGATTTTAAACATGACACTTGGACATACTCATAATAAACCTAGTTTTTTGCCCCAGTAGTCATTTTTAACTAGCACATACACTAGAGCACTGCACACATTTATATTTAAATACTTCGGAGTCCACATAGTTCGGATATACATCTGGTGAAGTGTTCCAACTGGAGTATCAGGGCCAGGCTTTCAGTAGGGCCTTTTGGCCTAAAAATTGTGGCCAGTTTCCTGTTCTCCTATAGGTCCAGATGACGAGGCTCCGCCAATCAGGGTGGGCTGATGGACTCTATTACCTTACCAATGTATGAACAAACTATCTGTTTCTCCAGATCTCTAATTTGAGTTCTGTTTCTCTCACTAGTCGCAATAGGTACCTGATCTGTTCCTTTAGACTGAATATCTCTGTTTAGTTGTCAGGTTCTTGAGTGGGGATTTGAGATTTTTTCAGTCGTTAATTATTTTCCCTATGACCCTTCTGTATATTTTGTTGTTAGTGACTGCTGTGGCACAACATTGCTCTTTATGTCTGAAGGGATCCTTACCCAAATGTCCGATGCTAGATCCCGTGAAAGCTCAAATGGCCAGTCGCTGTAATAGCATATTAGCTGACCCCAACTGCTACTGTCATTGTGAATAGCCTGTTGTCCATACAGTGAATGCACGGAGGTGGAGGGAATCCCTACAACCCTGCAACTCATCATGATGATACTTGTTGGCCCTGCCGGAATTTTGGCTAAGATTGGGGTGATGTATGATTCCTGCAATCTTGTGTTGACTGCCATCACAGGGCAGTAAGACCTGTATGAGCCACCCACAGCAGGCAGGGTGTGGCGGGGTTCAACAACTGGGAAGCTGCTCCTCCTGCAGCTGTACTACATCTACATCGCTGGGAGAGCAGACTCAGACCCTGCTGGGCTGCTGCCTCTCACAGTGTGAGAGCCTGGGGCCTGCTCATGGCCCCCTATTGCCTGCCTGCGGGGTAGTGGCGGGGATTTGCTTGCAATTGCACGGAAGCAACCCACTAATGGTGAATGCGCATGATACTTGCATCATCGAGACAGATGGACGATGGGCAAAACGGATGCCAAACAAACCAAGCTTCCCTTCGAGAATCAAAGGCAAATTCGTACAATGGACCCTACCACCGATGACCCCTCTCCCCAACAGGGCCAGGGGAGCGTTCCTGTTTCATCACCAGAGCCCGATATCAGATCCATGTTTCTAGATCTAAAACAAAGCCTCACAGTGATTGACACAGAAATAGATCTCCTCGCTGACAGGTTCGACTGCCTCAAAGATCAAGCAGGCAAATATGACGATCAAATTGTCCAGCTTGATCGCAGAACCTCTGATATTCAAGACAGACAGTCAGTAGATAAAGAAAAATTACTTCAAATGAAGAAGGTGCTTGAAGTGATTCGCAACAAAAATGAGAAGCAATAAAAATGAGAAGTACGGTCAAGAAGAAACAATCTCCAAATACTTGGCATGCCAGAATCCACAGCTATGGAAGAAGAAATTATTTTTTGTTGATTAATAAAAATCATTACAAACAGAAATAAAGAAAGAAAAAAATCCTTTGGGTTGCGACAAAAGCATGTCATAACATATATAATGCATTAGGTTGAAAATCATATCAAGGTACATTATATTTCGGTTCCATATTTCATGCCGATTACATAAGACATCACTTCAAATTGGGAATAAAACAATTTTAAAAAATGATCTCGATAGAACAACCTACACTTCCCCAAATTATAAAATTCATATAATAATTAAAGTACAATAGTTAAGGTGCACTAGTAAAATGACTTACATTTAGCAGCAATGTTTACAGTCCACTTGATTATACCAATCCAATCCGTCTAATGGCGCATTTTTTAGATAACCGCTACCCACCTACACTACCCCATAATTTAAAATCCAAATTTAAAATACCATAATTAAAATGAAAATTGTTACAATGAACCTGTGTTCTGTTTGACATCTAGCAGCAATTACTAAGTGCACTTATGCGATTGCTTACATAACATAACATAACACGTGTATTTGTAAAGCGCACGTTCACCACTACGGGTATCTTGGCGCTGAATAACAGATGTTTATTGTTACCCAACTCAATAGTACTCATTTTATCGACCTCAGATGGATGAAAGGCTGAGTGGACCCGCCGGGATTTTAACCTGTAACCATGAGGTCAAACACAGGCCCCTGCAGCAGACGCATTAGTCCACTGAGCCACCAGACCCGCAGCTAACAGCAATAATTAAAGTGCACTCGTGCAATTTCTTAGGTAAGCATCTAGTATCTAAAGTCACACTCTGAGAATAGTGTTTTCCTGCGATAAAGATAAACTTTACAAACAATGTAGACAGGCGATACATGTTCCCAGAGAAACAATTTCAGACAAAAAATAAAAATAATAAAAGACCATGTTTAAAATACATGAAATAAAGTGTACCTGTGCAATGTTTTACATCGAGCAGCAATTGTTCAAGTGCTCTTGTGCGATAAATAAAGCATATCTGTGCAATCTTTTGCATCCAGTGCAATTATTAAAGTACTTTTATGCGATGACTTACATCTAGCAATGATAATAAAAGTGCACTTGGGCAATTACTTACATCTAGCAGAAAAAGAAAAAAATATATATATTTTCTCCCTGTTTAAAACAGGCCCACACTGAGCAAGTAATTAATTCTAAATTGGGATTTGCCCAATTTCTGCTAGCAATTAACATCTTTTAAAACTTCTGTTTCAAAACCATGCATAAAACTTCAAGTACAATGTGTGGGGTTACATTTTCCGTTTAGCGTTTGTGATATCCAATGAAATCATTCATTACTATTTTTTTTTTAGTTTGGCATTTTTTTTAGACTAAAAAAATAATCCTGTAAGACCAATCATTAATTCTCTAGGCAAGCATCTAATATCAGATTTCACACTCTGAAAAGAGCTTTTTTTCTGCGACAAGTATGTACTTTGCAAACTGTATAGTCAGGCGAGACGAGTTCCCAGAGAGACAAATTATAATGGCTTGACGACATGTTCTCACCCCTAATTCATTAAAGCTCTCTTCTAGCAGTAGCAGACAAGTGGATACAATATGCATAAGAGATTCATTATAAAAAACACATAACCGACAACTGCTTGTGGGCCAATTTAATTCCCATTTAGGAATTCCATCCTTTGTGGTGTATCTCCCAAATTGTAGCTGCATAAATCTGTTTCTTAAAGATGGTTTTAAATGTGTTGTGAGGTACAATTGTGGTTCCAATTTAATAAATGAGTTAATAACTGACCTAGAGTGTCTCTTTTTGCGAACTCATCCTTATCCAGAAGAATCTATAAGAAATTAGCTGAGCAATTTATTGTCTGTTTAAACACCACTTTACTCCGGGTTTCATCTTCGAAGGGTGGAGACTTAAAATTGTTTAAACTCTCAGTTAAATAAGCTTTCCAACCCTTAGCATACTCGTACCTCATTATCTCCTGCCAACATTGGTTCGCGAGAGAGCCCTTGTCTAAACAGAAAAAAGAATATAATGATTTTAAAAAAGCAGATTGTCTTGTCAGAGTTTGTCTTTTAAGACCAAATTCCAATCTGACATTGGCATGCCCGATATACTTTGGGACCCTAAAAACAGATTTAAAAACTTTTATTTGTAGGTTGTCAAGAGATTTTGAGTCTTTACCTTGAAAAATCACTGAGCAATAAGTCAAAGAAGGAATTTACTTCGTTTTCATAATCTTAAGTAAATGCTCATGGTTTGGACATGCCAACGTATCTCTCAACTGTCTAAAAGCAAAGGACAAGGCTGTAGCTTTTGCTTTTTGGTTGATAAAATGTTGTTTAAAAGACAATCTGTCATCAAATGTAATCCCCAAGCATTTATAAAATTTCACAGTTTCAATATGTAACCCGTAAATCTTCCATGCACTCTTGTCTAGTTTTGTACCACCAATCGTCATTATTTTTGTCTTCTTGGTATTCATTTGTAAACCACTAACAGATATATAGATATTAAATGAATCAACTAATCTTCTGAGACCTATATCAGTGTGACTTAACAGTATAGTATCCTCAGCATACTGTAAATTTTTAGTTTCTTGACCTGAGAAGATAGGCGAGTGGGCATTGACATCTTTTAAGATGTGACGGTAAGTCGGCCATAAAAATATTAAAAAGACAAGGTGCCAAAACGCAGCCCTGTTTAAGACCACTACTAGTTTCAAGTCAACGGGTTGTACATCTACCGTCTCTTACTTCAACCTGGACCAATGTATTAGTATACAACAATTTAATCATATCAAGCAGCTGATTCGGAATACCCCGTGCAGATAACTTAGCCCAGAGAAAACTACAGGGGACAGAATCAAAAGCGGCCTTAAGGTTAACAAAACAAATGTGTAACTTTTGCTTTTTATACTTTGCTCTTTCAGCAAGTAAAGTCAATACAGTCAAGTTCATGGTCGTTGACTCGCCCCTTCAAAACCTGGTTATATATGGTGGGATAAGATCTTCTTTTGTGGCCCATTCTTCCAAGTCGTTCGGCAAACAGCTAGAGAAGACTTTTGCCTCCACATCTGTTAAGGCGATCAACCTATAATTTGCTGGATTTTCTTGAGGACCACTTTTGAAAATTGGCTGTATTATACTTACCTGCCAGGACTCGGGGGCCTTTTTAGTTTTGACAACATCATTAAACAAAGGTGTTAAAATCTCTGTCCAAAGATCTATCTTTGCTTTAAAAATTGAATTCGGAAGTCCGTTGGGGCCTGGTGCACCATTCGAGCTTATCCTCCTTATTGCCGATCTTACTTGATCTATTTGCCATTCTAATTGACTTGTGGTTCAGCTTTAATATGATGTTGTTCATTCCGGAGTGTTCCACCTTCTTTAATGATCAGAGGGCTTAACTTTTGAAAAACAATGTTATTGGTAGAAGTTGTATCTGCAGAGGCCCCATATAGGTTAAAAAATAAAAGAAGCCCAGTGTTAGACCTGGCACCTTGGCGTGAGTTTCCCTTCCACTTTTTGATGGTGTGCCTCGACTGTTTTGCTGGTGTTGTCCGCTCAGGGCACTGCGCCACGGCTAATCCGTGCCGCAGTGCAAGTGCTCCCTAGATAAAGTGTACCTGTAATTGATGTTCACGATTGGTTTATTGGATTCACTGTCAGTCCCCAGTAAAGTGCACCAGGGGTGCCAGGGCTTGTGAATGCCAATGCTGCTGGTGGGCTTGCAGCGCTGGTTGCGCCACCCACGGAAGCGGCCTTGTAAAGTGTGTCTAGGGTCTGCCACCGCAGACCCTGTGCGCGGTCCGGGACCGTCGCGCTGACTGCGCTAGTGCCCCCACTTGCCAGTCCCTAAACCTTCCCTTACCTACATATTAGCCACCCCTCTGGTAGGCCCGAGGGCAGGGTGCATTGTAGGCATAAGGTAGGACATGCCCTGATGTGTGTGGCATGTCTTAGTAGTGAATTACAGCCCTTGTCGTTTTTCACTATTGAAGGCTACCTGCTCTCCATAGGCCAGAATGGGCTGCCGGAGTCACGCCAACGCTGTGACCCCAGTGGACTCAGAGAGCATGGTAGAGTGTCAAGTTTGGTATGCCTGAACTCAGAATAATAAAATACTTCTTGTAGTCAAGTTTATTTTAGTATCCTGGGTTTGTAAATACTACTTTTAGAAAGTTAGTATTTACTGACCTGACCATCTCAGTCCACCTCTGCTGTGTGTGTGTGTGTTCTGCCTAGCAACAGTAAGGAGCAGGGTGGGGGGATCCCCAGAGACAGGTTGGCTGCCAGGTGGTGGGTAGAGAGATTACACCTGGATGGGTGGGAGGAGTACACCTTGACCCTTGAATAGACCTGTGCTCTGCCACCACAAAGCCGGCGCCACCCCCTGTGGGGCGGCTGATGTCTCTGCCCTGCTGCTGAAAGGAAAGAGCAGAGTCACCATAACAAAGTGCTCCAGAACTGGACTGAGCCAGGCCTAGGCCCCCTGGCGCTGAAGAACAAAAGAATCATGGTATAAAAGTAGGAGCCTGGCTCCTAAGAAATCAGAATCCTGTTTACCACAAAGAACCTCTGCCCGACTAGAAGGAGAAGAAGACGCCGGAGGAGCTGGCCTGCTGCTTGCCTTGCTGAGAGAGGAGAGGAAGAGACTTACTGAAAAGACTTTGCTACTTTGTGCTTGAACATTCTCCAAGGGCTTGATCTGAGCTTGCCCCCTGAACTGAACCCCAGGAACAGTGGGTTCTCTGTGCTTTTGCTCATCCTCCAATTCGAGCCGTGTGTGCATCCCGCTGGAAAGAGACTGCGCCCCTCATCGCCCCTCCTAGGGCCGTGACACTCAGGAGCTCGCCTGCCGCAATCCCGTGAGAGCCCCGCTCCGACCGGAGCCGCTCTCTGCCCCCGGGCCAGGCCGCCTGCACCCCTGTCACCGCCTGCCATTGGAGTGCGCTGAACGCGCTATCACCCCTCCTGCCGGAAGCCGTCCGACGACTGTGATCTACGCCGGGTCATCCAGCTGCACTGACTGTGCCCTGTGACCCCGCTTCGCTATCCTCGGACATCTCAGGCCGCGCCGCCCCCCCTGTGGAGACCCTCCTGCACCGCCGTGCTAAAGGGTCGCGGGCCGCGCCTGCCTACTTGCCCCCACCTGCTGATTGAGGACCCAAGAACACTTCCCAAGCTGAGAGTCGCACCGACCTGTGCCGACTCTCCACATCACGAAAGAAGTTCCAGTATCGGGCTCGGGGCCCGCAACGCCTTATTTTCCCGTTCGCAGGAGTCGATCTCTGTGAGTACTGGAACTACAAGTAAAGAGACTACAAAGTATCCATTTGAAACTACGAACCCAGAACATTTGCCTGCTGTATAACCTGGTGGCCTAGCGAAAACGTTATTGGTCTTGTGATAAGTCTGTTGAGATATATATACCTTATTTTTACATAAAGAATCGTATTTTTATATATATCCAAGTCTGGTGTCCGTTTCTGGGGGGATTAATGTATTTACTGTGTGTATGATTGTAAGTGCTTAACCAACAACGCCTGAGGAATCGCCTTGGCTGCTCACGCCACGCACCTAGAGGGTGAGCAAGGGTCATTCGCGAGGGGTTATCCTGCGCCCTGACGTGGAGGAGAGGGTTCCTGCTTGACACAAGGGCAACCTTGCGCCAACCAGAGATCCCCGACTCTAACATTGTTGGCAGCGGTTGGGATTTCGGATTTGCACTTGTAATTTGCATACAGTGAATTATTAATCACCAGATAGTGAGAGCAGACCAAATAACGCAGCCACAGGTTTTTTTTTTTTGTTGAGACATCTGCCATTACTGCAACCATGCCTGGCTCGCACTCCGCTGGGAGAGCACTCTCTGTGATTTCTGGAATCGATGAGGTGGATTGGGAGAGACTGGAAGGCTACACGATAGAGCAATTGAAAGGCTACAGTGTAAAATTCCGAGTCCCCCATGCTGGATTCAAGAGGAGAACCCAGTACGCCAAGGCGCTGAGAGCCTGGAAGGAGTCACGAGACCCACGGAATGCGGGGGACATCGTTCCACCCGACAACCTTGAGGAGCCCAGCAGAGTCCGGTCGCCAGAGGAGCTGGCAGACAGGGCAGCCGACAGGGCGCATGCAATGGAGATGGCAAAGTTGGCAGGACAAATGGAAATGGAAAAGCAGAAGTTGGCCCTGGAGGCACAACAACGCCAAATGGATCATGATATCAGATTGAAGGAGTTGGAGCTGAAGGCGAAAAGTTTGGACACCGCTCCTTCTGGTGGCAGCACTCCACCAGCGCAGGTAGAGTCCAAGGTGTACATCCCCAAAGATGTAGTAAAGGAGTATTTCAGAAAGGATGACATAGGGCAGTGGTTTAGGGCCTACGAGGTGGCCATGTCCTCACACCGGGTCCCTGAGAAAGACTGGGGAGCGGGGTTGTGGGGAAGGTTCCTTGCGGAAGGGCGGGACACACTGTTAGATTTGCCCTTAGAAGTCCAGACCTCATACCCCCATATGAAGGAAGCTTTAATGACCAGGTATGGGTTAACTCCTGAGCTATATAGACAGAGGTTCAGGGAGACCAAGAAGATCCCTGAGAGTACGTATGTGGAATATGTGACCTTTTTCTGCAGAGCGCTGGATGGTTGGGTGAAGGGTAGCAAAGTGAATGATTATCAAGGGCTGCATGATTTAATTGCATGGGAGCACTTGTCCAGTCAATGTTTTCCTGAGCTACGCCAGCACCTGATTGATAGCAAGCTGTCCAACCCGAGGAAGCTTGCTGAGGAGGCGGACCGCTGGCTCAGCACCAGGGTCCACAAGGGTCAAGTGGGAGACTCCGCCAAA
Organism: Triturus cristatus; assembly: GCF_964204655.1. Lineage (NCBI taxonomy): Eukaryota > Metazoa > Chordata > Amphibia > Caudata > Salamandridae > Triturus > Triturus cristatus. The sequence goes on along the minus strand of NC_140588.1, from coordinate 334,550,653 downwards.
GGTGGGCAGGGTCCCCAGCAGAAGAGTGGGGGGGACAAGGGTAAACAGAAGGGGTTCCAAAAAGGCCCCCAAAGTAATTCCCAAGGGAACCAGCAGAAGGGTTCTCAGCCTCCCCCACCCCCGCAGCAGAACAGGGCCCCGACAGGAAGACCTGTTCCAAAGGGGCCCTTCAATTGTTATAAGTGTGGTGACCCGGGTCACATTGCCTCTGATCCTAAGTGTCGCCTGTTTGGTAAGACCGCACCCACTGGTGCTCCACCCCGGCAAGTAGCTAGTGTTAACTTTGGGGAGGAGGTAGCCGTCCAGGAGGGTGGGGGTCCCGGGCAGATGACCCTAGTCTCGCTAGGAGACAGTTAGATGGTCCCCGTAACCTACCTGCCCTCTAACACTAAGAAATATGGGCAGGTAGTGACCATCAATGGAAAGAAGGTTGAGGCTCTTAGAGATACAGGAGCCAGCGTGACCTCGGTGAGGCAACACCTGGTGTCTCAAGAGCAAATTGTACCCAATGCCTACTGTAGGGTTGTCAATGCTGACAACGTAGAGAGTCGTTGTCCAATGGCTCAAGTTCCCTTTGAGTGGGGGGAGGTCTCTGGTACTCTACAAGTCGCTGTGAGAACTGACATGCCTGTAGATTGTCTGCTAGGGAACGACCTGGAGAGCTCCCCTTGGGAAAAGGTGGAGAAGACCACGCATCTGAGGATGGTGGGTCTACCCGACTGGGCGTGCGTGACCACCCGGTCCATGGCAGCCAGTAGGGGTGTTGAGAGGGTCCTGGAGCCTGAGGGAGAGGTCCAGGAACCGGCCTTAGGGAGAAGGCGCAGGAGGCGCGGGAAACCGGCCCCCGAAGTTCCCACGGCCCAGGAGGAAGCAGACCCTGAGGGGGATGCTCTGGAGCCTACCGGGGAACAGATTGCCGAACTGGGAGATCTGCCTGAGCTGATCCATTGGCAGCAAGAAGGAGGTCCCTCCAGGGAGGAATTCTGCAGGGAGCAGAAAGAATGCCCTTCTCTCGTGGGTATGCGGCAACAGGCTGCAGACCAGGCCAATGGTGTTCAGGCCAAAACACACTACGTGTACTGGGAGAGTGACCTCCTGTATTCCGAGCCTAAGGCTGCTGAACCTGGGTCAGCCCGTGTGCTGGTGGTACCCCAGAAGTTCAGAACCTTCCTACTGGGGCTGGCTCATGATGTGCCGTTAGCAGGACATTTGGGGATGGACAAGACCTATGACAGGCTTGTCACCCACTTTTACTGGCCTCAAATGCATAAGAATTCAGATTCCTACTGCAGAACCTGTCAGACTTGCCAGGCAAGTGGTAAGAGCGGAGGGAAGCATAAGGCTCCTCTACAACCTTTCCCTGTGGTCGGTACGCCATTCCAACGAGTGGGTATTGATATTGTGGGGCCTCTGGACCCCAAGACAGCCCTGGGCAACAGGTTCATCCTGGTCTTGGTGGACCATGCCACCCGGTACCCTGAAGCCATCCCTCTGAGGACAGTGACGGCCCCCGTGGTGGGACGGGCACTGATGGGAATTTTCTCCCGAGTGGGATTCCCTCTAGAGGTGGTGAGCGACAGGGGGACCAATTTCATATCCACATATATGAAATCCCTGTGGAAGGAGTGTGGGGTAACTTACAAGTTCACCACTCCTTACCACCCCCAAGGAAATGGGTTGGTTGAGAGATTCAACCGAACCCTCAAAGGCATGATCATGGGCCTGGACGGTCCAATGAGGCGTAAGTGGGACGTCCTCTTGCCATGCCTGCTCTTCGCTTACCGAGAGGTGCCACAGAAGTCTCTAGGGTTCAGCCCCTTTGAGCTTCTGTATGGTCACCCGGTAAGAGGACCTCTAAGTTTGGTAAAGGAAGGCTGGGAGCAATCTCCCAGGAAACCTCCCCAGAATGTATATAGTTACATGCTGGCCTTCCGAAACCAGACTCGGCGTTTCAGGCAACTTGCTGAGGCAAATCTGGAAGCCAGCCAGGAGGAGATGAAGCGGTGGTACGACCGGAATGCCACTCTGGTAGAGCTTCAACCTGGACAAAAGGTGTGGGTCTTGGCCCCAGTGGAGCCGTGTGCACTTCAGGATAAGTGGACAGGTCCATTTGAGGTTGTGGAGCGCAAAAGTCCTATCACCTACTTGGTGGACATGCAGACTCCCAGGAACCCTTTGAGGGTCCTACATGTTAACCGCCTTAAGCCCCACTTAGAGAGGACCGAAGTGGGCATGCTGCTGGCCACTGATGATGGAATGGAAGAGGAGACCGAGCCTCTTCCTGACCTCTTAGTGGCCTCTGAGAAAGATGGGTCAGTGGATGGAGTTAACCTCTCACCCACCCTGACGCCCGAACAACAGGAAGACTGCCGCCACTTGCTGGGACAATTTTCCGACCGATTCTCCCTGGTTCCTGGTGTCACAGATTGGTGCGTCCATGATGTGGACACAGGAGACAGCTTACCTGTGAAGCACAAGGCTTACAGGGTAACTGACAGGGTCAGAGCTTGCATTAAGGAGGAGGTCTCCAAAATGCTTGCGCTAGGGGTGGTTGAGTCCTCCAGCAGTCCTTGGTCCAGCCCCGTGGTCTTGGTCCCAAAGGCTGCTGCGCCGGGAGCCACACCTGAACTCCGGTTCTGTGTGGACTACAGAGGACTCAATTCAGTCACGAAGACTGACGCGCACCCCATCCCCAGAGCTGACGAGCTCATTGATCGGCTGGGAGCTGCCCGGTTCCTCAGTACGGTTGATTTAACGTCTGGGTACTGGCAGATCGCCTTGACCGATGGGGCCAAAGAGAGGTCCGCATTCTCTACACCAGATGGGCACTTCCAGTTCCGAGTCATGCCATTTGGGATGAAGAATGCCCCTGCCACCTTTCAGAGGTTGGTCAACCAGGTACTGGTTGGGCTGGATGCGTTCAGTGCCGCCTACCTGGATGACATCGCAGTGTTCAGCGCCACCTGGCCTGAACACCTGCGCCACCTCTGGGAAGTGTTGATGGCGCTGCGCCGAGCAGGCCTCACGATCAAGGCAAGCAAGTGCCAGATCGGGCAGGGTTCCGTGGTGTACTTGGGACACCAAGTGGGGAGTGGCAAGGTGGCACCCTTGCAACCCAAAATTGAGACCATCCTGGCTTGGGAACCCCCCAAGACGCAGACCGCAGTGAGGGCCTTCCTGGGGCTCACTGGGTACTACAGGAGGTTTGTCAAGGGCTATGGAACGATCGTTGCCCCCTTGACAGAGCTGACTTCGAAGAAGCAGCCCAGGAACGTGATTTGGACTGACACCTGTCAGAAAGCTTTCGACACCCTGAAGACTGCCATGTGCACGGCGCCCGTGCTCTTGGCCCCTGACTTCTCCAAGGAATTCCTAGTACAGACAGACGCTTCAGAGCATGGTGTAGGGGCTGTTCTTTCACAGATGACTGAGGAGGGCTGGGACCAACCCGTAGCCTTCATCAGTAGGAGGTTACTTCCACGGGAAAGTAGGTGGAGTGCAATTGAGCGAGAAGCATTTGCTGTGGTCTGGGCGCTGAAGAAGCTAAGACCCTACTTGTTTGGGTCTCACTTCCGGGTTCAGACGGACCACAGGCCCCTCAGATGGTTGATGCAAATGAGGGGTGAAAACCCGAAGCTGTTGAGGTGGTCCATCTCCCTACAGGGTATGGACTTTACGGTGGAACACCGTCCTGGTACAGATCACGCCAACGCTGACGGTCTGTCCAGGTATTTCCGCCTTAGTGACGAGGAACCCCCTGGGCAAGGGTAGTTCTCCCCACATTTCAGCTGGAGGGGACACGTGTTAGACCTGGCACCTTGGCGTGAGTTTCCCTTCCACTTTTTGATGGTGTGCCTCGACTGTTTTGCTGGTGTTGTCCGCTCAGGGCACTGCGCCACGGCTAATCCGTGCCGCAGTGCAAGTGCTCCCTAGATAAAGTGTACCTGTAATTGATGTTCACGATTGGTTTATTGGATTCACTGTCAGTCCCCAGTAAAGTGCACCAGGGGTGCCAGGGCTTGTGAATGCCAATGCTGCTGGTGGGCTTGCAGCGCTGGTTGCGCCACCCACGGAAGCGGCCTTGTAAAGTGTGTCTAGGGTCTGCCACCGCAGACCCTGTGCGCGGTCCGGGACCGTCGCGCTGACTGCGCTAGTGCCCCCACTTGCCAGTCCCTAAACCTTCCCTTACCTACATATTAGCCACCCCTCTGGTAGGCCCGAGGGCAGGGTGCATTGTAGGCATAAGGTAGGACATGCCCTGATGTGTGTGGCATGTCTTAGTAGTGAATTACAGCCCTTGTCGTTTTTCACTATTGAAGGCTACCTGCTCTCCATAGGCCAGAATGGGCTGCCGGGGTCACGCCAACGCTGTGACCCCAGTGGACTCAGAGAGCATGGTAGAGTGTCAAGTTTGGTATGCCTGAACTCAGAATAATAAAATACTTCTTGTAGTCAAGTTTATTTTAGTATCCTGGGTTTGTAAATACTACTTTTAGAAAGTTAGTATTTACTGACCTGACCATCTCAGTCCGCCTCTGCTGTGTGTGTGTTCTGCCTAGCAACAGTAAGGAGCAGGGTGGGGGGATCCCCAGAGACAGGTTGGCTGCCAGGTGGTGGGTAGAGAGATTACACCTGGATGGGTGGGAGGAGTACACCTTGACCCTTGAATAGACCTGTGCTCTGCCACCACAAAGCCGGCGCCACCCCCTGTGGGGCGGCTGATGTCTCTGCCCTGCTGCTGAAAGGAAAGAGCAGAGTCACCATAACAAAGTGCTCCAGAACTGGACTGAGCCAGGCCTAGGCCCCCTGGCGCTGAAGAACAAAAGAATCATGGTATAAAAGTAGGAGCCTGGCTCCTAAGAAATCAGAATCCTGTTTACCACAAAGAACCTCTGCCCGACTAGAAGGAGAAGAAGACGCCGGAGGAGCTGGCCTGCTGCTTGCCTTGCTGAGAGAGGAGAGGAAGAGACTTACTGAAAAGACTTTGCTACTTTGTGCTTGAACATTCTCCAAGGGCTTGATCTGAGCTTGCCCCCTGAACTGAACCCCAGGAACAGTGGGTTCTCTGTGCTTTTGCTCATCCTCCAATTCGAGCCGTGTGTGCATCCCGCTGGAAAGAGACTGCGCCCCTCATCGCCCCTCCTAGGGCCGTGACACTCAGGAGCTCGCCTGCCGCAATCCCGTGAGAGCCCCGCTCCGACCGGAGCCGCTCTCTGCCCCCGGGCCAGGCCGCCTGCACCCCTGTCACCGCCTGCCATTGGAGTGCGCTGAACGCGCTATCACCCCTCCTGCCGGAAGCCGTCCGACGACTGTGATCTACGCCGGGTCATCCAGCTGCACTGACTGTGCCCTGTGACCCCGCTTCGCTATCCTCGGACATCTCAGGCCGCGCCGCCCCCGCTGTGGAGACCCTCCTGCACCGCCGTGCTAAAGGGTCGCGGGCCGCGCCTGCCTACTTGCCCCCACCTGCTGATTGAGGACCCAAGAACACTTCCCAAGCTGAGAGTCGCACCGACCTGTGCCGACTCTCCACATCACGAAAGAAGTTCCAGTATCGGGCTCGGGGCCCGCAACGCCTTATTTCCCCGTTCGCAGGAGTCGATCTCTGTGAGTACTGGAACTACAAGTAAAGAGACTACAAAGTATCCATTTGAAACTACGAACCCAGAACATTTGCCTGCTGTATAACCTGGTGGCCTAGCGAAAACGTTATTGGTCTTGTGATAAGTCTGTTGAGATATATATACCTTATTTTTACATAAAGAATCGTATTTTTATATATATCCAAGTCTGGTGTCCGTTTCTGGGGGGATTAATGTATTTACTGTGTGTATGATTGTAAGTGCTTAACCAACAACGCCTGAGGAATCGCCTTGGCTGCTCACGCCACGCACCTAGAGGGTGAGCAAGGGTCATTCGCGAGGGGTTATCCTGCGCCCTGACGTGGAGGAGAGGGTTCCTGCTTGACACAAGGGCAACCTTGCGCCAACCAGAGATCCCCGACTCTAACACCCAGCATGATTCAGAGATATTAGCACTATTTGCTCTTTTATTACAATTTTCAAGATTATTTATTATGCCCCAAAATTCTTTCAAATTTTTTGTTTTGCAGGCAAAGTGCACCTTCCACAGCTATGGGAAAGATGGAGGACTATGTATAGGCACTCCATCAGGCCCTCTTTGGAGGTGCACTCTCCGCTATGTTCTCAGTGGAGTGCTCGCATCGATCTCTGGGACAGCGACCCCGCCGGGAGCTCCGTCTCGTCCTATTGCAGCCTGCTTCGTAAATTATCAGGATCATGATGCAGACCTTCGCATGGCAAGCAAGAAACGCCCGCTACAGTTTCAGGAATCTGAACTCTCAATTTTCCCGAACTTTACAATGGCTTTCCAGGCAGCTAGAAAAGACTTTATTCCAGTCAAGCGTGTTCTTCAGTGCATGGACGCAAAGTACAATCTACTGTACCCTGCCAAACTGTGAATACTTCACCACAGAAAATCACACTACTTTATGTACTCAAAGCTGGCGGCAAAGTGTGCTAAGACTATCCCAACAAGAGTGGGGAGCCCATCACCAGTGAATCACAAAGAAGGAGCAGGACATCTCAGTGACAATGATTGATTCCTGGACATTTTCACTGCTTATGATTTACAGACACCATATGGTGGATGTTGGCCCTTGCAGTGGTCCTGGAGCCCAACCAGGGCTGAACTTCCGAGGCACGCAGCGATCACAAGATAAATACAATTTCGAGCCAATATCCATATTAGGCCATAGATCCCTTGTTGGTTATGGGGTTTGATGTGGCAGCGAGAAGTAAGATGGTGACGGTTGAATCGGGATGAAATTGCTTTCTTTGTTATTTCTCCTTTTCTGAGGCACCTATGCCTTCCTATCTTTACTTACTCTGACCCCCAACTCTTTGCATTTGGGAGTCCGTCGGGCCCCGTTTGGCCCCTTGGGATGCCTGTTCGGCCCCTTGGGATGAGTCACTGGACACATACTGTAACATTTTGTTGGATGCTACATGGTGGTGGGATACTTGTATTTGCCCGATTGGGGGATCAAAGTGGGTGGTGGAGAGTTTGATTGGTATTCTCTACTGCTTTCAGCCAGTGGCTGCTTGTTTGCCCTGTGAGATTCCTTTCCTCAGCTCAAGATCACTCAGTATAGATGCAGTATGTGTGACTTGGAGAGTGTTGCACGAGTAGCCATGCACCAAGCCTCTAGAAGCTACACAGTATGCAATCTGTTGGGGTTTTTACTTGGAATGCTCAAGGTCTTAATGACCGTCACAAAGCGTGCAATTTTCTTGCATACTTGCGGAGGCAGTCATTAGATACATGCTTTCTGCAGGAGCTACATTTTACGGCGAGCTCCCAGGTCCAACTGTGGGCGGGATGGGTGGGTGAGAGGCATGTGGCGTTATATTCTAATTATGCCTGTGGCGTCGCCATACTAATCCAAAAGGAAGTGATGTGGCACCTGAGATGAGCAATATGTGACCAAAAGGGTCGACATGTTATACTTGCAGAAGTACTGCATGGTCATCCCATTAAATTAATTGCTGTATATAGGAAGGTGCCTCTTTTGGATATGGTTAGATCCCCCACTTTTTGCCTGGAAAATGATGTAATTTAGACTGGAAGTGCACATGTCTTCAGTACCCCTTGTAAGTCCCTAGTAAATGGTACCCATGTTACCTAGGGCATTGGCACTGAATAGGGACCCCAAGAGTAGCAGCATGAATTGTGCCATCTTAGGGTCCCCTCACTAAGGTCCTGCACACTGCCATTGCCGACTGCATGACTTGGTGCAGACAAAACCGAAGAGTCGACATGGCACACATTGCCATTGCCACAGACACTGCATGAGATATAGGTAAGTCACTCCTAGAGCAGGCTTTATAGTCCTAAGGCAGGTGCACTATGTCTCCTGTGAGGACATATCTGCATGAGCAGATCTGTCCCTGCAATATCCATGGCGATTCTTAGATATTTTAAATGAACAGGAAAGTCATAAAGAGTACATGGGCTGGACACTCATCAATACGAGTTCCCCAGCTCCACAATGGCTTCACTGTATTATGGGATGTTTGGTACCAAACATCTCATCTTAATAAACCTGCATTAAGTCCAGTGTCAGATTTATTAAAAATGGCACACACAGAACCCCTTAGAGGGGTCCCCTGAAAACCTACCAACCCTTAGTGTGGTCACCGACTGGTCTAAGCCAGCCTGTCACCACCAGACAGAGTTTTGACCTTATGAGGTGAGTGCCAGATCGCTCAGAGGTCGACAACAAAGCTTGTCTTGGGTGCAGGTGTTCACACATTCCCCCGGTCAGTAAGAGCCATCTGTGGCCGGAGGTGTCTAAGGCCTTGCCACCTTTGAAACGTGACCCCAGCCTCTCCTGATAGAAGGAGCAGGCCCCCCTCCTGTCCTTACCCCTTTTGGTGGGAAGACAGGATCGGAAAACTTAGTAAGAATAGGAGGTGTGCTCCCTTCTCCCAACTCCACCCCTCAGTTGTTGGAGAGGAGCTGAAGCACATTTTTCAGTGCCCACCATCTTGAAAATGGTCGGATTTATCCAATCAGGGCTAGGGCTATGTCCCCTTCCCACAGGAGGTGGGCATAATAGAGGGTGTAGACACCCCAGGTAAGGGGCCCATTGGCCAGTACATGTCACTCCCTTGTAAACGCCCCTAAATTTAGTATTTAGGTGGCATCCCCAGACCCTGAAACTAGATTCTACGAACACAATTAATTACCAATTAATAATTAACCATAACTTAATTAACAATTATAATAAATTAATTATAATTAATATAATGGTAAATTAATGAATCAAAAATTAATTACCAATTAATAATGAATTAGCAATAAATTAATAATCAAAATATAGATATTCTGGTCACCGATATTCTTGACATCGATATTCTGTCCCCACGATATTAAAAACTCGATATTATTGTAAGTCAATATACAAAATGCAATATTTTGACTGCGCACCGATTCCCATGCTATTAAAAATATTTCTGGGGGGAGGGTGGGTTTGTTAATTTCAATCATGTTTTGGGGTTGGAGTGGGTGAGTTTTGTTTCAGCTCAAATGTTTGGGTTTTCCTTCTCCCCACCATGTCCCCTGGACCACTACACAGCACGTTCCTGACCACTCTAGTGGCAGAATGCTATTGGTCCCCCCAAACAATACCCCAACACCCTATACCCACACTGCTCTGACCACCACTAGATGTCTGACTTGGAATATCCGAGGGCTTAATGATCACAGAAAGGCTAGACTAGTAGACACCTACCTCAAACAGGCACCACATAGATATCTGTTACCTCCAGGAATTACACCTAACACAGCATACAGCACCTAGGCTCTACGCAGGGTGGTGTGGTAAGGCCCACACATCCCTATACTCCAACTGTGCACAGGGGGTAGCAATAATGATGTGCAAAGGCATACCGTGGCAATTGAGGCAAGCCCTTTGCAATGATAACAGATGCTACGTACTCCTTGTTGGCACAGTACACAGATGCCCTGTCTTACTGAATATATAATGTTACATCACATATGCTACAACGCATGCGATTACAACGCGGACGCTACAACGACAGTGTTGTTACAAAGCAAGCCACGTTGTAATCGCATGCGTTGTAGCGCAGGCGATGTAAACGCTATTTCCAGTCTGACTAGCTACAATTTACAGCCACAACATAGACAGCCTTGACTTTTTTTCTGAGGTCTGGAGTCTAATTCACAGGTGGGCCCAGGGGCTGTCTTGTTGGGGCAGGGGGCGGGGGGGACTTTAATGTGACACTAGATGACCGGATGGACCAATGGGGCACCCCTAGAAGCCCTAATCTTAATGCTGCGTCAACTACCTCAGAGACATCTTGAGGTGTGCACATGAGACTAGCACAGAAGGCACTTGCTGTTGGCTGTGCTCCGTGCACGGTTGTGTGTGAGGCAGGGGTGGAGCAGCACCAGAATAAAGCCGGCTGAAGAGGGCGGATGGACGTTTTGCGTTTTAATTGCAGTTTGCATCTCTTCTGCCCTGTATTCCACTTACCTTTGTTTCCGGGTTACGTTACTATTGCATCCGCCATCCTTGTTGAGCTGTCGGCGGCTCCTTTCCCTGGAACTTCTATCTCATTCTTCCTAAATAATCCTGCAAAAAGAAAACAACAAAGAAGATATTTAAAGCTTCACCCTCCTCTCAGACGGTCACACGCTTTGTACGGATGTTAAAGCCTAGTTGCCTATACTTATCTGTAATTGCTCACAGCATGTTGGAGGTTCAATTTTGATTGTGATAGGTATCTCTTTACCTGTATAATAAGGAAGGAAAATACTTTAGAGATTCTTTAATCTCATGATACTGCAGAGTCTCCTGTTTTTTAGCCCTGCACTAATTTTTGTGCCCTAGTTTTTGGGTTTCCTACTAGGATTACACTTGTTTTTGACTTTCCAGATTTGGAAATTGTTTATGTTTTTGGGCTTTACTTAAACGCAAGACACAGAATGCTTTTAGGTACGTTGGGTGTTTATTCATTCATTTCCTATATCAATATGTTCCAAATGCATCTGTCTTCCGTGTTTTTGTTTTCATAGATTGTATACAAACCCTGTGTATGAAGCCATTCACTTAATTTCGAAACAGGGGAATTATACAGGTAGTTAATGCATGAAGAAACCATATATATAGTAGAGTATACTGGTATTGCATACATATAGGAAGGTTTCACACCTCCTGATATAATTTATTTTTTTCTTATATACAGGGAGTACATTTGGACTCTGCTTCAGGTGGGGGTGGAGGCCAGTTATCCAAGCAACAACTCCTCCGGCTACACCCTTAGCCCCTCCTGAACATTTTACGGGGATCCCACAAAATTTGCCACGTTTATTAATAAATGTCAGTTGCATTTCCTGTCCAAAGCTGGGTATTTCCCTACAGAACAGGCTAAAGTAGTGTTTGCTTTATCCTATTTGGGTGGCACGGCTGCCATGTGGTCAATACCTTTGGTAGAACGCAATGACCCGATGCTGTATGATTACACAGCTTTCAAGGATGAATTGAGAAGGTTATTTGACGAGCATTATTTTATGCAATCAGTTGATACAGAGTTATTGAATATTAAACAAGGTACTAAACACGTAATGACATATATATCTAGCTTCAATAGACTAGTTGCAGAAGCAGGATGGCCTGATGCTAAACGCAGCACCCTTTTTACAGAGGACTTAGGGAGGAATTAAAGCTTATGTTAGATCAAGCGGTACATTGTTCTGAGTCTTTTAGTGCATGATTGACTTAAAAGTCAAATTGGATCATTGGTTAAATGAAAGACTGAGAGAAAGAGGATGGTCAGATAACAGAATTCTTTTATATAAAGAGAAAAAAGTAGATCTTGAAAAACCGTCTGAAAAACCAGGACCCCAACAAATTGGCAACATAAAGGGGCCTTTAAGTGAAGGAGAGCGGCAGACGCAGAGATAAAAAGCTGTGTATCTACTATGGGAAGCAGGTGCATTTTATGCGTGATTGTTCCGTGAATCCCAGGAGGTGAAAGAATTCAGGAAACGACTGAGCCCAAAGCCTGTTGGGACAAGTGCTTCGGGTAGTTCAGGTTTAATGGTCTCACAAATGGTGGCACAGGAGAGTAGGTTGTTTTCCCAACATCACTTTTTTGTGGCTTCTCACCTCATGTGGGGAGAATTACAGACTGATGTCCAGATTATAATAGACTCAGGGGCTACAGGCAATTTCATGAACATTTAATGGACCAAGCGAATAAAAATTCCTTTTTGACAAAAAACTATGCAGATGAGGTGAAAAACATTGATGGCAGTGATATAAAATCAGGTCCCATAACAAATGCCATGGGAGACTTGATTCTGGCCATATATGACTCCCACAGAGAAATTGAGTTTTGATCTAATTCAATCACCCCAATTTGCAGCAATTTTGTGTATTCCCTGGCTAGTAAAACACAATCCTGGTATTGATTTGAGTAGTCACTCTCTGCCTTTCCGTTCTGTTTTTTGTAACACTCATTGTATTGAGAGAATAGACCATCAGAAAGAAGCAGCTGTAATCACTGAACCTGTGGTACCTGTACTGCCTTCTTTTTATTTGACGGAGGTCTACTGATATACAAAAGGAATCTTCTCTTCCGCCCTACTGACCGTTTGATTGCCACATTGATTTGATCACTAGAGCAGAAATTCCCTGCAACAGAATTTATGCCCTGACAGAGAAAGAAAATATTTATTTACCGTAAACCTGGCTGAAATGTAGTGAATGGGGTTTATTAGACCTTCACACTCCCAAGCTTCCTTGCCTCATTTATATACCCCTCAAGAAGATGGGCTCATGTGTTGCATAGATGACAGATCACCCAACGATATCACCATAAAAACAGATACCCTTTACATTAATTCAATCATTGCTTGACCAGGTCAGTGCCACAAAGATCTTCACTAAGCTTGTTCTTAGAGGAGCATAGCATATCATTTGGTAAGGGTACAAGAAGGTAATGAATGGAAACAGCATTTCGCACAAAATGTGGGTTATACGAATAACTAGTTAAGCCCTTAGGGCTTTGTAACGCCCCTGCTGCCTTTCAATTTTTTATAAATAATGTCTTTAGAGAACCATTGGATGTATACACTATCGCCTATATAGACGATATCTTGATCTATTCATTGTCAGTAGGGGAGCATGCAAGACATGTCAGGTCTGTCCTAGAGAAAGTAAGAGAAAACTTGTATGTGAAACTAGTCAAATGTAAGTTCCACACATCAAAATTCTTTTTGGATTTCGTATTATCCTCTGAAGGGGTGAACATGGGCTCATAGAGAGTATCAGCCATAACTTGCTGGTAGTCACCTCAATCTGTTAAGGAAGTGCAAAGCTTTTTAGGTTTTGCCAACTTTTATAGGCGCCTCATTGACAACTTTTCAGCTTTAGTGTCTCCAATTTCTAAGCTACTACATAAAGGGGTTAAATAGCAGTGGACCCCTGCGGCAGAGGAAGCCTTTCAAAAGCTAAATCAGGCATTTATCAGCACACTCATATTGAGACATCCTGATCCGTACCAACCCTTCATAGTTGAAGCTAATGCCTCTCAAGTGGCAATTAGGGGAGTACTGTCGCAAAGAGGCAAAGCATCGGGGTGTTTACATCCTGTTACTTTTTATTCACATAAGCTCAGTCCCACTGAGCAGAACTATTATGTAGGTGATCGAGAGCTTCTTTCCATAAAGAGGGCATTTGAAGAATGGCACGAGTATTTGTTGGGGCTTTACACAATGTCACAGTCCTTACATATCATAGGAATTTGACGTTTTTAAAGTCAGCATAGACATTGTCTATGAGACAACTGCGCTAGACTTAGTATTTCAGTGACTTTGATTTTGTAATTCAGTTCCAGCAAGGACAGAAACATGGGAAAGCGGATGCCTTATCAAGCGTAGGCTATGAGACACAGGAGACACCTAATGACCATTTCCCTATCATAGCATGGGAATGCATTCTGGGGGGTCATATGTTCTGAAGAAAAGTTCACAAATTAGATAATAAAGGCTCAGCAATCCAAGGAAGTAGAGACCCTTGAACACAAGCATAAGGGAGTGAGAGTGCAGAACCTCCTTTATATACAGGCAGGCTTAATTATTCCCGTAGCACCCTTACAGCAGCAAGCCCTTGTGTCACACAAATATACATCCAGGGCATCCAGGATATAAAAAGACTATTGATATTCTAAAGTGGTATATCCGGTGGCCTACAATGGTAGCGGATGCAAAACAATACATTCAAAAGTGTCATGTATGTGCTCAGAGCAAAAGCTCCCATGTGGGGCCGTTTGGTTTATTGACCCAATGCCCACCCCCCTTAGTCCATGGAATTGTATTTTAATGGACTTCATTGTAGAATTACCCAAGACTAAACAAGGATTCACAGTTATTTTAGTGGTGGTTGACAAGCTGACTAATATGTCCCATTGCATTCCCATGAAACAGATACCCACAACCAAGGAGTTATCTACAGGGGTTCTATAACATATAGTACGTTTGCACGGCCTTCCATCCGTTGTGTTTTCGGATAGGGGACCCCAGTTTGTGTCTAAATTCAGGAAAGGGTTAGGCACTCTATTACAAATGGACATATGCCTCTCGTCTGGCCACCCCCCTCAAACAGATGGTCAGACTGAGATAGTGAACCAATGCCTAGAACAGAACTTGAGATGTCAGTTGCTACACTCTTCTTCAAAATGGGATATGTTTTTATGGGCGATAAAATTTGCTTTTAATAAGGGTATGTATTCTTCCATCAATGTTTCTCCTTTTTTCTGTAATCATGGGTTTCACCCATGCATTTGGCTTTTGCCCCGTTCTGGCGTTTCTTCTATTCCAGCTGCTCAAGTACTGATAGATCATGTAAATAAAGTACAGACAAGAGCTCAGAACAATCTAGACATGGCAAAGGCTGTGTACAAGAACAATGCAGATCTTCATTATTGCTCCAGTCCTGCTTATGTTCTAGGGAACATGGTATGGTTGTCTATGCAGAACACTGCAGTAAAGGGAATGCGTACATTTAAGCCACACTTTATTGGCACTTACAAAATCATCAAAGTGATAAATCTCGCTACCATGAAATTGAAACTCCCCTCCACCCTCAAAATACATTTGGTTTCCCATGACTCATTATAGAAACCTGTGTGATGGTGGATGGCCAGAACAGGGGAGATTGGGCACGCCGGGCATGGCCCTCTATGCACTAAGTGCTCAGGCACAATACATTCACTTCTGGCACTACCCTTCGCAAGTCCAACCACACACTGCCATCGAGGCGGACCATGTGGCGCCCTGCCCTCTGACCACAGCCCTTTATGCACCCTACAAACCGCCATGAGCTGTAGTGGAGTGCGTACTCTACTAGTGGAATGGCATGAGGGGGTGCGCTGGACTCCCGTGCCTCTATGTGCCTTTGATGCACATTGGAAACAATCCTCTCCTGCCGCCCCTGTAAGACGAGTGTGTGCGCGACTTCGTAACCTTTGCGGATCTGTACCCAGATGACCACTTCTTTTCCCCATTTGCGGCCGCTGGTACGGCACATCCCACTCTGCTTGAGATCCTACTCTACCTTCAACTCTGTGTCGCTTACCATGTGATACACGCCGATTTCCCTACACTCCGTCCCATGCTACAAGCACTAGAGCACACCATCACTTCTCCCTCACCGCCCAAACTGGTCACTAGCATGTACTCTATCATGCAAACCACTGCATTGTGAAATAGACATGCACCCCCCATCACAGAGGCTCAGTGGTCCTACTGCTGTGGCCAGACAGCAGTCCATTCCCCTAACTTCAAACTGCGTCTTATACTCTTTAAGTTTATCCATCTGCTCTATCGTACTCCAATGCAGCTTCTTCAATTGGGTTTGGTGATGGATGTGCGCTGTCTTCAGTGTGCTACCCCTCAGGCCTCCTTGTTACACTTGACTTGGGAGTGTCCACTTGTAACAGATTTCTGGGTCAGAGTATTCTCCGCCATACACACCATCACAGGTCACTCCCTACTGCAGACTTCCATAGTTGGCCTACTGGGATATGTTAATGACATTACTGGCGGAGATCGCGGACTAACAGCCATGCTCTAATCCTGGCCAAACGGTGTGTGGCCGTGCACTGGGGAGGATGGCCCGCCCCCACCACAGAGGCATGGCTGCAAGATGCAACAGCATTCCAGGAGCAACTATCCAACTACTGTGAACTAATGCCACCACATAATCGCCCCATGGAGATTGGGAACCTCCATTAACCTTTCTACGAAAAAGTGACCAGTTGCAGTTGAAATGTTTTTCAGCTGAGATGGCTCGGTGAGTTAGGAACAATCACGCCTTTCATTACCAGAATGTTGTAATCCTTGTTATGTGAATCTCAAATATTTTTTTTAAAAAACATTAAACATTTAGTCTGGTTCATTTTATTTCATGCAAAAAATAAAATAAAAAAAACTCAGTATAAAATTATAAAGGGAATGAATTTAAAATGAAAATTACCAAGATTTTGGATGAGCAAACACAACAAAAACTTTACATAGGATTTAAAAAACAATTTAAAATATTTTGGTCACTAAGCAAAGACATACATGTTGTTTTATTTGCCAGTATACTGCTATTTGTTGGCTCCATTGACTTGTATGAGAGGGTGTAACAGTACCAGGGTTTGACCATGTGTGGTGATAGTCATACACCAGATCTGAACTGGAGTGCATTTACAACAATTTTATGAGTCCTTTCTGGCTGCAGAACGTTTAGTATTGCGGTCTGTAAATAACAATGGGATTACTCTTTTGTGGCTGAGTCTTTGACCATCCTATAACACCTCCTTACCCATCCCTTAACCCCTCCCATTTTGTGGTAAGTATTGCTTTTTTTCCAGCCACTCCCCTCTGTGCCTCCCACATTTACTACAAAAATGTATATGTGTGCAGAGACTCCACAGTCGTAGTGGAGATCTCTGTACAGAATAGGATAGGAGAGGCATAATATCCACAGGCACATTTGTGAATTGCATATTGTAGTGCGTTTAGTAGTACTATTGTATCACTACTTAGAATACTACAAATGCAATTTGTGAATAGATCCCTAAATGTCTAGGTGCCCTCATTCCCTTCGGGATCATCCAGTTATGGAATCGTTTGTTTATTAGCATGGTTTAATGTTTGAATCCTAAAGGGTCGTTCCTTTTTGTTACTTCTATGCATTCACTTGCAAAATGAAACCTTATGAAACTATGCAATGTAAAAAAAAAATACAAATGTTCTTATGAATATAACTGTTCTTATGTAAAGTGCTTTGATATCCAGTAGGCCTCATTTATGCTATCTGAGGCGGCAAAATTATAAATAACTAAATATCCCAGGTATGGTCCGTATGAAGACTTGCAATCAGACCTGTCAGAGACTTGGCAGGTATTTGTATGTGGGCTTCCGTTTGTCAGCCCCAAGAAAGTGCAGACGCACACACACACACAGAGTCTGGCATCTACAGATGTTTAATATACACTACCCTAGTGCAGAATATATATAGTATGATTACTGTGATAATAGTTAAATTATCAGCACAAGGCTAAAATTGGAAAAGTGAATAAAAGTAATACATCAAACAATGTCCTAGAGTCTGCCGTGTTGACAATTGTAGCATCACTTCCATATACCTGTGTTAGGCTAAATGCAGCACACACCAGAGCAGTCCACAGAGGTCCATGAGATGCCCACTGATGTCAGGCCAATGTCCTTCAGATCAGCACCCTGGATTAAGATGCTCCTCTCTGCTCACCAGGAAAATAACATTACCTTTTGCATTGGCTCAAACAAGGTAAGGTGGGTGCAAACGTATACATGAAACGGTTAGTGTGACATTTTCACTCATGTAGGGTACAGCAAGAGCAATATGTTCCTTATAGATAATATACATGGAAACGTTATGACGAAACATTGGTAAACATATGGTAAACATCACAAATAAGTAAATTCTTGTAATACATGAAAAGCCTAAGATAGATGGATATGTCATGAAATAAAGGGCACATGTTTTAAGGTATAAGGTCATACGTTAAATGTCAAGATACCAACATGTGGCTGAAACTAGTAAGAGGTTGCTAGTCCCACAAAAGCAAAGGAATTTCCTGGGGCAGCTAGCCCAAGAGGTAACCTTACAGTCAAGCATCAAGCCGTAATGAAAATTGAGAACTGGTTTTTATCTCTTTGGCACTGGCCTAACATGGGGTCAGGATATGATGAGGTTCTGCTGGACTTGCATAGCTTGTCAAACTAAACCAGCAAGACAGGTCAGGGCACAACTATTATCTATCTTTACCAATGATTGGAGAGTATAGAAATCAACATTGTTAGACCCTTTGACTCCCCCTCTACCTCGAGTAATCTGTATATTCTTAGAGTGGACAATGTCACTAGATATTCAGAGGTAGTACCCTTGAGGAACATTACCACCTCTCCCATGTCTAGAACTCTCCATGGTATCTTTTGTATGGTCAGATTTCTTATGACTGTGGTTTCACACTGACAGATCAATTTTATCTCAACTGACATGAGAGCCATGCGGGAAGAAGTCGGTGTGTGGGAACACTACTCCACAGTGTACCACTTCTATACCAGTGGCTTGGTGGAATGCTTTGGCAAAACCCTGAAGGGCACTAGAAGCACACTAGTTGAATTTTTACGGTGAATGCTGTATACTTACGCAAAATGGCTTAATTTCAAGAATCTTGCTTAACAAACATAATACGAAATTCATTAAATTGTGCACATTACGCCAGCATAATTTAAATTTCACCCAAACCTATTCAGCACCTGAAGAGTAAGTGGGATATCCCATTGCTATGGAAGTTATCTCAGATCCTTTTACATTTTGTCTTTTCATTTTAGGTGCCATTTACGATGAATCAGGCGTTTCACTTTACACTAGTTGCCATCTTGAGTTGTACTCGCGTTCTAGCCAAGACATAAGTGATGATCTTGTCTTCTCTTTCCCTGTATCATGTTTTCACCGACTGTCAGGTCTCTGGAAAAGACCCCCCACAAGCGAGTCAGAAAACTTCATAGATAGTGGAGAACGCAGAAATGGAAACTTCAATCATGGTGGACAAAAACTTCCTGGCTTGAATCTAAACCACAGTGCCCCAGCCACTACAGGGCCCGGAATCTGACTTCCAGGTTAGATGAGGCAGAGCTCTATATAAGGCTCATCTGAACCACAGACTAATGTCTTGCAACATAAGTAGTTTTGACTCCTTCTCTTTCCAAAACCAGTTTGCACAAGTCTGTATTCAATCCCTTGTCTTTGTTGTTTTCGTTCTTGTCACTTCCCTGATTTTCCCTGTGTTTTCCATCTCCTTGTAGTTCTTTGTGTCCCTCTTGTTTAACCAGTTTATAAACATTTGCTTTGGCCTATCTTCTGTGTATCTAACACAACTCTGCTTCCCAGTGCAATGGAGCACTTCCCTCTATGGTTCTCGGGCAATATTCAATTTTTGCCTGAGTGCTAGATAGGGTGCGGCTCCTTGCTTCACCTGGTAAGCATTCCATGTGTTTATTACTATCTCTATGGCTTGTGAGGCTCTTGTTTGTCATCACATACTTACTGTGTTCAGTCCTCCTACCTTGACAGATTGGCTATGCTCCGTACCACGCTTCTGTTATGTTGTGTCATCCGTAACCCAGAGAGCTCTGTCTAGGTCTAACACCAAAGAGCTTGATGGAACAAAGTATCTGTCTCCCATACCCACTATTCCCTTTCAAAAAGGTTTTCTCCACGGTTCTGGAGTTGAAAACAGGACGTGGGATGATCTACAGGTGAAGAAAATGCTATCTGAAAGCAAAAGATCCAAGGGTCATTAACACTGGCGGACCAGTAGTTAATCACCAGGTCCACATGCAGTGCATAGACATCTAAAGGTGGTAGGAGGCAACAGATGTCCAGGTATGACTTTCCTATATGAGCTTACCACCCTGTGCTTTCTTTACATGTATTTTGTGACTTGGGGGTCAAGACTCTGTCGAGTAGATGGGTTCTGGATACTGCCCTGCCTCACATCTCTTTTTGGACATTGCCTCCATCTGGCATGTACAGGTTTAGCTCATGCATCAATCAAAGTACACTTAACGGCTATCTCCTGTTTCTGGAGATCATCTGAGATCCCATCTTTGTGGTCTAGCAGACTAGTAAAGCAATTCCTTAAAGGACTCTTCAGGACCTTTCCACCTGAGAGGACTCCTCCTCCGACGTGGCAACTCAACATGGTGCTTGCACAGCTAATGAAGCACCCTTTTGAACCTATACACAGAGCTGATGCAAAGTTCCTGTCCTGGAAGATCCCTCTCCTCCTGGACCTTACATCTGGAAGGAGAGTTGGTGAACTCCAAGCTTTCACTATCCAGGAACCATTTTTAAAATTTAAACACGATCGGGTCATTCTACGGACCAATCCTAAGTTTATTCATAAAGTCCCATCGGACTTTCATCTTAACGAACCGATTGTGCTAAAATCTTTTTTCACAAATCCTTAAACAGCAGCTGAATGTGCTTTGCATTCCTTGGATATGAAACAATGCCTAAAGTTCGATCTGGACAGAACCAAATCCTTCCGCAAATCTACTCAATTGTTTGTAGCTTACAGCGACCTAGGAAAGGTTTCCCTCTCACAAAACAAAGCATCTCTAGATGGATCTCTAGTGCAATCCTCTTCTGCCATCGACAGGCAGGCCAGCCGCTGCTGTCAAAAGTCCGTGCTCACTCTACTAGAGCCGTGTCTACTTCTATGGCGCTGTTTGCCTGTGTGTCCCTATCAGACATCATTAGGGCAGCATATGTGTAAAGAACAGAGGGTTACCCCTAATTGTTTTTCCTAAATCAGGGTAAGAAAGAACTGGATGCGAAAAAACATAGATTTAGGAATGTAGGTTAAATAACGGAAAGCAGCATTACTCTTGAACTCAAAATTAGTGAGAACTAAAGTGCTTTTTATGCATCATTTTATTTTTATAAATTTGTAGAAAAAATATATATATCCATATTTACAATTGCATATTTTGAATTTGCTATTCCTCTAAAAATAAATCACAATTCTTCAAATGGTTTGACATGTGTAAAGATATTTGACACAGTTAACATGGGAAATCTCCTCAATGTGAACTAAAATACAAAGGTTACATATGTAGTAAGCAGATATTCAAAGACTGTTAGACAAAGGGTTGAGCGTTGATATGGCCTTAGGATGTATCCACAATCCTACGCGCGTTTCGGCATGTGCCTTCATCAGGGGCCCATACAAAGTTTTTCACCGGTACCTAGGTGAGAATATGAACAACCATCAAGAGTATGCTGCGTAATAATGTTAACAAACAAACCAGAGATCATAATGAATCTCCTATCGTAACATTTTCTATGGCAGAACAATTAAAATCACTAGTCAATCACATCTTGTTGGACAATTTCTAGTTGTGAACTAAAAAATTGCTGTTCACCTTATCAAATCCCATCACCAAAATGTGACTTTTTGATTTAAATGATGTATTGGTGAGAAGGTGTCTAAACTTGAATGCTAAAGGTTTGGAAAACATAAGGAAGAATAACGAATAAAGAGAAGATAGCTATGTCCTGACACTTGGTTAAGTCACCTGGAAGAAATAGAGACTTACGAGTGGAAGATGGAAAGAGGGGAACACACTCAAACGTCCTACTCGTGTGTCATGAAAGTTCTCAGTTCCTCGGTGAGTTTATTACTAAATGAGGTCTGAATTAAACAAAAGAAAAGGAGAAGTGTAAAATAAAAAAGCGAAGACCTGCATATTCAGTGTACTATATTAAAGAAAGGATAACGCTAACCTGGATGCTGGTAGACAGGATATATAGACTCGTTATGTAGACTTTAATCAAAAACATGTGGAATGGGGTGGATGGTTTAATGACCAATCTGTTTAGGGGGACTGCGACCCTTTCAATTATCTAGGAGGAGGAGAATAAAATAAATTAAAATGAATGGTTCAGAACCGGTCTTGAGGATCTGTTCGTAGGTTGTATCCTAAGTTATAAGAAGTGACTTACAATTTTTAGACGAATCCGGTTTTCTCTGAATTTCACGTGAAAACGGATTAAGGAAGTCTAATGGTGGAAAGAATGAATAGAAAAAGTACATGTAGGTAAGTGGTTATGACTAACACAATAGGCGGTATTGGACGACAGATTAAATTGGCTCGTGTTAGTTGACTTACTTTAGAAAAGTGTCCAGATTCACACTAAGCGGTCTCGGTGTGATGAGTAGAATGGAACGGAGAGAGCGTAATTCCAATCGATTTATTGGGCGAACTTAAGAGACGGTCCTGAAAGTCTAGTAAGGGACAACAGCGCAAATGCATTTGTAAGTGTGCGTGTCTCCTCTGTGGGTAATATATTATCACGAACGTGAATGCAATTGCACTTACTTTGCATTGAATTAGAGGTCGACCTAGATGGCGTGCTCTGGTGGCGTCGATGGGTAGACTAGCGTCTAGTTCTTTAAAGATCTAATGAAAGACGGATAGCGTGCAACAATGCATAAGTCGATATAACTTATCTGATGCGATAATAATCACTAACAAATAAGCGTGTACTTACTATGCGACATGTGGACTACGCGACCCAGAGAAACGTCATGGTTCAATCGGGTGTCTCCGGTAAGACGCCTTGCTGCTCTCGCTTTGTCGTTCTGTCAGGTTTTGGTGCAATACCTGAAGCCTTTCATATGGTGGATGTGTCTTTTGATTGGACGATGGTGCAGTTTTAACAGAAATGGAGAGAGGACTGACGTTTACATGGATAGTGCAAGATGGTAATAGTGGCGGCCATCTTCAAAGGGAGCTAAAAAACCAAGGACTATTGAGTGTAGAATGTATGGAAGCGATATGACCACAATAAAAGTGAAGAGTATTACGTGTATTTAAATCATAGATAGCGGTCTACAGCTTAATTGTTATTTTATTTAATGACTTGTTCCCACGGTATTTCACTGTTCATACCCTTATGGTATGTATTGAGATAAAAAATCCAAATTACTTCTCTTTTTTTGCGTATACTTGTACCTGTGTTGGTGGAATGATTTCTGATTTTCTCTAAGATGAGCCACCGTATTTGGTTGGGTGTGTGGTTTGCTTCCATGTAGTGGCGCACCAGGGGGGCTTGAATTTTCTTAGTTCGTATTGCTGACCTATGTTCAGTTAGTCTAGTGGACAGCATGCGAGCTGTCTCTCCAACATAGCCTTGATTACAATGACATAGTAATAAGTATACAACGTTGGTGGTCTTACAGTTGGTGAAACTCGTGAGTGGTATACTTTTATTGTTGAAGGTAAATTGTTTTGTTTCTATGGCCGAATCACATGCTGTGCAGGACATGCATTTGAAATTGCCTACCAGTTTGGTAAGGCCTGTACTGCAGATTTGTGTTTGAATGCCTGCAGGTATGTTTGGTAACCGCGATCTTACTACCAAGTCTTTGAGGTTTTTATTTTTTCTGTATGCATACAGAGGTTTGGGTAAGGCTTGATCTTTGGATTTAGTTGCATTTAGGATATGCCAATTCGAATTGATGACATGGCGTACTTTTGCATTCATTGTTGAGTGTCTTGATATAAAGACCAATCTAGAATTAGGGGTTCTATGGCGGGGTGTGAGTAAGTATTGCCTGTCATAGAATCTTGCTCTCTTGTATGAGTCTCGTATTAGGCGTTTTGGATAGCCTCTGGTTAGGAATTTTTGTTTCATTTCCTCAGATCTTGAATCAAAATCTCGCAGGTTAGTGCAATTACGGCGGAGCCGCAAGAACTGACTGAAAGGTATACTGGTCTTTTGCATGGAGGGATGGGTCGCGTAGTCCACATGTCGCATAGTAGGAACACGCTTATTTGTTAGTGATTATTATCGCATCAGATAAGTTATATCGACTTATGCATTGTTGCACGCTATCCGTCTTTCATTAGATCTTTAAAGAACTAGACGCTAGTCTACCCATCGACGCCACCAGAGCACGCCATCTAGGTCGACCTCTAATTCAATGCAAAGTAAGTGCAATTGCATTCACGTTCGTGATAATATATTACCCACAGAGGAGACACGCACACTTACAAATGCATTTGCGCTGTGGTCCCTTACTAGACTTTCAGGACCGTCTCTTAAGTTCGCCCATTAAATCGATTGGAATTACGCTCTCTCCGTTCCATTCTACTCATCACACCGAGACCGCTTAGTGTGAATCTGGACACTTTTCTAAAGTAAGTCAACTAACACGAGCCAATTTAATCTGTCGTCCAATACCGCCTATTGTGTTAGTCATAACCACTTACCTACATGTACTTTTTCTATTCATTCTTTCCACCATTAGACTTCCTTAATCCGTTTTCACGTGAAATTCAGAGAAAACCGGATTCGTCTAAAAATTGTAAGTCACTTCTTATAACTTAGGATACAACCTACGAACAGATCCTCAAGACCGGTTCTGAACCATTCATTTTAATTTATTTTATTCTCCTCCTCCTAGATAATTGAAAGGGTCGCAGTCCCCCTAAACAGATTGGTCATTAAACCATCCACCCCATTCCACATGTTTTTGATTAAAGTCTACATAACGAGTCTATATATCCTGTCTACCAGCATCCAGGTTAGCGTTATCCTTTCTTTAATATAGTACACTGAATATGCAGGTCTTTGCTTTTTTATTTTACACTTCTCCTTTTCTTTTGTTTAATTCAGACCTCATTTAGTAATAAACTCACCGAGGAACTGAGAACTTTCATGACACACGAGTAGGACGTTTGAGTGTGTTCCCCTCTTTCCATCTTCCACTCGTAAGTCTCTATTTCTTCCAGGTGACTTAACCAAGTGTCAGGACATAGCTATCTTCTCTTTATTCTTTATTCTTCCTTATGTTTTCCAAACCTTTAGCATTCAAGTTTAGACACCTTCTCAACAATACATCATTTAAATCAAAAAGTCACATTTTGGTGATGGGATTTGATAAGGTGAACAGCAATTTTTTAGTTCACAACTAGAAATTGTCCAACAAGATGTGATTGACTAGTGATTTTAATTGTTCTGCCATAGAAAATGTTACGATAGGAGATTCATTATGATCTCTGGTTTGTTTGTTAACATTATTACGCAGCATACTCTTGATGGTTGTTCATATTCTCACCTAGGTACCGGTGAAAAACTTTGTATGGCCCCCTGATGAAGGCACATGCCGAAACGCGCGTAGGATTGTGGATACATCCTAAGGCCATATCAACGCTCAACCCTTTGTCTAACAGTCTTTGAATATCTGCTTACTACATATGTAACCTTTGTATTTTAGTTCACATTGAGGAGATTTCCCATGTTAACTGTGTCAAATATCTTTACACATGTCAAACCATTTGAAGAATTGTGATTTATTTTTAGAGGAATAGCAAATTCAAAATATGCAATTGTAAATATGGATATATATATTTTTTCTACAAATTTATAAAAATAAAATGATGCATAAAAAGCACTTTAGTTCTCACTAATTTTGAGTTCAAGAGTAATGCTGCTTTCCGTTATTTAACCTACATTCCTAAATCTATGTTTTTTCGCATCCAGTTCTTTCTTACCCTGATTTAGGAAAAACAATTAGGGGTAACCCTCTGTTCTTTACACATATATTGCTCCACAGCCTGTCTGTGCGAGGGTTTCGTCAAAGAGGTATAATTATTCTATAATATACCCCTAACCTTTCTTATATTTATATATATATATTTTTTTTTTCTCACTAGTCTTACGTCCAGAATAAAGGTCAATATCACCTATTTCCCTTTACTTCCCTTTATATATAACCTCATTTTCTCTTTCTCTTGTCCTGACTATTGTCCTGTTACACACAGCACATATCCTAAGTCGATTTCCACAACTTGATCCCACTTTATTTACCAACATGGATAAATTACCTACCTTTGGATTTACTGACGAAGACTTTGCTTCTCTGGTAGGACAATCGACGTCCACTATGACTACTTCCACAGCCTCATCTTGGCAAAGCAATACAGACACCCAAAAACTCTTAGCACTTATGAAAAAGACCAAAAGAATCGAACTCCATGGACGATTCATGCTAGAGTATTTGAAAGCAGGGGTCATACCCCAAGGCCTTAGAGTACGCAACATTCCAGGCCTATTTGTTCAGATACGTAAATTTCTAGAACGTTGGTCGTTAACCTCCAATAGATGTTCACGGAACTATATGATCCTAATCGTTGAAATAGCTAAGGAATTAGTCCAAACACTACTCACAGAAATTGCTGAACTGGAAGCTAAACTAAAAGACAGTTACGCAGTAGAAGAAGCCAAAATTAAATTAACGGAAGTAGAAAAAGAAATGAATTCCTACAATGATTATCTACTCAAAAGAAAGACAGATAAACTTAATAGAGACATCAAATTCTTTAGTCAAGAAAAAGTATACCCTTATCTGGCGGAGCATTATTACCAACCAGAGCCAAGTGGAGAGTCCTTTGATTCATATACTGCCAATTGGTCCCACAAGAAAGTAGTTACTTTCTCGGACACTACGGATTCAGATAGTGAGGCACCCCATCAACATCAACCAAGTGGCCCCAATAGAGCACCAAATAGCAGAGGAACATACATCCCGCCTTTTTTATCCAGGCGCAGGAATTCCCAACCACGTTGGAGAACACGATACCAACCCAGACACAGGGGCAATTTTCAACAACCACAGAATCAACAATACCCCCCGCCCCAAAATTACCAACAAGTTCCCCCACCACCGAACCAACAATATCCCTCGCCCCAGAACTACCAACAAGCTCCTGCTACGTATACCAACCAGAATCAATATCTGGTGACCAGAAATGCACAGTACTGGCGCGACTAACAGAAATTCCAATTTTCAATTTGAGTAGTCACCCCCTAGATAACATCACGGAAACACTTCTCTCTAAGGGTCTTTCTTTTGTTCCACATAGTAACATCAATCAATTTGAATTATTCAAAGACATGATGGCCTTCTTCCGCAAAATAAGACTACAGAATTTCTTCGAAGACAATCAAGAAGAATCCCCAGTAGTAAACAGATCAGGCCTTAAGCCGATTTCTACCTTTCTTCCATCTTTAGAACAGGTGGCTCCGGAAATCTCAGTTTTTGAACATGTCGTGTTCAATAAACTCTCTGCAATTACCAAACATATTGTACCACCTCAATATAACATCACGTACGAAGAACATCTAGCATTAGAATCACTAAAACATAACAAAGACCTTGTTATTAAGAGTTGTGACAAAGGCGGAGGAATAGTCATTCTTGACAAATCCCAATATATCCAGAAAATGGATCAAATGTTGAATGACCCCTGTCATTACTCCAAGATCACTAAAGACCCTACTAAAAGGGTACAAAACACCATACTTCAGCTTACCACACAAGCTCTTGAACAGGAACTAATTTGTGAAAAAGAATGGGAATTCCTTAACATCACAGAACCCAAAATGGCAGCCATTTATGGTATCCCGAAAATACATAAGGATAGTACTAATCCACCGTACAGACCAATAGTGACCACCATAGGATCTGTTACGGAACCACTCTCGAAATATGTAGATAACATATTAAGACCATTTGTATCGCAGATTCCATCTTACATTCGGGACACCAGTGATATCATCACTAAAATTGAAAATCTACCCTTTAATGAAAACACGCACCTCCTGGTTACCATGGATATCACAGCTCTATACTCCAACATTCCACAAGCAGGAGCCTTAGAAGCAGTAGCCTGGTTCATGGAGATGTTTAACATTGACTGCCCAAGATTATTCATCTTGGAGTGTTTAGAGTTGATACTCACAGAGAACACCTTTGAATTTAATGGCTCCCTATACAAACAAACGAAGGGAGTCAGTATGGGAGCATCATGTGCTCCCACAGTGGCTAATATTTACATGGCTTTATATGAAACACGTTTCATATATAATGAAATTGCACCCTTCAGTGAATCTATAACAACATGGTCCAGATATATAGATGATGTCTTCTTCATCTGGACAGCAGATCCTGAAGACCTTCCACAATTTGTTTCCTGGTTGAACTTATGCGATAACAACATTTTCTTCACAGCTAACTCTAGTAATGTCAAAGTAGAATTCTTGGATATACAAATCCAAAATAACAGCGATCACCTTGAAGTTGATCTCTACGTAAAACCTACAGCGCGTAACACACTCCTTCACTTTGACAGCTTCCATCCCTCCATGCAAAAGACCAGTATACCTTTCAGTCAGTTCTTGCGGCTCCGCCGTAATTGCACTAACCTGCGAGATTTTGATTCAAGATCTGAGGAAATGAAACAAAAATTCCTAACCAGAGGCTATCCAAAACGCCTAATACGAGACTCATACAAGAGAGCAAGATTCTATGACAGGCAATACTTACTCACACCCCGCCATAGAACCCCTAATTCTAGATTGGTCTTTATATCAAGACACTCAACAATGAATGCAAAAGTACGCCATGTCATCAATTCGAACTGGCATATCCTAAATGCAACTAAATCCAAAGATCAAGCCTTACCCAAACCTCTGTATGCATACAGAAAAAATAAAAACCTCAAAGACTTGGTAGTAAGATCGCGGTTACCAAACATACCTGCAGGCATTCAAACACAAATCTGCAGTACAGGCCTTACCAAACTGGTAGGCAATTTCAAATGCATGTCCTGCACAGCATGTGATTCGGCCATAGAAACAAAACAATTTACCTTCAACAATAAAAGTATACCACTCACGAGTTTCACCAACTGTAAGACCACCAACGTTGTATACTTATTACTATGTCCTTGTAATCAAGGCTATGTTGGAGACACAGCTCGCATGCTGTCCACTAGACTAACTGAACATAGGTCAGCAATACGAACTAAGAAAATTCAAGCCCCCCTGGTTCGCCACTACATGGAAGCAAACCACACACCCAACCAAATACGGTGGCTCATCTTAGAGAAAATCAGAAATCATTCCACCAACACAGGTACAAGTATACGCAAAAAAAGAGAAGTATTTTGGATTTTTTATCTCAATACATACCTTAAGGGTATGAACAGTGAAATACCGTGGGAACAAGTCATTAAATAAAATAACAATTAAGCTGTAGACCGCTATCTATGATTTAAATACACGTAATACTCTTCACTTTTATTGTGGTCATATCGCTTCCATACATTCTACACTCAATAGTCCTTGGTTTTTTAGCTCCCTTTGAAGATGGCCGCCACTATTACCATCTTGCACTATCCATGTAAACGTCAGTCCTCTCTCCATTTCTGTTAAAACTGCACCATCGTCCAATCAAAAGACACATCCACCATATGAAAGGCTTCAGGTATTGCACCAAAACCTGACAGAACGACAAAGCGAGAGCAACAAGGCGTCTTACCGGAGACACCCGATTGAACCATGACGTTTCTCTGGGTCGCGTAGTCCACATGTCGCATAGTAAGTACACGCTTATTTGTTAGTGATTATTATCGCATCAGATAAGTTATATCGACTTATGCATTGTTGCACGCTATCCGTCTTTCATTAGATCTTTAAAGAACTAGACGCTAGTCTACCCATCGACGCCACCAGAGCACGCCATCTAGGTCGACCTCTAATTCAATGCAAAGTAAGTGCAATTGCATTCACGTTCGTGATAATATATTACCCACAGAGGAGACACGCACACTTACAAATGCATTTGCGCTGTTGTCCCTTACTAGACTTTCAGGACCGTCTCTTAAGTTCGCCCAATAAATCGATTGGAATTACGCTCTCTCCGTTCCATTCTACTCATCACACCGAGACCGCTTAGTGTGAATCTGGACACTTTTCTAAAGTAAGTCAACTAACACGAGCCAATTTAATCTGTCGTCCAATACCGCCTATTGTGTTAGTCATAACCACTTACCTACATGTACTTTTTCTATTCATTCTTTCCACCATTAGACTTCCTTAATCCGTTTTCACGTGAAATTCAGAGAAAACCGGATTCGTCTAAAAATTGTAAGTCACTTCTTATAACTTAGGATACAACCTACGAACAGATCCTCTAGACCGGTTCTGAACCATTCATTTTAATTTATTTTATTCTCCTCCTCCTAGATAATTGAAAGGGTCGCAGTCCCCCTAAACAGATTGGTCATTAAACCATCCACCCCATTCCACATGTTTTTGATTAAAGTCTACATAACGAGTCTATATATCCTGTCTACCAGCATCCAGGTTAGCGTTATCCTTTCTTTAATATAGTACACTGAATATGCAGGTCTTCGCTTTTTTATTTTACACTTCTCCTTTTCTTTTGTTTAATTCAGACCTCATTTAGTAATAAACTCACCGAGGAACTGAGAACTTTCATGACTCACGAGTAGGACGTTTGAGTGTGTTCCCCTCTTTCCATCTTCCACTCGTAAGTCTCTATTTCTTCCAGGTGACTTAACCAAGTGTCAGGACATAGCTATCTTCTCTTTATTCTTTATTCTTCCTTATGTTTTCCAAACCTTTAGCATTCAAGTTTAGACACCTTCTCACCAATACATCATTTAAATCAAAAAGTCACATTTTGGTGATGGGATTTGATAAGGTGAACAGCAATTTTTTAGTTCACAACTAGAAATTGTCCAACAAGATGTGATTGACTAGTGATTTTAATTGTTCTGCCATAGAAAATGTTACGATAGGAGATTCATTATGATCTCTGGTTTGTTTGTTAACATTATTACGCAGCATACTCTTGATGGTTGTTCATATTCTCACCTAGGTACCGGTGAAAAACTTTGTATGGCCCCCTGATGAAGGCACATGCCGAAACGCGCGTAGGATTGTGGATACATCCTAAGGCCATATCAACGCTCAACCCTTTGTCTAACAGTCTTTGAATATCTGCTTACTACATATGTAACCTTTGTATTTTAGTTCACATTGAGGAGAATTCCCATGTTAATTGTGTCAAATATCTTTACACATGTCAAACCATTTGAAGAATTGTGATTTATTTTTAGAGGAATAGCAAATTCAAAATATGCAATTGTAAATATGGATATATATATTTTTTCTACAAATTTATAAAAATAAAATGATGCATAAAAAGCACTTTAGTTCTCACTAATTTTGAGTTCAAGAGTAATGCTGCTTTCCGTTATTTAACCTACATTCCTAAATCTATGTTTTTTCGCATCCATCATTAGGGCAGCAACCTGGAAGACGCAACACACATTTAATAAGCATTACTGCTTGGACTCTGAGGTCATGAGAGATGCTGCACTGGGACAAGCGGTGTTGAGACATCTGTGACAATGAAGGTGAGCCTTTCTTTTCTTCACACCATCCATTTTTACTCAATACATAGTTACTTACTGTTTGCATAATTATTTATATATATTTACATATTTATGTATATGTATGTATATACATATGTGTATATCTTTATTATTACATAGCGAAATGTGCTAATTACTGCTCTTGACTCTGATTCAAGCATGTGGATCTATGAAAGTTCCAATACTCGAGTAAGAAGATAAGTTACTTACCTGTAACTGTAGTTCTCCAGTATTGGAATCTTTCATAGATTCACATGCAACTCATCCACCTCCCCTACAAAGGCTCATCTTTGTCTCTCAGTTACTTCTATTTGTACATACTGTGCTTAAGAAAATCTGAGGGACTAGAGCTTCTCTCAGGAAGGTTATACAGGGTGGTGTCATCTGATTGGTTGTTTTCTAAATAAATAATGAGGCCTTAGGCCTTTAAGTCCTATGTCTATTGTAACATTACTTTTTAAATATACCTGGGACTCCCATCTCGACAACGGAGAGTATTTCAAGCATTTGAATCTATGAAAGTTCCAATACTGGAGTAACACTGTTAATCCCTTTAACTCCCCTCTACCTCGGGTAACATGTATATTCTCAAGGAGGACAATGCCACTGGATATTCTGAGGTGGTACCCTTGAGAAATATTACCACTTTGCACATGTCTAGAATTCTCCGCAGTGTATTTACTATGGTCAGATTCCCTAGGACTGTGGCTTAACAATGACCGATCAACTTTATCTCATCTTATATGAGAGCCATACACCACTTGAAGTGGTATATATATAATTCACATAATTAAACACATTTCTCACACTCCTAGTGCTCCACCACGGCCCATCATGCTCTTCAGTGTTTTGTTAAAGCATTCCACCAAGCCACTGGTATAGAAGTAAGGAAGTAAGGAAGGAGGTTCTGCCTTATTTCTCTTAGTTTTAGCTGCCATCATCGGTCGTGCTCAACATTCATGTCAAGGCTTCGGTGCCCTGTGTCATGCATTGAACGTGAACCTTTTATTTAATCACTAGGACTGCCTGATAGTAAGGCTGCACAGTGGGCGAGTCGGCGTTGTGCCAGATGTACTATAAAGGCAAGCCAATCTTTGCCCGTCGTGCCAAATCTGTGTGTTCGCTGTGAGATGTTGGTAGTTTCACCTCCATATTTCCCCTGAGCAATGCTAGCAAGAGTTAAATGTTTTAAAATAAAGAACACTGGGGGGTGGGGCCAAAATGGTGGCCAGGGCCAAGATGGCAGCCGTGTAGGACGCACGATCTGGCTCCTACGGATGCCTGCTGCATCAAGAGCGCCTGGTAGGGGTCCTGGTGACCCAGCAGTGCCCCCCAGAATGACTGGATCCCCCAGGCTGTGCCTCCCCCGAAGAAACTGCTTTGCCACCAGTGGAGGCACTTTGGGCCTGGTCCCTCCATGGCTCAAGATGATAGCCGCCATGCGGCTCTGTTGCGTCTCTTGGCTGGGGCCCATGGGGGCTGTGGCGGCACCAGTAAGCAGGCTGGTGGGGGCCCCTGGCCGGAAGTTTGAAGCCCTGAGGAGATATCACCTAGCCTGAAGATGGAGGTTGGGACCCAGCGTGTACAGTGTGGAGGTGAGCACAGACGAAGCCAGCGTCAGCGTAGGGCAGCAAGAGAGTGACCCTGAGCCAGTGGGAGGCCTCAGTGACAACAGAGGGAGACCAAGACTGTTGGAGGATATTGTGCCTCTCTCTATGATTGCTATGTGGACCCTGGAGGCTGCAGAGATCTCATTCCTTGAGACCCTTCAGGAACTTCCGCTCCCCCACTAACCCCGCCGGGGTATTATTGGCATGGCAGCGGAATGGGGGGAGAACCAACACTAAAAGAGATGGTCACCAACTCCACAGACCCGGTAGTGGACAAGGACTAGCAGCAGCATGGGCCCCCTATTACATTGGAGGGGGGAGATAAAGAGGCCCCATTACCTGGGGTATTTTTTGGAGGGGTTATTTGTGTCCCTGCGAGAAGACATCCAATCTGTGAAGCAAGACCTCTCAAGGATCCCAGAGAGGTCAGACGCAGATGTGGGCAATAGGGTTTCCACCCTCGAGGACAATGAAAATGTGAGGGGTGAGGATCTCGAACATTTACACCATGAAGTCCTCTGCCTGCAAGAACAACAGGCCATCCTAGAAACCCAGGCGGAAGATCTCAAGAATCGTTCTAGGGGGCGCCGCCAGGAGCTGAGGGTTTAAACATCTTGGACTACATCCTGGCCCTGTTCTGGCATATCTTGTGGCCGACTATGGAGGCCAACATACAATTGGATAGGGTCTACAGGGTTTGCCACCTGACTCCGGGGGGGCCATCCCCTGTATATCCCATCCTGCATTTATGATTTCTAGCTTAAATCCTCCACCAGGCCAAAGAGATGCACCCGAGGCCACCAGCTAGCTTTGTACGATGACCTTCCTACCCTAACCATCCAGAAACATTGAGCATTCCACCCCAATATGGAGTCCCTCTAAAAGAAGGAGGGGTCTCTGCCTTTTTTCAGATTGGAGTAATCACTGCATCAGATGAGGACAGTGTGTTACGTTTGCATTCTTAGTGTTTTTGCTCATTCTCAATTCTGTATGATGTAAGTTAGATGTTCTGATTGGAATGTGTTTAGGTCATTATAGAATGTATCTTTTGAAGATAGGGAGTCAGTTACTTGTGATGAGGAGAACTGTTTGTATGCTGGTCAGCTCTTCGACTTATTAAAGGATATTACTACTATTGGTGATCCTGCATCTTTATTACACTGGCGACGGGATGTCGAAGAGCGGATGAACCCACATCAACCTCGGATTTCGAATTAACGAGGATTCGCTAAAGCCGTGATCTGAAGGTGATTTTACTTTTGACAAATGCCAATAGGGAACATCAGAACACACCGGAGTCGACACGGGAATTGAATCCTTGTGAGTACTGCAATTTTAATTAATCTCGGATATTCAAAGGGAAAGGATTTATTAAAAGAAAAAAAAAATCCTACCGCTTTGTCTCGAGCGCGATCGTCAACCCCGCTCACTCGCGCAGCCTGCTTCTACATTGAGCGCGATAGCAACGTACGCACACGTGATCCTGCGTACGTGTTGCTGGGATACCGTTCGTCTAAAGAACAACAAGAATGTTACGCGCACACATCGCGGCAAGTCACGTCGCGTAACCAACGCAGCGCCATATTTGTTTGGGGCATTTGCAGTTATTTTTGGATGTCAACGCTACGATTTTACTAAACGTCTCAGCGCTGTCAATACTTCTATTTTCACCAGTTCAACAGCGCGTCGGATGTGCTTAAGAGTCTGCTAGCACAAGCATAAGTTTATTCATTTTATTATTACTTCCAGCACAAACAGCGTATGTACTTTTCCTTTAATTAATTCTAGTTTTAAAGAAGAATACTTTTACTTAGTCATTCCAGCATTTATTCAATTTTCATTTTCACAGATTTCATTAACAATTTTACTTAAGCAATTTCAGTCGAAGCAAGAAATAAATTAATACATTATGAGTCAACCTAATTATAATATTACTCCTCCACAAGCATTTTGGATTTCTGGAACTGAACCTCCTTTGAAATGGTTGGAATGGAAACCTTATTTTTGTAACTGTATTGATGCATTGGATGAAGACGGAAAAATGTCTCACGCACAAAAGAAAAGATTACTGTTACATGCTTTGGGTCCAGTTGGGTGAAAAGTTTATGAAGGGATGTCCAAACCTGGTTTTCCAGGTGACTTAAACGTGTATGCTTTGACTTTGCTTCATTTGGATACTTATTTTGCACCTAAAGTCTGTATTGGCGTTACTAGATATAGATTATTTTCCAGGAAACAAAATAAGGACGAAAGTATTGATCATTACTTGGCAGATCTTAGGAAAATGGTTTTAGACTCCAAATTTGGTGTGTTGCAAGATGACTTAATAAGAGACCAAATAGTAATGCATGCCTTTAACCCCACTATACAGGATAGACTTTGGATAAATGGTGATGCACCTCTGGATGATATTCTTTCTATTGTGCGTAAAGCGGAAATTTCTGGCAGATGTGCTAATTTTCTCAAACAGGATAATAGTACCACTGATGTTGTGAGTAAAGTCAAAGTGAATGAAAAAAAAAAAAGGTACTATGAACTCTAAAGATAATTCGAGTTTTAAACTTGCTTTTACTAGATACGCACCTTCTACTGGATCTAAACCAAAATGTTACAGATGCAACAGTTTGGAACATTTAGCTGATAACAAAACTTGTCCTGCACTTAAATTCAAATGTACTAATTGTGGACTAAAGGATCATTTTGCCAAAGCTTGTAGAAGGCGTAAGAATAGCGTTAGGTTTGTCAATAACACGGATGAAAACATTCAATGTGCAAGTGAGACTGAGGAAATGGGAAATGATGGTGGTTTAGTTATGAATATACATGATAAATTAGTACTAAATATTGATGAGGGAACTATGGTTAACAAACCAAATTGTTTAATGGATATTGGTGGTGTAGATATCAAAATTTACGCAGATTCAGGCTCACCTTACACAATCATAAATGAAGAAATTTGGAAATCTTCCTTTATACAAAAGGTGGGGGCACAGTTATTGGAACCTGACATTCACCCTGAAGGTTATGGTGGAGAAACCATTGATCTTCTTGGTTATCGTTGGTTTGTTTTCAAGTTCAAAGGAAGAGAATGCAGAGGGAAATTATATATTGCAAAAAAGGGACCACCAATTCTCGGCTGGTTTGACCAAAAACAGTTACATTTTATTTTGGACCCCAACAGTAAAGAACAAGTGTTGGTTGTGGATGACAGTAAGGCAGTTAGCAATGAAATTTTAAAGGAATTTCCAAACTTTTTAGTAGTGTTCTAGGTAACCTTAAAAGGTTTGAACACAAAATTGTTCTTAAACAAGATGCGTCTCCCAAAGTACACAAATGCAGGAATATTCCTATTTTGGTAAGGGAGGAAGTTAGTAAGGAGTTGGATAAATTGGTGTCTAATAACATTATTGAACCTATTGATGCCTCAGATTGGGTTTCCCCGATCGTCGTAGCAAGACGCAGTAACGGAAAAATTCGGCTCTGTGTAGATTTAAAGTACCTGAACAACAATATTGTTGTTGATAAGTTCCCGTTACCAAAAATCAATGAGATGGTTTCAAATTTAAACAATGCCAAATGGTTTTACACCATAGATCTGTCATCTGCATATCATCAGATCTCATTGTCCCCTGAATCAATGAAATTCACATCCTTTATCACTCCTTTTGGGTGTTTCCAATATAAGCGCATGCCCTTTGGCTTGGCTTCAGCCGCTGCTGTTTTACAGCGGTTGATGTTCCATCTTTTCAAAGAGGAGCAAGGTGTATTGTTTTTTCAAGATGATATTCTTGTTTTTGGCTGTGATGAGGAATAACATATGTCTAGACATAAAAAAAGTTCTAAGCATATTGCAGAGTAATGGCCTTACTGTTGAGCATTCTAAATGCAAATTTGCACAAAAGAGTGTAACCTATTTGGGTCATGTTATTGACGAGCAGGGTGTGAAACCGAAACCTTACTTGGTTTCTGCTATTTTTGAAGCCCCTATACCTTCCAATAAGGATGATGTTAGATCTTTTTTAGGCATGGCAGAATTTTGTTCGAAATACGTGCCAAATTTTGCCACCAAAACATACAATATTCGTCAACTTAAAAAAAAAAAATGTACATTTGTGTGGTCACAAGATTGTGACACAGATTTTAAAGTCATTAAAGTAGCTATTGCAAAAGCAACTGCTCTTCATAGTTTCGATCCTTCATTAAATAGTGTAGTTACCACGGATGTTAGCAACAAAGGCCTTGGTGCAGTTTTGTCACAAGTTAACGGCCAAGGCAGAGAAAATATTATAGCTTACGCATCCAGATCTTTGTCTCCTTGTGAGGAGAAGTACCCAATAATAGAGAGAGAAGCATTAGCCTGTGCATGGGCGTTAGAGAATTTCAAATCTTTTATTTGGGGGAAACCATGCATTCTTCGCTGTGACCACAAGCCATTGGTTAAGATTTTAACTACAGAAGGTGCAATCACTGCTTCAGCGAGATTAGCTAGGATCTCTATGAGAATGCACATTTTTTTATATAAAGTTATTTATGTACCTGGTAAAAATAATATGGTTGCAGATTTCTTATCAAGAATGCCTTTGATGTTGGAACATTGTGAAAACAATGAATGGAATGAATTACACATTGCCTTTGTACAAGATTGGGGTTTTTCTGCATTTAGTAGAGAGGAGTGGGACAATGAATATTTGGAAGACAATATTCTCCAGGCTGTCATTTCTTTTATCATTAATGGCTGGCCCAAGGAAAAAAAGTTATTAAATGCAAATTATAGACCTTATTGGGAGGTTAGATCTGAATTCTCTATTTCTCATAATACCCTCCTGAGGGGTGAGAGAATAATTCCCCCAGAAAATTTACGAGAAGGAATTGTGGATTTATGTCATGAGGGTCATCCGGGAATTGTTAGGACTAAGTCTTTCGTTAAAAGATTGTTTTGGTGGCCAAACTTTGATTCCCAAATTGAGAGAGTAGTAAGAAATTGCATTCCTTGTTCCTCTTCGGATAAAATGTTGCAAACCTGCCGTCCTCCAATGACTAGAGGTTTCATTCCTAAAAATCCTTGGGAATGTATTGCAATTGACATCATGGGACCTATTAGTGAAAAGGATGGTTCTCATTGTTACCTACTTGTCTTCATTGACCTATTTTCTAGGTGGCCGGTTGTTAAAATTGTTAAAAGTGCAGTAACGGATTCGGTTTTACTATTTTTAGACGAAACATTTGTGGCTGAGGGTATTCCTTCATATGTACTCACTGATAATGGGGTACAGTTCCTATCCTTAAAAGCTAGGATGTATTTAAAAAAATTAGGAATTACACACAAAACCACTTCACTTTACAACCCTAGTGGCAATGGAATGGTGGAAAGATTCAATAGATTCATTGAATGGTAATCTTGATTGGCCAACTCAAGTTGGGAAAACCGTGTGGAGTTATTGCATTACTGTAAATGAGTCTACAGGATTCTCCCCCTTTATACTTTATACTCATGAAAGGGAGAAATCCTAGGTCAAAAGCTATTCCCACATGGTTATTTTCAAGTGAGGTACAACCTTGGTCCAGGGAAGAAGTGTGTACACGTATGGAACTTGTGCATGATAAAAGCAAAGCTTACTATGACATGAAACACAGTACTAAAGAAGTTGTTATAAATGTAGGTGACTGGGTACGTATAAAAAAACTTACAAGGTTCAGAAAGGTGTTTCTCAATTTTCAGAACCCATTAAAGTAATTGAAATTTTACTTAATTCAGTAAGGGTTAGTGATGGTAGAGTTTGGAATTTAAACAGAGTTGCTTAGTGCCAGAATAACCTTGCTCATTATAATTGGATGCCTGATGACTTTGATGATAATGTCTCTAGGAATGTTCCTTCTACTTATACTCCAGACAATAGCTCAAATACTACTATGTCAAATTCTAATGCAGGTACTGGTGTTTCTTCACAAGGCTCTATTAGTACCTCGCAAACATCGGATTTCGCCACTCCTTCCTCCTCCTCTTCGAATGATGAACCAGATTCTCTTCGTCATTCGTTGAGGAGGAAGGTGGTGCCTTCCTGGCTAAAAGATTACATTGTTACCAACAAGTAAAAAAATTACATTATTACCAACAAGTAGTTACTGTTATTGAGTGTCTAATAACACTTAGGTTATTGAGTGTCCAATGACATTTAGGTATAGTATTATGGTGTTAACTTTTAGAATTATTATTTTTTTTTTATTTTTTTTTATATTTAGTTATTTTTAGCATATATAAAATGTTCTCTTTTGTTACTTTTTCTTTTGTATTTATTGTTTTGGAGAAAGGGGGATGTGTTACGTTTGCATTCTTAGTGTTTTTGCTCATTCTCAATTCTGTATGATGTAAGTTAGATGTTCTGATTGGAATGTGTTTAGGTCATTATAGAATGTATCTTTTGAGGATAGGGAGTCAGTTATTTGTGATGAGGAGAACTGTTTGTATGCTGGTCAGCTCTTCGACGTATTAAAGGATATTACTACTATTGGTGATCCTGCATCTTTATTACACAGTGGCTGAGGTCTGTCACCTTTAGAACTTTCCTGATGTTTCAGTCCGCAGCTCCACGCGTGGGACTCCCACGTGTGACGGACAACAACCCCCACAGTGGCAAAAAGTGAGGCGCCCCATCCTGGGGAACTTGCTCAGACTCTGCAACAATGGCTATGGAGAGACAAGCGGTCATAAATAACCTGGTGGAGGACCCACAGAAACAGAATGCTACTCCGCATTGACCAAGTGTCTGAATCTCCCAGCGGGATCCCAGACTTGTAGTGGGTCCTGACTGCTGTTGTAGTGGTGGGGGCAGCGGAGGAGCAGGAGACTTTGGGGCACATTGCCGGTAGCAGAGTGTCCACCCCAACCCTGGAGCTAACCGGGGCAACATTGTGGCAATTAACAATCTATGTTGGAATTTTCATTTGTTTTGTCACAATTCAGGGCTAGGCTGAGTGGCTGGCCACCAGCTAGCTGAAGTGTGGGTTCTCATTTTAAAAAAGCCCACTCTCTGACCCATGCACCAGCACCTGTGTGTGTGTATCAGCATCTGTGTGTGTGTATCATACATGTTAGTCAACTCGCATATGTTTTTAGTGCACACTCTTTATTTATTTATGGTTTATGATGTTTCACTATTTGGTTGTACATCCTGTTGCGAAAGGTAGACCATTTTATTATTTCACCAGCACTGCATGCACGTAGTCTTTGTTTCCTTTGTTGCCAGGAAAGGTAGACCATTGTGTTATTGCCCCCTGCACTGTGTGCTTGTACTCTTTGAGTGTGGTTTCCCTACTTCAACCACACCCAAACATTCAGAAGCCACTTTCCCTCGAGAATTCCAGAGAAACAACACCTGCACAGCCAAGGAGCACCGAAAGCCCTGAACTTACCAGCAAAGAGACTGCCCTCGCCCAAGAACACCGGAATAGCCGCTCGGCCTTCCTGAACCTGCACAGCAACCAGAACAGCTCGGTCTGTTTGGCGAGTGAAGAACGGGAAAGCTAAAATGCTGGAATAAGATTTAAAAAAAATAAAGAGGTGCAGACGAGTGTTGCCGCCTTATGTTGCTTCCCTTATTGAAGAACGCTGTAAATTGATAAAACAGGCTGGAAAGTTTCGAATTCACGAAGGAATTCATGGTGCAACTTTTGTCCCGAGGATGGTCTCGGTGATTTATCTTTCAACAGTGAGACCGAAACTGTCGACGCAACGACACTTCTTTTATACAAACAATCATCACTTGACGCTAACAAAAATCATATTTGTTTGAACTAACTGAATTCAACATATGGCCAAATGTGTATGGCCCATATCCGTGTGTAAAAAGTGTCATTTACTACTGCTTATGTGATCTAAAGTGAGACAGTAATGTTATGTTGCCATTCATGAAATGATAAGTGGATTGTTTCATTACTGTATTGAATGAAATTATTGAAATATAGCAAATGATTCAAATTTCGATAAAATAATATAAAAAATGAACTTGGGTCATTTTGAAAGTTTCTTCTCTTTTTTGAGTTCTTAGAAATTATGCTCACTATGGTGACTGTTTAAATAATTAATATAAGGTGAATAAATCCTCAAGGTTTATTTTTGTTTGAGACAGCAACCAGAACAGTCACCGCTCGGCCTTCCTGAACCTGCACAGCAACCGCCATAGTCTCCGCTCCGCCTTCCTGAAATTGTGAGGAAAAAATAAAATAAAACCTTCACAACCCATGCTAGCGCACGCGTAAGTCTAGCTCTCTGTAAGTGATGCAACTTACATAGCATATCACCAGTGCCCTTTAACTTGCCCCATCATTGCTCTGGAACCTGTTTTGTTTGGAACCTTGTCACCTGTGGTCAATTCTATTTTCTGAGGTTCCAGCTTCATGATATGGATCTTCTCCTAGAAGGACAATTTTGGTTACCTCAATTCCACTACAACACCGTGACCAGTCTCTGTTGCCGTCTAATTCATGGAGCCAGCAAAGGATTCAGAACATTCTTTTGTGGAGCTTAGCCGGCCTTAAATCTAAACTCATAGATCCGGACTGAGTGATTTTCATTGACTAGTATGATATCTATATGTTCCAAGAGACATGGTGTGTGGAGCCAGTGTACAGGTCCGGATTTACAACTTCCAGCATCTTCAGTTGGAAGGCTTTGGCCTGCTGGAGGCCTGATTGTGTGGTTCAAAAATTCTTTAGCTCTCCACATCAGGAGACAAGATATAAATTCCACAGATGTTATGGGGCTGTTCCTTGCTGGGGGTGGACCCACCTGGTATGTTTTTAACTTTTACAACAGTCCGAGTGGGGTAAACAGAGTTTCTAATACTCTGGGCATCTTAGAAAAAGCCATAGATTTCCAGCCACAAAATGATAGGATAATCATTGCCAGAGACTTCAATGTTACCTTTGAACCATTTGGCCCTGATCTCTCTAACCTTACTGAAGACGAAGATGCAGCTTGGGGGGGTCCCTCATCTAGACCTAGGCCCCGCTGCAAGATGCTCTCCCATTGCTGACCAATTGATGAGCCTAACCCTTCCCTTTGGTCTTAGGGCTTGTAACGGTAGGTCATGTTCAGACCTTAGTGGTGCCTACACCTTCAAGCACACATCGCAAAAGAGCTGTATTGATTACATATTCCTGTCCCTACTGCTATGGCCATCCCTCATAGACATGATAGTTGTTGAGCGCTATGACAGTGACCATAATGTTCTCTATATATCCCTAAGTGAGGAAAAATCTACTGCTGGTCAATGTGCTGCCCCGGACTCTGTGGTTGTGATGTC
The DNA here is from genome assembly GCF_964204655.1 of Triturus cristatus. Classification (NCBI taxonomy): domain Eukaryota; kingdom Metazoa; phylum Chordata; class Amphibia; order Caudata; family Salamandridae; genus Triturus; species Triturus cristatus. Next base: position 334,508,775 of record NC_140588.1, on the reverse strand, counting down.
AATTTTAAACAACAAGTGGGCTGTTTGTAAGGACCCAAAAATGGTGGCCCATATATACGAACGGGTGCCAATACCCTGGATGCACTGAACACAGTGGAGTCATCTAGTATAGTTCATAATTCTACTGGTATATCTCATGGACGTTTTTTTAGCTCCATTAAAGCCATAATTAGCAAAGATGTCCGCAAAACCCAAAAGGTCCAATCCCATGGTACCTGGTTCAATTCCAGTTGCAGGAACTCTAGAGGTACCCTTATAAAATGTCTGAAAAACGGAAAAAATCCTTTACTATAGGAAGGAATATAAAGCAATACTCAACTAGACCAAAATTAAGTGAGAAAAATAGATGTAGGAGGACCTAGTAGCTGCAGTGAAGGCAGGGAATGTTACAGCTTTCTGGGGAACTGTGGCTCACGGCAGGAAATGCCACTACCAGTGTCGATTACAATTTACAGCCTCAGACCTGGGTGGACCATTTCCAAAAAATGTATGTAGCCAAGCCCAACCCGGAGTATGCGTATTCAAGAAATGCCCCTAGTTGAAGGTCTCCCTTTATCCTTCCAAGAATGTAATGGTGGCAATAATGTTACTTCCAGCACATAAAGCTCCCGGTCCAATTCCCTACCCAGTTCAGAATCTTTCATCTGGGCCACATACTTCCAGGCACTGTTCCATTCTATACTTGCAGGTGGCCCAATCCCCAGTTCCTGGCTGACTGCAGAGATTGTCCCGATTTACAAAAAAGGGCCCAAAGAATACCCTGGCAACTACAGGCCTATTAGGCTTATCAACACCTCACAGAAACTATTTTGCCGCCTCATATTGGACCAACTGCTTGATTGGGTAAACAGCAACTCTGTTTTCTCAGAACTCCAAGACGGTTTCAGAAACAGGATAAGTACGGTGGATCAAATACTCTGTTTCTGTGCCCTATATTGGAAAACAGTCTCACTAGATAAGGGCCATCTTTATGTGGTCTTTGTCGACCTGAAGGCAGCTTTTGATTCTATACCTAGGGCCAAGCTGTGGGAAGTTCTGGAAAAGATGGGTGTCCCCCGAAACATTCTTGCTGTCCTTATCAGGTTGCATGCACTCAATACTGTCAGAGTCAGGTATGGTGAGGTATGGTCATGGTGTGCTCACAAACCCTTTTAAGATTGCAACTGGTGTTCAGCAGGGCTGTGTGCTGGCCCCAACATTGTTTACTCTTTATATATTTATGACTTAGTGCACGCACTTGATTTTCCCAGAAATGATGCACCCAAACTTGGCCCTCATAAAATTGCGACGCTACTTTTTGCAGATGACACGCTCTTAATTTCCAAAACCTCGCGTGGCCTGCAGGCACTACTTGACCGATTTTTAATCTTCTGTAGCGAGCATGGTGTTGAAGTAAACATCAACGAAAATGTATGATTTTTAATCCATATAAATCTGTTAGAGCAACTATTTGGGTGCAGTGCATTGCTCTGGAATAAGTGCAGGAGTTTGTGTATTTGGGGGTTTCCTGAATCATAAAATGAGTTGGTCTTCTCATATCAAGAAATGTTCACTAAAACTTCAACAAGAAGCTGGTTCCGTAGTCAAATTGCACAAACGGGCCCATGCATATTCTCTAGAACCAGCGGTGGAGATCTACAACATCAAAGCAAAAAGCTCAGCCATATATGGTGTAGAATTATGGGGACACATCAAAGGGAATGATCTTGGTAAACAGCTTCTATATAAACTGGGGCACACAGTATTGTAGCTCTAATGTGTGCTCCGTATCCAAGTCAGCGGAAGAAACTCTGCATCACTTCGCCTTTTTTTGCCCAGCCTATGTTAGACCACGGAAACAATGGAGGAGGCCATTGTGTAAGCTTTTGGCCTTATGCCATTATGCGCAGACATTAAGCAGTTTACACTCAGACATCGGAGAGGTAATTGTTGTTGGGGGTGACAAAATATCTGCACGCTGCCTGGATTACTTGCATGTGCATTGTCAAGTCCCCAAGCAAAGATACCTAATAGCAAACCTTCCGACATTACTTATACTCTAGATGCAGCTCCCTCTTCTTTGAAATCACCCCTTTACACACGACTGCACTTTACATTTATCTTCCCTGATCTTATTGTGGGACGAGGTTTTATGAGATCTGTGTTTTATGAAATGTTGAATATACTGAAGTTATTTATTTGTTTATCTAGTTACTTGCTATACTGTGTTTTATGAATCTTTGCATCCGAAATAAACAATTTTATACAAACAAAAGGCTTGCCCTAGGTCTGCAAATCTATGCCTTGCTTCAAGTGTGCAGGTGATTGTACATTTCGCAAGAGTGACTTAATAACTTGGGACATTTGGCATAAGTGGCTCGATAACTTGGTGCTATGCATATTTGCCTCTGATGAACATTTCTTTAGACAGTGCTGACAAATCTTTGTATTAAGGAACACATAAAGCTGTGGATCAATACTTGCCACCTGTGGATCAAGCAGCCTCAAAGGTCTGAGAAGAATGGAACGTATGGTGTCAAGATCCTTGTTAGATCACTTTTTCTGAAACTGTATGAGCAATATCCATAGTATCAATACATGTGTTATTTCGTTGTAGATTGTACATTCACAAGTTAAGTCACCATTGTCCCTCCAGAGACAAATCTGCATGGACAGTGTCCGAGGACCACACAACTGACGTCATGACAGACTTAATTGTTTGCAGGTAGGTGGGGGGCTAACCACTAACCACGCCACAAGAAGCACACCGGAGTGAGTACATCACCAGTGCTCAAAGCCACAGTCCTCTCTTCTCTTTATGGTTCAACAACTATCCCCTCGGCACCAATGACAACGTCCAATCCAGGCCCTTCTCCTAGACTCTACCCCACCTACCTTTTGGAAAGTCACATCACAGGTAGAAAAGGTAGTGTATACCCAGCTGGGTCCCTAACGTCTCTGCGAAGCAGGCAGTTTGGCTGTCAGTTAAGCGGCGTATTGTTGTGATCTTACATTGTTGGCTTATTTATGTTCTTTTGTTTGTTGGAGGTTTTAGAGGTAACGGTACTCACCTTCCCATTGATCGCTTTGCTGGGGTAATGGTGCCTTCGCACTCGCTTGCCCAGCCATTGCACTTAGCTCCGATCTGGCCCCCAACCCTACACGCCACATCTAAAAATTTACAGAACGCACCCCGATACTCATTCCTGCCCATTCTGATCTGAAGGTCATAGCCTTAATGTACAAGGCTTATATAATCCTACTAAGTGGAAGGCAATCCTGTCCTTCCTGGAACACAACTGGGGGAACATCTGCCTCTCCCAGGAGACACATCTCCTGTCTCGAGACTGCCATCGATTAAGATCCAGAGCCTACCCTCACCAATACCTCTCTTCCAATGTTACCAAGAGAGATGGGGTGACAATCCTGGTTGCTCGCTCCTTGAGGGGGACAATATAGCTGATACACAAGGAAGACTGTTAGCGTACCGGGTGCATGAATGTGGGTCCTCCTTCACCATAGCCTCAGTCTATGACCCCCACTGAAAATCAGAAGCGATTTCTGAAAAGAATCACTATGGCATACTCCTTTGTCACTGGACCAGGAGTTTATCACCATCTCTACTGCCAAAAATAAGTCGCGAAAGGTCAGGTTTATCACCATCTCGACTGCCAAAAATAAGTCGCAAAAGGTCAGGAGGGGGACACTGGAGATGTAGGTGCATGAATTGGAGGCCATTCACAAGAGGACTGGTGCTCCCAGAATTTGGAGGCAGATGGAGGCAGCCCGGGCCCACCTGCACGGACTAGATATGGATAGGGCAGAATATGTCCTTCTGCATCTGTGACACACTTTCCATGTCTGAAGTGACAAAAGCGGCAGACTCCTCGTCCATAAGCTCCGAGACAAGCATCAGGCTGAATGGGTTAGCGAACTCCTGAACTCAACTGGCGTGACAGTTACAGGAGTCATACCCATTGCAAACACCTTTCGGGACTTCTATAAGGTTCTGCATGAGGCCCAACACTCACAAGCCACTGATACGACTGCGTATCTACAGGGGCCCACACACCGTCGCTGACCCCACAGCACGCTGACTCTCGTGACAAACCCAAAAGAATAGAAGAAGTCTCTTCCGCATTAGCATGTTTGAAGTTGCTAAAATCCCCAGGCCCAACGACTTCTTTTTTATAAGACCTTTCGCCAGGTTCTTGCTCCACTACCACCAGGTTCTTTAACTCATCTGTCAACTCGGGTACTTAACCGAAATCTATGCTGGGGGTTTCGATATCAGTGATCCCCAAGCCTGGTACGGACTTGTGTCACAGCTGCTCCTACCGCTCTGTCTCACTCATTAAGGTTGATGCTAAATTATTTCCAGGTATTCTGGAGGCAAGACCTAACCCCCTCATGCCAGAGCTGAAAAACCCTGACCAGTCAGGGTCTATCCCTCAAAGACAATGCAGGGATAACACCAAACTGATCTTCCACCTCATCGACAGAACCAAACGGACGTGTCAGGAGATAATACTCCTGGCAATTGACACTGAGAGGCGTTCAATAGGGTGCATTGGCCATACATAGACACAACCCTGAACCATTTTGATTTCAGGAATAGGTTCCACTCCTGAATCTTAAACAGTTACAGAAATCCCAAAGCCACTGTACAATCAATGGAACGTTCTCGTCCACCTTTCCAATCTGTAGAGGCAAAAGGCAGGGATGCCGCTGTCTCCTCTTTTGTTCGCACTCTACATAGAGCCCATGGCCCTGAGAGTCTGCTATGATCCACGGATCACAGGGATGAGATTCGGGGGCGACGACCATGCTATCAGTCTATATGCGGATGACGTACTAGTTGTTCTTGATGACCGGATATACTATTTACCGCCCTTTATGGCCATTCTTGAAGTATTCAGTAGAGATTCAGGCTCCTGCATCAATCTCCTGAAATCACAGAATCTTAACCTGTCAGCCACACTGCACATCCAAAGTTTCCTAGCGGCCCAGCATTCTCGGACGTATTGTGACTCCTTCATTTCTTATCTGGTGATACGAATTTCCCTGACGATCATGGACACCATCACCATTAACTACCGCACCTTGCTATCCCAGATAAAGGCGGACTTGGCCTCATGGCAGTGCTACCACCTCTCCTGGCTTTAGAAGAATTGCGGCTCTAAAAAGGACTGTGCTTCCCAGAGCCCCTTTTTTGTTCCAAAGCCTGCCTTTGACCCCACCAGCGGGGGTCATTACAGTACATCAAGTAAGGTTCAACTACTTTATCTGGTGGGGGAATCATCCATGCATGTGCTGAAACCAGACGTACCGCCCAACAGTCAAGGGGGGACTGGGTGTTCCCAACCCCACCCATTACTACCAATCAGTGCAATTACGATTCTTGGTGGAGTGAAACCGCCCAGAAAGCGATAGCTGGAGATCACCTATGGAAGGTCCCTTGGCTGGCAGGCAGACACAGGGGCTGGGGCTTCTATTCCTCACCGGTCACCAGGGCCACCCTCGCAGTATGGGAGACCGTGGCTCCTCAGAAAGGATGGACATTCTTCCCCTCACCTCTCACGCCTATATTAGGAAACCCGGTGTTCTACAAGTGGCAGCATTTGCGGCATGACAGAACTCCAGCTGCAAGTCAGCGGGCCAACTTTTTGACACCTATAGACTTCTCTCATTCAAGTGCCTAAGAGTCGAATAAGGCATTGCGGAACAAGAACGCCACTGTTACCTCCAAGTCCCACACTAAGTAACCCATCCTGCTATGCTAGAACGGGCACAGAGACCACTTACAACATATGAAAAAAAGCTCCTGACCAAGCACAATGATAGATGCTTTATCACTGAACTGTACGTCCTATTGATACACTCATCAAAAGCGGAAAAAACTCTGTGGGCGAAGTGGTGGAAGCACAAGATGGGGCGAACTCTTGCACATAGGCAATGAGAAGACGTCTACTAAAGAGCACGACACACAGTGCACTACACTGCCTTTGTGGAACCAGCTACCAAGATAGCGACATACTTGTACCTCACCCGTACCTGGCTCCACAGAGGCAACCACTCCAGCACCTAGTGTTGCTGGCGAAGTTGTGGGGCGCCAGGCACATTGTTACACATGCTGTGTTCCTGTCCAAAAGTATCCAGATATTGGGAGGCAGTCATGACAGATCCTGAAGCTCATTTTGACACACAACTCCTGCGCTTCCAGGCATACAGTATCTTAGGACTTCCAAACCCTTTCACGTTTCCACAGAAATCACGCCAAATTGGGTTGACACTGGGGCTGCGCTCCAGGCAATACTTTCCCACTGGGGAACAGAGAAAATCCCTACCCACTCAACATGGTTACACAGTATCTGGCATATCGTGGGCATGGAGAAACTGACAATGGCGAACAACACTGCCAAGCTCTGAGACACATAGGCTTTGTTCATAGCGTTCCTCTCTTCAGAATTTAATGACCAGATTTGCCCTAGATACTTATGGATTTTACTGTTGACAGTCATGGGAGGCAATACATCTGCGGCAGAGAACGCACGTTAACACTAGAAAAGGAGGGGTGGTGGGGTCAAGGCTTGTCGGGCACACACTGTCCCAGAGTAAGTACAAGTGGGAGAGGGAGGGGAGGGATGGGATGGGAGTTGATTGGAGATTTGCTGATTCCACAGTATTCTACAGGGTGGCTGAGCATAGATGTTCATCTTGGAGATGGCCTCTAATGACAGTGGTTGTTTTTATTGCTGTTTATCTTCTGAAATAATAAAACTGATTTAAACCATAAATGGATAACACTCACTCCAAATACTGAGATGCTACATTAACTTCTTGGGAATAAGTAGTAAATCATTCATGGACAGCCTTCAAGCCCAGGCCTAGGCCCAAGGATCAGGCCTCGAAAAATCATTAAAATGGTACCAAGACCTGCAGGGCTAGTGCTTTGAATAATCTACTCAACCTAACTGTAATGCTCTTGACCCATAAACTGTTCTCAAATTGTGTGATCCTGGGCAAATATTTTATTTCACCAAGCCACCTTTTTATTCATTATCACATATGAGAGCATCCTCACATTTGAGATTTGGGTGTATCTGCTGCACAAAATAATATTTTGTTTGATTTACTATACTAAACTTTGCTGCATGTATAATACAAATCTAGCCCACATATAGGGTACACTTGACCACCTGACTTGCATCTGAGTTCATTAACAGTATTGTCCTCATTGTGGGAGCAAGAATGTTTCTCAGTTCATGTTTGAAAACTCTATCTTTTAATAAATATATTGTTAAAGCACAAAGTGATAGCGCACTGTCATTTACAGTCCGCACATTTTTCTTTGAAATGGCCAAGACAATTTCCTTAGACATTCAGTTTTACTAATAAAATTATATAACGTACAAACAATAATGTTTGGAAATCGGATTGCTGCAAATACTAATCATTGCACATGACCAAGTAAAGTGTTCTGATTTATTTTGATCCTATGAAATCTTTGTTTATCATACTTGTGAATTAAAAAACAAAATATGCTTTCCTAACTGCTGATATATTTTGGAATATTTGTCCTGTTCAATTGCAAGCTATTTAAATGGTGTGTGTTGGGGAAAGAACTGACACCCTAGAGACTTTTGTTTCACAATGATGGTTAGAGAGTTCAATTTGTAAAATCCTCTAACTTTTTCCAAGGTGTTGGCCCTGAGTCTTTCGGAGCGACACCAAAGGGTATAAACTTCAGAAGTTGGTGTGGAACCACTGGCTCCGAGCGGACGCCAGTTGACATCGCAGCCTTCAAGAAGATAGAATACATGGCATTGAGGAATGCTGCCGGGTCCAATCCTAAGGTTAAGAACTCGGGGATGGTCGGTGTCGACATCGGAATCTCAGGCGGTGGGGGTGCCAAAAGTCCTGGAGGGCTTGGTGGACGTTACGGAGCAGGGTCCAGTGTTGAAGCAGGGCTGCACAGAGGTCGAGTCACTGGAGTCAAGTCAACCAACTCCAGCTCCAATGATGAAGGTCCTATGGGAGAAGGAGAGTGACGAGGAGACTTATCATTGTATTTCTTTAGTTTCTAGCACTTCTTTTTCTTATCTGGGAAGGAGGAGGATGGGGATCTCAACTGATGTCTTGATCATTTGCAGCATCGATGGTCCTCTTTGGCCTCTTCTATGGCTATAAGTTGAGGGAAGAAGAAAATGACCGGGGGGCAATGCTCGACTCCTGACTCAATGCAGGTCAGTAATGGACATTTATGCCTAACATTCCCTACAGGGTTTGCACCTTGATTTCCTGGAAGGAGACATGGTATTGTTCTGTGAGAAGATTTTTGATGAGGAGATTCCTAAGAGCGAAGCTCCAGACCCGCATCGAAGGTGTGAAAAAAAGGGAACTGGCATCATTGCGCAGGGGCTGGCACCTTATGGCCTCAGTGACACTGACTGATGTCAGTTCTGAAGTCCACCAAGTCTGGTGCCCTCTACCAGCAACCTAAGAGCTTTAAAGTTTTCCGGATCTAGTCTGATGCCTGGGATTGTTCTACAGGTGAGGAATCTTTAGTTAGAAGTATCCATCATAACCTAAGTGCTACACAAAATGGCTTTCAAGGCCAAATACATTTTTATAACCTCTTGGAACAACTCTGCAAGCAACCACTTATAAGTTGTTTTCTATTGTAGACACCTTTATATCTCCTGACAGCTGTGCCTCCCATGTTAGTCCAACTCAACCTCTTTGTGACAAGATAGCATCGTTATCAGCAAGATGTCAGAGATATATCATAAATTAAAGAGCTCTTGGATTGAGCCCCATACAAGCACCACCAAGTCTGTTAGGAAGTCATCACTGAGGTTTTCTGCCTGCCTACCCTGACTCTCGATTAGGTCAGGGCGGGTCTATTCTTACTTAAAACAGGCACCCCAGTAATCCAAGTCCAGTATCAATCTGGCAAGCACTTGAGCCAACCATTGAACCGCCTCTCCATGAATGTATCAGTGTATTTTAAGAGAAGTAGTTATGCCTCCTCAAAAAATCAAATGTGGACCCCAACAATTTAAAGAGTTAAAGGACAATAACATTGTTGCATCTTCTAAAATCAACAAGCACCATCTTGCTGGCTGGCAATCCCATTTATCACCTTAAATATCCTGGATTTGGTCCCACGCTGGGTGTCAAGCCAAATACAGTATGGAGCCTTCCTGGAAGACCTGTCAGTTATTAGGGACTCCAGTGAGGAGGCTGACTTGATCCTATTACATTTCTCCATTGCATTCAATATGGTGAATCATAACTTCCAAATTGGCACCCAGAAAGTAGCAGGGCTTGCTGGTCTGACTTATTTGAGGTTGTTTTTTCCCAATTACACTTGGTCATACTTCTCTGTTTTCACACTGTTTTGATCTGATTTCTTGATGGGGGAGGTTACCTGCGGCTCTGCGTGCCTGCCCATACTTTTCAATATTCATTTTCTGCTGCTGGGGTAGTTAATCAGATCTTATGGATTTCAAACTGTTGTGTGTTTTACCAACAGTCGGTGAAAAATAGCTGGCATTTGTGGGATTGATTTTCAACAGTTTGTGACTGCACGGACAACATTTTCCTCAAACTTAAAAGGGAAAAATTGAATCTTGATTGTAGCAACGAATCCTCAGCCTGGACACCCAACCTCTGGCCTGACATTATAAGCTACTTCCTGATCCCCATCATCTCATTCAAAAATCTATTAACAAGTTAGGCCTGGCCCCTTAATATACCTCCATAAAACAATTGTTGTCCAGAGATTTTCATTTTTGATTTGTGTTTTGTATTATTAGAGAAGTCATTTTTCTTGGGTAGACATTGCTAATCCGAGCTGAATATTTTTGGACGACATTTTTAAAAATGGCGGATGTGTTGCAGTGATGATGTCATTTTTCAGGAACCATGAAACCTATATACTTCATTTTTGTGTCAAAACATAGGTTTGGGGGATCAAGTAGTATTATAGAGACAGACAATAACTCCTCAGGGCAACCCTTCCAGCACCAAAACGGCGGCTCTATAATGATGTGTTTTGCCATCATATTGGTAATATATCTTGATATTGTTTTTGTTTCAGGTTTTTTGTTGATTCAAATTCGTAAACATGAGTGAAGCAGATGGTAGCAGAAGATCTTTACCTCCTGACAGAGTGTTGCTAACTACAAAATCTGAGAACTCCTTCAACAAAGAAAAATGTGTCATATGCCAAACTAGTCCAAATGAAAAGCTAACATCAACTGCGGCTGGACAGAAGAGAGTTCAAGATGCTGCAGAAATACAGCAAAACGAAGGTCATTAAAGATTGAAACTGATGGGATGAAAATATTTTATCATTGTAACAACAAGTGCTACAAGTCATACATGATGGAAAATATCCTGGAAAAAATTAGTCAAAAAATTGCATAAACCAGTGAATCACAACCAGAATCCGAGTTTTCTGACAAAGCAATGACAACCAAACCCAATGCCCAACCCCTTAGAAGATTGATGGCTACCCCTTGTCCACCTCCAACAACTGATCAGAAAGCAGAGGATCTTCAATGTGTTTTCTGTGGTTTAGCCAGAACAAGAGCCAAAGGATTGACGAAAGAACAAAGTACAGAGTATGTGAGTCTCAAACGGCAAAAATGTTTTTTATCTGTAGCTAGTTTCTTCAAAGATGATGTTTTCAGCCGAGTGGCTGATCTAAATAGCGATGTGAGTGTATTTGCAGTGGACTTGTATGCCCATCCGAACCTCATGCGTGTATACATTCAAAACTATAAATGTACAATCAGCTCCCAGCAGCAACGTAACTTCCAGCCTTCAATTAAGTTTGCACTCTTTGGAAAATGCAAATTAAGTTTTAAAGCCACTCTTGAGTGCTGGCTAGGGGTTCACACTCAGTGAGATCAGAGAAATAATGGTCAACATTGATGAAACTGTACTGATCAATAATAATGAAATTAAGATTTTTCGGTGAGAATGTACAATGACAGAATTAGTTTTTGTCAGTCTAATAATAAGGATGTGCTCTCAGCTGATTTGACTCCTGAAGTTCTTACTGGTAAAATAAGATCACAGGATGGAGTGATATCAGAAGGAACCATTTTAAGAAATGTAGTGAAAGATTTCGATTTTTAACTTAACCCCTTCGCTGCGGCGGAAATTCCGCCGCAGCGCTGGGGGGTGCGGGGGGGGCAGCGCGGTGGCCCGGTGCTCATGACGGAGCCACGCCGTCATGAGCCATGGTTGGGCTGTGCTCATGACGGAGTGGTTCTGTCATGACTCCGCCCACAGCGCTAATCGCCCGCACAGGCGGGAAATTAGCTCCGCGTGGGCGGCGCGGCCGCCAACGGCCGCAGCATGACGGAACCACTCCGTCATGAGCACACGGCAACCGTGGCTCATGACGGCGTGGTTCCGTCATGAGCACGGAAGGAGTTAATGACAAATTTTGTGATGCCCCAGAGCTCCGCAAATCATAGGAGTCAACAACCATGCATGATGTTGTCTTAACATTTTGTTTAATATCAGCAAAGCAAAACTGTTACAAACTAAAATTCTTGAGTTCGGAACAGAAGCCAACAACATTGATGATGGTTTTGAAAATATAAGCAAAGAAGTGGAAGACAATCCCATGAACTGGCTGGCTTATGCTGTGTAAATGCACTATCTTTTCAAAATCATGTTTTATGAATTATATCATGCAAAAGGAAACTCCGCCTCACATGGTGACTGCCCATGCAATCTATGACAAGTACAAAAGTAGAAAGCTCCGGAAGGAAATAGTGGACGAGGGCATGTACCCATACTTCGCACTTGAAAGCACACACAGGGTTCTGGCGTGCTCTCCACCCCCGGGGGCACAGCCTCGGCCGGCTGCTGGATAGCCGGATGGATGAGCTGGGCTCCGAACTGGATACCAGGTGCACAAAATCACATGCAGGTTCTCCTGCAATTAGCTTCACCAAGTTTGTATGGTGGGTTGTTGCCTGTTAGTACTGGGGAGATGAGCTGGAATGTTTGTTGGGAACTGTACGAATGTACCATGTTAGGATGCACCTGCCGCAATACTAAGAATGTGGGGAGATTGAAATGGATTACATGGTTGGGCCCAACAGAGGCACTGGAATGGCTATCAGTAGTATGCACACATGGAGAATGACATGAAATACAAGTTGCTATCACGGAATATCAGGGGCATGCACACAATGGCAAAAAGATATAAGGTCTTTTCCTATTTAAACAGTAGCGGTATCAATGTAGCGATGCTCCAGGAGAAACACTTAACAGCTAAAGAGGGAGAGGCACTGCAGAGGAGGTGGAGGGGACAGGTATACTATACAGCTTACTCAGCCTTTGCTCCAGGCACGCTCATATAGATCAGGAGTGTGGTGCCTTTCCAATGCACGGGACATGTAGTGGATACAGAGGGCAAATATGTTGGAGTCTGGAGGCAAGTGACATCACTTTCATTAGCATTTATACACCCAGTGTAGTTCAAGGAGCTTTACTGGTAGACCTTTCGGGACCACTAGCCCCTTATCTTCCCCATTCTGCCATAATAGAAGGCGATTTTAATTGCATGGTGGATCCCGATTTAGACTGGTCACACCCTCTGTTGCGGGAAGCCATAACATTTAAGACAACCCGGACATTTAACGGATGACAAACTAAACGGGGCCTGATACATTCATGGCGCAGACTGAACCCACAAGCCAGAGATTCTTTGGTCGAGTATACATGACCTGTTTGTTTGATTGGCAACCTTTCTGTGCACCCCAAATGTCCACTCGGTATCCAGAGATATAGAGTATCTCTTGTGCACTATTTTAGACCATAAACCCATGCTTCTTATTTTAATATGGGTGCAGACACACCCATCAATTCCCACCTAGAGGCTTAAACCTGAATCCCATGAAGACCCCCTATTTCAGGAAACGATTAGTGTTGCCATCCACCAATATTTCGTTGATAATGCGGGATCGGCAACATGGGATGCACTCAAGACAGTCTCAAGAATGCCAATCTGAATCAGTGGGTGTGAGGCGTACTTTACTACAGGAAACCAAGGTAGCCGAGTGGGCACTGAGGGAGGCAGAACAGGATAAGCCTGAACAACCGCCTCCATCAAAGATTACTGGAGTGCAAGGAACAGCTAGCAGAACATGTTGAGCACCTCAGATGTTTCGATTATCGAAACTACATGATTAAGGAGCATGCAGAACGGGACTGTACGGAAACCTTATTGGCGTGTGTTAGAAATGGGGGTCTCTAGTTGGCAATGGTTTGCACCTTGTCCAAGTAGGGACCCTTCCTTCTAGTCAGGATAAGGGAATTACACTCCTAAAATAACCCCTGCTCACCCTCTTGGTAGCTTGGCACGAGCAGTCAGGCTTATCTTAGAGGCAGTGTGTAAAGCATTTGCACATAACCAACAGTAATGCAGTGTAAGCACTACAAAAGGACACCACACCAGTTTAGAAAAATATCATATATTTTAATATACATAAGTCAAGACCAAAAACGATAAAAATCCACAATACAGTACTAAGAAATCTTCAGTTATAAATATAACCTTGAAAAACAGTTCCTTGAAGTTGATAGTTCTGGGTTTATCACGGCGTCGTGAACAAACAAATCCAAACAGTTCTGGCTGACCGCCGCGTCGGGGGCCAGCTACGGTGTCGGGAAGACCCGCAAAAGAGTACCTTTGGAAATGCAGGGTGTCGGCGACCTCTCGTTGAGCTCTCGAAAGCAGGCGTCGGTTCTGGAGGTCGGTGCAGGGGTTGTCGGGCCCTTGAAGTCATATGCATTGTAGATCGAACTCCTCGCGGTTGAAGTCAGGAGCACTGGCGTCGGCAGGCTTTGGGTGCTGCAGTGCGAAGTGCATCGGTGCGGCGTGCGATGCCCTCAGGTCGAGGTGTGAGCAGCGGATTGGTGGCGGCGTCAGATGGCGGTGAGACCAGGGTCACAGTGCGAAGTGATGCAGTGTTCGTCGCAATTCTGGCAGGTCACGGTGCAAGCAACGGCGTTGTCGTTGCTGAAGCACTGTCTTCAGCTGACGAACTGGAGTCGATGGCGCCAGCGTTGGTAGGCCAAGGTTGCGGTGTGGGATGAGGGCGGTGCAGCTTTACGAGCGGTGCTTTTGCACCACAGTGCAAGCTGCAGCATCGACTTCAGTGTGGAGCGTTGTCGTCGGGGATACCACAGCGGCGTCGTGAAGCAAGGTGATGCAGAGTGCGGTGCCCACAGGTCGCGGTGCGAGCTGTGGCTCGGTGGAGGCATCATCTTCGGTAAGACCAGGGTTGCGGTGCTGCATTGTGGCGGTGCCCTCTTTGGTGCCTTCAGGACACAGAGTTGGCAGCGGCATTGTAGACTGCGTTGGGTTGCTTTTACCAGTGCTGAGGGCAGAAGAACTTGAAGTCTTTGCTGTTCCTGAGACTTTGTGTACAGGGGGCAAGCTCTAACTCAAGCCCTTGGAGAAACTCACAAGAACAGATTGCAGAAAGTCCAGTCCTTTCACTGCCCAAGACAGAAGCAGCCATTGCAGGGCAACACAGCAAAGCACTCAGCAAAGTGGTAGTTCCTCCTCACAGCTTCTCCAGCTCTTCTTCTTGGCCCAAAAGAGTTCTAAAGTTCTGGGGTCTGGGCCCAAACCAGTCTGTCCTCTGAAGGCATAGAGTGTCTGTACCCAGTCCAACCAGTTGTGTCCTCTCTGGTGAAGATTCCTGGCAGGAGGTGGAGACAGCATTGTCCTAGGCAGACAGGGCCTATTCAGGTGCAAGGGAACTCTCCTCCCACCACTCTAAATGCAGACTGGGCCTATTCAGGTGCTAGTGACTACTACTCCCACTACTCTGAATGCAGCCCATGTCTATTCAACCCAGCCCTGACTCATTCAGGAAAGATAGGACACACATCAACCCCCCGATGGCCGTCTGAGAGAATACACCTCCCCAACTCCTGTCGCTCTAGAGCCAGACAGTCAATACACATCCTAGCAGAGGCACACAGGATCACTAAGCAAGAAAAAAAACTACTTCCTAAAAACGGCATTTTCAAACACAGAATGTAAAAATCACCTTTACTAAAAGATGCATCTTTAGATTCTGAGTTCAGGCATACTAAACTTTATTTTCCTATCTGGTCCGAATGGGAAGTTATATTTATAAGATATCATAAATTAACTCCCATGCTTTAATATGGGCAAGATAGCCTTTCAATAGTGAAAAACGCAATTGGAAGTAGTTTACTATCAGGTCATGCCACACACACCAGGGCATGTCCTACCTTTGACATACACTGTACCCTGCCCACAGGGGTATCTTGGGACTACCTTAAGGGTTGACTGACAGGGAGGAAAAGGGAAGGTTAGGACCTGGCAAGTGGGTACACTTGACAAGTCGACATTGCAGTCCCAGACTGCACACAGGCTCTGCAATGGCAGGTCAGAGTTACATTTACAGGCTGCTTGTGTGGGTGGCACAATCAGTGCTACAGCCCACTAGCAGCATTTGATTTACAGGCCCTGGCACGCTCAGTGCACTTTACCAAGGACTGAAAAGTAAATCAAATATGCCAATCATGGAAACACTAATTCATAACACAATGTACCCAGACAGCATATGCACTTTAGCACTGATCAGCAGTGATAAAGTGCCCAGAGTCCTAAAACCAACAAAGACAGGTCAGGAAAAAATAGGACGAAGGAGCAAAACGTTTGGAGATACCCTGCAAAAAGGGCCATTTCCAACAGCGTGGCTAGCCAACCCAGCAAAAAGGGGGTCTGTAATAGTAGAGATTCGGGCAGACGAAGACACCATACTTTGCAGACAGCAGGTGATTAACTTTTTTTTTTTAACTAGTATAAAAGACTATACAGAAAGACTATCCGACATGACAAGAAGCCATTTCTAGCATACTTAGATCCACTGCCTCTAGCTGTCGTCACGGAGGAGGAAGCAGAGGACCTGGGAGCTGACACTACATCCCAGGAAATCAAGGCAGCATAAAAGGCCTCCCGGTAGAATTCAACGCCACATATCAAACAGACCTTGCTCCTCGCCTAGAAAACATGTTTAAATCAGTTAGAGAAACCGGCCCCTTCCCTTGCTCCTCCAGAGAGGCAACCATGATTCCTTTGCTGAAGCCGGGAAATCCGGCAAACGACTACATGGCATATCACCCCCTATCAATGTTTAATTTAGATTACAAATTACTCAGCAAGGTCCTGGCAAACCGGCTTCTTCCCCATATGCCAATACTGGTGCACCCAGATCAGGCCGGCTTCATTCCATGCCATAATACAGTCCATAACATGCATAGACTCCTGACCATACTAGAGGATGGTACACATGATCACCATCAGGTGGCTATCCTGTGTGGATATTGAGAAGACATGTGACAGTCTACAGTGTTCATTTCTATAGGCGGTAATAGAACGCATGCAACTGGGGCAAGGATTTACAGCCTGGAAAAAGCTACTATATGCCGTCCCAACGGTGAGGGTTTACACAGGGCAAATAATTTCTTATAGTTACGAGATTGGGAGGGGCACGAGACAGGGATACCCCCTGTCTCCGCTTCTGTTTGCACTGGCAACAGAGCCTTTGGCCGCTGCGGCTAGGGACGGAGATGGATACTAGGGAATTCATATTAGAAACCACCATCACCGCATCGCCCTATATGCCGCCGATCTCTTGAACTTTCTGTGAAACGTTAGGGAGGACCTGAAGGGAGCTAAGACTATACCTAGTGTGTTCGGGGACATCTCATAGACTCAACCGGTTGAAATCTAGCCTCTTTCCGGTAGTAGCGGGTCACGACCCCCCCCCATGGGACCTTGATAGATTTAGATGGGAGCCACTATGTCTGCAGTATCCGGACGATCTTTCTGAAGGAAACTTGGGTAATGCCATTAGGACTTTACGGAATAATATTGACTTTTGGAATTCACTTCCCCTCTAAGTGGCCAGGAGAGTGCCATTGCTTAAAATGGTGACCCTCTCCCGCCTGCTCTACTTTTTCACAGTGCTACCACTGTGGATACACAGAGCGTGGTTCCGAGAACAAGAAACCCTGATCACCGGGTTTATATGGGGAACGGGCTGTCAAAGGCAAGGCCTGGCCACATTGCAGCGTCCTATCACGGAGGGAAGCTTGTCAGTACCAGAATTTGAAACTTACTATTTGGCTGCACAGTTACAGTGGCTCACACAATGGCTGGCTAGCAGATAGAACCCAGAGAGAGAGATAGGGTGTTTTGTCCCCCAGTTGGACTGCTTAATCAATCTGATCCTGCAGACGGGTAGTAGGGTAGACGGCGACACAAGCGAACATTGGGTAGTGCGTAAATGCTGGGCCCGATTCTTGCAGAAAACCAGGCGGAAACTTTCTTACTCTCCATCTCTTCCCATCACCATGCCAGCGACGCTGCCTCATGGGGGGAAATGAAGTGCACTGATGGACTAGGTTTCAACCGAGGTGACAGCAATGGGCGACCTATTCCGTGACGGAGAATTACTCCCATACGAAAGCTTCAGGCTGGAATTTGATCTACCACTACCATTTTCTGTTACACGGAGCGGTGATGGCAGCTTTTCGTAAACATTGGAAAAAAGGCCTTACAGAACCGCAGCCACACATGATGTGCCAATATGCGGTGACGGCGTCAGGGACTTTCAGAGTGGTAACAGAGTTATATCGGACGATTAGAGGCAATGTCCTCTTACCCCTAGACACTCTCAGAACTAAATGGGAGGGGGAACTGGATACACAAATCCCGGAAGGCACCTGGACAGAAATTCTGTACAGAACATCCAAGGTATAAAGAAACGCCACATTCAAATTAATTAATACGTTTATACTACACTTGGAATACCTCACTCCTGACTGCATTAATAAATATTTTAAGACCACAGATGCTGCTTGTCCCAGGTGTAAAACAGTTGATGCAGATTTCATCCACATGCTATGGCACCGCCCACAGCTGGGGAGACGTAACAACACTAATCACAAGGGTTATGGGAAAAGACGTCACCTGCACTAGAGGGCACTGTCTATTGGGCTTTGTTTCCCCACTCTTATAAAATTTGATTACTAGTAAATCCCAGGATTTAGCAAATGTACTGACAAAATGGGAAATTACTAGACATTGGAAATCCCCAGGAGGTACCCGCATCATTACCTGGCAAACAGAGCTCAGGAGTTGGGCTAGTTATTAGAGTGATGTATTGATGAGGGAAGCCCACAGAGGCATTGGAAGTATAGATAGAGCCTGAGTATGGGAGGCCCTGGTAGACAGCTTGAAAAACCCAGACTCACAAATGAATGACCAAACACCGGAAGTCTCCCTCTTCACACACCTGAGCACATGGCTGCATTGGTGCAGTAGTATGAATAAACACACACTGACGGCTGTCTCCACTAGGCTTGGTAATGTTACCTCTGAGCTAAGATGTGCCCTACGACAGTGGAGAGAAGCGATAGTGAATGGCTGTGCACACTGCTAGGCCCATCCCTGAATCTGATTGAGAGTGCATCTTAGAGGTGAGATGGGGGTAAAAGAGAGGGAGGGGGGACATAGGAAGTTGGGGAGTTTAGTTTAGATAGGGTGCGTGACATGGCATAGACCAGTCAACTACTAAATAGTAACAATCTGAGGGATTATCTTCTGAGTGAAAGTTGGAAGCCTGCTGCACATAGGCTTAAAAGGGCCGACATGTGGCATATTAAAACCCAGTAAAATGATGTGTTTAAAAAAAAAAATCCAGTTCCTCCATGGGTTGGAATTCATGCTCTGATCTCCCAGAATACAATCCCTCTGAAGAAGGTTGGGTTTTTGCCAGTAATACCATCTCCAGTCACAAACAGCATACACAGCTCTAAAAAAATTCCAAAATGTGCATGCTCAGCTTGAAGCCCAGCATATCCTGCCAATTTTCTGCCATTAAGGTCTTTTCTATATCATAGCTGGCATTTGTATAAGCAATCCAGTAGAATGTGATGAACTTTATCCAATAATGGGTGTTTTCCACCTGACAAAAGTTGTGTTGTAGTGTGCAGGACGTTATCTCAGTGAATGTGGTATAAACAATGCACTTATTGAGGCTGAAATCTTTGGAAGCAAAACTGTTCAGTGAGTATTGAGCAGAACTCATGTTTGTTCGTTACAAGGTATGCTCATGAATTCTGAGGCTATAGAAACATTGCATTGGAATGCTTTTTGGAACAAGAATTACAAATTAGGTATTTCAAACTTATCTCAGAAGTGAACAAGGCACAGGGTGCACTTCATTCAAAAGACATAATGTACAGCCAGGCAATGTTCAATACACTCAGTTCAAAATCAGGAAACCTGAAAACCAAGTTCATAGAGTTTGTTGAAGAATGTGAATGTAGGAAAGTAGGATTTGCTTTCATAGTTACCCACACTTTTTGCTGGTGTTATGCTGTTTTTCTGACTAGTCTGACTGGGATCCTTCTAATCAGGACCCCAGTCACTGTTCTCTCTCCCTAAATTTGACAATGGTAAGTACTTGGGTACCTCCACAATTGGCTACTGGTGCACCCTTGTAAGTCCCTAGTATATGGTACTAAGGTACCCAGGCCATAAGTACACCAGGGGACTCTTGTGAGCGGTAGCATGTATTATGCCAGCCATGAGAGACCACTCAATCTCTGACTACAGGCCTGCCTTTACAGACTGTGTGAGTGGGTGCTTGCACCCCTCACAACAGATATAATTTTCCTTATATCGGAGGTCACTACATTTAAAACCCATAAGTCACCCCTATGGCATGCTCTTCAGTCCTGAGGGCAGGGTGCTTGGTTACAAGTGTGAGGGTGTCTCTGCATGAGCAGGGTGCCCCTACAAACCCCGGCATCAATTCTCCAGGATTTGTAAGTATGGTCAGCCATTTAGTCAATTACAAGATGTCCAACTACATATTTGCTGCACTAAAAGCAGTCATGTTTGGTATCAAACATGTTGGAATCATACCCTAACACCAATTCCAGTGCTGGATGTAGGATCCAATGTACTGGGGAGCTACCCTAGGGTGCCCTCTGGTATTCTCTGTAGCAGCCTTTCAGGGTCTAACAGCAAGCTAGTGCTCCTGTCGACCATGGCACGTTGCTGCCCTCCTGCTGCTGAGCTGAGCTTGAGCAGGGGAAGGCAGAATAATAGGTTTTCAACCACAGGGAGGTGTGACCACCTCCCAGACAGGACTTAGTGTATTTAGTAGGGGTGGGGTGCTTGCCAGCACCATCAGACTGCTTTGAAGGGACCATGTGGTGCCCTCCTTGCATCCTCCAGTTTGAGCCAGGTCAGGGAGCCCTTGGCTCCCGTTCTGGTGTGAAACTGGACAAAGGACATGGGAGTATCCTCCCCTCTGTCCAGCCCCTCCTCTGGGAGGGATCCTTGAATCATCCCAACCCTTTCCCTAGGGTACTTAAGGGCTTACTTGTGGGTGGCTCTTCAGATTCGTTGTGGGACAAGATTCAAACTTGAAACTAATTCAACTTCAACAGTCTGCGCACCTTGGACTGCACTGGACTTCGCCTGGATCCAAGACTGCACAAAGGAAGAGTCCTGCTGCTCCTGGTCTCGCTGTTCTGCAAGTCTTCTTCGTTGTCTGTGCCTGTGCTTTATCCAGGTTCTTCTCCAGGTCTGTGGGCATCAAAGACACCCAAAGGAATCTCCCTTGGAGTGAAGGAGTCACTCCCCTGCATCTGGAGGCACTGAAACAAAGCTGACCAGTCAGCTGCTCCTGATGTCCCATGGACTACGAAAGGCTCAGCAACACAGGTGGTGGTTCTTCAACTCCCTTGAGGCCTGACCTGTCCTCGCAGCAAGTTTGATGTCAGAATCCCTCGTCAGAACCGCTTAAACAGAACCCCTGTGCACCGCGTCAACTTGCCATTGCCAAAGCTCTTTGGCTCTGTCCTCCAGAGATCTTCGGGCTACAAGAAGCTCCAGCCTTCAGTATCTCTTCACTGTGGGACTGCATCATTGATGAGCTGCTCGAGGTTCTCTTGCGCCTCCCGTGCCTTTGGCCTGTGGGTCCTCTTGAGGGCCTTCTCTGGCTTAAGTGTGCTTCCCTGCTTACTCAGGGCCTGCTCTGACTCTACTGCACCTGGTGAGTCCCTTGGACCTTGCTGGTCCCAACGCTGAACCTTTTTCGTTTACCTCTGTTGCTGCTGCCAAGGCTTGTTGGTGCTCTTGCCGGACACCGTCCCCTGGTTCTTGACTTCTGATGTGGAACAGCTGAATAAATGAATATATTTATGAGCATAAGTTAACTAAAACCATTGCAACACAAATTAAAAAGGAAAAACATTTTCTTGTAGGATAAAAAAGTTGATAAGATACGGTTCTTAAGTGCCAGCAATTGTCCCAGGTCCTGTTTTCAAATTTTAGTCTGACCGTTGCACTGTGGCCCCTCCCATGGGAGATTGCCACCACCCAGAATGTTCAGGCTCTGGGGCTACTTTTAATGCCATACCTCTGGTTTACAGATATTTCTTGTGTGAGGTGCTCTTACATTGCTAATTCATGACCTGGTAAGTCAGATTTGTATATGATCACGTATGACGTATGAAAGCCATCTGGGGACACAGCGCTGTGGACTCATAGTTTTGATTGTCCGGTGGCTGCGACCAGCAAGGTGCGAGGGGAACTTTAGACTCGAATGCTGCTTCCTGGGCTTGATCTGTTCTCTTTCGAGGACCTTTGTTTGAAGTAATCCGGGATCAGCGTTTGGACCGTTCGAGGGCAAGGTGCAGTTGCAGGGCGGGGGTATATGGCTTGCCTGATTGTTTGTGCAAATCTTCCACAGCAGGCCAAGATGTTGGGTTCTCTTTGTGTGAAACATATATAGCACAGGCTTCGAGGCAGGTGTTTGCTTTTTCACTTAGGCATAATTGGTTGTTAGGGCCGGGCAGCAGCACAATAGGTGTAGCCAAGACTCTCGCTTGTAGTTGCACAGACGGCATGCCCCTCCTGTGCTTTGTTATGCCCAAACTTAGCTAAAGTCCGTGATTGGCAATGCCAGCAGCCGCATGTACATGATCTCTCTTCTGATTTTGGGGTTCAGCGCGGCGGCAAGGTAAGCCTGCAATTTGTTTACCGTATATGAGTCATTCAGCGGGATAAGGAAAACTGAAGCTTTTAGTGCTGCCTGGTCTTGCTGGAATGAGACTAGTTGGACTTGTTTGTTTATTCGGATTTTCCATGTGGTGTATGAGATATGAGGCAGGGCGAGTGCTGGTTCATTTATATCTATGGAAGCCAGGGCTTTCCTGAGTTCAGAGTTCCGTGGCGAGCTAAATTTTTCGGATATATCTCTGAGATGGCTCTTTAAGATTCCCCCTGCACTTTTAAGATTCGAATATAGTATTTCAAGTAGTCGGCCTCAAGGGTAAGTGAAGGTTTGACTAGCCGAAGCTCCAACCTGAGTCTTGCCCTGGAGAGGTGTTTTGGTAGTTGAAAGATTTTTTTGTAGGCCATGAATTAGGCCCGCTCCAGGGTTTCCGAGCAGGCGCCCGGAAATGCTTAATGCCCATACGCAAGTGCAGGAAGAAGCGCAGCTTGGGTAACTTCCCTGATGCTCTCTGCTGAGGGATTTGTGAGCTTGTTGTTTAGTTTTATTAAACGATACTTAAAAGCTGCTGATTTTTTGGTCAGATCTTTTTTGTGGGCCATGGGTCTTGCAGTTTCTGTGAACCAGAACCCAAGTACTTGTATTTCTACACACAGTTAATTTTCCTAGATCCAATAGTGCATGTAATGTATTTTTTATGCTTTTGCCGACCTACTACTACGATCTCGGTCTTATCCGAGTTGATAATGAGAAGGTTCAGTGTGCTATATTTGTGTAAGCTGGTCAAGGCGCGTTGGAGGCCCACTTTGGTGTGGTCCATGATGACAATGTCATCCACGTACTGCATGATGTGTAAAGGTCGGTTACTTAGTCGAGGAGGAGCCAGGATGCTGTAAACTAGCGCATTTCCCAGGTCCGCTGTATACAGATTAAAGAGGAGGGGGGCGAGAACACACCCTTTTTTCAAACCTCTTTTTTGAGTCTTGATTTTCGCCGACAGATGTGGGACCTGTTTTTATCCGTACCCAGGTTTCTGAATGGAGTGATATTATGGCCGTTAAAAGTGAGGGTGGAATGCTCCAGTTTGCAAGTTTCTTCCAGAGCGAAGGTCTGTCAATCTTATCGAAGGCTGCGGTTATGTCGACAAAGCAGCACCAAAGAGGAGGCTGTAGCGGCTGAGTGGTTCGATGACAGAGGGCCGATAGAGCGATTAGGTTATCTGTTGTTGCGGCTCCTCCAAGAAAGCCAGTTTGAAAGAAGGGGAGCAACTCTATATCTGCGGCCCAGTTTTCCAGTTTTTCTAAAAGGATACGGGCATATGCTTTAGCTTCCAAGTCTAATAGTGCTATTAGGCAATAGTTGCTAGGGTTTAGACAGTCTCCCTTTTTGTGAATCGGGCATGATATTGAGTCCCCTCATGCGTCCGGTGTCCTTCCGAAGGTGTAGGCGGTGGTGAATAGCAGAGTCAGAATCGCTGCCCAAGCCTCTGGGGTGGATTGAAAGATCCCGGCAGGCAGTCCGTTTGGACCTGGCGCCCCGCTTGGTTCAATAGATTTTATTAGTCTTGTAATTTCCCTTGGTTGGAACGGTGTTTGTAAATCTTCTGTGTCCGATGAGACAGAAGCCGTAGTAACTTTGTTGGTGGGCAAAAACGGGCTTCTCACATGGTTCTCCCATGCTGCTGCTAGAACTGCATTAGATCTTGGAGGTCCAAGGGGTTTTAAGGAGTTCGGGTATTACCAGAATCTAGCTAGAGATCCTTCTTTGAGCATGAAAAGATCTTGTTCCATTCCTTCTCTTTTTTGTGAGCATTCCTCGCTTCTTTTACTGCCAAAAGGTTTTCAGATGTTGGGTTTTGTTTGAGCTGGCAGGTTTTCTTCCTCAGATTCCTTTGCGCGAGTGTAATGCACTGTAACACCAGTGGTTTGTTTGGGAGACTTGTTAGGCATTGAATTCCCTTTCCAGGGCCACTTTGATCCTGACGTAACAGTCCCCCTCTCTGGTCTTATGGAGCGAGACTCCCAACTCTCTGGTCAGCTGGTCCCAATTTGTTAAAAGGAAATTCCTGCGTGGTCCTGAAGATGGCTTCTCAGGTCATCAAGCCATTTGACGACCTGGGGCGGTGGAACAGGTGCCACTGGATTCTTTTTACCAGGAACATGAGTTAATCTCCTTCGAATGGCCATGGTCTTGGCCTGGATCTGCTATCTGGTAATTTAGATTCAAGCCTGCAACCAGATCACTATCTGTGCTATTTACAATGTCGAAGCTCTGTAGCCACTTGACATGAAGATATAATCAATTGTCGAGATATTCTTAAACGTGGGGCAAGCGACCAACGGAGTCTGGTCTGCTGATTTTAGATCAAATGTGGTAAGTTGTTAAATTGCATTTGTTCATTATTTCTTTGGGCGGGGTTGTGACGAAGGCCCCTGTGTTTGGTGTTGAAGTCCCCTACCAGCACAATTTCGTGAGTGTTATAGGTTTCAATAATTGCCTTGATGTGCGAGCACAGGGCCGCCATAGCACGTGCTTTTGATATTTTGCGTGGATTTAAATAGCAGTTTATAAGAATCAAGGAGAAGAACTTCAGGCCGCTTTTCAGGCCTTCGATGGATAACGCTTGTACGTTCTTCTGAACCTGTGTGGGGAAAAGAGATCGTTGCTTTAACTGTTTGTTTCAGAAAGATAGAGAGGCCCCCCGAGGGCTGCCCAAATACACTTGTTTGCATTGCCGGTTGGAAGACTTCGTAGAACCCATAGATTACCATGGAGGTCCGTGACCATGTCTCGAGCAGGCAAATAATCTTGTACCTGTTTAAAAATTCATGCCCTTATTGGAGCGGTGTGTTGAGGTCAGCCCGGCGATGTTCCAGGAGAGGATGGGGGTTCTCATGGGCTAGGGGGTCATACAGGTGCTTTTTCCCCCTAGGATTTGGATGCTGGAATTATCCCCTCATGGTTCCCGGCTACTGCTTGCCATCTACTGATCCACACCTTTTCACCACAGAGGACCGTTAAGGGGTTTGTAGTTGACATGGCTAGCGTTGGTGCGGCGGGCCTGGAAGGGTACGCGTAATGCCCGGTTTCAGCTAGTACAGTTTTTTACACTGCACAGGGCATACCTGACGCCAGTCAAAATATTGCAATATTTTGGGGGCACACATTCTCAGTGCCCGCGGTGTGGGGGAGATGGGGCTGATTTTCGCCATATGTTTTGGTCTTGCGCAGCGCTGGGTAGTTACTGGGAAGACGTCACGGAATGCCTGAACCAAGTGACAGATCGCACCATCGATTTTGAGATGGGGGCCTGCCTGTTGCTTTGGTTCCCCCACACCCGCCGCACGAAGGTTACTAGCAAGTTCTGTGACTTAGGGTTGATCATGACCAAGAGGGAGCTAACCATGCATTGGAAGTCAAGGGTGGGGCCTAGCTTTCTGAGGTGGCGGACGGCGTTCGCGAAATGGGCAGGCGCGGAGGGCACACTTCGCTTGCAATTAGCGCATAGGAGGAACGACGAAAAGGCGTTAGCGACGGCCCGTGCCTGGGAGTCACTGGTGGTTGAACTTCAGGGGCTGATGTCAGAAAACATAGGGGAGGGGGACCTACCCGACCGCCATGAGGGTGCGATAAGCGGGGAGTAGGAGGGGGGTCACTATGATAGGTGGACACATTCAACGCGGCTGAACCCAGGGGAACGCCCAAGCTGACAGAGACAGGATTGAATACCCCTACATGTATCATAGTAATAGGGAGGGTCACATCAGAGGGAGGATAGGAAGGCGGGGGCACACTGACAAGGGTTGCGGGAGGGAGTGGGAGGAGGGGGCCCAGGCAGGACGGGTAACTTTTCTAATGCATAACTGGTTGAAATGTTTTTGGTGAGCTGCTTGGGCACTTGTGGGAAGTGTATTGGTATGTTGGTAAGAAAACAATAAAAAATGTTTAAACAAAAAAAATAAGGGGTTTGTAGTCAGCGATGAGCTTACTAACCAGTCGCCCCAAGTTCCCTTCGGTGTGCATCGTCTGGGGGGGGATCTATGGTCCTCAATTAAGACGTGTTGATATTTCTGTGGGCGGGCGGGTGCTAGTTCTATGCCCCATTCGTCAAAGGTTGAGGCCTCTTTCAGTATGGCATCATTTGTTGCTGTTAAGTCCCATTGTGTGATGGTAGATTCGAGGGCCCTTGTACCAGGTGTGACAGCGACGGGATGAGATGAAGTAGTTTTAGCAGGTTCCCTCTGTTCAGAATGTCTGCGGGGCCACTGGAAGGGTAGTGAGCGATAAATATTAGGCCAGCCTGGTTATTTTCTGCCCTGTGTTTTTTTGCCAATCCCTGTTGGGACGGGGGTGAGAGGATTCTCTGGGTTGCAGTTTTTGAAGTGCACAGGTTTCAAGTTCTGGCAGGCCAACACCCTTATTATCTCTTGGAGCTGGAGTCCGGGGCACACGTTTTTGGTTAGACCACTCTTGTTTGTGGAGCAGGGGGCTACAGTTTCTTGTGGGATCTCAAGTGTTTTATGGATTGAGGCAGACCGGGACTTCATGTGAGGACCTGGGGTGGTTGTAGTCCCTTGTGGATTCGGCCATGGTGATCATTCAAGTTCCCCGAGACAGTTCGATTTGAATAATCATCTGTGATTTCCCGACAGACACTGGAGGCTGAACAGGGGTGGTGGCGGCCCCATTTGAAGTGTCGGCTCTAGAGAGGTGGCCAGAGATTGTTGTTAGGCCTGCGCTTTTCTCTCGACTTGAGAGGGAGCATGTGTACTCATCAGTTGAGAGGTTTCCTGAGCCGGCAAGGGATGACGACGAATATTCTGCCATGCATCCAGGCGCGGCTGTTATTAAGGTTAAGACGATGATGTGTCGCGTGGCATGCCATGAGCGAAGTCGTTGTTGTTTGGTGATCTTTGCTGGCTCTGAGTGACTACTGGAGTGGGAGGCGGTTCCTTTCTCTGGTTGCCGACCATTGTTTCCTTTTCATCTGAGTTGATTAGATTAGATCTGATGCCCGGTTTGAATCTCTTGTTAAAGATTGGAAAGAAATTGATCAGATTTTCTTGATCTTTGGTAGCGTTTTGGCTTAGGCATAGGCCAGGGCGTATGGCGCCCCTGGTGTTTTTTTGTAGGCGATGCTTTTTGGAAAGTTTTTTCAGGTTGTTTTTTTTCTTTTCCTCATATGACCTCCGTAACTACAGCCGCCTCTCGACCTGGTCCACCTCTGGCGCATATAACTTTGGTGGTTCTTAGTCTCAGCTGGATTTTCCTTACGGGTAGTGCCCGTTTATACGCAACTTGAGCTGACCCAGAGGTTTTAATCAATGAAACTTATCCTGTACCTTGACGTATTCTAAACTAATCGCAAAATGGATCATCCAACCAATTCCAAAACAACCCAGAATCTGGCCTCTCTCTAGATACATTTACCCTCTGATCTAAAGCTCTGAAGTACTTAACGGAATTCCACCAGGCATTCCAATTAGGAGGAGCTTCCCGACGCCACAATTTACAAATCTCTCTCCTTGCCAACAAAATCAAGTACAATACCAATTTATGTTGTAGCCCAGTCTGGTCTTGTACCCCACCCATCATGGGTACAATGCCAAATAAAATAAGAGTTGGGCTTACCTCCACATCAGCACCCATGACCCTGGAAATAGTCTTACCCACATCACTCCAAAATTCTTGTATCTTAGGGGAAGAAGTAAATACATGAACATCATCTGCGTTCTGAAATCCACATCTCCAGCATCTAGCTTCTCCTTCACCCTTCATTCTGGATATTTTAAGGGGGGACCAATATATCCTGTGGAGTGTAAAAAAGTGGTTTCTTCTGAGTGCAGCCGATTTAAGCAAAGGGTAAAGCATGTCAATTGATACTTGCCATAACTCTTTCCGCTCTTCACTCAGCAAGTAATCCTCCCAGACCCGATGTGGCTTATCCATCTTTCTTTCTGCTGCAGCCAGGAGATAGTTATACCATAGAGCAACTTCTTTCTTCCTTGGGGCCTGGTTTTGTAGTTAATTTTCCATAGGATTGTCCTCCAAGAGAGACCAGCATTGACTCTTGCACCAAGATGTAAGCTGATAAAATTTAAATCTAGACAAGGCTCCATTCGTAGTATGGCTCCAAAATTCCCAAGGGTGACATTTGTTACCCACTACAACACCCTTCCAGTGTGAAACTCCTGCTTCTTTTAGTGGCTGAGCTAGAGCGTCCAGAAGGTACTCTGGAGTTCCAGGGGAGTCCCACACCGGTTCCCAATCGCTATAGTAGGTAAGCCCCAGGCAGTCTCGACAGTCTGACCATAACTTGGCCGCCATACGCAACGTCTTCAGGCGGATTTTTAAATGAAATGTAGGAGAGCCAAATTTATACATAAAGCCATACTCCCCTACCCCATCTAACATGGCTTTAAACATGCTGCTAATCAACGAGTCATCTGGAGTAAGCAGTAACATCCTGGCGTTTTTTAATTGGTAAGCCCAACAATAGAGCTGAAGATCTGGTAAACCCATACCTCCTTGCGTTAATTTGCACCTACGTTTTTTCCAGGACTACATAATCCCTTTGCCTGCCCAGATAAATGAGGAAATCTTGCCCTGAATTTTAAGAATCTCAGCTTTTGCAAATTAATTCAATTGGAATATTATTAAAAAGATAAGTGTATTTCGGGAGAACACACATTTTAATCAGGTTAACCCGGCCATAATGGGAGAGTGGTATGTTCTGCCATGTTTTTAATAGGACCTCAACTTCCTTCGAAACCCTATCTAGGTTAACTTTTGGAATTTCTCTCGGGTCTTGGGTTATTGTGATTCCAAGGTATCTAATCTCTGTGGCAAAGGACCCCTCCTGATTGGCAATGTTCCATGCCATGATCTCCGTTTTATCTTTATTTATTTCATAGCCAGAAAATTTTCCAAAAGTTTGAGTTTCAGTAATAAGTTCCTGGAGTGTAATATCTACATTAGAAGAGAATACAACTAGATCATCCGCATAAAGTGCTATTTTCCTCACAAACCCACCTACTTTAAAAGGAGCATTCTTTTTATTTAATCTTAAACTCTGAGCCAAGGGTTCTATATAAATGTCAAATAAAATAGGAGACAATGGGCAACCTTGCCTAGTGCCACGTTCTATATTAACGACAGGAGAGAGGCTACCATTAACCAGGATCCGAGCCCGTGGTGATCTATAAATTTTTTAAATAACCTGCAGTAAAGCCAAAGGCGTTCAAGGTCCTATCCGAAAAATGCCAGTTCACACGATCGAAGACTTTGGCTGCGTCGACCGCAATAATTGACAGAGGGAGGCCCTATGATGACACCATATCCACTGCTCCTACTAAGGTATATACCAAATCTAACATCTGCCTACCCGAGAGAAAGCCCTTCTGATCCTCATGGATTATTGGGCCTCTGATCTTACAAAGTCGATTATTTAAAATCCCTGCAAAGACCTTGTAATCGACGTTTAATAAAGAAATTGGTCGATAGGAATGGCACTGAGAAGAGTCCTTGCCGCGCTTCAGGATCAAGGTGATAACTGCATCACACCATGAGTCAGGCAAAGAAGATATACCCCTTAGTATTTCATTAAAGAGTTTCAGCCAAACTGGAATAATTTCCTCCCTCAACATGGAGTAGACTTCAATCGGGATTGCATCCGGGCCAGCGGCTTTCACTTTTTTATCAGAACCTAACACAGCTAATATCTCGCTCCCTGTTATTTCCAGAGAGAGAAATTCTTGACTAGCCTCAGTTATTTTTGGAAGCTGTTTCTCTTTAAGCCACCTGTCAATATACTCCTCCACCCCCTGAAGATCTTCGTGATATAAATCCTGGAAAAACTGTGCGAAGCCTGTTCTATTTTCTCTTTCTCCTCTGTCATTTGTGTACCCACTTTGATCTTACTTATGTAATTATTGGCTCTATCAACCCTGGTCTTCATGGCAAGAAGCTTACCACAATTCTTCCCTTGGGCAAACTCCCTCATTCTACTTGTCTCCCATTTTTGGTGTAAAATCACTTCTGACTTAAGTCTAAACTTTAACTGAAGCTCCTCCACTCTCTTTATCCAACTATCTTTCTCAGGATCATCAGGACGACTCGCCTTTAAGACGGCTTCTGCCCTGCTATCTGTTGTTCTAAGTCGGCCAGTTCTTCCCTCTCAGTCCTTGCCCACCCCACTACGGCCCCTTTTAGTATCCCCCTTAATCAGGCCTTAAAGGTATCCCAGACAATGTGTAGGGGGGCAGACCCTACATTGTTTTGAAAAAAGGTATCAGTTTCAAACTTCAGGAAGCCCGGGGTAGAGGATAACAAGAGGAATCTCCTATTTAATGTCCATCTCCTAGTAGTGAGCTCTGGAGGAAGATCCATGTTAAAAACTATGGCTCTTTGAATCGATAAGTGAATAGGCAAATATTTAATTAGACTAACTTTATCGAGTTCCGAGTGCTCCATGAATATGTAGTCAATTCTAGAATAATGAGAATTCTTTTTACTACATAAGGAGTACTCCCTAATCTCTCCATTGTTATTTCTCCATACGTCACAAAGGTTAAAAAAAATTAAGATATTCAAAAGATGTGCTTTAACCCGAGGAGCTGCTATCTGTGTACGAGGAGAAGACCTATCTAGCTTATTATTTAAGACCATGTTAAAATCCCATCCCAAAATCAAAGGGGCCTGAAAGTCAGCCAGGGCAAGACAAAGGTTATTTAAAGGTGTGGTATCATCTTCATTGGGCCCATAGTAGCTGACTAAGGTATATTTGACCCCCTTATTTTTGATTTCCACGATAGCCCATCGTCCTCTATCATCTACCTGCGACTTAGTGACCTCTACTCTTGAATTCAATTTTAGTATAATAGCAACCCCTTTGAACAACATTGCTGATCAGAGGCTATGATTTTGTCGACCCATCTTTGTTTTCCAAATAATGCCTTACATTCTGCTTGTAAAAGATGGGTCTCCTGAATCAAAAGAATCCTAACTGAACTATTTTTTAAATATTGAAGTATCAGGCGCTGTCTTCCTTTGACAGCTTAAAAATTCAAGGTGTTGATTCCCTCCCTGAGTAGGCCTATCCCCCACCATAATCCTGACTCCACCCTCTGCTGTAGCTACTGAAGGTTATTATGTCACGTGAGTTTAATGATACTTTAAAAAAAATTCTCCCAATGCTCCCCACCAAAAAACGTGAAAACCCCTACCCCTAAAATCACTTCTTGGGCGTTATCTTTGACCTCCAGCCCCAGTTCCACCACTTTATGTTCCAGAGCTTCCATCCTGTTTGTCAGTGCCATTAGGTTTTCGTCTAAACCAGTACAGGTATCTTGTATTTTTTTTTTGGTTTGCTTCAGAGGTAGAGAAACGAGCTCCAATTTCTATTGTCAACTGCTTTAGCATCCCATGTACTGTTTCCAGGCTCTGAGTAACAACCTCTGATAGCATATCCCTTGCCTCCCCTCGTTCTTCTTATCCGTCCCCCGGTGTAGAGGTCATTATGCTCAGGGGAGCGAAACGATTAGAGAGTGTAATGGAGGGAGCTACTTGCAGGCTTTCTTCTCCTACAACTACTGTCCCGCCCTATTTTACAAAATCCATGTTGCCCTGTGAATTGTCCAAAAAATAGGACCTAAGTGAGGGGGTCACCTTTACCGGGATCAAGTTGTTATTTCTCTTCTGGCTCTTTGCTGGAGTAAGCTTCGCCGGTTTATTAGGAGCTGCCTTTGCTTATGCTTCTGCCTACTTTCACCAGTCTCAACAGCTTGACACGGCTGCGTTGCAGGAGGTTCCCCCCTCAAAAAGGTATGTGATCTTAATTTATATCTCTTGCCCAATAGTATCTCAGTGATAGGGGCGATAGTAGCGGCCCCAACTCCATAGATGTCTGGGTTTGACTGACCCTCCTTAATGGCCTCGGTATGTCCAGATTGCTGAATAGCTACTTCCATGGAGTAGAGGGCAGGCACATATCTCAGCTTTGTATCCTGATTTAACCGTGCACAAGGTGTGACAAGCCTAGCCACTAAAAGACTCTTCTTACTGCCCCTTTTGACTCTATACCAAACTCAAACTCAGTCTCAAGCTTAATCTAAGGATTAATCTCAGGGTTGATCTCAAAGTAGCCCTTGCCTAACATGGGGGTAGCAC
Organism: Triturus cristatus; assembly: GCF_964204655.1. NCBI lineage: Eukaryota > Metazoa > Chordata > Amphibia > Caudata > Salamandridae > Triturus > Triturus cristatus. The sequence goes on along the minus strand of NC_140588.1, from coordinate 334,476,514 downwards.
TGGCCCTACACTGATTGACCTATAGTCAAAATGACAATCATGTAAGGTGCCACAGGTGCGACGGCGCTCTGCTAGCGCCCACACTGCCCTAAAAAGAGTAACCACAGCAAAGTCACGCATCTAGTGCCAGAGAAGAGAAATTGTTTTTTTTTTAAAATAAAATAAAAAAACACACAAAAACTGTCTCCTCTTACTTCTCAATCTGCGTTTTCTACAACCTTTTCTCCGGGCTCTCTGGGCTCTCCACGCTAAATACTTCTCTCCACTCTACACCTCCCCTCCCCCGCCTCCTACACCACAGGAAGCCAGAGCGATCAGACCACCATCCGGCGCCAGCGCTCGATCAACAGCAGGGAGCGTGAATCTCCACTCTCCGTCCTCAGCACTCTCCAGAGCAGAGACGCCGCGCAGCACAGCCGCGGCCCTCAGCAACCCCACTCAACCATCCGGTCCCGACAACGGCAGCTCCCAGCCGGGAGAAACAAGGAAACAGAATCAGCAGTCCAGCACAAGGTACGAGGTACGATAAGCCCTGAGATCAGCCGAAACTCCACATATTCAACAGAGAGTCAGCATCTAAGCCGGCAAAAATTGACGTTTTCCGGAGTGCTCGGCTCACGACCGGCTTTCTAGCTGGTCGCCATGGTCCCCTCCTAGCTGGCCGCCATGTTTCCCTCCTAGCTGGCCGCCATGTTCCCCTCAGTTTCTTTTTTGCTCTTCTGGAGAGAGGAAGCACCCCTGCAACAGGAGCATTAGGAACTTGATGGGGACTGAGGGCAGGCTCTTTAGAGGCATGGGCAATGAAGGCTAGCTGAGTAGTGCTCGCGGATGGCTGTTAGTTTGTAGAAACAATTACGTTTTCCTTGGAACGGATATCTGTGGCATGGCGTGAGTTTGTCAACTAAAGTGCTGCTGAGGGTCTAGTCACAGCCGCTCCCTTTTCTTTTTGGTTACTTGCTGTTGAATTGTTATTCTTGACGTTGTCTAGTTAGGTCCATAGGATTTCCAAGAGTAAATCCAGTTTGTCCATTAATTGGGTGCACAAGCAAGATTGGCCTGCTTCTGTCCGGTCAAGTTTGAATTCTAATGTGGTTAGCCTGCTCCCTACGCCCACTAAGCTTGTTGCTATCGATTGTATGAGGTCAATCTGGAGCTCCATTTTTTGTGACTGCCACAATAGGGCTTTGGCTATTATGTCTTGTTTATGAAAGAGGAGAGACCCCCTGAATAGCAGCTGTCGGACTAGACGGGGCGGCTTGTCATGCTGTTGGAGTATCAGGTGAAGCTCGCTGTTTGTGACTTGTGTGCTTGCTGACAATAGCTTTTGAGCTAGGGACGCTTCCATTTGTGCATCTATTTGGGCTTCTCGGGTGGTTAAGAATCCATTTGATAGGGGCCCTGGGCAAGATCTAGTGTGTTCCAAAACCTTTGCTCCTCTTTTGAGGAATGTGCCCCGGGGGGACGCTGCTGGGCTTACTTGACTGAGAGCACCCTGTACTGGGTGGTTTGTGTGGACTTGCGCTGTTGTGATAATGCAGTTAGTTTCACCCACAGATCTGTGTAGGTCGCAGATTTGATTGAGAGTTTGGTGGGAATTTGATTGCCTAAGGGCTCCCTCCGCGAGTTGGAATGGCTCTGGGCTCAGTGGAACTGACCTACTTAAAGATTGGGGGCACCTGTACATGAACTTTTTGCCCTTCACGTGGGTTCCGGGTGAAGTAGGCGTGGGATTGGTAATAGGGTTTGGGGTCATCGGGGGTATGATTCTTTGGAAGTAGCTTTGGATTTTCCCCCGTGGGAGGGAGCACGGGGGTATATCTGAAGTATTTGGTGGTGCTTCCTTACATGGGCTCTGATACTGTAGGTTGTAAGTTCCTGTTGTCTGTTCAATTGTGGGATGGCATGGTAGCTGGGTATTGCTAGTGTCTAAAAATTCTGGTAGTGGGCTGTCCTGCCCTCCCCCCCCCATCTGCCAGCCATACGGCCGCGTCTGGACTTTCGCACATGTAATCTGTTTGTCTTTTTTTGGGGGACGCTTTTGCCCTGGCCTCTCTTTTTGACCATGCTTGGTCTTTCTTCCTTGTGCTTAGTAGTAAGCCCTTTATTTTTATTATTTTCTTTTTTTTTTACTATTGTCCTTTGTTGCCCTTTATTACTCCTGGAATATGTGAGGTGAGCCCGAGCTTCTGGAGTACTCTGCGTTGCCAAGCCAGTGCTAGCGTTGCTGGTGTTGCTAGCGTTATGCTGAGCAGAAGAGGTGCTTAGGCTCACTCTCGTGCTCTCGCGCTCTAAGAGTCAGTCCTTCACTTGTCTTGACAGGGTGTAGAAACTCGTGAAACGTCGTATTGGTTGGTGGGGGCTTACCCTGGGCCATGGACCACGGGAAGGATAGCCTCTGCTCCCTTTGCCTCCCCTCCTCGACGGGCTGCCTCTGAAGCTACCTGCTAGGCTTGGCTGGCTTATCTGGCTGCTTGGCAGCCTTTGCACTCTTGATGACAAGAGAGACAGGGGTGGCAAGGGAGATGACAAGGGCTAGCGGGGGTAGCTGTGGCCATAGGCATAGGAGAGATTGCGGGGGGAGTTGGGCCAAGTGGGGTACTACAGGTGGATGCAGACTACACCCAGAACTAACCGCCTCCGCACCCACCTGAGGCACGCTCTCAGCGGCAGCCGTCTGACGGCGGCCGCACTCACCTCTGCTGAAAATGCACTTACTGGAGACCGTGCTGAGATCCGAACCGCAACTCACCTGGTGTCGCCTGGTGTCTTAACCCAGCTTGACCCAAATTGCTGGAAGGCAGCTGGCAGAGAGTCCGGTAAGTTTGGCTGCAGCCCTCCGCGTCTCTGCTCCCGTCTCTACTCCCGGCTCTCGACCCCGCCATCCTCCTTGCGTTACAGCGTTACAGCCCGTGACTGGCTACTGGTCTACCACAGTGTCACCTGGTCCTCACAGCTGCAGTGACAAGGTAACCGTCATCACTCCTGCATCTTCCGTCATCGGTGATCATTGGTCTAACGTCTCACTTCCGAGTAGTATAGACTCAGTTCCCTCTGCTTGCAGGTACTTCTCTTCAAGTATCCATCCTTGGATGCCAGCGGACTCTTCCACATTCCTTGCCAGCAGCATCATTCCTGAAGTCCTCCATTGTGGTCTACGGCGGTTTCCGAGTTCACTTCACACCTATTCACCTGGCTTGATTGGTGTAGGTATCCTGGTTCCTGGAGTATCCACGAGTGGGGTGACTCTCCATCCTTCTGTCTTCCACAGAGTTTCTTCAGGGTCCACTGAAAAGTGTACTTCTTCTTGAAAACTGCAACTGTGACTTTCACATTGACTTTCATTGAGTACACAGCTGTGTTCCACTCTGCACACAGTCTCCGTGGGGTTCCTGGGTACTTACCTCAGTTGGTTACTTGTGTCCCCAGCTCTTCTAAGTCTTCTGGTCCAAGTCCCTACTTCGGTCGCAGTTCGCATGACACTTTAGTATATGGTTTGGTCTCACCCTGGATACCACTGTGTATTTGTGCTTAATTAACTGTTTACAATTGAAGTATTGTGTGTATTATGTTTATATCTCCGGGTAGGAGATATACCAATGTGTTAATGAGTGTGTATAATAAATATATCCATTTTTATACACGTTGTGGTTCTTTTTCATTTAACCTACACTACGTGGTAAAAGAAGCTGCTTAACACTCCTTCTGGACTAAGCTTGAAGGCTGTTCTCCACAGCTACCACTAAAATCACCATAAGGATTGTCTGGATTGGTGCAAGGTGCTTCACGTAAATAAGTGTGCAGCATATACTAAGCCAGCATCCTGCAGTGAAGAAAAATCTAAAAATTGCAAGTACTGGGGAAATGTTTTACACATGATAGATTTAGTGAAAAACTTGGTACGTGCTGATCGGGAGCTGCATGTCCAGACTATGGAGTCACTGATTCCTGCGTTTCACGAATTTGGGTCCTGGTATGTGAAAAGAGTGAAGAAACTAGAGGTGGTAAACACATACCTCTACAGAAAATTCACCCAAAGACAGTTTACCATGAAGTTCTTTCTATTTGTAATGTTTTCAGTGAGATGACAAATTTTAAATTAACGGACCATCGTGAAACTGCTCTTTGCCACAAACAAGAGAGGGGAACGTTTTAATAAATATGTTGGCAGCCTTCTTCATTTCATGCAGCAGCAAGGAAACCTCTTTAAAATGACTAAGCCTATGAAACTACACAACTTCGTGACCAAATAATATGTGGATAACGATATAAAGACACTACAGACTAGATGTCCTGGAACATGGATCGAAACTATACACAGAACTTAAACATGAGAGATTTGTATTGAAAGAGAAAAAACTGTTTGACATAATCACTAAAGCTAAACTTCCACGCTTTAATTGCCATAGTAAGAGTTTCATCCAACCAGCCACTAAAAAACAGGTTAAAAAAACACAACTTTTGCAAGCACATAGAGAGATGGATGTAGCAAAAGAAAGGGTTGGATTTATTTAGAGCATTCTGTCAAATGATCTTCTTCCAACAAACGCATTATTTGATGGAGATGCTGCAACCAAACCAGTGAAGCACAAACTCATACAAGAGCTAGAAAAAAAACTTTCACCTGAAAAATTTCAATTCGAAAAGGTGTCATCATTGAAAACTTCTGTTGTTCAGGACTATATGTCACAATTGTGAATGGTCAAGATTTCATCCATACAAAACATCGAAGAGGTTGTTCAGACTGTTCTACAGATATCAAAGTCAGTGTGCACCTTGCAAGAACTGCACATTGTCTTTGACAGTTAAGAATGTGAGAGAATCAGACCAATTTCTATAAGTGGAACAATTGACCTTGCCAGTATCAAACATTCGACACCTATACCTGTTCAACACTGAATTTCCAATAATTGTAAGTGGAATGATTGTCAATGAGGAGTTAGGGCTTGCATAGATATATTTAAAAGCTACGGGCCATACTGTTCAAGAACTTGATAGCAAATTGGAGAAAGCTGACCATCTTGTTGTGCCGCATGTTGAATGGGCTGTCCGAAATGGATCCAGTCGAGACATTGAAACTGTCAAATGACACAGATGTTATTATTGTGATACTTAGAGGATTGTCAGAGTTATGGATACATTATGGAACAGGTGAGAAAAGATACTTAATCCTGCTTCATATTCTGCACAAGAAACGTGACCCAGAGATGCCCAGTTTATTTAATGAGGCAAGTATTCTTACGGGTGATGACACTATGAGCAAAATTGGAAAAAAAACTTAGAGCTTTAACTACTGAACCTGTAAAGTTTCTAAAAAAGAGTAGCTGAGACAGAAGAAGACTATGACTTTAAAGACGTAGAAAAATACCTTGTACATGTGTGGAAAACAAGTTCTGACTGTCACACATTTGACGATCTTCTGTAAAGTGAGTTCAAGAGATCAGTCCTGCTAAGTGAACTTCCACCGACATAATGTTCTGTGCGTGCACACATTAAAAGAGCGCTCTACGTGATCAGAGGATGTGTAAATATTTTGGATTATGCATATGTAGAGAAAGATCAATGTGAATTTGGTTGGATAGACATTGTTGGGGCTGCTAAAACCTACAAATTTTCTAAAGTCTCTACCCAAGGAACTTACAGGTACATGTACTTGCAAAACCTGTGCTACAAAAAGATGTCCCTTTTGATATGCTCTTCTCAAATGTTCAACATTCTGCAAATGTACCATGAGCGATTGCCAAAACAAATAAAGGGAACAATGAAAATGTGTCTAAAACAGGAGTGCTAAACATTTTTTTTCATATGCAGATCATAAACATTGTTTGGTGTATACATAAAAGGATTAAAAAACATTATTATTTGATCCATTTCTATATATGCCTCTTCTTCCTTTATTATAGCCGCCATTTTGGAAAATAGCAGAAGGGTTGATCTGAGGAGTTATTTTCTGTCTCTATAAGACTACTTGGCCCCCCAACACCTATGTTTTGGCACCAAAACAAAATATATAGGTCTCATGATTCCTAAAATAATAAATCATCACTGCAACACATACTCCATTTTTAAAAATGTCATTAAGAAATTTCAGCCAGGATCAGCAATGTCTACCCAACCTAAATTACTTCTCTAATGATCCAAAAACAAAAATAAAAATCTCTGGACAGCAATTTTGTTTATGGAAAATCTCTGGACAACAATTTTTTACAGAGGTATATCAGGGGGCTGGGATTAAGTGTTGTCTTCTAGCTTCATTATGCTGTGGGTCTCAAGAAAGCTTTTCTATTTTATAGACAAAAAAAGACAAGCAGTCATACTGGATGCATCATATCCCAACCAGACCACGGAAATGCTGCGTAGCTCAGCTTGCCAGAAGCTTCAATGGGGAAATTCCAAGGACTTCAAAATCTGGCCTAGAGGTTAGCATGTGTGCTCAAAAAATGTGATCCTGCCCATAAGGCTCGTTGATCACTATGCTGGTTTCCAATGAAACATTGCATCCTCTTTAAGGGTCTGTGACTTGCACATCACACTTTCTATTGCACTGGTCCACTTTTTATGACAGAATTGGTAGTATCTCAACTGCCAGCCACAAACCCATGCTCTTGCAGCCATGCCCTTTAGGAGATTCCTTGGGCATGCAGAGCAAGATGTAGTTCACCATTACAGCAATGCCTACTCAGGGAATTCAATCGGAAAGGGCTCTTAAAACCCTTCTATTTTCTTAGAGCTTAACACCTTTCTATTTTGTTACAGTTCCCTTTTGTTTCTGGCACACCTTTCGCCTACCTCAGTCTCTTTTCCTTCCTGACTCACCCATTCTCCTTAATATTGTTTCTAGCACCAAGATACCATTTTTTGGTGAAAGTGCACTCTAGAAGAACATAAATTAGTAAATACATAAATACATGTTCTTCATTAAAAAGGAGGTAACAAAACAATGCTTACGTTTTTGCCTCTTTGGGCTTATTTCTGGGCATCCTACCCAAGGTCCCCATGCTTTGGTAACTGACGGCTGAAGGATAACCCTAGGATACCAACCCATGTTGTGGATTATGTGCATGATCTATCTTATGTCCAAAACAAAGAATAATATTTAAGTCAATCGAGTATCAGTGATGATCACCCTACACTGTTGTCAAGAAGACTTCTAATGTTAGCTTTGTAGTTGATATAGGTGGCCCACGTAAGCCTCATGAGTCTACTACATAAATAGGCTGAAACTGCACCGCCACCGTGAGCATATGGCAGCTATATATGCAGTCTATAAAGAGGGCTGGGAGTATAAGGAACTCCTCCATGACTGGCTGCAATTAGAGGAGAAAGATGACTGAATAGAGGAATTACCAAGGGCTGACCATCTCATCTCCCGAGCCGGTGGAAAAGTTGGGTGTAGAAAAGTATCACAGTACTTTTGATCTTATCAATGGCTACATGAGATTGCCTTGATGTCTGGTGTCAATAAGAACATTCAACACCCCAAAGAGTACCTACCAATTTAAGTGATGCCATTCGAATTAAACTCCTTACAGTGGAGAACAAGATGTTCATGCCTTCTGCAGTACTTCCCCAATGAGTGAACATCTCGTCCTCTGTGCAGGAAAAGAAAATCCTTCTTGCACCAGAAGGTTTTTCTTTTTCCAAAATACTTGCAGCCTGAGGTCATTTTTATTTCATTGTGTGATGAGCATTGTGTGCCCATGTCACCTACTATGAAAGTGAAAGCAATCTGCCCCATTAGACGTTGGCTGCTTTCACTTTGATCGGTGATATATCTCAACACCGAGTCCTGATCAAAGCTGGAGAGAGGGGCCCATTGGTAAGGGGACAATGACCCTATTCCAACCGTACCTCTCCCTAGTGTATCCCTGCTTGGTGAGCACCCTATGAGGGCAATCCCCAAGTAGAGATGCACCCACTAGAGACCAGGGGGAGGGAGGCCCAGTAGGCATAGGCAAGTGCTCTTCTCCAACAAACAAAAAATAAATTCAACCTTTCGGCTTCCCTGAGGAGCAGGGTAATTGGAGGGTCTTCCCCCAGGAAACAGAAAGCCCACTAGGATCAGGGATTATGTTTTTTAACTAATGGGGTGGGGGTTGGCCTGTCCTGGCATGAGTTCATTACCCCAACCACTAACAGCCTCAACATTCTTTCACCCCCAAGGAGGGCATATTGAGAGATTTACCCCAATCCGCCCCATGGAGGGACAGAAAGCCCACTGACAGTGATGGGTTTTTTAAAACCAAAGACTGGGGTGAGGAGAAGCCTGCCCCACCACTAAACCCCCAACAGTTTTTCTGCCTCCCTGGGGCCTAAAAAATCCCCATTACAATTGCAAGTGAGAGGACATCTGGATTCTTTTTGGTGTAGTTTTGAAAAACGGGCTGGCAGAGAGGGGGTTAACCCCCCACATTCTGCCTTCCTCTGGTGGCAGAAATACTGTTTGGTGTCCAGGGATGGGGGATGCAGTGCAGTACCAGGATGAACAAATCCCACACCCTACCTTCCATAGGATGGGCAGATGGGTATTAAAAACCCTAATCTGCCCCACCCCAGGGGGGACAAAAGTACAACAGACAGCCACAGGAAAAAGTGATAAATGGAATGGAGACAGGAACTGCACCATCATTAGACATTAGTCCCAGCTCCTCTGCACCAGACAGTATTTCTGCTCCAGAAAGGCAGAAGGTGGGGTTTACTCCCTCTCTGCCAGCCAATATAAGTCAGTCGGTAACCAGATAACTTTCCCAACCCAGGGCATTTCTGAAAATCTAGAGACCCAGGGTAATGCAGGGTGGTGTAGTATGAATTGATCCTAGTACATTTTCTAATCCAAAATTCCTCGCGGGTGTCAAAGTATGGGTTAAAAAGGCTATTTTCCCATATTTATGTTACAGAAATCCCAGCACTTTCAGTATGTAACCAAAGTCCTACCACTTGCGTGCTCACACACCTGATTGAAATGCTGCTTCCCATGTGTGGGTAGACCTAACACACCATTGGAACAGACCAACATTATAACCATGTGAACACCTCTGTGGCACCACATTGACTTCATATAGTCCAGGTTTTGACTGGTTCCTGTTAGGAGGTAACAGTAGGGTACTGATTTTATCAGGAGAAGATTTTGGAAAAGATTTAAAATGTGGAGGATATTCTGGGTAAGAGAACATAGTGGGCTCAAACCCAATCACACCTCTTTGGACCCAGTATGTGTCTTGTTTTCAGAAATGTCTGGGTATGGTAGGCTTTCCTGAGTGGCAGACTGGTCCAGGCCCCAAAAAACAAGTTGTTTACCTTCAGTTCTGCTTTTTCTGGTGTTCCTCAACATTTGAATATCCCCAATTGTCAGCTTGGACTGGACACTTTCAATAGCTCTCCCACACCGACAGGGGGCACTGACTCCATCGCAGCTCTGCACATGGCAGCAAACACGTAACATCACTGGAACCAAGGAGCACCACTTCAGTGTAAAGACATCAGTTTTCATCTATTTTTTAACATGCCTCTGAGGAGAACAGATTAAACTAACACAAAAATTATAGGTGCAGTTTTCATTGCAGTAAAGATACAAATGAACAGATGAACAGGATTGTTTGGTATACCCAGTCAAGCAACAAGGAGGAGGGTGGGTCGGTGAGGAATCTGCAGGTAGATACCTTATCCACCATAAGAAGCATTACCGAAGGTAAGTAGCTTGTTCTTCTGAAGGATATATATACCTGCAGATTCTTCTCTGTTTGAATAGAAACCTCAAGCAGTCCCACACCCAGAGATGGGTGCATGTCAGTTTACACCAAACACTCCTACAAAAAACAGTGAGTAAAGTGTCCATCCATCTGCATTTCAGAATCAAAGCAATAATGTTTTGCAAAGGTGTGAAGAGACGACCAAGTTACTGTTCTGCTAATGTCTGCCAAGCGGACTCCTCTAGCAAGGGCTCAGGTTCAAGATTTCACCCTAATAGAATGGGCACAAATACCTTCTGGAGGTTCTGTGCATGCCTTGGTGGAACAGATCTTGATGTATAGGATAATCTACCTGGAAAGAGTCCGCTTGTGAACTGCCTTGCCTGTCCCCTTCCTAATGTACCCTACAAGGAGCTGGTCATTCAATCTGAAATCACATGTTTTAGCCATGTAGAAACTAACAGTTCTTTTGGGCTGAGATGATGAAGGCTTTCTTCCTCGTTAGTTGGATTGGGAGGAGGATAAAACATTGAAAGAGTGATGGATTGGCCTAAGTGGAAGGGGGTGACCACTTTTGTCAGGAAGGAAGCCCTGCTCTCAACACCAACTTGTCGGGAAAGAAGAAGATGAATGGAGGTTTCATACTCATGCCTCGAATATCACTAACTCGCACGGCAGACATGATGGCAACTAGGCAGATTATCTTAAATATTACTTGTCGGAATAGACAACTGTGAAGGGGTTGAAGCGGGGAACAAATGAGATATATAAAAACTAACTTAAGATCCCATTGAGGCATAATATAGGGAGTGTTGTAATTTGTTTGTAAGCCCCTTAAGGAATCTCAAGACAATAGGAGACTTAAACAGAGATGGTTGATCAGGCAAACATATAAAAGCCAAAAGGGTTGATAAATAACAATGGCAACTGCACAGCCCTGCCCAGGCTAAAGAAAGAACAAAATGAAGAATGTTAGAGAGATGAGCTTTAGGAGTATCCAGCAAACTGTCCTTGCACCATTTAGCAAATCTAGCCCTTCTGCCAGCATAAATAGATTTGGTGGAGTGTCTTCTGGAAGATAAAATAACGTCCACCACTTCAGGAAGAAGTGAAAAAGAACTCAAGTTGCCCCGTTCAATCTCCAGGCATGTAGGTGGAGGCTCTGGAGGTAATGGTGTAGAACCAGCTGCTGCATCTGTGAGAGGAGGTCTGCTCTGTAAGGAAGATAGAGCAAAGGCTACAGGAAGAGGTGGTCTGTCCGGGGCTACTAAAATTACTTGGGCCCAGCTGAGGCGAATCTTCAACAACACCTGAGGAATCAAGGATATGAGAGAAGACACATAAAGAAGTTGAGAGCTCCAGCTAAATTGAAACGCGTCCCCGATGCTCCCTGCATCGGATACTGGATGGTCCAGAATGTGAGGCAGTACGCATTCTCCTGAATGGCAAACAGGTCTATCTGAGGAGCCCCCCACCCCTCGTCAAAAGATGATTTAACTACTTCCAGATGGAGACGCCACTTGTGATTGGCTAGATGACGGCTGGACTGCCTGCACATTCGCTGACCATCCAGCCAGGTGATTTGCTAATGCTAATGCAAATCTGATGGCCCTGAACCCAGGACCGGAGTCGTAGAGTTTCTCTGCAGAGAAGAGATGACCCTACTGCCCCTTGCTCGTTGATATACCTCATCTCGGTTGTTTTGTCCGTCAACTGCAAAGGGAAGGGAGAAAGCACTGAAAGTTAAATGTATGGCCCACAATTCCAACAGATTGATGAGTAAAATTTGTTCTTCAAGAGACCAGAGGCCTCTGATCTCCAGTCCTTCCACATTGGCTCCTCACCCTAAGGTGGAGGCACCTGTCATCACTGCTGCTACTGGTGGAAGAGAGTGAAACAGTATTTCTTGAGAAAGGTTGAAGTCCATTCTCCAGAATTGAAGATCCCCTGCAGTGTCCCTGGATTTCTTGATGCATGCTTGTGCTAGTGTGCATGGGTGACCAATAGAATGTAGGAGGTTAGCAGACCTAGCAGGCGCAAGACCTTCAGGACTAGTATGATCGCTACACCCTGAAACATCAGAATTGTAACCTGAATGTCATGAATCCACTGAGAAGAAGGAAAGGCTTACTTTAAAGTGGTGTCCAATACTGCCCTTACAAAGAGGATGTGCTGAGAGGGCACCAGATGAGATTTGGGCTTGTTGATGGAAAAGCCCAGGTTGAACAACAGCTGAATTATCAACTGCAAGTAGTGTAGCACATCTACCGGAGATCTAACCTTTATGAACCAATCGTCTCGGTTATGGAATACTGGGATTTCTTATCTTCTGAGATGGGCCGCTAGCACCATCATCACCTTCATGAAGACTCGTGGAGAGGAAGTGAGGCAAAATTAAAGGACTGCAGAAAAATCTGAAATCCTCTTATATGGAAAATTTCCTCCTCATTTCAGAGACTCACTCTGGCCGTCCGATTCTACGATGCTAGCCTCAACAGGGCAACCCGCCAAGAATCTGGGGGTCTGGTTTGACGAGAACCTCACGTTTGTGACCCAGATCAAGAAGTTAGCTGGGAGCTACTTCGGGATACTCAAGAGCCTTCGAAAATTTCCTCCCATTGCTCCCTAGAGCCGCTAAGGAAACAGTTCCGCGAGCCCTGATTTTATCCCGGTTGGATTAAGCCAATGCCTTGTCTGCTGGCATCCCGGGATACCTGATTAACAAACTTCAGGTTGTTCAGAATGTTGCGCCCAGGTTTCGCCTCATTGTTCCGGCAAGAAGCAGCGTGCGACAACATCTGCACACATTGCACTAGTTGCCCATAGGCGAAAGGATAAAATTCAAGTCCTTAGTTATAGCACACCGTGCTCTTTACGCCTCTGGTCCTATCTATCTTCGAAAGCGCTTCTCTTTCTATACGCCTGCAAGACATCTACGCTCTTCCAACCAACTTCTGGCGCATGTCCCTCGGTTTCGGCTGCAAAGGATGGGTGGCAGCTCCCATGCTCTGAAAGCCGCCCTAGCCTGGAACTAGCTGCCCTTCGCTCTTTGATGCATTCAGGATCCCATTCTGTTAAGAAAGACCTGAAGACCTGAAGACAGGTTCGCGCAGGGACACTCCTCGGAGTAGCCGCGCGTGTTCTTAAATAGAAATAACATAACATAACACTCTTACTTCCTGTGCGACTGTAGGACATGGATGTAGAATAAGGCACCTGCAGGTTGACAGACACCATCCACTCTTCCACCAGTGGCGTAACGGACACCCCCGCAGCCCCCGCAGTGCGGGAGGCCCCTACTCTTCTATATATGAAGGGGGGCCCCCTCAGCCTGTTTGTCCAGGGTGTGTGTCTCGTCTTCTGTAAAGCAGATGCTGTTTGCATCCTGCTTTGAGCCTCTCTGTGCTGACAGGGGTTGACTCAGAAGAGAAGAGAAACAAAATAACACTCCGAGCCTGCCAGGCCCCTTACAAGTGCAGATACCCCCCTCCCACTCCTCCTCACAGAAAGCATCTTCCTTGGAGCACTGCTTGTCTGAGAGGGGAAGAGGCTGCATAGAACTTATTGGGGCAGAGATAATGTTGCTACCTTTAATTGCAACAGTCAAATATAGCCATCTGTTCACAATTTAACATTCTGTAAAGGCCCCAGTATGGTTCTGAAATAGAACTTTATAGGAAATCATTGTTATTCATTTCAATATGGCCTTTCTGTCTTTGTCAGTCAGGGGTCACTAGGGCAGCTTTACAGCACACTTAAAGTGTTCCTTGTTACATTGCCTGTTAAACTATGAACTAATAAAGGGAAAAAATACCAATCTGATTTTTCTAATTGGTTTACCGGTCGGGACATTAAAATACAGCTCATGCCCATATAAAACCAGTTAGGTGGCAACCATAGGAAGACGATGTGCGCAAGCCCAGAAACATACCCAGGACTCTACTTAGGGGCAATGGAGGGACAAAATATAGCTGAAATGTTGAATGTGTGGTGAATGATGTGGAGGAGTGATTGCATATGAGTGATTGTGGTAGGTGAGCGCTAAGGAAGTGGACCCCCTCCCCCAAAAGGCTCTCCTACAACACCAGCCTTTTTTTTCTCAATGACAAGCACAGTTGTGCCTTGCACAGGGATCTTGTTTTGTTAACGGTCTGCTGTAAGGGCACAGGGATAGCATTTTTGTAAATAGTTAAATGAAGGCATGGTGTCCTCTGCACCCAAGGGGTGTTGTTGTGTGCAGTGCATAGCTTGTAAAATATTAAGTGCCAGGGCCCTGACCAGGAGGCCACTGCAGCTTTGCACCACCCACACACTGCCCCTGTCATTGCTGCAAAAATAACTACTAACCATCTCTCTCGCCTGCAAGTGCGACAGTTCATACTATTCCAGGTCCGCGGAGCTAAAGGAATTACTATGGCGGCAGATATTAGTAATTTTTAATGTATATTGTATTTATAAACAACTGTTGTTCTGCTCATCTCTAAATTAGATGAGCAGTGCCACTATGTGGCAGACTGTCCTAAGTGTGGTGTTAACAATTACGTGCTGGTGCAGAGCACTGGAACCAATCCATTGTTGAGCACCGGAAACCACCGGCTCAAATTAAGCACTGGTTGTGTGGGGACGTAATATATTTCAACCCAAGCAGGTAAATTGAAAAGGTAATTCAATTACAAGTATTTTAAATGTATTACCCAAATCAGCAATTACCCATACCTGAGTGTACTATCACATACATCTGCACTATTTTCTCTATGCTTTTTTTATTATATGCATTGTCTAGAATATCACTAGTGGAACTATCTGTAGTGTCCTTAGAAGCAAATTGTAGGGGCGCATATATTAGGCCATAGTTAAACTGGTGGCTGTACTTTATGAGATAAAGTAGCCCCTGCCATACATTATAAGGATATTGCAATTCACTGAGGAGTTCCATGACCATATAGCGCTGTGGTACTCATAGTACGGCCCGCGGGCCGCCAGCGGCTCGGCAAGCCTTCCTTGGCGGCCCACCGACCATGAAGGTAACGTACCCATGGCCTCCCAGAGAGAAAGAGAGAGAGATAAAGAGAGAGAAAGTGTAGAGAGAGTGAGAGTAGAGAGAGAGAGTAGAGAGAGAGAGTGTGGAGAGAGAGTGTGGCGAGAGAGACAGTAGAGAGACAGTAGAGAGAGAGAGAGAGAGAGTGGAGAGAGAGTGGAGAGAGAGTAGAGAGAGAGAGAGACTGACTGACTGAGATACTGACTGACTGAGAGAGAGACTGACTGACAGAGAGAGACTGACTGACAGAGAGAGACAGAGACTGACTGACAGAGACTGACTGAGAGACTGACTGGCTGAGAGAGAGACAGAGACTGACTGACAGAAACTGACTGAGAGACTGACTGGCTGAGAGAGAGAGACTGACTGGCTGAGAGAGAGACTGACTAACTGACAGAGAAACTGACTGACTGACAGAGAGACTGACTGACCGAGAGAGAGACTGGCTGATAGAAGGAGACTGACTGAGAGAGACTGACAGAGAGATTGACTGGCTGAGAGAGAGACTGACTGACTCACAGAGAGACTGACTGACAGAGAGAGACGGACTGACAGAGAGACTGACTGAGAGAGAGAGACTGGCTTATAGAAAGAGACTGACAGAGAGACTGGCTGAGAGAGAGACAGACTGACTGACTGACAGAGAGACTGACAGACAGAGAGAGAGAGAGACTTAGAGAGAGAGACTGGCAGAGAGAGAGACAGAGACTGACTAAGAGAGACTGACTGACAGAGAGACTGACAGAGAGACTGACTGACTGCGAGACTGACTGAGAGAGACTGACTGAGAGAGAGACTGACAGAGAGACTGTCTGACTGACAGAGAGAGACTAACTGACAGAGAGACTGACTGACTGACACAGAGAGAGAGAGACACTGACTGACAGAGAGAGAGAGACTGACTGAGAGAGAGAGACTGACTGAGAGAGAGAGACTAAGACTGACAGAGAAACACTGACTGAGAGACTGACAGAGAGAGAAAGAGAGAGAGAGACTGACCGACTGAGAGACTGACTGACAGAGAGAGAGAGACTGACATAGAGAGAGACTGACAGTGAGAGACAGAGACTGACTGAGAGACTGACTGGCTGAGAGAGAGAGACTGACTGGCTGAGAGAGAGACTGACTAACTGGCAGAGAGACTGACTGACTGAGACTGACTGACCAAGAGAGAGATTGGCTGATAGAAGGAGACTGACTGAGAGAGACTGACAGAGAGACTGACTGGCTGAGAGAGAGACTGACTGACTGACAGAGAGACTGACTGACAGAGAGAGACGGACTGACAGAGAGACTGACAGAGAGAGAGACTGGCTTATAGAAAGAGACTGACAGAGAGACTGGCTGAGAGAGAGACTGACTGACTGACAGAGAGACTGGCAGACAGAGAGAGAGAGAGACTTAGAGAGAGAGACTGGCAGAGAGAGAGAGAGAGAGAGAGAGAGACTGACTAAGAGAGACTGACTGACAGAGAGACTGACAGAGAGACTGACTGACTGAGAGACTGACTGAGAGAGACTGACTGACTGAGAGAGAGACTGACAGAGAGACTGACTGACAGAGAGAGACTAACTGACAGAGAGACTGACTGACTGACCCAGAGAGAGAGACACTGACTGAGAGAGAGAGAGACTGACCGAGAGAGAGAGAGACTGACTGAGAGAGAGAGACTAAGACTGACAGAGAGAGACTGACAGAGAGAGAGAGAGAGACTGACCGACTGAGAGACTGACTGACAGAGAGAGACTGACAGAGAGAGAGAGAGAGACTGACATAGAGAGAGATTGACAGTGAGAGACTGACAGAGAGAGACTGACTGACCGGGAGAGAGACTGACTGACCGGGAGAGAGACTGACTGACAGAGAGAGAGAGAGAGACTGTCTGACAAAGAGAGAGAGAGAGACTGACTGACGGAGAGAGAGACTGTGATGGAATTGGGGTCAAAGTGTGTATGAAGCTATGCAATGCCTCTTAACATTGGTATTGTCTGCTAATACAAATGTATTATCAAAAAGTGCTCTTTGTAGTTACATCTGCTTTTGAAATACAGCATTGTCTAATGTTTTGAAGCAAGTTAGATTTTTTTTACTCTAACCCCGCCCCCCACTGACCCCGCCCCCCTATCACTGACCCCACCCCTAGTGGTGCGGCCCTCAGTCACAAACCTCACTGTAATTTTGGCCCCCGAAAGAAAGTTTGTGAGTACCCATGATATAGCAGAACGAGGCCGAAGGTGACTTACAGTATCATTATCTACGGCAGCTCGTACTTTATTCCATGTAATACATGGTAACACCATCACCTTTCCCACAAGCCATTTAAATCCTTGGTGTGTAGCTATTGGTGTAACAATAGCCCCTGCAGCACCCATGGTGCGGAGGCGCCCCGGGCTCCAGGGTGCCCCCTCCTGGACTATGCACGGGCGGTGAGGTCCCTGTCCTTAACCCCTTCCCCGCTCATGACGGAACCGCTCCGTCATGAGCCACGGTTGCCGTGTGCTCATGACGGAGCGGTTACGTCATGCCGCGACCGTTGGCGGCCGCACACCCCCCAGCGCTGCGGCGGAATTCCCGCCGCAGCGAAGGGGTTAAAGCTACTGACTGGGTCCAGGGCGTGGGGGGGGTGCCCTCTGTGAAATTTGCAGGGTGTCCCCCTAAGGTTTCGTTACGCCACTGTCTTCCACTTCCAGTGCATGAAGGACCTGAGCTATGAACAGCATTTTGAACTTTTCCTGTTTGAGGAACCAAGTCAAAATAAAGAGGTTGAGGATCAGAGGCAAACCTCTGTCCTTTTTGGGGATCAGAAAAACAGTGAGTAGCATCCCAGACCCCGTTCCTGCTCTGGAACCAACTCCACTGTGCCCTTTAGGAGTAAGGAACGGACCTCCTGTTGGAGGAGCTGCTGATGGTCGTGGAGTAGTGTGAGTGTAATTGGGAAGGAAAGGTTGGGGGGCTACTGGAAGGGTAGAGTATACCTCTTTTCACAATTTTTAATACCCAAACGTCCAATGTTTTGGCCCTTCATCGATGTGGAAAGAAGGGGACTTGTCTTCCCACCGATAAATTGTGCTCCAAGAAGGGAAAATTAGTGCTGCTTTCCTGCATTGACTGAGAAAGAGGAGGAGGAAGAGGATGGAGAAAGTGGCAGGGCTTGTGTCTTCCTCTAGCACGACTTCTGTAACTTTTGTAAAGGTCAGTTTGGCTGCTGCACCACATAATGTTGATGTCCTCGAAATAAAAATCCCCTGCTGCAGCCTCTAAATCTCTTACACTGCCAGTAGTCCTTAGAATGTGACTGAAGGCCAAGTGAACAGGCTGTGGCTTTGCTGTCTTTAAACTGTTTTAGTGCAAAATCCTCTTTGGCTGCAAAGAGATGAGACCCATCAAACAGCAAGTTCATGAGGGTGTTCTGAAGGGCTTGGGAAAAACAGTTTCTGAACCACGTGACAGACTGACACTGAAGTGCCCATTGCTCTTGCCACCAAGTCAGCAGTATCAAGTTCTGATTTCATGACTTGTTGAGCCCCTGCTTCACCATCAATAAGCAGCTCAGTAAAGTGAGATTGTAGGTTTGTCGGCAATTTAGGGATGACAGTTTATGCCGAGTCCAGTCGAGCATGAATCTATCTGCCAAGGAGGCAGGTGGCATTTACGGATTTTAGAGCCATATTGCCAAAATGAAAAGATCTTTTTGGCAGATTGTTCCCTTTTTAATGTCTCTGTCCCAATGTGTGGATGGAAAGGAGTCAGGGGTTAATTTTGAGGAGCAAATGGCCTCGACTACCAAACTTTCTGTGAAGGGATGTGCTGATAGGAAGACGGGCTCCCCAGGTGTAGTCTTGTAATGTTATTTTATGTTAAATAATGTATATAGCACGGCTTATACCCGAGGGTGTCTTGGTGCTGATAGCTACAGATTACGATTATTCTAGAGACAGCTGTGGCAGTTGTAGGTTTGGCCCAAATAGCAGGGATGGGCTTTGTCAAAGCCTAACTAAAGGGCAGCAGAGGTTTAGAGGGTTGTGAGGCAGATGGTGGAACCTCAGTCAGTATGTTAGACTTCAGTTTGATGGTTAAAGGTAAGTCTAATATTTCTTCTGTCTTGCGAACAACTGAGTGGTATGAAGTCACCTCTGGAAGTGGAAGACCTGTAGGGGACAGTTGTTCTGACTCCAGGGATGTATCCAGAACACTTGATTCCCTCCCTTCAATGTCAGGGTCCAATGAGTGCTGGTCACCGCCATCTCCAGCATCTTCTTGAGGGTCATCTTCCCCAAAGGTGAAATATTTTTCTTCCATCAATCTCTGAGCCACACTCCAGGAACAGTGAGGCATTACTCGTAATGGATTCACTGGCAGTGAAATTATCAGCTGTGGCACCGGTAGATCTCTTGATGAAGGGTGGGGCACTGGTGGCATCGATAGCGGCGTTGGGGGAGATGGTTGTGGCGTTAGTGGGGTTGACTGCGTCACTGATGGTGTTGGCTGCTTTGCCGGTGAAAACTCCATGTCCAGGGATGAAGAAAGAACCAGCTGAGGCAGCGGCGGATTAGGCATCGGGTTAGCCGGACAGTTGAACTGTACTATCAGCATGATTGGAAGGAAGGGTGCCTGCTGGTAAGGCACTGGAATGCCTTCCAAGTAGTAGGCCAGAGGACCCATGTGGACTGCAAGCACAAAAGGTAGATGTAATGACAAACTTTAGATCTCCCCTGGACCAAGGAATGTACCGTCACTTTCCCAGGTAGAGAATATCAGTTCCAAACTTATGGAATATAACATATACACAGCACGTCCTAAGGTGGGCAAACTTTCAACACTCCCCCAAAGGCAAGGCAAGAAAACAATATATACACAGACTTTGCACATCACTTGCCAGGATTAGACCAACTTCCTATAACACAATTACCTGCTAGAAGGGAATTCACCCATCCTTCTACAACAGAATACTTGGCCAAGAAAAGTCCACACCTCCTGCTACAAGGAAAAGACGAATTGGTATATCTGGGATGTATTTATTAGTAAATAGCCCCACACAGTAAGCCAAATGCACCTAACATAGCAGACTCTAACATATCAATAGTATGATTGAAACACAATCAATGCAAATATATATATGTAGAAATATATATGTATGGATATAAGAATCAGAAATAAGAAGGAATGGAGAGAATCTGTAAAGAATCAAGAGACAGTTAGTAGCAGAGACACCTCACCTAGTGCTCCATCATTGCACCCCACTTTGTTCAAGGGGAGTCCATTGCTTGAACCGTCTGCTCCACGGATGAACTTCCACCAGGCCAGTGTAGACTCCCCTTTTTAATACACATTCAAAGACAGCGAAGCTTCTAGCAAGCTCTGCCCCTAGTTCTCATGAGAGCCGTACCAGCTTGCTCCAAGGTCACAGCAATGGTTGATCAGGCCCTTGCTATGGCTACGAGTCAATCCATGTACATTCCTCTGATAAGAACCAGTTCTCTCTAGTCAGAAAAATGCGAAAAACAGGAGAGATCAGAACATGCCCTCTTCTTCGTGCAGGCACAGAAAATGGCTTCAGTATGAAAATGGAGTTAGTTAAGCCATGCACACAAAGGCCCAAAGCAAGATGGAATCAGAAAAGCAAGGATGACATAAAACCATGTCAAAGGAGCACATATAATTCTCATAAGCAAGGTAAAGTCAGAAGGCAGAATGACATTAGACCACGTCAAAGTCAATAGGTCAAAGTCATAATTCACCTAACCCAAATAACATTATACACTTAATCCCTCAGTATATAACATTGAGCACATGTGTGCACCACCACCCATAACACGGCACCTCAACATCCCATACCTTCTATTCTTGGAAAGACTATTCCACTAAAAGGCAGAAGAAAAGCAGGCATATGCAAACCCATCCTACATTAAGGCTAAGGTAACATAACACACTTAAGTCAGTACAAAATGGTGGTGGTTGAGGGTCATCATAGGGTGTCAGACCACAAAAGTGGCTCATTCACCACAGTAGACTAAATATAACTGCTCAGGAGTCATCTGTTATCAACTCCTGTCTTACATCTCCTTACCATCCATCTGGCCAAAAGATCAGGACCTAACTCCTAAACATCACCTCACGTAAGGAATCTCGGCCTCAAACATCCCCTTGAGTCCAATGAACTCAGTTATGAGGGATTTCTTTTACATGATGAGATGCCTATATTGTATCTCATTTTACCTAGGACTTCCCCAAAATAGTAAGAGCTACTATAAACCTAGTAATATTCCATCTAGATTATGCCAATGGTGTGTGAGTTTCTCTAGAGCAATCGGTCTCTAGAAGGGCACTTACCTGGGAGATGCTATTTCTTCCCTGGCAGCGAAGTAGGGTTAGAACACAACAGCTGTACCATGTTGGGTTTTAGAAGATGTGGCATCTGGGAACAAAGTGATGCATGGGGTGCTGCCCTCTAGAATGAGACTAGAGGTGCAGGCGGGTTACGTACGGAAGTGTCCCCTTCCAGGTTAAACATGGCAGAAGATGCTGTCTGACAACATTGCACATTGCATAAGGTCTTCAAATACTTGTTACAATTGGCTTAACGTTTTGCACGTTTGTTTTGTTTCTCCTCATATGGTACCCTTAGACTGTCGGCCACTCGTTTGTGACGTATTGGTGTGTTGTCCTTTTTGTGTCTCCATTTAATTGAGATTACCTACGGCCAGCTCCTAATTTTTTTTAAACCACCGTTATTGCAATGTTGAAACAGCGTAGCATAACTATTATTGCAGAATGGGACAATTGTGTAAGTATTCAAACATTGAAAGCATATCCGTGGAGGATACAATAAAGCATATCAATATAGAGAATAACAACAGTGTCAAACAAAAATACAATAGCAAGCCTGATCTTGATGTGCATGGTTCAAAGGGAGATTATGGTGGTCTTAGAGGTGTAATTTGTTTATCTAGGAGGCCTCTCGCCCCAAACTATAGCTTGCCCTTATGTAATCTGTAAGAAAATGGGTTTTTGTTGCAGTACTACCCCACTTTTTGACTGTTATCTGGTGCAGCTTTGACTGAACGTTTGCATGGGTTCCTGCTCATCAGGACTCAGCACCAGTGTTCTTTCCCTAAACTAAACAATTGTTCCACAATTAGCAACCCCTTTAGTGCCCTGATAAGTTCCTATTAAGTGATACTCTTGGTCCCTAGGGCATTGGACCTAAAGAGGGTCTATAAGGGCTGCAGCACGAATTGTGTCACCCTAAGGGACCCCTCACCAAGCTCATGCAAACTGTCATTGCAGCCTGTGTGTCTTGGTGCAGTGAAAACTGAAGAGTCTACATGGCACACATCCCTGTGTACCATGTCCCTTATCACTGCATATGATATTTGTAAGACATCCCTACAGCAGGCCTGACAGCCCTAATGCAGGGTGCTTAATATTATATGTGAGGGCTGTAGGAAACCCGCTCGCTATATACTATACCAAAATGAGGTATAGTGTGCAGAGAGTCCAGTTGACCCCCTGAGGCTTTACAGATTCTGTAGTACATAATACTAATGCTCTCTTTTGTGGCAGTGTGGGCGAAGAGGTTAGGCTTATCAGATGTTAGTATTAAGCATTTGTAAACACAGTGGCAAAAAATGAGACACACACTCAATGACTAAATCTGAGACCATTTTATAAAACATAATACTTGGTTATATTTATTTTGGAGATCCACAGAACGTCGTCTCAGTTAAATACATTTTGCAATAGAAATACTTTTCAATGTAAAATGTGGACACAGTGCAAATTTCAGACTTTGCAATGTTAACCTATGGGAGGAAGAAAACAGTCAACATATGTATAGGCAACATCGGCTTACAAGACCCGTCTTCTGAAGTTAAGGCCAGTGTTGGGCAAGGTTCAGTTCAGCACCAACAGTAGACCACCAGCGTCACAGGGGTGGCCCTTTGCAAGTTTGTGGTCGGGTGCCCAATACAAATCAATGGGAACTGGTGCGGGCGCCCAATACAATCAATGGCAACTGGGGCAATCGGACAGAGGCTGCTTACAGGTAAGTAGGAGCAGCTTGGGGCACCAGTCTCCGGGGGTTGAGGCCTACACTGGACAGGGCCCAAGGCAGCACCAACACTACACCACCAGCGGCACAGGGGCGGCCGGGTGCAGGGTGCAGAATACAGTGTTGGGTATCCAATGAAAAGCAATGGAGACAGGCCAAATCGTAAAAGGACTGCCGACCTAGGCCAGAAGGCCGGTTGAGGGAAGCCAGCAGCTGCAGAGGTAAGTTGCTATGCTCAGGGAAGTAGGGATACCTTTTGTCCTCTTCAACAAGGCCCAGGACGGATGTGTGCAGGGGGGCCTTTTGGTGTCGGAAACGGCTTACCAGAGCATGTCGCAGTTGAGGGGGTCTCCGTGCAGAGACTGCAGGCGACGTCGAGGAGTCCAGGAGAGGTCATCTCACAGTGGACTTGGGCTCTGGAGCACTGGGCAACCTTGGACCTAGTGGGCCACTTAGACTCGAGGCGTCGGGTGCAGAGGTTGAACTGGGGGTAGGCTTCACGGTTCTTCAGGTCAGAGTCTTTACTTTTGAAGATGGTTTCTTTGTGAACAGGTCTGCTGTTCTCAGGAGATCTTGGTCTTTATCAAAGGCAGGCAGTCCTCCTAAGGTTCTGGAGGTCACTGGACTACAGAACGAGTTGTGTTTTGGTGCAGGATCGTCAAGGGCTGCAGACAGTCCGGTAGGGCTGGGGCCAAGTCAGTAGTTCTCTGCAGTTTTCTCTGCCGGATGCAGCTTTGCGGTGTCCTGCTCTTCTTAGATCGCCAGGCACTGAAGTTCATGGTCTAGGGCTGCCACCTAAATACTAGTTTTAGGGACATTACAAGAGAGTGACAGGTAGTGGCCAATGGTCCCCTTTCCTGGGGTGTCTACGCCCTCTATCATGCCCACCTCCTGTTTCCCATTTCTTCAAAGAGAATTGTTTTACCCCACAGGCGCTACACAAAGGTTGCTACCGGATTTTATGAATGCATTGTGATCACCATTAAGTAACGTACCTTCTACCCGACAGAACCACTTATTGTTTAACTGATACATACCCAGGGTCTGAGGGACACAGGGTTACCCCATGATTGTTTAATCCCTCTAACAGGAGAGGCTGGGGTCGCATTACAAAGGCAGCAAGGCCTTTGAAGCTCTCAGCCACAGATGGCTCTTCCTGACCCGGGGGAGGTATGAACCCTCCACCCAGGATAGGAATTGCTCTCGACCTCAGAGCACACTGGCACTATCCCCATGAGGTCAGAACACCTTCTGGTGATAGCAGGCTGGCTCACAATAACAACTACTCCGACAAATCCAACAATCAAAGCTACATAAAAATTGCCCTCAAATTTCGTTCACTGCATCCCCCTCTTATGCACCTACTAAAACTCGCAATACTCACTGTTGCACAGCTGTTTCATTTTTCGCGTTTCGCACGCAATCCCTGTTGATACTCACGCCGTTGTCACCTTGTCTCTCAGGAAACAGGAGCTGGTTGAACTGGGTCAATTTAGATCTCGAAGCAAACCGTCTGGATCACGAAGGTGCACTACCTGGTTTACAGGGAAGCACTTGTTTCTTTGAGCGCTCAATTGGAATGCATGCTTTTTCTTGCTCTATGGCTTGTGGCTACTTCCTCCCTCAAATCCCTGCCCCCCTCCCCAACCTTCACTCTAAGTGTTACCGTCCCCTCCCTTCCTACCCAAGTAGTTCATTGCTCAATTGTTTCTCCTACCCCTAAACCTTTTAATGTTTTTTAACCTCCTCGCCGCCACCTCCAGCAAAGCACCTGTGTTGCTCCCTTCCACCCACTCAGAGTGAACTGCCAGTAGAGGAAGTGCTATCCAGACTTTGATTTTATATAGATTCATTGTAGCTAATTGGGGACACATTTTAAAAAACAAACGTAATGAAATCCTAGTGCAAAGAAAATCAGAAAATCTTAATAACGATCTTAGATGGGAAGGTCTTGTATAGCAAGTTTCTACGTTCATGAGTATTTTGAAGTTTTAAAAATGAAATACATTGACTAAGACAAGTATCGGCTCTGAATCTAGCTTTTATGACTGCATATAACGAGATACATACGTACAAAAATATTAGACAGGAATACATACTATACGATTGGTATGGTGACAATCTGCACACGCACGTTTTCTTTATGAACAGAAGAACGCCAAGTAACTACTCGCTTGTCTGTGTTATTGCATCAAATCCCTTTTTTCCTCCACCTCCTACTTCATACACCTGTTTATAACTACTTTCTCTTAATAGCTGTTTTAGGTGGTGGGCATGAGCGAGGTGGACTAATGAAGTTTCTCGAGATGGACTAAAGACGCTCACGCAGACTAAGGGCCTCATGTAGGTAAATAAATTTTACCGGTTCATAAATACCGAGCCGTACCGAATCGGTAAATTAGAACCGGTAAGTTATATGTAGGTAAAAATTCGGTAACAGTTACCGATTCGGTAACATTCGGTAAATACGAATCGGAATTCACCGAATCGGTAAATACCGAGGTGGTATCCACCGAATCGGTAAATACCGAGGTGGTATTTAGCGAATCGGAAAATACCGAGGATACTACCACCTTCCCTTAACTAAGTAGCCAATATCATAATCATGTCATTATAGAAGGTCTCTCAGGCTTGAATAGGGGACCCCATACCTCAAAGATCAGCTTAGTGAAATCACATCACAGGAGCATCAGGAGTCTCCTCGCAGGAAGGCTCGTCTTCGGTCTGAATAATAAACATGATGTCTGAGATATGAAAAGCACCAACTGTCAGGTATGTGCAGCTGCGCGTGTGCCATGGCTAAATCGTGGGTCGAACAACCTAGAGTGGAAAACATGCATTGTGTAAAATTCCAGACTGTGTGTCACAGCATGTACAGACCAAGGTCGCTGCGCAGAGCTTGGGATGGGAACAACAGAATGCACTCGTCTGAAGGAAGTCTCGAGTCAGCAGTTTATTCAAGAAAGAACATGTAAACGCAGTGTCGTGTGCAAAGACACAAATATGGCTACATAACATTCAACGTGGTTATGCCAACTGAACAATGCATGTACGTATTCAGGGAGAACTCACTACACGCCCCCTTGAGCGAAGCAATATGTAATAGGCAAGAAAAGAGAGAACGCAGAGTTCAGTTTCGTCAGAGCAGAACAGGGCGTAACCATTGCAGCGCCAAAGTCCTACAGTCCAATTAATTGCAGCATACAATTCCAAAAAACACAATGCAAGTATAGTAAAAAACTCAAGCAGACCATCAGGAAGAGAAAAACGAGAAATAAAAGAAATAAATGTTGCGCCAGGGTGCTGTCCAGTAGCACAGGCGCAATGGACGACAATCCAGTTAATCCATGAATGTATAGGCAGCATATGTGGCCACGGCTTCCAACAAGCAATCGTTTCCAGGGCCACTAAAAGTCTCAGCCATCCAATTGAGTAAAGAAAAGGAACATACGTGTTCTCCAACCAACGGAGCCTCTAGCACAATCAGAGGGCACCCGGAATGTTCCTCCAAATAGCTCATGGACAAGAAGTCGTAGGCTGGCGCTGAGATGTCCCAATTACCCAGGATACCATGCGCCGCTCCACACGCCATGATCCGGACACCAGAACAGGACAACTCGTGAGACACTAAGGGCCGCATCAGTCGATCGAAATCCGGCACCGGAGACACCATGTTGGTCAAGCACAAATCCAGAGGCCATTCAAAGGGACAATCCAGGCAGTGTAATACAGGTTGTACGCAGGTGAAGTAGGAATACCTGAAGGATAATCCATAAGCCAGGCTCAAAGTCGCCAATGGCAAAGTACCATAGAAGTCAAGCATCCTATCACGAAGAAGATGCAGACGGGACAGGTGCTCGTGTGGCACAGAAGGAGCAGCCATTCCGTAGTATGAAAAGTAAAAGCAGCACACCTGCCACCAGCGCCAGAAGCAGCGGAACACCTCCAAAGATGCTCGAGAACAGTGAATGAACAAATGCCGGAATTACACCAAAAATAGTTTGGAAAGAGGTCACGAGACCCGAGCCCCACATGTTAAAAAAAATTGAGCCAGGCCGGTCGTGGACGAGGCATTGATAATACTTTGGATCAAAGAGCCGAAATGCAGGGGGAGGTCAGTATTCAGAGGCGCCTGTTCCTCAGTGCGCGTAGTAGCAACGTGAAGGACAAATATTTCACGAGAGGAAGTCAAAGGCACCTCTTTGTGGGACAATGGCGCTCTATTCTGCTCAACTTGTTGGACTCTGCTTTCAAGGTTGGAATCGAAGGCCAGATGGAAACATCCCGCCGCCCATGCGGGGGTGGAAAAAGAACAGTATTGCAGCAGACAACTTCATGCGAGACAGTTATGTACGGGATTACCACTCACATCCCGCAGCAAACTTCATTAATCATAATTAAATGAATACCGTTTGCAAGCACAGTGAAAGAAGGTGTAATCACAGGCACTGGGATACCTCGTAGGACGCACGCCAAAATCGGGGCTTGTACATTGCATGCGCCGTGTACTTGCATGTGCCTATTGTCTCATGTATGAATCCTAGAAGTGAGAGTGCTAGAGCTAATATCTATAACGGCTTAGGCCTTCTCCATGTTTGCTTGGTCAATAGCTCTCAGTCTGGAAGCCGCCTCACTGTGCGACAACTTGCAGACCTCGTTGTAAATAGCATACGCGCACCTTTTGGTTCTGCCACCCACGGGACCATTCACAACATCATTCCATTCGGTATGCACATTGATGGAGTGGGTGGACTTCCTGATCCTGTAGATGTGCTCTGTGTCAGCTGGTGGACAGAGTGGGATGTGTGTCCCATCAATGCAGCCAATATAATGGTGGAAGAAATTCCTGAAGGAACGGGACAGGCAACTCTGGGATACACCACCCACCGCAGCTGTCACCACCTGAGAAATGCCGGATGCCAGCAGATGTGGGCTGCAGAGCACCTGCACATGTGGGGGTATGGCGTGCGCCCTTCTTATTGGCTGGTCCAGGAGTGGGTGCGGGTCCCTGATTGAGTCCATGATGGTTTCGGGGTGTAGCCTGTACCTCTCATGTATCTCTGCATCAGTCAGCTGGAATAGTGTGATGCGCTGTCTGTGGATGCGTTCCTTCCGTCGCCAAACCCTCAGTCCTGCTGCCTGTAGACGTAGGCGCCTTGCAATGACGTACATAGCTGCCAGGGTGTCCACGCTGTTGCATTTTGGGATTGCTTAGCTGCACTGTTGTTGGTTACCACCTGCTTTCAATCCGTGTTAATTACCGACTCTTATTTACCGATTTTCTTGGATTTCTTAATTACCGAGTGCTCCTACATGTCATTTTAACTTTTTACCACTTCATATTTACCACTTCATATTTACCGATTCGTTAATTATGTATTCGGTAAATATGAATCGGTATTTTAGCATTCGGTAACTATGAATCGGTATTTACCGCCTCATATTTACCGAACAGTGGTTTTTGGACTCCTACATCTCACTTGTCTGAATACCGGTCGGTAACGGCATATTTACCGAAAATCGGCCGTTACCGACCGGTATTTCGCTACCTACATGAGGCCCTAAGAATTAAGCAGTTCTAGACAGAATCCTGACAACATTGTAATTCTTGTTGCATCAGGTTTGTTGCAAGCACAGATATCCCATGGTCCTTGATATTCTGATTGAAGGTCCTGGAGGTCCAGTGCTTTGTCTCTCTCCATTCATTTCACCAAGCCTCTTTATGAGCTACTTGGTCCACAATGGTACTCTCTCTATTGTGTGGGATGGATTAACTGTAAGTTGGAGGGCAGGTTAACGTCTGATCCTGTTGCACTTAAACTAAGAAAACAACCGTGAATCCAAAACATACCTGTGAGAGAACTCATTAACTGTAAAATCAATCTGAGTATTTCACATGTATTTCAATTTTTACACTGTCTGCATGCCTGGCTTATTGCCTTCAGAGCAATGCGCATAGCACATTGTACCATTCATGGCTCCCCTACCTGCTTACTTCTGCAAAAGCTTGGCACATACCACCAATACAGAGCTCTCCATGATACACTGGCTCCACTTTTATCTCGCCCCTCCTTCAATAAATATTGTACGGGAAGACATTCCTTCTTAGTACAAACTGGTAAGATATGGAATTCACTCTGCAGGGACAAGAATAACCAGCAGCCATTTTGCTTTCCGAGAGTACAAAAACCCTGGTTCTCCCCATGTTTATAAATACCATAAGATAATCAGCCAACAATCATGTAGTTGTTTGCATGGTGGCTGCATCTATTATTACATTACGTGCTGCACTTCATTAATTTATTGAAAGGTGATTTATAAAGCATCATATGCCACAGAGCTGTTTTAAAGTGCCGACAAATGGAAGCGGGAGAGGAGACTCGAGACAGAAAGCGGCAAAAGAAGTGCAGGGAGCATAGTCAAAGGAAGGCAGCAATGTAAATGGGATCAAGTTCGATTCGCGGTGCATGTGGAACATTCTAGAACCAGCCAGGGAAGAAAGATGGAGTAAAGTCCCTACAATCGAAGGAACAATCCAGAAGTCAAGATGGAGGAAGGGTGGGGAAATTCACTGCAAGAGAGATGCAGGGCAGTACATAGGAATGTAGGCACATTCTCTGGAAAGGCTTGGATGAATGCACTTCAATTCTTTCCTGAATTTGATCCTGATGCATGCGTTCCATGATGAAGATCGACCAATGATCGGCCTTTTCCTTCCAGGTCCGTTTTTGCTGAATGGTGCTATGGTAATCCTATGAAAATCTAAGCTTTGTGAAAGCTTGTAACTGGAAAAAAAGGTTTTGAAAAGTATTTTGGGCCATAAGACCAGTATGAGTAGTTTAAAGGTGGCGCGTGTGTATTTAACAATTGTTGTGTATTTTATGTCTATATTGGTTTTTAGCTAAATGGTTTTCATAAAAAGGTGTAACACCTATGAACTATCTATTGATGCAGTGACTGCTGTTGTCTTTTAAAATGTCATTTATGACTGTTTTTATATGTATTCTCTTATGCTTCTGAAACAAAGCAAATAAAGATACTAGACTGACTGACCAGTATGCTCTATGAGTGGTGCAGAACAACTTGAAGATTCTAGGTCAAAACCAAAAGCTCTGATTATGCCTTACTCTTTTTACTGTTTCTTTACAGCAGTCAGTAAAAATGTCTAAAAATGCATAAACATGGCATATTAACACGTGACCACAACAACCAATACCATCTTCCATAGTAGTGTATAATGAAAATCCATCATCACCATGTGCTCTTTCTTTGATGCTTACGGCAGGCACAGCTAATCCCTTCTTCATACTTATTTTCATGATAAACGTTTATTCAGGGTTCTTATTAATGGATGTTGATATTAGCATTTCTCAGGTGATCGCATTGTGCCTCTGATGTTTTTTTTTGCTATTTGCACGCGCATGAGCACACCTCTTCTCAGCTGCCATTTGGATCGGGAATACCCAACATCTCCAATCAGACACCCCGACCTCCAACGTGACTGACAGTAGTAGACACACAATTGGGGGAGCACTTGGAAAGAGCACAGCAGCGCTCGAGTCAGAGTGGGCGGTGCATGTTGAGGAGCATGCCACCCAGAGAGACAACAACCATTCAATCGGCAAGTGATTGCCCTCACCTTTTTGAGTTGCATCAGTCATTTTGTGATCTGCCAGCACGCTCGATTCAAATTAACAGCGCAACAGGCATGGAAATCCTTTGGGTTAGGCCAATAGGGCAATATGTATGTTGGGTAATGCCAACGGTGCCCTGTCTACATAGCAAAGACACTCTATACTATTGAGACTGGAATCTAAGTTCAGCGAGTTTGCCTTTACAGAGGCAGGCAAAGATGCAAAGGGGAACCTGTTTGGGGATTCCTTTGTAAAGGACACAAATTTAAATTTGTTCGAGCCTTTACTGCTCTAGATACAGTGCAATCCTTTCTTAAAAGAGTATTCACCCTAAAGTTTTTGGATGGGCCAGATGTGGCCTTGGATGCTTGTCTTGGGCCTCCTTCAATCAAGGTCCCAAATACTCGGACTGATCAGACCAAAGAGATTTCTTACCATCGTTCCCTCAAGAAACAAATTTAACAGATGATTTT
Organism: Triturus cristatus; assembly: GCF_964204655.1. Classification (NCBI taxonomy): domain Eukaryota; kingdom Metazoa; phylum Chordata; class Amphibia; order Caudata; family Salamandridae; genus Triturus; species Triturus cristatus. The sequence continues at coordinate 334,445,633 of NC_140588.1, read as the reverse complement.
ATTTATTTATTTATTTAATGAGTTTTATATAGCGCTGGCTAGACCTGTAGGTATCAGAGCGCTGTACATTAGGTTACACAATGTTACAGAAAATGATAACAATTACACATTACATCAAAAATAAGCAACACATTGAGAGAGGAAAGAAAGGTGAGACAAATAGAGCGGAGGGGGGAGGGGTAAGTGTGAAGGGGGTGGATGAGGCAAAAGACTGCAAGAGAGACGAAAGGAAGTCTGCCCAAAGACCGACTGGATAGGTGACGTCCGGGGAGGGAATCTACAGCCCGTCTCCCCTATAGCTAAACAAGGTAGCTCCATCGTGCATCAGTCAAATAGCTAGGTCTCAACTGACGAGGGAAAGTTCACAGAAGAAAGTCCAGTGGATAAACAGGATGGTAACAATTAGCAAGGACGGGTGGGGGCAAAGGTCAATAGCTGGAAAGAGGAGAAGAGTAGAGCGGAGAGGGGAAGGGGGTAGGGTGAAGGGGGAGGAGGGAGATAAGGTCAGGAGAGACGCAGGAGAGTTTGCCCAAAGACCGGCTGGGTAGGTGATGGTCAAGGAGGGAATCCATAGCCCATCTCCCATTTAGCTCGCGAGGTAGCTCCACCGGGCATCAGTCAAAATGGCTAGGTCTCAGCTGTCGAGGGAAAGTCCTCAGAGTAAATGCCCTAGTGGGTGAGCAGGAACAGGGTCGGGTGAGGGCTGATCAAGATCAGGACGATGACCAATGATTTTAGACCAGGAGAGATAGAGCATTGAGGAGGGTCCCACTAAGGCGGCCATCTTGAGGTCAGGCAAGGGGATGAGTGCTTGAAGTTTGAATTTAGTCGGTCCCCATTATTCTCTATAACCCTGAAGGAAAGTGAGTGTAAGCTAAGCAGTGGATCGGCAAGGGGACAAAACCAGGGTACGCATGTCTTCAGAAGGGGCGTGTGATGTCGAGAATATCCACCCGTGTAAGAGACAGCCGCCATTAGCAGGTCAGGCGGGTTGCCTCCGGTGTCTTTCTTATTCATAGCGCCAATCAGGGTCATCCCCAAAGGTCAGAGCAGTAGTTGCAGTTTCAGATCAATTTTGCGGCCTTTACGGGGGGGGTCTCCCTTGGGTGTTGCTATGACCCCTGCTGACGATCGACTGCAGGCGCCCTTTTGGAGTCAGGCGCGATACGAAAGCGGCATTCGATTAAAATACTTTGCCCAAAAGGTCTTAAGGAGGACAAGGTCAGGAGCCCCAGCCTCCTGGGCTCACCATTCGGACTCCCAGTGCTCCCGGTGATGTTAATAATGTCCCCGCTCACCGTCTTCCATCTCGCGGTGAGTGTTAGAAATGGCGGGCGGGATCCTCAGGGGAACGGTGTTGTCTCCACTCCGTCTTGTGAGCGTCCCCAACCTACCGGCAGGCTTCTCACTGTGCCTCCACCGTGTATCTCTTTGGTGGGCCGCTGTTCAATAGAGAGCGATGGTGCTGCGCTCCAGTTCCTCCGTTAGCTCCGGACAAAACGAGCCCCGCCGAAGTCGATATGCCGTCAGCACTAATATCTCCGCTATGATAGATCGGAGAAGTTAGCTCCAGGGGATCCTCCTGTGTTCCGGTTGCGGAATTGATGGTTTAGGTGGCAGAATGAGGCGGCGGAGCGCTTCTCAGGAGGATGAAAAGAGAGTTCACTATGGAGCTACAGCTCCAAGCGGCCATCTTGCTTCAGGCCAGGCTATGGTGGCAGATGCATCGACTGTGGTGGCGGGAGTGGAACTAATAATATCACATATACATAAGGTAGAGCTCTTCAATCTTTTTGATGCCGAGGCCCGCCAGGCAACATTTTTTAGGTGTAAGGACCCCCTCCTGACAAACATTTCTAGAACACGGTACTCCTCATCATCGGCAAAAATAAACGCTCTCATTTCCCACTGCAAATCATTTTTACAGTGAGGAAGTAATTTTAAATACTGTTTAGCAAACCAAAGGTTTATGGGAGACTGTGGTTCGGCTTACTACATAGTTAAAAAAAAAGTCTCCAAAAAGAATTACCTAAAAATGCACAATGGTACTTTATTTTCACAAACAAAACATAATTTGACCAAACGTATTCCGATGATGAAACCTTTTTGAACTAATGTGATGGGTGTGCCTGTTTTGCTCCAGTGAAACGGTCAATCTGTTGTTTCACCTCATTAGTACCAGTTTAACACCCAAATATAGCAATAAGCAACAAAAAATTGACCAGTCCAGCTCTACAAAGAGTCTTTTACTGTGCAGCAATGCATGCCACTGCTTTTTAGTAACTTTTGAACCACTGAACCACTTGAGTAATTAAAAAAAATTTTTTTGTTAAAATCAGCAGATTATGCAGCAGATGATGGATTGTGTAGTAAATGCAACAAATCTATAATTATGCTAAAATCGCCGCGGCCACACCATCGCATATTTCCAGTGACCCTGGGTATAATAGCTGTAATGCATGTGCTGCAACTTTAGTGCAAGGCATTTGTGGAAAACCATACTATAGTTCATTGGATGCTGACAGCTTGGCTTTTACATGTGCATGGAACTGGAGGTTGCTGAACATCATTCATCATAATTAAAACATACCATTTACAATCATTAATGATGAACTGTATGGTTTAAGTAGGATGCTTACTTTAATTCTAGGGGAGGATGTGGTCCCTTAATCTTCTTTCACACTGTTTTTCAAAAAAGGTTATTATTTTTAAGACTATGAAAACAGACGCTTAATTTCTTAGAAAAAAACGACTCCTGGTTATATGAGTTTGCTGCTATTGTTGACCTCAGTCGTGTTTGGGTGAGGGGGCTAGAGGGCCTTGAGTGTCTGAACATTGGGCGAGGTCAAAGATGTGGCTAAAAATAAAATATTCTGTACGTTTTTTAGGTCTTTGACCATCAAGTAGCTACATATAAAATAACAGGCGGCTTGAATGAACAATAAATGCATATAAAAAAGTGTTATTCAGTGGGAAATGCACTATAGTACATTATGAAATCCTCTATTAGTTAATGCACTGCAGAGGTCTGTGTGTAACCAGAGAATCACAGAATTAAATCTTGGTGGGTGCAGTGGGGAATAGTGACCTGTGTAGATTTTGTGCTATGAGGTCACACCCTGTGATGGAAAGCACTGTGAATCTGTAAGTCATTATTTTATACTTGCACTACACACAGTATAAGAGAGAGTGCTACAAAACGTGCACATTTTTTTACGATAAAAGGTCCTTCTAGGGGAGGAGCCTAGCGCGCAACCAAGATGGCCGCGTAGGTGCGAGGCTCCCGAGGACCTCCGCGACCTCCTATCATTATCCTGAACATATCCTGTCCCAGATGAGGGGACTGTGTTGGTGAGCCCGAGCTGAGGTGGCGCCCGTTTTCCGTTTCCAAATCGGACCTCGGGCACCGACTTTACCACCGATCAAGGTTTGCGGCCTTCTCCTAGCCGAACCCCGGATTTGCGTTGTGGGGCGATCCAGTGACGAAGTGAATAACAGCGGCGGGCAGGGCTTGGTGGCTCGCGGGACCCGCACTTTCACTTTCGCTTTCGTACCCTCCTGGCTGTCTATGCGAGGTTGGGTCACAGGGCTTTGTGTGTTGGTGTGGCATCTCTGGGGGGCCCCGCCTGCCCACCGGCTGTGATCCGCCCTGTAGATCGGGGGTGGCACCCCCCCGGAGCCCGTGGACCGGTTTGCCTGCCCGTCACGACGTTGCTGGTGCGATCGTGAGACTGGGACCATGGCCACGAAACAAGATGGCGATCGGGCAAAGGTGAAATCGACCCGGCGTGGCGCAGCCCAACAGTCCAATAGCATGGATCGCTATACCCTCCAGAAGGGATCTCCTGAGGTGCCCCGCAAGTCCCCTAAGGGCCCTACTGATGCCCCCGATCTGCCTCCGGATCTGACTCTTCGGGATGTCATGGGCGCCATCGCCGAGATGAAGGCCTCTGTGGGCCAGCGCTTTGACACACTGGCGCAGAAGATCGACTCGGTCCTCGTGGATGTTGGCCTGATAAGGGCCGATCTCTCCAAGACCAACGACCGAGTTGATTCTTTGGCCCACACCTCATCGGGCCTCACGACGGATGTGGCGGGCCTGCAAACGGAGGTGCGCAGACTTGCTCGGGCGAGTGCGCTCATGGATCGTCGCCTGGAGGACTCCGAGAGTCGGGCCCGGCGTAACAACATCCGTATCATCGGGGTGCCTGAGGGACGTGAGGAAGCGGCGGCGGACCTTTTCGTGGAAGACCTGATCGTCAACCATCTCCAGCCACGGGGGCTGAGTAAATTCTTTGCTGTGGAGAGAGCCCACAGGGTCCCCGGGGGACGGCCTAAGATCGGAGCCGCTCCGAGACCTCTCATCGCCCGGATTTTTTATTTTCGGGACAGAGACGCTATCCTGCAATCCTCCAGACTACAGGGACCGCTTAGACTTGACAATATGGATATTAATTTTTATCCTGATTTCACCCCTGCGGTCCAGAAACAGAGACTAAGCTTCCTTGGTGTCAAGCGCCGTCTTCGGGACCTAAACATCAAGTACGCCATGCTCTTCCCTGCTAAGCTGCGAGTGGAGGTGGAAGGTCGCACACACTTTTTTGAACGTCCCGAAGCGGCCGGGGACGGGTTGGATACTCTGTCTGGAGATCGGGATCGGGGTGGCGGGGGGGGAGCGGCCGGGGGAGAGGGCTCGCCGGACCAAGACTGAGGGACTAATATTAGGCCTCGCTCGGGACAAAAATGATGCCACTTTTTGACTATATGTCGGATTGTTTAATTTCCCCTCCTATGGAGGTTGTGTGGGGTCTCTTGGGGGTTCTCCCTCCTCCTCTGGGGGTCTAGTTAGTTTAACTATCTATGGGGCGACAGGCACACTGCACATTGGGGGGGGCTGTTTGGGCTCATGCAGGGGTGCAGGGAGGGGGGAGTTTTGTTGGGGGGGGTGGGTAGGGATGGGGCGTTGTTTGTTATTTCCACAAGGCAACCCTTTTTTTGTGTAGGCTCTACTGTGCTCTTGGGGGGACAAATGGCGGTCTTTGTGTATGATGGGGGGTAGGGAATTGACTTTGTTGTCTTGGAACGTTAATGGACTGGGGGACAGGATCAAACGAGGTGTGGTCATGCAGTATCTGAAGAGACTCTCGCCTTATGTGGTCTTCCTGCAGGAGACACACCTTATTGGCAATTCCTTCTGCGCCATGAATCGGCGTGGTTACCGCCTTGTGGCCCACTCGGGCTTCACGTCAGGCTCCAGGGGTGTGGGTATCATGGTAAAGAACTCGCTCCCGTTAGAGATTGATGAGGTGCTCCATGATGACAGGGGACGTTACACTGTTTTGGTGGGGAGAATGGAGGGCAAAGTGATTGTCTTTGTGTCAGTGTACGTCCCACCGGGGTTGCAGTCGACCACCTTTGCAGATCTGGGGCGCCTCCTCCTTGGCCTTCCGGGGGGGCTTCTGGTGGTGGGGGGGGATTTCAACGCGGTGGTTTCTGGAACTGTGGATCGTCACCCCCCTAGGGACCTCCCCCGGGCACAGGCGTGGCTCTCCGGCCTTTTGGATACACTGGGATTGGTGGACTGCTGGCGCTTAAAACATCCCACGCAGTCGCAATACACTTTCCACTCGGGGGCCCATGGTAGTCTCTCACGGCTTGATTATGTCCTTGTCCCGGCGGCCCATGTTGGGAGGGTGGGGGAGGTGCGCCATTTGGCACGGGGTATCTCGGACCACTCCCCGCTATTGTTGCATGTTGATGTCTTTCCGAGGGCTGAGAGCAGGGTGGTCCCAATTAACTCCTGGTACCTGCGCGACCCCACCATTCGCGCTGACTTGATTAAAGCCCTCCAGCGCTATTTTGAGGAGAACGTGGGGTCGGTGCCTTCAGCTATCTCCCTGTGGGAGGCCTTCAAATCAGTACTTAGAGGGGAGGCCCTATCCCTTATTTCCCACGCCCGGAGGCGGGAGCGGGAAGAGGTGACCCGGGTGGAGGCTGAAATAGCGGAGCTGGAGGGTAATCTAGAAGATGGGGTGACTGACGCCGCACTACATGTCCTCCAGCTCAAACAGGCGGCGTATAGGGCCCTCGTTACGGAGGCGGCCAGGGGCCTTAGTAGAGAGCAACAGGGGCGGCTGTATGATGTGGGTGATAAGGCTGGTAAACTGATAGCGTGGTTGGATAAAAAGGAAAGAGCGAATCGTGTGGTCCCACTGATTGAGAAAACGAATGGTGTGTGTGTAACGGAACCAGAAGAAATTGTCTCCTCCTTCGCGGAATATTTCCGCGAGGTGTATTCCCCGGTCTCTTCTTGCTCCGAAGAGGATTCCTGTGCCCTGCTCAGAGATATTGCACTGCCTTCCCTGTCCGGGGAGGACAGGGTGTTGCTGGACGCCGCTCCCACCTCCGACGAAATTGCCCTCGCCATACGCTCGGTCGCTTCAGGCAAGGCCATGGGCCCGAATGGTATCCCTATCGAGCTGTACAAGTTGCGACCGGATACATTGGCGCCTCATCTCCGCGCAATGTTCCTTGCGGCCCACTCAGAGGGCTCCCTCCCGCTTGACCAGCGTCTGGCTACAATCGTTGTGATTCACAAGGAGGGGAGACCTCGAGATCGGGTTACTTCTTATCGGCCTATCTCACTACTGAACGCGGAGCCTAAAATTCTCGCTAAGGTACTTGCCAATCGGCTGGTCGGTGTGGTGGGAGATCTGGTTCATCAGGACCAGTCTGGTTTCATTCCCCATCGCAATACAGCCCTTAATCTTCGGCGTTTGCATGGGGTGCTTGCGCGTGTCCCGTTCATAAGGGAACCGGCCATTCTGGCTTCCTTAGACGCCACTATGGCTTTTGATACACTTGAGTGGCCATACATCTGGGCGATGCTTGCTAAGTTCGGGTTTGGCCCAGGATTCATCAGTTGGGTCAAATTGTTGTATGCGGGCCCATTGGCACAGGTGGTCGTGAACGGGAGAGTATCGGCCCCGTTTGAGCTGGGCCGGGGCACGCGGCAGGGCTGTCCCCTGTCGCCGCTTCTTTTTGCGCTCGCCTTGGAGCCCCTGGCGGAGTGGCTGCGGTGGGAGCCTTCCATCCGTGGTCTCCGTTGGACCCCCGAGTATGAGGATCGCGTATCCCTATACGCTGATGACATCCTTCTGTACCTAGCCTCCCCACGTATATCACTTATAGTCCTAGTTGATGTTTTACACTCGTTTGGTCGTTACTCCGGCCTCGTCATCAACTGGGCTAAATCGTGTGTGTATGTCCTCTCTGGGGAGTCTCCTATTCTCCCGCGGGGCTGTCCGATCCAGAGGGATTTCGGTACCTGGGTGTCTTCATCACTCTGGACCCGGAGGCCCGATATGAACGGAATCTGCTTCCCCCTCTCCAGCGTCTGCGGGTGGATGTCGCACGATGGCGGCGCCTGCCGCTTTCGCCGCTCGGCCGGGCGGCATTGTTCAAGATGATGTCTCTGCCGCGTTTTCTATACGCTTTGCAGAACACTATGGACTTGGTCCCGGCGCGCTATTTCCGTGAGGTGGAGAGTCTGCAGCGCCTCCTGTTCTGGGACGGGAGGCCACGCATTGCTCTGGCAAAACTGACGCTCCCCTGGTTTGACGGGGGGATTGCCCTCCCGGATATTAAACGGTACTACTGGGCCTCCCAGCTTGCTGCCATTAACCATGGCCTCTACGGGCCCGCCTTAAACCCGGCCTTTGAAATGGACAAGATGCTCCTGCCAGGTGGCGACTACCATCGGGCGCTCTACTCTGGCGCGCCCGATGCTCGTCTGACGGGCCCCACGCGTGTCATGGTGCAAGTCTGGCGCGCGGCCAATGCAGCTATGGGGTGGAAGGACCGTTTGACCCGGGCAACACCACTGTACGCGTCTGAGCGGTTAGGTTCCTTGTGGACCTCTAAGGGCTTTGAGAAGTGGGACATGATAGGTATCAGTAAAGTGGGGGATCTTTGGACGAGGGGAGGATTTAAAACGTTCGATATGCTGCAGACGGAATTTCAGTTGCAGGGCAGTGAATACTTCCGGTATTTGCAGGTCCGTCATGCGCTGGGTTCCGTCTTCACGGATGTTGCCTCCATCCCGGAATATTCCCCCCTGGAAGATAGAGTGCTGGATGGGCATGTCCCGGACAGCACGATCTCACTTATATATAAAAAGCTGATAAACGACCGCTCGGGCCTGTTGACTGCCCTTCGTGCGGCTTGGGTTGCTGATGGGCTGGAGCTGGACGACGAGGACTGGACCTCCGCGGTGGCCTCCCCGAAGGAGGTGGCCATACCAGCTCGCCTTCGCTTCGTCCAGCTAAAGATACTCCACCGGGTCTACATGACGGGGCCAAAGCTTCTGCGTATGGGCTATGCCGGAGATGGGTTATGTAAGCGTGGGTGTGGTGCTTTGGGGACCTTAATGCATATTTTGTGGGAGTGCCCGGAGATAGAGGGGTTCTGGCGTGGTGTACATGAGGTGCTGCGTCTGGTTACGCATGTGACGCTGTTGCCTGAAGCGAGGAGATGCCTGTTGAATGTGTGGGAACCGACTGATTACTCAGCGCCGCAGACGTGGTGGGTGACTCTGGGATATATGATCGCCAAGCGTGATATTGCTCAACTGTGGGGATCCCAGAGGCCCCCGACGATCTCGGCCTGGAAAGAACACATGGACTGGTGCATGTTTCGCGAAAAAGTGGTGTATGTGGCGAGGGGTAAGCCTGGGACATGGGTGAAAGTGTGGGGCCCCTGGAACGCCTACTGCGGGGGTATCTGTGCACCACCGTTGCTGCCTGATACCTCGCCAGCCCCATCCCCCTAGCCGACTCGTTCCCCTGCTGCCGGGCATTGGGTTCCCCCAGTCTTCGCTCTGCTCTCTTCCCCCTCTCTCGACTTTTACGGATAGTTGGGATCCCCCCTCTAGGGGAGCACATGTTGCTATTTTCGATTGTGGGTTGCCTTGTGGGTGTGGTTTTCTTGTTGTTCTTAATTTAAAATGAAACCGCATAATGGGGCCTGGATGATGTGGCTTTTCGACATTGCTATCTATTGAGAAATGACCCTCCTGTAATGCCGCGTTTTCCATGTATATATGTCATGTGTTCCTACTATTGCTAGCGGCCGGCTGGTAGGTTGTGGGCCCATACTTGTATACTTTTAAGACCTGTAATAAACGGTTTAAAAAAAAAAAAAAAAAAAAAAAAAAAAAGGTCCTTCTAAAATATAGATTTTAGTAATACCCAGACCGAAAGTAATGATATTTTATTTGACATAACTGTTGATTTAACACCTCCTCACTGACAATCAAAAGCACACACTTCACAGCTCAGTTGTTAACGCTTTGCATAACAACTCAAAAAAAAGCTTCAAGTGATTCAATCCATTAAAGCCAGTACTGGCTCCCAAATTCCTTTACATTTACAGATTTCTCTTCACAATTGCAGATTAAGTCGTTGTGCACCTTGGCATTTCTTTCAGGCAAGCGGCACACTGGCAGAAAGGTGTGTTTATCTGTCTGCCAGGCTTTAGTTTTACAGTAAAGGAGAGTCCCTGAGTTACACTTCAGCTGAAGAGGCTGAGGAATGACTCCACGGCCCTCTGGGTGTAGCACCCCACAGATTGAAGACTTCTGACATGAGGTAAAATCACATGTACATAAGGAGCAGAATTGCAGTGTGCCTGAGAAGATGGGAGGAGATTGCCTCAGATGCATGGGTTCATCAAATAGCGCAAGGGTTCCAGACAGAGTTTTAGGGACCTGAAAACAACGGTAAGACTTCATCTAATTTTGTTTTCGGAGGAGGCCTGCAGGCCTCGAGCCAATCGGCCGTAAGGAGGCGGAGGCAGAGGCGGGGCCCAGGCACAAAAGCTTGCCTCAGCGCGGGAGCGGGCAATTGTTTGTATTGTCGCGCGGACCTGCTGCGAGTAGCGAGCTGTGTAGAATTTTTTTAAATTGGGAACTGTGTGCTCTAAAACTGCTCAAAAGATATTTTTAGCCTCACTTGTATATTTTGCCAGCTCACTCGGCGTAATACTCCTTTGTCACTCCCCTCCCCAGGCCTCTAGCCAATCGTCCGTAAGGAGGCGGAGCCAGAGGCGGGGCCCAGGCACAAAAGCTCGCCTCAGCGCGGGAGCGGGCAATTGTTTGTATTGTCGCGCGGACCTGCTGCGAGTAGCGCGCTGTGTAGAATTTTTTTTTAATTGGGAACTGTGTGCTCTAGAACTGCTCAAAAGATATTTTTAGCCTCACTTGTATATTTTGCCAGCTCACTCGGCGTAATACTCCTCTGTCACTCCCCTCCCCAGGCCTCTAGCCAATCGGCCGTAAGGAGGCAGGCCCCGCACAAATGCTCGCCTCAGCACGGGTGCGCAGCGGACGCGCGCAGCGGGAGCGCCAAAGGTAAGGCCGTCTGCGCCCGTCCGCAACCAGGGGCCATAAATTATGGCCAAATTTTTTTTTTTTTTTTTTTTTTTTTTTTAAAAACCTTTATTTGTGCATCTTAAAAGAACAAATACGGGCCTACAACCGTCAGGCCGGCCACGATGCAATGAGGCACTGATACCCACATTAAAACCCCCGTGCGTCAACAGTCAGGATTAACAACAAGTTATGGATCACATACTGGAGATATCTTTGACACCCGGGGAAGGAGAAGTGAAGGTTAATTTTAAGTTTTTTAGATAATTTTATCAAGAAAAAAGTCAATGAAGGATAGGAACAAAGGAGATTCGAGTCCGCAAGATAGCCTCACCACACGGGAGAGCAGCAACAGCAGTAAGAACAACAATTGAAGTAAAAACTCAAACAGTGAGGCGGTGCAGAAATATAACAGGATAGTCACATGAGCAAGTACGCACCCCTCCGGAGCCGCCCCCACTCGATCCACCCCACACCCGGACCCCGAATCGAAGAAAGTAGAACGCAGAGACATAAAGAAAAAAAGGCCCATAGAACTAATTAAGAACAGAGTATTACCCCCCCACCCTACACCAATGCGGAGGCTACGGCCTACCCCCCCCCAGCATAGTGCCTGTCGCCCAATGAACCCGAAATATAGAGGAGAAAGAAAGTAGGAATAGAAGAAAGAAAGTAAGAAAACAGAAAAGAAGGCGGGGAGGAGCCCACGGGACACCAGAGCGCCCCAAACCATCAGCCAATCATGGCCCCCACACACTGAGAGCCCACTACGCCAAAAAACGGCATGCGAAGATACCATGGCACCACAGTGTAAGCGAAGGGATACAAGTCGCAACGAGTGCGCGCATAACATACATACAGTTCCAGTCCCAGGCCAGCCCGTCCATAAACCATGGCAATAGAAGTCAGTCTAGCCCTGGCCCGATCGCGGGCTTGGGATTAAACCAGCCCCTGCATGAAGGCCCCGTGTCCCGAGCAAACAAAAACAAGATGGTCGCTTGTGAAAGGATGGTGAAGTAGGATCACGAAATGGCCGCCGCCCATCGATTAAGGTCCCTCTTTGCACCACATAAAATCCAAACCTGGCAAGTAAGGTACAGGAGTTCCACAAAAAGTCAGCAGTGGGCCACCGCGAACGGTTCCTCGAAGCCGTTAGGCATCTCTCAACAGGATAGTCCAGTGGACGCGGTGAGGCAGGCAACAATGAAGCAGGCAGCCATGACCAGGGGGACAAAGCATCCGCAGTTGAGGTGTAGAGCGGTGTACCCTGGGCGCAGGGAGCGCCAGGTGAAGGCACCAGTGTAACACAGTCACACACCGCCGTTGCGTCCCTGCAAGCGGACAAGAGCACCGGGAGACCCACGCCCTGTAGATGGCACACAGTGCGCTCACGACCCGCGGCCGACAGTATGGGGTCAAACCGCTCACTCAGCGCCTGCAGGCCAGCGCACATCTGTAGTTGGAAGTCCCGCAGGGCAGCCAGAACGGAGCCGCGTGTAAGCGGAGGCTGGGCCCCCACAGCGGCAGCAATCCGGGACGGCACCGTGGAGCTGGTGTCCGGAAGAGGGGGAGCGAAGTGGGCAGCGGGCGAGACCGGAGTATCGCCCCCCAGCCGCAAGCAGGCACTAAACGCCATGTTTTGCCGCTATACGGTGCAATGGCCGGGGGGGGGGTCGTAGCAAGGAGTCAATTCCCCTCAGGTCTACGCCGCAACGGGAAAGGCCGACAGTCGCTTCTCTTCTCGCAGGTTCCCTCCGCCGCTGGCTAGGCAAGAGGTGAAGGGGGCAGCTGCCTCCCACAGCGCGGTCCTCAGAGCGGGGCAGGGGACCCGCCGCACCGGGGCCCACCCCACAGCTCCAGCCCGTCCGGCACAGGGTGCAGAAGGTGTCCGGCCGTCCCTCTCCGGGCTCGTCCGGCAACGATCCGTGGTGCGAGGTGAAATCGGGACCGCGGGGCTCAGGTTAGCGCTAGCTGGTCCGGCAACTGCGGAGCTTCCAGGGGGCCAGCAAAGGCCGTAATGGCGCAGGGTTTCAGTGCAGAGGACAAAAGCACCCAGAACTCGGGCATCCGGGCGGGCTGAGACTCCGGGAAAGCGGCAGCGCGGTCAGCGCGTCTTCGCACACGGTGCACCTCGAAAATCGGCGAGGATGGGCATCAGGATAGTAGTCCGAGGCCACGGACCGACGGAGCCGGGCGCTCAAGCGTCTGCTCCGGTCGCCATCTTGGCTCCTCCATGGCCAAATTATTAAATATTCTTCTGAGACACTTCGCTCATTAGCCAAGCGACGCTCCCCCCTCACCCAGACTTCTTACAATCTCCTCAGGGAATACAGTATATACTCGGAACAGTGCCACCATGCGGCTCCCCTCACTCCACGCCCCCATCATCCTCCTACCGTTACCCCGAAAACTACAACTCAGACCGCTCTGCGCATCTTCTATCTGAATACTCGCTCCTTGGTTAAACACCAGCTAGACATCTTCTTGTTGCTTAGCTTTGAGAAACCAGATGTTCTTCTGATCACAGAAACCTGGCTTACCTAGGATTCTGCACCAGATATTCTAGCGGCACTCCCCTCGGAATACTACATCCTAGCTGCAAATCGGCCCCCGGGTAAAAACGATGGCGGAGTTGCCGCTAACATTCACAAAGACGATGAGTTTACCACTCTTACTCCTCTTGTCCTCCCGGAGGTGGAGAACTTAGTTATCAAGTTAGATGTCACGACTGGCTCTATCATTTTCGTGTTAATCTACCGACCCCCTCAGGCTATGCCTGTCTTTCCGCTCTCCTTAAGCGGACAAATGGCCAACCTTGTCATGAATTACGCAAGTGTCATGCTTATAGGTGACCTGAACCACTGGTTCAACGACGCCCTGGGCGGGCCACATGCCGCAGAGTTATCGGAATTACTCTCTAACCTGAACCTCGTTCAACATGTATCCTCCCCTACCCATGTAAAAGGGCACACCCTGGACCAAATTTGGTCCTCAAACCTCACACTATCAGCGCCTACTATCTCTCCTTGCATATGGTCCGACCATCATCTAATCAACTTTACAGTCACTACTAACTCTAAGACTAAGACTCCCTTAACTGGCGGAGGCATGACTAGGAAATGGAGGTCCATTGACAAATTGGGATTCACCGACACCTTAGCCAGGTCTATACCCACCTTCAACTCAGACGTTAACACCATGGACGATAATATCTCGGAATGGCTATTAAAGGCTTGCGATACCCATGCCCCACTCACCAAATTCACAAGCACTCGACACATAGATGCTCATAAATGGTTCTCCACAGAGTTAAAAAAACAAAAGCTCGAGCTCCGTCAGAAAGAAAGAAAATGGAGGCTAAAATACTCCATGGAGGACAAATTACAGTTCTCTTTAGCTCGTAAAGACTATAAAAGAGCTATACGGGAAGGCAAAGCGACCTACTTCTCGGCGAGAATACTAAACGCCCATAACAAACCAAAAGAAATCTTCATCATAGTTAATGACCTCTGCAATACCGAAAGAACCCATCCCAATCAGACACCTACTCAAGATTTTTGTAACTCTCTGAATACCTACTTTCTGGATAAAATATCCATTATCAAAGCCGGCATTCCCACTACCCTCTGTACGGAAAACCTGGTCACCTTGCCAACAAACCCAATTATTATGGATCATTTCCCCGCCATATGCCCCCAGACTCTTTCAGATCTGTTGGCTCGTGTCAAATCTGGCTCCCCTAATGACTGCTGTCCCCCACACATTCTAAAGGACGCTTTGTCCACCCTTCCTCATAGCGTGCTTCCCTTTCTTTTTTTTTTTTTTTGAAATTTTTTTATTCGAAACCGTTAGCACACAATAAAATACAAACAAGGGCCTACAACCACCAAGGCGGGCCGCTATAGAGCCCGAGGGCCCACAATGTAGCGCCACACACTCAGTTAAACCATAAGCAAGGCGCCCGGCAGTTCGTAAGCACATAGAACAGGCCGTGGCCAAAGGCCAAGAGCAATTAAAAACAACAGTTTCATTTTGTATTATATATAAAACACACTCAAGGCAATGAGAGTCCAAAGTAACAGCGCGCTCTTCCCGGGACGGGGAAGAAAATATAAAGTCCAAAGCAGTACCTGTCCGGAAGCTGCAGAGGGGGGCCACGGGAAAACAAAGCAGGGAGCACACCTCAAGCACTCCCACGGAACGCACGGCTAGGGGGTCAGAGCAATATCGACCTCTAATGGCAGAGGCGGGGTGCAGATACTTCCCCGATATAGATTCCACGGACCCCATACCCTAGTCCATTTCCCAGGCTTACCTCTCGCCACATACGCCGTCTTTTCCCTAAACATACACCAGTCCATATTCTCCTTCCATACATCAATCGTGGGTGGCCTCGGGGAGCCCCATAGCTGTGCAATGTTACGTTTAGCCACCATGTTCCCCAAGGTCACCCACTGCGTCTGTGCCGCATTGCAATCATTCGGTTCCCAGACATTCAACAAACACCTCCTAGCCTCTGGCAACAGGGCCACGTGCGTGACCCCCTCCATTACGGTGTGGACACCGTTCCAGAATCGCACAATCTCCGAACATTTCCACAATATATGAAGAAACGTGCCCGGCAGGCCACATCCACGCTTACACAATCCATCCGTCGAATAACCCATACGTAACAAACCGGGCCCTGTGACATACACTCTATGGAGGATCTTCAGCTGTACAAACCGTAGGCGGGCCGGGATCGCCACCTCTTTCGGGGAGGCCACCGCCGAGACCCAATCCTCATCATCCAATTCCAGGCCATCGCTCGTCCACGCATCCCTCAAACGGAGCAGCAAGTCCGCGCGATCGTTAATGAGTTTCTTATAAATCAGGGAAATAGTGCTGTCGGGCACATAGCCATCCAACACTCTGTCCTCCAGTGGGGAATACTCGGGGATAGCAGTAGCATCCGGAAAGACCGAACAAAGCGCATGGTGGATTTGAGCGTACCGGAAGTACACTCTATCATTTAATTTATATTCAATTTTGAGCATTTCGAACGTTTTGAAAGCACCCTTCGCCCATAGATCACCCACCTTACATATACCGATCATATCCCATTTCTCAAAGCCTTTCGATCTCCACAAACAGCCCAACCGCCCAGAAGCATACAACGGCGTCGCCCGAGTCAAGCGATCCCTCCACCCCATCGCAGCATTCGCCGTGTGCCACACCCGTACCGCCACACGCGTGGGTCCCGTCAAACGCGTGTCCTGGGTCACCGAGTACAGAGCTCTATTATAGTCCCCACCCGGAAGCAGGAGTTTATCCATCTCGAAAGCCGGGTTTAAGGCAGGACCATATATCCCGTGGTTTACCGCCGCCAATTGAGACGCCCAATAGTATTGTTTAATATCGGGGAGGGCGACCCCCCCATCATACCAAGGGAGCGTCAACTTGGCGAGAGCAATCCGCGGCCGCCCGTCCCAAAACAGTTGGCGCTGAAGACCCTCCACCTCCCGGAAATAACGGGCCGGCACGACATCAAGAGTATTTTGCAAGGCATACAAGAAACGAGGCAGCGACATCATTTTAAACAACGCCGTTCGTCCGAACGGCGAGAGCGGGAGTCGTCGCCATCTCGCCACGTCAACCTTCAATCGTTGGAGGGGAGGTAGAAGATTTCGCTCATAGCGTACCGCGGGATCCAGTGAGATAAAGATTCCCAAATATTTGAACCCCAGGGTAGCAATCTGAGCCGGGCAACCCCGCGGCAGAAGGGGGGCATCCCCCGAGAGGACGTAGACGCACGACTTGGCCCAGTTGATGACCAGGCCGGAGTTGCGGCCAAAAGAATTCAGCACATTCACCACTACAATTAGCGACTGCCGGGGAGACGTAAGATACAGGAGGATATCATCCGCGTACAGGGAGACACGGTCTTCAAATTCCGGCGTCCATCGAATGCCTCGCAACGACGGCTCCCAACGCAACCAGGCGGCGAGAGGCTCCAAAGAAAGTGCAAAGAGAAGGGGCGATAACGGACACCCCTGCCGCGTACCTCTCCCCAGTGCGAAGTGAGCCGACACCCTACCATTCACCACCACCTGAGCCAGTGGGTCGGCGTAGAGTAATTTTACCCAACCAATAAATTCCGGGCCGAACCCAAATTTCGTCAACACGGCCCAAATATACGGCCACTCCAAAGTGTCAAACGCCATAGTAGCATCCAAAGATGCCAATATGGCCGGCTCACGTATGAATTCCGCTCTAGCAAGCACGCCGTGCAACCGCCTCAGATTTAGAGCGGTATTCCGATGGGGTATAAAGCCAGATTGATCCTGATGAATCAAGTCGCCCACGACCCAAACCAGTCGGTTGGCCAACACTTTAGCCAGAATCTTGGGTTCTGCATTCAACAGCGAGATGGGCCTATAGGAGGCGCAGCGATCTCGCAGCTTCCCCTCTTTGTGTATCACGACTATGCTGGCGAGGCGTTGATCAGGGGGGAGGAAGCCCGCCGCCCGCGCCGCCAGAAACATGTCTCGAAGATATGGTGCTATCTTATCGGGACGCAACTTGTAGAGTTCGATGGGAAGACCATTAGGACCCACCGCTTTACCCGAAGCAATCGAACAAATGGCCAAAGCTATCTCATCTGACGATAACTTCGCCTCCATCAACACCGCGTCCGCCTCCGCTAAGGTTGGCAATGCAATGTCTCTAAGCAGGTTGTGGGAATCCTCCTCCGACCGCGCCAAGACCGAAGAGTATACCCCGCGGAAGTGAGCCGCGAAGCAGTCAACGATCTCAACCGGATCAGTCACACGCACTCCATCACTCCTCTCCACAACGGGCACCACCCTGCTAGCTCTCTCCTTCCTATCCAGCCAAGCAATCAATTTTCCGGCCTTATCCCCCACATCATACAACCGCCCTTGCTGCTCTCTACTCATCTCTTTGGCAGCTTCCGTAACTAACGCTCTGTAATCTGACAGTTTGAGGCTAAGAACATGCAATTTCTCCTCAGTAACCCCACTCTCCAGGTCCTCCTCCAGCACCGCTATTTCCGCTTCCAGGCGGACCACCTCCGCTCTCTCGCACTTCTTGGTATGGGAGATAAGGGACAGGGCCTGCCCCCTGACCACCACTTTATAGGCCTCCCATAGGGAGACAGCCGATGACACCGACCCAACGTTATCAGTAAAGTAGTGGTCAGTGGACTTGACCAACTCCGCGCGGATCTTAGGGTTACGAAGATACCAGGAGTTAATGGGTGCCACTCTCCCCTCTGCCCC
This sequence comes from Triturus cristatus, assembly GCF_964204655.1. Lineage (NCBI taxonomy): Eukaryota > Metazoa > Chordata > Amphibia > Caudata > Salamandridae > Triturus > Triturus cristatus. The sequence goes on along the minus strand of NC_140588.1, from coordinate 334,427,927 downwards.
AGAGACAACCCTCAGCTGCAACCATACAGGGGAATGGTCAGAGATACCTCGGGCCAAGTGACGCACCTCCCCGATCATTCCAGCATGGGTCGCCGGCATAAGCATATAGTCAAGTCTCGAGAGACTCCCATGGGCCCCCGAGTGAAAGGTGTATTGCGCCTGGCCCGGATGCATCAATCTCCAGCAATCTACAAGTCCCAAAGTGTCCAAAAAGCCACCCAACCAGGCCTGAGCCCTTGGGAGATCCCTGGGAGGGTGGCGGTCCTCCAACCCGGAGACAACGGCATTAAAATCTCCACCCAGCACCAGAACCCCCCCAGGGAGTCCCAGGACCAAACGCTCCAAATCAGCGAACGTAGCCGTTTGTAACCCCGGAGGTACATACACGGATACGAGCGACACAGTCCTGCCCTCCCATCTCCCCACCAGCGCCACATATCGCCCCCTGTCATCGTGAAGCACCTCGTCCACCTCCAGTGGGAGAGAGGCCCTGACCAGAATGCCCACTCCCCTAGAGCCAGAAGTGAAACCAGAGTGAGCGGCAAGGCGATAGCCCCGCCTATTTAGGGCCTGGAAGGAGTTCCCAATCAAATGTGTCTCCTGCAGGAAAACAATATCGGGCGAGGTTCGTTTCAAGAACTGCAACACCACCCCACGCTTGATCCTGTCCCCCAGACCGTTCACATTCCACGAAAGGATTCTCAATCCCCTACCCCCATCCCACTCCCGCACATGGTACACACATCCCGGAGAGCGCAACCCGGAAAATCCAACAGAAAACTTCACATTGCCTTGCAAAACAAAAAAACAACCATCCCCAACAACCCCCCTCCCCCACAATCCCAGAACAACAACTCCCCCCTCCCTGCACCCCTGCTTGAGCCCAGACAGCCCCCCCAACTTGCAGTGTGCCTGTCGCCCTAACCTATACCACAAAAAGAACCCCAGAAGGAGGAAAGGACTCCAATAAGCTCCCCACAACCCCCAGGCACTTGAAGGGCATGATGTACCAGATGAAAGTACAATTGTGCCAAGGTACCAATTCTCGCCAGTCTAGTCAATCGCCATGAACCAAGTTCTAGTCCCGCTCCACCACATCCCGTTCGGTTTCCGTCGTCCGACTGTCTCGGTCCTGTCCCCGCGGCAGGGTATCCAACCAGTCTCCAGCTCCCTCTGGCCGGTCAAAGAAGTGGGAACGACCCTGGAACTCAACCCGCAGCCTCGCCGGGAACAACATCGCGTACTTCAACTCCATGTCCATCAGGCGCCGTTTCACACCCAAAAATCCCAGCCGCTGTTTCTGGACCGCTTGCGTGAAGTCCGGGTAAAAGCTGACATTAGAGTTTTCAAACTTCAGCGACCCCGCCACCCTCGATGCCTGAAGGATAGCGTCCCTATCCCGAAAGTTGAAAAACCGGGCAATTATAGGCCTCGGGGGAGCACCCACTTTGGGTGCCCCACCCGGAATTCTGTGGGCCCTCTCCACTGCAAAGAACTTGCTCAATCCCTCAGGCGCGAGATGATTGATCACCAGATCCTCCACAAATAAGTCCGCGGCAGAGTCCTCCGATCTTTCCGGCACTCTGATGATGCGGACGTTATTCCACCTAGCTCTGCTTTCAGAGTCCTCAAGTCGACGATCCGTCTGGTCCCTGGCCAGCCGCAGCCGGCGGACCTCCGTCTGCAGGGCTGCCACATCCACAGTTAGGCTCGACGCCGCTTGAGACAAAGAGTCGACCTGATCGTTGGTCTTGGATAGGTCTGCCCTGACCAAATTCACATCAATAAGGACGGCGTCCAATCTATGCGCCAGGGTATCAAACCGCTGACCCACCGCAGCCTTCATCTCCTCAATGGCGCCCATAACGTCCTGCAGGGTCAATTCTGACGATGGGCCCAAAACCTCTTTAGCCCTCTCAGGCGATTTGTGCAATCCACTGGGGGATCCCCTCAACTGCGCATACCGATCCATATTGTTGGCCTGTGCATAGGCACCCCTCCGAGTTGACTTGGGTTTCGACTTGTCACCGTCTAGTTTAGTCGCCATCGTCCGGGGGCCACCAAGGTTGGCCCTCGGAGAAGCCGGGGGACAGGGACCAGTTGACCAAAGCAATCAAAAACCACAGTCGCGGGCAGGAAGTCCGTGTGTAGCCCGGGAGTCAGGCCAGACACTTCGCCGTCCGCTCACCACTGAGACACTGAGGTCCCTCAGCCGATCTCAAAAAATCCCTTCGAAAACGAAAGTGAAATTGCGGGGTACGCGGCGAGTCAGGCTCGGCCTGCCGCTGTTGTTCACTTCGTACCCGGGCACCTCACCCACTCGAGATCGGGACCTAGGCAACAGCAGGCCGCAATAGTCGGAGGGCGACCATTCGGGTTCCCGGCGTCCAATCTGAATTTGGAAAACGGGTGGCACCTCAGCGCGGATGCATCAGCAAAAGCCCATCAAGTTTACCAGGATTTAGTCAGGATAGACGTGGGAGGTTGCGGAGGCCCTCGAGAGCCGTAAGCCTATGCGGCCATCTTGGTTGCGCGCTAGGCTCCTCCCCCCTCGTGCTTCCCTTTCTTAACGAATTTCTTCTCCAAGGTAAGGTTCCCACTGCCTTCAAGAACGCGATAGTGGTCCCTCTACTAAAAAACACCTGGGGCTGACCCACTGAATCCCTCCGACTACCGCCCCATTTCCCTTCTTCCCTTTCTGGTCAAGATTCTAGAGGCCCACGTCGCTAGGTCCCTCTCTAATTGTGTCGAACAGTCTGATCACTTAGAGCCTAATCAAGCTGGTTTTCGACCCGCCCATTCAACTGAATCAGTTATCCTCGCAGTACTGGATAGCTTGAGAGCAAACGCAGATAGGGACGTTCCTCAGGCGCTTGTACTTCTGGATCTGTTGGTCGCGTTCGACACGGTCGACCATAACATTTCTGTTGGCCCATGTCGAACAGGCCGGCATACAGGGTTCTGCATACAGCTGGATTAAGTCCTTCCTTGACGGCAGAACACAAGCAGTCCGACTCTGCCCTTTTACTGCTCCTAAGATCGCCACCTCTTGCGGTGTCCCCCAGGGTCACCTATTTAATCTGTACCTTAAGCCCTTGATCAACTCCTTAAAAAACAGGAAGATAACCACCTTCAATTATGCGGACGATCTTCAACTCGTCTTTACACTGGATTCCCCGGACTCTGCCCTGGAATTCCAAGCCACTATGCTTCACATCCAGCGATGGATGAACCTTAACCATCTTAAGCTCAACCCCGGCAAGACAGAATTAGTCCTGCCGGGAAAGAGCGAGATCGCGTGGGGCCCACACTTCTGGCCTACTTATCTTGGACCAACCCCCACTCCCTCTTCTTCAGTGAAAAGCCTGGGAGTCACTCTAAATTCCGACCTCTCGCTCAGGGGACAGGTGGGGACAGTAGTCTCCTCATGTGTTTTCCAATTGAGGAAAATAAGAAAAATTGCCCATTTGCTGACTCATTCGGCCCTCATTCAGGCTGTGATAGCCCTCGTACTATCGCGTCTCGACTTCTCTAATTCCATCTATCTCGGTCTGCCTATGTTCCTACTCAAACGTCTACAAATAGTACAGAACCTGGCAGCGAGACTGATATTTTAGCAACCTAAATGGCAATCCGCCGGCCCCCTGCTTCAAGACCGGATGCTTGATTTTCAAGGCCTTGTACTGCAGGAGCCCCAAATACATCATTCATTTGATTGTAAAACATGTCCCACGCCGTAACCTACGGTCTGCCCATCTTAGATTACTAACTATCCCGGTCATCAAACTTAAACGCCAGGGAGGGTGCAGGTTCTCCTACCTTGCCCCGAGTTTCTGGAACTCTTTACCATTGGACATCAGGATGCAGGACAACTTGATGGGGTTTAGAAAGGCTCTCAAGGCCTGGCTATTTGCGCAAACCTACGCATAGCTTTTCCCGCCGTGACACACTTAACAATTAGCGCCATGAAACCTTACGGTGACTGTGCGCTTTATAAGCTCTTATTAACATAACATAACATAACATATTATAGACCAGGAGGTACAAGAGCTAGAAAGCAAGGGTACAATCAACTGATTCTTTTTTTGGTCCAAGAGAATTTTTAACCAATATCTTTGTAGTAAAAAAGAAGGACAAGGGTGTTCACCCAGTAATAAACCTGAGAGAGTTCAATGGTTAGCTGATTTACAGGCACTTCAAGACAGAAGGTATCCATATTTTGAGGGAACTTCTCTGTCAAGGCAATTGGATTATCAGGTTGGATTTAAAGGATGCCTATCTCACAATCCCACTTTTTCCACCACATCGGCAGTTTCTGCAGTTCTTCTGGAGAGACCAAGTATAGAAGTTCAAGGTTCTCACCCTTCTGGCTAATGTCTGCCCCGTAGTATTTATCAAAGCTACTGAAACTACCAGTTATGTGGTTACATGCATAGGGATGAGGACTGATAAGAGACCTGGATGACGGGAAACAGCGTTTACAACCCATGCTTTAGATCGCATGCCATCACAACACGGTTGTTACGACCGCATTGTTACAACGCGAACCATTACATCGCAAGTCGTTACAACGACTTGCTGTAGGGGGCAGAATTGTAAATCCAACACCTTCCCTGCTGTTGCACAAACTGGAGTAGGAATAGTAAATTATACTATTCCTAAGTCAAGCACACCCCCTACAGCGAGTCGTTGTTACGACTTGCGATGTAATGGTTCGCGCTGTAACAACGCAGTCGTTGTAACGACCGCGTTGTAATGGCATGCCAACTAAAGCAAGCATTGTAAAGAGATATATTCCTGGATGACATGAGTCTCATGAAATATTTATTTGAGTCAAGCTAAAGTGGTCACATCACTTTTGGAGGATCTGGATTTTACGATCAATCAAAGCAAGTCAGGTATGATAACAAAGGACAGAATGGAGTTTCTGGGAATTAAGACTGACTCTCAGCAAACAATCCCTGATTTACCTCTGAACTAAGTCAACACAAGCAAGAAGGAAATGAGAATATAAACTACGACAGAATGGATTTCCCTAGGTACTCTAGCAAGAGTCGTGGGACTTCTATTATCATCTATACAGATGTTTTTTTCCTGGGCCACTGCATCACAAGGCCCTGTAACGTTTGAAGATCAAGACCCTGCAGAAGGCATCTCCTATTCAGAGAAGGTGGCACTTAAGTAAGATGGCAGGACAGAGATGACCTGGTGGTTGAACCACATGGCAGCGCGTAATGGCAAAGCATTCTCGAGCTCAGCCTGAAGGTCATCATATAGTTGGATGTCAACTTATGGGACTGGGAAATCAGATGTGGAGAGACATCCACAGGTAAAAGATGGTCCGAGGAGGAACTGTATCTCCACATAAACTGGCTGGAACTGCTAGCGGGATCCTTCCTTATTCACTATGGACAACGTATTGGTGGTGCAGTACGTCAACAAGCTAGGAGGTACAAGGCCCTGGGGGAGATTACTAAGGACTTGAGGCATTATTGCTTGGAAAAGGAAATATCAGTGACAGCAGTTCACCTACTGGGAAGTTCCAACAGCATAGCAGACTGGAACTCCAATGACTAGAGGCTGAAACCCCAAGTGTTTCCAACTGTTGTGCCAAAGATAGGGTACCCCACCAGAGAAATATTTGCATCCAGACTGTATGCTAAAGTATTACAGTTCTTCAGTTGGAGACTATACCCAAAGTCCACTCAAGCAGATGTGTTTCTACAAGACTGGTGCGAAGAACTTGAACTACACCTTTCCTTTGTTCATCATTATAACCAGGGTAGTGACACAGGTCAGGGGTCAACTGGTGGTAACTAATGACTCTAAGCTTGAGAACATAACTGTGATGGATTCCGACCATCTGACAGTCACGACGACGGCGGCGACCAATCCAATATGGCCGCCGCCGACACTCCAGGAAGGGAAGTCAGCGGTCTAGCTGACATGGGAAAGGAGGCGGACGTGCCCACTACAAAGAGCCGGTGGGAGGTGACTGCCGGATGTGACACGGCGGAATCGAGTGTCACGGAGGGAGAAGAACGAAACGCGAGGAACCCAGAGGAAGGAGTGTGGAGCGCGAGCGTCGAGGAGGGAGAAGAGTGGAGCACGAGCGTCACGGAGGGAGAAGAGTGGAGCGCGAGAGTCACGGAGGGAGAAGAGTGGAGCGCGAGCGTCACGGAGGGAGAAGAGTGGAGCACGAACATCGCGGAGGAGGAAGAGAAGAAGGACAACGACCGCTCGTGGAGCACTGCCCCCGAGACCACTGCTCTCCCTGAAGGCGAGGAGACTGGGTCTCCCAACACCACAGCCCTGGAGAGTCGTGGAAGCAGGCAAGTGCTGGGCGGGTATTCCTCATTTCTTAAGGGACTATGGGGACGCATGAAGGGCACCCACGAGGGATCACAAACTTCCCCTGTGCACTAGACACCTCTTCACAGGCAGCAGGGCTCTGGTGACGGTCTGCACTACCCCACCCCTATTCTAAAAAAAGGACAAACAGATAGTCTAAGTCTGTTTTGTTTTTCTTCTTTATTTTATGTCCTTGGGTCCACGAGTGCCTGTCTGAAGAAACCTGGGACATCGAAGAAGCCCAAGGAGAAGAACCCGCAAGATACAAGCCCTATTCCTGTAGCCCTCATAAACCATACTGTTTCCTTCAGCATATGTGGAGCTAACATATGCAAATATAGTAATCAAAGAAGGGAAGAAACCTTATCTCGTTGTGTCTAACATACTTATCCAGGAGAGGGCAGCGGAGTGGAAGCTCACCACAAGGGAACCACAACAGAAAGTGGTGTCAGAAGTGGGATATTTCTGTCTGGGAAAAGACAGGACCCTGACATGGAGGCCATAATTACCCAACTAGCAGAAGGGCAACGCCACCAGTAGCTTGTTTTTGAGGAACAGACCAAACAGGCACAGCGGGAAAGAGAGGCTCTACAGACTGCCTTAAAGGACCAAGCAGCCCTCTTAACCGCCAACCAACAAGTGCAAGACACTGATGTTTTACGCCTTACAGACGCTATAGCAAGCGCCCGGGTACACCTGAACGTACCGGGTTCAGTGCTCCAGAAATTCCAGCAAGGGGATTATCCGGATTATTTTTTTGTAAACTTCGAAAGGGTTGCTTCTCAGCCGCGTGGCCACCAGAAAGATGGGGACAATACATTGCACCTTTACTATCAGGGGAATTACAGGCCGCCTATCAGGCTGCCAACCCGGCCGTGGTCACTAGTTACGCGACATAATAAGGGCCATCCTTGAGCGGTTGGGTTGTGACCAGGAATACTATCGGTCCCAATTCCGAAAAGAAAAATGGACTATCGGCGACAACCCGAGGGCCCTGTATTATCGCATAAGGGATTTAGGGAATCGGTGGTTGCAACCCACCACCTCCTCCATTGACGATCTCACAGAAAAAGTGTACCTAGAACAGTACTTAGAAGCTCTACCCTATAACACCAGGGCGTGGATCAAGCAACACCCCAATCTTTCTGTTACGGTAGCTGTGGACCTCGCTTGTGCACACCACCGTTCTCCTGAGTTCAAAGCCCCTACACACAGATCTCAAATAGGACCCCTAAAGCCACCAAGTAAAACAATCACACCGTCCACAGAGCAAAGAGGTCAAGCATTCACCCGGCCCCTGCCCAAAACACCCCCCTCCGGACCGGTCCCGCCTGGGCCACAGTGTTTTCACTGTGCCGAGTGGGGGCACATTGCCCGGCACTGTCCTTCCCGCCCTTCCCCTCAAGAGCCTATGGAAGTAGGGTATACTCGGGGACGCGTATTGGTGACAGGAAAAACTCTGGACCGATATAGAAAAAAAATACACGTAAACGGAAAACCGGTTCTCGCATTCTTAGACACAGGGTGTCACCATACAGTAGTCGACAAGGCTCTAATACGCGACTCCCAATTAGTAGACGACGAGTGCATACAAGTAACCTGTGTCCATGGAGAGAAGAAGGTGTATCGACTGGCTGAGGTACTGTTAGACATAGAGGGGGAGTCCCTGTTGAGAAAAGTGGGGGTGGTACCGGACCTCCCTGAATCAGTCTTGCTGGGAACAGACCTTCCCAGGTTTCACAAATACCTACAGACATACACCCTTGCCCCAACCCCAGTGACATGGTTGCTTAACGCCCCTTTTCACAATGAAGAAATACAGGGAGTATCCCCTAAGACACCAAAAACACGAAGAGAGAAAAGAGGAGAACGGGCCAGGTATCTATCAGCTAAGCCTGTCTTATCCTCGCCTATCTTTGCCTCATCAGACATGCCTCAAGAAGCAGGACGAAGCTTCTGAGCAGCCCAAAGAGACGATACCACACTACAAAATGTTTGGTAGCAGGTCCAGGAAGAGCAACCGGATAAGGTAGGACCCTTCTTTTGTGTAAAAAGGGGGCTTCTGTATAGGGTATCACAAGAAGGGGATAACCGAAAGGAACAGTTGCTGGTTCCCCGTCCTTTTAGAGAACAGGTATTGGCCTTGGCCCATAGCCAAACTGGGGGTGGACACTATGTTAAAGAGCACACCTTACGGTATCTATTGCCTAGGTTCTATTGGCCAGGGGTCTACCAAGAAGTAGCCAGGTACTGTGCAGCCTGCCCCCGTTGTCAGTTGGTTAATGTCCCTTCTATCCCCAAAGCCCCGCTCCAGTCCCTACCTATAATAGATGTGCCATTCAAAAGGGTAGGGATGGATCTGGTAGGACCCCTGATCCCGTCTGCTCGGGGACACCAGTACATTTTAGTCCTCGTAGATTACGCCACGAGATACCCAGAAGCTATACCTCTGACTTCCATAACGACTACAGCGGTTGTCCATGCTATGGTCTCCTTCTTCTCTCGAGTAGGGTTTCCCCTGCAACTGTTAACGGACCAAGGAACCCCGTTCATGTCCCGTTTAATGAAGCAGGTGTGTACCATACTCAAAGTAAAACAGATACGCACATCGGTCTACCGTCCCCAAACAGATGGGTTGGTGGAGCGGTATAACCGTACAATAAAGACCATCTTGCGGAAAAGCATAGATAAAGCAGGAAGGGATTGGGACCGACAACTACCCCTCGTCCTGTTTGCCATCAGGACACATGAACAAAGATCCACAGGGTTCTCATCTTTCGAGCTTCTGTTCGGAAGACGTCCAAGAACACTCTTGGATATGGCCGTAGAACAGTGGACAGAGGGAGAGGATGAAGGAAAGCCCCTACTCCAATATTCTGCCTCCCTGAAGGACACATTGTCCTCCCTGTGGGAGGAGGTCCATGCCAACATGGAGAGCGCACAAAACAGACAAAAGCAGCAATACGATCGACACGTTAAACTCTGGGAGTTTTCTCCTGGGGATCTGGTACTTATCCTTCTGCCGAACTCCGAAAAAAAACTCCTAGCCGCCTGGCAAGGCCCCTACAAAATACTGAGTAAAGTAACCCCTGTCACCTACCGGGTAGCCGTACCACATAAAAAAGACGCGGGCCAAATATACCACGTAAACCTCCTTAAAGCGTGGGAGGAACCCACTCCCATAACCCCAGTCTCAGGAATAGCCATCCACCACATCACCGTAGATAGACCGATAGAAGTGACCCTCCCTCCCCAAGAATGGAAAGGAGAGACTCACGTACAACTAGGAACCCAAATGACGGAAAAACAAAGACAACAAATACTAACGCTCTGTGCCAAGTATTCCTCTGTCGTATCAGGGACCCCAGGGAGAACGACCTTAGTAGAACACGACATAATCACAAAAACAACCCAACCAATCAAACTACGGCCCTATCGTATCCCCGAGGCCCGGAGACAAGCAGTGGGCCAGGAAATACAGGACATGCTGAAGGCTGACATAATTGAGCCTTCTCATAGCGCTTGGTCTTCTCCAGTTGTCCTAGTCCCAAAACCTGATGGTAGCATCCGATTCTGCATAGATTTCCGCCGGGTAAACTCTGTGTCCAAATTCGACGCCTAGCTCATGCCAAGAGTAGACAAACTAATTGAGCGATTGGAAGGCGCTAGAGTAATGTCCACCATAGACCTAACAAAAGGCTATTGGCAAATTCCATTGTCTCCAGCGGCCAAAGAGAAAACGGCCTTCTCAACACCATCAGGCTTATACCAGTATACGGTTCTGCCCTTTGGCCTCCACGGGGCCCCTGCTACGTTTCAACGGTTGATGGATACCATCTTAGCCCAGCATCAACGCTTTGCTGTTGCCTATCTAGACGACATTGTAGTGTACAGTCCAGACTGAAACACCCATCTAACTCATCTAGAAGCGGTCCTAAAAACATTAAAAAAAGCGGGCCTTACGCTCAATCCAAAGAAGACCACATTCGGCACCAACCATATAGAGTACCTAGGTTACGATATCCGGGACGGGTGTATAAGACCACAAGTCAACAAAGTAAAGGCCATCGCAAACCTACCCCGACCCACCGGTAGGAAAGGTATCCGCTCCTTCCTTGGGCTGGGGGGCTATTATAGGAGATTCATACCACAATTCTCTGAACTCGCTAGTCCCCTTTCCGAACTGCTTACTAAAGAACATACAGGAAAACACCTCCACTGGTTTGGTCCTCAAGAGAGCTTTCAACGGCTAAAAAGAGCCCTGTGTACTGCCCCTGTCCTTCTCTGTCCGGACTTTCAGAAAACCTTTGTCCTTCAAACAAACGCCTCGGGGAGAGACCTTGGGGCAGTACTATCACAACCAGATGAAACCGGTGATTTACGCCCCGTCCTATACCTCAGTAGGAAGTTGTTTCCCAGGGAAACCAAATACGCCACGATTGAAAAAGAGTGCCTTGCTCTTAAATGGGCGATGGAAGCTCTCCAGTATTACCTTTTGGGACGTCCCTTCCTTTTACTAACTGACCATGCCCCTCTCACCTGGCTGTCAATCCACAAGGACTCCAACCCCAAGGTCTTACGTTGGTTTCTTTCTTTACAGCCCTTCACCTTTGAAGCCATACATATACCAGGAAACCTCCAAACGAATGTAGACTATCTTTCCAGGTTTCCTGTCCTCGAATGGCCCGACCGTCCATTCCCGGGGGAAAGGCAGTGTGATGGATTCCGACCATTTGACGGTCACGACGACGGCGGCGACCAATTCAATATGGCTGCCGCCGACACTCCAGGAAGGGAAGTCAGCGGTCTAGCTGACATGGGAAAGGAGGCGGACGTGCCCGCTACAAAGAGCCGGTGGGAGGTGACTGCCGGGTGTGACACGGTGGAATCGAGCGTCACGGAGGGAGATGAACGAAACGCGAGGAACCCAGAGGAAGGAGTGTGGAACGCGAGCATCGAGGAGGGAGAAGAGTGGAGCGCGAGCGTCACGGAGGGAGAAGAGTGGAGCGCGAGAGTCACGGAGGGAGAAGAGTGGAGCGCGAGCGTCACGGAGGGAGAAGACTGGAGCACGAGCATCGCGGAGGAGGAAGAGAAGAAGGACAACGACCGCTCGTGGAGCACTGCCTCGAGACCACTGCTCTCCCTGAAGGCGAGGAGACTGGGTCTCCCAACACCACGGCCCTGGAGGGTCGTGGACGCAGGCAAGTGCCGGGCAGGTATTCCTCATTTCTTAAAGGACTGTGGGGACGCATGAAGGGCACCCACGAGGGATCACAAACTTCCCCTGTGCACTAGACACCTCTTCACAGGCAGCAGGGCTCTGGTGACGGTCTGCACTACCCCACCCCTATTCTAAAAAAAGGACAAACAGATAGTCTAAGTCTGTTTTGTTTTTCTTCTTTATTTTATGTCCTTAGGTCCACGAGTGCCTGTCTGAAAAAACCTGGGACATCGAAGAAGCCCAAGGAGAAGAACCCGCAAGATACAAGCCCTATTCCTGTAGCCCTCATAAACCATACTGTTTCCTTCAGCATATGTGGAGCTAACATATGCAAATATAGTAGTAAAAGAAGGGAAGACAACCTTATCTCGTTGTGTCCAACATACTTATCCAGGAGAGGGCAGCGGGGTGGAAGCTCACCACAAGGGTACCACAACAATAACCTTGGTTCCTGCTACTTCTGGATATGTCAAGCGAATGTCCGGAGATATTTCCCACTTCCAAAGACAACCTTCAGGGAATAGGAGGGGAATTTCATTCAATGACTTTAAGCAACTTTGGCCTACCTGATCTCAGGCAACGATGCAATCTGTCAGGGCTTTTGCAAACAGCTTCATTCTTCATGGAACAAGCATGGGCTTCAGGAACCCCCATAAAAGATATGTCTACCTATTAAGCTTGGTGCAGTTGGTGAGTGGAAAGACACATGTATCCCTTGGAGCCGATATTGTATTCATTCTGAATTTCCTTTCACAACTGGCGAAACTGGGTAGAGCATACTCCACCATTAATTAATTTAGGTCTTCCATCTCAGTGGGGCAACTTCTGATGGCAGGTACCCGAGTGTGCTCCCACCCCTTTATCTGTAAGCTCATAAGGGGTATCAAGCTTTCTATACCCTGAGGGCCCAGAGTTACCAAAACATGGGATGTGAAAACGTTTATTTCAAGTTTGCCTGATAATTCCGACCTTTCTAAGAAGCAACATTTTGAAAAGTTGACCATGCTGCTCATGTCAAAGAGTTTTGGATGTGCAGGTAATAGACTAGTCAGGTTGATCATTTACCCCAGAAGGGGTAATGTCTTCCATCACTTGACACACAAAGTCTAACAGGTGGACATTTTATTATTTGACCTTTCTTGAAAACCCCAAATTGTGTGTGGTGCAATATTTGCAAGAGTACAAGAGTGTACCACATGAACTCAGGCCCAAGAGGTCAATCAATTGTAGGTCTCTATCACAAAACCCCAGAAGGCACGTTTTTCACCTACTATGGCTAGATGGGTGATGCAAGGAGAGGAGATTCACATGTCAGTGTTTTGGTGCGCATTCAGCTAGGAAACTGCCATGTTTTCTAAGGCCTTCCTTTTAGGGGCCAGGTTGGAAGATATCTTAGGAACATCTGACTGGCCATCAGATTCCACTTTGAAGACGTTCTGCTTTATTTCAGTGACACATGGCTTCACTGGTGATAAGTAAGCTTTGAAAGTGCATAATCAGTGCCTCTAGTCCTGACATAGAAGAAATGTTTCTAGATATCATGAAGAAAAGTTTAAATTTTATAAAGGACATGGAGGAGAGTTTAGAGTTTATTTATTTGCATAGTTACCAAAAACCATTGCAATACAATAAAACACCAAATAAAACCATTAGTGCACATAATATTAAAATACAATGCTGGTAACTTATCATAAAACATTCTGTTGATTGCTTCAATGTGTTTAAAAAAAATCAGTCTTGTCAGTTAACATATCTTAACATGCGCCTCGATGCCTAGACGGATTATAAAGTGCTCTTAGTGCGAAAGTGCTTAAGGTGGTTTTAAATTACTAATCTCATGTTTCGCTTTAGCATGCTTCGCTCAGGCTGAATGGAGTTAGTCGGGCTGGGTGTGATGTATGGAACTGCCCCCCACTAAGAGTGCAGACTACCTGATAGGTAGGTTGGATAGAGCAAATTTGCTGCATGGTTGGCAGGACCGGACTGGGAATCAAAACCGGCCCTGGCAAAGTGCTCGGCCGACACCCTCCACCCCCCCCCCCACGGGGGGTTGGCGGTGTTGCAAGCTCTTTGCCAGGGCCGGTTTCCGGCTGATTTTGTTACAGGGCTGTTTTTGCAGCTATGCTGCAAGAACCGCCCTGTAACAAAAACAGCCCCAGGGGCCCAAAACCAGCCCCCACCCGTGCGGCGCTTCGGGGGATTACCCGGTGCCCGCTACGGCCAGTCCGGCCCTGATGGTTGGTGAATACTCAGTGCATTAAGGGCAAGCAGTTTACAGTCTGAATGATGCACAGGGTTATAAATGCGCAGGATACATATTTAAAGAAAGTCAATTGAAGCCTCATCTTCTGTTTCCTTGCTTGGTAGTGTTGTACTGTGGTCACTAGATGGATATAGTGCGTCGTGAGGCCCAATGCTGACTACATGGAAGACTGCCTTTGATTCAAAGAAAGATTCCCTAGGGTGAAAACTTGTCTGTTGTTTGGCATTTTTTTCCCACCAAATTCAGAAACTTCACCAGGCAGCCATTCAACTGTGGGTCATTAGGGGCAAAGCAAGCCAGCACAGCTTTTCTCCGAGTATGAATCCCTCGTTGATTGAAATGAGGTTTTAGTAATTGTTACCTTTTTTCCATGAAATCTTAGCATGTGCATAGGAGATGCAGCAGGTCTTCTGGTGCTGAGCCGCAAAGGCGGCAGGTAGAGCTCGCTTTTCCCTTAAGCCATTGAGGGAAGCGCTGTATGCAGGGCAAGAGGCCTAGCCGGTACTTCAAAAACCTAATTTTGGTGGCTTTGGTGTACCCCAGGTCAAAGTATTTTTGAGGCGTGCGAGCAGGGTAAGTGCTCAAAGTCATCCAGCCTTGGGCCCTTTTTGAGAGAGCAGCTTTGTCCTCAATCCATGAGAAATGTTTGACCTTTTTCCATACAAGTTTTTTTAATGTAGTATTGTTAGCAGGTGTACCCCAGAGCAGAGTTGGCCCATGGTTGATCAGGCTATTGTTAAAATAGTTTGAAGCGGGTGATACAGCTTGCTGTTCTAGCTCTTTCCATAGGTATTGGTTCAGAGTTCGTGGTGCGACTTTCCGGACTTTGTCCCAGATGATAATATATGCCCCTTGTCTTGCCAATGACTGTTTCTGCAGACCGAAATCTAGCCTAATCTGTGCATGCCCTGTATATTTAGGCAGGCCGAGAATTATCCTGTACGCTATTGTGACTTTATTGTCCAGTACTTTTGAATCCCTGCCCCTCTGTGCTTCACTGCCATAGGCAATTGTTGATAGGAGTTTGGCACATGCCACTTGAGCCAGGGGAGGTATCGATGGGCCACTCAGTTTGGAGTTAAGAGCCTTTAGTGAGACTGCCAGAGCGAAGCCTTTAAATCTGATGGCATTTTTCTGGGCAATAAAGTGGCCGTCTTCATCAATAATCATACCTGGATATTCATTTTGTGGTGAAGATTCAATGTGTGTGTTGCCCCAGAACCAAGTCTGAGGTTTCTTTAAGTTTTTCCTGATTGTCATTGTCCTTGTTTTGTCCAGGTTGATGGTTGGACCATTGGCTTCAGAATATTCCTGCGTGGTGGTGATGAGATTTTGTAAACCCACCTGTGTGTGACTAATCAGGACTATGGCGTCCGTGTAAAGGAGGCATGGCAATACTAAGCCTCCTAGTCTTGGTGTGTGTGAATTTCAGGCATTCAGTGCCAGAACGAGGTCTGCTAGAAACAGATTGAACATCATTGGGGCTAGAACGCATCCCTGTTCGAGCCCCTTCTAAGTTGGTATGCGTCTTGAAATAAGGAATCTGTCGGTCAGCTTTATCTGGATCCATGTATCTGTGTGCAAATTGATTATCAGATTCATCAGGGTCTGTGGTATGCCCCAGTTTGCCCGCTTGGTCTACAGATTGTTGCGATTTGCATGGTCAAAAGCGGCGCTGTAGTCAATGAAACATAGATGTAAGGGTATTTTTGTTGATTCTGCCTTGTCGATTAGCATTGCCATGGCTAGGATATTAGTTGTTGTTCCGACAGATTTTGCGAAGCCTGTCTGGAGAGTCTCTGCAAAGACTTTTGCCTCATTGTCCAGGAGAGCCACTAAGTGATAGTTTTTTGACAAAGACTTGTCTCCTGACTTGAAGATTGGGGAGATTATCAAGCCTCTCCAGGAGCGTGGTAATATGCCCAGTAACCTTAATTCAGTGAAAAGAGTTTCGAGTGCCTTGGCCCAGAGGTCTGCGTCTTGTTTATACAGAGCCGGTGGAATTCTGTTGGGGCAAAGGGCCCCTTCTCTCCTACCCATTCCTATTTGCCACTTGATTACCCAGGTGTTGTTGCTTGAAGGTGCAGACATTGGCAGAATCCCCCTCTGCTGCTTAGGGTTCTGGGACACTCCATTTTTGTCAGATGGGTTGTAATGGAGATATCTCAACGAGCGATAAATTGCCTTTCTAACTTCAAACACTGCCTTACCGCAATCATCCATTGGATGAGAGAGAACCATCTTAGATGCAACACGGACTAAACTGAAATCCTCCCTATAGGGAAGAACTTCATATTCCAGCCTGGTAAATGGTGGCCAGAAGGGACACCACCCCCCCCTGACACAGTCAAGGTAGCTAAAAACAGTAAAATTTGACACTGCGCTCACGTTCCTCCCGCATACCACGGCAGTAGCAGGGACCTGCTTCAGCCTTATTAAATCTCTAAAAAATTCTTTGACCTAATCCCCCTCACAGCTAGGAAATCAGTGGCAGTTGCCCTGATACTCTCCTGTCTTGATTACTGCAATAGCTTATTGGCAGGATCCAACAAATCCACTTTAAAGAAGCTGCAAGTTGTCCAGCATGCCGCAGCTCGACTTGTTCTCAAACTCCCAAGAAGATCCTCAGCATCCGCAGCTCTACAAGCCCTTCATTGGCTCTCTGTGCACAAAAGAATTCTTTTTAAAATCCTTCTAATTACCTTCAGAGCCAAACACAAACTTGGACCCAAGTTTCTCTCTGCAAGATTCACCCCCTATACCACAACTAGAAATCTCAGATCCTCCACTGCCAACCTCCTCAAGCCACCCACCTTCAAATACAAAACTAGGGGCGGTAGAACAGTGGCTGTTTTGGGATCCAAAGCCTGGAACCTTCTACCACTCCACCTGAGATCGCTGGATACAGAGACACTTTTCAGGAAGGCGCTAAAGACTTGGATATTTGCGGCCTCTGAAGAGTTGTGTCTCTCCCTTATTTAGAAACGCTAGGGCCCCCCAGCTTACCTCCAATCACCCAGCGCCAGGATGCTCCTTACGGAGTGACAGCCCACGCTATATAAGAACCACCTTACATTTACATTTACATTTTCTGATAAGCTTGATTTCAGTTTTTTGTGATTCTAACATAAGCTTCATGCCAAATACTCGAAACCGACTTCAACTAAAAAAAAAACAAAAAAAACAGAGAAGGAAACATGGCAGACATCATACATCTGCCCCAAGAGCATCAGGAAATGAAATGTGCTCTCTGCCCTCAAATCAACCCAAGGCCACTACGACTGGAAACCCAGGCACGGAAACAAACACCCTCAGGTTTATACCTGAATACACATCAGAAAGCCCCTATGCATTTTTGAATCGAGGAAACATACTCCGCTTACTGTCTCACATGCCAACTCTGACAGGTGTAATAACTTCAGATCTGGATTCAAATGCATTAATTTGACACAAAAAACCCTTGGAGGGAGAAGACACAAAGACTACATGGAGAACGTCATTCATTGCACAAAAATACTCTCAGAAAGCTGCATCTTCAAAAGTTGGGAAATAACAATAACTCCATTCACCGAACCTGGCTACCCAGCCTTGCTAATCACAGAGATCAAAAATGCTGCTCAAGCGGACGCAAAAAGCACAGCAACATCATTGCTCAGTGGAGCAGCAGTGTTACAGCAAACAAATGATGGACGGAATGCTGACAATGCAAACATTCTTCCCCAGTCAAAATATCTGGGTTAAATCCATCGTTCTTTTGCCCACTACGCCACCCCAGTTTGGACCCAGCCATATGCAAATCAGTCTTGACCTTGTGCCCCATGGGAACAGTCCAGACCGAACTGCCAGGCAAGGTCCTCGCTGGACCGGAAACAAGCATTCTGGGACCGGTTTCAAGGTATGTCACCCTTCTTCAGCCAGGCTAGCTTGAATCCAGTGGCACAGTGAGCAGTGGAGCAGCAGGGCACACTCCAACCAACAAAGAGCATGCTCAAGACACTAGTAGAAGCTGATCGGAACCTGAAATGCCACTGACCTGGCGGGCAGACCTGAGACGGTTCTCAAGGACAATCAATAATCCAAAAAAATGACAATACAGCCATCAATCACCAACAACCAGCGCCAATAGCTCCCTACGCCTATGTTCATGGAACATAAATGGACTGGATAGCAAACTGTCAGATCCAGTTTTTACCAACTACAAAAGGTCATTCAACATCATAGCACTACAGGAAACCTGACTGACAGACCCCCCCGCACCTTCAAGGATGCCTGCGTTTCTTCAACCCAACTGTCAAGGGGGTGAAATATGGTCACCTGCAGGGCAGTCTCGTAATCTATGTCTCCAGCACCGACATCATAATAATGAATGCCTATGTGTACCCAAAAAGGAAAACCAAGGCAGTAAAGAATCTGAGCGACTTCGTGGAGGCATTCATAAGTGAAGTTGCGACAACAGACATCATTCTCATGGGGGACTTAAACCTTAATCTAATGGGCACCTTGACATCTGATGAGGTGTCCATTCAAAGCTCGATCTGGAACATCCCACTGCAGGGAATAAACCCCATCAGGCTGCCCAACTATTGTTATAGTTTCTTGCGTTGTCTGGTCTGATGTCTGAGATGATGTTGGCCTAAATAGGCACAAGAAACCTTCCTGGTTTGAGTTCAGTTTTTGGTTGCGGCCTTTCCTCCTTTGGGCGTGTCTTTGCTGTGTGTTTATTTTTGTGTCCTGTGTGTGGCTGGAGAAAGGACCTGCAGGTTGAGTGAGTGCTATTTCTTTTTTGCCTCTGTCTTTTAATACATTGTATTTGACTGAGTTCCGGGGGAGTGGGGCCTATCTTTCTGGGTTGTTGCATGGTATGTTGCCATGTTTTCTTGTGTCACTGTGATTGGTTTGTCTTCTGGGTGTGGTGTGTTTGAGCGATGAGATGCTCTTTTGAGTAGTGAGCACAGGTTGCCCAGCAAGGGGGGGAGGGAAGCTAGTTTATCCACAATTGGGCTGCATACACCGCTTGTTTTTTGGGCTCGCGAGTTGTCCAATATGGTTTGAAGAAAAGTGTTTAAAGCTCCTAGATTCACCTCAATGGCTACCACAAAGACTGCCAATGTGTTCAATAGAGCTAGCTGCATGTCCATTTTGTCCGATTGATATTGAAGAGACTCCACCAAGAGTTGCACTGTTTTTAGCAGGATTGTCCAAGCACTTCCTGGTTCTGTTTTGGCCGTCCCTCAGATGGCCCTACTGACCCTGTGTCTGTTATTGGATCTGCCACCTCCTGGTTCTCTCCTACTTCCTTGCCCCTTGTGCTTCCAGGTCTCCTGACGAGGTGCCTCTTGTTTAGTTGGCGAGTCCTGAGTGTATGTCGCCAGCAGGCCCTCTCATTCTTTCGTGCCGAGGTACGAGAGTTGTTCTGGGTCCTCAGGCTGGTATCTTTGCATCCTGTCTGGTTTGGTTGGTGATTTTTGGTTTCTGTGTCAGAGCCATTAGTTGGTAGTGCAGCTTTGTGTTTTGATTCTTCGGAGGAGGTCCATTTGAGTTTCTGCTGCAGTTTGTGCGCCACCAGGCTGTCCAGTTCCTCTATTTTTATTGCCACGGTTGTGGTGCAGTTGCCTCCCGTGTTTCTGCTGCAGAGCGAGCTTCCAAGAATGTACTGCTCTGCTTCTCTGCCACTGGCCCGCTCGGGGTAGGGACGCATCACTTGCTTCGGGTCACGTTCTTGGGTTACCGTTGCTTCAACCACACCTTGCTTGCCCTTAAGCTGTGTTTTCTGAGATCGGGATGCGGTTTGGTTAAGGGTGCTCAGTCCAGAAGCAGCTGCCGTGAGTAGGTTGGCCTCAATGCCTGGGCTTTCCCTGTCATTTCCCCTGCCCGATGGTTGGAGCGATTGAAGAAATGTCTGTAGGCCTTGAACTGCGGTGGTGCTTGAAAGGAGAGTATCTCCCACGTTTTTCAGAAAGCAAAAATTCGTGTGGATCTTTGGCTGAAGAAGGGTAGGGTGAAGCTTTGGGGTTTGGCTTTTCCCCCTCCCGTGGATGCACCGTTTAGGTTTCCTGTATCGGGATATATTTCTATTAGAGAGCAGTCTGGCTGTGTGCCGGGTTTTCAATTTCAATTGTGGTTCGTCCATCGTGCCCTCAGGAGACTGGGGCTTCCTTTTGCGCTTGTTTGAGTTGGTTTTGAGGGTGGGGCCTCTTCATACACAGCCTGATCTCATGGTTTGCTGTAGCGATCTGCAGTGATCGGGACTTGGTGTGTTCTTAACAGCTTGCTTGCTGGGGTAAGGGATAGGAGGAGGAATGGTTGAGCGGGATTTGAGGAGTTCGTAGAAGCAGGCCAGCCTGACCTAGTTCTGACCTCCTCTACCCCTGCGGAGTACCCTTTATGGGGGGCAGTTTAAGACTCAGGGGGGTTCTGAGAGGTCACACTCCCTGTTCCGTCTCTGCCGCTTCATTTGGTGTTCGCTTCTCCTAGAGCTGGGCTGAGGTCCTATGGGTGAGAGGTGCTAGGCGGGTATGCAGGCAAAGCCCAGTTCATGTTGCTCTCCCTCTGTAGTCATCTACTGCACTGGCCGGGCTTTGCTGGCCTATCTTACTGTTGGGGAGGTTGGTACCAGGGGCCCAGCTCAGGGCTGCTTTGTTGTGGCAGCATCTGGGACTGCAGGGGTAGGTCTGGTGGTAAAGATCTCCCAGAGAGTGAAGGGGAAGGGCTATCTTTCCTTCGCCCTGTTCCCTGTTTCCGCCGTTTGTGTTTGCTTGTTGCTGTTGCTTGTTCCTGCAAGTCAGTTGTGAGGAGAAAATTGGGCTGTAGAACCATGGGACTGAGGTCCCCGGGCAAGAGGGGCTCATAGGGCAGGACTGCATCCTGCACCCAACCTAGTTGGGCTGCCTCT
Source organism: Triturus cristatus (assembly GCF_964204655.1). Taxonomy (NCBI): domain Eukaryota; kingdom Metazoa; phylum Chordata; class Amphibia; order Caudata; family Salamandridae; genus Triturus; species Triturus cristatus. The sequence goes on along the minus strand of NC_140588.1, from coordinate 334,407,200 downwards.
GCTGTTCTGTCGAGGGCTCACTCTCTCAACAGCCATCAGCTGCTAGCGGCTATGCTTACCCCTCTTGAGTGGTGGTATGTGCGTGGTGACGGCAAGCGTCTTGCATTGTTGAGGGGTTGGTGCCTGGTACCCGCAGTGCCCAGCTCCAGACTCTGGTGTGCAGCAGTGTGATTATGAGGTGGGATGGAGGTGGAGCACCTCAGGTTCCGTTTCTGGAGGAGTCACTGAGGCTGTGGGAGGCTATGGTAGTGATAGAGATCAGGGTACCTAAAATAAACCCACTACCACGGATAGAGTAATTTCACAGTTACACGCACATACATTCATCATACGCTAGGGCCCATTTCACTAACATACGCTCAAAAACTCTACCAACATAAGACCTGTGGGAAGAAAACCCTGCATCTATATCTAGGACGATAGGACCTAATTATAGTGGTTATCCTTAATCATACTCTATACAATCTATACAACAATGATCAAAATGCACTCAATAATTGACAAGAAAGAATATTCAACACCATGTTTAAAAGTTATATTGCTTTATCTAAAATTAGTCAAAGTAAATCAGAATAAATCATTTCTCATAGTTACCTATTCTAACTAAGTGTCAGAACGGGTCAGGATCAGTCTCTCGGTAAAGTCTCTCAGGACAGAGTCCTCAGCATCGATCCTCAGCAACGCGTGAAGGTGGCCAAAAGAGTGGGGAGAGCCCTCCCTAAACTAACAGTTTTTATAGTGAAAAATACAATAGAAACACACATAAAGATGGCTGAATAAACTGTATCACTGAGCAGAACGAGAAGGAAGAAATGTAACATTGCTACATCTGGAAATCTCCGCTCAGGGAAAATCACAAGACGTGAACTACGGAACAGGAACCAAGAAAATAAAACATGTATCATATTTAATCCAGTTTCTCCTCGGCCATCGAGCCACAGCTCAGAGTTTCCCTCTAAGGCTCCTTTGTCTTTCAAGATTGCCAAGGACACTTTCACTTTTCTTGGAGAACACCCAAAGCTGCTGCCGTCCTCATGGAAAATTTCATAGAAGGACCATGGTCAGTTGTCTTCAACCTTTTTCCAGCAGGGGTCTCTCTTGCCACGTCTTTCACATATTCACTCGAGGCCAGGCTCTCAAAATTAGCCATCATGGATTAGGCCTCCATAGGCCACAATAGACCATCTCAATTAAAAGAAATAAAAACAACATTACTACAGCATAATAATTAAACAGTGTTAACCCCACTAATACCCTTATGTGTATGCATTTATCTAGCTTTGCGACATAAAAAGCATTAATTCAGACAGCGTTTTGTGCTCAAAATAAATAGCACACAGCAACGTTTAAACATGAAAACTTGCACGTTATTGTAAATACAAGAACAGCACAAATAAGCTAACCCTCATGTAACTTTCTCTTGTGTTAGGACAAACGGGTTGATTAGTAAAACACACTTGCACAAGACAAATAATTAATTGTTAATTATTAATAAATTAATAAAACGCATAGACATGCCAGAGCTTCAAAAGCCCCAGAATTTTCTAAAAGAAAACTCTGCTCCAGCAATCCCCCCTTTGGTGATTTTATCACCAAATAAACCCAAAAAAAAAAAATTTAGTGAAAATTTAGTCCCATTTTAGGAAATCAGAAATGTCTCTTCCCCTTAGACAACATTAAACACCAGTCACTCTTTCATCATCTCTCTTTGTCTCTAAATAAACACTCTCCCTCAATTCTTCTAGTTCAATCTCTTCTGGTTCTCTTTTCGAAATTTTCGAATTCTTGTTTTTCTTTTCATTTCTCAATTTCTCTTTCCCTCTCCTGTTTTTACAACATACACACACCAATCTTAGTATCAGTAAAGCAACAATTATACAAGACAAAGGAAACAATATTCTACCTATTATAGTACTACCTATTTTTGCAATAAAATCCTTAACAGCTATCATCTTATTAGCTATTTTAGTCCATAAACTCCCAGTTTCAAGTGGTACTAATTCTTCATGCAAATCAGTAATATTTTTGATATAGACCTTCAAGTCTTTACTTTCGTCAGGAATGTAAGTGCAACAATGTTGAACTTTCAAAATTCCACAGACTCCACCCTCCTTGGCCAAAAGAATATCAAGGGCAAGTCGATTTTGCATTGAAATGGCACGTACGGCACTTAATTCCGTATTCACCAAAAGAAACCCTCCTGCGGTATTTGTCGATAAGCGATCAACCACTGTGGACAGTTTCCGAATTCCATAAGCATTCAAAGAAATTCCCACTGCTGGAATCAAAACCCCAAAAATATCACCCACAATTTCAGACCAAGTTTCTCTCTTAAAACGTTTTAATAAGTTAATATCTTCTACATCTCTTATTTTATCTGTATGAAAAATCTTAGGAAAAACCAGGCCCACATAACACGTGCCATACCAATGGTCAGGCAACTTGTAATAAGCCTTGTTCCCACAAACATAGTACACTCCTGGAAAAATCGTATCTTCTCCACCTCTGAAACCCCAACCTGTCGCAATGAAGTATGTATCATGGCACTCACTAGTTCCCACAAAATATGTATCATATTTGGATTTCCTTCTGGTAATGCATAGTTTACCCTTCTGCGGTGCATCTAGAACCAAAGTCGGACTAGCCCCATTTCTCAACTCTTTTCCCATCTCAATGTCCCAAATTGTCTCACTCACTTCATATTTTCCCTCTTTTTCATGCATGTTCACTCTCCTTTCCTCAACCATATCCAGGAAAGCTTTCTCCTCTTCTTTCAGACTGCAAGTTAAATTATTCTTAAAAATGTAATCTAATGTTAGTCCTTTTTCTTCAATAAAAATTTCACCAAAAGTGTTAGCTTCTTTAGCTGGATTCAGCTCCTTGTTCATTGGCAAGTGCCCAAAAATACTATCTCTGTTAGACATCTTATAATCTATTTTCCCTAACAAATAAAAAATACTACTTAAAATACTAGAAGAAATACCATATGTAGCTGGCAAATGGTGATAAGTAACACCCTCTGAAACGGATGCAGGTAACTGCATGCAGACATAGCAATCCCTTACTTCCATTGTCTTCACATATTCATATAACAGTTTAGAAAAAACATTACTAGAAAAATTATTAATCGACCTATCTTTGTGTATGTAACTACTACTTCTAATTGGAACTACTTTTTGTGAATTCTTTTCTATATTAGTCATGTTTTCTGTGTCCATTCCAAATTCAACCTTAAAAGTTACTAATAAAATTAAAACACCCCATAGAAGCATTAATAATCCAGTACAACAGCAGCACATTCTGCACCACCTCTTAAAAAAGGCACATCTATTTCTATTTTCTTCTATGTTAGCCATTTTAGTTTAGCCTCTACTACTCCACTACTGTTTGAACTTCTTCAATTCTCCAACAATTCTTCAGCTTTCAGTTTATCCAAATGATCTCCTCGTTCACTTGATCCAAGTGAATCCTTCTTTCACTCAGTTTGGATACTTGTCATTCTTCACTTCAATTTCTTCAACATCAAATTGTATCAGATCTCCAACATCGGAATCCTCAGTACTCGACTCTTCTCCAATGTCAGTCAAGAGTACTTTCAGAATTTCACCAGTATCTTCCTCAACCACTTTTCTCAAGACCACTTCCGGATTATCTCGAGTCACTGTTTCTTCTTTTCCTTCTTCAGACAGTGTCACATAAGACCATTCCGGTGATCTGTACTTTTGGTTGGGTCTTTTAACTCTTCTTATTTCTACTGGTTCTTTTGATTTCTTTGATTCTTCTTCTTCAGCTCTCGAAGTTTGGCTTGATACTTCATTCACTTGTTCAGCTTTTGATGAATTTTCTCTTATTACTCTGTATCTCACCCTTTTCACTCGGTTGTTAGGCCAACGATCTCCTTTCACAACCTTTTTCGGCCTCAATTCTTTAACACTCTTCTCTCCAATCGAAGTTCTCTTTCTCAGAACTCGACCTTCTGTTTGTTCATCTTCATCATCTGTTTCAAGTGCCTCTTGTTTCCGTTTCCCAGTAGCTTTTCTTTTCTCCACAGATTTTTTCACCACTGTTTGAGACTTCCCTACTTCTGTCCCTCCTCGGGTCTCCGACACGCAATCTTCTTGCTGTCTACTTGTCCCTTCACCTAGCTCCTCATCAATGTTCCCTACGCCTCCTCGGGGGTCTTCCGCAATCTGCCCCTCTCTATCTTCCTCTGACCCTGTTTCTTCAAGAATAATCTCAAGTGGTTCTTCAATCTCCTCCTCTTCTGATTCAGGAGTTGTCTCTGTGTGATTTCTTTTTTCTTTTCTTTTTTCTCCACTGCTACTCGAAACTTCAGGCTCCGTAACAGAATTTGATTTTCCCTCTGATACTCGCAGTGAATCTCTTGAAGCTCTCTCTGCTTCCTTTCTCACTGATTCCGTATCTTCAGGATCTTCACCATCACTGGAATCTGACTCTTCATAATACTCTTCACCAGTTCCCTCTCTCGGGCTTGGAACTCTCAGAGTATGACTTGCATGTACCCAATGCTTTACTCCAGCACACTTTACTGCAGTCGTTGTAGTCAGAATGACTTGTCTCGGCCTTCCCCACCTTGGAATCAAGCAATTTCTTCTTCTGTGCACCTTAATCCTCACCCAGTCACCTGGACTCAGATCATGGGCTTGCTTCTTCTCAAGTGTGGTAGCTTCTTCTCCAATCTGGTGAAACACAGAATGAACTGCGTCAGCCAGGCCTTTACAGTAATCCAAAATCATGTCATCAGTTATTGCCACCAATTTATTTACAGGCACGAATGCATGGCGCATTGCACGTCCCATAATTATTTCATGCGGGCTCAAACCAGTAGTTCTATCTGGAGTATATCTCATTGTCATCAGGACTAGAGGTAACACATCTGGCCATTTCATGCCAGTGGCTAAACACATCTTTCCAATTCTATTCTTAATTGTGCCATTGATCTGCTCAACCACACCAGAAGCCTCTGGTCGGTATGCACAATGTAGCTTCTGCTGTATTTTCAATGCTTCACAAATCAAACCAATGAGTTCATTTTGAAAGTGTCTACCTCTGTCAGACTCAACTGTAACTGGAAACCCGTACCTAGGAATCAATTCCCTCAACAGTAATTTTGCCACTGTTAATCCATCATTTCTTCTAGTCGGGTAAGCTTCCACCCATCTTGAAAACAAACAGACTACCACTAGAACATACCTCAGTCTGTTCACTTGGGGCATCTCAATGAAATCAATTTGCATTCTTGTAAAAGGACCTCCTTCTTTGCCTATTGTTCCCAAACTCACCACTGTCTTTTTCCCAGTGTTAAATTGCTGACAAATTAAACACCTTTGACAGATGCTCTCCGCAATTGTCCTAAACTTTGCATTGTACCAGGTTTGTTTAAAGGACCTTACCATCGCGTCCCTCCCCAGATGTCCCTGGCCATGATACATCCTTGCCATTGACGACAAAATTGAGTTTGGCATTACTGGTCTGCCATCTCTGTAGACCCAAACATGGTCTGTTTCTCTTGGAGCACATCCTGCCTTAACCCAATCTTGTTTCTCTTCTTCTCCTGCCTCATCTTGTAACTGCTTTACTTCATCCCACGTTTCTAGGACATTAGTAAACATCACAGAAAGAAAAGACATTTCTTCCATCCTATCCCTGTTAATCGATTGGTTTGTTTTGGCGCAATACTGCGCCACATCGTTGGCATACCTGTTACCAACAGTGATAAAATCATCCCCTGAACCATGTGCAGCACATTTTACAACCGCTAACTCCTTAGGCAGCTGTATCGCCTCAAGCAATTTTCCAATCAACTCAGCATTCTTTATCGGAGTTCCACCCGATGTCAAGAAACCTCTTTGTAGCCACAGTTGGCCAAAGTCATGCACCACTCCAAATCCATACTGACTATCAGTCAACACAGTTGTTCTCAAGTCTTTCCCAATCTCACAAGCTTTTGTCAATGCCACTAGTTCAGCAACTTGCACAGATTTCACTCCTTTCAATGGTGATGCTTCCATAACCTCTGAAACTTTGCACACTGCATATGCTGCACATAGCACTCCATTATCATTTCTCAGGCATGATCCATCCACAAACAACACATGGTCATTCTCAGGTAAGGGAAGATCCCTTATGTCTGGTCTCGGTTTTGTACAGTACTCGAGCACATCCAAACAATCATGATCATCTTCCATCTTTATACCCACATTTTCAATATCCGGCAAGAGTGTCGCTGGATTCACATTCACACATCTCTCAAGAGTCACATTTGATGCTCCCAGAATCACTTTTTCGTACTTAGTCAGTGAGAAAGGGAGATCTTAGATCAAAACCCCAAGGGTGTGGTCACTGGCCCTCAAGAGTGAGAAATACCCTCCGTGGGTGATCGCAGGCACCAACTCGACAGTTACTGAAATGAGGAACAAAGTAGTGAGCTGACGCAGTGGCATTTATTTTGGAGTGGCGTAGTTTATTTAACTAACACAAGCATGCTAAATATATGAAACAATGTTCACGTTGTCTTAGACTAAAACATCAGCAAAAAACCTGGCTTCACTCTGCCAGGGAAAAGCATTTGAGCATCACAGCACACACTTTTATGCAATATACTGGCTAAGGATGAATGATAAGATGGATCAGTTAGAGAGAGAGAGAGACGCTTAATGATTATTGACACGATGTATTTAAACCCTAGGAAGGTTTAGATGTTCATGTAATGCATTCTTTTTGCAGATAATCATTTGAAATACAGCTATGTCTGTGAATAAAGATCTAGGTGGCTAAGACATTTCATGGTGACTACATTTGCTACGGCTAAGACCTTAAAAATATGTTTAAGACAACTTAAATGGAAGCAAAAGCTATTCTAGGAAAGCATAGTGCCCAGAGGCAACCTCAATTTAAGACAACTAATCCTTAAAACTTAATTATTAGAAGCTGAAATGCAAGGGAATGGGTGTGGATCAAAAATGCAGAGCTAAGGAGGATATCTTTAAGAGATAAAGGAAAATCCCCAAAGAGGGGGATGTTCTACCTGAAATAGGCTGTAAGGTCCCAAATCAGATAGGCAGCCGGCTGGAGAACAGGCCTGTGGACAGCACAGAAAAGTTCTACCTTCCAACTGTCGTGTTGGATCTTAAATATTTTGATATGGGGAACCAGGGGTGGACCTGACGTATTTTCTGACGCCTTTGCCAACAGGTGGCTTGACCGCATGTGTTCCAAGATACAGGAAAGGGTCAACCGCATGTGTTCCACGGCCGTGGGTGGGGTAAGGCGGCCAGGTGGCACAATAGTTGATAGGTCATGCCTGACCGCAACGTATAAACAAAGGAAATGTTGTGATCACGTACATTTCTTACAGTATGCATGTGACCAACCCCCACAAGGCAGGTGCAGTTTTCATCAGACATTGCGGTTTATCTTGAGCAAGCTAACTTCCAAAAATAGGGTTTCAGTGATGATAAACAATGTCAACTTATACCAGCTGAGTTTCTGTGTACGTGTGGATGTGCAATGGCCTTGTAACGGTGGAAAGTTACTGGGTTTTTTCTAGTGGCTTGGGCTTCCTCGTGTTTTCTGGTGCAACTGAAATGCAACTCTGGAAGCCCTGGGCCTAGTAACTTCTGAATGTTACATACTGATATCATGGGGCGGTGGCCTTTGGGCCTTGGGCCTCCTATTTGGGCTTATGTACGTTGGGTTCTACAGGTGCTATGGACTTCTATGTGTCTTACTGTGCTCAGTGGGAATAAGGTAACTTAGCATGCTAGCAGGTTTTGTGTCGGGGAGCAGAAGCCTGACATCAACACTTTATTTTGTCAGGGTAGGTTAGGGAATGGTATTTAAGTTATTAAATGGTGGCTCGAGACCCTCCATCATCAGCCGACTATGTGACATATGCTGAGTTCTGCTTCTTGTCAAAAGAATTGCCACATTGTGAGGTACGAATACCCTTACAGGATACCCCATTATGATCCCCTCACTCTGTTCCAGGCTTCTGCATGTCGCAGCTACAGCTTTCAGACAACCTGGTAACCCCACGGCTACAGTGTCAAGTGTCGATGAGAAGTATGCAATAGGCCTTCTCAATTGTCCATGTTTCTGGATTAACACTGAAAGTGCACATCCATTTCTCTCACTGCAGTACAATTCAAATTCTTTTTCGTAGTCAGGCATACCCAAAGCTGGGGCCTCACACATTTTAGTTTTGAGCTCTTCAAATGCTGCCAATTGTTCTGCATCCAGATCCAACGGATCTGTCATTTCACTTTTTGTCAATTTAATCAATGGCTTTGCTATCAGGGAAAAATTAATTATCCACTGACGACAATATCCCACCATACCCAGGAACATTCTCACTTCTCTCTGGGTTTTTGGAGCTTTCATTTCTTTGATTATTCTGATCCTGTCAGTAGTCACTTTTCTCAGACCTTTTTCAATATTATGTCCAAGATAATGCACCTCTTTCTTGCAAAATTGCAATTTGGCTGGAGATACCTTTAACCCTCCATCTGCCAGATGATTCAGTAAAGCTATGGTATCCACTTCACAAGCTTCACGTGTCTTTGATGCCACAAGTAGGTCATCAATATACTGTACTAGTACTGAGCTCTCAGGCATGATTAGACTTTCCAACGATTTTTTCAATAACTGATTGAATATCGAAGGACTCTCCGTATACCCCTGTGGGATACGACACCATGCTAAAATACGCTGGCCAAACCTAAATGCAAAAATCGGCTGGCTGTCATGATGCAATGGAATTGAAAAGAACGCATGACACAAATCAATCACTGTATACCACTCAGCATCATGTGGAATTTGATACAGAATCACTGATGGATTTGGCACAATGGGACAACATGCCACTACAATTTGATTAACTTTTCTCAGGTCCTGCACGATCCTGAACTTGCCATTGGGCTTTTTCAGTCCCATTATCGGTGAATTACACGGACTACTCAATAGTTCTCTTAGGACTCCTTGCTGAATCATTTTCTCAATTATAGGAGTTATCCCTTCAATTATTTCTGGTGTCATTTTGTACTGAGGAATGTTAGGATATGTAATTCCCTCTTTCACTGCAATTTTCACTGGATCTACATTATTCATTAATCCCACATCCTCTCCTGTAAAATCCCAAACTACTCTTTTCACTGTGTCTCTCAGCACTTGAGGCAAATCCTCTGGATTGAACACTGGAAATGCACCAATTAACTCATTTTCTCTATTTTCTAGAGTCATTCGGTAGAAAACATCATCATCTGGTGTCTCAAAAGCTATTCCATCTGGTGTACAAAAAATTGTGCAATTCATTTTACACAATAGGTCCCTACCTAACAGGTTCACTGGACTCGTGTCACAGACAATAAATCTATGCATGTCTGAAAATTTCCCTATCTGTACTCTTACTGGTTCAGTAAGACGTGTTCTGATTTGTGTATTGGCTACACCAACTACTTGGATTACTTCATCCGAGAGAGGAAGATTTTTAACATCTGTTGACCTGACAGTTGATCTTGTCGCACCTGTGTCTACCAAAAAAGTAACATTCTCCTTATTTATTTTCCCATCCACAAATGGTCCTGCCTGGTCTATTTCTAGAGTTGCACCAAGTATGCACTCTTCTTCCTCTCCTCGGCACCGTCAATAATCACCCTCAGACTCACTCCCTTCACTCTTTAACAAGTACTGCTGTACTTTGTTAGTACGTCTCGGTTTGTTTACCTGCTCATCATTGAAGAATCCTGAGTCCTGATTGTACTTTTGTACCCCTCTATTCTGCGGTAAGGGCGGTTTTGGCTCTTGACTCTGCTGTCTCACAACTTTCTGCTGTTGTTGCTGCTGGTTATTCCCATCATTCTGCACCTGTTGATTTAAGGATTTACCCTCATTTAATGGTGGATTAGGACATTCAGATCTCCAATGTCCCAGTTGGCCACAGTTGTGACACGGGAACTTCTTTTTGGCTTCCTCAAGACTTCCCCTTCCTTTTCCTGCAAATCTCGGTCTATTTCCTCCATTATTTCCTGGATTATTTGCCTGTTCCACCAACTGTGCTTCCTGTCTTTCTGCAACTTTCACTTGTGCCCACATTGCTTTCTCTTTCAGCTTTCTTTGTTTTGCTTCAATTTCATCACTAAAGTATTTTGCATGTCTCAGGATCTCATCTACTTTTTTACTCTGCCAATCCACTGTGTGTTCACGAATTCTCTCACCAATTTCAGGTCTTAAACCATATACAAATCTGTATACAAAGTGACTCAAATCTTTGTCACCCAGGTGTTCATCTCCACTGAATTGTTTAAAAGCCAGTATCAGCCTCTCGTAAAAAGCATGAACTGATTCTTTCGCTTCCTGTTGTGTTCGATCTATCTTAACCCAGTCTGTCTCTTTTGGAGGAACTTTACTCTTCAGGTATACCATCACCTGATCATACTTCCTCATCACTTCTGGATCTGGTGCCCCTGTTCTTGAATCTCTTGGATATTCCTCAGTAGGCCAACTCACAACTATTTTACACTCAGTCCACAAGTCTGCTGGAACAATTATATCAAACAGACTATTCAGGTCAACCCACAGCACTTTTGACAATTTCACAAACCTATCTACCTGCCTATACCACTCGACGGGCTTTTCTCTCAATCGAGGGAAATCATTCGTAAATGATAAAATATCCTGTCTGGTCCATGGAACATGTACATATCCCCCTCCAGGTATTTCTCTCATGGGATAATTCTCCACTGGTTTCTCCTTTTCTCTCACTGGAAATGCTGAATAAGTTGTTCTATCTTCAGATTCTTCTCTTTTCTTATACCACCTATCCTTCCACTTTTCTACATCACCCCATCTTCGCAATAATGCTACCATTTCTTTAATCTGTCCTGTTCTACCAGAAGTATTCAAATTTTCTATATCCTTTTCTGTGAAATCCATCCTGTACGTTTTCTGCAAAGCCTTTACTCTATCAATGTCGACTCCTTGCTCATTTGCTATTGCTCTTAGTCTATCATGAGTATTTCTCGCTCTCCATGTTATGCTTTTGCACATGAACATTAATTCACCATCATGATGACTCTTCAGGATTTCTGTTGGAACTGTTCCTGTCACAAGCTCTTCTAATTCTATACGTAACTTAACCACATCAATAACTTGTGAATCCTTATCCTTTTTCTGAAGAACCTTCATCCAATCATTCAAATCATCAACTGTTATTTCAGCAGTTTTTCTCACTGGAACCACTTTTTTCTGCGGTTCTAAAATCGGCATCCCTGAACAACTAGGTTCACTAACATCCAATAGTTCACTACATGTATCATGTCTGGTTTGTCTCAGGTCACTTCTCCCTGTTCTTTTATCTGAATCTCCTGAAGGACCAACTGAATTTGTCGATTCATTTGCAATATATGGAATTACCAGTCCTTTCTCACCTGCTCTCTGTTTATCAAACACAGGCATAACTGGACCTATTGTTACAGGTACCGTAACAGCTTCCAGATTCTTCGTTAACTCCCTAATTTTCTCAGTCAGTTCTGTTGTCGTCTTTGCTAATTTTCTAGCATTTTCCTCACTACCTCGATTCTCTCTCTCCCTGAAAGAACTACTACCTCTTGATTCAGGTGTCATTTTTTCTTTCTCAACTGTATCTCTTATCGGAGAAACAACTGGTGTACTCTCATCTGGTTCTGGTCTATATGGAGGTGGTCTCTTGTAAATCATGTCATTTAAGACCTCATCCTCATACTCTCCATATCTTCTCATATCTGACTCAGAAACTCTTTCTGTCGAAGGAGCAGAAGCTTCAACTGTTCTCATTGGATATAATCCCTCTGTCATACTAGCATCTCGCCATCTTTTCATTCGATCATGATGTGTTTCACGATCATGTCTCCTCCCAAACATGTACCTGTAATACCCTCCAGATCTTTGCTTTTCTCGGTCATGAACTTCCTCTTCCCATTCCACTAAAGCCTCGAACTGCGTAGGTCTCGGCTTCGGGTCTAAGCATAACATCTTTTCCCGTAAATTTCTCAACACGGCCAAATTAAATGAACCATGTTCTGGAAATGCTAGAACACCATCTTCTTTAGTATACCTAACCCAATTCTGCAACCAAATACAGGTATGTAATCCATATTTCGCAACCATGAAGGATGCAGGTGTTTTCGCTGGAGGTAGCAACTCACCCTCTCTCGTTTTAACCTCTTTATCCTTGCTAAACCACTTTTTAACTTTTCCAAAAAAGGTTTTCTTCTTTTTCTCCTCTTGATAATACATTTTAGCACTTACTAAAACTCTCTACTCTCTCCGTATTATAAATATACAATACGAGGTTTCTCAACCAATAGCAGCGCGAATCACACTAACGCACCAATCCTAGAGCGTCTACGTCACTAAACAGCTCTTCCAATCCCTGCGCGACCCACACTAACGCACCAATCCTAGCGCGAACCCTATTCTGATTCACTATCCAATCAGTGCGCGGACCTTCTGACGTCAACAGTCGCTGCAGTCTCTGTCTCCTGTCTCTGTCACTCGTCTACCCCTCCTTTACAAAAAACTCTCAGTAGACTTCGTGTGTCAAAACTTCTACAAAATCTATTAGTTACAACATAAAAACATCTCCATTGTCTGCTTCGCTAACCACAGAATAGTAAAAAAGAGTCTATTTCTCAAGAATCAACAACTTTCATACATCGCATAACTGTTTCCTCTAGGACTTATCCAAAGAGTCTTACAGTCAATAAATGTATATGCATTCACACACATTCATACGAGAAAAATATAGTACATGCACAGAGAATCCTGCTTCTCGAGAACAGCACAATCTGTCTCTGTACAGAATTATAACAACAACTAAGCAGCTTACCTCTGCCCAGTTCCTCAAACAAGCTCAGAGAATACCTATTATTCCTCCCGCGATAAGCTTTAACGGAAATCCTTACGGATCCCTGGGACTTAAGACCAGAGTTTCACAGATAACCTTCACTACGATACACACTCCTTACATACCAGAAATATCTAATAGTAACATACGACGATGTCACTGATTCCGAACCCAGACAATGTGAACGCGCAACTTCAATTGTCACACGTAATTCCTTACGATCCCGTCTTTCCCGAGAGCAGCATATACACCTTCCTCTGCCCTACTACGGAACTGCTTCCAGCTTCCAAGTTCCAGAAGCACTACATTTAACTCAACATTACGACTTCAACATATAGTATTAGTACATATACCAACAACATCAAAATAAGTCAATAATCAATAAGCCAATATACAAGCAATCTTATCTTATCAGATCAAGACAACCATCTACAACCATCCTCTGCTACCAGAGAAATTGATAGAGATCAGGGTACCTAAAATAAACCCACTACCACGGATAGAGTAATTTCACAGTTACACGCACATACATTCATCATACGCTAGGGCCCATTTCACTAACATACGCTCAAAAACTCTACCAACATAAGACCTGTGGGAAGAAAACCCTGCATCTATATCTAGGACGATAGGACCTAATTATAGTGGTTATCCTTAATCATACTCTATACAATCTATACAACAATGATCAAAATGCACTCAATAATTGACAAGAAAGAATATTCAACACCATGTTTAAAAGTTATATTGCTTTATCTAAAATTAGTCAAAGTAAATCAGAATAAATCATTTCTCATAGTTACCTATTCTAACTAAGTGTCAGAACGGGTCAGGATCAGTCTCTCGGTAAAGTCTCTCAGGACAGAGTCCTCAGCATCGATCCTCAGCAACGCGTGAAGGTGGCCAAAAGAGTGGGGAGAGCCCTCCCTAAACTAACAGTTTTTATAGTGAAAAATACAATAGAAACACACATAAAGTTGGCTGAATAAACTGTATCACTGAGCAGAACGAGAAGGAAGAAATGTAACATTGCTACATCTGGAAATCTCCGCTCAGGGAAAATCACAAGACGTGAACTACAGAACAGGAACCAAGAAAATAAAACATGTATCATATTTAATCCAGTTTCTCCTCGGCCATCGAGCCACAGCTCAGAGTTTCCCTCTAAGGCTCCTTTGTCTTTCAAGATTGCCAAGGACACTTGCACTTTTCTTGGAGAACACCCAAAGCTGCTGCCGTCCTCATGGAAAATTTCATAGAAGGACCATGGTCAGTTGTCTTCGACCTTTTTCCAGCAGGGGTCTCTCTTGCCACGTCTTTCACATATTCACTCGAGGCCAGGCTCTCAAAATTAGCCATCATGGATTAGGCCTCCATAGGCCACAATAGACCATCTCAATTAAAATAAATAAAAACAACGTTACTACAGCATAATGATTAAACAGTGTTAACCCCACTAATACCCTTATGTGTATGCATTTATCTAGCTTTGCGACATAAAAAGCATTAATTCAGACAGCGTTTTGTGCTCAAAATAAATAGCACACAGCAACGTTTAAACATGAAAACTTGCACGTTATTGTAAATACAAGAACAGCACAAATAAGCTAACCCTCATGTAACTTTCTCTTGTGTTAGGACAAACGGGTTGATTAGTAAAACACACTTGCACAAGTCAAATAATTAATTGTTAATTATTAATAAATTAATAAAACGCATAGACATGCCAGAGCTTCAAAAGCCCCAGAATTTTCTAAAAGAAAACTCTGCTCCAGCAGTAGGCAGAGGCTGATTGCGCTGCAGGAGACAATAGACAGCAGTGGAGGCTTCAGAGACTATGGATAATGTGGGGGGCTGTGGAAGGCTGTAAGGGGCAACCGGTGCCCTGCTGTGCTGCTAATTCTTGTTGGTTGTTAACTGTTGAATGCTGCTTCGGATGGGTCTGCAGCCTGCATCATCGCGGCTGTCGAGGAATGTCCCCTCACTTGTCCAGCCTCTGCCCGCTACGTCCACTCAAACCTGACAGTCTTGCTGGTCCTTGCGAGCACCCGCCCTGAGTGCGAACGTGCCTGGGGTGATGCATCTCAGCTCGGCTCGCCTCACTCGATCGCCTTGCTCCGCTCTCTCCTCGTCCTTCGGTGCTCGCCGATGCCGGTATGCTCGTGCAGCCTGTCAGGCAGCGGTCGCCTGAAACTCTAGCCTTTCCTTGCCTCTCCTCCCCGCGCCTCCTTCGCCACCTGCAGATGCCGCACTTCCTCGCTTCCCCTCACTTCCCTGCCGAACTCTGCCAGAACTGGAAAGCATCAGACAAAACTCGCATTCGGAGACATGAAGGAGAGGATTATCCCACCCAACATCATTTGAGGTGGCCCACCATAATTAAGAGTGACGAAATCTATGTTGGGTATAAGTATGTTTTTAAATACACTTGTATTGTAATATGCAATGTTCTGGTTTGACAACACACAGCTTGTTATTATGCTTGAGTTATGTTTTTATAAAGTCTGATATGACTAGACAGGTGTAGGATGATGAGATCTAATTAGTGTTTCATTCTTGTAGTTACCGAAGAAAAATAGTTATTTTCAAGAGAAGATGAAGAGGATTTTATCGTTATCTTCTGCGCAAAGAAAGAGGATCAGGGGGTAAAGGATTGGCATTACATAGTACTATGCAGACTGCTACTGGTTGTTGTTGTCACACGTTGACATCTTGTTTATGCATTCATGGGAGTTGCAGGCTTTTTACTGGCTGCTGTAAAGAAAACAGTAAAGAAAGTAAAGCATAATCCTTGCCCCTATGTCCTTAACAAAATTTAAACTTTACTGCTCGATAGCTAGGACATTTTTCATGATCTTTTGTTTGATGGGAAGCCAATGAAGGTAGTTGAGGGTTAGGTAATGTGCTCTGATCTTTTAAGACTAGTTAAGTCTTGCAGCTCAATTCTGGGCTATCTGGAGTTCCAGTAAGTCCATTTTGCAATACCAGTGCACAGATGAGGTCTACTTTATGACAGAAGCATAATAATGGTGCCACTTAAGAGAGCACATTGAGATGAAAGTGTACCTTTCTCACTGAATTTGCTGAATTCGTCTAAGAAGAAAATGGCATTTTGTGATCAAAGACTATATCCAAGTTTCTTGGATTGTGAACTGGAGAGAGAAGTTCTCCTAGTGAATATGGCCATTTGAAAAGCAGAAGAACTGTGTCATGGTTGCCAAAAATTACAACTTCTATTTTATATCAGTAAAGGCACCAACTAATTTCATCCGCTCTAAAGTGGACAGGGAACATAATGTCATGCCTGGTCTCTTGATGTTTTATCTTGGAGCATGACCAGGATCTGAGTGTTGTTAGCATAACTCTAGAACGGAATTCTGAATTTCTTGATGTTATTCGACATGGGGTGGACGCAAGCACTCAATAACAACAATGAGAGACAAACCCAAGAGAACCCCAGAAGGAATGTGTCTGATATCTGATGTGAACTTTCCAAGAATGATCACTGCTATGCCATGATTAGAGGACATCTTCAAAACTCATGGGCCTCGTCCACACCTCCCATATAGAAAAATCTACAAAAAAACTGTTTTAATCCATGGACTCCTAACAGTGCCCAAGAACATAATGCAAATTAGAATGCTTTGCAATCCCTTCAAGAGTAGGAAGAGCTAGATACATTCTACGATACACCGACACACAAATACATGCACTGCATCTATCGATGTTCATATGCAGAACAGAACATCTGCATAGCGGCCAAGGTTTCAGATTGCTTATGTGTAACATTTTCATAATTTCAGTGTAATTATGAGTGACATTCAATAACTGAGCGACACTTTCTCATGAGACAAATCAAGCAATGAAGACGAGTGAAACATAAATATTTATATAAATTGGTGTAATATAAATTACACCAATGTGAGCAAGGAGAGACTCTAAGGAGATCTTAAACTGCTGCAAAGCACCAGAAATGGAAGGCCAGTAAACTAGTGCTCTTGTAAGCTGATCGTCCTGTTAAACAAGTGCAGCTGAGTTGAGCAGTTCACCTTAGTTGGCATGCACTGCTACTGCCCAGCTTTCCTGCAGCTGCAGTAACATGGATCTCAAACCAGTCAGCCACAGCCTGTGCTGTCACAGAGTGACAAGCTCTGCTGATGCCGCTGTGCATTCGGCACTGAAAAAAAAATGTGTTAAAGTAGTACTAGTAGTTGGACCGGCACGCTGCACCACAGGAGCCTACCCCGACCGGACACATAACGAGTTAGTGGAACTAACGGGCTAGTCGTGAGGTCAGAGCACAGATTGACGCTGACTGTACTAGTGTGAGACGGCAGAGTTCAGCTAGCCTATAACAAACACAGTACACGTACAGGAGCTGAGATGAATCATTGACCAGAACTAAAAAAGCACTGTTAGAAATGGGATTTCTGGTTGTGTAGGGCTTGCGCCTAAGCCAGGCAGAAACCACCACTCTAGTCAGGGCAAGGGACTTACACGCTGAAGACAACCCCTGCTCATCTCCTTGGTAGCTTACACAAGCAGTCAGGCTATCCCAGAGGCAATGTGTAAAGCGTTTGCGCAACACACACATACAGCCGCAACACACTAGGCACACCACAAAAGGATCCCCACACAAGGTTATATCGAAAATAGCCTTTGTATTATCCAAAACACATTAGAATCATAATCACACATATACACTGTGCCAACTGGCACCAGGTAATAATTTACAGGGGATTATATACATGACAGGGCCAATCGGGCCACTGTCAGAACCATCACAAAGCACAAGTAGTAAACAAGCATTGGCATAGCCAATAGGTCTCGCCTTTGGGACCTTATAAGTGTTTGCCATGCAACAGTTGATGTTGTTGCACCAAGGATATTGTTCTGGATAACTAAACACTTATAAGGTCCCAAAGGTGAGACCTATTGGCTATGCCAATGCTTGTTCCTAGATGCACTTGTATACTGGGCTCAGTTTCCTGTTAGTGAGTGGAGTGCTTTACGACAGGCCTGGTAGTCGGCGGTGAAGATTACCAATCAGCTACGGGAACTATATAATCTTCAGTTTCAAGGAAAAGGGACAGTAGCAAATTCCAGTTTCTAACACGAAGAGAAAACAGTGGTCTGGTGCTTAAAACAGTGAGTTCTGAAAGGCAGACGGGACACATAGGTATTTTTGAGACCCGAGAGCGTTTATACTGCTTAAACAATATTTAACTAAGATCGCTGTAAATTATTTGTTTTGATGAGGTGCTAATATAAGAACACGTATTCAAATACAATTGTACAGTTTAATGGTTCCTGCTCAGAAGAAATAGTTCATAAAACGTGATGTATTGAAGGGCTGTAAAATAAGCATTTTGTTTTTGGTATATGTAACCATCATCACGTTAAAAATGGCGGGAGGCTGCAGCATTTCATATTCGTGACTTTTCGCTTCATATTCCGAAACCTGTTGAAGAAAATATTATTCTTAACACGGTTTTAAGATTTGTGAAGACTTGGGGGGTAAAGTGTCCCTTTCCTGTTCACGTTGATGGAGCATTTGAAGGTGTCTCCATCTCTGTGTGTGTCTCTGCCCGTCATCAACCCATACACAAGGCGGTTTATTGAGTTCGCAAACACGAAGTTCATTGAAATGTGTCTTTCCTAGATACCGGTGAAACGCCCGCTACTGCTGAAATACTGGCATTTGGGCATCGGTCCTACTTTTATCCTAGAGCAGATGACGAACATTGGCCTTGCCAGTCTTATTGCTAATTCTTGATCTCCATCAGTAGCCGAGTGGCTTCGATTTTGCTACAAGAGCAATGTCACGGAGCTGGGGTGCCTCGAAGTGCGACCATTCATTGTCAACACTATACCTAGAACTTGTTTCAAACAGGAAGAGCTGAGTGAATAAAGCAATTGAGGTGGCTAGACGTCTGGGCCTAATGAGCTTATGATACGGAGAGGAGCCTTTCTCTGAAAACACTAATTTTGAGGTTTCTGTCTGTTCAGAGGAAAACACAAAAGTACAGACAAACCTCCTCCTCAGGAATCTGGCCTGACTGACCATAAAAGCTAATATTTACACCAGGACTGAGAAACAAATCAAGGGAAGCCGTTTAGAACGGAAGAATAATGGTTGGTCTAGTATTTATTTCGCCACTAGAGGGCAATGTTGTTCCATTTTTATTATGTGCTAGTTCTGTGTGTTGGCGATCGGAGCAGTTTCTTTTCATTCTCGTGTCTACGTTAAACAAGCCACCCATGATGCTGGGCCATGAAGAGCCGAAAAACCCCACCGCTTTATTACAAGCGCGCTGAGCTACAAATCCGGGCTGCCAAGGGAGGGGGTGGCAAATGGTGATCACTTTCGCGGCCGCTTTGATGTTCTCAGTGGCCGCGCGGCTCACTGAGAACATCAAAGCGCCCGCGAAAGTGATCAGGCAGGCTGACAAATGGTGCGCGCGCCCTGCGCACATGCACTGTATTTGGAGGCCTGAAAAGCACTAGTTTGCACTTCCAAATGCCCGTTTACTAAAGCTCTCGCCAGAGCAGCGCTAAAGCGCTGACTCGGGCGAGACCTAAAAATGACACAACCAATAACTACCGGTAAAATACTGTACTCTGGAAACACATTATGCATAAACATCATAGCATGACATTAGGCATCAACACATTGTGCATAAATCACATTTTGGCGTGCACCTTAGTGACATTCCCCAGGTGCATACATCACCTTTGGCATAAAAGCATTATGCACAATCTCTGGGCCTTGCACCCTACCAGGACACAAAACTGACCCCAGGCCAACTGGCCTTCTTTGGGGCTCAAATGCCCTCTGTCCCAAATGTCAGGGCTTGCAATTATAGGGCATCCCAAGTAGCCCTCTCAAAATAAACATGCCCCCATCGTTGCAGCTGCCCGCACTCTCTGAGGAAATTGGTTGTGGCACCACTGTGCCTCTGGAGCCCCCCTCTGGGACTCCTAAAACAAAATTGCCTCCACGTTGCAGCGGCCCGCGCTCTTGCGGTGCAGCTGGAAAAGGAGAATGCAACTTGCACCAACGTGCCCAATTTGAGCCCCACTCACCAGGGCTGTCTCTCTCCTCCTCCTTATCGGCAGTAGGATGGCACCGACAATGTGCCTTGACAGGCCTCTGCTCCCGGGGCCTCTCCTCACTTCTCCGGTCTCCCTGGGGAGGCTCCTCACTGCGGGGTAGGCTCCCGCCCACCGGCAGACTTTGTTCTGCTTCCTGGAACACGGGGACAGCTTGGTGGCATTTCTTGGCTTACGGTCACGGAGGCGGAGTAGGCTTCCGCCCACCACCAGGCACAACTCTGCCTGTCTTCTGGACGGTGCTTCTTTTACGGCCCAGCCAACAACCAGGCAAGATGCCTGACTTCCTGGCCAGCCGCGCTTCTCTTCTCCAGCTCACAAGTGCGGGGTAGGCTCCCGCCTTTAAATAAACACACATGCGGGGTGGGCTCCAGCTCAGAGGAGCACGAAAATGCGGGGTGGGCTCCCGCTCAGAGGAGCACAAAAATGCGGGGTAGGCTCCCGCCTCACCCCTGGACCACGGGAGAATCCCCATGCCGGGATTCCCTCTCAAGCACTTTGCAGCAAAGCGCTGCAGGGCACCACGCTTCTCCCGCCCTGGGAGAAAGATATAGCACTCACGAGGCGCTCAGTCCAGAAAGCAGAGCGGGGCCCAGGCAGGCCAGCTCACTAGGGCCCCCGAGCAGAGAGGCAGTTCCTTGTGGCAGTTCCTCCTGGAGCACAGCAGTTCCAGCACCCAACACAGCACAAGGAAGCACACTTTCATGGGGTCACAGCCCCAATATTTATACAGCATTTCTCTTTGCCTGCCCTGGCACAGGGCTTGGGGGAACCAGTCTCAACTGGTTCTGGGGGGTGTTGAAGCATTCTGTTTACCAGGCTTCCACCCTCCTTTGTCAGATGGGGCTTGGTCCTTAGACACACCACATTTACACCTGAGTCATGGCACAGGCAGCCAGGGCCTCTAGTCACTGCTGGAACTTAGTGCCAATATCAGCAACACTCCCCATCCCCCCCCCCCCACAGCAATATCCTGGCGAAATAAACAGACAAGACACCTTCTTTGTGGAGAAAATTGCTGCAGGTTTGTTTGCATAACAAATATGCCAACATGGTGGGTTATCTTACGGGCGATCCCAGGGCAGGCAAACGTCGTCAGGGCAGTGGGCAAAAGAGGACGCTCCGTGGGCTGGAGAGGTATTTGTACCTCGCCCCCCACCCACTCATGCCCAGAAGTGACGCGGGCATGCAAACCCTTAGGGGGTCGCAAACACTGGGCAGCTGTCTTGTGTGCCCTCATGTGGCACTAAGGGGGGGCCGCCCTCTTAGGATGGTCCCCTTCGTGAACCCGGGGCAGCCCGCAAAGTCAGGGCACAGGCAGCGAGGGCTTCGAGGCAGGCGCACCGTTACAACCGAGTTTGGGAACAACAATGATAGCAAATAAACAAAGCTAAGAGAAACAACCACAGGCAGGGCTGTATCTGTCCGATTCTCGTCTGTAGAGTAGCTGACATTCCTTCAGGCACAAGAGTACTTTAACCTTTTCATTTGTTTAAGAGTGCATTGACAATGCTGCAGTCATTATAACCCCCGCACTGCGCCCAACCGGTGGTACATATTCTCTAGCCCCCAGCCCCCAGCCCCACTGGCATCCCAAGAAACTCAGCCAACAAGGATGGTAATTTTTTGTGGTCGTTGTTGGCCGCAGATTTTATTATGGTTACACACAAACTGGTTATCCGTCACATTGGGGTTATTTGCGAACTGCCATGTCTTTGGTCACAGAGCCTTGTCCACATTGCATTAGCAGCTCCTATTGTGGTACATCCAGTTCACCCAACCAGTTCTGTTGTTAGTCCTTGGTAGTCCTCTTTTGTCCTGTTACCACTGGGACCACCATTTGGTTGGTCACCCACACCCTTTGCGTGTAGGGAGGGGTAGCTTCTCCCCCGGAGTTAGGCCCCCAACTCGCTACCTTTTGTGCTCTGCCGACAGGCCGAGTCTGGGCCGCGGGCGCCGTCTCCGTTTGCTACCCTCCTCGCTGGCCCGGCCACCTCACCCTGCCGTGCGGCATCCCAAGGTGAGAGGGCCTACTTCTACACACCGCCCTGTCGGTGTGTCTCCTTAGCCAACCATTGTACAGTTTTTCCGCTAACGCTCGTGTTGCTGTCCAGCACTGCGACACTGCTGCTTCGTAGGTGTGGGTGGGTGGGTACCGAAAATTCTTCCAGGTGCGCCGCTCTCCCTGCTCCACGAAGTTAGGAGCTACCTGGGAGAGCGGCTGCTTATATCCCCCCCACGTTTCCCGCTGTTTGTGCAACGCGCCCCCATTGGGGGGTTCGAACCTCGCTTCGCCCCCCCATTGGACGAGGTGGGGGGAGTTTGTCGCCACCGCGATGGCCCGGGGCTCCCACCTGCCGCCTCTGGTCGCCGTAGGCACCCAGAACCGGTTTCTCCCCACCTTTGGCGCGGCGTGGGTTATGGCGCCGGCCCCTGAGCCCCTCTCCCCCTTTGGGGGAGCCCGGCGGCCTCTGCAAGAAACATTACTATATTAAAATAACTTCAAGATTGTTATCCAGATCTACAGTGGTACTTTTTAAATAAAAAGGATATGTTTTGATTATTGTATTTAACATCGCTTCTCTGCTTATAACATTCTAGTTAGTAGTTGCCATATATAACAAAGCAACAAGTTTACATTCTTGCACCTGTGCATGTAGTGAACTCTGAAGTGCAATGTCTGTGAAGGGAGATTAGTTTAAGTATAAGCTATTATAATAGCACAAACCAAGGCAAGTGGAGCGCTGTACAGGGTCAAAGGCAGGAGTACAGTCAGCGAGTGATGGGAGAGGTACCTGGGTTCTTTGAGGAGATGTGTAATATTACTGCATTGTGCTGCCGTATTCCTTAAAAAGGTGCGTCTACCACTTTTTCCGAAGTTGGAGCAATGTTGAGGCATTCCTGATGGATACAGGGATGTTTTTCCCGATCCTTGCTGCATAGATGGAGAAAGCCAATTGTCTGTTTTATCAGTTTTTAGAGTTTTTGATCACCAGTCTGGTCCACACCCGTTTAGCTTAACGACGTGTGTTTGAACACATGGTCCTAAAGACAATCTCATTGCTCAAATAGGTGTAATTTCTGATATTTATATGTTTTCCTCATTGCTTGAGTTTGCTCGCGGGAAAGTGTCACTCATAGTCGTTGAAATGTCACACACAATTGTTCATATGTCACTCATAATTACACCGAAATTAAGACTATGTCACACATAGCAATCTGAAACCTTGGCAGCTATGCATAGCCTGCCCTCATCTGTACACTAGCTCAGCAAATTGTGAACCCCTTCAGCCACTCGAAACATTCTTACTGCTCTCACTCACCCGTTCTACTATTTACTCATTATTTCACCCTTGAATCATTCTAACTTTCATCCATCCACATAACCCAAGACACCAACGGTGCACTTTCACTTATATAAAAAGCCGGATAGGTTGGCTTTCTCGTGGATTGTAAAGTACTCCTTGTACGAAAATACCACGTAATAGTAGTGCTAATAGCAGTTGATTTTACTCATACATGCATGCATTGCAAAAAATTGCAGTACTTTTGCTGCGTAATTCCAAACATAATACGTCCCCAAATAATATGAATGGACGTTTCATGCATTTCCGCCACAAACTCGCATCCGTCACAGTAATTTTGAAAATGTGACAGTGTCATTCGAGCTTCCGTCTCGTCGCAATATATATATTTTTTTCTCCTCTACAAGGCGGGGTACAAGTACGGCTCGGCGTGACGCAGCCCGAAATATACAGATCACTACCTACAGCAACTAAGGTTTGCGGCTCCTCCTCCTCTCCCGCTATTGGTTACCTCATTTCCCGCTCGGCTCTGGGACCGCCATTTTAAAATTAAAAAAATATACATACGCTGTAACGCTTGGCTGCTATACTGCTGTTTGTCGTGCCAGAAAAGGCTCGGAGGATTAGAATTCAGAGCTCCTGTCACCAGCGTGAGACCAGCCAGAAAAGGTGAGCGACTAATGACGATTTCTGTGGCGGAAATCGCAGCGGGTTTGGGACTCCTGGCATCCACCCCAGGACAGCGCCATGGCGTCTCTCTGTCAGGCTCTGCTGCCCGTCCCTCTCTCAGATATCTGTCAGCGCGAGGCCGTTTACTAAGACCAAAACAGATCGCGCGATCTAGGTTAAGTTCTGGAATTTTCCCGCGCGCTGGTGCCTTACGCCTCAGACCCTGTGCCTAGTCTGCGAAGCTCGTGGTGGCGTAGCCATGGAGGGTAGCGTTCTGTGACAATTTGTCTTCTTAAAGATGTGCGCTGCTTGTCCATCGGACACACTAGTCGCACTGACGCTTATCCAGTTTCGCCTTCCTAAATCCTGTTTTGATTCAAGTTGATTTGGGCCAATGTGATCGTAAAATGCATTTGTGAAGAAACAGAAATCCAGTCTTTGAAGATACACTTGTAGCAAAAGCAGAGGGTTGAAGTAATAACTGCATGGATCTGGGAAAGCCTACATTGCAGGATTCGGGCGTAGTACAACGATATCATGGTTCAAACATGCTCTTGGAGGGAAGGCCTTTGTTAATCGCATGCCATAAGAGGGTGAAGTCATTTGGGGCGGGTCAGAAAGGTAGCTTTCAACCTTACAAAGCGGGACTGAGGGAGGCTGTTAAAAAATAATGTTCGTCCATTTAGTACTCGTGTTTATTTATTTTTTTCTTTGAAATTGTCACAAGAGGAAACGAATCATTGAGTGAAAATTACTTCCACCCAGAAATTATACAAGTGCGATAATTTCAAATCGAAGGGATGCAGATTATGTGGCACATGCATACGATTAAAAAAAAAAAATCCCTGTTGCGATAAAGGCTGAGGGATATTTGTGGGTTTTTTTGGGTCGGGGGTAGCTGAGCCAGACAGTAGCACGATGTTAGTTCCGTGGCGCAAGTTTCTGAACACCGACAAAATACAGCTGCTCCCCTGCCGATATTGTTTCACTTTCCAGAATGTCCCCAGAGCAGTGTTCACCCTGCACAGCATAGTAATTGCCTGTCCCAAGAGGCACCTGTTCGTGTTGCTTTCGCAGGCTTTTCCTTTGAGGTTTGAGTGAGAGTTTTCGGTATCGGCCGTTTCCTCACCCCACTTTTGTTTTTAGGTCTCGCCTTACCCAGCGCATGCGCTGGTCTGGCGAGACTTGTTGAGAGGGCTCCAAAAAGTGCTACCAGGCCAGCCTAGAGCTACAGTGCGCGGGCGCGCGCTTGACCGTGATTACTTGTAATCACGGTAGCACGGCCGCTTTGATGTTTGATCGCGATCACTTTCGGCCGCGAAGGCATAGCCAATAGGTCTCGCCTTTGCAACAGTTGGATAACTAAAAACTTATAAAGGCGAGACCTATTGGCTATGCCAATGCTTGATTAGTAGTCTCAAATGCTTGCCGCTGGATAATTGCTCGTTCTACTCATGCGTACAGTGTGATCGGCGGTTCTTCGGGCAAGCATTTATACCAGCCATGTCTGTACTGTTGCAGAGCTGCGTGCGCCTAATGCCTACTGTTGCTATGTCTGCAATGGCAGATAAGATTAAATGTTATAGGAGCCATCATACAATCAACGCCAAGTGTCAAGTTGTGACGGTTATTGTACGTTTCCACAACTCGAAAACACCCATGCGGTAGTGACGTAGACTTTGTATTTACACGTTGAGGGACAAGGCACGAAAGTGTCCCAAAAGAAATTCCGCTACATTAAAATGATAAAAGAAGTTTTGTTGGACTTCGGTAAATATGCTTTAAAGTTTACAAATTATAGCGTCCTCCCCAGCACTGTACAGTCTCTAATGACTACATCACAGGCGCAGAGTTATTCACGTCTTTATTCTTAAGCATGTAAAAACAACGTTCTAAACCTGCATTCACCTTATTTCCTTCCAGCGCTTACATAACACGTCTACGGAGTCCACCCGAACCAAAGTTCAGTCATAATCCAGCATGCTTCAGTTTTCCGTAGAGTACTCGTGAATCGTTCTACAAGGCCATTGGTCTGGTGCCAAAGAGAAGTGACTTATCCAATTCTTTACATTGAGTGTCTGAACTCTGCTACTGAAAGGCAGGCTGGTGTCCGATTTCAAGATGAGGGAGGGGTGTGGCGCAGCAGCCAGAGTGGCTGCCTCCGGAGCACGGGGCTTACTCTGTGGCAGCTCAGCATCACGTGACTTAATTTTTTTTTTTAATATCTTTTAATTTAACAAACATAAAGGTACAGTTCCACAACAGTCAATAGAGGGGATTACATTGAAATCAAATATACATACAGATAAAATAGAGTAGTTCATTGGAAATCACGGGGAGGGGGGATCATCACAATCAAAATTACAGGGAGGAGTTAATCTGTTGCCACGGTATTCATTCCAGGGGGCCCATATCTTGGACCATATTCGGGGGCAGCCTCGGGCCATGTACACTCTTTTCCCTTAGCATACACCAATCAAGGTCTTTTTTCCAATCTGTAATCATGGGTGTGTGCGAGGCCCCCCAGAGCTGAGCGATATTCCTCTTGGTGACCATGCAGCCGAGTGTGACCCATTGTTTGGTGTAAGTGTTGAGGTCGGTAGGCTCCCAGATATTAAGGAGGCATCTGGGCGCTTCTGGCTTAATTTTGACCTCCAACGTTTCGCTCATTACTTCGTGTATCTTACACCAATATTCCTGGATTGGTTCACAGTGCCATATTATGTGCATGAACGTGCCCATTTGGGTGTATCCCCGCCTACAAGAACCGTCCGCTGGCCCACCAATGTGTGTCAATTGGGGACCTGTTATGTAAATTCTGTGCGGGATCTTTAGTTGCACCAGTCGGAGACGTGCTGGGATAGGAACAGTTTTGGGGGAGGAGACCGCCGTTTGCCAGCTTTCATCATCTAATTCGATGCCATCTCTGGTCCATTTTTCTCGTAGCGACAGTAGGGGGTCTTCCATATTATTAATACGTTTGCGATAAGTTAGGGAGATAGCCCTTTCAGGTAGATGGCCATTCAGTAGTCTGTCCTCTAATGGGGAGATATCTGGTGGAGAAGAGTTACGGGGCAACACTGTTTGCAATGCATGTCAGACTTGCAGGTATCGGAAACGCTCCGAATCCGCCAGTGCATATTGGTGTTGGAGGGTGTCGAAGGGCTTTACGCCCTCTGTATTCCAAAGGTCCCTAATGTGGGAGATGCCAATAAGATCCCATTTGTCAAAGCCATTGGAGTTTCCCAAGTCTCCTAGTTTTTGTGAGTCCCACAAAGGTGTGGCGAGATTCAACCTATTGTTCCAGCCAAGCGACTTGGTTGCCGAATGCCAGGTTTTAACTGTGTGATTGGTAGGGCCAGTAAGTGGGTACCGGTCTGGTTTGGAGTATAGTGAACGGGTGTAGGTCCCGTTTGGAAGAAGCCACCGATTCATATTGAACCCCGGGTCGTCAGGGCGACTGTAAGTGCTGTGGTTAATTGCGGTAAAATGTGCTGCCCAGGAGTATTTTTATTGTCGGGTAATCAGATTCCACCATCATACCAACTGAGCGTGAGTTTTTGCAATGCAATACGCGGTCTCCCGCCCCAGAGAAGGTCCCGCTGGAGCCTTTCTATTTCTTTAAAGTATGAGTTTGGGATAGGGTCGGCCGAGTTTTGTAGGGCGTATAGGAAACTGGGTAGGGACATCCTTTTAAAAAGGGCCGCCCTGCCCAATAGAGAGAGCGGGAGTGACTTCCAGTTTGTGATATCACGTTTGTCTTTGTAATGGGGGAAGCAAGGTTACGGGCATACCGGAGAGCGGGATCAAGGGAAATGAATATGCCTAGGTATTTGAAGCCTTCTGAGACTATCGGTATGGGGCAATTCCAAGGTAGCGATGGAGGACCCCCACAGATGACATATAGGAGAGATTTTTGCCAGTTGATACGAAACCCAGAATATCTGCCAAAAATGGCCAGGATGTCGAATACAGCAAATGGGGATCTTTTGAGGGATGTGAGATATAGAAGGATATCATCCGCATATAAGGAAATACGATCTTCCCAGTCTGCCGACCATCGCATTCCACAAATCATTACATCTCTAAGGATCCATGCTGCAAGGGGTTCGAGGGCTAATGCGAATAGATCACGTGACTCTTGACAATAGCTCACTTAATCTCCTCTGCGGCCCCCAGCACCTTGAAACCTTGTTTGCGCTTTGAAAGTATGTATTATTAGTAAGATAGGGGGACACCCCATGCCGCAAAACTATATAATCCCATCAAACACCTTTTCATGAGTAATGAATGAAAGATCTACCAGCAGTCGTAGTCATCAATAATGACAGTTGGCTGATGTCTATTCTCGAGAGGACCAAAGGAATCGACAGCTATTCTCTTCCAAGCATGGTTAGGCAATTCTGACACGTTTTAAGGGTGCTGAGTAACGTGGGGTGAGACTGTTGCCTCTTTACTCTCTTTTAACCCTTTCATCGACATTTTTGCCTATACACCTTGCATGCTCTACCCCCAGGAGGAGATCCCAGCTACAGGCCCAGTACTGATGAAGGTCGCTCTCACACACTGTAATTTGGCTCTCAAATACACTGCTCAGGCTGTTCCCTATGTCCCTAATATACCACTCCCAGGTCTCTACTCCAACAGGTGCATTGACGCGAAGACGGCTACACTCATGGGTGACAATAGGGGCACTGTTTGGGTATGGTATACTACTGAACCACATGGACTTTGTACATACACAGGGTCTTTCATACTCCCTATTTCTTACACATGTAAATTTTGTACACTACATAAAATTACACAGGGCCCCAGACGGTACGGAACCAGCCTCTCAAAAATGCATACATTCCGTCCACTTAATGGGAAACGGCAGACACTTTAACACGTTGACTGTACCAAGGACTAAGATTTCACATAGCTGTACCCCGACACTATTAATGGATAGGTGGGGGCACCAATTGGGGAGGGAATTGCAGGGCAAGGAGTGGAGTGCCATCCTAGCACTTCTGAAGTAAGCCTCAAGTAATTCCAGATTTAAATTAACACATTACATGGTGTTACACAGAGCCTACCTCGCACCAGACAGGCCGCAGGTTATGTTGCCGAAAGTGTCGGTGTCATGTCCCAGATACAGAGAGCAAGATGCAAATCTGTTACATATGCTATGGGCCTGCCCTCACCCTACTGGGCACTAGTAACAACTACACTAAGGGAGGTGGCGTGGGTTAGCTTGAATACACCCGAAAGCGGTTTACTGGGGCTATATCCCCCGCCCCCAAAAGTTACAGGGTGCAGTCAAGGTTTGCAGATTTGGCACTCCATGTGAAACGCTTCATTACAAAACGGTGGAAATCCGTATTTTCTGGTAATTCGACTTGGCGAGATGATTATCTAAAATGGGGGAGGGTGAAAAGCAGGGGCGCTTGGTAGAGAAAAGTATGGGGGTTACAAAAAATACAGATGGCAAAGCCTTCAAGACCCTAGACCTACCGATACCTGAGTACTTGCACTTGAATTAGTCACTCATACTTTAAAGGCTTTGTTACCCGACATCATACCCGAATGCTATGCAACTGACAATTAATATATAAACATATGGTTCTCCCCCATACACGCCAGAGGTACCACCCCGGATGAATCTATATGTCATACTGTGTTTAAGACACTGCCCTGTATGGCTCCATCAGGAGAATACAGACCATAACACTGAGCCTACCCAGGTCTCATGAGGGTTTTGGGCCTGGGGAGGTTGCACCCTAGTTGCACCCTAGAGCACATCTAAGTTCTGATCACGAGTTAGTCTCAGCCCCAGAAATGTGTAGATACTAACTAGCATCCATGGCCTACCCTCTAAATTCTCTTGAGTTGACTTATCTT
This sequence comes from Triturus cristatus, assembly GCF_964204655.1. Classification (NCBI taxonomy): domain Eukaryota; kingdom Metazoa; phylum Chordata; class Amphibia; order Caudata; family Salamandridae; genus Triturus; species Triturus cristatus. The sequence goes on along the minus strand of NC_140588.1, from coordinate 334,377,329 downwards.
TTTATTTTATTTTATTTTTTTAAATAATACTGCAAATGGAGGTTAAACCGTGTGGTGTATATAATAAAACTGAAGGTGGCCGCTAATGCCCATATGCTAGCTCGTCTGCAAATCATGTGAGAACTTGAGTATAGAGATACAGTGGGGACTTTAAAAAGCAGACTAAGCTAATTCTGCAGTTTCTCACTTACCGTTGCCAGTTTCAAAATGATGCTGAGCTAATTTGAGCAGTCTGGCTAAATGTGCACAGCATGAAAGTTAACTACTTGAATGGGGTGAATACATGGCCCTTTACAGTGATCTGTGAGGATTTGCAGATCCTCTGAGAACTCATCAAAGCAGCAATGGGGGAAAACTATATGGAAAATTGGGTTTTTTGCCTTGCATTCATGACTTGAAGAATCAGTTATTAAAACTTTATAAAGGAAAACATATGTATAAAAAAAGTTATGAAGAAAGGTGGCTTAGAAAAAAGCCTTTGTATTCATGTGTTTTGTGAAGACTCATAGATAAAATTGAATACATTTCCCTAGGTTGTTTAACAAGATCGTATTTCCTTCAATGGTGGAATGGGCACCCTCTTTATGGAAAATTACACGCATGTTGAACTTATGGTGGTGTTTGTGTTGTTTAGGTCTCGCTGAGCCCAGCGCATGGGCGCTGGTTCGGCGAGACATTTTGTATGTGGGCTTTTCAAAGTGCTGCTGGCTGGCCTAACGCTTGCGTTCACCCGGCCACCAGCAGCACTTTGAAAGCTCGTGCGTCATCGCGATCACTTTAGATTTCAGAGCGATCACGATGACGCACGCGCGCACACAACTCCCGCTTCTCCCCCTCCCCCACCACATATTGCATCTCCGGCCGCTCGCGCGCGTCCAACGCTTGTTAGGACTTGTGCCCAGCACTGCTGCACATCATAAAAGGCTTTGAGAGCAGAAGTCTCTTTGCGTGTCTATTTCATGAGTCCATCATAGGAGTGCTGTGGATATCTGTATGTCTTCTGTCGGTTTTGTCTCTCGTATTTCTCCATGTCCTCATTTGCAAATCGTTTGCATCTCTCAAACCCTTTTACCCCCGCCTGCATATCGCACCTGTCAATCATATGCAGTCTTTCCAGCTTTCCATCCTAGTGTACTTCTCTCTTAGCCTGTCTCTTTATATTAACAAAACGCTATCCTGCCCTTATCACTTCTAGCATCTGGCTGCTATAGCATGAGCCTGGGCTCTTCATCGTCATCCTAGATTGATGGCATGTTACCCATCTAGAGGCTGCAGTTGATATGATGAAAGCCGTCCGCCATCCTGTTATACCTTCACATAGCCTCTCCGTGTCTCCCTCTATTGCTCTGTACTGTGATATTCTTGACTCTGGAGCTTGGAGGCAGAAACGCATCTCAGAGCCACAAAAGCCTCCTACCCTAAACCCCCCCCCCCCCCAATGCTTGGGCTGTGGGTCTCTCCATGCTATCCGTGATTTGTTTGTATTTTTGAACCTAAAGTGACCTGGAACATGCACACGAGTTCTGCTTGAGATTGAGCCTTACTTTAGGTCTGACTGGGCAGTGTCTTTAAGAACTTACTGTTAAACATAGTTTCGGTGCTTTCCTTCAGGATAGTGGCAGTCATGAGCTCCACTTCGCTTCACCAAATAACTCTGCCGACCAAACTAAGAATCGCCTTTGACATCCTGTCCTTCCAGAATGTGTTGTGAAAGGGGATAAATTACACCTAAAAACAACTTACCAATGTATTTTTTCTGTCATGGGTTGCACCCATGAGAGATACAATTGTTCACTATTCCGATGTTGTGCTTCCACCAATTTATAAATTGACTAACTTTGTGTAGAATTCTTTAAAAAAAAAAAAAAAATTCTGTTTATTGAAAATAAAAAGAAGACAAACACAATAATGGTGCAGTTACAAGACAAAAAACAGTAACGAAGGACTGCAGAAAACATAAATGAAACCGTACAATATTTTGGGTCAAAGGAAAAACACTCTAATGTCATCAATTTGTGTAGAATTCTTAGAGAAAGATTAAACATCTACTTAAAGCCTTTATGAGAAAGCACATGACAGATTATTTCTAGTTCGGTGTCTGCCCTCAATGGCGCGCAATATATATGGTCTTAGTTATGGAAGAGAAGGTATGCCAGCCTATTTAAAGGAGCTGTTTAGGTCTCGCTGAGCCCAGAGCATGGGCGCTGGCTTGGAGAGACATTTTGTATGTGGGCTTTTCAAAGTGCTGCTTGCTGGCCTAACGCTTGCGTTCACGCGTGAAGCCGGCCGCCAGCAGCACTTTGAAAACTCGTGCGTCATCGCGATCACTTTCGCTTTCAGAGCGATGACGCATGCGCACACACCACTCCCGCTCCCCCCACCACATATTGCGTCTCCGGCCGATCGCGCGTGGCCAACGCTTGTTAGGACTTGTGCCCTGGTCACACAACTTCTCTTTGAATTGTGCCGTTTTTGTTCCATCAATTATCATTTCAGTAGCTAATTATTATTAGGGTAAGAACTGCATTTCTGACCCTGTAGACATCGGTGACTGTGGACTGGAACTCTTGCTCGGACTGTTTTCTGTTCTTAGAATTAGCTACATTTACTTTCAAGTGCTTTCGGGTCCTAAAAGCAGCAGTGTTCGCGCTGTCTACGAATCTTGCGCAGGGATGTTTTCATCCCTTATTTTCATTGTATTTCTCATGTAAGTCGCCCACACTTTTACTGTGTTTGTGCAGATTTATACAGCGCAAGCTCGACCCGAAGGTTTTATAGCGCTTAACACGAGCACATTCATATTTTTTAGGTGCGGGCAGATGAAGTTGTTGCCCAGAACCACAGGATGCTGAGCGCCCCTATCGGGGCTTGTTTAAATTCGGCACTGTCACTGTGTTTGGCAAATAGCTCAATGTTTTCGCGTCGCAATGATAGAGATCAGGGTGTATATAATATTCCCACTACCACGGATAGAGTAATCTCACAGTTACACGCACATGCATACATCATACGCTAGGGCCCATTTCACTAACATACGCTCAAATACTCTACTATCAATAAACCTGTGGAAAGAAAACACAAACACCCTGCATCTATATCGAGGCCGATAAGACCTGGTTTTGTGACTGTCTCTAAGCTTAGTCTATATAATATATACAACAATGATCAATAACGCAAACCCAATAATTGACAAAAATGAATAACCAACACCATGTTTAAAATTATATTGCTTTATCTAAAATTGGTCAAAGAAATTCAATCCGAATAAATCATTTCTCATAGTTACCTATTCTAGCTAAATGTCAGAACGGGTCAGGACAAGTCTCTCGGTAAATGTCTCTCAAGACGAAGTCCCTTCAGCATCGATCCTCAGCAACGCAAGTTCATCACGCAGCAAAGGCAAAATGGCAAGTGGCAAAAAGGGGTGGGAACCCTCTCTAAGCTAACAGTTTTTATAATAAATTGAACAAAGGAAAGATACATTGGAACATAGGAAAAATCATAATGTCCGCTGGACTTGCTGAGCAGAGCGAGAAGGAAAGGATGTAACATTGCAACATTTGTGAACCTCCGCTCAGGAAAAATACACATAGCGAAAACTACGGAACAGGAACCAAGAAAATAAAACATGTATCACATTAATCCGGCTTCTCCTCGGCTATCGAGCCACAGTTCAGAGTTTCCCTCTAAGGCTCCTTTGTTTTTCAAGATTGCCAAGGACACTTTCACTTCTCTTGGAGAACTCCCAAAAACTGCTGCTGTCCTCATGGAAAGTTTCTCGACAAGGACCATGGTCAGTTAGCTTCAAAACCATTTCCAGCAGGGGTCTCCCTCGTCTCAGTTTTCACATATTCACTCGAGGCCTGGCTCACAAAAACAGCCATCATGGACTAGGCCTCCATAGGCCACAATAGACCATCTCAATTAAAAGAAATAAAAACAACGTTACTACAGCATAATGATTAAACAGTGTTAACCCCACTAATACCCTTATGTGTATGCATTTATCTAGCACTTGCAACATGGAAAAGCATTAATTCAAAAGCGTTTTGTGCTCAAAAAATAAACAGCACATAGCAACGTTTAAACATGAAAACATGCACGTTAATTTTAGTCAGCACATTTATGCACACTCACGTGTAACTCTTTCTTGTTAAAGACAAACTGATTGATTAATATAAACACACTTGCACAAAACAAATAATTAGTTATTAATTATTAATAATTAGTACAACGAATAGACATGCCAGAGCTTCAAAAGCCCCAGAATTTTAAAACTGAAAACTCTGCTCCAGCAATCCCCCCCCTTTGGTGATTTTATCACCAAATAAACCCCCAAAAAAAATTAGTGAAAATTTAGTCCCATTTTAGGAGAAATCAGAAATGTCTTTTCCCCTTTACACAACATTAAACACCAGTCACTCTTTCATCATCCCTTTTTGTCTCTAAGTAAACACTCTCCCTTAATTCTTCCAGTTCAATTTCTTGAGGTTCTCTCTTCAACCTTTTGTTTTTCTTTTCTTTATTCAATTTCTTCCTCCCTCCCCTGTTTTTACAACACACACACACCAATCTTATTATTAATAAAGCCACAATTATACAAGACAAGGGAAACAATATTCTACCTATAATAGTACTACCTATCTTTGCAATAAAATCCTTAACAGCTATCATTTTGTTAGCTATTTTAGTCCACAAACTCTCAGCTTCAAGTGGTACTAATTCTTCATGCAAATCAGTAATATTTTTGATATAGACCTTTAGGTCTCTGCTTTCGTCTGGAATGTAAGTGCAACAATGTTGAACTTTCAGCATTCCACAGACTCCACCCTCCTTGGCCAATAGAATATCAAGGGCAAGTCGATTTTGCATAGACATGGCACGTACGGCACTTAATTCCGTATTCACCAAAAGAAACCCTCCAGCGGTATTTGTCGATAAGCGATCAACCACTGTAGACAGCTTCCAAATTCCATAAGCATTCAATGAAATTCCCACTGCTGGAATCAAAACCCCAAAAATATCACCCACTATTTCAGACCAAGTTTCTCCCTTAAAACGCATTAGTAAATTAACATCTTCTACATCTGTTACTTTATCTATATGAAAAATCTTTGGAAAAACTAGGCCCACATAACACGTGCCATACCAATGGTCAGGCAATTTGTAATAAGCCTTATTCCCACAAACATAATATACTCCTGGAAAAATCGTATCTTCTCCACCTCTGAAACCCCAACCTGTTGCAATGAAGTATGTATCATGGCACTCACTAGTCCCGACAAAATACGTATCATATTGGGATTTCCTTCTGGTAATACAAAGTTTACCCTTCTGTGGTGCATCTAGAGCTAAAGTTGGACTAGCCCCATTCTTCAACTCTTTTCCCATCTCAATGTCCCAAATTGTCTCACTCACTTTATATTTTCCTGCTTTCTCATACATGTTCAATCTCCTTTCTTCTACCATATCCAGGAAAGCTTTCTCCTCTCCTTTCAAACTGCAAGTTAAATTATTCTTAAAAATGTAATTTAATGTTCATCCTTTTTCTTCAATAAAAATTTCACCAAAAGTGTTAGCTTCTTTAGCTGGATTCAGCTCTTCGTTCATTGGCAAGTGCCCAAAAATACTATCTCTGTTAGACATCTTATAATCTACTTTCCCTAACAAATAAAAAACACTACTTAAAATACTACAGGAAATACCATATGTAGCTGGTAAATGATGATAAGTAACACCCTATGAAACGGATGCAGGTAATTGCATACAGACGTAGCAATCCCTTACTTCCATTGTCTTCACATATTCATATAACAGTTTCGAAAAAACATTACTAGAAAAGTTATTAATTGACCTATCTTTGTGTGTAAGCATTACTAATTCTAATTGGAACTACTTTTTGTGAATTCTTTTCTACATTTGTCACATTCTCTGTATGCATCTCAAACTCTACTCTAAAAGTAACTAATAAAACTAAAACACCCCATAGAAGCATTAATAATCCAGTACAACAGCAGCACATCCTACACCACCTCTTAAAGAAGGCACATCTATTTCTATTATCCTCTGTTAGCCATTTTAGTTTAGCCTTTACTACTCCACTACTGTTTGAACTTCTTCAATTCTTCAGCAATTCTTCAGCTTTCAGTTTATCCAAATGATCTCTCCGTTCACTTGATCCAAGTGAATCTTTCTTTCACTCAGTTTGGATACTTGTCATTTTTCACTTCAATTTCTTCAACATCAAATTGTATCAGATCTCCAACATCAAAATCCTCAGTACTCGACTCTTCTCCAATGTCAGTCAAGAGTACTTTCAGAATTTCACCAGTATCTTCCTCAACCACTTCTCTCAAGACCACTTCCGGATTATTTCGAGTCACTGCTTCTTCTTTTCCTCCTTTAGACAGTGCCACATAAGACCATTCCGGTGATCTGTACTTTTGGTTGGGTCTTCTTACTCTTTTTATTTCCACTGGTTCGTTTGACTCCTTTGATTCTTCTCCTTCAGCTTTTGAACTTTGACTCGAAACTTCATTCACTTGTTCAGCTTTCGATGTATTTGCTCTTATCACTTTGTATCTCAGCCTCTTAACTCTGTTGTTAGGCCAACGGTCTCCTTTTAACACCTTTCTCGGCTTTATTTCTTTATTACTTCTTTCTCCAATCCAAGTTCTCTTTCTCAGAACTCGACCTTCTGTTTGTTCATCTTCATCATCTGTTTCAAGTGCCTCTTGTTTCCGTTTTCCAGCAGCTTTCTTCTTTTCCACAGATTTTTTCACCACTGTTTGAGACTTCCCTATTCCTGTCCCTCCTCGGGTCTCCGACACGCAATCTTCTTGCTGTCTACTTGTCCCTTCACCTGACTCATCAAGAATGTTCCCTACACCTCCTCGGGGGTCTTCCGCAATCTGTCCCTCTCTATCTTTTTCTGACCCTACTTCTTCAAGTATAATCTCAAGTGGTTCTTCAATCTCCTCCTCTTCTGATTCAGGAGTGATCTCTGTGTGATTTCTCTTTTCTTTTCTTTTTCCTTCACTGCTGTTTGAAACTTCAGGCTCTCTTACAGAATTCGATCTCCTCTCCGATACTCGCAGTGGTTCATTCGAAGCTCTTCCTACTTCTTTCCCCACTGATTCTGTATCTTCATCATCACTGGAATCTGACTCTTCAAAATACTCTTTACCAGTCCCTTCTTTTGGGTTTGGAACTCTCAGAGTATGACTTGCATGTACCCAGTGCTTCACTCCAGCACACTTTACTGCAGTCGTCGTAGTCAGAATAACTTGTCTTGGCCTTCCCCACCTTGGAATCAAGCAATTTCTTCTCCTGTGAACTTTTATCCTCACCCAGTCTCCTGGACTCGGATCATGGGCTTGCTTCTTCTCAAGTGTGGTAGCTTCTTCTCCAACCTGGTGAAACACAGAATCAACTGCGTCAGCCAGGCCTTTACAGTAATCCAAAATCATGTCATCAGTTATTGTCACCAACTTATTGACAGGCACGAATGCATGGCGCATAGCACGTCCCATGATTATCTCGTGCGGACTCAAACCAGTAGTTCTATCTGGAGTAGATCTCATAGTCATCAGAACTAGAGGCAAAACATCTGGCCATTTCATGCCAGTGGCTAAGCACATTTTTCCAATTCTATTCTTGATTGTGCCATTAATCTGCTCAACCACACCAGAAGCCTCTGGTCGGTATGCACAATGTAGCTTCTGCTGTATTTTCAATGCTTCACAAATCAAACCCATGAGTTCATTTTGAAAGTGTCCACCTCTATCAGACTCAACTGTTACTGGAAACCCGTACCTAGGAATCAACTCCCTTAACAGTAACTTTGCCACTGTTAATCCATCATTTCTTCTAGTCGGGTAAGCTTCCACCCACCTTGAAAACAAACAGACTACCACTAGAACATACCTCAGTCTGTTTACTTGGGGCATTTCAATGAAATCAATCTGCATTCTTGTAAAAGGACCTCCTTCTCTGCCTATTGTTCCCAGACTCACCACTGTCTTTTTCCCAGTGTTAAATTGCTGACAAACTAAACACCTCTGACAGATGCTTTCTGCAATTGTCCTGAACTTTGCATTGTACCAGGTCTGCTTGAACGACCTAACCATCGCGTCCCTCCCCAAATGTCCCTGGCCATGTTACATCCTTGCCATTGACGACAAGATGGAGTTCGGCATCACTGGTCTGCCATCTCTGTAGACCCAAACATGGTCTGTTTCTCTTGGAGCACATCCTGCCTTAATCCAATCTTTTTTCTCTTCCTCTCCTGCTTCATCTTGCAACTGTTTCACTTCATCCCAGGTCTCTAGGACATTAGTAAACATCACAGAGAGAAAAGACATTTCCCCTTCTCTGTCCCTGTTAATGGACTGATTCGTCTTGGCACAGTATTGCGCAACATCGTTGGCATATCTGTTTCCAACCGTTATAAAATCCTCCCCTGGACCATGGGCAGCACATTTTACAACTGCTAACTCCTTAGGCAGCTGTATCGCCTCAAGCAATTTACCAATCATTTCAGCATTCTTTATTGGAGTTCCACTCGATGTCAAGAAACCTCTTTGTAGCCAAAGTTGGCCAAAATCATGCACCACTCCAAATCCATACTGACAGTCAACACAGTCGTCCTCAAATCTTTCCCAATTTCGCAAACTTTTGTCAATGCTATCAATTCAGCAACTTGCGCAGATTTCACTCCTTTCAATGGTGATGCTTCCATGACCTCTGAAACTTTGCACACCGCATATGCTGCACATAGCACACCATCATCATTTCTCAAGCATGATCCATCCACAAACAACACATGATCACTCTCAAGGGTAAATCCCTTATGTCTGGTCTCGGTTTTGTACAGTACTCAAGCACATCCAAACAATCATGACCATCTTCCATTTTCACACCCACATTTTCAATGTCTGGCAACAGCGTCGCTGGATTCACATTTACACATCTCTCAAGAGTCACATTTGATGCTCCCAGAATCACTTTTTCGTACTTAGTCAATCGACTATGTGACATGTACTGAGTTCTGCTTCTTGTCAAAAGAATTGCCACATTGTGAGGTACGAATACCCTTACAGGATATCCCATTATGATTCCTTCACTTTGTTCCAGACTCCTGCATGTTGCAGCCACAGATTTCAGACAACCTGGTAAACCCACAGCTACAGGGTCAAGTGTCGATGAGAAGTACGCAATAGGCCTTCTCAGTAATCCATGTTTCTGAATTAACACTGAAAGTGCACATCCATTTCTCTCACTGCAGTACAGCTCAAATTCTTTCTCATAGTCAGGCATACCCAAAGCTGGAGCCTCACACATTTTACTTTTGAGCTCTTCAAATGCTGCCATTTGTTCTGCATCTAGATCCAATGGATCCGTCATTTCACTTTTTGTCAGTTTAATCAGTGGCTTTGCTATCAGAGAAAAATTAATTATCCACTGACGACAATAACCTACCATACCCAGGAACATTCTCACTTCTCTCTGGGTCTTTGGAGCTTTCATTTCTCTGATTATTCTGATCCTGTCAGTAGTCACTTTTCTCAGACCCTTTTCAATATTGTGTCCAAGATAATGCACCTCTTTCTTGCAAAATTGCAATTTGGCTGGAGATACCTTTAACCCTCCATCTGCCAGATGATTCAGTTAAGCTATGGTATCTACTTCGCAAGCTTCACGTGTTTTTGATGCCACCAGTAGGTCATCAATGTACTGCACTAGCACTCTCGGGCATGATCAAACTTTCCAACGATTTCTTCAATAACTGTGGGATTCGACACCATGCTAAGATACGCTGGCCAAACCTAAATGCAAAAATCGGCTGGCTATCATGATGCAATGGAATTGAAAAAAACGCATGACACAAATCAATCACTGTATACCACTCAGCATCGTGTGGAATTTGATACAGGATCACTGATGGATTTGGCACAATGGGACAACATGCCACCACAATTTGATTAACTTTTCTCAAATCCTGTACAATCCTAAATTTCCCATTGGGCTTTTTTAGTCCCATTATCGGTGAATTACACAGACTACTCAGTAGTTCTCTCAGGACTCCTTGCTGAATCATTTTCTCAATTATAGGAGTTATCCCTTCAATTATTTCTGGTGTCATTTTCTATTGAGGAATGTTAGGATATGTGATTCCCTCTTTTACTGCAATTTTCACTGGATCTACATTATTCATCAATCCCACATCCTCTCCAGTAAAATCCCAAACTGTCCTTTTCACTGTGTCTCTCAGCTCTTGAGGCAAATCCTCCGGATTAAATACAGCAAATGCACCAATTAACTCACTCTCTCTGTTTTCTAGAGTCACTCGGTACAAAGCATCTTCATCTGGTGTCTCAAAGGCTATTCCATCCGGTGTACAAAAAATTGTGCAGTTCATCTTACACAACAAGTCCCTACCCAATAGGTTCACTGGACTCGTGTCACAGACAATGAATCTATGCATGTCTGAAAATTTCCCTATCTGTACTCTTACAGGTTCAGTAAGACGTGTTTTGATTTGTGTATTCGCTACACCAACTACTTGGATTGCTTCATCCGAGAGAGGAAGATTTCTAACATCTGTTGACCTGACAGTTGATCTTGTCGCACCTGTGTCTACCAAAAAAGTAACACTCTCCTCATTTATTTTCCCATCCACAAATGGTCCTGCCTGGTCTATTTCTAGAGTTGCACCAAGTATGCACTCTTCTTCCTCTCCTCGGCACCGTCAATAATCACCCTCAGACTCACTCCCTTCACTCTTTAACAAGTACTGCTGTACTTTGTTAGTACGTCTTGGTTTGTTTACCTGCTCATCATTGTAGAATCCTGAATCCTGATTATACTTTTGTAACCCTCTATTCTGCGGCAAGGGCGGTTTTGGCTCTTGACTCTGCTGTCTCACAACTTTCTGTTGTTGCTGCTGTTGATTATTTCCTTCGTTCTGGTTCTGCACCTGTTGATTTAAAGGTTAACTCTCATTACTCACTAATGGTGGATTAGGACACTCCGATCTCCAATGTCCCAATTGGCCACAGTTGTGACAAGGGAACTTTTTCTTCGCTTCCTCAAGACTTCCTTTTCCTGCATATCTAGGTCTATTTCCTGCATTATTTCCTGGATTATTCGCCTGTTCCACTAACTGTGCTTCCTGTCTCTCCGCAACTTTCACTTGTGCCCACATTGCTTTCTCTTTCAGCTTTCTTTGTTTTGCTTCAATTTCATCACTGAAGTATTTTGCATGTCTCAGGATCTCATCTACTTTTTTACTCTGCCAATCCACTGTGTGCTCACAAATTCTTTCTCCAATTTCAGGTCTAAGGCCATATACAAATCTGTATACAAAATGACTCCAATCTTTGTCACCCAGGTGTTCATCTCCACTGAATTGTTTAAATGCCAGTATCAGCCTCTCGTAAAAAGCATGAACTGATTCTTTCGCTTCCTGTTGTGTTCGATCTATCTTTACCCAGTCTGTCTCTTTTGCAGGTACTTTACTCTTCAGGTATACCATCACCTGATCATACTTTCTCATTACTTCTGGATCTGGTGCCCCTGTTCTTGGGTCTCTTGGGTATTCCGCAGTAGGCCAACTCACAACTATTTTACACTCAGTCCACAAGTCTGCTGGAACAATTATATCAAACAGACTATTCAGGTCAACCCACAGCACTTTTGACAATTTCACAAACCTATCTACCTGCCTATACCACTGGACGGGCTTTTCTCTCAATCGAGGGAAATCATTCGTAAATGATAAAATATCCTGTCTGGTCCATGGAACATGTACATATCCTCCTCCAGGTATTTCTCTCATAGGATGATTATCCACTGGTTTCTCCTTTTCTCTCACTGGAAATGCTGAATAAGTTGTTCTATCTTCAGTCTCATCTCTTTTCTTATACCACCTATCCTTCCACTTTTCAACATCACCCCATCTTCGCAATAATGCTACCATTTCCTTAATCTGTCCTGTTCTACCAGTAGCATTCAAATTTTCAATGTCCTTCTCTGTAAAATCCATCCTAAGTTCTCTGTAAAGCTTTCACTTTATCAATGTCAACTCCTTGTTCATTTGCTATTGCTCTTAGCCTGTCATGTGTATTCCTTGCTCTCCAGGTAACACTCTTACACATAAACATTAGTTCACCATCATGATGACTCTTCAGAATCTCTATTGGAACAGTTCCTGTGACAAGCTCTTCTAGTTCTACACGTAACTTAGCTACATCAATTACTTGTGAATCTTTATCCTTTTTCTGTAGAACCTTCATCCAATCATTCAAATCATCAACTGTTATTTCAGCAGTTTTTCTCACTGGAACCACTCTCTTTTGCGGTTCTAAAATCGGCATCCCTGAACAACTAGCTTCACTAGCATCCAATATTTCACTACATGTGTTATGTCTTGATTGTCTCAGGTCATTTCTTTCTGCTCTTTTGCCTGAATCTCCTGAAGGACCAACTGAATTTGTCAGATTATTCCCAACATATGGAATCACCAGTCCATTCTCACCTGCTCTCTGTTTGTCAAACACAGGCATAACTGGACCTATTGTTACAGGCACCGTAACAGCTTCTAGATTCTTCGTTAACTCCCTAATCTTCTCAGTCAACTCTGTTGTAGTTCTGACTAATTGTCTGGCATGCTTATCAAGGTAATGATCACTCCTTACCTCAGGTGTCTCATTTTCTGTCTCACTAACACAAACTGTATCCCTTATCGGAGAAACAACTGGTGTACTTTTGTCCGGTTCTGGTCTATATGGAGGTGGTCTTTTATAAATCATGTCATTCAAGACCTCATCCTCATACTCATTAACTCCATATTTTCTTATTTCTGACTCAGGAACCCTTTCTGCTCCTCCTTCAACTGTTCTCATCGGATATAATCCCTCTGACATACTAGCATCTCGCCACCTTTTCATTCGATCATGATGAGTTTCACGATCATGTCTCCTCCCAAACATGTACCTATAGTACCCTCCAGATCTTTGTTTCTCTCTCTCATGTACTTCTTCTTCCCATTCCACTAAAGCCTCGAACTGTGTAGGTCTCGGCTTCGGGTCAAGACATAACATCTTTTCCCGTAAATTTCTCAACACGGCCAGATTAAATGAACCATGTTCTGGAAATGCTAGAACACCATCTTCTTTAGTGTACCTAACCCAATTCTCCAACCATATACAAGTATGAAACCCATGTCTCGCAGCCATGAAGGATGCAGGTGTTTTCGGTGGAGGTAACAACTCGCCCTCTCTTGTTTTAACATCTTTATCCTTGCTAAACCACTTTTTAACTCTACCAAAAAATGTTTTCTTCTTCTTCTCTTCTTGATAATACTTTTTATCGTTTACAAAGAACTCTCTACTCTTTCCGTATTATAAGTATACAATACGAATTTTCAACCAATTGCAGCGCGACTCACACTAACGCACCAATCCTGGAACGTTTACGTCACTAGATAGCTCTTCCAATCCTTGCGCGGCTCACACTAACGCACCAATCCTTGCGCGAGCACTATTCTGATCTACCATCCAATCAGAGCGCGGGTCTTTCTGACGTCAACAGTCGCTGCAGTTTGTCGTCTCTGTCTTCTGTCACTCGTCTACCCCTCCTTTACAAAATCTTTTCAGTAGACTTCGTGTCAATTTCTACAAAATCTATTAGTTACAACATAAAAACATCTCCATTGTCTGCTTCGCTAACCACAGAATAGTAAAAGAGTCTATTTCATAAGAAACCTTTCATTGACACAGTAGCACTTCTACTCTGCCCTACTAACATACATTCATTAACTGTTTCCTCTAGGACTTGTCCAAAGAGTCTTACAATCCACTAAATGTACAAACACTCACGCACATTCATACAAAGGAAATATAGTACATATGCACAGAATCCTGCTTCCCGAGAACAGACAATCTGCTCCACTACAGAATTATAACACACATTAACTAAGCAAGCTTTCTTTGCCCAGTTCTTCAAATAAGCTCAGAGAATACCTATTACTCCTCCCGCGATAAGCTTTAACGGAAATCCTTACGGATCCCTGGGACTTAAGACCAGAGTTTCACAGATAACCTTCACTATCATTCACACTCCTTATATACCAGAAATATCTAATAGTAACATACGACGATGTCACTGATTCCGAACCCAGACAATGTGACGCGCAACTTCAATTGTCACACGTTATTCCTTACAATTCCGTCTTTCCCGAGAGCAGCATATACTTCCCTCTGCCCTACTACGGAACTGCTACAACAGCTTCCAAATTCCAGAAGCACTACATATAACTCAACATTACGACTCCAACATATAGTATTAGTACATATACCAACATGAACCAATAATCAATAAAAACAATCTTATCTAATCAAGACAATCATCAAAAACCATCAATCTCTGCTACCAGGAAATTGATCGAGATCAGGGTGTATATAATATTCCCACTACCACGGATAGAGTAATCTCACAGTTACACGCACATGCATACATCATACGCTAGGGCCCATTTCACTAACATACGCTCAAATACTCTACTATCAATAAACCTGTGGAAAGAAAACACAAACACCCTGCATCTATATCGAGGCCGATAAGACCTGGTTTTGTGACTGTCTCTAAGCTTAGTCTATATAATATATACAACAATGATCAATAACGCAAACCCAATAATTGACAAAAATGAATAACCAACACCATGTTTAAAATTATATTGCTTTATCTAAAATTAGTCAAAGAAATTCAATCCGAATAAATCATTTCTCATAGTTACCTATTCTAGCTAAATGTCAGAACGGGTCAGGACAAGTCTCTCGGTAAATGTCTCTCAAGACGAAGTCCCTTCAGCATCGATCCTCAGCAACGCAAGTTCATCACGCAGCAAAGGCAAAATGGCAAGTGGCAAAAAGGGGTGGGAACCCTCTCTAAGCTAACAGTTTTTATAATAAATTGAACAAAGGAAAGATACATTGGAACATAGGAAAAATCATAATGTCCGCCGGACTTGCTGAGCAGAGCGAGAAGGAAAGGATGCAACATTGCAACATTTGTGAACCTCCGCTCAGGAAAAATACACATAGCGAAAACTACGGAACAGGAACCAAGAAAATAAAACATGTATCACATTAATCCGGCTTCTCCTCGGCTATCGAGCCACAGTTCAGAGTTTCCCTCTAAGGCTCCTTTGTTTTTCAAGATTGCCAAGGACACTTTCACTTCTCTTGGAGAACTCCCAAAAACTGCTGCTGTCCTCATCGAAAGTTTCTCGACAAGGACCATGGTCAGTTAGCTTCAAAATCATTTCCAGCAGGGGTCTCCCTCGTCTCAGTTTTCACATATTCACTCGAGGCCTGGCTCACAAAAACAGCCATCATGGACTAGGCCTCCATAGGCCACAATAGACCATCTCAATTAAAAGAAATAAAAACGTTACTACAGCATAATGATTAAACGGTGTTAACCCCACTAATACCCTTATGTGTATGCATTTATCTAGCACTTGCAACATGGAAAAGCATCAATTCAAAAGCGTTTTGTGCTCAAAAAATAAACAGCACATAGCAACGTTTAAACATGAAAACATGCACGTTAATTTTAGTCAGCACATTTATGCACACTCACGTGTAACTCTTTCTTGTTAAAACAAACGGATTGATTAATATAAACACACTTGCACAAAACAAAATTAGTTATTAATTATTAATAATTAGTACAACGAATAGACATGCCAGAGCTTCAAAAGCCCCAGTATTTTCAAACTGAAAACTCTGCTCCAGCAGCAACACCAACATCTATCACTCAGTGTACTCTGAGATCCCTCATTTTCACTGTATTTTTTACATCACAATAAGCCCTCGTGCCCACTCACCCGAACTCTCAATGTCAAGATAGAAGATCACTCGAATTTACTGCCCTCATAACAGAACCCTTGCAGTAGCTCTCGTTGTCCACTTACCAGATCCCTCGCATCTTCCCAGGCAATCGCCAGATTACTCACTCACCATGACTCACTCTCTCCACCCATTCATAAAAAACCACTCAAACTTGCTTTTCTCTCACTGGGAACCTCACATTTACTCTCACAGTCCGGTTACCAGATTCCTACTGCTGTTGTACCAGATCACTCACTGTACCATCATTCAGTGTCCCATCATTAGAGACTTACTTCACCCTCATGTTCATACCAGATCCTTCACATTCATTCCCACTGTCCTCTTACCAGATCACTCACTCACTGCCCAAGCAGACACTGGTAAATCCTCCTGTGACTTATGTCAACAGTTCCCTTTCACACAAAGCCTTCGCAGAGCCCAGGCATTCACTTTCCCCCTCACACCTTTTCTCACACCTCCTGCTTCTCATACAAGCCCTAGCAGCGCACTTCTTGCACTAAGTCTTCTCATTTTCACTCGCGCTTCATTTCCCTTTTGTTTTTCTGCCCCAATAATCATCCTTTGACTTGTAAAAATTACTCTCCCACATTCCCTGGCACATACACAATTTCTGCCTAACACTCCTCTTCGCCATCCCTCCCTTTCACCCTTCTGGCCCCTCTCCCTCCTCCTACACATCCCTCCCCTGCAAATCAAAGTACTTGGCTGAACTGACATGCACCCCCTCCGGCTCACATTCAGCTTCTGTGTCTCCGGAGCAGCCGTGCAGCAGGGCCAGCAGCCCCCAGATGCAGCAGTGCAGGGTTCTGTGCAGTGCCATGCTGCAGTGCCATGTTCCTCGTTCTTTTTTCTCACTCACTTACCCTCAATTCCCTTTGCAGCCTCAGCCTCCCTTTTCATTCACGTGCTCCCCATTCTCTATCTACCTTTGTCCTCCTGCACATCCCACCGTTTCACTGATTCAGTTCCCCTGACACCCTTGCACGCCTTCTCTCCAAACCCCAAAACATTTCTCGCCTTCCCCTCACACTACTTTTCATCTATACTGTTTCCCTCTTACATTTCCATCGTTCCCTTCCTAGGGCGTTTCACATCCTTTCTCAGGCAGATAAAAATTGCCAGCATTGAAAGGACAAAAACACTCAAGACATTTATTGTTAATACTTTTTTAATATATTCGTTCAGTTGTACATAATGCTTCCTTGGTCATATATAAGATAACAAAATTGCTTCTGACACTTCTTTATTATAACTTGTCAGCATGCCGCGGACTTCTGTACAGCACAGCTTAAAGACATAGGCAAAGTCAATATCTCTGGCTAAACACTAAAAGGTCCCAAAGGCGAGACCTATTGGCTATGCAATTTGCATGTAATTTTGTCTGTTTGTGGACGGAACTGGTTGGATCATTTACACTTTAATCTTTGACTTATCTGAATATACAAAGACTGTGTGGAGGAAGAGATGCATTCACTTTGCAAAAGTTTCTTAAACGGTTACGATCCTAGACCAGAGTCTGCTGTTATCTGACGTCGTGCGGGCTGGAGGAAAGGCCCTGTGCCCAAACCTTCCCTGTGCATAGCCAAAGGCCATGCCCAGTGGGGTCATTGGCTGCCTATTGCTTGTGGCGTTGGCCTGAGCCAGGCCTCTACTGTGCTTGGGTGTGTACAATGGGATCTTGCTGCATGTTTCCTGAGGAGTTAGGGGTATCCTGAAGTTTAACTTTTTTGTGTTTATTTTTTATTAGATTCAAAGTGTCCTTATAGTTGTGTTGAAATTCTCATGCATGACATGCTAAATGAATTAATTGAGGACATCACTAATTATGTCTTCAGTCACTCTCGGCATCCTGTGGACGTGACGTAGTAACATGCTACACTACACATGTGGCCCATTTTCTAGCACCAATCACATGACCATAATTCTAATTTTTGACCACATGCTATGGACATTGCATATCTGTCAAGTAAACCATCTCGGTGGATGGTACCCTCCGTTTCCTGGTATTCACCTAACAAAATTACTCCATAGATTTTAATTGAGGCCCCCCCCCCCCATTTTTTAACCCTTGAACATCCTCCAAAAATGTGTACTCTGTGCACCTTAGCAGTTTTACCCTACTCCCCACAGACTTCACGTGACTCGCAATGTCCAGTGAAGTGTTTGAGTAGGCATTGGCCACGGAAAACCCCTTCTGTCAGGCCCTATGGGCAGTCCTCTGTTATTTGGTAAAATACACTTCATGCATTCCTGAGAAGGGTAAAGTGGCACGCTCCTGGGTTTATAAGCATAGCTTTAAGTAGGACACAACTAAATAATTCAACAATTTGCAATGCCTCAATCTTAGGAAGTTTCTTGAAATAAACATCCACACCGTCTAAAAATATTTGTTAGATAAAAAATGTGTCAATAGCGCTGTAGTACAACTATTTAACTCTAGCACATGGTCTTTTATCCACTGCTGGATATTTTATTGTTATGATGCTCTGGCCCTTCTTTCAGATTTTAGGCTTTGGCTTTAACTCCCAACTTATTCTGAAAAATATATCTGCAACCCACATATTGCACACTCAGATTTTACCGTGTTTAATATCCACACTTGCCTTCGGGTCTTAGGCTAGTTTGAGCTGTGCACCCACATGTGTGCGCACAGTAACTGTTCTGTGTATGGCTATCAGTGATCTCATTTAGCATGTCATGAGTGATGTTATATTTGAGGTCATAACCTGTGCATGTCAGGGGCACAAGTTAGTTAACAGTGTGTGAATTTCAAGGTTTGTTTAGAAGTGTTGTTGTTTTTTTTTTTTTTTTTTTTTTTTTTTTTTTTTAACTCCTTTAACCCCTCCGCTGCCAGGCCTTTCCCCCTCCTGTGCCTTTCATTTTTTTTGACTATTTGGGGTAGTGCGCGCTGAGGCCCCTGTAACATTTTGACCACATAAGGTATCCACGCCAAATTTGCGTCCTTTTCTTCCAACATCATGGGGATTCTAAAGGTACTTGGGTCTTGTGGATTCCCCTGGAGGGGTCACAGAAATGAGCCAAAATACAGGAACCTTTTGTTTTTTTGGGGAAAAATGGGACAAACAGGCTGCAAATGAAAGCATCTGGGTTTTTCCCTGCAAATGTTATCAAAAAAGCGTTTGTGGGGCTGAAATCACCATGTTCGAGGCATATGAGCTGCAGATTATACACTGTGCATAGATCGCCATCCGGTGTTGGGCCCGGATGTTTGCAGTTTGTGTTTCTTCTTGGACAATGTTTGGAAGTCACGAGTTCGGTGACTCCTCCTTCGGTCCGTACTGCGCATGGGCTTCGGCTCCATCCTCAGATTGTTTTTTTCCGCCATCGGGCTCGGATGTAATACTTCGTGCTCCGGCTTCGAACCTTTCCAGTTCGACCTTCGACGAAAAATCCTCGTCCATCGAGATTCTTCAGACAAAATCATCTTCTTTATCTCTCTCTTCGGCACTTCCTCGATTCCAGGCAGCGGCCTTCGGTCCTATCTCGACTCCGGTCTCGGCCGATGGAAAGGACTCCCTTCAAAAAGTGCCCAAAATGTGGGTGTAAACTTCCCCACACCGATCTCCATCAGGTGTGCAACCTCTGCCTCTCTCCCGAACACGAGGCCCGAGACTGCCCCGCCTGCAAGTATTTTCGATCGAAAAAGACTATTCGGGATCGACGAGCTCGACGCACCATGGCGCACTCATCGACCTCTGCTCCACCTAACATCTTCGGAGAAGACATCGGAGCTTCAGGACAGCAGCACACCGAACAGGAAGACGACCTCATCAGTGCTTCCGAGGCCGACAACTCAGACGTGGAGGAGATCACACCGGCGTAGAGGGTCGTGAGTACTCTACCCCCTCCCACTCACGCGCCCATACCGAAAGAGACTCCGGTTACACCTTCGCCTCCGGGCCTAGGCAAAACCAAACATTACCGCTTCCCTCACCCCACCTTCGGGCCCGGTGAAGAGGCATCATAAGTCTCCCTGCGGCTCGGGCTCGAGCCAGCCTACTAGCGGCACCGAAAAACACCCTTCAGCACCGAAGAAAACCACACCAAGCTCCGTTCCGAAGCCATCGGTGTCGAAACCTGGCCTCTTGGTGCCGACCAAACATAAATCCCTCGGCACCGACGCTCCCGTGCCGAAGCCTGCCTCGGCACCGAACAAAAAATCGGAGGCCCCGAAAAAGCATGGCATGGATAAACCAAAGAAGCCGCCGGCCCCGAAAATCTGCACCGACAGATGAATCGGTGCCGGAGGAGCTATTCACGCCAGATCCTCGACAAAAGACTTTAACAAAGGATCCAAAGACTGGACATTTGACTTTGTCTTCAAAGAAAAGACATTTAGACAAGCCAGCTCCTCCTCCACCGCCAAAACGGAAGGACTCTGCCACATCCCCTTTCAGAGTACCCTCCCCACCTCCCCCATCTCCGCCTCCACCTTCTCCACCCTTGCCTCATCGCTCTCCAACCCCATCTCCAGACCCTGATGACCAAGGGGATCCATACTATGATCCAACAGATGCCCCACAGGACCCCACCCCTCCGGGCACACCAGACCCATGGGAGGATTATCATAATCCAGATGTCCCAGATGTGCCTCAGGATGATCTTTATCCATCCAGGCCATCTCCACCAGAGGACTCCCTGGGGTTCCACCACTTGTTGCAATGGGCGGCACATTATCATGGGGTGGTGTTACACAGTGATCCAGTTGAGGAAGACTTCCTACTTGACACTTTTGACATCGCAGATAAATCTACTGCCATATTACCCATGCTTAAAGGGGTGACCAAACATGCGGCAGAGGTTTTCAAAGACCCAGTCAGGGCTAGGGTCTTAAACCCCAGAATAGAGAAAAAAATATAAGGCAGCCCCCACAGATCCTGCCTATATTAAAGGACCTGCGCCCTTAGACTCATTAGTGGTATCCAAAGCTAGGAAGCGATCCAATTCTTAGTCATCGGGTGAGGCTCCGCCACCCGATAAGGAGTCCAAGCTCTTAGATGCGTCAGGCAAACGCACTGCCTCGCAAGCTGCCAATATGTGGCGCATCGCCAACACGCAAGCGCTGCTGGCACGGTACAACAGAGCGCACTATGATGAGGTGGAGACTATCATGCAACATCTCCCAGAAAAATATAAAAATAAGGCTCATGAACTAATACAAGAGGGAAAGATCATTACCAACACCTCTATTAAATGTGCACTTGACGCAGCAGACACAGCTTCCAGGGCTATAAACACCAGTGTTCTGCTTCGCCGCCACGCCTGGCTCAGAATCTCAGTCTTTAAGCCGGAGGTCCAAGCATCTATATTGAATCACCCTTTTGACCAACACTTATTTGGCCCAAAAGTAGACGATGCCCTGGAAAAAACAAAGAAGGATACAGATACGGCGAAGTCTATGGGAGCATTACAATCCCACACTCCTAGACGCTCCTTTCGCCGCTCCTCCTTTCGAGGCACTGGCAGGGGTTACTCTGCCAATAACGCCTCTACGTCCTACAAGTCCCCTCCTCAGACTACCTTCACAAAGGGCTATCAAAGAGGTGGATATAGGGGAAACAATAATAAAGGCAGGGGCAAAACCAACACCGCCCGTTCTGCCACACCGCCCACACAATGACTTTCCCCCGCTCCCCCTAGACCATTCCACTCCAGTCTGGGGCAGACTACGAGACTTTTTTCAAACCTGGGAGACCATAACCTCAGACAAATGGGTGACCTAAATTATTCGGTCAGGGTACTGTCTCGAACTAACATCTACCCCCCCAAATATTCCACCCAGGCACCGTACAATGTCACAAGAACATACCACACTGCTGAAACAAGAGGTAATATCCCTCCTGCAAAAACAAGCTATAGAGCAGGTCCCCATCAATCAACAAAATTTAGGGGTCTACTCTCTGTACTTTCTGATACCAAAAAGAGACGAGACTCTACGGCCTATTCTAGACCTCTGGCCTCTAAATGCATACATACATTCAGACCATTTTCACATGGTAACTCTCCAACAAGTTCTCCCACTCCTCTGCCAGAACGACTTTCTCACTACACTGGACTCGAAAGACGCATACTTTCATATTCCGATACACCCTTCTCACAGAAAGTACCTCAGATTTGTAGTGGACGGCCAACATTATCAGTTCAAGGTTCTCCCCTTCGGGGTCACAACCGCACCAAGAGTGTTTACCAAATGCCTAGCAGTAGTGGCGGCACACCTCAGAAGACAACACATTCACGTCTTCCCTTACTTGGACGACTGGCTAATAAAAGCCATGTCCTACAACCAATGTGTGCAACATACAAACACTACCATCCAACTACTCCACCAGCTAGGTTTCACGGTGAACCACCAAAAGTCCCAGCTGATACCGTCTCACACAAAGCAATACCTCGGTGCCACTATAGACACCTCAAAAGCTATAGCCTATCCCAATTCAGCCAGAATCGCAAGCATACAAGCCTTGCGCCAAAGATTCATTCTTCAGCACTCTCCCAGCAAGAGTGTTTATGAAGCTAATAGGGATGATGGCATCTTGCATCTTCATAGTGCCTCATGCAAGACTCCACATGCGTCCACTCCAAGAGTGCCTAGCACGCCAGTGGAACCAGGCCCTGGGGCAACTGATGGATCTGGTGTTGGTGGACGGCCGCACCCATCGCTCTCTGCAGTGGTGGAACACCACAAACCTTTCCAAAGGGCGACCGTTCCTGGACCCGGTTCCTCAGGTAATTCTAACAACGGACGCATCGCTCTCCGGCTGGGGAGCGCACCTATTAAACCTCACAGTGCAAGGTATATGGACGCCACAACAAAAGTTACTCCACATCAACCATCTGGAGTTATTGGCGATCTTTCTAGCCCTGAAATCATTTCAGAAACCAATCTCAGCCAAAGCAGTCCTCATTCGCACAGACCATATGACTGCAATGTACTACATTCAAAAACGGGGGGACACACTCTCCACAGCTCTCTCGGTTAGCACAGAGCATATGGAGATGGGCAATTCCACAAAACATCTTTCTCCTGGCACAACACGTCCCAGGTATACAAAACACCATGGCAGATCTGCTCAGCAGACAAACGCAGCAAATGCACGAATGGGAACTACATCCACAAGTTCTTCACCCATTCTTTCACAAGTGGGGACATCCTCAGATAGACCTCTTCGCCACCCACGAAAACAAAAAATGCCCAAGCTTGCCGCCAGATACCCACACCCATTGTCCAAAGGCAATGCGATATGGATGAACTGGTCAGGCAAATTTTCATACGCCTTTCCACCTCTCCCGCTAGTTCCATTAGTGGTAAGGTAGCTACAACAGCACTCCCTCACACACATTCTGGTAGCTCCAACATGGGCCAGGCAGCCGTGGTACACCACACTACTACAGCTCTCAGTGGTACCACACCAAAAACTGCACCTGTCCCCATGCCTCCTAATCCAGAACCATGGAGAAATCAGGCACCCGGACCCAGCTCAGCTCAACCTGGCGATCTGGCTCCTGAAATCTTAGAATTTGGATACCTTAACCTTCCCCGCTGATTGCATGAACATTATCAAGGAAGCCAGACGTCCTACCACTCGAGCATGCTATGCCGCAAAGTGGAAGATTTGTTGTTTACTGCCGTAACAATACAATCGACCCTTTAGATTTATCCATACAGCACATCATATGCTACCTGCTCCATCTACAAAGGTGTAACCTGGCATAATCATCCATCCGTTTACACCTAGCAGCAATTGCTGCTTACCTGCAAAACAGACAGCATTTATCACTTTTCAGAGTGCCTGCTATTAAAGCTTTCATGGAAGGCCTTAAAAGAGTAATTCCGCCCAGGGCACCACCCTCACCTGTGTGGAATCTAAACGTAGTTCTTACAAGGCTGATGGGACCGCCTTTCGAACCAATGCATAAATGTGAGCTGCAGTTCCTTACTTGGAAAACAGCTTTTCTCGTAGCTATCACTTCCCTTAGAAGGGTTAGTGAAATACAAGCGTTCACTATACAAGAATCCTTTCTACAGATATATCACAGTAAGGTGATACTTCGCACAAATCCAAAATTTCTGCCTAAGGTCATTTCCCCCTTCCAACTCAATCGGTGGAATTATTGTTTATTTTCTCGCAACCTCAATCTGTTGCGGAAAGGGCTCTACATACACTTGATGTTAAAAGGGCTCTACTTTACTACATCCAAAGAACGCAATCTTTCAGAAAGACTAAACGGTTGTTTGTCTTGTTCTCTCCACCACATAAAGGCAACCCCATCTCAAAATCGGGGATAGCTAGGTGGATTGTAAAGTGCATACAAATTTGCTATCGCAAAGCAAAAAGAACATTATCTGTTCCACCTAGCCCACTCTACAAGAAAGATAGGGGCTTTTCTAGGGAACATACCCTTAGATAACATCTGCAAGGCAGCCACATGGTCAACACCGCACACCTTCACAAAACATTACTGTGTAGATGTGCACTCCAAACAACAAGCTAGTGTGGGCCAGGCTGTACTAAAGACACTGTTTCAAACCACTGCAACGGATACCGGTGGTCGCCGCTAGGGTTGGGTACTGCTATATAATCTATGCACAGTGTATAATCTGCAGCTCATATGCCTCGAACGGAATATGCTACTTACCAGTATGCATCTGTTCTTGGCATGTAGAGCTGCAGATCTATACACGCCTTCCCGCCTACCTGTATCCGTTCCAGTCTATCTTATTTAGATACAACACACATGGGTTTCTTTACTATATCACTACGCTCCATCTTTTCCCTGCTGGCGAAAAACAATCTGAGGATGCAGCCGAAGCCCATGCGCAGTACGGACCGAAGGAGGAGTCACCGAACTCGTGAATTTCCAAACATTGTCCAAGAAGAAAAACAAACTGCAAACATCCGGGCCCAACACCAGATGGCGATCTATGCACAGTGTATAGATCTGCAGCTCTACATGCCAAGAACAGATGCATACTGGTAAGTAGCATATTCCTTTCCCAGCTTTTAGGGGATACCAGACTTTGGTCAGAAACCCAACATTTTTTACACAGTTTTGGCATTTTTCTGGGACATAGCCTATGTTTGCTATTTTTTGTGCTTTCGACCTCCTTCCAGTTAATGGTAGAAATGGGCCCAAAAGCAATAATGGATCCTGGAAAGCTATGCATTTTAGAGAAGTAGACACAATTCTGAATTCAGCAAGGGGTCATTTGTGTAGATCCATCAAGGTTTCTTTATAGAAACTAACCGTTAAATATAGGATAAATTGAAAATTAGCTGAAAAAAACAGACTTTTGTGTCAACGTTTTCACCTGTAACTTCGTCTAATTATGACAGCTCTTTGAAAGCAATATACCGTTACATCCGCTGGACATTACTGGTTGTGGGGATATATAGGACTTGTAGGTTCACAAAGAACCCAACGAACCCAGAGCCAAAAACTAAGCAGCAACCTGCAATGGTTTTTTATTATGTACCGGGTATATAGTAATTATTCTGTAAAAATGTGTACATGGAAAAATCGGTATGAAAGACACCTATGTATTTCTGAAATGGGAACAAAATATAGAGTTTAGAAACAGTAGATATTTGCACATTTCCAAAATTGGGAATGCTCCTACTAGCATGAGAATTATCAGTCATTTTTTAAAATGACTTCTTTTTGTACACAGTCTTTCATTTGGAAGGCAGAAATGCATCAAAAATCAATAGGTAATAACAGTTCCTTTACAAATCTGAATTACCCTAAGTCTCCCGATAAAAATGGTACCTCACTTGTATGGGTAGACATAGTGCCCACGACAGGAAATGGCTCAAAACCCAACGTGAACACACCACATTTTCACAATGCAAAATTATCCTTTTTTTAGCAAAGTGCCTAGCTGTAGTTTTTGAACCGTAGCACTGCCGGCACCTAGGGAAACCTAGCAAACCTATACATTTTTGAAAACTAGACATCCAGGGGAATCCAGGCTGGGGTGACTTGACTGCCTCCCACCAGGTTCTGTTACCCAGAATCCCTTGCAGACCTAAAAAATTGCCAAAAAAACCCAAATTTTCCCCACATTCCTGTGGTGGAAAGTTCTGGAATCTGCGTGGATCCACAAATTTCCACCCACCCCGTGTTCCCCAAAGTCTTCAGAGAAAAATGGTACTTTACTTGTGTGGGTCGGCCTAGTGCCTGCGACAGGAAACGGCGCAAAACGCATCGTGGACACACCTCAATTTCGCATTGAAAAAGGAACCTTTTTTTGGCAAAGTGCCTAGCTGTAGTTTTTTAACCCTAGCTCTGCCGGCACCTAGGGAAACCTACCAAACCCACACATTTCTGAAAACTAGACACCCGGGGGATTCCAGGGAGGTATGGCTTGTGTGGATCCCCCAATGTTTCCTTACCCAGAATGCCCTGCAAACCTCAGCTGAAAAAAATCACCTTTTTCACACATTTGTGTGGAAAAGTTGTGATATCACCGGGCTGACACAAATTTCCTACCACCCACTATTCCCCCGGGTCTCGCCTCACTCGTGTGGGAGGCCTAAGGACCAGCCACAGGCAAGGGTCCAAAACGTAGTGAGGCGCACTACGTTTAGGACCCTTGCCCTTGGAAATTTGAGGTTTGCAGGGCATTCCGGGTAAGGAAACGTGGGGGGATCCACGCAAGTCATACATCCCTGGAACCCCCCCCCCGGGTGTCTAGATTTCAGAAATGTGTGGGGTTAGTAGGTTTCCCTTGGTGGCTGCCGAGCACCGGACCAAAAACCCAGGTATCTAGTGGGCTTTCCGCCCACCCCCCGAAGGATTTCCCAGGGGATGCCTCATGACGAGCTGGACTCGTCATGGGCACACGAGAACTGTGTGCCATGGCGAGTCCAGCTCGTCATGGGCATTCAAGGGGTTAACCCCTTGGGTCCTCATGACAGAATGGTTCAGTCATGAGCACCTGTGCTCATGACGGAACCACTTGTGCCCAGGCGCACTAAATCCCTCTAATGCAGACAGAAGAGGGATATCCTTTTTTTGGCCTCAGGAGGTAGGGAAGAGCTTCCCCCAACCTCCTAAGCCGCCTTTTTTTTCCCCCTTCAATGGAATGACTATTGCGTGCATGTGAGTGCTGATGTCATTACATTGAAAATTAAACTTAGTTTCAGTTTCAGTGCTCATGAGGGCTATCTCAGCCCCTAGCACCGAAACATATGGGAGAGGTATCGTTGGAATCTCCCCTTTCCAATGGTACCCTTCCCTAGTGGATCCCTACTTTGTGATCGCCCTAGGAGGGTGATTACTCAAGCAGGGAAGCGCCCACTATACACCAGGGAGGGGGGAGTTGCCCCTTGCTCCCCGTTAAATTCCGATATAAGCAGTGTTTCTGCCCCCCATGGGGAGCAGAACGCATCCTATACACCAGGGACTAATTCATTTATGTGCCAGGGGTGAGGGCTGCCCAGAAATATGCTGAGAAACGGACTGCCCCTTATTCGGTTATTTTGGGTGAGTTTTACATTAATTTGTCATTTGAAGTGTCCTATCTGATGATCCATGTGCAGGAATTTGCAATGGTGCATACTTTGAGCACACCCCACAAGGAGGCCCCCAGTTTGCTGTTGAAAACTTCAAGAACTTTTGTAAACTAAGTGCTTAAATAATTTGAACCTGGGTTAATGGCATACACAGGTAGATCTTCCACAACAATGGGATTGTCAGAGCCAATTTTAAGATGAAGGCTTTCTCGCTAGATCCATCCAATGATATCTCAACCTTTGATTACAACATAAATATTTGTTTGCGTCCTTCTTTAAACATTCAAGAGTACTGAAGAAAAATCCCAACATTTCCATATAAAATTCCACAAAAGCTTTGGAAATGACATTAGTAACATATAGTACAGTATCACTTGGCCAGTATTTACGAAATGTCGTGTCCTCTATAATTATGGGTGCTCCTGAGTCTGCCATTACTTGTATGGTAACACCTCCAATTGTGGCTTCACAAACTGGACCCTTAATATTCTTCAAATCCATTTCTAATACATTAATATCTCAATCTGTTGTCAAAACAAGAACATTCATCCTCTTATGACACTTTTTGATCTCCACATTGCAAACTTTCGTGTTATTCCTGACACTTTAGGATATGGACTGAAAGTGATGGATTTTCTTGCGGGTATTGCACCTTTTCCCTGCTGCTGGACATGTTCGGTTATTTCCTAAGTGTTTTCAAACCGCACCTATACCAAAATGTAGTTTTCTTTTGCAAACTGTTCTTGGAAAATTTCACAACTCAAACTTGCTCACAAAACTAACCCGTGAGTGTCCTTCTGCCACAGACCACACTTTGGTTAAAACCATTGACCTCCCAGTGCTTTTGGCCAAGTCAGTCGCTTCAGTCAAAGTGGGATTCCTGCAAAAAAAGTAACCTGATCGAACAATCGATCCAAAAAAATAAAAAATAAAATATATATATATATATATATATATATATAATATTTTGTAACTGATTTTTTAAAAAAATTTTATCTGTTGAAATTTTAGTCAGACATTGACATGGTATGAGCACATTAGTATGGTTACACTTTACAGCATTACTCAAATTCACAGCATCATAGACAGTATGAGGGTTCAATGTAAAATGAAAAGCAAGTACGTTACTTCATCTACACAGTGTACAGAGTTATTACATTTTGGACTATTGCTATTTCTGCTGTGCGCTAGACCAGTCCAGTAGTTTGAGACGACACGCGGGGGTGGGGGGCAGGGGATAAGAGGTTGGGCATGTTCCACAAGATCATATATTATACTTTGAGCAGACTCGTATGCTTTAGGAGTATGTACACAGAGTAGTTGGTGTTAGGACAGACATTGGGCCAGCGCCCGTTCAGTGGAGTCGCCATCATTAAGAAAAGGGAAATGTGGATGGTGCGCAACTGGGGTTGAGGATGCGTATAGTGGTGGGGCCCCAACACGCTTTTTATTTTTTATTTTTATAAACCTTCGCAGGCCCAACACAAGGTTTCCAATGTTAATTTTGTTTGCCTGTCTGTGGTATGGCTTGTATACAGCCACGTACAGAGGAACAGGGTCCGTCACAGCTGTTTCAATTGCCACGTGCGGCTGGAACGGAGTGGGATTTACCCAAAAGTGAAGAAATTGGGCTTGGGCACATGAAGCGTATGATTCGAAGTCTGGCACCCCTGTTTCGCCCTCCGAGAGCGGGCGAGTTAGCAATTCCCAGCTCGCGCGAGGCTACCCGCCCAGACTAATGTAATCCGGGAACGCAGGGAGTTAAAGGCTTTTGTCAGAGGTATGGGTATATTAACAAATCGATGTAATAGAATAACACGCACCGACAGTTGGGTGCGTTTCCTTTTCGCTGCCATTTGACTGATGCCCGTATGCGAATAACGTCGTGACAGATGTAAATATACTCCCTGTAGTCTGTTTAGAATACGCGGAACAGTTTTAGATTTAACTGTAGGATACAAGAAAGATTCATAAATGAGTAAACATCGACGTATAGCTTTCTGCTTACTTCGCGGCGAGCACAGCTATTCATAAACGTTTTAGGCATCCGATATGCCATTTAGTTTGGGTACGCCTTTATGAAACTATAAACATTTGGTAATGCTCGGCTGTTTATAAAGTGACACGTCTGCTCTTTTAGGTCACAAGTAAATGGTGAGATTAGCTTGAAGTCGCCTCGGATAACTCTTAAAATATAATGAAATAACCAATAGGGCTGGTTAGTTATAAAATTGATACACTGCTCATTAGAACTCTGTCGGCTGTTGCTTTAAAAGACACGACACCCTATTGGCAACATGGGATTCTCAAGCCACATCAAAAGATTATTGGCACCTCTTCATCTACATTATAGGTGCGAGCGGAACATCTAAATACCGCCCACCACTTCTCTCTCAAATTTAACAATAATGGTTTCAAGGAATGCACTTGTTGGCTCTAAAGACAACCAGCAAATTCCATTTTTATAACATGCCAAGTGTACTAGTGACAAAAAGATTAGTATATTATTTTGTTTGTGTTCTAGAGTTACTGTCAAGACTCCCTAATTGGAGGCTGTTTGATTTCCCTCTGAAACTGTTGCTATCGTGCTGGACTGATCTTGATTTTTAGATCCGGTATGTTGTGAACATAAACTGTTTGTAGATGTATCGTCTATACGAAACTAGCATTATTTAGCTCAACTATATAACTATACTCCTATATTTTAATTCTATAGTGATGGCTCCGCCATTGAAATTGCGGTGTGTAATTTACTTCTACGAATCAATCGTGGTGAGTTCATTCAGTAAGAAAAGTAAGCACAGGAATGTTTCTAAGGAATACATCTTTAATGTTGGTCTGGTGGGAGACACTATGCATGTTGCTATCTGTTCCCCAAAATGAATACAAATTATGGTACTATATGGAATGTTGGTTCAATTGGGTTACCACTTTGGAATTGTTTTTCTTTGTTTGCGCACAGGTTATCTTGATTGACTGTATCTAATGATCACAGTTAAATTGTGTTTACATAAATGTAATAATTTGCATTATGTTTATATAGGGGTCTTTGTCATATGCAATATCCACTGTCCTGAAGATGGACTGATGCCATTAAAGACCGAAACGTCGACTTTACCATCTACTTCCAAAACACTTAATGTGCATCTACTTCCAAAACACTTAATGTGTTTAAGTGACCATTATCTTTATCAGGAGAAATGTAATTTGTGATTCTATTGGAATCGATGTTTTTATTCATGAACTGTAGGATAAATTGCACTACACCTTTCATGATTTATTGCTGAATATTTTGTTCGTTTGTACTCCCTTTTTAATTTGATTTAGATTATAATATATATACTTAACAAAAGATATTCCTGTGTTTGTGCTGTTCTTCTTTTTACTCATTTACTGATTGTTTTAACTGATGACATTTTGGTTTGTGATCTAATTAGACTCAACCACTGAGCAATTCCTTGATAAACTACAGAATATATATTTGTAAGTAAAATCCCTTGTAGGCACCTTTGCTTGCTATTGTTTGAATTGCCCAAGCCTCCAAGGGTGTACTGGGTTTCCCCGTTCTTACGCTTTCTTGGATGTTGTGGCTGCTCTAAAAACTTATCCTGTTGAAAAGCCCATGCTACACGCCCGTTCAGTGGCGCCGCCATCATTAAGAAAAGGGAAATGTGGATGGTGCGCAACTGGGGTTAAGGGTGCGTGTAGTAGTGGAGCCCAAACACCCTTTTTTTTAAACCTCTGCAGGCCCAACGCAAGGTTTCCACCGTGTTAATTTTGTTTGCCTGTCTGTGGTATGGCTTGTATACAGCCACGTGCAGAGGAACAGTGTCCTTCACATCCATTTCAATTGCCTCGTGCGGCAGGAACGGAATGGGATGTACCCAAAAGTGAAGAAATTGGACTTGGGCACATAAAGAGTATGATTTGAAGTCTGGCACCCCCGTTTCGCCATCTGAGAGCGGGCGCGTCAGCAATTCCCAGCTCGCGCTAATGTAATCACCAGGGAACGCAGGGAGTTAAATAAAAAAGGCTTTTGTCAGAGGTATGGGTATATTAACAAATGGAAATTTGGGAAGAACTATCGCCTTGATGATGGCGATCCTGCCAGCTGGAGATGGAGGCAGAGCAGCCCAAATTGTTTATCTGCGCTCCAGCCAGTCTAATAGCTTGCCTAAGTTCATACACTCTGTAAGTCCCTACTAAGCCATATCCCCAAGTATTTAGGTCTCGCCTAAGCCGGCGTATGCGCTACTCCGGCCAGACTTTTAGTAAGTGTGCCTTTGAAAATGCTTCCATGGTCTAGAGCTTGCGGTTACGAGCGTGGACGATTAGGCGCCATCTGGCTTTCCACCCTTACACTCGCAGCAGCTTTCATCGCTCGTGATTACTTTCACGGCTGTGTCACTTTCACGGCCAATGCTTGTTTACATTTCCAAATGAGCCCTCCATACGAGTGCATGTGTTTGTCTTCTCACTGCACCGTATTGCCATTCAGGAGGCGTTTCTTTGTATTTATTCATTATGTTGGGTCTTTTATGTAGAGCAAACATGAGCCAAAAGTATTGGAGTGCTTTTCACCCACCAATGTTTTGAAAGACAGACCCACCCCCACCCCTGCTTTTAACCCATCACGTCCTTAAGATCCCGCGACTAACCTTATGGCCACCCTCCTCTCTCAAGTCCTTTTCATTTCCATGCAGGCACTTTGACTTTTTATTTTCTCACTCTTTTGCTGCAGTTATGTATCGCCAACTATTCCGATGGTATTTGAGTCCTTTACATGAGCACCACTTACCTTACACAGGAACACTTTCATTTTGAAAGCATATTGCACAGCGGTGTTATCTGCCTTACATTATGGTTTACAGTTTTTTTTTTTTTTTTTTTTTTTTTTTGAAAAACCTTTATTGATATTTCAATCAATTACACGTATGGGCCTACAACCCCCGGGGCCGGCCGCTAAACAGTCAGAGTCACAGAAGACAATTTTATCACAGTCAGCACCTCGGGGAGCAGAATCTCCACGCTAGCCTACTCTCAGTCTCTGAACAGCCCAATTAGGAGATCAGGATAATAAAGGTTTACATTTTATAATAGAGGAGGATGGAAGGATCAGGTGCCAAACAGTTTCCCAGCAGCGAAAAATGGCAGGCAGAATGATGAACGTAAACAGTAAACAGCAGTCTATCTAAGCAATGGCGCTGAAACAGGAAGTTCAGGATGTGGAGGAATATCAAGGCCATTTGCGCCTGCAACCCCCTGCCCTAAGACCCAGGAAACACCACGGAAATTATGGCACACAGGAAACAGCAGTGATTAACGACAAAGGAGTTCCACCATGCTGATCCCAGAAAAAACAAAGAAGAATAAGAGAAGAAAAGGAGGCCATGGAAAAAAAGGGGTTAAAGACTAAAGAATCCCCTCCCCCAACCCCCCACCCTGCACCTCTGCAGATGAGTACGGCCCCCCCCCCCCCCCCCCCCCCCCCCCCCCGCAGTGTGCCTGTCGCCCCGGAACCAGACCCGAAATATAGAAGAAACAGAGAAAAAGGAGTAAGAAAAGAGCCCCCACCAGACGGGGGGGTAGAGAGAGTATTAATAAACTGGAGGAGGGCCTGCAAAACATGCCCCCGGCTTCTCCCTCCCGCACCATATGTTTCCCCGCAAAGCATACAATAAACAACACAAAATCGACCCTGTCAAAGGAAAGTAAGGAGCATTATGCACTTAGTACACTAACAATTATGCCGTGAGAGCACGCAACCCCCGAGCCCGCCCGCCTATTAGATGACCACCTCTGAAGGATCAGCCTTATCCTTGGCCACTCTTTGCAAATCTACCCATGCATACCCATCGACCCAGTGCCATGTCCAATGTTACAAGGAAGAGGAGCGTCCAATAAAGATCAGGAAGCGACACACACAGGTAGGGTAGAAAGCTCTGAAGCTCGACACAGTCAGCTCTATGGAGGGTCGTCTTTCCCAGTGCTGCCCCAGGATTTACACTGCACACCAGGTCAAGGAAGGCGGAATCAGCCTGAGTCGCCGGAGGCCGCGCACGGGACAAGGCCGCCACCCCCCACTCAGGTCCAAAACCTCCGGAACAGACCAGACCCACAGCCCGCTGATCGCACGTTAGTATACCGTCCGGAGTGTCCAGTTGTGCACTATTCACAGGGGCGGCCACGACACTGTCCTCCCGTGTGCAGTGTAGGAAGTCCCAGCGTACCTGGGGACAGGCAGGCCGCATCTGTTCCGACGCTGTTGTCACTCCATCGAGCTTACTCCCCAACACCCAGGCGCCGTGAACCAAGGTGGAATGAAGGGCACCGAGAGCTTCGAGAAGGTCACCGTACCCCAGTACAGCTCCCGGCGCTCGCTCCGCTACGCTCCTCAGTCGCACCCTCCCTATCCTGCTGCAACCCAGTGTACAGGATGGTGGACTCTGTCATACCAAAATGGCCGCTGGGTAGGTCCAACCCAGATTGGGACCGGGACTCAGGCACAAGCGCCTCGGGTTCCATGGCACTGGAAACAGGGTTCCGGGGGCAGGCAAATAATGTGTCCGGTGTGTGGTCACGGGCCACAGTCATCCCCACCACGGACCAGCGCCCGCGCAAATCCAGGAGCAGCCCGCAAGAATCAGGGCGAGTTACGGGCGGCGTCCGGGCAGCTCACCCGCGAAGGCTGAGGCAATCACCGGAGAGTCTTGGAGTTGCCACCTCGGGCATGCACTCATTCCGCTACGCTTAGTGGTAGGAACGACCACTGCGAAATGTAGGCCGATATTCGCACCGCTCCGGTAGTCCGACTCCACCCAGTCACCAAAGGCCGCTGTTGTTGAACTGCCGCCCGGCCATGGTGTCCACTCGAGGTCCCGGTTCCAGGGTTGCACAGGCCGCAAACTTCAGACGGACATTTCTCCGGCGGTACCGCTGCCAAAAACTTCGGGGTCACACGATCGGGTGCCACTCTCGTTCACCAACACGGGCAGATAGCGCAGGCTAAGGATCTCATGCAGGATATCTGTGCGGGGTGCGGAGGTTCGCGGAGCCGGGAGCCTACGCTGCGGTTCCGGTCGCCATCTTGGCTCCTCCCCCCGGTTTACAGTTTTTAAACCAGCATTGGCATAGCCAATAGGTCTCGCCTTTGGGACCTTAGAAGTGTTTAGCCATGCAAAAGTGGCATAACTAAATACTTATAAGGTCCCAAAAGCAAGACCTATTGGCTATGTCAATGCTTATTTACAGTCCCATCAGCCCATTTAAGTGGGAATTCCAAATCTGCTTTCAGCGGGGCTTCAGTCAGGGGTGAAATGGAGGATTTCGACCAGTTGATCTGTATGCCAGACATTTCCCCCCAAAGCGTAGTACCTTTCTGAGAACGGGGTTAAGGTTCTCGTCTTGTTTACGGATTTGTTATATCGTCCGCATACATTGATATGATCAGTCCTCTGTGAATCCCAGCCCCCGGGCAGTATGGTGTTGACGTCTCGCTGCTAAAGGTTTTTGAAAATGCAATTGAAATAAACTGATCTTTGATCTAAATGTCACGAGTGTATGACATCACACGTAGATGTTAGAATGCATAACGCTGCTATGTATTCTTCTACACTCATCACTGCCTTGTTTCCTCTTGAAGTATCTCCAGATTCACTTTAGGGCACTAGAGCTGGTGGAAGATTGTCAAACTCTGACTTGCTTGTTCTAAATGACTAAATAATAGAGCTGTTTTCCTTGGTGCATCAAATTTAGCTGCATCAATACCCACTAAATGTTTTTTTAAAAAATGCATAACCATTCTAACCAGCTTATGTTCGGTTTGCCTGGTAACTGTAAGAAAGGTGGAGCTTGGGGTGCTTGTTGAAAAGAAGCCACGACGAGTAACTAAAATACAAAGCACCAAAATCGGGAAAAATAATGTACTAAATGAAGGGTACGTCAAAGAGATGCATATGTCTATTGAAGAAAAATTACCGTCTGAGAAAACAAAAATATGAAGTGCTCAATTGTCCGCTGCTGCTTCCAGCAAAACTTCAAAATGCCAAAAATTCAATAGAGTAACCCTTGATTTTTACCCTTCAAATTCTAACGCAATGGAAAGAGCGCTCCAACGATCATAAATCAATACATTCCTCTGTCAGTTGAACCTTCCCTGAACAGCTTTATTAAATATGAGGAACTCCGCTGAAAAGAAGATGGCAGGACAGAAATGCTGAATGACTTCAGGCACAGAAAAGAACCTCAAAGGCTGCGAACGAGTGACTTGTAGTTTACCGTGAGGCGGCACGTTGAGGGATGAAGCCTATAGGCTAGACTTCGCAGCACCCACATGAAGCTGTGCTGATCCCCACAGGTGCACAACAGCCACAAAACCTGGTGAGTGGGCTAAAGAGTAGCATATCCTTGCCGCGCTGCTACCGAGGCTCAAACTAAGCAGTGTCGGGATTCTGCAAAGATAGTTACCCTTGTTGAATGGCTAACACAAGCAGATACTGAAAGGAGGTTCAGTAGTGAAGTCTGTGGGCTCACACTCCTAGTCGTCAAATGTAGTAACGCCACGAGACTACAACGTAGTTTTCATGCCTGGAGTGAATGAATGAAACATTTATAGAGTGCGTGCTCAACCGAAGGTATCCCAGCGCTATTAGCAACACTTCCCACTTGGAGCCATCCTCAAGGGAAAAGATGAGTTTTTAATTCCTTCCGAAATGATAGATGATCATCCTCTAGGCGAACATGAAGAGGCAGAAGGTTCCAGAGCTTAGCTATGTTGTACGAGAAGTCGTCCCCCCACTACGAACTCTACTCATTTTTGGGACCGTAAGTAAGCGTTTGTTTCCAGACCTCAATATTCTATTAGCGAAGTAGGGCTGGATAAGAGAACGCATCAAAGGTGATCCTTTACCAGAGATTGCCTTATGAGCAATACATAGAGCCTTAAACCGGACCCGTTCCTTGATGGGAAGCCAATGGAGGGCAGCAAGGGCTGGTTTTACGGAGAGCCGCCTAGGGGTATTCAACAGCAGGCAGGCTGCACAGTTTGGACAATCTGAAGACGTCTAATCGAGGAAGACGGGGCACACAGATATAAAGCGTTGGAATAATCCAACCGAGAAAGAATCTGTGCCTGAACCAACAGCCTATTAGCACCAAAAGATAGAGGCTAGATCTTTCTGAGCAGCCTCAACAGTCCATAGCAGCTGGCAGCAACCTTGCGGGCTTGTTCTTTAAAATCTAACTTGCGGTCCAGCCACACCCCAAGGCTCTTAATATGGTCCTTGGGAATAGGAGCAGGACCCGGACAGCTGGGCCAAAGATGATCAATATTAGATGGAGCCAAATTACCCAGTAACATAAGCTCTGTCTTGGTCCCATTAAGCTTTAAATATGATGCATCCATCCACTTAGAGACGGCTGCAAGACAGGATGACAACCCAGCCGAAGAGCTGTCTTGCTGGTTGATGGAAACCACCAGCTGGGTGTCATCGGCGGAAGTTATTATTTGAACCCCAAAAGGCAATACTATTTCCGCCAACGGGCCCAAATAAATATTGAGCAATGTGGGGCTCAGGGAAGACTCCTGAGGAACCCCACAGTTCAAAGGCAACAGATTTGACATAGTGTCATCTTCTCGGACTGCAAAGGATCGGTCTTCAAGAAAAGACTGGAGCCATTTTAGAGCATTTCCTGACACTCCCACCTGACAGTCGTTGAATCAGAAGCTGATGGTTCACTGTATCGAAGGCCGCGCTGAGATCTAAAAGAATAAGGGCAGCGCAGCCTCCGCCATTAAGGATACGTTTTGTTTCTTCCATCACACTGATCAACGCAGTTTCCGTACCCTGCTGCTCTCTAAATCCAGTCTGAGTAGGATGGAAAGAGGTGTTAGTTTCCAAAAAAGCGGAAAGGATAGAATTAACATGTCTCTCAGCTATTTTACCAACCCCTGGTAACAAGGATATAGGGCGATAGTTTCCCAACTCCTCTGAATCCAAGTTAGTTTTTTTTAGGAGGGCTTTAACCATCGCTAATTTCCACGCAGGGGGGACGATTCCCGTCCTCAAAGATGCGTTAATTAAATCCAGCATCACTGGGGATATCACCATTTTAGCTTGTTTTAGTATGGAGGGTGGGGCAGGATCTAATGGGAACCTGATTTCAAACGATCCAAAATCCTGTGGAAGGACAGCATATCCACAGGTGGGAATTCTTCCAGATGACCTAAGTGGCTAGGAGAAGTAAAGCCCATCGTGGAGTCCATTTGAGGAATTGTATTCATGGCAATGAGCCCACGACCACCTCCGTGTCCGGTAGTCTTGAACGATCAGCACCTGGCCATTCAGAACCACGGACACCACTCTGGAAGTGGAATGTAAATCACACATGCAACAGTGGAATGTAGAATACATACTCTTAACATTTTGACCGAATAAAAGAACGGAAGAATTTCCTTGTGGCTTTTTTTTGTGTGTTTTTTTTTTGTTTAAAGAACGCTGCCTCACGTGTACCAAAGCAATCCACGCTAGTTCTGTAATAAGAAGCATAAACTTGACATGCACATTCGTCGTAATCTGCGCTCACGTTTTAGAAGTATTCTATGTGAGGAAGTAGGAACAATAATTGTAGCGCTGACGGGGCTAAAGTGTCCGAAGACTGGGAAGATGGGATCTCCCTGTAAACGGACGACATCCTCCTCTGTGGCAAGCCCTTATTCCACACTTCACAGGATACTCCATATATTTGACCTATACTTAAAATTTTGGGGCTACACTATAAAATGGTACAAATCATTTATGTGATGGAAAGGTGCTGCAACTCCCTAGATCCTATACAGCACGAGAAAAACCATTCAATTCGGCCTGGAAGTTAATCACTCACCTAGCTATACAGCATAGGTGGTGGCAGAGGGATATAAATATCTGTTACCGGGACTCCAGGTTTTCTGCAAACTTAATTTAGGATCGCAAAAGACGGGAAAGGGGGAATGGAATATTTGCCTCTCGAACCTGTAAGCGGACGACATCCCCTGTGGCAAGCCCTTATTCCACACTACACAGGATACTCTGTATATTTAACCTATACTTCCAATGTTTGGGCTACACTATAAAATGGGTCAAATCGTTAATATATGTCCTCCATGGAAAGGTGCTGCAACTCCCTAGATCCTATACAGCACAGGTGGTGGCAGAGATTTTAATATCTGGGTGTTTGTTAGCGGGACCCAAAGGTTTTCTGCAAAGTTAGTTTAGGATCACAAAAGACTGGGAAGGTGGAATGGAATATTTGCCTCCAGAACCTTCAATGTCCAGAGAGGAGTTATGCTGTGATTAAGAGATGTTGGCCTGCCTTTGGCTGTAGAATATTTTTCGAGAATGATGTATGATGCAGTCCACTGTTACTACTCAGTCCTAGCTAACCTGGTGGGAATACGGTCTCTGGGCGGGGTTTGGCATTCCACTGCTCAAATTGCCGGGTTGACACCAAAACTGCAAGTTTATTGCTTCCAGATTGAATTAGTTAGTACTGCTAATTGTCGGGGCTTCTCATGTTGGGGGAACCAATGGTAATCTAAACCGATTTGGAAATGATTAGTCCTGTGAGAATTCATTGTATTTCTTCTTCAGCTGTGTCATTGAGGAGTAATGGAAGGAAGCATAAGTTAGGCTCCTGAGTGTGAACAGGTTGGTCCGAGTAGAGAAATGTACGTCCAGAAAGCATTCTAGATCTGGAACATCTCCAGTAAACTTTAAAAAGTGGGAAAGAACAATGTTCAAGGCAGGCGAGCGTGTT
Source organism: Triturus cristatus (assembly GCF_964204655.1). Taxonomy (NCBI): domain Eukaryota; kingdom Metazoa; phylum Chordata; class Amphibia; order Caudata; family Salamandridae; genus Triturus; species Triturus cristatus. The sequence goes on along the minus strand of NC_140588.1, from coordinate 334,338,079 downwards.
CCTCCAAATCCTGACTGTTCTAAAGAGGTTAAGTGCCTCATGAGGGGCCTCATGAATGTCCTCAATGAAAAAGGTTATTGCAGGAGCGTTTTTGGTGGCCAGATTTCAACAAAATGGCTAAGTGGGTGAATTTTGGAAATGCTTGTATAACGGGAATAAATGCACATGATTCAAATGACCAGGATGTTTTCTGTGAAAGGTCTTGTTCTACCGCATCACACCTGCATCAAGTAAATCGGGCCATTTTAAATTGCATAAAGGTGTGAACCAGCTTTGCAGTTGTAAACATTGTTGTTTGGGGCATGGTTCCTTGCTAGGAATAACTTGTTGTATGGACTGCATTATGGCTGTAATCCAAATGGGTTGTGTAACTATTTAGCGCGCTTTGTATAAAAAAAGGATGGTTTTCTTTGGCAAGTGGGTATAAGGGTTTCTAGGAAACCAGTCCAGATCAAATTGTGGTTTGATAAAGGAAAAGTACACGTACCAATTTTTAAAGTGGGCTAGTGTCAGGATTCTGAAGCTTGGGTTTGTCCCGAAATGGTGTTCAAAGTGTGGTAAAGCCTTTGAAGTTTAACTTGCTGTTGTGACTCCAGATGGAAGGATTTAGAATGCCACACATGTGAAGTGAAGAGGGGGCGGTCATGTAGCTAATGATGTACCTTACCATTTTTTTTAAAATAAAAATAGATGATTACCAACCCTGCCCAATTCAGAAGTCCAGGCCACACCACATGCAGAGGCCAATGAATAGTTTCTGGATTCCTTGAATTTGGAAAATAGCTTTTCTGGCTTTGGTACAATTACTGACCGAATCAAACTGATAATTAGGATTAGGGCCATGTCTGACTCTGGCTATATGTAATGTTTCGTTCATTGAGACCTGCAATATGCTTGTCTTGTGATAATTGTTTATATGTGCACTTCTATCCTTTCTTATAGTGTTATTTCTTTAGGTATCGCCTGTAGGATGTTGGCTCATTTTTTACTATACCAAACTAAGATAGTGTGAACAGAGTCCAGGGGATCTCCAGAGTTCTAGCAGAGGCTAAATGAAGTGATCACTAACCGCTCTTTGTGGTAGTGTGAGCAAGCAGTTAGGCTTATCAGGAGGGTGTTTTAATCATTTGTTTTCACTCCATCAAGGACTGATTACACACACTCAGAATCCAGACTAATTGGGCAAGTATAAACAAAGGTATACTTGTGTTTTATTTCTAGAACCAAGCAGGAGTTGGTACAGGTAGGTAAAACGTACTTCCAATTGTAGAACTTTACACAGAATTGGGGAATGGGTTTCCAATCGTTACATGTTTGTATATGCTTTAAAAACAGATTGAATTACATAGAGATTACTTTTGATCACTTTTTTTGCTTTACTTTTGGATTGAACCAACCACTCGGGGCGGTACGCCTAGATACCACACTGTGGATCTTACAATACAAGGTAAGTAAGACTTTTAGAGGTTTAAAATAGTTACTTTTCTTCCATAAAAAACACAGGTCAACACATTGTTAGGAACAAAACCTTGCATCATTTGTTCCTGTGGGAGAAAGTGTCAACAGTTCACAGGTAAGTAAACAACCGGAGAGTATGGCTTTTGGGGGTTAGGGCTAAGGTTCCCTTAAGTCCAGTTAGGCACTCCAATTGCTCCACCAGCGGCACAGACAGCAGAGTGCAGGGGCCCAATGTTAGCTAAGGGGGCCTTCGCTCAGGGACTGCTTGCGAGCAGGTCACTAGGGTGCGCGAGCAAAGCCCCTGGGGTTAGGATCAGCACTGCAGGGGCCAAGAATCTGCACATGAGCTGCACCATCAGCAGCACAGAGGCAGCCGGATGCAGAGTGCCAAGGAGACGTCTGGAGCCCTGTGGTTTACAATGGAGATCTCCGGTTCACAGAAAAGGCTGCAGGCAGGGGGCTTCCTGGGGGCGACCACCGGCTGGTGAGGTAAGTTGGGTTCTTGGAGAGGCCTGGACACTGTCAGTTGGGCCACCCATGGCCATGGGGTGTCTGGTGCAGGGGTGTCATTAGGCGTCTGATCTTACTAGCCCCTGTCACGGTTGTGGGGACCACTCAGGTTGAGGCTGCAGGTGTCTCCTTGAAGCTTGAGGTACTCCAAGGATCACAAGATTCTAAGTCTGGATTGCTGGGGAGACAACCTCGTGGTGTTGGGCCACCCAGGCCATGGCCGTTTGGTGCAAGGGGTGCAGACCAGCGGAGCCGCCTGCATCAGGGTTCTGTGTTTGAAGTCTTTGCTGAGCAAATCTGGTGCTCACAGGAGACAGTTGTTTAGGTGAGTGCAGGGCATGTCCTCCAGGCTCGGGGGGGGGGGGGGGGGGGGGGGGGGGGTTGCTGGCTGCGGGACATGCCGGGGTTTCGGCTGTAGTCCGGTCAGAGTCTGGACAGGCTGGTAGGGCTTGTGCCACCGCAGTTGGTGTCCTCTTCTTCCTGGGTCAGCACTACTCTTTGGTCCTTTCTTCCTAGAGTCTGAGGAGGCAAGGTTCAAGGTTGCCCCGGAATACTAAGTTTAGGGGTGTTTGCAGGAGTGTGCAGATCAGGACCAATGGGTACCTTCCTTGGGGTGGGTACACCCCCTATTATGCCACCCTCCAGTGGGAGGGGAGTATTAGCCTCTCCCTAATTGGTTGGGTCCCCTCATCTTCAAGATGGGGTGGGGGCTGAGATGGGTGCTTCACCTTGCCTCCCACACCTGAGGGGTGGGGTTAACAAAAGTCTGCACCCCTCTCCTAACTCTGTTTTACCTCTGATTTTCCCCCGCCCAAAGTGAAGGCCAGAACCGGTGGGAGCCAGTTGCTGGGGGGAGCAAAAGGCAGGGATCACTTACAAAGGTGGCAGGCCTTTGAAGCTTTCCCTTTCGTAGACCCAGCCCATCCTGGGGGGGGGGAGGCATGACACCTCTGCCCATGATGGGCTTTGCTTCTGGACCCAGGGGTTCAGGACCCACGCCAGGGCTGGTCGTTTTTCAGAGGTCATCTCTAAGATGCCCTCTGAGTGCATGTTACACTAAATCACACACTGGCATCCGTGTGGGTTTAATGTGCTGGGATGTTTGCTACCAAACTTACCAAGTTTCAGTGAAGCCATTATGGAGCTGTAAAGTTTGTAATGTCCAACTCCCAAACCATACACTCTTTATGGCTTTACTGCTCTTACAATGTCTTAGAATGGACTTAGACACTGTAGGGGTACAGTGCTCCTGCAACGGTATTCTCACCTGGGGGCTAGTGCACCCTGCTAGAGGGGTAACATACCTAGGCCCTAGGCAGTGGGTTGTAGGCATGGCACACAGGGATGTGTGCCATGTCGACTTTTCCCTTTTCTCTGCACCAAACCATGCAGCCTGGAACGGCAGTGTGGGTATGTTAGGGTGCAGGGCCCCTAAGGGTGGCACAATAGGTGCTGCAGCCCTTAGAGGCCTTCCCATGGTACCATTTACAAGGTGCTTACCTGTGGCCAGAGATGTGCCAATTGTGGGTACAAAGTTACAGTTTTGGGAAAGAAGACGTGCCCTGGGAACCTGATTGGCAGGGACCCAAGGCACATCAAGTCAAAATGCATCTCATGTCAGGCAAAAAGTGTGGGGTAACCATGCAAAAAGGGTCACTTTCCTACGTTGCCTAGGCAGTGTTTGCTCTGTCTCATCGAGAAATGCTGTATTCTGGATATGGGCATGAAGCTCTGTCAATCTTTTTAATTGGCTCCCGTCACTGTCCTTAGTAAATGGTGACTTTTCATTGGTCAATAGACCTAGTAGTCCCTCCTTAGTACTGCCTTTTCTCTTCTTGTAACCTCCCATGAGGACTACCCCCCACCCCCCCCCCCCCCCCCCCCCCGTTGCATGTGTTTCTACTCTGTACGTTTTAATTATAGCCTTGGAGCACCATTTACTTAAATGCCTTGACACGCTTTCCCGCAACCTTTTACTATTTTATTTATTTTGCCAGCGTGGCTGATAGTGTTAATTTCGATTGACAAAGCGGCAGTATTCTTTTTTAGGTCTCGCCTGACCCAGCGCATGCGCTGGTCTGGCGAGACTTATTGAGAGGGCTCCAAAAAGTGCTACCAGGCCAGCGTAGAGCCACAGTGCATGTGCGCGGCGCTGCCCTTTACCACCATTACTTTCGGTATCGCGGCCGCACGGCCGCTTTGATGTTTGATCGCGTTCACTTTCGCGGCCGCTTTGCATAGCCAATAGGTCTCGCTTTTGGGACCTTATAAGTATTTAGTTATGCAACTGTTGCATGGCTAAACACTTATAAGGTCCCAAAGCCGAGACCTATTGGCTATGCCAATGCTTGTTTACTTTTGATACAATGGCGGCATCCATGCTTTAGCTTTAAGCATCTTAAGCTAAAGGGCAGGTGCTGCAATTGTTACAGAAGTAAAGACAAAAAAAATATTTCTATTCTATTTCTTTACATATGAAGCAATCGCAGCACCTGCGCTTTAGCTTAAGATGTTGACACATGGGTGCCACCATTATAACAGAAGTCCACAAATGGAAAAAGCACCATTTTCTTAAATTTAAAATAGGTGTAGTTACTGCCAGCCTGGCTTCTCGTAAGCAACAATGATATCTACAAAGTTCGTGTTTACGCACCGTTTGCTGGTTTTCAAAACGCATAAATAAGAGGCATTGTCGTTTACAATTACAATACCGCAAATGCAGGACCTATTGCATTGCAAATGCTTGTTTATTAATGGGGAAGGTGTGTTACATGTTTTTGTTATTGCAGTAGGTATGTCTTTAAGTATTACATTCTTTAGTTTCCTTTACTGGTACATACACTGCTTATGTTGCGTGAGCCGTTGTAAGTTTTTGTACTGTTGGCACTGTGTTGGAAAAAAACTGCTTACCTTGGTCACTGCTGTCTTTGTTTTTTAAATTGAGCCTTGGTTGGGTATTTTTGAGGTAATATTAAAACCTGTACTCTAATTCTATCCTTTTGGAGGGACTCTTGCTCTAGAAAGTAAAGTAAGTTACTTGCCAAGGTAGGTTAGCAGCATGTGCTGTAGATTCACATGGTGTGAGCTCTGCTGACGTCTTATGGGATTCGGAAAATATTGCAACTTAAACTTTTTTTATTTGTTCTTTCTCGGTTGACCGTATCTCCAGTCCCACCACTCCTCGCCTTCATCTGATGTAAAATGACCTCTCAGTTCACTTATCATAAGCTTTGCATCGTAGCAACAAAGTTTTAAAGCCACAGGAAACTTTTGCTGGGTGCTGCTGTTTAAACGTACGGTTAATGCGTTTTTGTTAAACCATTCCAAGTGCTTCAGAGACCTGGTGTCTAGAATACTTCTCTGGTTCTTAATTGGGGCTCATAGCCCCTCACGTGGACTATTGCAACAGGTAAGTAACTTAGCCCTACAAGAAAGGCTTGGTTAAGAGAAAACGTTTTTAGGTCTCGTGCCTAGCGTTGCAGTGCGCAGCAAAAGTCCTTTTGTCCGGGGTTCGGAAACCGAGCCTGGAATTGCACACGCTCGTGCGTTGGTTTTTACTTTCCTGTTCTGCTATTTTACTTGGCGTGCGTGTTTGTTACTTAGACTGCACGCAATAGGCCCAATGCGGGCGCATTACTCCGCCCATGGCCTATTGGTGTCTATTACGCGCACCAAAGGCCATGTGGTTTCAATTATCGTGCCCAGACATTTAGATTGACAATTGAAACCACATGGCTCGCTGTGGCGCACGCACCACTCGCAGCTTTCAATGTTTCCAAAAGCTATCGCTTTCACTTTTGCGATTGCTTTACTTGTGGTTTTGCTGCTTTAAGTGCCTAGACTCTCTAGACATTTCTGTTTAAGTTAGCTAATATGTTAATCGTTTTATAACAGCAGCAGCATTTCCGCTTAGTTCACTAGGGAACGGGCTATTGTACCAAACCGCGCTTCCTTGAGGGCTAGCGCAGCGATGTATACCTGGCAAGTGTTTGAGGAGCGATATTAGTTTTTTAACGGCCATGTGGTGGTTTACACCATTACATTGTATTCTGGGGCATGTAGTTTTCGTTTCCGGTTATGTGTACGCCTTGATATTGGCCGTTGGCTAACGGTCCATGACTGGTTACAGGGCGGGTCCACTCGCAGTCTTACATGATAAACGATCACCAATATTTTCGGAAACAGCTGAAAAGTAATGGTTTAGAATGCTGCGTTGGTTAGATGGTCCGCGCTAAAGATGCACACATTCCTCAAAGAAACCAAGCAGGTTGCGGTGTGCGCGGCGCTGTGCAAACGCTCTGAATTACATTACTGATCTTAAATTATAGATAAACTTGATGATTTATTTATTTTTGTCACAGGAAGTGGTGATATTGCCTGTCAAGGGCATGTGGCTGGGGGTCTGTGCAGCCAAGCTTTGTGCCGCCTGCATGGGTGAAGGCTAGGTTAGCTTCTGTTAATGGCGGGTTAGCAGCTTGAGTGGATCGGGGCAGCTGTGAGGGACAGCTGGGATCTGTGGTGGGGCCCTATGCGAGTCTTGGTGGATCTGTGAAGTTGTGGGTGTGTGGGTTGCAGAAGGGATGGCATGTGAGGAAAGGAAGGCCCTGAGAGAGAACAATCGGGACAGTGACGCAGGAGTCTACGTTGGTGGATAACAATGCCACACTTGGAAGAGTTTTTGGGGATCAGCCTTGCTCAAGTGTGTTTCGTGCAAATACCTTTGGGACTTTCCAGTCCGGATCTCGGAGAGCTAAAAAGTTCAGTTTGTGTGCTGCATGAATTCGCTAGCGCCAGGCAAACTACAACTGCTGTAGATAGCTAATTAAGCAGCTTTCCCTTCTTTGGTGCGGATCAGTTTCAGGCCTTGGAGGCTACCCCCTGTGTGTAAATAAATGTAGGTTTGACTTAAACCGGAGTCTAACAACACCAGCGCTCCAGATATTTTGCTACGCAAAGTTCTGAAGTCTTGCTCACCGGCTGCTATTCATTCAAGCCAGAGGGTTCTCTTCCCTGGGTACACCAGGGGAAAGAGACTCGTCCTCCTTCCATCATTTCGTTTTCTGCAAAGGGTAGCTTCTAGTCAGTTCAGTGAATGAATGACTGTGCACAGCAAAGCTACACCTGTCCGCCTGAGGAGGGATGGCTTATCCAAGATTGACTGACTGATAGTGTGGAAAAGGCTGCTTTAATAAAATAGGTGCACACGCTTTATACCTACCTTGACTCTACCCTTTGCATAGTAACTCAATCTTGCCTCCCTATGCATTTGTATAACTATCCAAATCCTCCTCCCCTAAGCAACTCTACCCAACCAAACACAATCCAGTTCCATCTCTCCTGACTCAAACTCCCTGCATCCAAACCTCGTGCATACAGCACTGTTGCCACTCATTCCATTAATAAGCTCTGTCCCCCCCCCCCCCCCCCAAACTTGAACTCGAACTGCACTAAAAAAAATGTCTCCTGGGTGCAATACCAGGAGGCTGCCCTTCACCAAAAGATTTAGTTTTTGACCTTCCGTGCCACCTTGCTGACTGAATGTGCCCCTCTGGGGGCAAAACTGACCGCACTTGGAGCAATCAAGCCGATATTAGCAATGCTCCCACAAACAATGTCCCCAATTGCTACCAAGGCACGCCCGCTCCCCTCTTGTCCCCGACCTGCCCCATTTACCCCTACCTGTGTGGAATGCCCTCGCAAGGGCTTGTAGGCCAGCAACTCATTTTATAAGCCGGTGGGGCTAACCGCTTGGGCGTCATACTCTGAAGAAACAACTCATTGTCTAGCTGTCCCCAAAACTCCATCTTTCATTTCAGCGTGCAACCAACCTTATGCAGATCTCTGCTTTGGTCTCTCAACATGTGGGCCACCCGCTGGCTGCAGGGCCCCCTCTGCTAGCAGGTCCAACCAGCCTGCCTCCTGTAATACCTGCAGAGCCTGGCCCCCCTGGTAAATCCATGACTAATTCCAAATTTCTAAACTGTGTATAAAATCCACTGTACAGCAACTCAACGAAACCATTAACAAATGTTAAACTGTCCCTACCAGCCGGGGTGTACCACTCACCCTAAAATGGCAACGAAACCCAAGCGACCTATACCTAAATGACGCTTTTAAGCACTCCCCCAAGACCCCGGGACCAGTCAGGCTGCCCCTCCCTCCTGGACCCTACCACCTGCCTCAGGGTTTCCTGGAGGGTAGGGCATTCTGCCCACCCTTCCAAAACCCTATAACAAAACCTAAAGGGTCGGATCACAAAACATTGACTGAACCCAGTGGTCTAGGTGGGCGAGATCTGAGGTGCACAATGTGCCTACACTTTCCTTATTTAAGAACAAGCATTGGCATAGCCGAAAGGTCTCGCCTTTGGGACCATATCAGTGTTTAGCCATGCAACAGTTGATGTTGTTGCACCAAGGATATTGAGCTGCATAACTTATTACTTATAAGGTCCCAAAGGTGAGACCTATTTGCTATGCCAATGCTTTTTTAGTCTGTAAACACTATGGTCTTTAATGGGTTTCTGTTATTGCAGGCACCACATGCTTTCTTGCAAGATTCAGCGCGCCATAAGTGCTTTCACTTTCCAAGCAGCCCAGGACAATGGCGGCCGCTTCTTTGAATACATCTTGCATTTACAAGAGTTTGACCTATTGGCCTTGTAAACGAGAGTGCCTTTTATTTTTATGTTAATTAGCAAAACAGGTAAATAAAAGGCATTGTCATTTACAATGCCAATAGCTTAACCCCTTCCCCGCTCATGACGGAACCGTTCCGTCATGAGCCACGGTTGCAGTGTGCTCATGACGGAACGGTTCCGTCATGCCACGACCGTTGGCGGCCGCTCCGCCCACGCGGCGCTGTTTCCCCGCCTGTGCGGGGGGACAACGCAACTGGGCGGAGTCATGACGGAACCGTTCCGTCATGAGCACAGCTCAACCGTGGCTCATGACGGAGCGGCTCCGTCATGAGCACAGCGCCACCGCGCTGCCCCCCGCACCCCCCAGCGCCGCGGCGGAATTCCCGCCGCGGCGAAGGGTTTAAACTTGCAAATGCGAGACCTATTGCATTGCAAATGCTTGTTTTATATTCCTCCGATACCATAGTTTTTCGTAGACCTTGTTAATTTGTGCTGGCTAGGGTGGCTCCCAAGGCAATAGTGTAGGACTGAGGGAGTTCTTCTTTCTAATAATATTTTTGTAATTAGTTGGTGTACTGCCTCTACTTTGAATTGGTTTAGTAAGGGGTTGCTTAAAGTGGGGAGGATTTCGCACGATGTGTGGAATTAATTTACCAAACGCTTTTAAATGAGTGGTTTTGCATTGCAACTCCTGTCGGGAGACTCTCCCCTTTTGGATTAATCCCCTGGAGTGATCGCTCTTAAATCTCTTGTCCTCCAAAAAGACCGGAGTATTCATGGATTGAATTCCAGGCGGTGTCTAGATTGTTCTGGCTAGATCTAACTTTTTTTTATTTTTTTATTCTGTCTTTAGTTATGGCTTCCATACTTGCATCAGAAGGTATTGTAGATGCAGAAGAATCTGAATTGAAGGGGACATCAGAGAATGAAGGTGGTGGTGAGGAGGAGCAGGAGCAGGAGTTGGAGCAAAAAAATTATTCGTCAGATGAAGAGGAGTCCAAGCACAAAGCTGATTCTGAAGAGGAAAGCATTGAAGAGGGTTACGATGAGGAAGAAGAAAAGGGTAAATGGTTTCCAGCCCCCCTATTTTTCCTACAACACATGTTATGCTTGATCAGCTGTTTTTGTAAGAGAACATCCTATATCAAAGAGCAACAAAAATCGTCTTCGGAGGAAAAACTGGGGGTGTATCAAACATAGTAAATGGTTGGTTAGCGGATGCACAGATGCAAACAAGTTGGTGTTATTTTAAACTTCTCAATGACTACCACAAGATGACCCTGATGTAGAATTTCAGGGCCAAAGGTTTGTAAGTGTTTAACATGTTAGCAGCCCTGTTTGACAAAGTTTCAGGCTAAATGATACGGCTTATCCCTTTTCATTTGTTGTATAATAAGCACGTCACATCATAGCATGCTTTTACTTTCCCACTTCTGTATTTAGGATGCTTACTTTTGTAATTCATTAGCGTCATTTTTATGTAATGGAATTAAAACTTAAAAAGCACTCAACACTTTGATAGTGCCCTGGCGAAGACTAGCTTTCACATTAGGACAAAACTCGGGGTCTCACAGTTGCTGTTTTTGTTATATGCCCTGGGAGCTTGCATACAACTGTCTGTGACCTCTTCCATTAAGCGTTACTTCAGAAACTGAATGCCATTAAGTACTTTGTACTGTAGGTAGTTTGATGTCCTTAACTGGACTGAAGATAAGTTTTAAAAAAATGATGCAGAATGCTATTTCAAGGCCATGCGTTTTCAGTTTATGTTCAACACTTTAAGCTTCTTGCCCATGTTGGTCAAAGAGCTGTATTTGCTACACTGTGTGGGTTTTTATAGGCTTGGATGAATTTATTTTATTGCACTGCATTATACATAATGACTTCTGTTTTTATTTCTCTTCCAGAAAAGAGCCTAATTGTTGAAGGGAAGAGGGAGAAGAAAAAGGTAGAACGTCTGAGTTTGGAAATGACTGTACAGAAAAAACCAGAGGAGGTGGTTGAAGGCAAGTTTCAATACCGTTGTCTATTGGGCCATACTAAGACTACTTGATAAATCAAGCTTTTAATGATCAACTAGAGGTCCTAGGTTTCCATCCAAGTGCACCAACCAGCAGTATACAGTGGTTACATTTTGAAAAAAAAATATAACAGTAGGAGACGTGCACACTTTGGATCTGTTTGTAATAGGAAATCATTGTGTATGTAAAGACCAATGAGGATAGAAATGTGAGGGCACAGCATGAACAACTAGCACATGAACCACCCAGTAAGTGGCAATCATCCAACAATCTTAAGTTTATACATTTTCTGGGTGTCTTTCAAGAACACGGCCCAAGAATGGAGCTTCAAGCCCCTCTGGTACAAAGTATTTAGTCCATGTACCAGCCTTAGTCACAAAACCAGATAGACTGTTTAATATCTGGTAATTTTGGCTATAAAAAAATCTCACCTAACAAAGCTTCAGGCATTGACAGAATATCTGCCGATTTATATCGGCCGAGCATCGACACGTGGGGGGCCTTACTTTTTAGCACCGTTTTATGCCGTTATGGAAGGGGTGCTGGCTCCACGTTCTTGATCGGAGGCTGAGATGAAACCTTTTTTGTTTGTATATAGAAAAGGTGTCCCCCTGTCCCAATCCAATTAAAGAGCCATCAGTCTCATTAATATTGTCCAAAAGACATTTAGTAGAATAATACTGTGAAGACTGCAAGAATAGATGGTCAAAAAGGCCCCCCAGCGCCCCCCTCTCCCCCATTACTCCTTCTACTGGCTGTTTTTTTTAACTCTACCTCGACCGTTGACCAGGGTTTTAGATTACAACTTTTCTGCAGGAAAACTGTCGCCTTGGAGAAAGGCCAACAATATATGGTGTTTGTTGATTTGAAATCAGCATTGGACTTGGTCGTGAGAACAATTTTTATGGCAAGTCCTGGCTGATATGGGAGTTTCAACCTACCTTTGTCCAATTATAAATGAGACTACATGTGCAGAACTATGCTTCGGTCAGGAGCATCTGGCTGGCGGATGATACTACTTTACTGGTAATGGGAGCGTATCCCTCTTTATCAGGCTGACTCCCCTTTATCTACTATAGTTTCCTTCCCAGTCCGGAGAGGGACTGGTGCTGTTTCCAGTAACACAATTTCGATAAGTGTTCTATCCAAGTATCTGCTTCTATGTTTTCTATAGTAGCAATGTTTTCTCTATTCCCTGTGACTGATATTCCAACAGGAGGAATGATCATTATGCTTAACTGCGGATAGAGATTTCCATCTGCCTTGCTCCCATGCCTTTTTGGGAGTGTTTATCTTTTTATAAGCAGCTCTCATGTCTTGTATTTTTGTCCTGTCTTTGGCCTTGATTGCATGAAGATGGGACTTTATGCTTCTCTGCAAATGTTGTTGTACCAAGATAGATTCCTCCGGGCGGTCCTATTTTCTGATTCTGTGTAAAATATATTTAAGATCATCCTAGATTTTTGAGCGAATATCTCTGATCTTTGCCCCGGGGGAGACCAGACCCTGGGTGGGATACACGTTAATTTGCTCACCCAGGGCCTTTTCCACCATATAGTAAATGGTTTTTGTGTCCCTATTTTGCTTAATGACACTCCATTTGATTGCTCGTCTGTTTGTTGTCAGATGGAGCCTATTACTCAAATGGGCAGAACGTGGAGGAGTTGTTGAGTATACTGGAATGGGCCTACAGGATTATGCCTTCTGTGACAGGGTATAGTTATTTCTGTGTTGAGGGTAAGAAACCTTTCACCAAGGACAACAATACTTGGATGCCTTCAGAAGTTGAGGAAATGGTCCCAAAATGTGGTCAAGGATTACCTAGAGTTGGCTCCGAAAACTTACAATGAGTACTAGGACGAGGCATGCTGTGAAGGATGTTGTGTTGTAAAAAGGAGTTTGGTTGAGAGTGAAATTTGATTGTAAAAATAAGCTAAACCAACTTTCTCAACCGCTCCAAGTAGTGGAAGTGTGCACGTGTTCAGCCAGATTGAATGACGAGAACGTATGGCATTTTAGTAAGTTGTCTAGGTGTAACCACATTTTCTCTTGAAAGCAGTATATGAGAAGGCAGTGTGGAGATATTGAAGGCAATGGGTTGTGGGAGGATATTGTTGCAAGTCCACTTAATCGTAACCAAGGAACTGATGAAAATGTGGATGAAGGTAGTAGTCGCTGGATGATTGTGATACTGTGAAAGATGCTTATATTTGAACTCCTCTACTGCTGAAGATTTAAGAGGTTGCAGGTCATTAGTTACTAATCGTGGGAGTGCCAAATTGACCACTAAATCGGGAAGGGTAGTTTCTCTTACTGCAAAGTTAAAGGTCTTTAGCGGAGTGATTGGTTATTTTTGGTTTTTTTTTTCCTTAGGTTTTTTTTTTTTTTTTTTTTACAGTTCTGTATAAAAGACAAATGTTTAGAAGAAATGTTTATCTGTTTTAATTCGCCTGTACAATTATAGTAACCTCGTAGCTTGTTGTGTCAGTATAGTGCTACATTTCCTTCCTCCGTTTTGTTACATCAGTATAGTCTTTTAAATTAAAATATTCAGGTTTTTTAATGTGTGAGTTAAGGGGGACGTGTGGCATATGTGTAAACCAAATGCCATAAATACCAGTTTCCCAGGTAGCAGTGCATTCTATAATGCATGGCTAGACCGTTTGAGAGAGCTTGGATGTGTGTAGATGATGTTTCAAGTTTTATTTAAAATCCATTTATGCTCTCCGATTTTCCTGTCTTTTTGTTGGGGATTGAGAAGTCACCTGTGTACCTCTGTACTTGAGTTAATCATAGCAAGATGTATATTTTCGACCTCCACCTTCCTAAATGTGTTCATGCAGATGTCTTGGAGGCACTTTTTTTACTAGGATTGAGACCCTCCATAAACTGTGACTGCCATCAGCTTGCTGAGCTACAGAGGACTGATTGTGGCAGCAAGAAAACCATAGAGGCAAGGCAGGTCTTTTACCTGTGTGGGGCGAGGGTCACTGGTCTGCCGTTCTTCTGCAACTTGGTCTTATCCCATCTGTTTGAGGCACGGTTTTGTATGTGTGCGTCATTGTGTGGATGGGTTGTGTGAACAGTGTTTAATTTGAGCCCGTGCTTTCTGGTGCTCAGCACATGATTTCCCCCAGACTCGCAGGATGTTGAGCCACACCGAGACTCGAACCAGGTTCTCCAGCTCCGAAATCTGCAGCTCTACCCATTAGGCCCAGTACTCTCCAGGTTAGGAGGCAGTTTGTACCAGCACATTTCTCCTGTTAGTGCTGCCTCCTGAGGAGAGCCTCGGCACCTTTTATTTTACAAATTAACCACTGGGTGTGAATCAAGCCTTATGTGGTATTCGTGCCATTAGCATGCTGCAGTCCACTTTGCTACATCCAAGATGTACCAGAGTTGGAGCAGGACCAGGCAGCAAATGAGACCTTCCAAGATCCTTTGTAGTTGGCCAGACTTTTAGGTGGAAGGGAGTGACCGGGTCTCTTTAAAGATTGGGATTTTTCCTTGACCTTCTGGTCCATTCTCTACTGGATGGGCCAACCCCCCTATAGCTTAATGGGGAGTGAAGTAGAGCAGTCTCTTACTTTTTACTGTTTTTTTTTTTTTGTTTTTTTTAGTGTCTATTGACACCCCATTTTTCTACCACTACCATGTTAAAACTGGCTAGACTAGTCGTGTGTGGAGCAAGCAAAAGTGATAAACCTGTCCAGAACAAGTCTGAGCTTGCTGTTGTAACACAACTTCTGACTACAATTCTAATATCTAGATGGTGCAGAAATGTCAGCTGATGTGTTAAGGTTGCTGTATGAGGAATCTGGGATTTCTATACCAGTAGTGACTGAGGAACTGCTGTCCAGGATTGGGGTATTTACCACCAACTCCCCTTACTAAGTTTCGGAACCAATAGGCTCTGAATTCCCTCAGTCCTCCCCAACCACAAGAGAAAAACCGAGTGCTGGAGGAGGAACACATTAGGATATTGCATCGTTCACTAGTGCAACCATTGGTGGATTTTTTTTGGGGGGCGGGGGTAATATCCTGAAGTTCAGTCCATCGTTCTGAGACTACCCAGAATCTTACCTTTTAAATGGGTCCCCAAAGATTGATTGCAAATTATTGCACGAGTTACCAAAGATTTTAGGAGGGTGATCAGTGCACACATCCATTATAAGCAATGTATGCCAATTAAACATTATTTCATTAAACCTATCGCTCATACTCCATTCATGTTTTTCTAAAAGGGGTTCCTCCATTCACATCTTTTTAGGTCTCTCCCCTAGCGTTGCAGTGCATAGCACTGCTCGTGCATCGAGAGACTTCTTGTAGGGGGTTTCAAAACTAACCTAGGAATCTCACACGCTTGTGCGTGTGCTTTTCCTTTTGTGCCATGCTGTTGGCCTTTGCGTGTGTCTTTTTTATCAAAGACAGCACGCAATTGGCCAAAGGTGGGAGCATTTCTCCCCCCTTGGTTGAGGCTTTCTTGCTCCCTCCCCCGCACCTAGGCTTTGCCTTCAAGCCTCTCCCAAAAAACAGCTCCCCTGTTGCCGTAAGTGTAAAGAGCGGTTGAAAAACAAATGTAATCCAGTCGTGGATCTTCGACTGTATAAAACTTGCAAACGGGCAGCTGTTAGGAAATTGCTACATGGTAGAACATATTGAAGTTAAATGAAGGAATAGTTTGTTTAATCCTTATTGCACATAGCCTTGTTGGTATAGCACAAACTAGCATCCACATGAATGTCCCCCTCTGCTGTGTTGTACTTCTGGGGTTATGTTAAAGCGATGCATCACCAGGTATGGGAGTTGTGTGCTGTGCACGATTTGCCTCCATGTTTGCATGCTGAGCAGTGCGTGCATGTGTGTGGGTGTGTGGCATACTGCGTTCTGGACCAAGACATACTGATGTGCTGCATCATGTTTGGTAGTTGTTGCATCCCTTCCATGCTGAGGTGCTTTGTAGATGTGCAGCACACACTGCTGATGGTGCACAGCTGCACATGCCGATGTATGTTGAGCCATGGTTTGGACTCCCACTGCATCGTGTTGTCTCAAAACAATGTCAATGTTGTAGCCATGGTCAGTGTCGCCTCCCACACCGTCTCAAGTTGCTTGAACCTATCTTTTAATACACTAGTGTCTATTTATCTCATCTTGCCTTCACCCTTTGTGAAAGTTTGTTTTTCCATCTCTTGCCCTTAGTAAATATTTGTTGTGGGGGTGGCAGCCACCAGCGTAAATTAAGCACTGGTTCAGTTCGCATATCGTTAGCAGTTGTACAGATGAGCCCAACTCTGCTGGTTCCTGCACAAGTGCCCTCCTTTGGCGCGCCTTCGATCACTGCCTCAGCTCTCCCGCCCGGTCACGCCTCGCCAGCTGTGGCCTGTGGTTGCTGCGCGAGCTGAGATCCCCGACAGGCAGTGGTGAGAATTTTCCAGCACTCCCGTGGCTTATTTTTGTTATGCGGTTATTTACACGCAGTTGCTTGGATGCACCGAGAATAAGCGCTTGGTGCAGGCAGCTCGAGCTGAAGTATTTATTCTGTTAGAGGTACATGGACCTAGTGAGAACCCCATTTCACCAACGGTAGGTTAAAATACATGTAAAGCTCCACTTAGCACCGTGGTGTCGGCACACCGTGTTTCCAGTCGTACAGCTTTATTTGATATCTACGGGAGATGTAGTTTTAAATTTGTTTTATATGCCGCTCCTATTCGCTTTCCCATTTGCTAGCTCACCCCTTCCCATACAGTCTCTCCATCCTCCATTCTGTGCCAAGGCTGGTCAAATGCAAACATTGCTATACACAGACACTGCATGTGTTTTAAGCCACTATTAACAAGCATTTGCAATGCAATAGGTCTTACATTTACGCAAGTTTGAGCTATTGACGTTGCAAATAACAATGCAGTTTATATTTTGTTTTCGTTTAAAAAAACTAAATAAAAGGCACGGTCATTTACAATGCCACTAGCTTTAACTCGTGTAACTGCGAGACCTATTGCATTGCATATGCTCATTTATTTTTATAAAGGCTTCCAGTGTAGCCAATGCGTTTTGTCTCGTAAAAGACTTCTTCAGGGTGTATAATATAATAGCACTTATGTTGACTAGAGTCCACATGATTGGATGATCGTTCAATTAGTAGAGCCTTCTAACTTATTTTTAAGGTCAAATTATGATATCTTATTTCTCTGGATTATTTTGCTCAGTCCATACTGTATTGTCAATAGTTGCATGTGTGGTTCAAGCCTATGTCTTCATTCAAATTTGTTTGAGCCACATCCCACAAAATAATGTGCCGTCAACAAGAAGTATAAAAACAGTTACCAAAGAGTTTGTCCCTTGGAAATAGCCCAGCTGTTATCCCGGTGATAGTTGAAAGTCCACCCCAGTATAAGTTTGCTACTGCCCAATGTGTCAGATTGCCTTATGAGTAAACACATTTTTCATACAATTTAAGTACTAGCTGTGCATCGAATGATTGACTTCTTGGTGTGTATTTAGTTCTTAGTCTCAAGTCCCACATAATTAAACAGAGTAAGCCTTGGACTCCTTGGTATCTCCTATAAGAGGGTGTCCTGCACTGGAGTCTCCATATTCTATATCTCCATGCATGGACTTAAAGCAGTGTCAGTGAAATGACTTTGATTTGGTGGCTTCAGTAGTCTACCAAAGTCCATCTATGCTGCACTCATCATACTGTCCCTTTGCAGTCCAAACTTTCCAGTGTATATTTGTTCTGGTGTTGGCCCACCAATACCTCTAGTGGGCACAGTTTAGGGTTATCAGTTGGCTCTGTCAGACTTTTAGTGTTAAGCTGATCAACCCACTCTAAGTTTTTTTTAAACATTTGTTTTTATTAAGTTTTTCAAGAGAAACTAAGAAAAAAAACAAATTACAACCAGATTGTGGCTAAATAACACAGTAGCTATCATCCCATTCACAGGGGGGTCTCGATTTATTATGTAAAGCGTCCAACTATTCACAATTTAGCTACCGTTCACGAAAGCATAATAATCATTACAAAACAAACAATGGAGCAATCGTGCATATTATATGATGGTGAGCTTGCATCACGTATCTGTTTGTGTGCCCAGTTAATTAAGGTCTGTCTCGCATGTTTCCGCAGAAGCAACTTGTCATGCCACGTTGGGATTTGGCCTTCATGTTTTCATTTATTATGTGCATGCCTTTCTAACTGGTTCACAACTGCTCACTGAAACTGCTAACTTTCAAAACAACTTTCTGGATTGCCATTACCAATGCGCACTGCATGAATGAACATTCCAAACTACTGTATTCCCCTTAAGTGATCCATTGGAACACAAGTGCGTTTTCTGTGGCGATGATGGATTAGATCTAGGCAATTGGCAAGTTAATCACTTTTTCAGAGGGGCTCGACGTTCTCGAACTTTTCCCAATGGTTGAATTAACTTTGCTCGATTATCTTCATTACAATCTACTTTATGAAAAATGTATTGAACCTTCATTCCAATTATCTTATTCCTGCAGGAAAGGGAGTAAAACTTGTAGAGATTGAAAGGATACAGTACTTTCTGAAGAAGAGGAAGTCTGACGAGCTAAGAGTTTTACACAAAATACTTTTCAACAGGCTTGGAACAGTAAGTGCTGCATGTTCATTTGCCCATTCATGCTCTGGAGTTTTAAATCTGTTTACCATTAGTAGTATCGCAGTGCAATGTGGGCAACCTGTTATGCAGGACTGCCATTGTACAGTGCGTTGGAATGTTGGTTGTAGTTCAATGAAACTGAGGGACCGTGTTGGGATGGGTTAATTTATCTATATTGTGTATAATGGTGATGTTCTTAGGGGATTGCATGGCTTTGGATCTGTTCTATTTTTAATGGTATTGAGTTTGACTAAATCAGCTGTTTTTTCTTTTTTTCCCCAGCCTGTAATCATGGTTTGATTCAAATGCTTTCAATTATTCATTATATCAAGACTTTTATTAGTCATCATTGAAAACGTAATTGTTTTTTATTCTTAGAGTAATCTTCTAAAGAAGAACATTTACCAGTTCAGCGGCTTTCCATTCGAAAAAGACAGTGACCAGTATAAAAAGAAAGAAGAGATGTTAAAGAAGTAATTTCTTTTCTTTTTATGAATGCTTTTATTGTTGTGTGTGGCTAAAATAGTTTGGTGTTTAATGTACTTTGTTCTAGGGACAGTACTTTAAATTCTGCAGACCCATTCCATACTAGCTTGGTTTTGTCAAAATTAGCTAGTTAATTCTCACATGTTAAACAGCTGAGACATAGTCATATTTCTTGCTACTTACTATAAAACCCAAAAGTTTGTCCAGGCAATGCAAATTTGTCCTGAAAGAAAAGGCACTTCACGCACGTGTTTTCCATCTTGGAGAGAGGAGCTTCCTGTTTGATTTAAGGTACCAGGTTACTCCTAGACCTCCATTTCTCGCGCACTGGACCCCACCACTCTGTTGCAATTTTACTTTTTTTTTAATATGCAGACTCTGCTTTTTGTATAAGTCTCCTCTTTTTCCATGCTGGGGTATTTACTCCTGATAGTGGAGGCTAATGCTGTGATTTATTCATTATTTTTACCCATGCGTAGGTCTGTCTCTTTAAAACATTTTAGCCTGAGTATACTGTAGGCTGGCAACTGACCTTAGAACTACAGTCATTTCTAATTTACATACCCTTTTATTCTGGACAAGACTGTGCACTGCACTAAAATAATTTCATAAATGCTAGCTTCTACTTCAAGGAATCTTTCTCAGTAGTCCAATTTGATACATTTTCTCCATGTACAGGATTCCCTTAGGAGGTGTGGTGGGGAATCTCAAACCCAGTGCCCCCCCTACCCCCACCCTCCTCCCACTTGAGGTAAGTGTTGCAGATCACCCCTGCTTTTGCCCAGTCCCTACCCTCCCCACCACACCCTGGTCATATTCGCTCAGCATATGAAGAACACGTTAGAACGCTGGCAAGTATTCCTCTGGGCTTCTTTACTATGTATGAAGGGAGAATGTCGATAAACCTGCAGGCGGGTTTAGAATGGTTGGCAGTGAAGGTTGTATAGAAAATAACAGGACTCTGGCTATAAATAATTTTTGTTTTAGAACAGAACTATGGTCTCTAAGTGCGACACTTCTCTGATGTATTGTAAGGTGTAGGAAAGTAGGATCTGCTTTCATGGCTACCCCCACTTTTTGCTGTGGGGGGGGGGGGGGTAATATGTTTTTGACTGGTCTGACTGGTATCCTGATAACCAGGACCCCAGTCACTGTGCTCTCTCCCTAAATTGACCATGGTAAGTACTTCTGTACATCCACAATTGGCTACTGGTATACTCTCATAAGTTTGAGTATATTATGGTACTAATTTACCCAGGGCATAGGCACACAGGGGTCTCCCATTGGACTGCAGCATGTATTGTTCCAGCAGTGGGAGTCCACTTAAACTGTGACTGCAGGCCTGCCATTGTAGCCTGTAAGTTGGTGCTTGCACCCCTCACTACAGATGTTTCCTTATGTCTTGGGTCTCTACACTTAAAACCTATGTCACCCCTATGGTAGGCCCTTCAGTCCTGAGGGCAGGGTGCATGGTTATAAGTGTGAGGGTGCCCCTGCATGAGCAGGACACCCCTACAAACCCCAGTGTTTCTCCTGCCTTTGTAAGTTTTTTCAGCCATTTTAACACACATAGTGGACATCGGTCATTACGAGATATCGAACTGTATAGTGGCTGCACCGAACCCAGTCATGTTTGCTATGGAATATGTTGGAATCATACCGCGACACCAATTCCAGTGTTGGAAGTATGATCCATGTAGTGGGGCGCTCCCGTGGGGGTAGCCGCCCCCCCCCCCCCCCCCCCTGTTCTACTGGTAACAGCCTTTCAGGGTCTAACAGTTCGCTAGTGCTGCTGCTGACCACAAACCGTATTGTGTCGTCCTGTTTCTGAGCCAAGCTCGAGAAGGTAGAACAATCTATTTTCTGGCACAGGGAGTTGTGACCACCTCCAGACAGGACTTAGTGCATTTGGCTAGGGTGGGGGTGCTTGCCAGCGTCAACGGGCTGCTTTGAAGAGCACATTTTGTGCCCTCCTTGCAGCAGTTCAGGGAGCCCTTGATTCCTGCTCTGGTGCGAAACTGGACAAAGGACATATGTTTCCTCCCCTCTGTCCAGCCCCTCCTCTGGGAGGGATACTCGAGCCGTTCCACCTCTTTCCCTAGAGTACTTAAAAGCTTACCTGTGGGTGGTTCCTCAGATTTGTCGTGGGGCAAGATTCTAGCCTGAATCCACGTCCCTCTTCGACCGTCTGGACACTTGGACTTTGCTGGTCTTCGCCTGTAACCAAGACTGCACCAAGGAAGGCTCCTTCTGCTCTTGGTCTTGCTGTTCTGCGAGTCGTCTTCGTCTGTGTCTATGCTTCTTCCAGGATCTTCATCAACCCTGTCTGCATCAAGGGCACCCGAAGTAATCTCCCTTGGAATGAAGTTGCTCTCCTGCATCTTCAGGCACCGCAACGAATCGGAGTGGTCTGCTGCTCCAGACATCCCATGTACTTTGAAAGGCTCAGCAACACAGGTGGTGGTTCTGAAACTCCCTCAAAGCCTGGCCCATCCGCTCTGCAATTTTGAGGCCAATAACCCTTGTCTGAACCGCTGGGACAGCCCCTGTGCACTGTGTCAACTTGCTGTTGCCAAGGCTTGTTGGCACCTCACTCCAGAGATCTTCAGGCTACCAGAATCTCCAGCATCTCTTCCTGCCAAGTACAGCGTCTTCTCTGCATCCTCTGCAACGTAGGCCTTTCTTCTTGGAGAGCTGCTTGAGGTCCTCTTGCGACTTCTGTGCCTTCGGCCTGTGGTTCCTCCTAAGGGTCTTCTGCTTCAGTAGGCACCCGTGCTTCCTCGGCCCTGCTCTAACTCCCTGAGTCCCTTGGACCTTGCTGTTCCCAACGTTGCTCCTTCGTTTTCCACAGGCTACCAAGGCTTGCTGGTGCTCCTGCCTGACAGACTACCTGGTCACAGATATCCGACATGGGACAGCTCGTGCACGGCTCCTATTCCTCACAGCTGCAGTGACCAGGTCACAGTCAACACTTCCGAACAGTCTGACATCGGTGGGCATTGCTCTTCAGTGCGACCTGGTCACTCCTGTTGGGCATAGACTCTAGCCCCTCTGCTTGAAAGTTCTTTACTTCCAGAGTCAACCCTTGGATTCCACCGGTCTTCTTAACCTTCTTCTCATTGAGGTACTTTTCTCCTGGTCTTCCATTGTTGTCTACGGAGGTTTTGATGTCTCTCCACCCAAAGGCACTTGGCTTCCCTGATGTAGGTACCCTGGTCTCTGGGGCATCCACGGGTGGGGTGACTCTCCAACCATCCATCCTCAAAGGGAATTCTTAGGAGTCTTCTGGAAAGGTTCCTTCTTTAAAACTGCTATTGTATCTGCAACTTCTCCATTTACTTCCAGTGGGCATGCTGCTATGTTTCCTCTCTTCACACAGCCTCTGTGGGATTCCTGGGTACTTGCCTTGGGTGGTTCCTTGCGTTCCCGGCGTCTTGAGTCTCCTGGTCTAAGTCCCGTCCTCCTTTGCAGTCTGCATTCCACTTTCTTAGTATATGGTTTGGTCTCCACCTGGAGACCACTGTATTTTGTACCTACTTGATTGCAATTGAAGTATTGCTGTGAATTGTTTCTCTGAGTAGGCGTTACACCAATGTGTTAGTGAGTGTGGTCTTTTTTCATGTAACTTGCACTAATGATTAAACGGGTAAAACAAGCTGCTTAACGACGCAAGATAAGCCTGAAGCCTGCTCTCCACAGCTACCACTTTGAGAGCTTTCTATGGTTATCAAAGACCACTAAAATCACCATAAGGGTTGTGTGGATTAGTGCAAGAAGTTTCACTTAGTGTCCAACATACTAAGCCAGCCTACTATAGAAGGCATTTATGATTTACTTGGGGGTAGGATAGTGGCCTTGGAACTAGGACTGCAATAGTCACTTTGAGTAACGTTTTTACTTTCTAAGTTAATAACTGTTTTGAAGGAACAATGTGAACTCTTACACTATACTTTGAGTTGCAGGTTTATAATTGAAGGTTTACTCTCTGTGCAGATGCAAGAAAGCAATGTTGAAGATTATTTGTGAAGTTCTAGATTTGGAGAGATCTGGATCGAATGGTGAACTCGTTACGAGAATTCTGAACTTCTTAATGGAGCCAAAGCCTTCTGGAAAGGTGAGCTATAGAAAATATTTCAGTTTGCTGATAACTTTAAAGGCAGTAATTTTAGTTTTTTTTTCTTTTTATTCGTGTATGGCAATTTTATACTGCTAAGAGAACCTCATCAGAAGTCTGTTGGATGCAATAAGACTTAGAGTAGGTCTGTTATTGCATACATTGTTCCTGCAGGCCCTTTCCAAAAGAATCCTGGGATTTCCTCAGTCAGCAGGTCGGAGAACAAGTGCACTTTGGCCCTGTGAGATAGGTCTATGTGAGACCGAAACACGTAGGGCAATTTTCATCTGAGCCCTGTAACATGGTCCCATTGATTGTGGACGAGAGAATAATAAATGGTTCTCTTCCAGGGGATCCTCATAATAGTCATAAGCATTAGAATATTCCCTCCCATGTGCGGGATCCCGGAAACAGTATATTATATGTGCCCCACATATATATATATATATATATATCTCCATACATATATACCTATATGTATACACAAGCAATTGCGGCCCATAACACCCTAGAGCTGAACCATGCTGTAAGGAATTTCCACTATACATAAGAAAATAGCATTATAAACATGAGAAACAACATTATAACTTGTTTGGAAACTGTTTTAATGCTTAGAAAACAGCAGAAATTCTTAGAAAACACTGAAAGCATAGGAAGCTCCCAGGCTGCATTGCAAATACCCAGTCTAAAGACTGAAAAGCTAACTAATAGCTGCATAGCAAAAAACTGACACCGTGCCTTTAAGGCACACCTGACCCCCACCTTCCCATCATGCCTCAGGGGTGGCAGTTAGGCCAGTTGTTCTTTCCGGCTCCTTCTGGAAGGATCCTGGCAACAGAGCTCCACTTTTTTCTGAGTTTGTCAGAAAATATTGTCTGTTTTTCAACTGTTTTTTCCCTTACTTCGACGTTTTACATCTAAGTCAGTAAGAGGCTGTCTTTTTTAGGCAGTTTTGGGCATTTTTCCCAACTTGAAATGCCTTCTCTTTTCGATCCTTGCCCTGCTTGTGGCAAGAAGAAGGCCAGGACTGACTCTCATAGGGTCTGTATCCTGTGTCTACCGGAGGATCATGATTCCAAGACATGTACTCACTGCCAGAGCCTGTCCAAGAGAACTTTGAAGGACAGAGAGCGAATTCGCATTTATGGCCTGGTGAGGAAGGGCTCCAAGAGGCCTAGAGATAAATCTAGGAGCAAGTCCTCTCGTCCTTCCGCCTCAGCGTCTGGATCGGCGCTGAGGAAAGATGTTCCGGTAGGTCGTGTTTCCAAGAAGAGACTTTCGACAGCGGGCTCGCCGTCGAGAGCAGGTACGTCGTCTACGTCGAAGTCCAGACCGCCATCGTCAACTTGGCGTCGAGATCTAGAGCCTCTCCGCTGTCAACCCGGCGACGATCGGCATCGAGGAGCAGAGAACCTCCGCCGTCGCCTACCCAGCGGCGATCGGCGTCGAGGAGCAGGGAACCTCCGCCGTCGTCCTCTCGACTACTATCGGCGTCGGAGTGTCACCCCTCCGTCGTCGAGAGCATAATCCCCTCCGTCGTCGAGGCTCCATCAACGTTCGACGTCGAGAGAGCAGAATCCTCCGCCGTCGTCATCCAGACGGCGTTCGGCGTCTGTGGACAGAGCTAGTCCCCCCAGGCCAGCACGTCAGAAGTCGCCGGACAACAGGCGACGCAGATCGCGCTCCCCCAGGCGGGAGGGGCGTTCATCCGGATCACGGGCTCGTGATCATCGCCGGGAGCGGAGGTCTCCATCATCGTCCTCGTCCAGCAGGTCCTCCATCAGGGACTATTCACCCACGCTATAGGGCAGCCCAGTGTCCAGGGTCTCGCCCATAGACGACTTCAACACCTACCAGGAGGTGCTGCAGCGGGGAGCGCAGAAGCTGGGGATTGAGATGTCAGTCCCCCAGGTCACCACGTCGGTGATTTTTGAAACACTTCACCAGAAGTCTGCCTCTCGTCCACTGCTGCCTTTGGTCTCAGGAATCATGGAACCAGTCATGGACACCTTCCTCACCCCGGCGACCGTCAAAGCGGTTCCGGCTCGTATCCTCAAAAAATACAAGCCAGCCACCTCTGACCCTGTCTTTGTGAAGATGGACCCGCCTGCGGACTCCGTAATAGTGGCGGCTGCAAGAAACGGTCAGACGGCGTCTGCCCCCTCTTCCGTTCCTCCAGGTTTCTGCAGGTGAGAGCCCGCACTCTGAGTACAGAAACAATGACTATTCCTGCTGGAGGTACTGTCACTGCCAAAACCAAAGGAAATGATGGACGGAGTGTTGAACATTGCAAGCACTCGCCCCCAGTCAACTGATCTGGGTTTAATCCATCACCGTTCTTTAGCCCACTCTGCCACCCCAGTTCAGACATGGCCATATGCAAATCAGTCTGACCCTGTGCCTCATGGGAACAGTCCAGCCCGAACTGCCAAGCCATGTCTTCCCTGGACCGGAAACAAGCTTCCTAGGACCGGTTTCTGGCATTTCGGCCGTCTTCAGCCAGGCTTGCTTGAATCCAGTGGCAAAGTGAGCAAGGGTCTCGCGTCTGAGCATTCCCTGCCAACTTATGGCGAACAAAGCAAAAACCAAAGGAAATGATGGACGGAGTGTTGAACATTGCAAGCACTCACCCCCAGTCAACTGATCTGGGTTTAATCCATCACCGTTCTTTAGCCCACTCTGCCACCCCAGTTCAGACATGGCCATATGCAAATCAGTCTGACCCTGTGCCTCATGCAGATCAGTTGACTGGGGGTGAGTGCTTGCAATGTTCAACACTCTGTCCATCATTTCCGTTGGTTTTTGCTTTGTTCGCCATAAGTTGGCAGGGTATGCTCAGACGTGAGTCCCTTGCTCACTTTGCCACTGGATTCAAGCAAGCCTGGCTGAAGACGGCTGAAATGCCAGAAACCGGTCCTAGGAAGCTGGTTTCCGGTCCAGGGAAGACATGGCTTGGCAGTTCGGGCTGGACTGTTCCCATGAGGCACAGGGTCAGACTGATTTGCATATGGCCATGTCTGAGCTGGGGTGGCAGAGTGGGCTAAAGAACGGTGATGGATTAAACCCAGATCAGTTGACTGGGGGTGAGTGCTTGCAATGTTCAACACTCCGTCCATCATTTCCTTTGGTTTTTGGTACTGTCACTGCCTCCTGACAGGATGGCTTAATCAGTATATCAAGGCAGGAGGCTTCAAAGGCCTCTGCCGCCTTTGATGTGACCCAAGGCTTCCCCAGACTGGGGAAATGTCACCCTCTACCCGGGCCCACTTCGCACCAGGACAGGTGGGAAAATTAGCTAGTTAGGGGTTTCCCTCTCTCAGGAGAGTAGAATCCCTAAGGTCGGCTACCTAATGTGGACATTACTTTTAGAATTCCACCATCTTGATTTTGGTGGAGTAAGGCTCTTTGGGTCTGGGTTATGCCTACTTCCCATAGGAAATGGTCAGAGTGTGGATAACCTAAAGGTAAGTAGCTACTGCCTGTCACTCCCCTTAATGCCCCTAAATTGAGTAGTTGGGTGCCGCCCCCCCCCCCTTCCACCCCTGTGACTCTAGCACCCCGTTGGGAGCTCCTGGACTACTGCCAAAGTTACCCATTAACCCCCAAAGTCTTTTTGCAGGCCTCTCACCCTTCTTCCTACAGGTATAGTGCGCACAGGTACCAACCAGACCACAACTTCTGCAACCAGACGCCACAGGGCAGGTAATGAGACTGCTGGGGTAATTTGGACCTTACTGTGAGAAAGTGGCTCTGTATATACTGTTCCTTAATAGGTACAGGGTGTACAGAGTCCACAGACCCCAAGGGTTTAACAGAGGTTAAAGTTAGATATAACCTTACTCTCTAAAGTGGTAGCTTGGTCGAGCAGTAAGGCAGTATCAGAGGACAGTGTAAAGCATTTGTTGTACACACTCAGTCAGCAAATGGTTCCACACACTCAATAACTGAACTCTAGGCCAATGGTTTATATATAAAAAATATATGCTTGTTTTATTTTAGAAACAACTCTTGGAATTAAAATATACTGAATTAAAATATACTTTCTCGACAGGAGATGTTTCATATAAATACTTTTCTATATGCAATAGACTTTAGTAAAAAGTTACAAGTAGTTGAAGTAGGCAACTCTATTTCTAAACACAACAATACATTGAGCTCAATGATAAATTCAAGTTATTTGCAACAGATTACTTTTTAGATTACTTTTGTAATTCCAGGCCTGGATCCTAGATTCAGTCCTGGGTCAGTTCTCAGAATCAAGTGATGAAAGTCGACTTAATTACTGTGGTGGTTTTTTTTTTTTTTTTTTTTTTTGAAACCGTTTATTGCAATCTCAAATATATACAGGTATGGGCCTACAACCTTCCGGCCGGCCGCTAAAGTGACGATAACAAATGACATACATACAATGAGGCACTTGGCTTTGCATAGACACTAAGGCAGGAGGTATCAACAACGCGGGCCATATGGCTCTGAGCCCACAATACGGTTTCATTTTATACAACACAACAACATAAACACACACCCGCAAGGCAACCCACGATCGAAAGTGGCAGCACGTGCTCCTCAAATGGGGAACCCCAAACCATCCACTGAAAACCCCCGAGAGGGGAAGGGAAACAGGTCCGGGACTGGGAGAACACTGTGCTCGGAACTGAGGGAGGGAGTAAACTAGGGGGATGGAGCTGGTGAAGCGGGAGGCAATAACGGCGGCTCGCAGATATCCCCGCGGTAGGCGTTCCAGGGGCCCCATATCTTCACCCATGCCCCAGGCTTACCCCGCGCCACATACACCACCTTTTCTCGGAACATGCACCAATCCATGTGTTCTTTCCAGGCCGACACCGCCGGGGACCTCTGGGATCCCCACAGCTGTGCAACGTCCCGTTTAGCCACCATATAGCCCAGAGTCACCCATCGCGTCTGCGGAACCGAGTAATCGGTCGGTTCCCACACATTCAGCAAACATCTCCTCGCTTCAGGCAACAGCGCGACATGCGTAACCGCTCGCAGGACCTCATGCACACCACGCCAGAATCGCTCCACCCTCGGGCATTCCCACAAGATGTGCAAAAAGGTCGCTGAAGCACCACACCCACGCTTACACAATCCGTCCTCGGCATAGCCCATACGCAAAAGCCTTGGCCCCGTCATGTACACCCGGTGGAGTATCTTAAGCTGGACGAAACGAAGGCGAGCCGGGATGGCCACCTCCTTCGGAGAGGCCACCGCGGAAATCCAGTCCTCGTCGTCCAACTCCAGCCCATCGGCAACCCAGGCCTCGCGGAGGCCAGTCAGTAAGCCCGAGCGATCATTTATCAATTTCTTGTAAATGAGGGAGATCGTGCTGTCCGGAACATGGCCATCTAGCACTCGGTCCTCCAGGGGGGAGGACTCCGGGATGGAGGCCACGTCTGGGAAGACGGAGCCCAGTGCGTGACGGACCTGCAGGTACCGAAAGTATTCACTGCCCCGCAGCTGAAACTCCGCCTGCAACGTCTCGAATGTTTTAAATCCTCCCCTCGTCCAGAGATCCCCCACTGTACTGATGCCTATCGTGTCCCACTGCTCAAAGCCCTTCGAGGTCCACAGAGAGCCCAACCTCTCAGACGCATACAGCGGTGACGCCCGGGTCAAACGGTCCTTCCAGCCCATAGCTGCATTAGCCGCGTGCCATACTCGCACCATGACACGCGTGGGTCCCGTCAAGCGGGAATCGGGCACACTAGCGTAGAGCGCTCGATTGTAGTCGCCACCGGGCAGGAGCATCTTGTCCATTTCAAATGCCGGGTTTAGGGCGGGCCCATAGAGGCCATGATTAATTGCAGCTAACTGGGAGGCCCAGTAATACCGTTTAATATCCGGGAGGGCAATCCCTCCGTCGTACCACGGGAGCGTCAACTTTGCCAAGGCTATACGCGGCCTCCCGTCCCAGAACAGGCGGCGCTGTAAACCTTCCACTTCACGGAAGTAGCGCGCTGGGACCGAGTCCATAGTGTTCTGGAGAGCGTACAGGAAGCGCGGCAGTGACATCATCTTAAACAACGCCGCCCGGCCGAGCGGCGAAAGTGGCAATTGCCTCAGCGCGCGACATCCTCCTTCAAGCGCTGGAGGGGGGGAAGCAAATTTCGCTCGTAGCGGGCCGCCGGGTCCAGCGTAATGTAGACACCCAAGTATCGAAATCCCTCCGAGGCAATCTGGATCGGACAGCCCCGCGGGAGGACAGGAGCCTCCCCGGAAAGCACATAGACACAGGATTTGGCCCAGTTGATGACAAGGCCTGAATTGCGGCCAAAAGAGTGCATAACATCGACCAGGACAATCGGTGATTTGCGCGGGGAGGCTAAGTACAAAAGGATGTCGTCTGCATAGAGAGACACGCGGTCCTCATACTCGGGGGTCCAACGGAGACCTCGGATAGAAGGGTGCCACTCTGCCAGGGGTTCCAAGGCCAGTGCGAACAGGAGCGGCGACAGGGGGCAACCCTGTCGCGTGCCCCGTCCCAGCATGAATGGGGCCGAGACTCGACCATTCACCACCACCTGCGCAAGTGGGTCCGAGTACAACAATTTGACCCAGCTGATGAAACCCGGCCCAAAGCCAAATTTCGCCAGCATCGCCCAGATGTACGGCCACTCGAGTGTGTCGAACGCCATAGTGGCGTCCAAAGACGCCAAGATGGCCGGCTCCCGCACGAACGGAACACGCGCTAGCACGCCGTGCAGGCGTCGCAGATTAAGAGCCGTATTGCGATGGGGAATAAAGCCGGACTGGTCTTGGTGGACCAAGTCGCCCACCACGCCGACCAGCCGGTTGGCGAGCACCTTGGCGAGGATTTTAGGCTCCGCATTCAAGAGCGAGATAGGCCGATAGGATGTGACCCGGTCTCGAGGTCTCCCCTCCTTGTGGATGACCACGATGGTAGCCAGACGCTGGTCCGGCGGGAGGGAGCCCCGCGAGTGGGCCGGCAGGAACATTGCGCGGAGGTGGGGTGCCAGTACATCCGGTCGCAGCTTGTATAACTCGATAGGAATGCCGTTCGGGCCCGTGGCCTTGCCAGAAGCGACCGAGCGGATGGCGAGGGCGATTTCGTCCGAGGTGGGGGCGGCATCCAGCAACTCCCTGTCCTCCACAGAAAGGGAGGGGAGCGCGATGTCACGCAGCAGGGCATGGGAATCCTCCTCCGAGCAGGGAGAAACCGGGGAATATACCTCGCAGAAATAATCCGCGAAGCAAGAAACAATGCCTTCCGGCTCAATGACACGCACGCCATCCGTCCTCTCAATCAGCGGGACCACACGACTCGCTCTCTCCTTCTTATCCAACCACGCAATCAACTTGCCCGCCTTATCACCCACATCATACAATCGCCCCTGTTGCTCTCTGCTGAGGCCCCTGGCCGCCTCCGTGACGAGGGCCCTATAGGCCGCCTGCTTAAGGTGCAGAACTTGGAGCGCAGCGTCAGTCACCCCACTCCCCAAATCACCCTCCAATTCAGTAATTTCGGCCTCCACCCGGGTCACCTCCTCCTGTGCGCGCCTCCGGGCATGGGAAATAAAGGAGAGGGCCTCCCCTCTCAGCACTGTCTTGAAAGCCTCCCACAGGGAGATAGCCGACAGGACTGACCCCACATTCTCCTCGAAATACCGTTGCAAGGATTTAATCAAGTCAGCGCGAATAGTGGGGTCGCGCAGGTACCAAGCGTTGATTGGAGCTACCCTGCCCTCCCCCCTCGGGAAGACATCAAAGTGCAACAGGAGCGGGGAGTGATCTGAAATGCCCCTCGCCAAATGGCGCACCTCCCCCACCCTCCCGGCATAGGCCGCAGGGACAAGGATATGATCAAGCCGCGAAAGGCTACCATGGGCACCCGAATGGAAAGTGTACTGCAGCTGAGTGGGATGCTTTAAACGCCAGCAGTCCACCAATCCCAGTGTGTCCAAAAGGCCCGACAGCCACGCCTGTGCCCGGGGGAGGTCCCTAGGGGGATAACGATCCATAGTCCCAGAAACCACCGCGTTGAAGTCCCCCCCCAACCACCAGAAGCCCCCCCGGAAGGTCAAGAAGGAGGCGTCCCAGGTCCGCAAAGGTGGTGGACTGTAACCCCGGTGGGACGTACACTGAGACAAGGACGACTACTTTGCCCTCCATTCTCCCCACCAAAACAGTGTAGCGTCCCCTCTCATCATGGCGCACCTCGTCTATTTCTAGCGGGAGCGAGGTCTTGACCATAATGCCCACCCCTCGTGAGCCTGACGTAAAGCCCGAGTGGGCCACCAAACGATAACCACGTCGATTCATGGCACAAAAGGAGTTACCAATAAGGTGTGTCTCCTGCAGAAAGACCACATCAGGCGAAATCCGTTTCAGATACTGCAGGACCACACCCCGCTTAATCCTATCCCCCAGCCCGTTAACGTTCCAGGACAACAAAGTCAGGTCCCTACCCCCCATCACATACAGAAGCCATCATTTGTCCCCCCGAGAGCAACTCAAAAACACCAGTACAATAAAGGGTTTGCCTTGCGGTAGAAACGAACCACACCCCACCCCAACCCACCCATCCCAACAGAACTCCCCCCACCCTGCACCCCTGCATGAGCCCAAACAGCCCCCCCAAAGTGCAGTGTGCCTGTCGCCCCATAAAAAGAAAACTAACTAGTCCCCCAGAGGAGGAGGGAGATCCCCCAAGAGACCCCGCACGACCTCCACAGGAGGGGAACTTACCCTAACAGTCAATGGTGACAATAACACAGTCTGGAGCAAGGCCTACCATTAGTCCCTTAGTCCTGATCCGGCGGGCCCTCCCCACCAACCGCTCCCCCCCCCGGCCCCGATCTCCGGGCAAAGTGTCCAGCCAGTCCCCGGCCGCCTCGGGACGATCAAAAAAGTGCGTGCGGCCATCTACCTCCACCCTCAGCTTAGCTGGAAAAAGCATCGAATATTTGAGATTCAGGTCTCGTAGGCGACGTTTGACACCCAGAAAGCTCAGTCTCTGCTTTTGGACCGCCGGGGTAAAGTCAGGATAGAAATTAATATCCATGTTGTCAAGTCTGACTGGCCCTTGGAGCCTAGAAGTCTGCAGGATAGCGTCTCTGTCCCTAAAATTGAAGATCCGGGCGATGAGAGGCCTCGGAGGGGCGCCGATCTTAGGCCTACCCCCGGGGACCCTATGGGCCCGTTCCACTGCAAAGAATTTGCTCAGCCCCCGAGGCTGTAGGTGGGTGAGGACCAGGTCCTCCACGAACAGATCCGCTGCCTCCGCCTCTCGTCCCTCCGGCACCCCGATAATGCGGACGTTGTTTCTCCGGGCCCGACCCTCGGAATCCTCCAGTCGACGATTCATCAGGGCGCTCGCCTGGCCAAGCCTGCGCACCTCCTGTTGGAGGGCCGCCACGTCAGTTGTGAGGCCCGAGGTAGAGTGGGCCAAAGAATCGACCCGGTCATTTGTTTTAGACAGATCGGCTCTCACGAGGCCCACGTCCACGAGGACCGAGTCGATCTTCTGCGCCAGAGTGTCAAAGCGCTGGTCCACCGAGGCCTTCATCTCGGCGATGGCGCCCATGACGTCCCGGAGGGTCAGGTCCGTGGGCAGAGCAGGAGCATCAGTCGGGCCCGTGGGGGACCTACGCAGCGCCTCTGGAGATCCCTTCTGGAGGGTGTAGCGGTCCATGTTATTGGATTGTTGGGCCGTGCCACGACGGGTTGACTTCACCTTGGCCCGGTCGCCATCTTGTTTTGTGGCCATGGTCGCAATCCCCAAATCGAGCCAATCTCCTCAGAAAGGGGGCAGACAATCCCGTTCAAGGGCTCCGGGGGGGAGGCGACCACCGCTCCTCAGGACGGATCGCAGCCGGCGGGCCGGCAGGGCAGCCCAACGAGGCCACAGCACCGCACACCGCCCCGCAACCCAACCTCGCCTGGCAGCAAGGAGGGCGCAAAAGCGAAAGTGAAAGTGCGGGGTACGCGAGCCACCCAGCCTTGCCCGCCGCTGTTGTTCACATCTGAAAGAAACACGTTAGTTAGATTCCTCACCTTAGAATATCCCCAGGCGTCAGACTGGATCCGGAAGATTTTTCGTCAGCAATACCCCTTGCGCGTCGCTAGGCGTCGTCTGCGGCTCCGCGTCCGTCGTCGGCGTCGTGCGCCGGGATGACGTCGTCGGAGTACTTAGACGCCGCCCTCGCGCGCTGACGTCAGTTCTTCTTTTTTCCGCGCCAGTAAGCGCAGATCCGGGAGAGCTACCCCTTTTAGTCTTTTTTGACTAAATCTTTTTGATCATTTTTGATCCTTGTCTGTCGACATCTGGTGCCGGTAGGATGCCTGGGTTCAAGGCTTGCGAAGATTGTCATCGACTGATGTCGGTAACCGATCACCACCGCCGGTGCCTCTACTGCTTAGGCCTCGACCACGACGCGGAGTCGTGCAACGACTGTCAGGCCCTGACTTCGAAGGCTAGGCGGGAGCGGTCCCGCAAGCTTCTCGAGCTTCGCCACTCGGCTCCGCGTCGTGCGCGATCCCGGTCCAGGAGGAGGTCCAAGGATCGCTCGCGGAGCCCTAGCCGACGCCACCATCGCTCGTCGGGCTCTAAGTCGTCGGGTAAGTCCAAACACTCTAAGAAGTCCAAGCGGCGACATCGCTCTTCGGACTCCCCTCGCCGGTCGCGCGACTCGGCCGAGGGTCCAAGTGGTTCCACCCCCGCGGCTCCGGCGGAGCCGCAGGCGCCGCGTCCGCCCCCATACCTTCCGGTCCCTGGGGCTGACGCGGCGCCGGCGGAGATCAGTGCCTTCCTCTCGGCCATGAGGAGCCTGGCCCCGCCGTCGACGCCCGCTGGCGCGCCTTCGGGCCCCGCGGACTCGCCTGGGCGACCTCGCGTGCCGGCGGCTCCGGCCCCGGCGCCGTTGACGACTCCGGTCTCGACGCCGCAGGTCCCCGCGGGGCCCTTGCCTGGGCCCCAGTCGACGCCGACGCCTGAACCACCGACGCCGTCACCGGCGCCGCCGACGCCTGTGACGCCGACGCCCCGGTTTAGCCCTCATCCGGACCCGACGCCGGCACGGCATCCGACGCCGCTTGAGACCTACCATCTCTACAGTCCGGTTCCGATCATTCCTCCTGTTTATCAGGAATCGGAAGAAGGGGGCGACTGGGAGGGGTTCGAGGACCCTCTGGCTGTTCAGTCACAGCTTTCTCAGGACTGGGCAGATGAACTGGGGGAGGCCAGCGGGCTGGACACCTCGCCAGACGCTGGATTCACTTCTCCTCCGACCGTGGCTTCGGAGGAGGGTGCAGCATTTTCTGTGGTGCTGCGCAAGGCGGCTGAGGCCCTTGGGCTCGAGTTGCCTGCCGTGGCTGTGAGGACCAACATCCTCACTGAGGTGCTTCAAACCTCAGCAAGCTCCACTGAGCCTCTGCTGCCGTTCAACGAGGCCCTCACTGACGTTCTGCAGGGCACCTGGTCCAAGCCCTCCACAGTTCCTCCTGTGGATAGGAACGTTGCCAGGCGCCACCGCCCTGCTCCGGGCGACCCCAGTTTCCTGTCCCAACACCCCACCCCCGAGAGTCTGGTTATCCAGGCCTCTACTTCCCAATCCTCCTTCCCGACCGCTCCGCCGGACCGGGATTCCAAGAGACTCTAGCAGTTTGGCAAGAAACTGTTCTCATCCCTTAGTTTGGGCCTGCGGTCCTTAAATACCGCCTGTCTCTTGGACCGTTATTCCCATTCCCTGTGGGATACGGTGGAGGACGTGCTGCCCCTGTGTCCGGAGGAGGCCCGGACGCGTCTTACCCAGGCTTTGGCCGATGGGAGGGATGCAGCACGGCACGCCATACGATGTGGGCTTGACACCACGAACTCGCTAGGTCGGGCGATTTCCACCACGGTGGCGCTCCGCCGCCACGCCTGGATGCGGTCCACGTCATTTTCCGGGGATGTCCAGAACACCCTCATGGACATGCCCTTTGATGGCACTCGCCTGTTTGGTGAGAAGGCGGACAGTGCGCTGAACCGCTTTAAGGACTCCCGGGCTACGGCCAAGTCCTTGGGCCTCTCGGCTCCGCGGGCGCACACCTCCGCTTTTCGCCCCTTTCGTGGCCAAGGAAGGGGCGCCTCCTCACGTCCGCAAAGCCACCAGCCGCAGAACCAACCTGCGCGCGGTCGCGGACGTGGCTTCCGCCGTGGCGGAAATGGAGGCCGACGTGGTCAGCCCACATCCACCCCGGCAGCATCCGCCTCAAAGCCTTCCTAGTCCGAGCTTTCAGTCCCATACCACGCCAGTGGGCGGCAGAGTTCGCCATCACCTGCTCCACTGGCGGTCCATAACATCGGACAGGTGGGTGCTGCAAATCGTCCGAAGGGGCTACTCCCTCCCCTTCGAGACGACCCCTCCAGCCATGCCACCGCAGCACCACCGTATCTCGGGGGATCATTTGGATCTTCTCCGCGAGGAAGTTTCGGCTCTCTTGGCCAAGGGGGCCGTCGAGCGCGTTCCGAGTCCAGAAGTAGGTCGTGGTTGTTATTCCCACTACTTTCTGGTTCCCAAGAAGGGCAAGGGGGGCCTGCGCCCTATCTTGGACCTCCGGAACGTCAATGCCTTCCTCCGAAAGGAAAGGTTCAAGATGCTAACGTTGGCTCAGGTTTTAGCTGCCCTAGACCCTGGAGACTGGATGGTAGCGTTGGACTTGCAGGACGCATATTTCCATATCCCCGTCCTGCCGGCCCACCGGCGTTACCTGCGGTTCACGGTGGGCCAAGAGCACTTTCAGTTTACCGTGCTCCCCTTCGGCCTCACCAGTGCCCCTCGGGTGTTCACGAAAGTGATGGCGGTGGTCGCAGCTCATCTGCGCAGATCAGGGGTCCCAGTCTTCCCCTATCTCGACGACTGGTTGTTGAAGGCGGGCTCGCCCCAGGCAGTAGTCTCCCACCTCCAGACTACGGCGGATCTCCTGCATTTGCTGGGGTTTTCCATCAACGTGCCGAAGTCACACTTGAGTCCCTCTCAGAAGCTCCTCTTCATCGGAGCGGTTCTCGATTCGGCGCAGTTCCGGGTCCATCCACCGGAACAGCGGGTCCGGGATATACAGGCCCTGATTCCCATCTTTCGGCCTCTATCCCGGGTTTCGGTCAGGCTAGTGTTGCGGCTTCTGGGGCTGATGGCCTCCTGCATCCTACTAGTGCATCACGCCAGGCGGCGCATGCGGGCTCTGCAGTGGGACCTGAAGTTTCAGTGGGCCCAGCATCACGGCAACCTGTCCGACCATGTCTTGATCTCGGAGGGTACTGCACAGCAGTTGCAGTGGTGGCTCACGGACCGCGAGTGGGTCAAGGGCAAGAGCCTCTCCCTTCCCCAACCGGAGCATGTCGTAGTGACGGATGCGTCCCTCCTGGGATGGGGTGGCCATATGGGAGAGGCGGAGATCAGAGGCCTCTGGTCTCCGGCGGAGTCTCGTCTCCACATCAACCTCTTGGAGTTGAGAGCGATCCGGCTTGCACTGAAAGCCTTCCTTCCCTCTGTCAGGGGAAGTGTCGTGCAGGTGTTCACGGACAACACCACCGCCATGTGGTACTGCAACAAACAGGGCGGGGTGGGGTCGTGGACCCTTTGTCAGGAGGCTCTGCGCCTCTGGACATGGCTGGAACACCAGGGCGTCACCCTGGTGGTTCAACATCTGGCGGGCTCTCTGAACGCCAGAGCAGACGAACTCAGCCGCCGGTGCATGATGGATCACGAATGGCGTCTGAACTCCGAAGTGGTGCAAGGCCTCTTTCAGCAGTGGGGAGAGCCTTGGTTAGATCTATTCGCCACCGAAGAGAACGCGCAATGTCAGCAGTTCTGCGCGTTGGAATTTCCAAAGCGGCACTCGCTCGGCGACGCTTTTCGTCACGAGTGGAGTTGCGGTCTGTTGTACGCCT
The DNA here is from genome assembly GCF_964204655.1 of Triturus cristatus. NCBI lineage: Eukaryota > Metazoa > Chordata > Amphibia > Caudata > Salamandridae > Triturus > Triturus cristatus. Next base: position 334,301,304 of record NC_140588.1, on the reverse strand, counting down.
TTCCGCCTATACCACTTCTGCCCAGAGTGCTGAAGAAGATCAGGCGCGACCGGGCCCAAGTCATCTTGGTGGCTCCGGATTGGGCACGAAGATACTGGTATCCCGAGCTACTCAGTCTGTTGACCGATCCCCCGATAAGTCTGCCCCTTCGGGAGGATCTTCTGTCGCAGCAGCAGGGGACGGTCCTCCACCCGAACCTGTCCAGCCTCCACCTCCATGCGTGGAGATTGAGCGGCGGCAGTTGATGCCATTTGACTTGCCTCCTGAAGTCTGTGATATCATTCTGGCAGCCAGGCGTCCCTCCACAAAGTCGGTATACGCCTGCCGGTGGAACAAATTTGTGGCATGGTGCACAGCAAAGTCTGTGGATCCCCTTTCCGCCCCTCTTTCTGAGGTTCTCCTCTTCCTTCTTTCTCTGGCCCGGCAGGGCTCTGCCCTGGGCACCCTGAAAGGTTATCTTGCTGCCATCTCCGCCTTCTTGCGGCTTCCTGATCAGCCTTCTCTTTTCAAGTCCCCTGTGGTTACACGCTTTCTCAAAGGCATTACACACACGTTCCCTCCTGTCCCTTTTGTAATGCCTCAGTGGGACTTGAATCTGGTTTTGACATTCCTGATGTGCGCTCCCTTTGAGCCTCTTCACAATTGCCCTCTTCGTCTTCTAACTCTAAAGACTGCTTTTCTGGTAGCCATCACCTCGGCTAGACGGGTGAGTGAGCTCCAGGCTTTATCTTCAAAGCCTCCTTTTCTATCTGTTCATCCGGACAAGGTTGTCCTTCGGCCTCGTCCCTCCTTTCTTCCTAAAGTGGTGACTCCATTTCACCTTGGGCAGTCTGTCACCTTGCCCACCTTCTTTCCGCCTCCTTCCAAAGAGGAAGAGAGGCTCCACCGTCTGGACCCAAAACGTGCGCTCTCCTTTTATCTGGACCGCACAAAACAGTTCCGGGTGGACGACCAGCTTTTTGTTGGGTACGTGGGCGCTAAGAAGGGGAAAGCTGTGCACAAACGAACCATCTCTCGGTGGGTCGTTTTGTGTATAAAAATCTGCTATTCCTTGGCTAAAAAGGACCCTCCTGTTGGGCTGCGCGCCCATTCTACTCGGGCCACGGCGGCTACTACTGCCTTGGGACGGGGAGTCCCTTTGCAGGACATCTGTCAGGCGGCGACGTGGGCTTCGCTACACACGTTTGCCAGGCATTATTGCCTTGACAGCCAAGTCCGGAGGGATGGCTTCTTTGGCCGTTCTGTCCTCCAGGACTTTCTGGTGTGATCTTGGTTCGCAGACCCACCACCGGGGATGGTATTGCTTGGGTATCTATTCTAAGGTGAGGAATCTAACTAACGTGTTTCTTTCAGATGAACAAGTTACTAACCTTCGGTAACGATGTATCTGTAAGAAACATTAGTTAGTTAGATTCCTCACCGACCCTCCCATCCTCCCCGTTCTGCGAACTGACATCTAGGGTTAAGGTTGTCCTTTCAGGCCCCTAGATTTTATTTTTGGCACCAGTGTCGGTCTTTGCATGGCTCTGCGTTCCTGGCGCGGAAGGCTATGTACAAGAACTGACGTCAGCGCGCGAGGGCAGCGTCTAAGTACTCCGACGTCATCCCGGCGCACGACGCCGACGACGGACGCGGAGCCGCAGACGACGCCTAGCGACGCGCAAGGGGTATTGCTGACGAAAAATCTTCCGGATCCAGTCTGACGCCTGGGGATATTCTAAGGTGAGGAATCTAACTAACTAATGTTTCTTACAGATACATCGTTACCGAAGGTTAGTAACTTGTTCTTTGTGTCCGGATCGCCCCACAACTCCAGTACGGGGGGCCGGTGTGGAGAAGGCCGCAAACCTCAATCGATGCTCCTGCCGGTGTCCGAGGTCCGATTTAAAAACGGAAAACGGGCGTCACCTCTGCTCGGGCTCACAAATACAGTCCCCTCATCTGGGACAGGATTCTGTCCGGATTTATGCAGGAGGTCGCGGAGGTCCTCGGGAGCCTCGCACCTACGCGGCCATCTTGGTTGCGCGCTAGGCTCCTCCCCCCACTGTGGTGATTTTTAAACAATTTTTAGCTATATCAAAAGTTGACACTTAAAAAATATTTCGGAGAAAACAGTCAATGATTCCCTATGGAAGAAAATTCAAGTTGCAGGTACAGTATGTTCTCGTTACTTTTGTAATCCAGTACTGGGTGCCTAGACTCAGTACTGGGACCTTTATCCAAAACAGGTAAGTCATTACGTTTTCAGATATTATACGATTTTTAAGGAATGTTTAGAAATTGCAGAAATTGTCACTTAGAAGAAATTTCACAGAAAAACAGTCAATGGTTTCCTATGGAAGAAAATTGAGGTAAGGGTAAGTTAAGTTGTACAGATTTTTCAGAGTCAGTGCTGGGCACCAAGATCCAGCACTGGGAGTTCATCTAGGAACAGGTGAGTAAATTCGTTTTTGTCACTTGGCTGATTTTTGGTGAATATTTGAAGATTTGAAAAGTCCACACTTAAAAGAAATTTCAGGAAAAAGCCAGTCAATGTTACCCTATGAGGAAAATAGTTTGCGGTTTAAGGGTAAGTACTCGACTGGCATAGTTGAGGTTCTGGGCACAGACTCGGGGGTCTCCCAGGGTCAGGTAGGTACAGTTGGTTCACCCTCCGCGGCTCTAGGGCGGCCGGGTGCAGAGCGAGTTAGGCCCAATGTTATCCTATGAGGGATAGGGGGGCCTTGTTTGGTGGCTGCTGTCTGGCGAGCCACGCGGCTGTTGGAGCTGGGCTCCTGGTCACTTTGAGCCTTCGGGCGCTCAATGGATTTCAATGGGAAATCTCCGGTTTGGAAAAAGACTGCAAGCTCGTGGAGGAGGACTCTTCAGGTGCCACCACCACTTCGAGAGGTAAGTTGGGTAGTTGGAGGATAGGTAGGTACCCTGGGATTGGACACAGAGGGCCGTGGGGCGCCGGGTGACGGTGCCTTTTGGTGTCGGAAAATCTTACCCTCTGTTGATTGCGGTTGGGGTGGCACACTGTTCTGAGGCTGCAGGCTTCTTCAGGATTGTCGAGGGGGGTCCTTGGGTGCCGGACTCGGGGTCACAGTTGCCGTGGGGTCGTCCTCGTGGGTTTAGTTCTCTGGCACTGGCCAGGCTTGGCTGGTGCAGAGTGGGCTGGGATCGCGGTTCCGGGCTGCTGCCAGGGGTGAAAGGTAGGTTCTGAGTAGAGCCTCTACTCATGGGAGTCCCAGGGAATCAGAGTTCAAAGGTAGCCAGGTCCTCCGGGGTTTCTGAGGTTGCTGGCCACAAGAGATGCCGCGCTGGAGCAGGAGCAGGTTCGAGAGCAGACAGGCCGGTAGGGCTGGGGCCAAAGCAGTTGGTGTCTTCTTCTTTTTAGCAGCTGCAGGGCAGGTCTTTGTTCTTCTTGCTCTTCTTGTAGTTTCGGATCTGGGGAAGGAAGGTTCAGGGTGCCCCTAAATTCTAGATTTGGGGGCGTTACAGGTAGGTGAAGGGCAGGGACCAATGGGTCCCTGTCCTGGGGTGCGTACACCCCCTATCCTGCCTCTCTCCTGTGGGAGGGGGGCAGTAGCCTAATCCTGATTGGGTAGGGCTTCCCATCTTCAAGATGGCGAGAGCCCGGGGATGTGCTTCACCTCGCCTCCCCCGCCTGAGGGGTGGGATTGGCAGGCTGGCACATTCCTTGCCCTTATTTGGGGTTCCCGGCCAAGCTTCCCGCCAGAGTGGGGGGGTTGCAGTGGCCTGGTGTGAGAAAGTGGCTCTGTATATACTGTTCCCTAATAGGTACAGGGTGTACAGAGTCCACAGTCCCCCAGAGGCTGATAGAGGTCAAAGTATGACCTTACTCTCAAAAGTGGTAGCTTGGTCGAGCAGTAAGGCAGTGCAGTACCAGAGGACAGTGTAAAGCATTTATTGTACACACTCAGTCAGCAAATGGTTTCACACACTCAATAACTGAACTCCAGGCCAATGGTTTGTATATATAAAATATATGCTTGTTTTATTTTTAGAACCACAAAGGGGGTAAAAATATACTTTCTCAGAATGAGAGGTTGAATATAAATACTTTTGTCTTAAGCAATACATTTGTGTAAACAGTCACAGTTGGTTGCAATAAACAATCCTATTTCCTAAACATAACAATGCATTGAGCTCAATGGTAAATTCAGGTTATTTGTAATAAATTACTTTTCAGATTACTTTTGGAACCTAGAACCAGCCTTGGGCCAGTATTCAGAATCAAGAGATGAAAGTCGACTTAATAACTGTAATGATTTTTAAATAATATTTAGCTATTTCAAAAGTTAGCACTTAGAAAATATTTCAAAGAAAACATTCAATGGATCTCTATGGCAAGAAATTCACATTGCAGGTAGAGTACTTTATCGTTACTTCAGTAATCCAGGACTGGGTGCCTAGACCCAGGACTGGGGTCCTTATCAAAAGCAGGTAAGTAATTTCGTTTGCAGAAATGGTACGATTTTAAAAGAATATTTCAAATTTGCAAAAATAGACACTTAGAAGAAATTTCACAGAAAAGCAGACAATGGTTTCCTATGGGAGAAAAATGAGTTAGAGGTAAGTATAGTTGTGAACACTTTTCAGGGTCAGGGCTGGGCACCAAGATCCAGCACTGGGAGCTCACCTGGGAGCAGGTGAGTAAATTCGTTTTTGTCACTTGGCTGATTTTTGGTGAATTTTTGCAGTTTTGAAAAGTTCACACTTAGAAGATTTTTGAAGAAAAAGCCAGTCAATGTTACCCTATGAGGAAAATGAAGTTAGCGGTTTAAGGGTAAGTACTCGACTGGCAGAGTTGAAATTCCGGGCATGGACTCAGGGGTCCCCCAGTGTCAGGTAGGTACAGTTGGTTCACCCTCAGCGGTTTCAGAACGGCCGGGTGCAGAGAGAGTTAGGCCCAATGTTATCCTATGAGGGATAGGGGGGGCCTTGGTTGGTGGCTGCTGTCTGGCAAGCCACGCGGCTGTGGGAGCTGGGCTTCTGGTCACTTACTCAGGGCAAGTGGGGAAGTAGGTTAGTGTAGAGAAAGCACTGCCAGGGCCACTCGGGCGGCTGGGTGCAGGGTGCTTTTGAGCCTTCGGGCGCTCAATGGAAATCAATGGGAATGTTCCGGTTTGGAAAAAGGCTGCAGGCTCGGGGACGAGGATGTTTCAGGTGCCACCACCACTTCGAGAGGTAAGTTGGGTAGTTGTAGGTTAGGTGGGTACCCCGGGATTGGGCACAGGGGGCCGCAGGGCGCCGGGTGCAGGGGTGCCTTTTGACGTCGGGAATCTTACCCTCTGGTTGATCGCGGCTGGGGTGGCACTTGGTTCTGAGGCTGCAGGCTTCTTCCGGGATGTCGAGGGGGGTCCTTGGGTGCCGGACTCTGGGTCACAGTCGCCGTGGGGTCGTCCTCAGGGTCTTTGTCCACTCCGGCACTGGCCAGGCTTGGCTGGTGCAGAGTGTGTTGGGTCCGCGGTCCCGGGCTGGTGCCAGGGATAGCAAATAGGTTTCTTGAGTAGAGCCTCTACTCGTGGGAGTCCCAGGGGCTTAGAGCTAAAAGGTAGCCAGGTCCTCCGGGGTTGGTGAGGTTGCTGGCCACGAGAGATGCCGCGCTGGTGCAGGTTCGAGAGTCGACAGGCCGGTAGGGCTGGGGCCAAAGCAGTTGGTGTCTTCTTCTCTTTTTAGCAGCTGCAGGGCAGGTCCTTGTTCTTCTTGCTCTTCTTGTAGTTTTCTATCTGGAATCTAAGGAAGGAAGGTTCAGGGGGCCCCTAAATACTAGATTTAGGGGCGTTACAGGTAGGTGAAGGCCAGGGACCAATGGGTCCCTGTCCTGGGGTGGGTACACCCCCTATCCTGCCTCTCTCCTGTGGGAGGGGGGCAGTAGCCTAATCCTGATAGGGTAGGGCCTCCCATCTTCAAGATGGCGAGAGCCCGGAGATGTGCTTCACCTCGCCTCCCCCACCTGAGGGGTGGGGTGGGCAGGCTGGCACATCCCCTGTCCTTGTATGGGGTTTCCGGCAAGCTTCCCGCCAGAGTGGGGGGTTGCAGTGGCCTGGGGAAACTCCAAATGGCGGCCTGCCTTTGAAGCTTCCCTTTGCTCATCCTGGGGGACGAGATTTCTCACCTCACCCAGGATGTGCATTGTTGCAGGCCCTGGAGAGCAGGGGCTCTCCCACCCAGGGGTCCAGCAACGTGTCTGCTGTGTGGCAGCCTGGGCAGCCTCAGAGCAGACGTGGATTGTAAGTTAGCTGTAAGGGGGCATCTCTAAGATGCCCTCTGGGGTGCTTAGTACATTAAATCCTACACTGGCATCAGTGTGGGTTCAATGTGCTGAGAAGTTTGATACCAAACTTCCCAGGCTTCAGTGTTGCCAATATGGTGCTGTGGAGCTCGTGTTTGACAAGCTCTCAGCACCATGCACTCTTAAATGACAGCACTGCACTTACAGTGCCCAGGAATGGACCCGGGTACTGTAGGGGCACAGGGCTCCTGCTCCTGTGCCCACACCATAGGCGTAATGCACCCAGCTAGAGGGGTGGCTGACAAATGCCTTGGCAGTGTAGGTGATGGGCATGGTACACAGTGATGTGTGCCATGTCGACTCTTTGTTTTGTCCTGCACCCAGACACTCAGCCTGCAAGGGCAGTGTGTGTGTAAGGGTACAGGGCCTCTGAGGGTGGCACAATGAGTGCTGCAGCCCTTAGAGGCCTTCCCTGGCCACAAGGCCCTGGGTACCTAGGGTACCATTTACTAGGGGCTGACATGTGGCTAGGGTTTGCCAATTTGGAGTTTGTGTGGTTTAAGGAAGGAACATAGGCCCTGGGCACCTGATTGGCAGGAACCCAGGGTACACTCAATCGAAGTACATGCAGCAATTTAGCAAAAAGTGGGGGCATACCATGCAAGAAAGATGGCACTTTCTCACACCTGGGGAAACTCAGAGGCGGCATGCCTTTGAAGCTTCCCCCTGCCCATCCTGGGGGAGGAGATTTAGCACCTCGCCCAGGATGTGCATTGTTGCAGGCCCAGGAGAGCAGGGGCTCTCCTACCCAGGGGTCCAGCAACATGTCTGGTGTGTGGCAGCCTCAGCACAGACGTGGATTGTAGGTTAGGTTTTAGAGGGCATCTCTAAGATGTCCTCTGGGGTGCTTGGCACATTAAATCCCACACTGGCATCAGTGTGGGTTTAATGTGCTGAGAAGTTTGATACCAAACTCCTCCATCTTCAGTGCTGCCTTTATGGTGCTGTGGAGTTCGTGTTTGACGAGCTCCCAGCACCATATACTCTTAAAGGGCAGCACTGCACTTACAGAGCCCAGGAATGGACCTGGGTACTGTAGGGGCACAGGGATCCTGCTCCTGTGCCCACACCATTGGCATAGGGCACCCAGCTAGAGGGGTGGCTGATGTATGCCATGGCAGTGTAGGTGTGGGCATGGCACACAGGGATGTGTGCCATGTCGACTCTCTGTTTTGTCTTGTACCCAGACTGTCAGCCTGCAAGAGCAGTGTGTGTGTGTTAGGGTACACGGCCTGTAAGGGTGGCAAAATAAGTGCTGCAGCCCTTAGAGGCCTTCCCTGGTCACAAGGCCCTGGGTACCTAGGGTACCATTTACCAGGGGCTGACATGTGGCCACGGTTTGCCAATTTGGGTTTTGTCTGTTGGGCAGTTTTTAGGGAAGGAACACAGGCCCTGGGCACCTGATTGGCAGGAACCCAGGGCACAACAAGGAAAGTGCATCAGCTATTAGGCAAAAAAAAAAACGGGGGGTTACTGCAACAAAAACCCACTTTCCTACACTTACCGAAGGCGAAACCTAGAAACTGAACGCAAATAACTGTATGCTGTACATGCCTTTTCTCCTATATGAAAGCATTGTGTGTAAAGATACATTTTACTTACCTGCTAACATCCATATTTAAAAATACTTACCTGATAACTATATTCTTGGTAACATTTATATAACATTATGTTGGCACTACCCTCTGATGTGTCTAACTGATCCCTCCACACTACCACAATAGAGGATTTGGTACATCATTTGTGCCTCTGTAAACCAACGGGGGTTTTCCTGGACTCTGTTCACAGTGCACCTCTTTTTGGTCCACTATTTAACGAGCTAGCTTCCTGCAGTTATTATTTAGGCATGCTCAAAGGGTGACACAGGAAATATACAAATAGGCAGTTCAAAACATTTATTGAAGCAATTGTATTTTTGTGTTTTTAAAAAAAAAAAAGAGCTGCAGTTACTAGCAGGAGGAAACGCATTGTAACAAGCATTACAAGAGTGGTGAAAAAAACCGTTTAGCTGTTCATGTTAGTGATTGCATGAATATATGTGGATATATCATACTTGTACTCCTACCTACACTGTAGAGAGCATAGGGAGTACTTAACATGCAAGAGTTCCAGGATAATCCGAAGTGCTCCTCCGAGGAACCTAGTTCAGGGACCGTTTATATAATCAAAGCACAGTTCAATTCACACGGCCAGCTACAATGCTGATGTGATTGCCTTTCCAATTTAGAGCGGTCTCCCAACTAGAAAACAACAAGCATTTGCAATGCAATAGGTCTCGCATTGACGCGAGTTTGAGCTATTGACATTGTAATTAACAATGCCTTTTATTTTATTTTTTTTAAACAAAAATAAAAGGCGTTATTTGCTCAAACTCGCGTCAATGCGAGACCTATTGCATTGCAAATGCTTGTTAAATGTGTCGCAATACCGGGCATACATTAACGGTGAAATATTATGCATACTCGTCCTGAAAACAAGCAAAACAGAAAGCAGCTCCACGGCCGGGAGGAGACCTGGGAGGGCGACGGCAGCATGCGCGGTACCTGTAACTTTCGCGTGCCCAGTGGCGGCCGGTGCAGGCAGCACCTGTCCCCTTCCGGGGCTCCCGTGGTGAAGAGGGAGCCCCAGAGGAAGTGTGGGAACTGAAGTCCCGGGTCCCAGGAGGGGGCCCGGGTGAAAAGCGGCAGATAGCAGTGCAAGGCTCCCATGTCTAAGGAGAGAGCCACGCGTCGTGCTGGCAGAAGTATAGAGGAGCTGGAGTGCTCCAGAAGCGCGCCGCAGCCAGCCGCCGTTCAGGAGGATTTCCCCCGCAGACCGGGTGAGTGGGGGATTCTCCATTTTTCCAGTGGTTGTGCCGATGAAGGCAGTGTCAATGTTTATTTCCTGACCGGATCTGCCGTTGCGGGCCGCTCCAACGATGGGGCGAGACTTAAAAAAAAGAAAGTGAAACTGCATGCTGGCTTGCGAGGACGGAAGGGGGACAGGAGATGTGCACACCTCACAAGTGCGTACACAGGCTCCAATCCGCCAAAAGCCCGCGCGTGCCCATCTCCTGTCCCACTTCCGAGGCAAGTCAGCAACAATAGATCTCGCTGGCGACAGCGCTTCGCGCTGCGTTCGCCAGGCGTGACCTAAAAAGCAAGGGTAGCATGCTCAGTATATCTTCACCTTGGACAGAGTGTAAGAGTCATGATAAAATGCTTATGAAGAAATGTGCTCCAAGCAGGCTATTTTCTAAGCACATTACCATGTACATGCACAGCATGCAAAAAGTTACCGTCTTAAAAAGATGTAAAGTTTTTAAACCTGTATTACAAAGTGGAGGCTTCTGTGCACTGGCCCTGTTTAACCCCACAACAAGAAGATTGTCCGTTAGAACAACAGATTCTGGTTTGTCCTACTTAAAAAAATTAGCTGCATAGACCAAGTCAAAGTGTAGTTTGGGCCCAGATATTGCCCACTTAACCAGCAATGGTCTGCTTTCAAGAACCGGGATCCCCAAGACAACTATTCCTTAAATAGGGTTACAAGGTGGTATAAGCGGGATCCCATGAAGCACTTATTTTTTACTGCAAGAAAAATCATGCAAGCCCACCAGTATGATCGGTGTGTGCTCAAAACAGCCCTCGGCCAGAGAATGGCTACTGATCTAAAGGATGCTAGGGGAATGTTTGTATCATAACTGGCACAGGGGAAGGCTGGTCATACACAGAGGCATGTAAACTGGTTTTGCTCTGAGCTCTTAAACCTCTTGTCCATCTCATGTGTCAAAATACAAAGTGACTTGGAGGAAAATGATTTGGATCTAGTGGAAGAAACCCCAGGGCTCTTACAGGACGAGGGGTAGTGATCGGGGCTAGTAAGAGTATGGGTTAAGATGCGGATAGAGATGGTTGAGGGGTTGGGTATGATGTCAAAGAAGTCTTGGGACACTGATTGGCAGGGTGCCTTAAGCAGAGTTGGTACGTTTTGCAATTTCTGAATGGAACAGTCGCTGCAAAGCACTTTCCTAAAATGCACCCTCTCTTTATTCTTTGGCTAGTGTTCTAATCTGTGATTCTCTAGAGGTTTGCAGTGTTAGTTCTTCCTTATTTTAGTGTCCTCTAAACTGACCTTTGCAAGAGATCTTTCAAACGGTTAGAAAAGTTTGTGTTGCCTACCTCAAATGTAAGTCTTTGCTCTGTACTCTTATTTAAAGGGGTGTTACTTTGCTGAGTTTATCGGTTATAGTGCATTTGAAGCATTGGGTAGAAAAAAGGCAAATCCAATGCAAAGGACATGCTCAGAGTCCCAGGGAGGGATTTCGAGGCTAATAGCAGTGTACACCCAAACATTATTGATGTGAGGTAACACAGGAACTTAATCACTGCCCTCTCCACGCAACAGGGAAAGCGGGCGTCTTCACACCCTTTACACTCCCTCTGCAATTCTTGCAGGTTCCTCATTTTTAACACCTTCCTATGTACTGCATGGATACATATGCATTCAGCAAAGGTGTATACCTGTAACTAGTCAGTTTTAGTAGTTTACCTGAGGTCACCTTTCTTGATTTCTCCCCCTCACCCCCTGGTGTTAGTGAAAAATTACCAGGCTCCTGTGGAGATGTGGCCCGATGACTAGATTAGGACTTGTCAATAAACTAAGCATATCTTCTAATTCCTATTTCATTTAACATGTGTGATCTTGGGCAAATATTTTATTTCCCAATGCCTCCTGACATTATATAAAATCTAACCCCTTGTAGGAAGCACTACAGAAAATGAATGAATATTTAAATTGTAATGTTGATTAACAATAAAGCATTATTGGGTTAACCAGGATACAAATGGTGTTCCCACTGAGACCTTGTGCAACCCCCTATTCCATTTTAGGGCTGTAGGTTGACTATCACTTAGGAGATATTGTCCCAACTGATTTGTTGTGCCTTCCAGCTCTCCAAGAAATCACACTATCTAAATGTCCAGTAAGGCGTGCTTAGCCCTACACAAAAAAGCTCCTAGAGCTCACTCCACGCGTGATAAAGAAGTCTCTATGGCTTTCCTGGAAAACATCCCACTAGCGGATATTTGTAAGACTGCTACATGGAATAACCCACATACATTCACAAAACACTATTATGTTGCTGTCTTAGCTAACCAACCAGCTAGAACAAGCCCAGCTATGTAAACTTTAAAGTATCAACATCGACCATTAGCTAGCCAACTCTTTTGAGGAGCACTGTTTTACATTCGATGCTAGGCATATGTATCTACGGCCAACACATGATGCAGATAGAATGTTACTTGTCTTGTAAACATTTATTCTTAGCGTGTAGTACTGTAGAATCATATGCACCCACCCATGTCCCTGAAAGCTAATGGTGCATGTACACACGATTCATAAACCCTCATCCTTATCAAACTATACCTTGCACGCTCATCTTCACTATCTCTCTACTGCTCCTATACCAAGCTCACCGGATGAGCCAAAAGAAATCCTAACAATGGAACCGATGACCATGCACAATATAGACTAGAGTCACCATACCTCAGGACTTGAAAGACTTCAAAGAAAAACAAGTTGCATACGTGCGACCCCAACACTAGATGGCAGAAGTATGCTACGCATATGAATCAAAGTACACTACATGATACAAATAGTTGCTTACAGGGTAAGTAAAGTATTCCTTATAATATGGATTAAAAGTCGAGATTCTCGGCTGGAAAATTACTGTACAGTTATGAACCTGGTGGAGGATGCCCTTCCTGTAAAATAAGTCCAAGTTAGCTATGCTTTTCTCTTGAGAAATTTGCCTTAATCCATAGAGGGTACTGTTTCTGATTTTGTTTTTAAATAACTGTTTTTCTTACTAGCCTCTACCAAAGTCTGCTAAAAAGACACCGCCTTCCAAAGGTAGTAGAAAGGAGCGAAGCAGCTCTGGATCTTCAAAGAAGAAGCAACCTAAAGACAAGAAATCCAACGTCATTCTTTCAGATGAGTCTAGCAGTGAGGAAGATAAAAAGGACACATCAGACGAAGAAAAGGAAAGTGAGGAAGAGGTAAAACAATGTATTCAATATAGTTGGCTTAACGTGGAATTTCAGTGCTAGTCCTTGATATAATTGTGTTTGCTCTATGGCCCTCTTTTAAGCCCTCAACTTATTGAGTATGTATACTACATCTTAAGGAAATTGTCAGGAGCTCTGTGATTTGCTGCACTTCGGTTTTTGGAAATAGTCTGCCCAAACTTGTACTCGTTTTGACATGGGTGCTAGCTGGTTGAAGGCAGATGGTTGATATTTGTGGGATTTGGGCATTTGTCGTCCTCCCACATTTATCAGGGAGGACTACTGACCCCCTGCTCAATCACCGTACTTTGCTCTTGGCATTGAAGTCCCCTGCATGGCTTTGTGATACTGTGCCACTTTATCCTTGAATATTTTCCCTTTGTGAGCTTAGCAGTCATGAAGCCCATTAGATGCACTACCTTTGTTTACAGTTTGACATCTGACCAGGATTCTGGCGGTTTAGACTTTGCCTTTTGAATGACTACTGTCCTCTCAACCTAGTCCTAGATTGTGATGACTGGTGGTGGCAGCCTCCTTATTGTTGAGCTCACATACCTTTGTAACTGTTCCCCTGTAAGGAGACTGACAATTTACTTGTACTGTCCATTTTGTACTATTAGGCTGTGAGTATGCTATCCTGCACCGACCGCCACCATCTCCTCATTCTGAAACTGGTCTGTTGTGGTCAGTGAAGAGGGAGGGAACAGAGCCATTGCTATTTCAGAACAGCTCCTATTTAGCTAAAGCAACCAAATTGGTCTCCAAACTGGTCCCAAGACCTCCCTGATAACAGCTAAGACTATTTGTGGGTTGATCATGTTTTTAAAAAAAACTAATAATGAAAATCTTCACCCTTTTGATTTTGAATGCTCCTTCCCTTTTCCCTCCTTCCTGTCTTAAACCAGTAATGGGATTGTTTAATGTGCGGACACCTTTCAGCAGGCCTGGGGGTCCAAGCACCTGCATCAAATTAAAGCCTAATTACCAGTATCTCTGTAAATCCCCACCAGATTTTTAAGAGACACAGACCGGAGCCATCAAATCATCCCATATAGTATAAATGATTGGAAGGCTCCATGTTAACATGCCTAGACAGTGTCCAAAACCTCCATATCTTGGAGATAACCTGGACTCCTTGCCCTTACTATGCTTCAGAGCGTTTTGTCTCAAGGGAGTGAAATTGTATTGTGGGAGGCTCCAGTGATAACCTACCTGCCACTATCCAGTAACCCTAAGGAAAAGGTTGATTGATCCACAGTTGGAACTTATGGCTTTATCCAAAACTGCTTGCATGTGGTATGAAGGCTTACTTTTGCTATAAGCTAGGGATTCCTTGTATATTGGTAACCTCAAAAAGGTTTCTTGGTTTCATTCTGATGGATACTCGGAAGTCGTATACAGACTACGAACACCCCCCGCCCCCACCCTCCCATCCCGACTGCTAGATTGGATCTGGAGATTTTTTCGGGAATGCCGACCATTTCCTGCCCTTAAATTAATGGGAATGAAGTCTCTAGTAAGCACCACTCCTTGCACGCTGATAGCAGTTCTGTTTCCTCACCTGACGTGGATCTGGTGCTCTGCTCTCAACTATGTCCGTCTTTGCATCCCAAAAAGGTTTTGCAGTGAGCTAGGGAGCAATGCCTCCACCAAAGACTAGATTCAAGCTATGCAAAGACTGCAGAAGGCAGTTATCTTTCACTGATCTGTATGAAGTGTGCTTTTGGTGCCTGGGTTCTGGCCACAACTGTCACATGACCAGTGTGCCCTTCTGCCCCCAAAGCCAATACAAGGCCAGGTGGTAAAGTTCTACATTGTTGAGCATCGCTTTCCTCACACAGGTCCAACTGTTAAGTTGCAGGCCTGGTCACGGCCTCTAGGTTGTTACTGTGACCACTCCACTTCTGCTCTAAACATTCATGGAAGTTGAAGTCTGTTCAAACACAAGCCAAAAAAATAAAAGGGGAAGACTGACTTTCCACTCCCATCACTCTTTTGGTTCAGAGAAGGTGCAAGGGCATCAAAATGCAAGTCTCATTCCTTCACGGCACCAATATCTCAGCTGGTCCATCATGCCCAGAGTTCCCCAGAATCAGTCGACCTGGCAGCAAATTAAGGCTTTCAAGGATGCCACACTAACTCTTTAGTACTTTTTCAGCTCCTTCTGGAGAGCCTTATGGCCCCACAGAACCATGGGGGTTTCCATTCAGGTTACTGCCAACAGGTCCTCCCTGATGCAGCCTTCACCTGTGGGATACTCTGGGTTACTGACTCCACTATATATGTCCACACGAGCCCCAAGATCCATGCCTATACAGCCCCTTCCGGACGCTGAACAGACATTTGACTGAGTTAGACTGATGTTGCGCTAAGATCACATAACCCCTGCCAGTTATGCAGCTGAATAACCCAGTTCCCTTTTAAGGTTCAGAGATGACCTTAACAGCAGTTCCACTCAACTGTTCTGATTGGGGAAGGGTCAAGACTGATTGGTGTATGGCTAGGTCCAAACTCTGGTGACAAGGTGGGCAAACGAACAGTAAGTTGTAATGCTAGCAAGATTGGCAGTGGTTTGACTTGTTGCAAGCATTCCTCCCACTGCTTTTGTGCAAGACCCAGTGCCTATACCATGGGACAGCTGTCCACAGATAGTCCATTCTGTTTAGCTTGGATTCTGATACTATGCCAGAACAAGGAGCCCCTCCGGATAATAATTATCATGGTAACTGGGTTGGCTTGCTTCCCCCTCATTATACTGTTGATTGCCATTTAACAAGACCTTAACTGACACTCATGGACGCTTGATTCAAATCTTGCACTTACCCCCACCCCCCAGTGAACTGACCAGTGTCACTTCTACATAGTCCATCTCCTGGTGACCCTGCCTTTCCCATGCACCCTACGCCAGAGTCTGGTGGTACAGGCCTCCACTAGCGGAGTTAATCCCAATTCCTTCCCTACTACCCTGATGAACAGGAAGCAATAGAGAATTGAGATGTTTGGGAATAGGAGTAAACGCCAGCTGCTTGCTGGAAGAATACTCTTGACGCATTATGGGACTCCATTGTAATTTTATCTGCATTTCCCACAGAATTTAGAGGCAGTTCGGCACAGACCATTCAGGATGGGGCCAAGTATGTTATGCGCTCGGGACTGAACATGACAGACTGCCTGGCAGAGCAGTTGGCACTAGCATGGCTCCCCAGCGCCACAAGCTTTTTGAGTGACAATTATATGCCACTCATGAATGTATCTTTCGAAGACTCTCCCCCTTTTTGGTGAGAAGGCCAACTCTGCCCGTGAGTGCATTAAAGAGGGCAGAACAGTGCTCTTCCCTTTTCCTCACCTGCTGTGTAATATCCCTATGGTGCCATGAAAATTGCACAGTTCAGTCAACTTATGCTACCCCTCTTTGAGCAGATCTACAGCCCTTATGGTGAAACATCTTTTATGGTATACAGCACTCCTCTGGACATCAGCTAAAAGAGCAAGAGTGCTCCAAGCTTTTATAAAAATGAAATCTTATTTGCACTTCACAAAGAACAGTAACCATGCTCACTAACTTGAGGTTCATACCAAAGATACTTTCATACTTGCACTTCAACGGGTTCTGCTTAATTCTTGCTTTCCCAACCCTTTGACATCAGCTGAAAGCATTGTGATTGTTAGATGTATGCTGTGGCATCAAATGTTACATGGTGAGCAGTCATTGTTCGTTCTCACCAACTGTCTTCTACAAGGAAAAGTGGCTCCCCTTGAGGTAGGAGGACTGCGCACTCCACCAAAAGCGGGTCAGTGACAACTTCACCCTTTAGTAGTGCCACCCCTGAACATCTGCCACACAGCTACTTGGAAGAATTGCCACACTTTTTTGCTTGGACTTGCATACAACAGCGGACTCTTGAGTGGGCCATGCAGTCCTACACAACGGAGACCATGTGGGTTCCTTCAGGCTACCGATACGTTAATTGTTATAAATTTGAGCTCTTTACTTTAACGTGACTGACCATACAAAGTTGACTGCCTGTTGAAACCCTGCGTCCTAAAAAACCAAATGATGCTGGTTATATGACATGCAAACCTATCTTAAAGTACATAATGCCAGTCACAGGCTTTTTTAAACCGGTTTTATAATGGATATGTTCGAGGCATGTGGGCTGCTGAATTCATATCTGTGCATAGATCGCCGCCTAGTGTTGGGTCCGGATGATTGCACATTGTTGTCCTGGAAGAGTCTTCGAAGTATCACGAGATAGGTAACTCCTCCCCTGGACCACAGTGCGCATGGGCATCCTCTCCATCCTTAGATTGTTTTTTTGCCGCCATTGGGTTCGGATGTGCTTATCTTAGCTCAAGTTAGGAAAATTCAGTTTAAGGCCAAAAGGCCTTTAGTTATCGTCGGTACTGTTCCCGTTCGGTATCGACTAGTTTCTTTAGTGCTTTCGCACCTTCTTCCAGCTTTTCGGATCCGCTTGGTCCGAACATCGAACTTCGATCGGCGATGGAATCGAGGACTCCATTCAAACGGTGTCCTTTATGCCAAGCGAAATACCCACACATCGACGTCTACCCGGTATGCGACAAGTTCGAGGCATGTGGGCTGCTGAATTCATATCTGTGCATAGATCGCCGCCTAGTGTTGGGTCCGGATGTTTGCACGTTGTTGTCCTGGAAGAGTCTTCGAAGTATCCTTGGATAGGTGACTCCTCCCCTGGACTACAGTGCGCATGGGCATCCTCTCCATCCTCAGATTGTTTTTTTCCGCCATTGGGTTCGGATGTGCTATCTTAGCTCAAGTTAGGAAAAATTTTGTCGAGGCCACAAGGCCTTTAGTTCGCGTCGGTACTGTTTATCGATCGGTTTTCGATACTCTCTGTTAGTTTACTAACTTTCAGCACCGACTTTGTTCGCATTTACCTGTCCATCAACTACTTCGACGATGGAATCGAGGACGCCATTCAAAAGGTGTCCGGTATGTAATGCGAAGTACCCACACATCGACGTCCATCCGGTGTGCAACAAATGCCTTTCGCCGGACCACGACGAGTCGACATGTATGGCCTGTGCCCGGTTCCGTTCAAAGAAGACTCTGCGGAATCGTCGAGCGGCGAGGCTCGAAGCGCAGCACGCGGCACCGGCCCCAGCTGACATCTTCGACGACGCGGACGACGTCGAAGAAGTAGAAGTCTTACCCTCCAGTCCCGTTTCCGACCAAGAACCCGGATCGGACGAGGCCGACGAGTCACTCTTCCACAGAGGTGAAGACGACACCGAGGTAGGAGACGACGAGGAGGCCTTAGGGGCCGAAGAGAGTAGCTCCGATGATGAACAAGGCCTACCTGTTCAAACCGAGAATTCACCAGTGCCACAGACTATGGCTCCGGTCGAGGGATCGCCTTCGGGCCTTACCCGAGACCTATCACGCAGTCCTTCGGCCCCGCCCTCGGGCCCGGCCTCGGACGTTCAGCGGCAGCCATTACCGCTTAAGCCAGCTGGTTTCCCTTCCACGAAACCGAAACCGAAAGCTGCTCAGGTTCCTACGAAACCGAAACTGAAAGTGGCGCTAGTCGGATCGAGGCCTTCAACACCTTCGACGCCGGCGCACCGTGTCGGCACCGACCGCACCAAGGGGGACTTCGGTGCCGAACTCGAGACGGGCGACATGGGAGTCGACAAACGGAAGAAGGCCATCGGCGCCGACAAACCTGCTCGGTTACCGGCGTCGACGCCACCGACACCGAGGGCCGTCCCGCCTGCTACGCCTCGCAGCACTCCCTCGACGACACCGAAACCTCACGTGTCGAAGACGTCAGCGGTGATCTTCGCACCTCGGCTCGATGCACCACGGGCGCAGAAGATATCTGCAGCCGCCTCGACGACCCTGGCGGGGGCCACGACCTCTAAGGCGCCCCGAGTACGGACTGGCGCAATGCCAGGCTGCAAAACCAAGGCTGCCCTCCAGGACCAGTCGGGTTCGATCGATCCAGCGGTTTCGTCGGTGCCGACCAGCATTACCTTCGGCTTGCCTCCATCCACAATCCCGAAGGCGTTTCAACTCAGGACACAGGCCACCAAAACTGCGGTTACGCCTGTCGAGCCGTCTCCGTCACGCGTCATCGACGCCGACACTGGCAGGATGATTCTCCACGACCGAAGGATAACTTCGGAACCGCCATTGGAACCTTTCAGGATCCCGCTGAAGAGGAAGCTGCCTGTGGACACAGAACCTCTCCTGTATGAACCCTTTCATTCACCCTACCAGGATCCACACCGGGCCTCCCCCACACGCTCCGACACGGATGCATTGGAGGACTACATGGGTGAACAAGTCCCCTACCATGTGGACACGGACCCTGATGACCAGCAGGACCCTGACCAAACTTGGGGCGACCCTGCAGACCCCAGTGCACCTCTTGATGCACAGGACCCACAACTATTTGGGGCAAAAACGTCACCCACAGAGGATACTGCGGCGTTCAACGCTCTGATTGAACGAGCGGCGAACAACCATGATGTACAGCTTCACTCTGATATCATCGAAGATGACTTTCTAATGGACACCTTTGCATCCTCAGAAAGACATGTAAAGACTCTGCCAATGTTGAAGGGGGTCCTTAAGCCAGCCACTGACATTTTCAGGGAACCCACCAGGGCACGAGTGATAAACCCCAGGATCGATAAGAAATACAGATCAGCACCTGGGGATCTTACTTACATCAGAGGACAATTACCACTCGACTCCATCGTTGTGGCGAATGCCCGCAAGAGGGCACACTCGCAGACAACGGGTGACGCTCCTCCCCCGGACAAGGAGTCCAAGGTGCTGGAGACCTCCGGCAAGCGAGTTGCCGCACAAGCTGCAAGCATATGGCGCATAGCTAACACTCAAGCGCTCCTCGCTCGCTACGATAGGGCGCACTATGACACAATGGAGCAACTCCTTCAACACCTCCCTGACCCCTACAAAGAAGGTGCAGAAATCCTTATCAGAGAGGGACAGCTACTCACAAATGCTGCCATCAAATGTGCACTAGACGCTGCTGACACGGCTGCCAGGGCCATCAACACTAGCGTCATCCTACGACGTCACGCCTGGCTACGTATCTCAGGATTCAAGCCTGAGGTACAAAACAATATACTTAATCAGCCCGTCAACCCCGACTTTTTGTTCGGGCCTGAGGTTGACGCCACCCTCAAGGATAAAAAAGGACACGGACACTGCAAAGTCCATGGGCGCCCTACAAACTCAGTCCTTTCGGAGCGGCTCCTTTCGTCGCCCCGGAAACAAGGGAGCAGGCAGAGGACAGGGGTCACAACAAACATATAACAAGGGTAATACGCAGACCACCTACGATAAGAACACCCGAGGTGGCTATCGTGGCTCCAGTACCAAGGGCAGAGGACGTGGCTACGGCAACACCAGGTCCTCCCCCAAGAACAAGCAGTGACGCCCTCTCCCTTCCTCCCGACCACATAACACCTGTCGGGGGAAGGCTACAACGGTTCCTGTCCACGTGGAACTCCATCACCACGGACAGGTGGGTCAAAGATATTATAAAATACGGTTACTGTCTGGAGTTAACTTCCACTCCACCCACAATACCACCAAGAAACCGTCCTATGTCCTCAGAGCACTTGACGCTCTTACAGCAAGAGGTAGAAAGTATGCTTCTAAAAGGCGCTATCGAGGTCGTACCCGTCCACGAGCGGGGCACGGGGGTTTACTCCCTCTACTTCTTAATTCCGAAAAAGGACGGGTCGCTCAGGCCTATATTAGACCTGAGACCCCTGAACCAGTACATTCTTTCGGAGCACTTTCACATGCTCACTCTACAGCAAGTCCTTCCGCTTCTCCAGCAGGGAGACTTCCTAGCATCACTGGACCTCAAGGATGCGTATTTTCACATACCCATCCACCCCTCACACAAAAAATACCTCAGGTTCACTGTTCAGGGGCAGCACTATCAGTTCAAAGTCCTTCCCTTCGGCGTGACAACAGCGCCCAGGGTTTTCACAAAGTGCCTAGCTACGGTGGCGGCACATTTACGGAGACAGCACATACACGTCTACCCCTACCTAGACGACTGGCTCGTTCAAGCGAGATCAGCCCAGCAATGTGCAAGCCACGTGTCCCGTACCATTCACCTTCTTCACAGTCTGGGATTCTCACTAAATTACCCAAAGTCTCATCTCCAGCCCGCACACGTACAACAGTACCTAGGTGCGACTATAGACACTCTGGCGGCCACAGCTCAGCCAAATTTAGTGAGGATCAACAGCATACAAGCGCTGATCTCCAAGTTCAGACCCAACCACTCGCTTCCAGCGCGAGTGTTTATGCAGTTGATAGGCATGATGGCCTCCTGCATCTTCATAGTCCCGCACGCGAGATTACATATGCGCCCACTTCAGGAGTGCCTAGCACGTCAGTGGAATCAGGCTCAAGGACAGTTGAAAGACCTAGTGTTGGTGAGCGGTCGGGCATACAACTCTCTGCATTGGTGGAATCCACAAAACCTTTGCAAGGGCCGACCGTTCCAAGAGCCTGTTCCACAAATAGTACTGACAGCGGACGCGTCTCTCCAGGGATGGGGAGCTCATGTACTCCACTACACAGTGCAGGGACTATGGACGACACAACAGAAGAAGATGCACATCAACCTTCTGGAACTGATGGCAATCTTCCTAGCCATGAAGGCTTTCAAAGTACATCTGTGCAACAAGGTCGTGTTGATCCGGACGGACAACATGACCGCAATGTACTACATACAGAAGCAGGGAGGGACACACTCTCCACAGTTGTCTCATCTGGCTCAGAGCATGTGGAAGTGGGCCATTCAGAGGAACATGTTCCTCATGGCGGAACACCTCCCCGGCAAGGACAACCAGATGGCGGATCTGCTCAGCAGACACAGCCACCAGATGCACGAGTGGGAGTTACACCCATCGGTACTCCAACCGTACTTCCAGCAGTGGGGTCACCCAGAAATAGACCTATTCGCGACAAGCGAAAACGCAAAATGCCAAAGCTTCGCCGCCAGATTCCCACACCCGCAGTCGCAGGGCAATGCGATATGGATGAACTGGTCCGGCAGATTTGCGTACGCTTTTCCCCCAGCACCGTTGATACCGCTGGTGGCTCGCAAACTCCGACAACACTCCCTGACACTCGTCCTAGTTGCTCCCACGTGGGCACGCCAGCCGTGGTACACCACCTTCCTCGAACTTTCCGTGGTACCGCATCAAAGGCTGCGGATCAAACCCGCGCATTTGACGCAGAACCATGGAGAGGTTCAGCACCCAGATCCGCAACAGCTGAACCTGGCGATCTGGCTCCTGAAGTCCTAGAGTTTGGCTATCTCAATCTGCCACCTGACTGTATGGACATCATCAAGGAGGCCAGGAGACCCACTACAAGAGCTTGCTATGCAGCCAAATGGAAACGGTTCGTCATTTATTGCGGTAATAATGACATTAACCCGCTGGACGCATCCATCCACAACATCATATGTTACCTCTTACACCTATACCGATGCAATCTGGCGTACACCTCTATACGTGTCCATTTGACCGCAATATCAGCCTATCTGCAAACCAGGCAGCACCTCTCTCTCTTCAGAGTGCCTGCCATCAAAGCATTCTTGGAAGGACTCAAACGAGTCATTCCACCTAGTCACCCACCGGCTCCAATGTGGAACCTCAACTTGGTCCTCACACGCCTGATGGGTCCACCCTTTGAACCTCTACACTCATGCGAGATTCAATTCCTTACCTGGAAAGTAGCCTTCCTGGTAGCGATCACTTCCCTAAGAAGAGTTAGTGAACTCCAGGCACTAACCGTTCAAGAGCCATTTATTCAGGTTCACGCCAACAGGGTCGTACTACGTACCAACCCCAAATTCATGCCCAAGGTAATATCGCAGTTCCACATGAACCAGACTATTGAACTGCCCGTTTTCTTCCAAAACCCACAAACTGTTGCAGAGAGGGCATTACATACACTAGATGTACGGAGGGCCCTCATGTACTACATCGACAGGACTAAACCCTTCAGGAAGACAAAACAACTGTTCGTTGCCTTTGCCCCACACCACAAAGGTAACGCCATCTCCAAAGCAGGGATAGCCAGATGGATAGTTAAGTGTATTCAAATCTGTTATCAAAAGGCAAAACGCACATTAACTATTCCACCACGAGCCCACTCAACACGCAAGTTGGGGGCTTCCATGGCCTTCCTAGGAAATATTCCCCTGCATGATATATGCAGAGCAGCCACATGGTCCACTACACACACATTTACAAAACACTATTGCGTAGATGTGCAGTCAAAACAGCAGGCAGCTGTAGGACAGGCTGTTCTCAAAACACTTTTTCAGACCGCTGCAGCTGGCACGGGTAGCCGCCGCCAATAGAGGGCACTGCTATGTATTCTATGCACAGATATGAATTCAGCAGCCCACATGCCTCGAACTGAATATGCTACTTACCAGTGTGCATCTGTTCTTGGCATGTAGGGCTGCTGACATTCATATCGCCCTCCCTCCTCCCCGGCGCCTGTCGCAGCTGCAGCTCTCAGAATTATTGCAAGCATGGTCATCATTTTCTGTATCTACTCCATCACTGCCACAATGGCGAAAAACAATCTGAGGATGGAGAGGATGCCCATGCGCACTGTAGTCCAGGGGAGGAGTCACCTATCCAAGGATACTTCGAAGACTCTTCCAGGACAACAACGTGCAAACATCCGGACCCAACACTAGGCGGCGATCTATGCACAGATATGAATGTCAGCAGCCCTACATGCCAAGAACAGATGCATACTGGTAAGTAGCATATTCAATTTCTCTCACCGGATCACAATGAGTCGAAATGTATGGCCTGTGCCCGATTCCGCTCGAAGACTCTCCGGAATCGACGGGCGGCGAGATTGGAGGCGCAGCAATCGGCGCCTGCCCCGGCCAACATCTTTAGCACCGAAGACGAGGACGCCGAGAGCGTTGAAGACGTAGACTCCAGCCCCGCTTCCGAACACGACTCCCAATCGAAAGACGACGATGAGGTGATCTTTCAGAGAGAAGAAGTCGTCGAAGAGGTAGGAGACTACGATGAGGCCTTTGGGGCCGAGGGGGATAGCTCCAGCGAGGAGCTAGGCCAAACCGTCGATACGGAGGCCGAAAACATACGTCGTCATGAGGCTCAGGTCGAGGGATCGCCTTCGGGCCTTACCCGAGATCAATCTCACGGTTCTTCGGCCCGGCCTTCAGGCCCGGCCTCGGAACATTTCGCAAGAGCCATTATTATCGAAGACTACTGGATTCCCTTCAGCGAAACCGAAACCATCTATCGCACCAGTTCCATCGAAAGTGAAACTGGTTGTGATCGGCTCGAAGGCCTCGAAGCCCTCCACTCCTTCGACGCAGGCAAAGGTCGTCGGCTCCGAACGCGCAAAAAGGATTTCGGTGCCGAGCTCACCGCAGCGGATACGGGTGCCGAGCCAAAGAAGAAGGCCCTCGGTCCCCACAAGGCGCCTCGGCCTCTGGCACCGAAGACATCGGCCCCAACCACAAAAGTCAAGGTGGCCACCCCGTCTGCGTCGACGTCGAAGACAGCGGCGCCTGCCAAGTCATCGACCCCCAACATGCGTCGATACCTCCCTTCGGATCGATGACCCCATGGCTGCAAAGAAGTCGGGTGCCGCTTCGACGCCTACCTCCAAAGTGCCGACCGGCTCCAAAGAGCCATCTGCATTCACCGTGCAACAGGTCTCGGCATTGTTGCAACGCATCAGAGAACGGGCAGCCCTCCACTCTATGTCGGGTCCCGACACGCACAAGGCTTCGAAAGCATCCTCTGCGCCGACCAACATCACGTTTGGGTTGCCGCCGCCCACGGCGCTGAAACTGTTCGAGATTCGGACACGTGTGTGCCAGACACAGTCCCCATCCACCGGACAACCAAATTTCGAGCCTTCCCAGCCACAATTTATCGACGCCAACACTGGTAGGTTGATGCTCCGCAAGTGGAAAATCACGCCACAGAGGGGATTGTACTCCTACAAAATTCCTCTCCAGCACAAATTGCCGGCAGGGTCAGAGCCAGTGCTTCCTGAACGCTTTCAACCCTTCCATCAGGATCCATCGTCCTTTTCTCCTACGCCTTCAGAGGCAGACGCAGTAGAGGACTATGTAGGGGATGATACCCTGGGGATGTCGATCCTGATGATCACCTGCAAGACCCAGATCAGGCATGGGATGACCCCACCGACCAGGGTACCGCACCAGATACCCATGACACGCAGCTTTATAACATAAAGACATCTCCCACAGAGGACACTGCTGCCTTTAATGGCCTCTTAGAACGGGCTGCTGCCAATCATGGAGTAGAACTCCATTCTGACACTGTCGAAGAAGACTTCTTGGTGGACACTTTCGCCTCTTCCGAAAGAACTGTCAAAACTCTGCCCATGTTAAAAGGAGTTCTCAAACCTGCAAAGGACATTTTCAAAGAAACAACCAGGGCACGGGTGGTAAACCCCAGGATTGAAAAAAAAATACAAGCCTGCACCCGGAGACCCTATGTACATTGGGGGTCAGTTACCTTTGGACTCCATGGTGGTTGCTAATGCTCGCTAAAGAGCTCACTCACAAACAGTTGATGCTCCTCCCCCAGACAAGGAGTCCAAAGTGCTGGAGACATCAGGCAAACGGATTGCAGCGCAAGCAGCAAACATCTGGCGCATTGCCAATACACAGGCACTCCTGGCCCGTTATGATAGATCCCACTACGACACACTAGAATCACTACTCCAACATTTGCCAGATGAATATAAAGAGGCTGCGGAGCTCCTCATCAGAGAGGGACAACTCCTTACCAATGCATCCATCAAGTGCGCACTGGATGCAGCCGACACAGCGGCGAGGGCAATCAACACAAGCGTCATGTTGAGAAGGCATGCATGGTTGAGAATCTCCGGCTTCAAGCCGGAGAGTCAGAACAATATCTTAAATCAACCGGTCAACCCAGACTATTTACTTGGCCCTGAAGTTGACACTACCCTCGAGAAAATTAAAAAAGACACTGACACTTTGAAATCAATGGGGGCCCTGCAGACGCAGCAGTTTCGTAGTGGCTCCTTTCGTCGCCCCGGGAATAGAGGAGCAGCTAGAGGTCAGGGGTCACAGCAGCAGTACACTAAAGGGGGCACACAAAGTACCTATGATAAAACCAACAGAGGTGGATATCGTGGCTCCAGCACCAAGGGCAGAGGACGCGGTTACGGCAACACCAGGTCCTTCCCCAAAAGCAAACAGTGACGCCCTCTCCCTTCCCCCCGACCACATAACACCTGTCGGGGGGAGACTCCAACGGTTCCTGTCAGCGTGGAAAACCATCACCACAGACAGGTGGGTCAGGGACATTATCCAGCACGGTTACTGTCTCGAATTAACGTCCACTCCACCCAACATACCGCCAAAGCACCGTCCTATGTCCGTAGAGCACTTGGCATTATTGCAGCAGGAAGTGCTAAGTATGCTGCAAAAAGGTGCAATAGAGGTCGTGCCCGTCAACCAGCAGGGGACAGGGGTGTACTCTCTGTACTTCTTAATCCCAAAAAAGGACGGGTCGCTCAGACCTATACTAGACCTGAGACCCCTCAACCAATACATTCTCTCAGAGCATTTCCATATGCTCACCCTACAGCAGGTTCTCCCGCTACTCAGTCAGGGAGACTTCCTAGCCACACTGGACCTAAAAGATGCGTATTTCCACATACCCATACACCCATCACACAGGAAATATCTCAGGTTCACTATTCAGGGACATCACTATCAATTCAAAGTTCTCCCCTTCGGAGTAACAACAGCACCCAGGGTCTTTACCAAGTGCCTAGCAACAGTGGCTGCACATCTACGGAGACAACACATTCACGTCTTCCCTTACCTGGACAACTGGCTTGTTCAGGCAAAGTCAGCCCAGCAATGTGCCAGCCACATGTCCCTCACCATTCACCTTCTTCACAGCCTGGGATTCTCACTAAATTACCCAAAATCACATCTCCAACCCGCACACGTACGACAGTACCTGGGCGCGACCATTAACACTCTGGCAGCCACAGCTCAGCCAAATTTAGTGAGTATCAACAGCATGCAACTGCTGATCTCAAAGTTCAAACCTCAACACTCCCTTCCTGCGCGAGTGTTTATGCAGTTGATAGGCATGATGGCCTCCTGCATTTTTATAGTCCCGCACGCGTGACTACATATGCGCCCGCTTCAGGAGTGCTTAGCACGTCAATGGAATCAGGCTCACGGGCAATTAAAAGACCTAGTGTTGGTGAGCGGTCGGGCATACAACTCTCTGCATTGGTGGAATCCACAAAACCTTTGCAAGGGCTGACAGTTCCCAGAGCCTGTTCCACAAATAATACTGACCGCGGACGCCTCTCTCCAGGGTTGGGGAGCTCATGTACTCACTTACACAGTGGAGGAACTATGGACAACGCAACAAAAGAAGATGCACATCAACGTTCTGGAACTGATGGCAATCTTCCTAGCCATGAAGGCATTCAAAGTACACTTGTGCAACAAAGTCGTGTTGATCCGGACGGACAACATGACTGCCATGTACTACATACAGAAGCAGGGAGGAACACACTCTCCACAGTTGTCTCATCTGGCTCAGAGCATGTGGAAGTGGGCCATTCAGAGGAACATATTCCTCATGGCGGAACACCTCCCCGGCAAGGACAACCAGATGGCGGATCTGCTCAGCAGACACAGCCACCAGATGCACGAGTGGGAGCTACATCCGTCAGTTCTCCAGCCCTACTTCCAACAGTGGGGTCATCCAGAGATGGACCTATTCGCCACAAACGAAAACGCAAAATGCCAAAGCTTTGCCGCCAGGTTCCCACATCCGCAGTCACAGGGCAATGCGATATGGATGAACTGGTCCGGCAGATTTGCGTACGCTTTTCCCCCAGCGCCATTAATACCGCTAGTGGCACGCAAACTGCGACAACACTCGCTGACACTCATCCTAGTTGCTCCCACATGGGCACGCCAACCATGGTACACCACCTTTCTAGAACTTTCCGTGGTGCCGCATCAAAGGCTGCGGATCAAACCCGCGCTTTTGACGCAGAACCATGGCGAAATTCAGCACCCAGATCCGCAACAGCTGAACCTGGCAATCTGGCTCCTGAAGTCTTAGAGTTTGGCTACCTTAACCTGCCACCTGACTGTATGGAGATCATCAAGGAGGCCAGGAGACCCACTACCAGAGCTTGCTATGCGGCTAAATGGAAAAGGTTTGTCATTTACTGCAACAACAATGACATTAACCCGCTGGACGCATCCATTCAAAACATCATCTGTTACCTCCTACACCTATACCGATGCAATCTGGCATACAACTCAATACGTATCTATTTAACCACGATAGCAGCCTATCTCCAAAACAGGCAGCACCTCTCTTTATTTAGAGTGCCTGCCATCAAAGCCTTGGAGGGACTCAAACGAGTAATCCCCCCAAGACACCCACCGGCACCAGTGTGGAACCTCAATTTGATCCTCACCAGATTAATGGGTCCACCCTTTGAACCTCTCCATTCATGTGAGATTCAATTCCTCACCTGGAAAGTAGCCTTCCTGGTGGCAATCACTTCGTTAAGAGTTAGTGAACTCCAGGCACTAACCATTCAAGAGCCATTCATACAGGTTCACGCGAACAGGGTTGTACTACGTACCAACCCCAAATTCATGCCCAAAGTGATATCACAGTTCCACATGAATCAAACTATTGAACTGCCTGTTTTCTTTCAAAATCCACAGAATGTCGCAGAAAGAATGCTCCATACACTAGATGTAAAGAGGGCCCTCATGTACTATATAGACAGAACTAAGGACTTTAGGAAAACAAAACAACTTTTCGTTGCCTTTTCTCCACAACACAAGGGCAACGCCATTTCCAAAGCAGGTATAGCCAGATGGATCGTTAAATGTATTCAAATTTGCTATCAAAAGGCTAAACGCACATTAACGATTCCCCCACGAGCCCACTCAACACGAAAGTTAGGGGCGTCCATGGCTTTCCTAGGCAACATTCCTTTACAGGAAATATGTAGAGCAGCCACATGGTCCACTATACATACATTTACCAAACACTACTGTGTAGATGTACACTCAAAACAGCAGGCAGCTGTAGGACCGGCTGTTCTCAAAACTCTTTTTCAGACTGCTGCAGCTGGCACTGGTGGCCTCCGCTAATGGAGGTACTGCTATGTATTCTATGCACAGATATGTATTCAGCAGCCCACATGCCTCGAACTGAATATGCTACTTACCAGTATGCATCTGTTCTTGGCATGTAGGGCTGCTGACATTCATATCGCCCACCCGGCGCCTGTAGCGGCTGCAGCACTCAGAATTACTGTATAGCATGGTCATTACTTACTGTATCTACTCCATCACTGCCACAATGGCGAAAAACAATCTAAGGATGGAGAGGATGCCCATGCGCACTGTGGTCCAGGGGAGGAGTCGCCTATCTCAGGATACTTCGAAGACTCTTCCAGGACAACAATGTGCAATCATCCGGACCCAACACTAGGCGGCAATCTATGCACAGATGTGAATGTCAGCAGCCCTACATGCCAAGAACAGATGCATACTGGTAAGTAGCATATTCAATTCCATTGCTTGACTATTTTTTGCAATATAAATGACTGATCTACACGTTTAGTTACCTGTCCCTGTGATAACATGTCGACCCGAAGTGCCAAACATATTGTGTTATAAGATTGTAATTCAGTCCTTACCTCAATTGTACTGCACGCACACTTAACACATTTGATTTTTGATTAGGTTTGTAATATATTGTATGCTTTTATGATTTATTTTTAAAGTGAAAACAAACATTGTTTGAATTGACTGCCTAGTGGGAAGTTCATTGGCGGATTTGCTTAGCAAATTGCGTCTCTGGTGTGGTGTTGAAGACCCAAATTAACATATGAATATATAGATAATGCAAGGCTACTGGATATAAGAGTTCTCCTTACTTGCAAATGCGTTCAGTGTATGGGTGCTGGGATACCCTTTATTCCTTTCCACTAAATGTCAGCATGCTTTCCACTATTGGATTTTTGTTATACTGCCCGCTATTCTGATGTGAGGATGTAAATCTGTCATGGGCCTAGTGCTGGAGAAGAAATTAGTTACCTGTAACTACATTTCTCCTGCGTTTGGACCTTCCATATGTTCACATACTTGAATCATTCATTGTCTGGCTTTGTGTCCCCGATTATCATGAAAAAGAAGTAAAAACTCTCTGCCATCTCATTTGAAATAACCCACACTTCAGCCAGTGAGGTGGAAATGCTAAGCTCTCTACTCACCTAGCAGCCATTTTAGCTCCGATTTGTGCTGCACGTTGTGTGTGGGAGTCCCCTAGAAGAAGAGTTCTAGTCTAACCAAGCGACAGTAACATGCTCCTTTCCGGATCTGCCCTGGAATTGAACCAGCCCCACCATAATATTTCAGAGTACAACGTAGCTTTTTTGGAATACTTTTCTGAAAAAGCTCAATTTCCTGTGCCAGGCAGGCTTCTTAGGTTACAAACTGTCATGATTGACAGAAAAGCCTTATCAAATCCTTCTCTGAACTACAAAGATCTGTACTGATGACTCGCAGGAGCAATATGTTTATTACCTTAAACCTGTGCGTAAGGGTTCATGTTCCAACATTTGGAATGCCTTTCCATCCAGTGCTGTGAAGTATGGAGAGAGAGGAGGTTGGGAATTGTTACTGGAGAGGAAAAAAGCAGTCCTAATAGGACTTTCCCCTTGTTCTGGAGATGATTCTGTGAAGTGCTCCACCAGGCACACCCAAAAAGTAGTACACAAAGGAAATGTGGGCTTTCCAGAGCTGGACTTGCCTAAAGCACCATCAACCACCTCACATGAAGGGGGGAAAAAAATGAAGTTTCCTTAGTAAACCAATTCTAGAGAGGAAAAATGCCAAACTGCATTCAGCTAGCTTTTGATTCAGTGACTGTACTGCATTCCACAAGGGTAATGTCTGTCATCCTCGACATATCCGCTTTCTTTGAAATTCCCATTGTCACCTATGAGACAAACCTCATCTGACTGTGAATGTGTCTTTGTCGACGACAAGGTGCATATATTAAGTAAGTCTGGCCATTTTAACACTGTTGCTATTTTATATTTACCGTGGATTCCCTCCATGATTGAGAATAATTCAGACATGTCTCTCATAGATGGCAACCCTCTCATGGTATTCTTTATGTATAAGAACCATGGAATTTAAAACCCAAGATCCATGCTCAGGCAATCACTTAAGAATAATTTATTAAACCTGAGCTCTCCCTTCAGCCAGACGGAAAGCCACAGGAGCTAAGGGCAGAGACAGATAAAGTCTGAAATGAATCCCAATCCTACCTCTTTGTCCACAGTGTCGGAAGGGATACATTAGGGGATCTTGAATAGGTTTTTCTGAAAATTCTTTTTAGGTGGCATCTGTGGCTGTAGATACACATGCTCTGCATACTCCTGCCATCTAGTGTTGGGTCTGGAGTCGTGCAGGTTTTTCTTTGGACAAGTCTTTAGTCACAAGACTGAGTGACTCCTCTCGTGAAATTGCACATGGGCATCGACTCCTTTGTTAGAACGATTTCTCTCTGCCTTCTGCTTCAGACATTTGTGCCTCTGCTCCATGTTTCGACTCTGTTCAGTACATATCTTCAGTTCTTTACTGTCTTCTGCATTGTTTTCAATTGTGCTTTTTCATTTCTGCGATGCTCTTGAATTTTGTCTCTGGCATACTCCCACATGCACTCGCTTCCATCGAAGATGCTTTTCTGATGGAATGCTTACAGTCCAGATTTTGCCTGCGTTGCCACGTGAAATATCTGCATACGAGTACTATGGTCCAAGATCCTGCTCCAGTGCCCAAGCAGGCCTCCAAACATTTGCACATAGAGGTCGCTAGACCCCTCCCTCCCCACCCACTGTCTTCTGCCCAAGGTTGGGTCCGATAAACAGTTTCAGGCACCCCACCCTTTAGCTTGCCACAGAAGATTGATACCAAGGCCAATACTTCAGCATCCACTTATGCAGACTGAGAGCGACCTTCGGTATCGAGCCAGCAACTGATAACATCTACCTGGGTGCCGAGCAAAAACACGTTTTCCACTGGAAGCTTCAGCACCAAAAATTAGCAGTGCAAGTCTGTAAACCTTCTTCAGCTTCCATGTCTCCGGTTGAGCCCATTCTCCAAAAAACTTACATTTGCCAAGGAAAATTCAAGAAGGTACGGCGCATATACTTGCTTCACCACCAAAGAGGAAGCTGTCCTTTCTAGTGGCACTAGACAATTCTGTTCCTCAAAAAAGGAAGATAGCCAGCAATCCTATACACCAGCCGCCACCACCACCAGTCCCTAGAACATGACTTTTTGTTTGACACCCTCTTTCGCTCACTGGAACACCCAATATTTGCCCATGCTTCCCAGCCTGATGAGATCTTTTTGAAGAGCTGGTCCGTGCCCAAGTTATCACCCCACGGTTGGACCAAAAATATAAGGCACTTCCTTCAGACCAGGAGTCAGGTTCCACCAGACTACTTCGTTGCAACTACTGCTCTTAAGAGGGCGAACAGCCAGGCTACTGGAGATAATCCACCTCCTGAAAAGAAGAGTGAGCGGACCGATGTAGCTGGGAAAAAGGTTACAGCACTGAAGCTAGTCTGCCCGACCGTGCCAGGAACCCTGCCCCTCCTGACTCCCACAGCTACACTGCCGCAAATCTCAGTGCCTTAGACCCCATGATGAAACCACAATTGCTGCCTCTTATCGCCTCGCTCCACCGTAGGACCATTCACCTGCTGCTTCCTCTGCTTCACCTCCACCTCTGGTCTGACCTTCCAGGAGGTCACATTACGCGGGCCGATTGCCCCCCGCACATCCACCAATGACAAACCCACGCCGTTTATGGAACTCTTGAACTTCCCGCTCCATACCAATGACCACCACCTTCAGAAGAACCCTGGCATACAGACCTCCAGGGCCACGAACAGACATCGGTGACACCATCACAAAATGTCTTACCTGCTGGCCTTCGCATCCAAACACTGCGTTTTCCTAGGAGTCTTCAACTTTCACCTAGATGACCCACGGACACTAACTTCAGCTTCACACAGCTGGTCCCCAGACCCATGCACAGAGCTGGACACATGCTGGAACCCATCTACACATACAGCAACAGTCCACTAAGGCCACACCACGGAACTCCACTGGTCCTACCATTTTATCGTACACGTTACCATTACGAGAACTCTGCCGCCAACCCCCTTCCCCCCCGCACTGTCCCCAACCACCAAAATGCTCCCCTTCCCGCAGCTGTACCAAGGTCACGCAGCACCAATGTACTGACACCGCAAGTCTCTCCCAGCCCAACACGTTCACCAACCTGAATTAGACTGTGGAGAATTTCAGTGCCTGGATTACCTGCGCTGGCGACTGAACCCACCTAACCAGCCAGAACACATGGACCCCCTAATCCCCTCCCCCAAACAAGTCAGCTGGTACGCCCCTGATCTCAGCGCGGCAAAACGCAGATGCAAACAACTGCAAAGAAAATGGCACTCTGCTAAAACGAGGGATCAAGCTATTTTCAAGTATGTCCTCAACAACTCCCACTGCTTACTCAAAGCTGCTAAAAAGAGGGCCCTGACGCACTGCTTCGAGGCCAGCGCCAACCAGACCAAGGAACTCTTTGCCATTGTCTGAGTTCACCTGTCCATCAGCCACAGAAAACTCGATCCCCCACCTCACAGGAACTTTGCAAAGCTCTTGCAGACCACTTCGACAACAAGATAGCCACTTTTTATAGAAACTTTGATCCCCAAGCCACTGACCTTACCATTCCCACTTTCGCAGAGACTGCCGCCGGCCACCCGCTTCCTACATGGGGACAACTCGGCACAACGGACCCCAAGGGCCTAGTGTACTCCATCCACTCTGTAGCACCCACCAACACATTGGGATCCTCCGCAGACCTAAACGACCTCCAGAACTATCGTCCCATCTCTTTGCTCTTGTTTCCCGCCAAGGTCCTGGAGAAGGCGATCCACCTCCAACTCATTGAACACCTGGAGAAAAACATCCTTCTAGGCCCTTCCCAATCCGAATTCAGAGCCAACCACAGCACAGAGACAACCCTGATCGCTGCGACAGACAGCCACACCCCACTCTACAGAGAAGAATCATCCGCCTTGATAATTGACCTCTGCTGCTTTCGACGGTCTCCCACCACACACTCGTCAATTAACCGCAACAGATCGAAATCCAAGACAATGCTCTTCGATGGATGGCATCCTTCCTTGCGCGCACAGAGGATTTGTCTCCCTTCTTTCACATCACAGCCCAGGTACACCATCTGCGGCACAGCAGCTCCCATTGAAAACAGGGCACCAGACGCAAAATCGGCACCCGGCCACCCCTGAGGGTGCACTTTGTGTGCTAAATCGGATTCCCCGTTGCCCTGAGCTAAACCTTAGGAGCTTTACTCCCACATCAAAGTGGCGTTCCTGCAAGCAGCCACCAACTGGAGCCCCCTTAACCCCATTTGCTAAAATTGGACCTCAGCACCCGGCCACCCTAGTGCCGCTGAGGGTGTTCTTTGAGTGCCTCCTTGACCCTGGGGGAACCCTGGTTCTAACCCCAGAAACCCAACTCGCAACAGATTACTCCCCTTTATATTGATAACCTGTTTTTCTCTCATAGAACTGCATTTACTGTTTTTCTGTGGAAAACATTTTAAGTGTGAAGTCTTCTACTTTGCTTTTCAACGTTGATGGTAGAGGTTGAGAGCGTCTTTGTATGTGAATCTTGCAATGGTGTTTTTGCAGAGTCTCCGTTTTCTCAAGTTGTTTGCAGAGGCGCTCCCAGGGTTAGTTTGTGTAACAGCTTGGTTGTTAGTTGTTTTTGTAGGTCTTAATTCTTGTGGTAGCAGTGCGCGTTGCAGTCAGTGAGCCATTTAATGAAAAGTTTGGTGTCGACATACAGCTTTCCGGTGTGGTTGGGATGTGTGATATGCAATTTTGCATGTTTTTTTTTTTATGTTTACTTAGGCTTGCTCTTTCCCAGCAACTTTTCCTTTTTAAATATTGCACACCAGTTCAGAGATATGGTTTGTGGAAAAATTATATATTCGTAGTAAATGTGGCCTATTTATGAACCAGGTTTTCCTTGAAATGTTACTGAAATATATGTGGATGTTATAATTTTCAGAAATGTACTTTTTAATTAGGACTATTTGTACTTTAAGCTGCCTTTAAATTCTTTTGGCCTGTTTTGAGCAATAGTTTTTCTTTTTGATGCATTTTGTTTCTTTTAATAGCCCCCTAAGAAGAAAGCAAAGAAGGAGAAGGAGAAGGAAAAAGAAAAAGAAAAAGAGAAACCAAAACGTAAAAGAGCTCCCAAAACTACTCCAAAAGGCAAAAAAAATGTCAAGTCTGCTCATGTTAAGAAAGCAGATAGCAGCACAACTAAAAAGAATCAGTCCAACTCAAAAAAAGGTAACTATGTTTGTAAATTGTTGTTAATTGTATTTGCAAGGCCTCTGAGGTTTTATAAAGATGATAAAAGAAATCTGATATCTAGACTAAATTAATGCTGTTTGTTTTTTTGATTTTTGTATACAGATTACTGACTCTTCCATAGTTAGAGACTAGACCGCATTTCTCCTTCAGAGACCACCTTTATTAGTCTTAAGTACATATTTGCCTTGTCTGTGCAACGAATCCTGAAGCATTTTTTTAACCAAAAATATGAATGTATCTAGCTATTTAAGTTTTTTTTTAAAGGATTTTTTTCTTCAAGAAAGCATTTTAAAACCACCTATAAGACTATTGATCAGTCTTCACCTGTATTACTTTTTATTTTTGATAATCCACTTTATTGATTATAGAAAACAAAGAAAAGTTAGCTGTGACAGCACAATATACAGGTTTGCATATTGGAAATGAGAGCATCTGTTTGGAATCATACAGTAAGCATAATGATCAAGCATTTGACATAGCGAAAAGAAAGTCCACCCTTGCAGACCCCGTCAACCCATTTGATCAGTCCACTTACCCCATACCCCTGGTCTCAAAGGTTTCTTTTGGGCAGCGCACCAGTCCACCTCTCTGTGCCATCTAGCTTTTTTGTGTGTGGGGGGGGGGTGTCAGGTTGTGTCTAGGCAATATCTCGTTTGGCCACTATGATGGCCGTCTCCAGGAATAATTTGTCTGCACGGGACTACTATTTTATTTTAAACTAGAAATGTGACTAAACTTGCCCAATTTTTTTTCCCAGATAGTGTTAATGTAGCGTAGTAGGCCAAAGCCTGTAAGACTTGAAGAGAGTGCCACCAGTATTCTATATCCTATTTATACTGTGTACATATGTTTTTTCTGGCCCCTGCTAATAGAATCTTGGAGCACTGAGCTTGACCGTTTTTAAGGTCTCTTTCGAAAACACCACACCCCAAAGAACTTTTCTCGTTGTCTTTAGAGACGGTCTGCAAATTTTTCCATATTCTGACATTAAAAAAAAATGTATCTTCATTTTTAAGACTTGGGGAAATCTTCTTCCAGCAGATCTCACCGCTTATCTGCGAAATGGGTCCGTAGGATGAATAAGAGTACCAGGCACACCAGTCTACTGCAAGTCTTACTCGCTGTCCAGAGGTGACGGCAGTAGTAACCCTAATCCTCTTCATCAGCTCACACTTCATAGCATAGGCATTCACTGTATCTCTGCTAGGCCCCGTCCTATTTTCCTTGCAACACCTTTGTTGCCAGCAAGAGCTTTGCCACTGCCTTCTACAGATGCACTCTGTTTGTCTGGAGTGTTAGGTCTTCATGAGGTAGATCCAGAACTCCAAGAGCCTTCTAATTACAGAAGACCTAACCAGTCATGTTACTCCAGTATTGGAACTTTCATATATTCCCATGCTTGTATCATTCCCCGTCGTCGGAATGGGAGTCCCCGGTATACATAAAATAGCAATAGAAACCATTACCAAAACAGAAACTAGGCCTAGGCCCATTCTTGTTTTCCAACCTATCCACCTCTTTTTGTAATAGACCAAATAAAGTGAATAACCAATCAGATTGGCCTCACCCCTTAGAACCCTCCTGGGAGAAGCTCAGAACCTCAGATTTTCTACCGCATGTTGTGCGAGGAAGTCTCCACTGAGGTCTGCTCAGTTTTTTTCTGTTAACCTGAATTCTAGATTTTTTTTTTATTTTATTTTTTTATTTTTTTTCCTGCTGTTTTTTTCTTCAAAACCTGCTTGGACTTCGTGTCAAGATGTCTGATAAGGAGAAGAAAGCCCTCTTTACAGCCTGTGCCACCTGTGCTAAGAGGGTATATGTAGAGGACAAACACAAAGATTGTATTTACTGTCTGTACCCAGACCATATGGCAGCAGACTGTAAAATATGTCACACTTTTTCCACGAAGACTCTGCGAGACCGTGAAGGGCGTCTGCTAACCTGGCTCCAGAAACTCAAGTCAAGAAAGGAACCTGTATCCAGTGACAGTGTGGAGGGATCTTCTGCTTCAACTTCTAGGTCTTTAAAAAGGGGTAGAGTGTCTCCTTTGCCTTCTGAAGAACGTCCTGGTAATGCCTTAAAGACCTCTCATAGGTCTGAAAGGCGTAGTCCTGGTGAATCTCCTCACCAAGGTGTAAAGGAGGGAAGGACTATCGAAAGGAGTGATGTCTGCGTGGAAATCCAGCTCTGTTCCTCCATCTTCTCCTACGGCTCCAAAGACTTTCAAAAAGCCCTATTCACTCTATTCTGAGGTAAAAACTGTGGAGAAATTCTCATCGTCTACGACGACTCCGTCAATAATCTTCAAAGGTACAGTGTTCTCCTTCGGCTCTGTCGACGGGCTCGTCAACCGATTTCATCGTCGCTGGCGCTTCAGGGTTCCTCGTCGACGCCAGTGGTGGCTATGTCATCGTTTATGGTGTCGGCGAGGTTGTCAACGACTGCTTGCATGTCGACAGCGACTGCTGTGGTGATGACTGTCTCGACGACGTCCATTTCTGACGATTCTCATGTCTACGATGGAAAAAATTTCTATTTCGGTCAAGCACCAGATTACACCTACGATGACTTCTCCCAAGAGGTTGACTGCATTCTCCTTGAAGAAGAGGGTTCTGGGGAGGATGATCCGTTTGGCTACGCGGACAGCCCTTCTCAGTTACTTGTCAAGTGTCGGGACACAGATTCTGACGTGGAATACGTTGAACAGCGCTATGATCCTTCCTCAGACTATCAGGAGGACTACCAACAGGAGATGGTTTCTATGCCTTCCTCACTACTAGCAGACTTGCCGTCTATGCTTCTGGACTATAGGAAGAGATATGCAACGCAGTCTCCGGCTTAAGGTGTGTAGCCACTTCTTTTCTGTTCCTCATTCTCACCCTCCCACCCCTCAATTGCCTCAGCCGATGCCTATGGCCCAGAATGCACCACCTATCGTGTCTCTTGTTTAGGATGACACCTCTGAGGACCAGGGCAACTGACATACCGGATCCAGACACAGAATGGGATGACTGTCATTCCTGATCCGGCTTCTCCTTCGCCAGCACCTGTTGATTCCCCTCCTGTGGACATAGGGGGTTTCCATAATTTGATGGCGCGAACGGCTAAAATACCAACTGCCCATGTCCACGGTGCAGTCGGAGTGTTTCCTTTATGACTTTAAGGAGCCTTACAAGAAGTCTGTCCAATCAATAC
Organism: Triturus cristatus; assembly: GCF_964204655.1. NCBI lineage: Eukaryota > Metazoa > Chordata > Amphibia > Caudata > Salamandridae > Triturus > Triturus cristatus. The sequence continues at coordinate 334,263,143 of NC_140588.1, read as the reverse complement.
CTATTATTGGTCACGTCTGGGATGAAGGATTAAAAGTGATGCAAAATCCAGCCACGGTCATGCCGGTACTACCTCGCCTGGAGAAAAAAATATAAGGCTCCAGATGATAGCCCGGCCTGTTTGGTCAGCCAGCCTAAACCGGACTCTGTCATCTCTCAAGCTGCCCAGAGGAAGTCCAAGAATCCGTCTGCTCCCCTCATGACTCCTCCGGATAAAGAGGGCTGATTCCTTGATAATGCGGGCAAGAGATTTTCCTCCATGTCCTGCCTGTTGATCAGGGCTGCTGTGAAGGCCTTAGCTATACTTGGCTGCTACAAACGCCAAATGTGGTGTGACCTTTTCCCCTATCTGGACCAGTTGCCAGAAGATGGGAAGAAGGAAGCTAAAAAGATTCTTCAAAAGGGCGAGATAACATCTGCGGAAGTCCTTGTCTGTGCAGTGGACATTGCAACGACTGCATTCCGCTCCCTGGCTAACGCTGCTGTCCTTCGTCTGGAAGGTTGGTTGCGGGCTACGTGATTCTGTCCTGGGGTCCAAAACCAGATCTTGGATCTTCCCTTTGGGGGAAGCGATCTTTGGCATGCATGTGGATGATGCACTCCAGGGTATTAAAAAGGATACGGAAACCACCAGATCCATAGCGACTCTGCAGTACCGCAAGGTTCCCTTCTGAGGAACAAGAGGGAGAGGTAACACCACGTACAGAGGAGGATACCAACAGCCGCGGTATTATTCGTATGGTTCGCCGTCACAATTCTACCGGCCGAACTACAACCAGCGTCAAAATCAATCTTCTTTCTCGCGATCGAACAACCGAGGAAGACCAGGATGCCAGGGGAGGAACGCCTCTTAGCGTCAATAGCAGCTTGCTGGCTCTGACTACTGTCCCTTCTCCTCCTGCGACATCAGTGGGAGGCAGAATTTCAAATTACCTCCACAACTGGCAGTAAATAACATCGGAGTGTTTGATGCTTAAGATCATTCTATGCTGCCATACTTTGGAATTTATCCAAACACCACCTTCCAAGCCCCCTCGCGCCACTGCATAGATTATGACTTTGATGAGTATACCCCTGGATGAGAACTAGGATTACAGGTAAGTAGCTAATCCTCCTCGTTACTTTTGTAATCCAGTACTGGGCTCCTAGACTCAGTACTGGGACCTCAATCTAAAACCGGTAAGTAATTAAATTGTGACAGTTGGTACGATTACATGGGGGGAGGGGGGGGGATTCTCCCAGGGTCAGGTAGGTACAGTTGTTACACCCTCAGCGACACCGAGGCGTCCGGGTGCTGAGTGGGTTAGGCCCAATGTTCTCCTATGGGAGGCAGGGAGGCCTTGTTTGGTGGCTGCTGACTAGCCGGCCACGCGGCTGTGGGAGCTGGGCTCCTGGTCACTTGCTCAGGGAAAATGGGGAAGTAGGTAGGAGTAGAAGTTGCACTGCCAGGCCCACTCGGGCGGCTGGGTGCAGGGTGCTTTTGAGCCTTCGGGCGCTCAATGGGAAAGCTCCAGGACCAACAAAGGCTGCAAGCTCGGGGACGAAGATTCTTCAGGTGCCACCACCACTTTGAGAGTTAAGTTGGTTAGTTGGAGGATAAATAGGTACCCCAGAGTCGGGCACAGGGGGCTGAAGGCGCCGGGTGCAGAGGTGCCTTTTGGTGTCGGGAAATCTTACCCTCTGTTGACCGCAGTTGGGGGTGTCCCTGAGGCTGCAGGCGTCGTCGGGAGCATCGAGGTGAGTCCTTGGGTGCCGGATTTGGGTTCACAGTCGCCGGGGGGACGTACTCTGGGTCTTTGTTCACTCCGGCACAGACCAGGATTGGCGGGTGCAGAGTGTGCAAGGTTCACGGTGTGAGAAGTTGGCCTGATATGTAGTGCTCACTATTCTAGTGATCACTGTGTATCATTCCAAACGACCCTTATTGATGATTGGTTGTAAGTCAACCTTTTAGACCAGCTATCCTAGTAGCGTGGATACGAGCAGTCTTAGGCTAAACTCTAGAGGGCGTGTTAAGCCAGCTGTTTACCATCACATATACCCCTTGAACACCAAGTGAAAGGACACCACACAAGTTGTTATGAAAATAAAGGATATTTATTTATAACAGGACTACCCTGGCTCTTTATGAGTCAGGGAGCTAAGCACACTACAAAACTCTTAGGAAAATACTTCAGTTGCACAATTTACACAAATGCCCGAGGGGCACGAGAAACCACCTACACTAACAGTGAAATGCGAATGGTTAGAGTCTGGAGATACTGATCCCGGAGTGATCCGATCAGCGGGACTAAACGAAAAAGGAACTGGACACTTGTAGAGCGAACCTGCGATGGAGCACCGAGATGCTCGAGTTACCTAGCCCGGAGGCTGCGGCTGCGTGAAGTTCGTCAAGATGTCGGGAGTACTCGTGTAGTCTCAGGAGCCTGAAAGAAGAAGTTGCTGGCAGGCGACCAGTGACGATGTTCAGAGCGATCCAAGCCTGGATCGGTGGTGAAGGAAACCTGAAAGCAGAGGGGACTCAGTTCTCAACCGCTAGCCAGCGATCGTGTGGGTTCCAGGAGGGTACCGGCGGAAGTCACCTCGACCAGGTGAGTGGGTGACGTCGGACTCGGCTGTTCCTCGGACCAGGAGGCGCGGCGGCGACCAGGATGGAGGGCGAGCTGTCCCACGAAGGTGTCTGCTGTCGATGATGCTGGGCCCAGGAAGGGGCAGCGGATCTTGGCAGTGGCCACCCAAGCGGGGGAGTCAAGATGGCGTCGGGAGTGGACCAGGAGGGTCCGGGGTACTCCTCTGTTGAAGGGGAGCAAGAGCCAGTCTGGAGCAACCAGACTAGTGATGAAACAAAACGTGGTGCGTCGTGAAGCGGGCCACAAGCCGGTCGGCAAGTGGTCGGACAACGCGGTGAACAGCAAGGAGCGGAAGGGCCCCCACGCAGATCTCGTGGATGCTGGGGAGACAGACTTCGATGCTGGAGCTGCTCAGGGTTTAGGGTTTCTCAACCCTAGGTGCACTCACTCGAGGGTCCCTCGGTGGGCGTGCTAGATAAGCGTCGTGCAGGTCCTGAAGATAGCCGGTCCCGCAGGTCTCGTCACACCTACGACTCTCAGCTGAGCTGATGAGGGAGGTAAAAGGTCAGAGATGGCAGGGAACTCGGGTCTCGTCGAGCTGGGCAGTCTTGATCCGTAGGAGAGACTTACAGCAAACCGCAAGCGCTTAGGTGGTGCCTGCTGGTGCAGGGTGGCTACTCCTTAGCCACAAGGGAGAGTCTTCAGAAATAGTCAAGAGTTCCTTTCGTGGAAAGTGGTTCGTGATTCGGAGGTATCCGATTATCTGATTATCCAATTTGGGAAGGGGACTCGCTCCTACCTTTATTCTAAGAAAAGGGGCTGGCCCGTGACTAGGTTCTACCTATGGGTGGAGCCAGGAGGGGGGTGGTTACACCCCTATCCTTTGTCTGGCTTCGCGCCAGCTCAGGGGCCGGTGTGCCCCCGAAACTGGTTTGAGCCGGGCTATGCACAGTGAGCACCGGGGTGCCACTTGCAGTCACCTTCCTTTCAGCCCTGCCCACCTGGGATACACAAACCCTGTCTGGGACGGTGCTAACACCGCCCTCGACAGGAAACCCTTTGTCCAAGCTCCCTTTGCTGGAAGGTCCCCCAGCAGCGGGAGGTCAGACTTGTGTCTGGTGGCAGCATCCATTTTGTGATGCTGAGGCTTGAGTCAACTTTAACCGGGGTTCAAGGTTACTTCCATGTCGTGTCCCTCTAAAAGGGGGGGAATGCCAACCCCGTCACCCGGACTGGCGAGGGGTTCGTATTCCCATTCGTATGACACCTTACTCGACATGTGTAGGTGATGCGAGGCCAAAGTTAGCAAATAACCGCTAGGATTATAAGGCATTAAAAGTAGTTGGCCCGCGTCACCATGGAACGGCTATTAGGACTTGGTTCCACAAGCCGTCGACGGGCTCAGCTCGCGCCAGAGCACCGTCCCACATGATCCCCTGCACTCTGCCTTCAGGATTGATAAGGCCTGCCATAGGAGTGACTGATAGGAACCCATGTGTCCATGTTAGGGTTTAGGTGTAGGAATACTACACCTACAGCAACGGGTGATTACACCACGTGGCCCCAGCTGTCGTGCAGCCAGTTGTGTCAGATTTGGGCGGCCATTCCAGGGGTGGCATAATACATGCTTCAGCCCCTGGTAGGCCCTGGGTACACCGATGCCCTGGATACCTGTGGTATGCTGAGACAGGGACTGACAAGGCGGCCCAGTTCCAATTAGTGGATGCACCTAACGTACATGTGTGTTAATTTCGAGAGAGAACAGCTAGGCTGTGGGTCTGATTGGCAGGCCCACAGCCGGAGAAAGTCGTAAACCAATGAAGCAAAAGCAAAAAAATCTGGGTGATCATAGGATTGCAGACCCTACTCTCCTACATGACCCCCCCCCCAAACTTTGGGACAATAAGCTAACCTTGACCAGGTGAGTCTTCTTGCTCTAAGTGGAAATACCTGGAGAGCCCATCTGCATTGCCATGATCAGTGCCAGGTCTATGCTCCACTGTGAAGTCCATCCCCTGTAGGGAAATGGACCACCTAAGTAGTTTGGGGTTTTCACCCTTCATTTGATTTAGCCACAAGAGGGGCTTATGGTCGGTCTGAATCTTGAAGTGAGTGCCAAACAAGTATGGCCTCAACTTCTTCAGGGCCCAAACCACAGCAAAGGCCTCCCTCTCAATAGCTGACCAATTCTTCTCTCTGGGGGTCAGCCTCCTGCTAATAAAAGCTATGGGCTGGTCATGACCATCAAAATTCAGTTGCGATAGAACAGCTCCCACACCCAGCTCCGAAGCGTCTGTTTGGACAATGAATGGTTTGGAGTAGTCTGGACTCTTTAGGATAGGTGCTGTGCACATGGCCTGCTTTAGGTCATCGAATGCCTTCTGACAGCTTGCTGTCCACTGTACTTTTTTTGGCATCTTTTTACTTGTCAGGTCGTTTAGCGGGGTCACAATGGATCCATAATTTCTGACAAATTTCCGGTAATAACCAGTCAGGCCCAAGAAAGCTCGAACCTGAGTCTGGGTGGTTGGAGGAGCCCAGTCCTGGATGGCCTGTATTTTGCTCTCCAATGGTTGAACCTGGCCTCCACCTACAAGGTGGCCCAGGTATACAACCTGTGTCTGCCCTATCTGGCACTTGGTGGCCTTGATAGTGAGGCCTGCCTTCTGCAGGGCCTCTAACACTTTCCTCAGGTGGACCAGGTGATCCTCCCAGGTGGAGCTAAAGACAGCGATATCGTCCAGATACGCCGCACAGAAGTCGTCCAACCCAGTGAGAACTCGATTCACCAGCCTTTGGAAGGTGGCAGGTGCATTTTTCAACCCAAAGGGCATTACCACGAACTGATAGTGCCCACCCGGGGTAGAAAATGCTGTTTTGGGCTTGGCCTCCTCAGCTAACCTGATTTGCCAATACCCAGCTGTCAGGTCAAACGTACTTAAGTAGCTGGCCGAGGCCAACCGGTCGATAAGTTCGTCTGCTCTTGGTATCGGGTGGGCGTCAGTCTTAGTGACTGCATTGAGACCTCTGTAGTCCACGCAGAACCTCATCTCTTTCTTACCGCCCTGGGTGTGAGGTTTCGGCACGAGCACTACGGGACTAGCCCAGGGGCTGTCCGAGGGTTCAATGACTCCCAGCTCCAACATTTTCTGCACCTCTGTCTTGATGCAGTCTCTGACATGATCAGGTTGCCGATAGATTTTACTCTTGACGGGCAGACTGTCCCCAGTGTCGACCTCATGGGTACACCACTTGGTCTGACTGGGTGTCAGAGAGAACATATGTCGAAAGGATTGAAGAACCTGTTTACAATCCTCTTGTTGATGTCCAGAGAGGCTGCCACAAAAGACAACACCATCTACTGATCCATCGTCAGGGTTCTGAGAGAGCAGGTCTGGGAGAGGGTCACTCTCCTCCTCCTGTCCCTCATCTGTGGCCATGAGCAAGCCCATGCCCTCCCTGTCGACATATGCCTTGAGCCTGTTTACATGGAGCACCCTGTGGGGGCTCCGAGGAGTTCCCAGGTCTACCAAGTAGGTGACCTCTCCCTTTTGCTCAATGATCGTGTGGGGCCCAGACCATTTGTCTTTGAGTGCTGCTGGGGCCACTGGCTCCAGCACCCACACCTTCTGTCCAGGCTGGTACACAGTCAGGACAGCCTTTTGGTCGTGCCAAGCTTTCTGTAATTCTTGGCTCGCCTCCAGGTTTTTAGACGCCTTTTCCATGTACTCCGCCATCCGCGAGCGGAGACCGAGCACATAGTCCACAATGTTTGATGCCGGCTTTCTGAGAGGTCTCTCCCATCCTTCCTTTACCAAACAAAGGGGTCCCCTTACAGGATGTCCGAACAGAAGCTCGAAAGGGCTGTAGCCAACCCCCTTCTGTGGGACCTCTCTGTAGGCGAACAAGAGGCAGGGTATCAGGACATCCCATCTCCGCCGAAGCTTTTCAGGTAGTCCGTGAATCATCCCTTTTAGGGTCCGGTTGAATCTCTCAACCAGCCCATTGCATTGTGGGTGATAGGGTGTGGTGAACTTGTAGTTGACACCACATTCCTTCCACATAGCAGTCAGATATCCCGACATGAAGTTTGCACCTCTGTCTGAGACGACCTCCTTAGGGAAGCCCACTCTGGAGAACACTCCAAGTAGGGCCCGTGCCACCACAGGTGCTGTAGTGGTCCTAAGGGGAATAGCTTCAGGATACCTGGTGGCGTGGTCCACCACCACCAGTATGAACTTGTGCCCTGATGCTGTCTGGGGTTCCATTGGTCCGACAATGTCGATTCCCCACCCGTTCAAAGGGTACCCCCACCACTGGCAGTGGTATGAGGGGGGCCTTTGTCGTGCCACCTGACTTACCACTGGCTTGGCAAGTGACACAGGAGCGGCAAAACTCCTTCGTATCTTCGGACATGTGGGGCCAGTGAAAGTGTGGAACAAGTCTGTCCCAAGTCTTATTCTGGCCTAAGTGACCTGCAAGGGGAATCTCGTGGGCCAAGGTGAGAAGGAAACCTCTCAGAGACAAGGGGATGACCAACCTCCTGGTCGCACCAGGTTTGGGGTCTCTTGCCTCGGAGTACAGGAGTCCATCGTCCCAGTACACTTTGTGGGTACCTGTGGCGTTCCCTGCAGCCTCAGCAGCGGCCTGCTGTCTGAGGGGTTCAAGGGAGGGGCAGTCTAACTGTGCCTTCCCCAGGTCTTCCCTGGAGGGTCCCCCTGAGCCCAGAAACTCAACCTGACCAGGTTCAAGCTCTTGCGGCTCAGTTTCCCTCAGTTCTTTAAGGTCAGCCTCCTCGGAGACTTGATCCACGACCTGGGGCAAGGGGGAAGGCGAAGCCTTACCCTTACTGCTCCTTTTCTTGGAAGGTGCCTGGTCCGTTCTTCCAGGATCCAGCACCGGTTCAGTGGGGCATCTTTTGGCCTGTGACCTGGTCACAGCAAGGACATGTGCTGGCAAGCCTAACATCTCCATGTGAGTCCTCTGCTCCACCTCTGACCATTGTGACGTTTCCAAATCATTGCCCAACAGACATTCTACGGGGAGGTCTGAACTAACCACAACCTTTTTCGGGCCACTTACCCCTCCCCAGGAGAAATCAACAACTGCCATACTGTGATTGGTAGTGACGTTGCTGGCATTGGTCACTAGGTAACTGGTACCTAGCATGATCTGTCCAGGGTCCACGAAGTTAGGCGTCACCATGGTGACACTGGCACACGTGTCCCTGTAGGCCTGAGCCACTCTTCCATTTATCAAAGGTGTCTGTCTGTATTTGCCCAAAGTATTGGGACTGGCGTCTGGGGACATATCCATATCCCCTGTACAGACAAGGACGGCCTGAGTGAGCGTGCCGACTAAGTCGTCACTCCCCTCGGTTCCCAAGGTTAACCCAACTAATGCCTTGGGAGGCGCACTACCACTGCTGACTGTACTAGGGGGTGCAGGTGCCTTAGGGGCTGCAGTGGCAGGAGTTTGCCCTCCTTTCTTGGTGCACTCACTAAACCAGTGAGTCTTACTTTTACAGTATTGGCACCACCTTTTTGACTGGCCTTCTTGAGTCTTCTTCTTCTGCGAAGCCTGACCCCCACCCTCTTTGGTTTGTTGGGGACCTGTCGAAGACTTCTGGTCATTTTGTTCGTTCTTGTTACCCTTCTGGTCTGCTTTCTTCTGACCACCCTGGTTCTGATTCTGGTTCTGCTTGACCCTTGTTCTGACCCATCTGTCCGCCTTCTTTCCCAATTCTTGGGGAGAGGTCAGATCCGAGTCGACAAGGTGCTGATTGTGAGAAAGTGGGTTTCTGTTGCAGTAACCCCCCCTTTTTTTGCCTAATAGCTGATGCACTTTTCCTTGTTGTGCCCTGGGCTCCTGCCAATCAGGTGCCCAGGGCCTATGTTCCTTCCTTAAAACACACAAACTCCCAATTGGCAAACCCTGGCCACATGTCAGCCCCTGGTAAATGGTACCCTAGGTACCCAGGGCCTTGTGACCAGGGAAGGCCTCTAAGGGCTGCAGCACTCCCGGTGCCACCCTTAGAGGCCCTGTACCCTTACACACACACACTGCCTTTGCAGGCTGAGTGTCTGGGTGCAGGACAAAACAAAGAGTCGACATGGCACACATCTCTGTGTGCCATGCCCATTACCTATACTGCCAAGGCATATGTCAGCCACCCCTATGGCTGGGTGCCTTATGCCTATGGTGTGGGCACAGGAGCAGGAGCCCTGTGCCCCTACAGTACCCAGGTCCATTCCTGGGCACTGCAAGTACAGTGCTGCCTTTTACAAGTACATGGTGCTGAGAGCTCGTCAAACACGAACTCCACAGCACCATAATGGCAACACTGAAGACTGGGAAGTTTGGTATCAAACTTCTCAGCACATTAAACCCACACTGATGCCAGTGTGGGATTTAATGTACTAAGCACCCCAGAGGGCATCTTAGAGATGCCCCCTTACAGCTAACCTACAATCCACGTCTGCTCTGAGGCTGCCCAGGCTGCCACACAGCAGACACGTTGCTGGACCCCTGGGTGGGAGAGCCCCTGCTCTCCCGGGCCTGCAACAATGCACATCCTGGGTGAGGTGAGAAATCTCCTCCCCCAGGATGAGCAAAGGGAAGCTTCAAAGGCATGCCGCCAGTTGGAGTTTCCCCAGGCCACTGCAACCCCCCACTCTGGCAGGAAGCTTGGCCGGAAACCCCATACAAGGACAGGGGATGTGCCAGCCTGCCCACCCCACCCCTCAGGTGGGGGAGGCGAGGTGAAGCACATCTCCGGGCTCTCGCCATCTTGAAGATGGGAGGCCCTACCCTATCAGGATTAGGCTACTGCCCTCCTCCCACAGGAGAGAGGCAGGATAGGGGGTGTACCCACCCCAGGACAAGGACCCATTGGTCCCTGGCCTTCACCTACCTGTAACGCCCCTAAATCTAGTATTTAGGGGCCCCCTGAACCTTCCTTCCCCAGATTCCAGATAGAAACCTACAAGAAGAGCAAGAAGAAAAAAGACCTGCCCTGCAGCTGCTAAAAAGAGGAAGACACCAACTGCTTTGGCCCCAGCCCTACCGGCCTGTCGACCCTCGAACCTGCTCCTGCTCCAGCGCGGCATCTCTTGTGGCCAGCAACCTCAAAAACCCCGGAGGACCTGGCTACCTTTGACCTCTGATTCCCTGGGACTCCCATGAGTAGAGGCTCTACTCGAGAAACCTATTCCTAACTCCTGGCAGCAGCCCGGAACCGCGGACCCAACACACTCTGCACCAGCCAAGCCTGGCCAGTACCGGAGTGGACAAAGACCCTGAGGACGACCCCACGGCGACTGTGACCCCGAGTCCGGCACCCAAGGACCCCCCTCGACATCCTGGACGAAGCCTGCAGCCTCAGAACCGAGTGCCACCCCAGCCGCGATCAACCAGAGGGTAAGATTCCCGACGTCAAAAGGCACCCCTGCACCCGGCGCCCTGCGGCCCCCTGTGCCCAATCCCGGGGTACCCACCTAACCTACAACTACCCAACTTACCCCTCGAAGTGGTGGTGGCACCGGAAACATCCTCGTCCCCGAGCCTGCAGCCTTTTTCCAAACCGGAACATTCCCATTGACTTCCATTGAGCGCCCGAAGGCTCAAAAGCACCCTGCACCCAGCCGCCCGAGTGGCCCTGGCAGTGCACTCTCTACACTAACTTACTTCCCCACTTGCCCTGAGTAAGTGACCAGGAGCCCAGCTCCCACAGACGCGTGGCTTGCCAGACAGCAGCCACCAACCAAGGCCCCCCTATCCCTCATAGGATAACAGTGGGCCTAACTCACTCTGCACCCGGCCGTCCTGAAACCGCTGAGGGTGAACCAACTGTACCTACCTGACACTGGGGGACCCCTGAGTCTATGCCCGGAATTTCAACTCTGCCAGTCGAGTACTTACCCTTAAACCGCTAACTTCATTTTCCTCATAGGGTAACATTGACTGGCTTTTTCTTGAAAAATCTTCTAAGTGTGAACTTTTCAAAACTGCAAATATTCACTAAAAATCAGCCAAGTGACAAAAACGAATTTACTCACCTGCTCTTAGGTGAGCTCCCAGTGCTGGATCTTGGTGCCCAGCCCCGACTCTGAAAAGTGTTCACAACTATACTTACTTCTAACTCATTTTTCTCCCATAGGAAACCATTGTCTGCTTTTCTGTGAAATTTCTTCTAAGTGTCTACTTTTGCAAATTTGAAATATTCTTTTAAAATCGTACTATTTCTGCAAACGAAATTACTTACCTGCTTTTGATAAGGACCCCAGTCCTGGGTCTAGGCACCCAGTCCTGGATTACTAAAGTAACGATAAAGTACTCTACCTGCAATTTGAATTTCTTGCCATAGAGATCCATTGAATGTTTTCTGTGAAATATTTTCTAAGTGCTAACTTTTGAAATAGCTAAATATTATTTAAAAATCACTACAGTTATTAAGTCGACTTTCATCACTTGATTCTGAATACTGACCCCAGGCTGGTTCTAGGATCCAGACCTGGAATTCCAAAAGTAATCTAAAAAGTAATTTATCACAAATAACCTGAATTTACCATTGAGCTCAATGCATTGTATGTTTAGGAAATAGGATTGTTTATTGCAACCAACTGTGACTGTTTACACAAATTTATTGCTTGAAACAAAAGTATTTATATTCAACCTCTCATTCTGAGAAAGTATATTTTTACCCCCTTTGTGGTTCTAAAAATAAAACAAGCATATATTTTATATATACAAATCATTGGCCTAGAGTTCAGTTATTGAGTGTGTGAAACCATTTGCTGACTGAGTGTGTACAATAAATGCTTTACACTGTCCTCTGGTACTGCCTTACTGCTCGACCAGGCTACCACTTTTGAGAGTAAGGTCATACCTAACTTTGACCTCTATCAGCCTCTGGGGGACTGTGGACTCTGTACACCCTGTACCTATTAGGGAACAGTATATACAGAGCCACTTTCTCACATTGGTGGATCAGCGGTGGGATACAAACTTGCATTTGTTGGACTACTTGGTTACCATCTGATCACACGACAGAGCTCTTAAAAATTGCCTTTAGAATTCTGATTGGTTTTTCCAAAATTACTAAAAGTCTTGCTAGGGCCTTGCTTAAGTCCCATTAGAATTTTAGAAAAATAAAAGTCACTATAGTCAGGGTAGAGGGTTAGAACTGTCAGGTTAGAATGTCTCAAACAAACCCAGCTATTAGTGATAATAATAACATGGACCTGGTGGAGGAGCTCGACCTCACACCTTACTTACACTTGTCTTTCAAGGAATTGAGGTCCTTATGTAAACTCAAAAATTTACAAATGGGTCATCATCCAACCAAACAAGGGCTCCAGGAGCTCCTGGCTGAGTATGCTAAAGACCACCCATCTGAACATGGTGATGGCCAGTCAGATGAGGAAAGGGAAACAGGGGAGGAGGACAGCAACCTCCCCATACTATTCCCTAGGGAGGAGATGGCACCCATACCCTCCAACTCAAGACATAGCATCTGGGCACCTAGAGACCACACAGGTGGCTCTGGTCCCAGAGACAACACTGGGGGTCCCCCCAGTGAAGAGGACAGCCTTATGAGGCTGGCCAAAAGAATAGATCTAGAGTCCAGGCTCCTGGCTCTAGAAAAGGAAAGGAGAGAGATGGGTTTAGCACCCATCAATGGTGGCAGCAATAATAAAAACAAGGATAGGGAGGAAACTTCTGACCTTAAAATCCCCAAAGGGATTGTCCCTAAATTTGAGGAAGGTGATGATATCACCAAATGGTTCACAGCCTTTGAGAGGGCTTGTGATATCAGGAAAGTAAAGAAACCTCTCTGGGGGGCACTCCTGTGGGAACTGTTCTCTGGTAACTGCAGGGACAGGCTTCTGACTCTCTCTGGGCCAGAAGCAGGATCCTATGACCTCATGAAGAAAGCTCTGATTGAGGGATTTGGATTCACCACTGAGGAGTATAGAATTAGATTCAGGGGGGCTCACAAAACCCAGACCCAGTCCTGGATTGATTTTGTAGATTTCTCAGTGAAGACACTGGATGGTTGGTTAGCTGGACATGGTGTGCAGGATTTTACTGGATTGTACAATTTATTCATGAAGGAACATATTTTGAGTAACTGCACAAATGAAAAGTTGCATCAGCATTTGGTAGACCTAGGTCTAAAATCCCCCCAAGAATTGGGAAAAAGAGCAGACCACTGGGTCAAGACTAGGGTGACTAGGACGTTCACTGGGAGGGACCAGAACCAAGGGGTCCCAAAACCTCCCCAGAAGAAAGAGAGTGAACCCCTTGTGGATAAAAGAAAGGAGTCCCAGGTAGCCCCCCAAAAACCTGACCAGGAGGGTGGGCCCAAAGACACCTCACAAACTAAACCAGGGTACCAAGGTAAGAATTGGGATCCCAACAGAATATGGTGTTTCAACTGTCAGAAGGCTGGACACCACACCCAGGACTCTAGCTGTCCTAAAAATAAGGTTCCTAGTACAGCTCCAGGGGTGACAAGTGTAGCCCCAGGGGTTGCCAGTGTAGCTTGGGAGGGAGGGTCCTCAGATGAGGAAGTCCTCCTAGCTTTCAACTGGGGAATGGGCCCAAGAAGCAAGCTGGAGATCCCAGAAGGAAGTAGACACTTCCACCACCTACTGGTGAATGGAATCCCGGCCACTGCCCTGAGAGATACCTGTGCCAGTCACACTGTGGTACATGACAGGTTGGTATTCCCACACCAATATGTCTCAGGGGAAACAAGAAGGGTAAGAACTGTCCCAGGGGGAGTCACTGTTAGGCCTGTGGCTATAGTGCCCCTAGCCACAGCTGGGTCCCTTAGATGGAGGAAAGTGATAGTCAGTAAAAACCTCCCCCTTGATTGTCTCTTGGGGAATGATCACTTAGATGTGGAACTGAGCCAAAGAGAGGTGCTGGCCCAATGCCAGGCCTCGCCCAAAGAACCTGTGGGGGCTCAACCTGCAGTCAGTGCAGCTGAGTCCCAAAAGAATGAGAAGAAACAGGGTAGGAAAGGTGGGCAACTGTTAGCCACAGTTCCAGAGAGCCAGGGAGATGCTATCCCAGTAAGGGAAAACTCCCACAATGGCACTGGTAAAGCCCCCCCTAGCCAACAGCAAGACCTGACTAGTCAGGCAACTGTCCAGCCTGAATTAGTGGCTCCTCAGGTGGCAGAACAAGGGGTAGAGGAGGGGTGTTCCCTACCAAGGGTGAGGACCCCCTATCCTCAAACAGACCAACAGCCAGGACCCAAAGAGAACTATAAAATAGCCCCCTCACTTGCCAGTCAGGAGCTAAAGGTATGGTACTGGGCACTGACAACTGTCAGCAGCCTCTGCTGGGTGTTAGCCTTCATGGCAGCCCTATCCTTGGCATGGTGGCCTAACCCCCTGCCAAATAGCAAGTCAGGCCCCCTGACCTTATTGGTCATGGTGGGGTTGCTCAAGCTGTGGGTAGCCTCTGTGGGTAAGCTGGGCCTAGCCCTGGCTAAGTTAGAAACTACCGAGGTATACACCTCTAAACCCAAAATAGAAAGATGGGACCAGGACAGTAAAAGACAAGGAGAGGAGCCTTGGGAGTTAGGTCCTGAAACTAATAAGACAGGCCAGCTCCCCAAAGGGATTGACCTAGGCAGAAGGATGTAAGGCAGAGTAGGCCCTGCAACTTTCAAACCACTTCCCCAACTCTTCCTCGCCTGAAAGACTAGGTAGACTCTCCCAGCTTTGGCAGAAGTCTCCTGGCCTTTGGGCTGGGGGGGGCTTGTGTGAGAAAGTGGGTTTCTGTTGCAGTAACCCCCCCTTTTTTTGCCTAATAGCTGATGCACTTTTCCTTGTTGTGCCCTGGGCTCCTGCCAATCAGGTGCCCAGGGCCTATGTTCCTTCCTTAAAACACACAAACTCCCAATTGGCAAACCCTGGCCACATGTCAGCCCCTGGTAAATGGTACCCTAGGTACCCAGGGCCTTGTGACCAGGGAAGGCCTCTAAGGGCTGCAGCACTCCCGGTGCCACCCTTAGAGGCCCTGTACCCTTACACACACACACTGCCTTTGCAGGCTGAGTGTCTGGGTGCAGGACAAAACAAAGAGTCGACATGGCACACATCTCTGTGTGCCATGCCCATTACCTATACTGCCAAGGCATATGTCAGCCACCCCTATGGCTGGGTGCCTTATGCCTATGGTGTGGGCACAGGAGCAGGAGCCCTGTGCCCCTACAGTACCCAGGTCCATTCCTGGGCACTGCAAGTACAGTGCTGCCTTTTACAAGTACATGGTGCTGAGAGCTCGTCAAACACGAACTCCACAGCACCATAATGGCAACACTGAAGACTGGGAAGTTTGGTATCAAACTTCTCAGCACATTAAACCCACACTGATGCCAGTGTGGGATTTAATGTACTAAGCACCCCAGAGGGCATCTTAGAGATGCCCCCTTACAGCTAACCTACAATCCACGTCTGCTCTGAGGCTGCCCAGGCTGCCACACAGCAGACACGTTGCTGGACCCCTGGGTGGGAGAGCCCCTGCTCTCCCGGGCCTGCAACAATGCACATCCTGGGTGAGGTGAGAAATCTCCTCCCCCAGGATGAGCAAAGGGAAGCTTCAAAGGCATGCCGCCAGTTGGAGTTTCCCCAGGCCACTGCAACCCCCCACTCTGGCAGGAAGCTTGGCCGGAAACCCCATACAAGGACAGGGGATGTGCCAGCCTGCCCACCCCACCCCTCAGGTGGGGGAGGCGAGGTGAAGCACATCTCCGGGCTCTCGCCATCTTGAAGATGGGAGGCCCTACCCTATCAGGATTAGGCTACTGCCCTCCTCCCACAGGAGAGAGGCAGGATAGGGGGTGTACCCACCCCAGGACAAGGACCCATTGGTCCCTGGCCTTCACCTACCTGTAACGCCCCTAAATCTAGTATTTAGGGGCCCCCTGAACCTTCCTTCCCCAGATTCCAGATAGAAACCTACAAGAAGAGCAAGAAGAAAAAAGACCTGCCCTGCAGCTGCTAAAAAGAGGAAGACACCAACTGCTTTGGCCCCAGCCCTACCGGCCTGTCGACCCTCGAACCTGCTCCTGCTCCAGCGCGGCATCTCTTGTGGCCAGCAACCTCAAAAACCCCGGAGGACCTGGCTACCTTTGACCTCTGATTCCCTGGGACTCCCATGAGTAGAGGCTCTACTCGAGAAACCTATTCCTAACTCCTGGCAGCAGCCCGGAACCGCGGACCCAACACACTCTGCACCAGCCAAGCCTGGCCAGTACCGGAGTGGACAAAGACCCTGAGGACGACCCCACGGCGACTGTGACCCCGAGTCCGGCACCCAAGGACCCCCCTCGACATCCTGGACGAAGCCTGCAGCCTCAGAACCGAGTGCCACCCCAGCCGCGATCAACCAGAGGGTAAGATTCCCGACGTCAAAAGGCACCCCTGCACCCGGCGCCCTGCGGCCCCCTGTGCCCAATCCCGGGGTACCCACCTAACCTACAACTACCCAACTTACCCCTCGAAGTGGTGGTGGCACCGGAAACATCCTCGTCCCCGAGCCTGCAGCCTTTTTCCAAACCGGAACATTCCCATTGACTTCCATTGAGCGCCCGAAGGCTCAAAAGCACCCTGCACCCAGCCGCCCGAGTGGCCCTGGCAGTGCACTCTCTACACTAACTTACTTCCCCACTTGCCCTGAGTAAGTGACCAGGAGCCCAGCTCCCACAGACGCGTGGCTTGCCAGACAGCAGCCACCAACCAAGGCCCCCCTATCCCTCATAGGATAACAGTGGGCCTAACTCACTCTGCACCCGGCCGTCCTGAAACCGCTGAGGGTGAACCAACTGTACCTACCTGACACTGGGGGACCCCTGAGTCTATGCCCGGAATTTCAACTCTGCCAGTCGAGTACTTACCCTTAAACCGCTAACTTCATTTTCCTCATAGGGTAACATTGACTGGCTTTTTCTTGAAAAATCTTCTAAGTGTGAACTTTTCAAAACTGCAAATATTCACTAAAAATCAGCCAAGTGACAAAAACGAATTTACTCACCTGCTCTTAGGTGAGCTCCCAGTGCTGGATCTTGGTGCCCAGCCCCGACTCTGAAAAGTGTTCACAACTATACTTACTTCTAACTCATTTTTCTCCCATAGGAAACCATTGTCTGCTTTTCTGTGAAATTTCTTCTAAGTGTCTACTTTTGCAAATTTGAAATATTCTTTTAAAATCGTACTATTTCTGCAAACGAAATTACTTACCTGCTTTTGATAAGGACCCCAGTCCTGGGTCTAGGCACCCAGTCCTGGATTACTAAAGTAACGATAAAGTACTCTACCTGCAATTTGAATTTCTTGCCATAGAGATCCATTGAATGTTTTCTGTGAAATATTTTCTAAGTGCTAACTTTTGAAATAGCTAAATATTATTTAAAAATCACTACAGTTATTAAGTCGACTTTCATCACTTGATTCTGAATACTGACCCCAGGCTGGTTCTAGGATCCAGACCTGGAATTCCAAAAGTAATCTAAAAAGTAATTTATCACAAATAACCTGAATTTACCATTGAGCTCAATGCATTGTATGTTTAGGAAATAGGATTGTTTATTGCAACCAACTGTGACTGTTTACACAAATTTATTGCTTGAAACAAAAGTATTTATATTCAACCTCTCATTCTGAGAAAGTATATTTTTACCCCCTTTGTGGTTCTAAAAATAAAACAAGCATATATTTTATATATACAAATCATTGGCCTAGAGTTCAGTTATTGAGTGTGTGAAACCATTTGCTGACTGAGTGTGTACAATAAATGCTTTACACTGTCCTCTGGTACTGCCTTACTGCTCGACCAGGCTACCACTTTTGAGAGTAAGGTCATACCTAACTTTGACCTCTATCAGCCTCTGGGGGACTGTGGACTCTGTACACCCTGTACCTATTAGGGAACAGTATATACAGAGCCACTTTCTCACACTGATGCAACAATTGGTTCTGACAGTTGTTTAAAATCTGTTCTCTCATGATAAGATTGTACAATCCTGTGTAATCAGTAACCTTGCTACCCAGCAACCAGCCTTCCAAAGCCTTAGTGGCACAATCGACAAAGTCAGCCCAATCCTGAGACTGAATTTTCTGGGTGTCCCGGAACAGCACCCGGTACTGTTCCGTGGTTAAGCCGAACCCATCAATCAGTGTGTTCTTCAGGACCTGGTAGTTGTTAGCATCCTCAGCTCTTGTAGTGAGGAGCTTGTCCCTTCCTTTACCTTCAAAGGAAAGCCACAGTATAGCTGCCCACTGACTTGGGGGGACGCACTGGACAGTGCAGGCCCTCTCCAAGGCAGTTATCCACTTGTGGATGTCGTCCCCTTGTTTAAAGGGGGGCACGATTTTACTCAGGTGTCTAGTGTCTATACCCCTGTCTTTCTCTCTAAGGAGAATGCTGCCACCAGTGGGATCTAACCCACTTAATTTCTGTTCTCGGGCCAAGGCAAGTCTTTCTTTGGCGAGGGCAAGTTCTTCCCGCTCGATCCTCAGATTGACCTCCCGCATCTTCGCTTCATGCTCCCTCCTCTGAGGGGAAGTCATTCCTCTCTGAGAGGATGCCTGAGAGACATGTGTATGAACCGATCTGCCAGAGCCTCTGGAGGGAGACCTAGCTCGTCCGTTCCCAAGGTTAAGCCTGCTTGAGCGTGGGCCCGGGGCTCCCCCAGTTCCATTCTCATGCCTGCTTAAGTTGGTCCTTGTAAGCCTGCCGACTACCGCTGGACCTTTGTCTGCCTCGTCTCCCGATAACTCGTCCTCCTCCTCTGTGTGAGGGTCGAGGTCCGGGTCACCGAGGGTTCCCTCTAAGGGCGGCATGTTCCCATCTGCACTGGGGGGACCTGTGTTAGAGGACCTCCTAGCATCGTACGCCTCTAAGAGACCTATCAGTATTGCGATGGTAGGGTTAGAACCCTGGTTTAGCTTCCTGGAGGCACACAGTTGTCGCATCTCCTTGAAGCTAAAAGTTGCATATCGTGACACGACCTGTGGAGGGTCACTGACCACTAAGGGAGTCTGCGAAGACTCTCCGTGGATCGACATGCTTTTCTAGTGAGGTGTAAGTGTTGCACCTACCTACACTATGGGTTTACCTACTGATCCCTTGCTAGGAGTTGTAGTCAGGGTGTGCTAAGCCCTGTTACACTACAACAGCCGGTTCAGTAGAACTCTGAGTATTCTAAGTTAAGTTATATGTACCTGGGTACTTATGTGATCTTTCACTGCGATATTCTTAGGATACGTGTGTGGTAAAACAACAGCAAGCTCAAATCCCAACCGCTGCTCACCAATGTGAGAAGTTGGCCTGATATGTAGTGCTCACTATTCTAGTGATCACTGTGTATCATTCCAAACGACCCTTATTGATGATTGGTTGTAAGTCAACCTTTTAGACCAGCTATCCTAGTAGCGTGGATACGAGCAGTCTTAGGCTAAACTCTAGAGGGCGTGTTAAGCCAGCTGTTTACCATCACATATACCCCTTGAACACCAAGTGAAAGGACACCACACAAGTTGTTATGAAAATAAAAGGATATTTATTTATAACAGGACTACCCTGGCTCTTTATGAGTCAGGGAGCTAAGCACACTACAAAACTCTTAGGAAAATACTTCAGTTGCACAATTTACACAAATGCCCGAGGGGCACGAGAAACCACCTACACGAACAGTGAAATGCGAATGGTTAGAGTCTGGAGATACTGATCCCGGAGTGATCCGATCAGCGGGACTAAACGAAAAAGGAACTGGACACTTGTAGAGCGAACCTGCGATGGAGCACCGAGATGCTCGAGTTGCCTAGCCCGGAGGCTGCGGCTGCGTGAAGTTCGTCAAGATGTCGGGAGTCCTCGTGTAGTCTCAGGAGCCTGAAAGAAGAAGTTGCTGGCAGGCGACCAGTGACGATGTTCAGAGCGATCCAAGCCTGGATCGGTGGTGAAGGAAACCTGAAAGCCGAGGGGACTCAGTTCTCAACCGCTAGCCAGCGATCGTGTGGGTACCAGGAGGGTACCGGCGGAAGTCACCTCGACCAGGTGAGTGGGTGACGTCGGACTCGGCTGTTCCTCGGACCAGGAGGCGCGGCGGCGACCAGGATGGAGGGCGAGCTGTCCCACGAAGGTGTCTGCTGTCGATGATGCTGGGCCCAGGAAGGGGCAGCGGATCTTGGCAGTGGCCACCCAAGCGGGGGAGTCAAGATGGCGTCGGGAGTGGACCAGGAGGGTCCAGGGTACTCCTCTGTTGAAGGGGAGCAAGAGCCAGTCTGGAGCAACCAGACTAGTGATGAAACAAAACGTGGTGCGTCGTGAAGCGGGCCACAAGCCGGTCGGCAAGTGGTCGGACAACGCGGTGAACAGCAAGGAGCGGAAGGGCCCCCACGCAGATCTCGTGGATGCTGGGGAGACAGACTTCGATGCTGGAGCTGCTCAGGGTTTAGGGTTTCTCAACCCTAGGTGCACTCACTCGAGGGTCCCTCGGTGGGCGTGCTAGATAAGCGTCGTGCAGGTCCTGAAGATAGCCGGTCCCGCAGGTCTCGTCACACCTACGACTCTCAGCTGAGCTGATGAGGGAGGTAAAAGGTCAGAGATGGCAGGGAACTCGGGTCTCGTCGAGCTGGGCAGTCTTGATCCGTAGGAGAGACTTACAGCAAACCGCAAGCGCTTAGGTGGTGCCTGCTGGTGCAGGGTGGCTACTCCTTAGCCACAAGGGAGAGTCTTCAGAAATAGTCAAGAGTTCCTTTCGTGGAAAGTGGTTCGTGATTCGGAGGTATCCGATTATCTGATTATCCAATTTGGGAAGGGGACTCGCTCCTACCTTTATTCTAAGAAAAGGGGCTGGCCCGTGACTAGGTTCTACCTATGGGTGGAGCCAGGAGGGGGGTGGTTACACCCCTATCCTTTGTCCGGCTTCGCGCCAGCTCAGGGGCCGGTGTGCCCCCGAAACTGGTTTGAGCCGGGCTATGCACAGTGAGCACCGGGGTGCCACTTGCAGTCACCTTCCTTTCAGCCCTGCCCACCTGGGATACACAAACCCTGTCTGGGACGGTGCTAACACCGCCCTCGACAGGAAACCCTTTGTCCAAGCTCCCTTTGCTGGAAGGTCCCCCAGCAGCGGGAGGTCAGACTTGTGTCTGGTGGCAGCATCCATTTTGTGATGCTGAGGCTTGAGTCAACTTTAACCGGGGTTCAAGGTTACTTCCATGTCGTGTCCCTCTAAAAGGGGGGGAATGCCAACCCCGTCACCCGGACTGGCGAGGGGTTCGTATTCCCATTCGTATGACACCTTACTCGACATGTGTAGGTGATGCGAGGCCAAAGTTAGCAAATAACCGCTAGGATTATAAGGCATTAAAAGTAGTTGGCCCGCGTCACCATGGAACGGCTATTAGGACTTGGTTCCACAAGCCGTCGACGGGCTCAGCTCGCGCCAGAGCACCGTCCCACATGATCCCCTGCACTCTGCCTTCAGGATTGATAAGGCCTGCCATAGGAGTGACTGATAGGAACCTATGTGTCCATGTTAGGGTTTAGGTGTAGGAATACTACACCTACAGCAACGGGTGATTACACCACGTGGCCCCAGCTGTCGTGCAGCCAGTTGTGTCAGATTTGGGCGGCCATTCCAGGGGTGGCATAATACATGCTTCAGCCCCTGGTAGGCCCTGGGTACACCGATGCCCTGGATACCTGTGGTATGCTGAGACAGGGACTGACAAGGCGGCCCAGTTCCAATTAGTGGATGCACCTAACGTACATGTGTGTTAATTTCGAGAGAGAACAGCTAGGCTGTGGGTCTGATTGGCAGGCCCACAGCCGGAGAAAGTCGTAAACCAATGAAGCAAAAGCAAAAAAATCTGGGTGATCATAGGATTGCAGACCCTACTCTCCTACACACGGTTCCGGGCTGATGCCAGGGGTTAGAAGCTGGTTTTGAGCAGAGCCACTGCACCACTTCACTCACTGGACATTCAGAGGTGCTTGAAATTCTATCTCCTGCGTACTAAGAACTTCAGGAAGTCTCCTCAGCTATTTGTCTTTTAGTGGTCCTCGTAAGGAGTTTCCCCTTTCCAAGCAGGGGATTGCTAGTTGGATTACCAGCGCTATCCAGTATTTTCACAGAGCAGCAGGTAAGCCCCTGAAAGGGCGGGTCCATGCTCAATCCACAAGGGCGATTTCTTCTTAGACAGCCCTCGTTGCCGGAGTTCCTATCTGGGAGATCGGCAGGGCAGCGACCTGGAGCAGTGTTCATACATTTACATGGCATTACTGCCTGGATTCTGCTACAAAGAGTGACGCAGCAGTGGGCCAGGCAGACCTGGGGAACCTCTTTCAGTAGCAGTGAGCTTTCCCTTTCATCCCTCCTTCCATGTTACTTTTTTTACAGCTCTTGCACATTTTTGTACCTCATGTCTTTATTTAATATGGTTTCTAAGAATGTTGATTGACCATTGAAATTGTCATTATGATGCGTGTGCTATGGCTTTGTTCTTGATTTTATAATGGTCATGGTTCAAAAAAAATGCTGATAGCCATGCTTGTATCAGAGTAGCTAGCAGTTATCTATGAAAGTTCCAAAACTGGAGTGAGAAAACAGTTACTTACCTGTAACTTTGGTTCTCCAGTATTGGAAACTTTCATAGATTCCCATGCGACCCACCCTCCTCACCTGGGAAAGCTCAGCCTCTAGTACAGTCAGTGGTGGGGCTACACAACGGCTACAAAAATCTGAGGTTCTGAGCTTCTCTCAGGAGGGTTGTAAGGGGTGAGCCTAATCTGATTGGTTGTTCACTTTATTTGGTCTCTTACAAAAAGAGGTGGATAAGTTGCAAAACAAGAATGGGCCTAGGCCTAGTTTCTGTTTTGGTAATGTTTTCGATTGCTATTTTATGTATACCAGGTACTCCCATTCCGACTACTGGGAATGATAGAAGCATGAGAAGCTATGAAGGTTTCCAATACTGGAGAACCAAAGTTACAGATAAGTAACTTGTTTTCATCCCAGACATGCCATTTCTATCACGTTATTGTAGATCTCACTGCTCCTGCCGATCTAATCATTCAAGAGCTCTGTAACAGTATAGCTTTTCTCAGAGTTCAAAAGCTGCTCATTTCATTTACTCCTTTTCTTCTACTGCATCACTGTCAATTTTCTCACACTTCCTCATTCTCCACCTGTGAGGGTTTCACCTATAGATTTCACCAGCTTCTAGTGAAGCCTCGGTAAGCAGTGCTGCCAAATGTATATTCGCTATCACACAAACCCAGCCAAAGTCTTCTGTCATTTTTGAAACTGCACCTTAGTTCTGGTGCTAAACCTTTACTTCCCCGGTTCCAACTTGTAGAACCTACAATTGTTTTTCCTACACCACAGAAGTTTCCACCAGCACGCGTAGCTATATAAGCTTACTCCACCTGACTGTCATAGTGGCTGCTTGGAATGAAAGACAATCCCACGTTTCCAACTTTAACTGTCTAAGGAAAAGGAGAGCAGGGAACTGGATGCAGTTGGCAGAAAGTTCTGTGGTGCATCAGTAACTGCAATGACTCCAGCAAGCTCCTCTGCCCTACTTGGGTGGTATGAGGGGGTCACTCGGGAGATTGGTAATTTCATGAAAACTGGCTGTAAGTCTGGCATTTCTCAGTGGTGTAGCAAAGTGCCCCTTTTTAACATGGTTGCCCCCACTTTTTGCCTGGTATTCGATGCAATTTTGACTGGAAGTGCACTGTGTTCCTGCTATCCAGGTCCCCAGTGTCGGATCTCTTTCCCAAAACTGTAATGACCCAGGGGTAGGTAGCTCACTGTCTACTACCCTAGACTCCCCGAACACTCCTAAATGTAGTATTTAGGGGAGCTCCAGGCACCAGAAAATCAGATCCTGGAGACATATGCCAAAGTTGCAAAAACAGAAGACCAGCAACAGGCTTGGCGCCAAAACTGCCGGCCTGCCTGCTGTCCTCGACAATTGCTCTATAGACTACTCGCCTGCAGCTGCCTGTACCTCCAAGCCTGGGAGGACTTCCAGCCTTGAACTAAAGACGCAGAAACTCCCGTAGAGTAGCAGAGCTGCTCCCCCTGCATCCTGCAGGCTCCCTAGAAGAGCTGCTAGGACTCAAGACTACAAAAAACCAGACAACAGAAAGCCCCAGTGTCCCTCTGTTGTTCAGTCTGACTGCCCCGGGGCCACTTCCAGTCCAAACCTGTAGCCTCTTTCTTTTCGACTGATACCCATTGACTTCAGCGGGGCACCTGCACTGTATTGCACCTCTGCACCCGACTGCCACATACTGCCAGTGGTGACCTGTTAGTGCTACATTGGACCTTGTCCCATACTCGCCATAAGTCTAGGAGATTGGTCTTGTAAGTCGCTGTAATAAACTTATATGCAGTATTTGTTTTTTCTCCATAGATTACCCTTGCCGCCTCTGAAAATGTTAATTTTGAAATGTGCAAATATTTCTATCTTGAACCGGAGAGAGTGGAGTGCTAGTGCAATTTTGTGTTTTTATTTAATTATACCTTTTTAGGTCTCGGCTCAAAGGCTGCGCTTGCGCAGTCTCGCTCCGAGACTTAATGTTTTGTAGAAGAGGGGCTTGAACCCGCCCCTCTTCTCCATTGGCTGGCCTCTTGAATGCTGGCCAGCCATTGGAGAAGAGGTTTGTCTCTCCGAACAGGCCCTGTCCTTTTCGGATTCGGGGGCGTGTTTTTTGCTACTTTTCTCATTATCTCCTCCAGCCAATGGCAAGAGGAGAGAAAAGAAAAACACGCCCCCGAATCCGCAAACACCGCTGCCTTTCTCTGAGGCATTTCTGCTTCGCCTCGGAGAAAGGCGGCGGTGTTCATTGCTGGACACTCATTTATGGAACAGTAAGGTAGAAAGCCCCCAGGTTGTCTGCTCTCCCTGACACCCCCTGGGTGAAGAACAGAAAGCTCAGACTGCCTTCTCACCACGGGTAGACCTCAGTGAGGTACAAAGATCCCAGGCTGCCTCCTATCTCCCAACACATCTCAGTGAGGTACAAACACCCCAGTGTGCCTGTTCTGCGGGACACCCGCTCGGTAGGGTACAAGGACCTCCGTTTACCTCCCATGTCCAGACACAACTTTGGGAGGTAGAAAGACCTCAGGCCAATCTGTCTGTTCTCCAGGACACCACCTCAGCGAAATACAAGGACCCCAGGCTGCCTGCTCCCCCGACACCCCTCCCCCCACTCAGTGAGGTAGAAGGACTCCAGTCTGCCTATTCTACCTGCCAGCCTCGGTGAGGTACAGAGACCCCAGACTGCCTGCGCCCCCCGGACCTCTCCCCGGCGAGATACAAAGACCCCAGGCTGCCTACTCTCTCGGACACCCGCCTCGGTGAGGTACAGAGACCCCAGACTGCCTGCCCCCCGGACACCCCTCACCATGACATGCATCGCGGATTTCTTCACCTACGAGACCACAAAGTCTGTGGTGGTGAAAAGCTGGACCATCGGCGTCATCAACAGGGCCGTGCACCTCCTCATCATTGCCTACTTCGTCGGGTAGGCGCTATCTGTCCGTTGGTGGATGTGTGGTTCTGTCCTTGTGTGTGTAGATACTGATGTGTGCATGTTCCATTGCCGTTACTGTTGTGATTATTAACACTGTTGGGTCCGTCGCAGACCAGTCCAGGCGCAGCAGGTGAGAGGGAAGCACAACATTGTTAGGGTCACAAGCTCGCCCTCGCGTGAGGGGATGCGCACAGGGCAGTGTGTGAGGGCAGTGTGTGAGGGCAGTGTGTGAGGGCAGTGTGTGAGGGCAGTGTGTGAGGGCAGTGTGCGAGGGCAGTGTGCGGGGCAGTGAGGAGTGTGACGCACTCATCAGGGGTCAGTGAAGAGTGTGACACACACCAGGAGGGCAGCGAGGACTGGGACACACACCAGGAGGGCAGCGAGGACTGGGACACACACACCAGGAGGGCAGCGAGGACTGGGACACACACACCAGGAGGGCAGCGAGGACTGGGACACACACACCAGGAGGGCAGCGAGGACTGTGACACACACACACCAGGAGGGCAGTGAGGAGTGTGACACACACACACCAGGAGGGCAGTGAGGAGTGTGACACACACCAGGAGGGCAGTGACGAGTGACGGCCCCATCCTCTGTCTCAGTAAGAATTATAACCGTGCCAGCCCAGGGAGTTCTGTCTTTTCTCACCGGGGGTGGTTTCATGAAGGCGCTCAGGGGAGGGGGGGCCTGGTCACCCAGAGATTTGCAGTCATGCGCCTGTCGTTTCGAGGTCCGTTGGTGGATATAGTGCAGACTGCATCTAAACTTCCTGTTTCCAAATATCTGTAGTACTATCTATATACACTGAAGGTGGGAGGTTACAAGGGGGCAGTTTGGTGGTTGTTGCAGGATTTGAGGGGAGCGTGCAGTAACTAGACAGACTGTCCGAGCTACTTCGCACATATATAGATTAACAAACACACAAAAAGCCATGTGGGGGCGGCCGGTGGGACATAAATAGCCAGGCGGGGGACGGCCGGTGGGTTGCTAAATGCACGGAAGTGTGAGAAAACTGCGTAAAATGTAATTGCCTTCGGAACACCTTCGCATCCAAGTGTTCTTTCCAAAACAAAACTAAATATTTTGAATGACATACATCAAAACAGTAAAGAGAAGAACGTTATAAATATTCACTGCTGATTATCTTGTGCAGCCCCTCTCATCAAGAGCTGCTTAGGGTGAGAGGGCTTCGTTGCCGGAAACGCCTGTGCTGTGTGTGCTCAAATCCCCTCCCCGCACACCAGGCAAGCACTTCAGTCACATGCAATTTGTGAATGCACTTTTCATGCTGCTCCGTAAGAATTGACATATGTGTTAGTGAGGGGATATGAGAGCTGTGTAGGGAAATGAACCCGCAACTGGCGTGAGCACATTTCCTGTCCGAATGAATCACCGACGCCTGTGAAATGCTGCCGGTATAGGGCATTAAGCACACAATGACCTGTTTCACTGCCTCCCCAGCTCCCAACCACACAACAGTCACAACCGCTAGGGGAATAAGAAAAACTCCTCTAAAGCACACATCTCGCCAAATCTTAACAAGTGATATCTGAAATGTGGCGTCATAATGCTTGGAAGTTAGGTTATTGGTCGAATGCACACTTAGTATATGTGTCTGCAGTGGATGAAGTGGCTGTTCGTGTGTTCATCACTGTGCAGTTCACCTATGCACATCTTCCCGACTGTAGCAAGGTATTAACATCAGCACCACATCCAGGCGCACAGAAGCCTCAAATGCAGCAATAATTCACCTCGTATTATTTTTTGCGGAAAAAGAGAATAATTTACTGTAAAGTGTGGGTTGTAGTTGAAGGCAGTGTGAGTTTTTCTCAGTGGGACAGTATGGTGTTCAGTGGGGGAGACGATGTGGCACTATGGCCAGAGCTGCTGAATTTGGAACTGGGAAACCAGGTTCAGCCTTAATAACCAGTCCACCAGACGACTCTCCAGTGAGAGCACAATCCCATGCTAGACCTTAGAAGACTTCGCAAGACCTTAGAAGCACTGGTGTCTTAGCACCAGCAGGTGGACCCTAGCAAGTCTGGGTTAACCTTCAAGGTTTGTCCACCACAATCCATACTGAAGTTCACCTCCAGTCTTGCTAGCAGGCCTATGAAGCAGCACAGCCAAGAACAACAGTGACTGTCACTGAGGTCACAGGGCCCTTGAGAAGGGCCAGCTCTAGGGCAGTGCAACCAGTGTGACCGGGTGCTGACTTTGGGTGGAGACATTATGTTTGCAAGTAAATTAAGGGTTCGAGGCATATGAGCTGCAGATTATACACTGTGCATAGATCGCCATCTGGTGTTGGGCCCGGATGTTTGCAGTTTGTTTTTCTTCTTGGACAGTCTTTGGAAGTCACGAGTACGGTGACGACTCCTTCGGTCCGTACTGCGCATGGGCTTCGGCTCCATCCTCAGATTGTTTTTTTCCGCCATCGGGCTCGGATGTAATACTTCGTGCTCCGGCTTCGAATCTTTCCAGTTCGACCTTCGACGAAAAATCCTCGTCCATCGAGATTCTTCAGACGAAATCGGCTTCTTCATCTCTTTCGGCACTTCCTCGATTCCAGGCATCGGCTGCGGCCTTCGGGCCTATCTCGACTCCGGTCTCGGCCGATGGAAAGGACTCCCTTCAAGAAGTGCCCAAAATGTGGGTCTAAAATTCCCCACACCGATCTCCATCAGGTGTGCAACCTCTGCCTCTCTCCCGAACACGAGGCCCGAGACTGCCCCGCCTGCAAGTCTTTTCGATCGAAAAAGACTATTCGGGATCGACGAGCTCGGCGCACTCATCGACCTCGGCTCCACCTGACATCTTCGGAGAAGACACCGGAGCTTCGGGACAGCAGCACGCCGAACAGGAGGATGATGTCGTCAGCGCTTCCGAAGCTGACGACTCCGACGTGGAGGAGATCACACCGGCGCAGAGGGTCGTGAGTACTCTACCCCCTCCCACTCCCGCGCCCATACCGAAAGAGACTCCGGTTACCCCTTCGCCTCCGGGCCTAGGGAAAACCAAGCATACCGCTTCCATCACCCCACCTTCGGGCCCGGTGAAAAAGCATCACGTCTCCTGGTGGCTCTGGCTCGAGCCAGCCTCCTAGCGGCGCCGAAAAACACCCTTCAGCACCGAATAAAACAAGCTCCGTTCCAAAGCCATCGGTGTCGAAACCTGGCCTCTCGGTGCCGACCAAACATAAATCCCTCAGCACCGACGCTTCCGTGTCGAAGCCTGCCTCGGCGCCGAACAAAAAATCGGAGGCCCCGAGAAAGCATGGCGCGGATAAACCAACGAAGCAGTCGGTTCCGAAAACATCGGCACCGATGGAGGAATCTGTGCCGGAGGAGCTTTTCACGCCAGATCCTCTTCAAAAGACTTTAACAAAGGATTTAAAGACTGGACATTTAACTTTGTCTTCCAAGAAAAGCCATTTAGACAAGCCAACTCCTCCTCCACCACTAAAACAGAAGGACTCTGCCACATCCCCATTCAGAGTACCCTCCCCACCACCTCCTCCACTCCCCCATCTCCGCCCCCACCTTCTCCACCCTTGCCTCATCGCTCTCCAATCCCGTCTCCAGACCCTGATGACCAAGGAGATCCATTCTATGATCCAACAGATGCCCCGCAGGACCCCCCGCAGGACCCCACTCCTCCGGGAACACCTGACCCATAGGAGGATTATCACAATCCAGATGTGCCTCAGGATGATCTTTATCCATCCAGGCCATCTCCACCAGAGGACTCCCTGGGGTTCCACCACCTCTTACAACGGGCAGCACATTATCATGGGGTGGAGTTACACAGTGATCCAGTTGAGGAAGACTTCCTACTTGACACGTTTGACATAGCAGATAAATCCACCGCTATATTACCCATGCTTAAAGGGGTGACCAAACATGCGACAGAGGTTTTCAAAGACCCCGTCGGAGCTAGGGTCTTAAACCCCAGAATAGAAAAGAAATACAAGGCAGCCCCCACAGATCCTGCCTATATTAAAGGATCTGCACCCCTAGACTCATTAGTGGTATCCACAGCTAGGAAGCGCTCTAATTCTCAGTCATCTGGTGAAGCTCCGCCACCCGATAAGGAGTCCAAGCTCTTGGACGCGTCAGGCAAACGCACTGCCTCGCAAGCTGCCAATATGTGGCGCATCGTCAACACGCAAGCGCTGCTGGCGCGGTACGACCGAGCGCACTATGATGAGCTGGAGGCTCTTTTGCAACATCTCCCAGAGAAATATAAAAATAAGGCTCATGAACTGATACAAGAGGGAAAGATTATTACCAACACCTCTATTAAATGTGCACTTGACGCAGCTGACACAGCTTCCAGGGCTATAAACACCAGTGTTCTGCTTCGCCGCCACGCCTGGCTCAGGATCTCAGGCTTTAAACCAGAGGTCCAAGCATCTATATTGAACCACCCTTTTGACCAACAACACTTTTTTGGCCCAAAAGTAGACGAAGCCCTGGAAAAAATGAAGAAGGATACAGATACCGCGAAGTCTATGGGAGCACTACAATCACACACCCCTAGACGCTCCTTTCGCCGTTCCTCCTTTCGAGGCTCTGGCAGAGGTTACTCTTCCGATAACGCCTCCACGTCCTACAAGTCCCCTCCTCAGAATACCTTCACAAGGGGCTATCAAAGAGGTGGATATCGAGGAAACAATAATAAAGGCAGGGGCAAAACCAACACCGCCCGTTCTGCCACACCGCCCACACAATGACTTTCCCCCGCTCCCCCCAGACCGTTCCACTCCGGTCGGGGGCAGACTACAAGACTTCCTTCAAACCTGGGAGACCATAACATCAGACCAATGGGTGACCCAAATTATTCGGTCAGGGTACTGTCTCGAACTAACTTCTGCCCCCCCCCTCCCCCCCAATATTCCACCCAGACACCGTGCGATGTCACAAGAACATACCACACTTCTGAAACAAGAGGTACTCTCCCTACTCCAAAAACAAGCTATAGAGCAGGTCCCCGTCAATCAGCAAAATTTAGGGGTCTACTCTCTGTACTTTCTGATACCAAAGAGAGACGAGACCCTACGGCCCATTCTAGACCTCCGGCCTCTAAATGCATACATACATTCAGACAATTTTCACATGGTAACTCTCCAACAAGTTCTCCCACTCCTCTGTCAGGGCGACTTTCTCACTACACTGGACTTGAAAGACGCATACTTTCATATTCCAATACACCCTGCTCACAAAGTACCTCCGATTTGTGGTGGACGGCCAACATTATCAGTTCAAGGTTCTCCCCTTTGGTGTCACAACCGCACCACGGGTGTTTACCAAATGCCTGGCAGTAGTGGCGGCACACCTCAGAAGACAAAACATTCACGTCTTCCCCTACCTGGACGACTGGCTCACAAAAGCCGCGTCCTACCACCAGTGTGTGCAGCATACAAACACTACCATCCAACTACTCCACCAGCTAGGCTTTACGGTGAACCACCAAAAGTCCCACTTGATACCGTCTCACACAAAGCAATACCTCGGTGCCACTATAGACACCTCAAAAGCTATAGCCTATCCCAACTCAGCCAGAATCGCAAGCATACAAGCCTTGCGCCAAAAATTCCTTCTTCAGCACTCTCTCCCAGCAAGAGTGTTCATGAAACTAATAGGGATGATGGTGTCTCGCATCTTCATAGTGCCCATGCAAGACTTCACATGCGTCCACTCCAAGAGTGCCTAGCACGCTAGTGGAACCAGGCCCAGGGACAGCTGACGGATCTGGTGTTGGTGGACGGCCGCACCCATCGATCTCTGCAGTGGTGGAACACCACAAACCTTTCCAAAGGGCGACCGTTCCTGGACCCGGTTCCTCAGGTGATTCTAACAGACGCATCGCTCTCCGGCTGGGGAGCGCACCTATTACACCTCACAGTGCAAAGTGTATGGACGCCACAACAGAGGTTACTCCACATCAACCATCTGGAGTTATTGGCGATCTTTCTAGCCCTGAAATCGTTTCAGAAACAAATCTCAGCCAAGGCAGTCCTCATTCGCACAGACAATATGACTGCAATGTATTATATTCAAAAACAGGGGGGGGGACACACTCCCCAGCTATCTCGCTTAGCACCGAGCATATGGAGATGGGCAATCCCACAAAAAATCTTTCTCCTGGCACAACACGTCCCAGGCATACAAAACACCATGGCAGATCTGCTCAGCAGACAAATTCACGAATGGGAGCTGCATCCACAAGTTCTTCACCCATTCTTTCACAAGTGGGGGCATCCTCAGATAGACCTCTTCGCCACCCACGAAAACAAAAAATGCCCAAGCTTCGCCGCCAGATACCCACACCCATTGTCCAAAGGCAATGCGATATGGATGAACTGGTCAGGCAGATTTGCATACGCCTTTCCACCTCTCCCGCTAATTCCATTAGTGGTAAGGAAGTTACAACAGCACTCCCTCACACATTCTGGTAGCTCCAACATGGGCCAGGCAGCCGTGGTACACCACACTGCTACAGCTCTCGGTGGTACCACATCAAAAACTGCACCTGGCCCCATGCCACCTAACCCAGAACCATGGAGAAATCAGGCACCCGGACCCAGCTCAGCTCAACCTTGCGATCTGGCTCCTGAAATCTTAGAATTTGGATACCTTAACCTTCCCCCTGATTGCATGAACATTATCAAGGAAGCCAGACGTCCTACCACTCGAGCATGCTATGCCGCAAAGTGGAAGAGATTTGTTGTTTACTGCCGTAACAATACAATCAACCCTTTAGATGTATCCATACAGCACATCATATGCTATCTGCTCCATCTTCAAAGGTGTAACCTGGCGTACTCATCCATCCGTCTACACCTAGCAGCAATTGCTGCTTACCTACAAAACAGCATTTATCACTGTTCAGAGTGCCTGCTATTAAAGCCTTCATGGAAGGCCTTAAGAGTAATCCCGCCCAGGGCACCACCCTCACCTGTATGGAATCTAAATAGTCATAAGCGCCCGCCCTCCTCCCCGGTGGAGGGATACTTATTCATATGAAGAATGCTACAGGTCTGGCGTGCTACGCCTTCAAAAAGAACTGAACGTAAATGGGACCTGCTGGGCATTCTGGGATACTGGGGAAAGTTCTGGAAAACTGGAAAGTTTTCTTAAAGGCACAGTATCCTGTTCCAAGCCACATAATGGCAGCCTATGGGGCTTGTCTGTCCACTCCTTCCTCTCTATCATTCCAGAGGCTTTTGCTGGTAGAGGCAGGGTTTTTTCCTATGTGGAGAAAAACTAGACAGGCAGTGCTGTTTGTGGATGTTGGTGGAATTCTAGTTGAAGTACTGGACAGTGTAGCCTGTGGGTATAGGCTGCATTATCTGTCTTTAAATTAAATTCTCTTAAAGGTGTATGCAGGTCTGCATGATTTGTCACCTTTTAGAGATTATTTTGATTGCTCCGGGGTCCACGCACATGGGCGGGAGGGACTATTCACTAGATTAGGACTATAACAGAGATACCCCTACTACAGAACTGGAGTTACAGAAAAACTACTACTCCTTACAAGTCTAATGGGTCCGCCTTTCGAACCAGTGCATCAATGTGAGCTACAGTTCCTGACTTGGAAAACCGCTTTCCTCGTAGCTATCACTTCCCTTAGAAGGGTTAGCGAGATACAAGCGTTCACTATACAAGAACCCTTTTTACAGATACATCACAGCAAGGTGATACTTCGCACATCCAAAATTTCTGCTCAAGGTCATTTCCCCCTTCCATCTTAATCAATCGGTGGAATTACCGTTTTTTTCTCTCGCAACCTCAATCTGTTGCGGAAAGGGCTCTACATACACTTGATGTTAAAAGAGCTTTACTGTACTACATACAAAGAACGCAACCTTTCAGAAAGACTAAACAGTTGTTTGTCTCCTCTCCACCGCATAAAGGCAACCCCATTTCAAAATCAGGGATAGCTAGGTGGATTGTAAAGTGCATACAAATTTGCTATCACAAAGCAAAAAGAACATTATCTGTTCCACCTAAAGCCCACTCTACAAGAAAGATAGGGGCCTCTATGGCTTTTCTAGGGAACATACCCTTAGATGACATCTGCAAAGCAGCCACATGGTCAACACCGCACACCTTCACAAAACATTACTGTGTAGACGTGCACTCCAAACAAGCTAGTGTGGGCCAGGCTGTACTAAAGACACTGTTTCAAACCACTGCAACGGATACCGGTGGTCGCCGCTAGGGTTGGGTACTGCTATGTTCGAGGCCTGTGGGCTGCTGAATTCATATCTGTGCATAGATCGCCGCCTAGTATTGGGTCCGGATGTTTGCACGTTGTTGTCCTGGAAGAGTCTTCGAAGTATCCTGAGATAGGTGACTCCTCCCCTGGACCACAGTGCGCATGGGCATCCTCTCCATCCTCAGATTGTTTTTTTCCGCCATTGGGTTCGGATGTGCTTATCTTGACTCAAGTTAGGAAAATTTAGTTTCAGGCCAAAAGGCCTTTAGTTTTCGTCGGTACTGTTCCCGATCGGTATCGACAGTTTACTAGCTAGTTTAGCAAACTTATCAAGTTTTTTCGGATCCGTTTAATCCGACCATCGACGATGGAATGGAGGACCCCATTCAAACGGTGTCCTGTTTGCCACGCCAAATATCCACATATCGACGTCCACCCGGTGTGCAACAAATGCCTCTCACCGGATCACGACGAATCGAAATGTATGGCCTGTGCCCGATTCCGATCCAAGAAGACTCTCCGGAATCGACGGGCAGCGAGATTAGAAGCGCAGCAATCTGCACCGGCCCCGACCAACATCTTCAGCACCGAGGACGAAGATATTGAAAGCGTGGAAGACATAAACTCCAGCCCCGCTTCCGAACACGATTCCCGATCGGAAGACGCTGATGAAGCGCTTTTTCTCAGGGAAGAAGCCGACTATGAGGTAGGAGACTACGATGAGGCCTTTGGGGCCGAGGAAGATAGCTCTGGTGAAGAGCAGGGCCTACCCGTCCAAACGGAGGCTATCAAAGTGCGTCAGTCTACGGCTCCGGTCGAGGGATCGCCTTCGGGCCTTACCCGAGATCAATCCCGCAGTTCTTCGGCCCCGCCTTCTGGCCCGGCCTCGAACATCCAGCGAGAGCCATTATTACCGAAAAAGACTGGTTTCCCTTCAACGAAACCAATCGTCGCACCGGTTCAACAGAAACCGAAAGTGAAACTGGCAGTGGTCGGCTCGAAGACCTCCACTCCTTCGACGCCAGCCAAAACCATCTGCTCCGAACGCACAAAAAGGGATTTCGGCGCCAAACTCGCTGCAGCGGATGTCGGCACCGACCCGAAAAGGAAGGCCATCGGTACCACCAAAGCGCCTCGGCCCCCAGCACCGAAGCAATCGGCCCCGACCACCAAGGTTAAAATGGCCGCTCCATCGGAGTCCACTTCGAAGGCAGCGACTAGGGTCCAGTCATCGACGCTGTCGACCGCTACTACCTCTCCTCGACTCGATGACCCTGTGGCTCCGAAGAAGTCCACGCCTACCTCTACAGAACCACTCGGCACCAAAGAACCTTCGGCGTTCTCGGTGCGACAAGTTGCAGCGTCATTGCAACGCATCAGAGAACAGGCAGCCCTCCAGTCCACGTCGGGCTCCGACCCGAAAAAGGCTCCAAAGGCACCTTCGGCACCAACCAACATCACTTTTGGTTTGCCGCCGTCCACAGCGCCAAAAATGTTCGAGATCCGAACACGTGTCACCCAGACAAGGTCCCCATCTACTGGACACTCTCCTACTGGGCCTTCACCGTCCCAATTCATCGACGCAGACACCGGCAGACTCATGCTCCGAAAACGGAAGGTCACGCCAGACCAGGCTTTGGACTCTTACAGAATCCCTCTAAAGCAGAAACTGCCAGCAGAATCGGAACCGGTTCTATATGAACGCCTGCACACCTCCTATCCAGATCCCCAGTCCTTTTCTCCGACGCCCTCCGACACGGACGCAATGGAGGATTACATGGGTGATACCACCTACCCCAGGGATATAGATCCTGAGGAGCAGCAGGATCCAGATCAAGCTTGGGATGACCCTGCAGACCCGGGTGCTACAACAGATACCCAGGACACGCAGCTTTACGGCGCAAAAACATCTCCCACAGAGGACACTGCTGCCTTCAATGCCCTCATAGAACGTGCTGCAGCCAATCATGGAGTGCAACTCCACTCTGACACAGTTGAGGACGACTTCTTGGTGGACACTTTCGCCTCCTCAGAGACTGTCAAGACTCTGCCCATGTTAAAAGGTGTTCTCAAGCCAGCAAAGGACATTTTCAAGGAAACAACCAGGGCACGGGTGATAAACCCCAGGATTGAGAAAAAATACAAACCTGCGTCCGGGGACCCTATGTACATTAGAGGTCAGTTACCTCTGGACTCCATGGTGGTTGCTAACGCTCGCAAACGAGCGCACTCGCAAACAACTGGTGATGCTCCTCCCCCGGACAGAGTCCAAGGTGCTGGAGACCTCTGGCAAAAGGATTGCAGCCCAAGCAGCAAACATCTGGCGCATTGCCAATACACAGGCACTCCTAGCTCGCTACGATCAATCACACTATGGCACGCTAGAGTCACTACTCCCAACATCTACCAGACGAGTACAAAGAGGCAGTGGAGCTCCTCATCAGAGAGGGACAACTTCTTCCAAACGCATCCATTAAGTGTGCACTAGATGCTGCCGACACAGCTGCGAGGGCGATAAACACCAGCGTCATGTTACGCCGACACGCTTGGTTAAGAATCTCCGGATTCAAACCTGAGATTCAAAATAACATCCTAAATCAGCCTGTCAACCCCGACTACTTATTCGGACCAGAAGTTGACACCACCTTGGAAAAGATGAAGAAAAAAAACCACTGACACTGCAAAGTCAATGGGGGCTCTGCAAACGCAGACATTTCGTAGTGGCTCCTTTCGTCGCCCCGGAAATAGGGGAGCGGCTAGAGGACAGGGGTCACAGCAAACATACAATAAAGGGGGCACACAGAGTACCTACGATAAAAACAACAGAGGTGGATATCGTGGCTCCAGCACCAAGGGCAGAGGACGCGGTTACGGCAAAACCAGGTCCTCACCCAAGAACAAACAGTGACGCCCTCTCCCTTCCCCCCGACCACATCACACCTGTCGGGGGGAGACTCCAGCGGTTCCTGTCCACGTGGAATACCATCACCACGGACAGGTGGGTCAGGGATGTTATCCAGCACGGTTACTGTCTCGAATTAACCTCCACTCCATCCACAATACCGCCAAAGCACCGTCCTATGTCCTCAGAGCACTTAGCATTATTGCAGCAGGAAGTGCTAAGTATGCTGCAAAAAGGTGCAATAGAGGTCGTGCCCGTCCACCAGCAAGGGACAGGGGTGTACTCTCTGTACTTCTTAATACCAAAGAAGGACGGGTCACTCAGACCTATACTAGACCTGAGACCCCTCAACCACTACATTCTCTCAGAGCATTTCCATATGCTCACCCTACAGCAGGTTCTCCCGCTGCTCAGACAGGGAGACTTCCTAGCCACACTAGACCTCAAAGATGCGTATTTCCACATCCCCATACACCCGTCACACAGGAAATATCTCAGGTTCACTATTCAGGGGCAGCACTACCAATTCAATGTCCTCCCCTTCGGTGTGACAACAGCACCCAGAGTTTTCACCAAGTGCCTAGCTAATGGCAGCACATCTACGGAGACAACACATTCACGTCTACCCTTACCTGGACGACTCGCTTGTTCAGGCAAAGTCAGCCCAGCAATGTGCCAACCACATGTCCCTCACCATTCACCTTCTTCACAGTCTGGGATTCTCACTAAATTACCCAAAATCACATCTCCAACCCGCACACGTACAACAGTACCTAGGTGCGACCATAGACACTCTGGCAGCCACAGCTCAGCCAAATTTAGTGAGGATCAACAGCATGCAGATGCTGATTTCAAAGTTCAAACCTCAACACTCCCTTCCTGCGTGAGTGTTCATGCAGTTGATAGGCATGATGGCCTCCTGCATTTTCATAGTCCCACACGCGAGACTACATATGCGCCCGCTTCAGGAGTGCTTGGCACGTCAATGGAATCAGGCTCACGGGCAATTAAAAGACCTAGTGTTGGTGAGCGGTCGGGCATACAACTCTGCATTGGTGGAATCCACAAAACCTTTGCAAGGGCCGACCGTTCCAAGAGCCTGTTCCACAAATACAGACGGCGGACGCGTCTCTCCAGGGATGGGGAGCTCATGTACTCAATTACACAGTGCAGGGACTATGGACAATACAACAAAAGAAGATGCACATCAACCTTCTAGAACTGTTGGCAATCTTCCTGGCAATGAAGGCATTCAAAGTACACTTGTGCAACAAAGTCGTGTTGATCCGGACGGACAATATGACTTCCATGTACTACATACAGAAGCAGGGAGGAACACACTCTCCACAGTTGTCTCATCTGGCTCAGAGCATGTGGAAGTGGGCCATTCAGAGGAACATATTCCTCATGGCGGAACACCTCCCCGGCAAGGACAACCAGATGGCGGATCTGCTCAGCAGACACAGCCACCAGATGCACGAGTGGGAACTACATCGGTCAGTACTCCAACCGTACTTCCACGGTGGGGTCATCCAGAGATAGACCTATTCGCGACAAGCGAAAACGCAAAATGCCAAAGCTTTGCCGCCAGGTTCCCACATCCACAGTCACAGGGCAATGCGATATGGATGAACTGGTCCGGCAGATTTGCGTACGCTTTTCCCCCAGCGCCATTGATAGCGCTGGTGGCACGCAAACTGCGACAGCACTCACTGACACTCATCCTAGTTGCTCCCACATGGGCGTGCCAGCCATGGTACACCACCTTTCTAGAACTTTCCGTGGTGCCGCATCAAAGGCTGCGGATCAAACCCGCGCTTTTGACGCAGAACCATGGAGAAATTCAGCACCCAGATCCGCAACAGCTGAACCTGGCAATCTGGCTCCTGAAGTCCTAGAGTTTGGCTACCTAAACCTGCCACCTGACTGTATGGAGATCATTAAGGAGGCCAGGAGACCCACTACCAGAGCCTGCTATGCAGCTAAATGGAAGAGGTTTGTCATCTACTGCAACAACAATGACATTAACCCGCTAGACGCATCCATTCAAAATATAATCTGTTACCTCTTACACCTATACCGATGCAATCTGGCATACACCGCAATACGTATCCATTTGACCGCAATAGCAGCCTATCTCCAGAACAGGCAGCCCCTCTCCTTGTTCAGAGTGCCTGCCATCAAAGCTTTCTTGGAGGGACTTAAACGAGTAATTCCCCCAAGACACCCACCAGCACCGGTGTGGAACCTCAACTTGGTCCTCACCCGACTAATGGGTCCACCCTTCGAACCTCTCCACTCATGTGAGATTCAATTCCTCACCTGGAAAGTAGCTTTCCTAGTGGCAATCACTTCGTTAAGAAGAGTTGGTGAACTCCAGGCACTAGCCATTCATACAGGTTCACGCAAACAGGGTCGTACTTCGTACCAACCCCAAATTCATGCCTAAAGTAATATCACAGTTCCACATGAATCAAACTATAGAACTGCCTGTTTTCTTTCAAAATCCACAAAATGTAGCAGAGAGAATGCTCCATACACTAGATGTAAGAAGAGCCCTCATGTACTATATAGACAGAACTAAAGTCTTTAGGAAGACAAAACAACTTTTCGTTGCCTTTTCTCCACAACACAAGGGCAACGCCATTTCCAAAGCAGGTATAGCCAGATGGATCGTTAAATGTATTCAAATTTGCTATCAAAAGGCTAAACGCACATTAACTATTCCCCCCGCGAGCCCATTCAACACGTAAGTTAGGGGCGTCCATGGCTTTCCTGGGAAACATTCCTTTACAGGAAATATGTAGAGCAGCCACATGGTCCACTATACATACATTTACCAAACACTACTGTGTAGATGTACACTCAAAACAGCAGGCAGCTGTAGGACAGGCTGTTCTCAAAACTCTTTTTCAGACCGCTGCATCTGGCACCGGTGGCCGCCGCTAATAGGAGGTACTGCTATGCATTCTATGCACAGATATGAATTCAGCAGCCCACATGCCTCGAACTGAATATGCTACTTACCAGTATGCATCTGTTCTTGGCATGTAGGGCTGCTGACATTCATATCGCCCACCCTCCTCCCCGGCGCCTGTAGCAGCTGCAGCTCTCAGAATTACTGTATAGCATGGTCATCACTTTCTGTATCTACTCCATCACTGCCACAATGGCGAAAAACAATCTGAGGATGGAGAGGATGCCCATGCGCACTGTGGTCCAGGGGAGGAGTCTCCTATCTCAGGATACTTCGAAGACTCTTCCAGGACAACAACGTGCAAACATCCGGACCCAACACTAGGCGGCGATTTATGCACAGATATGAATGTCAGCAGCCCTACATGCCAAGAACAGATGCATACTGGTAGGTAGCATATTCAATAATCTATGCACAGTGTATAATCTGCAGCTCATATGCCTCGAACGGAATATGCTACTTACCAGTATGCATCTGTTCTTGGCATGTAGAGCTGCAGATCTATAAATCTATACACGCCCACCCGCCTCCCCGGCTACCTGTATCCGTTCCAGTCTATCTTATTTAGATACAACACACATGCGTTTCTTCACTATTATCACTACGCTCCATCTTTTCCCTGCTGGCGAAAAACAATGTGAGAATGGAGCCGAAGCCCATGCGCAGTACGGACTGAAGGAGGAGTCACCGAACTCGTGACTTCCAAACATTGTCCAAGAAGAAAAACAAACTGCAAACATCCGGGCCCAACACCAGATGGCGATCTATGCACAATGTATAGATCTGCAGCTCTACATGCCAAGAACAGATGCATACTGGTAAGTAGCATATTCCTTTTAAAAGAGCTTGCTGCCTCCTTCCTGGCCTCCAGCAATTTTCGGCAACAATAAAAATGCCATGAGTCTAGGGTTTAATGCTCTTCCTAGAGAGAGAACGGAGTTTTGTCTAGTGGAAGTTTTGACTCCTGGAAAGGTAGCACATAGTCTTAATGTGCCTGCAGCAAAGAACATGTACCGTGCAGATCACAACGTGCACATAATGTAAATACGTCAGTGGGCTTCTGCGTGTGTGTGTAGGTGGCTCTGTGGGTTGCTCTGTGTGTGTGGGTGGCTTTGTGTGTGTGGCTCTGTGTGTGGCTGCAAATGCAATAGGTCTCGCATTTGAGAGTGATTAAGCTATTGACATTGTAAATAACAAGGTCGTTTCTTTAAATGTTTTAAAAACAAAAACATAAACAAAAATGTCATGAGCAATGCCAATAGCTCTAACTTTAACAATGCCGAGACCGTTGCATTGTAAATGCTTGTTTATAAATTGATGTGGCACTCCTTAATGAGCCGCTTGACTGTTTTGCAGATGTCTAACACTTCTTTCTGATAAGCCTAAGGCTGCTCAACCACACTACCCCCTAAGAGAGCACCTTGGAATTGCGAGAACGACCTACTGTCTGCTTATAAGAGATACCTGGCCAAGTGTGCCTCTTTTTGGTAAAGGGGCAGCTTCCTACAAGAGCTATTACAAGAGAGGCCGGTATTTATCCAAATCATTCGGCTGCTGCTGTTTTTGAAGACCTATCGCCCATAGCTGTCGTCGTGGTCTGGCCCTTAGTCATTTCTCATACATTTGCCGTACTGCTATTTGTTGCCGATGCAGACTGAATACAGAGTAAGATTGAGCTGGAAACACCCTGTGGTCTTTTGCAAATGAAATGAGTACAGAAAACATCTGTAAAAATATTACGACTGGTGTTTAACACAGGGGTTCTAATTACACAGTGGTCACAGCAATATTGCCACCAGTCACATCACATCTTTTCAACCTCGCAAGAACACTTATGGAAGAGGCATCTAGCAAATGCCAGCTGCCATTACAACCAAGAGGTGGAGTAGTCAAAGCAGTAAGCTAGGCGATGCCAATTGGGTATAAGCCTCCGCTATGTACCCTTTTAAGGGTCGAACCACATGCACTGAATCCGGATTAGCAGGTAGAGCCCAGGGCATTTCAGACACATTACACCAATTCCTAGTAGTTGAAAATTGGGGTAAAAAAAAGGGGGGAGCCTGCAAAAAGCTTGTTTCAGCTCACAAGTACAGTACACCTGTCAGGCTGCAACATGGATGTCCTTCCATCCGTTCACCAGACGCTACTACCTTGACAATCTAGTCCGTTGTAATGGATACTTGCATGCTCGGTCCTCCAAGACTTTTTGGTCTAAACCAGTTCGCAGATCCGCGTCTGCGGAGTTTTTGCCTTGGTATCTATATTATAAGGTCAGGAATCTGTGACTAGGTCTGTATCAGATGAGCAAGTTAAGCACCTTCCATAACGCCTTATCTGGTAGAGACTATATCTAGCTGCAGATTTCTTTCTGGGCCTCCATGTTTCTGCGAACTGGTCTTCTACCTAAACAAGCCCTTAGTTTCTGCATACTGGCCAGTCAACCTTCAGATGTGGCTCCATGCTTATGGTGCAAAAAGAGTTGCATTAAGTTGTTTGCATGCTGGGGTGGCGCCTATAGGCACTGCGTACTCTATGCGTGGTCGATCAGTGCAGCTTACCAGTGCGCAGAGGGAATGTCAAAGATCTTTCCGATCCAGTCTGATGCCTTTGGAATATTCAAAGGTAAGTAATCTGTGGCTAGATAGTCCCTGCCAGGTACGTGTTACGTTACTTAAGGTAAGTAACTTGTTTTGTCTTGGAGGAATCTCCATTGATAGTCATAAGCATTTAAATAGTTAATACCACGTGCAAGAATTCTGGAGCACTTCATAGAATATCTCAAGTGTAGAAATTCGCCTTAGTTCAGGAAGGCCTGCAGAACACTTAAGAACATAATATGTAGCATAAAACAGGCTACAGTGATGAAATTCTTCAGATTGTAGTGAGAAAAGGGTCAATGTACCCATATATATGTTTAATGTGGGTATTTTTACAAAATGGCTTCAATCTCTTACACAAACCCTTCTCTTTAAAATTGAGAGACAGAGTAGCCCCATAAGCTGCTATTATGTGAGTTTCAAACCATGTGTGTGCCTTTTAGGACCCAGACCACCAGTATCCCATCATGCTTAGCTGGTGGCAGTTGCCTTGGTCATCTGCGCGCTGGTAGGTGGCATCATTTGGCTCCACGTGTCTGCACCGGAAGTGACTTCTAGGGCCCCGATATAGGCCCCACCTAGGCATGTTAACATCAGTAGTTTTCTTTCCACGCCAGCCAGTGCTGATCTGGAGAAAAGCTACCCCTTAAGTCACTGTTTGACTTTTTTTTTTTTATTCTTTTTTTTTTTTTTTTACTTTTACTGACTTGAGGTTTTTCTTCCTTGAGTGCCAGGGAAGTCCTCCAGGAAAGCCAGCTCCAAGCCCTGCGGAGCCTGTCATCGACCGATGTTGGTGACTGATCCGCATCTTGTATGCTGTGGGGTCTCGAACACGACTAAAGTTGTACTCAGACTGTTGCGCCATAAATCCTAATGCCTTGTGGGAGGGGTCCTTCAAGCTCATGGCGCCACTCTTGGTCCCGCGCAAGGGAAAGGTTGTGGTCGTGGAGTCACTCGTTCCACTCCAAATCCTCAGGACATTCGTGTAAATCTCTACACAAGAAGAGTAAATTGAACAGGTCTTTCGACTTCTGCTCGGCCGACGAGGGAGCGTCTACTTTCAAGGCCTGGCTCCGCTAGAGACCCTGAGCTGACTTTACACCTCCCTGACTTTACACCCAACTAAGAGTTTCATGAAGCAATGAGCCTCATATAAAGGCGACCCGACCGCCATGCCTTTAGGCCCTGCAATGTCGAAAGGCTGTCTTATCTAGTTCTTCCCTGGCAGCTGTGGCCCCAGCGCCAGTCAGGCCCTAAGGATCCAAACCGGCAGCAGTTGTACCATCTCAATCTTCCCTGATGCCGGCGTCCCAGAGTTGCACCATGCTTGCTCTGATCCCAGACTCCGATCTGACACAGTTAGGCGCTTTGCCTCACAATATAAGGAAAAATATTGAATCAGTGTCAAAGTGTATTCTTCAGAAGTTCTTCTTTTATTTAGACTGGGTTAAAACAACTATCTGGATGAATTAAACAGCCAACGCTTTTCGTCCATACACATGGACTTCTTCGGGGCATAGATAGTTTGGATGCAATAGTAGTTAAGCCAAGGAGTTCCACGAAGTGGCTGGTATGGTAAAGTCCTTTTCACTTATTTTTTTAAAACATAGAATAACAAATCGCATGTATTAAGCGAAAAGGGTGCGAGGTTAATCAGGTCAGACTGTCTTTGCCACATGGGGTAGTTAACCATCCAAAAGGCTATTAAGTCGAGCTTGTGGAGAACCCTTAATATGGGTAAAGTACACAAGCTGGGGTCAAGTCGTGATGAGCATAGGTCCACCCATGTATCGTGGGCCCAATATTAGTGGCTGTATGCTGTAACCGGCCTCAATAACCCGGGGTATGCGGTCGAACGTCTCCCGCCAGGTAGCGTCCGGACGAAGTTAGTCACGACTTGACCCCAGCTTGTGTACTTTACCCATATTAAGGGTTCTCTTAATACATGCAATTATGTTTTGAAAAATAAGTGAAAAGGACTTTACCATACCAGCCACTTAGTGGAACTCCTTGGCTTAACTAGCATTCCCTATTGCATCT
This sequence comes from Triturus cristatus, assembly GCF_964204655.1. Lineage (NCBI taxonomy): Eukaryota > Metazoa > Chordata > Amphibia > Caudata > Salamandridae > Triturus > Triturus cristatus. The sequence goes on along the minus strand of NC_140588.1, from coordinate 334,219,263 downwards.
AAATTATCTATACCCTGAAGAAGTCCATGTGTATGGACGAAACGCTTTGACTGTTTAATTAATCCAGATCGTTGTTTTAGCCTTGTCTAAATATATAATTAAAAAACTTTTGAATACGTTTTTGGACACAGATTTAATATTTTTCCTTGTATAGTGGTGCACCGTTTGCTTTTGTTCTAATTGTGACTTTCCTGTTTTTGGATTGCATTGTGGCAGTGGGTGCGTGAACAGTGTGCACACATCTGGGTACTCCCAGTGTATATACATAATAGAAGGGATGTCAGGTCAGGTGTTCTATAGGGTTCCACTGTCTAAGCTTTTCTCTTGAAGAGCTTTGCCTCCTAGCTGAAAGCCTGAGCCCTATTCCTTGGGTTACAACTTGAGGAGGAAAGGGAGGGGTAGCTGGATCCTGAGGAATACCAGCTATATAAAGAAAACCTTAACATGGAGTGGTGTGAGCAACTGGATGAAGCCAGTAGACTAAATACCTCTCCGGATACAGGTATGCTTTATTTTCCCCTACCGTTGCTATGGAAGAGGCCAATTATTTTGAGCAGTGGTGGTGTGGAGGGCGGCTGAGGTTCTTAACCGCCAGTAGCAGTCAAGACTAATGTCTTGACAGAGGTGCGGGAACAGGTAGTCCTCCCTTCAGAACTACTGCTGCCATCCAGTGACTTCCTCACTGATGTCCTTTTGGGGACTTGGTCCAAACCCCACATAGGGGCACCTGTGAATGAGATGATTGCCTGGTGCTACTGCCTTTCCCTAAAGGCCCCAAACCTCCCATCCTAACACTATTGTGCAGGTGCTCACAACAGTCCCAGAGGAGGCCCGGGCCATACTGTGACTGTTGCAGATAGGAGAGGTGGAGCGAAGTTCACTATTTGTTGTGGGCTTGACACGACTGACTGAGCAGATCGTGTTTTTTCGACCGTGGTCTTGAGGCGCCACGCATTGTTGAGAACGACTGGATTTTCAGGGGATGTTAAATCCTCTTATAGACGCGCCCTTTGATTGCACCAGTCTCTTTGGACACAAGGCAGATTCTGTGCTGGAGTGCTTCAGGGCAGGTCCTTGGGCCATTCTATGCCCCCCACGTCATCCTCTGCCTTTCATGGCTATGGAAGGGGCTTCCAGCTGCACCAATTCCCTCCCCCACACCAATTGCCTCCCAGCCACTAAGCTGTGCATGTTCCCCAGCATCTGCTTGCTGAGGGAGTGGTAACCACAGCCCTCGTGGGTCTGGCAGCCCCTTCCCAGTCAACACAGCACTCTCCTCCCTGTGACAAACCCACCCTCCAGCCTCCAAACCTTCCTAATGTGCCCCATTGCCAGCATGGGATTCAAGTTGGTGTTAGGATTTACCATCTCCTGCCCCGCTGGCATTCAGTATCTTTGAACCGGTGGGTTTTGCAAATCCTGCCAAGGAGCTACTACCTCCTCTCCATAATTATCCGATCAGGCTTCTGACGATAAAAACAGCCTTCCTTGTGGCTGTTACATCTACCTGTAGAGTAAGTGAGCTGCAGGCTGTGTCATCTATGCCGCCTTATTAGTCTAGTCTGACAAACTGGTACTTCGCTCAGGGAGCTCTTTTCTACAGAAGATGGCTACTGCATTCCACATGACCAAATCCATCACTTTGCCTACCCTTTTATGTTCTACCTTATACTCTAAATAAGAGGAGTGACTCCAAATTTTGGACCTAAAAAGAGCTTTGTCGTTCTACCTTGACCGCACACGAGAGTTCCTAGATGGACGACCAACTCTGTGGGGTATGTTGGTGTGAAGAAAGGCCGGGCTGTGCAGAAGCTGACCATCACTAGATGGAACGTGCTCTGCATTAAAATCTGCTACGCATTGGCCAAGAAGCAAACTCCAGAAGGTTTGCAAGCTCATTCCATCAGAGCTAAAACTGCGACTACTGCGTTAGCTTGCAAAGTGTCCTGGACATCTACCAGGCAGAAACGTGGGCTTTCCTGCACAGGTTCACCAAACATTACTGTCTGCACTGTCGGGTGTATAGTGATTGGCACTTTGCCCATTTAGTCCTTTGGAATTTTTTTTGTTTGAAATTGATCCGCAGACCCACCACCAGGGATGGTATTGCTTGGGTATCTATTCAAAGGTAAGGAATCTGCAGCTAGAAGTATCTATCAAATGAACAAATTACTTGCGTTCGGTAACATCTTAACTGGTAGAGACTAGATCTAGCTGCAGATTCCTTACTGACCCACCCATCCGCCCTGCTCTGCGAACTGATTTCTAGGGACGTGGTTGATCCCTTTCAGGGCCTTAGTTTTCCACACCTGTGGTCTGTGTTCTTCATGGCTTCGTGCTTCTGGCATGGAAAGTTGTGAAAAACTGATTTCAGCGTGCCTAGGTTATACCTATACAGGTGCTGTGGACGACTGACCACACATGCAGAGTTGAAAGACACCACCTACTGACTTGCAGAGGTACTGCTCACAAATCTTCCAAATCCAATCTTGTGCCTGGGAAACTCAAAGGTAAGGAATCAGCGGCTATATATAGTCTATACCAGATGGGCATTACAGGAGGTAACTAACTTGTCCTTAAAGTGCTATAAACCTGCTGATAAGTACTTCGAGCTTCAATTTAGCTTGTCACCAGCACTTAAAGTAATGGAAGATACCCAATGTCTGCCTTTACTACGAACTGATTTAGGAGGGAACCTCTACATTTTCTTAGCCTGCATTAGAACAAGGTAGTATGATTTTAGGATGCGTCAAGGTTCCCATAACTGCTGACCTTGTTTTTCATTTTTAATTATAGAAGAAATTCCAGAGTCTGAAAGTGAGTCTGACAGTTCAGATGATGAACCTCTGATCAAAAAAGTGAAGAAGCCGCCTACAGACGATGAGATAAAAGCTACTGTAAAAAGGTTATTGGCTGATGCAAATTTGGAAGAAGTCACAATGAAGCAGATTTGTAAGAAGGTAAGCCACAACTTAAACCAGTTTCTCAAATGATGCAACAGTCTTTGTAAAGTGAACTTTGCTTGCTTTTGTTCCCCATTCCGATAGTCGCCCATATTCTTATGTCCGATCTCATTTCCTCCTTATTTCCAGGCACTGAAGAGAAACTTAGCTGATTTTAACATGCATAAACCTGCTTCATTTAAAAAAAAAAATGGATAGCTTGCAGAGTGAAGTCCCTGTATACTGGTCTCCTTCCCAAACCGAAATACTTAACCTTCTATCTAATACATCAGTTATAACATGTGGGCTAACAACAAAGGGTTTATCCTTTCAACAACTTGCTGTAAAAACTGAGATCTGTCTTCCAAAAATAGTTGAATAAGCTTACCCTAGACATTAACCCTAGGATAGAAGTTTTTTTAGACTACTCTGTGAACCATCCCTCTGTGAACTCATTGAACATAAATTGATGCTGCTTACCTCACAGCTTCAATAGCCTAGGTGTTTACAGTGAATAGCTTTTACGACAGTCTACAATTTGAAGTGCCTCTGTTTTTGTTTACTTTTTTTCCTCTCCAGTGATGGACTTGTATTACTGTCAATCTTTTTGATTAATAGAGATTTTTGGTTCCCTGCAGTGTTTAGAAATATTTTGAGTTCTTGCCCTTGAGCGGATAGCTTGAAATTTTTGTTACAAATTTCCAGTCAGTATTAGTACATGATTTCACATGTTGTCATTACAAATAAATGTTAAAAGCCTTTGTAGGAAGCTGGCTCTGTGTATACTATACCAAAGTGATGTATAGTGTGCACAGTCCAGTAGAACCCCAAAGGTAGGCAGAGGTAAAAGTAGATGGCACCGTACTATCTTGTGGTTGTGGTAGTGTGGGCGAGCAGTAAGGCTTTATCAGAGGATAGTGTTAAGCATTTGTTGTACACTCTCAGGCAGCAAATGACCAATTTATTTTTATACAAATATTTAGTTATATTTATTTTCTAGTCCCTAGTCCCAAACAAGCTTGGTACAGGTAAGTGTAAATGCTACTTTTCAAGGCAGGTTGAACAATACAAGTAAGCTGAATGAAAATTACCATTACAAGTTTGTAAGTACTTGGAATACAATTAATTTAACTTTTAGATTACGTTTGATTACTGTATGGATTACTCTTTCCATTCGGTGATATATGCCCATATATCACACTGGGGCATTTCCTAGAGAAAAGGTAAGTAAAGCAGTTTTTAGATATTTGCAGTTTTTCAAGTTCTCATACAAAACCAACTCCATACTTGAAACAATTTTCACAAGAAAGCAGTCAATGCAGTGCTATGAGAAGAAATGTGGTTATAGGGTTTGGAAGTTGGTTTTCTGGGGTCAAGAATGCCCTCGCTCCAAGCACCCTCAGGGGCAGTTGGATGCAGAGTGCTGAGGCCCAATGTTATCCAAGGGGGGTAAGGGGCCTCTGGTTGGTGGCTGCTCACGAGCAGGCCAAAAGGTTGTGGTAGCAAAGCTCCTGGTGATTGGCTCAGGGCAAAGGGGGTTCAGAGTTAGCACTTAAAGTACACCCGCAGGGGCGGCTGGGTGCAGGTTGCTGTTTTGGCGTCGGGTGCCCTGTTGATTTCAGGGGGAATTCTCCAGTTGCAACAAAGACTGCAGGCTCGGGGGTGAAGATCTTCTGAAGGTGAACGCTGGTTGGAGAGGCAAGTTGGGATGCTGGGACACCGTTGGTTGGGCCACCCAAGGCTGTGGGGTGTTGGGTGCAGGGGTGTCTTTAGGCGTCTGGTTTTCTTACCAGCTCCGGTTGGTCAGGGGGATCCTCCTGAAAGAAACTGCAGGTGTCATTTGGCGATATGAGGCAGGTCGGATCACAAGAGCTAAAATCTGGATCGCTGGGGAGACCACCTTGTGGTGTTGAACCACTAACTTGGGCCGTGGGCGTCGGGAGCAGAGTGGCACAGACTCACGGTTTTGGCTAGGGCCGGAGTCTGTGGTTGAGCAAATCCGGTGTTCATGGGAGACTGCCTTTGGCTTGGAAGGCAGGGCAGGTCCTCCCGGTGTCTTGAGGTTGCTGGATGCAGGACACACAGGATTTAACTGGAGAAGGTTCGAGGTGGGGACAGGCCCGTAGGGTTGGGGTCAAATCAGTGGGTATCCCCCTCTTCTTAGTTCAGCACAGCTTCTTCGGTCCTTCGTCTTCTCTTCTTGTTGATTCTTTTCTGAAAAGGCAAGGTTCGGGGTTTCCCCTAAATACTAGCTTGCGTTAAAGGCAAGTAAAGGTTGGGACCGGTGTGTGCCTTCCCTGCGGTGGGTACACCCCCCTATTATGCCACCCTCCAGTGGGGGGGGGGCATATGCCTCTCTGGTTGGCTGGGTGCCCCCCAATGCAAGATGGCATGAATGGAGTTGTGCTTACCTCTCCTCCCCCACCTGAGGCATGGAGTTAGCAAAGTTGGGCACGTCACCCTTCCTCACTTGGTTTTCCTGCTGATTTTTGAAGTGGGGATCAGGACTGGTGGGAGCCAGTTGCTGGAAGCAGCAAAGGGCTGGGTTAGCTCACAAAGCCGGCAAGCCTTTGAAACTTCCCCTTCGTGGACTCTGTCCATCCTGGGGGAGGAGGCTTGGCATCTCATCCCAGGATGTGCATTCTTTCAGACCTCGAGAGCAGCAGACTCTCCACCCAGGGGTCCAGAAACATGTCTGGTGGTGGCAGCTGGCAAGCAGCTGCAGGAAGCTGGCTCTATATGTTCGAGGCATGTGGGCTGCTGAATTCATATCTGTGCATAGATCGCCGCCTAGTGTTGGGTCCGGATGTTTGCACGTTGTTGTCCTGGAAGAGTCTTCGAGGTATCCTGGGATAGGTGACTCCTCCCCTGGACTACAGTGCGCATGGGCATCCTCTCCATCCTCAGATTGTTTTTTTCCGCCATTGGGTTCGGATGTGCTATCTTAACTCAAGTTAGGAAAAACTTTATCGAGGCCAAAAGGCCTTTAGTTCGCGTCGGTACTGTTTTCTCGATCGGTTTCGATACTCCTTTGTTAGTTTAACAACTTTCAGCACCGACTTTTCGCTTCTTACCTGCCCATCGACGATGGAATCGAGGACACCGTTCAAGAGATGTCCGGTATGCAATGCGAAATATCCCCACATCGACGTCCATCCGGTGTGCAACAAATGCCTTTCGCCGGATCACGACGAATCGACATGCATGGCCTGTGCCCGGTTCCGTTCCAAGAAGACTCTACGGAATCGACGAGCGGCAAGACTCGAAGCGCAGCACGCGGCACCGGCCCCGGCAGACATCTTCAACGCCGAGAACGAAGATGTCGAAGAATTGGAGATCCTACCCTCCAGTCCCGTTTCCGAACATGACTCCGGATCGAACGACGTCGACGAATCACTCTTTCGCAGAGATGAAGACGACACCGAGGTAGGAGACTACGATGAGGCCTTAGGGGCCGAAGAGAGTAGCTCCAATGACGAGCAAGGCCTACCCGTTCAGACTGAAGAGAGCCCAGTGCCACAGTCTATGGCTCCGGTCGAGGGATCGCCTTCGGGCCTTACCCGAGACCTATCCCGCAGTTCTTCGGCCCCGCCCTCGGGCCCGGCCTCGGACGTTCAGCGGCAGCCATTATTACCTAAACCGGCTGGTTTCCCTTCTTCCAAACCGAAAGCTGCACTGGTTCAATCGAAACCAAAAGTGGCGCTGGTCGGATCGAGGCCTTCCACACCTTCGACGCCAGCGAAACGCATCGGCACCGAGCGCACCAAGCCAGACTTCGGTGCCGAACTTGAAGCGGCCGACGTCGGAGTCGGCATACGGAAAAAGGCCTTCGGTGCCAACAAACCTGATCGGCTCCCGGCGTCAACGCCATCGACTCCGACACCAAAGGTCACACTGCCGGCGGCGTCTCACATCGCTTCCACGGCAACACCAAAGCCTCATGCATCGAAGACGTCGACGGCCATTCCCGCTCCTCGACTCGATGACCCGCCGGCGCCGAAAAAGTCGACGACCGCCTCTACAGACCTGGTCGGCGCGAAAGCCTCAAAGGCGCTCCAAGTGCGACCTGTTGCAGCACAAAGCAGCAAAACCAAAACGGTCCTCCAGGACACGTCGGGCTCCGGCCCAATAAAAGCTCCAGCAGCCTCTTCGGCACCAGCCAACATTACTTTTGGCCTGCCTCCGTCCACGATCCCAAAAATATTCCAACTCAGGACACTGGTCACCCACACCACAACTACACCTGCTGAGGCGTCTCAGTCACATGTCATCGACGCCAACACCGGCAGGATGGTTATCCACGAACGGAGGATAACTTCGGAGCCACCTTTTGGACCCTTTCCGGATCCCACTAAAAAGGAAGCTGCCTGTGGACTCAGAACCTCTCCTAAGCGAATCTTACCACTCGCCCTACCAGGATCCACAATCATTCTCTCCCACACACTCCGACACGGATGTGTTGGAGGACTACATGGGTGACCAAGTCCCCTACCACGGAGACATAGACCCTGATTACCAACAGGACCCTGATCAAACTTGGGGCGACCCTGTAGATCCAGGTGCACCTCTAGATGCACAGGTCCCACAACTCTATTGGGCGAAAACATCTCCCACAGAGGACACTGCAGCGTTCAACGCTCTTATCGAGCGTGCCGCAAATAATCATAGAGTGCAGCTTCACTCTGACACCATCGAGGACGACTTTCTTATGGACACCTTCGCATCCTCAGAAAGACATGTAAAAACTCTGCCCATGTTGAAAGGGGTCCTCAAACCAGCCAAGGACATCTTCAAAGAACCCACCAGGGCACGAGTGATAAACCCCAGGATCGATAAGAAATACAGATCGGCGCCTGGGGACCCTACTTACATCAGAGGCCAATTACCACTAGACTCCATTGTCGTAGCGAATGCTCGCAAGAGGGCACACTCGCAGACGACAGGTGACGCTCCTCCCCCGGACAAAGAGTCCAAGGTGTTAGAGACCTCTGGCAAGCGAGTTGCCGCCCAGGCTGCCAACATATGGCGCATAGCCAACACTCAAGCGCTCCTCGCTCGCTACGATAGAGCGCACTATGACACATTGGAGAGCCTACTCCAACATCTCCCTGACCAGTACAAACAAGGTGCAGAAATTCTTATCAGAGAGGGTCAGCTACTCACAAATGCTTCCATCAAGTTTGTACTAGATGCCGCAGACACGGCTGCCAGGGCCATTAACACAAGCGTCATGCTGCGACGACATGCCTGGTTGCGAATCTCCGGATTCAAACCTGAGGTGCAAAATAACATACTCAACCAGCCTGTCAACCCCGACTATTTATTCGGACCGGAGGTTGACACCACCCTTGAGAAAATAAAGGACACGGACACCGCAAAGTCCATGGGGGCTCTCCAGACTCAGTCCTTTCGGAGCAGCTCCTTTCGTCGTCCCGGAAATAGAGGAGCAGGTAGAGGACAGGGGTCACAGCAGACATACAACAAGGGCAATACACAAACCACCTACGATAAAAACACCCGGGGTGGATATCGTGGCTCCAGTACAAAGGGAAGAGGACGCGGCTACGGCAACACCAGATCCTCCCCCAACAACAAGCAGTGACGCCCTCTCCCTTCCTCCCGACCACATAACACCTGTCCGGGGAAGGCTACAAAGGTTCCTGTCCACGTGGAACTCCATCACCACGGACAGGTGGGTCAAAGATATTGTCAAATACGGTTACTGTCTAGAGCTAACCTCCACTCCACCCACAATTCCTCCAAGAAACCGTCCTATGTCCTCAGAGCACTTAACGCTCTTACAGCAGGAGGTGCAAAGCATGCTTCTTAAAGGCGCAATAGAGGTCGTACCCGTCCACGAGCAAGGTACGGGGGTGTACTCCCTGTACTTTTTAATACCGAAGGACGGGTCACTCAGACCTATATTAGACCTGAGACCCCTAAACAGATACATTCTTTCCGAGCATTTTCACATGCTCACTCTCCAGCAAGTCCTCCCGCTACTCAAGCAGGGAGACTTTCTAGCCACACTGGACCTCAAGGATGCGTATTTCCACATACCCATTCACCCATCACACAAAAAATACCTCAGGTTCACTGTTCAAGGACAGCACTACCAATTCAGAGTCCTTCCCTTCGGCGTGACAACGGCACCAAGGGTGTTTACAAAGTGCCTAGCTACTGTGGCGGCACATCTACAGAGGCAGCACATACACGTCTACCCTTACCTGGACGACTGGCTCGTTCAAGCGAAGTCAGCCCAGCAATGTGCCAGCCACATGTCCCGCACCATTCACCTCCTTCACAGTCTGGGGTTCTCACTAAATTACCCAAAATCCCACCTCCAGCCCGCACACGTACAACAGTACCTAGGTGCGACTATAGACACTCTGGCGGCCACAGCTCAGCCAAATTTAGTGAGGATCAACAGCATGCAAATGCTGATCTCCAGGTTCAAACCCCAACACTCACTTCCAGCACGAGTGTTCATGCAGTTGATAGGCATGATGGCCTCCTGCATCTTCATAGTCCCACACGCGAGATTACATATGCGCCCGCTTCAGGAGTGCTTAGCACGTCAGTGGAATCAGGCTCAAGGACAGTTGAAAGACCTAGTGTTGGTGAGCGGTCGGGCATACAACTCTCTGCATTGGTGGAATCCTCAAAACCTTTGCAAGGGCCGACCGTTCCAAGAGCCTGTTCCACAAATAGTACTGACAGCGGACGCGTCTCTCCAGGGATGGGGAGCTCATGTACTCCACTACACAGTGCAGGGACTATAGACGACACAACAGAAGAAGATGCACATCAACCTTCTGGAACTGATGGCAATCTTCCTGGCCATGAAGGCATTCAAAGTACATCTGTGCAACAAAGTCGTGTTGATCCGGACGGACAACATGACTGCCATGTACTACATACAGAAGCAGGGAGGAACACACTCTCCACAGTTGTCTCATCTGGCTCTGAGCATGTGGAAGTGGGCCATTCAGAGGAACATGTTCCTCATGGCAGAGCACCTCCCGGGCAAGGACAACCAGATGGCGGATCTGCTCAGCAGACACAGCCACCAGATGCACGAGTGGGAGTTACACCCATCAGTACTCCAACCGTACTTCCAGCAGTGGGGTCATCCAGAGATAGACCTCTTCGCCACAAGCGAAAACGCAAAATGCCAAAGCTTTGCCGCCAGGTTCCCACATCCGCAGTCGCAGGGCAATGCGATATGGATGAACTGGTCCGGCAGATTTGCGTACGCTTTTCCCCCAGCGCCGTTGATACCGCTGGTGGCTCGCAAACTCAGACAACACTCCCTGACACTCGTCCTAGTTGCTCCTACGTGGGCACGCCAGCCATGGAACACCACCTTCCTCGAACTTTCCGTGGTGCCGCATCAAAGGCTGCGGATCAAACCCGCGCATTTGACGCAGAACCATGGAGAGATTCAGCACCCAGATCCGCAACAGCTGAACCTGGCAATCTGGCTCCTGAAGTCCTAGAGTTTGGCTACCTCAACCTGCCACCTGACTGTATGGACATCATCAAGGAGGCCAGGAGACCCACTACAAGAGCTTGCTATGCAGCCAAATGGAAAAGGTTCGTCATTTATTGCAGTAATAATGACATTAACCCGCTGGACGCATCCATCCAAAACATCATTTGTGACCTCTTACACCTATACCGATGCAATCTGGCGTACACCTCTATACGTGTCCATTTGACCGCAATATCAGCCTATCTGCAAACCAGGCAGCACCTCTCACTATTCAGAGTGCCTGCCATCAAAGCATTCTTGGAAGGACTCAAACGAGTCATTCCACCAAGCCACCCACCGGCTCCAATGTGGAACCTCAACCTGGTCCTCACACGCCTGATGGGTCCACCCTTTGAACCTCTCCACTCATGCGAGATTCAATTCCTCACCTGGAAAGTAGCTTTCCTGGTAGCAATCACTTCTTTAAGAAGGGTTAGTGAACTCCAGGCACTAACAGTTCAAGAGCCATTTATACAGGTTCACGCCAACAGGGTCGTACTACGTACCAACCCCAAATTCATGCCCAAGGTAATCTCGCAGTTCCACATGAATCAAACTATTGAACTGCCCGTTTTCTTCCAAAACCCACAAACTGTCGCGGAACGAGCACTCCATACACTAGACGTAAGGAGGGCCCTCATGTACTACATCGACAGGACTAAACCCTTTAGGAAGACAAAACAACTGTTCGTTGCCTTTGCCCCACACCACAAGGGTAACGCCATCTCCAAAGCAGGGATAGCCAGATGGATAGTTAAGTGTATTCAAATTTGTTATCAAAAGGCAAAATGCACATTAACTATTCCCCCACGAGCCCACTCAACACGTAAGTTAGGGGCCTCCATGGCTTTTCTAGGAAATATTCCCCTGCATGATGTATGTAGAGCAGCCACCTGGTCCACCACACACACATTTACCAAACACTATTGTGTAGATGTGCAATCAAAACAGCAGGCAGCTGTAGGACAGGCTGTTCTCAAAACTATTTTTCAGACCGCTGCAGCTGGCACTGGTAGCCGCCGCTAATAGAGGGCACTGCTATGTATTCTATGCACAGATATGAATTCAGCAGCCCACATGCCTCGAACTGAATATGCTATTTACCAGTATGCATCTGTTCTTGGCATGTAGGGCTGCTGACATTCATATCGCCCTCCCTCCTCCCCGGCGCCTGTAGCAGCTGCAGCTCTCAGAATTACTGTAAGCATGGTCATCACTTTCTGTATCTACTCCATCACTGCCACAATGGCGAAAAACAATCTGAGGATGGAGAGGATGCCCATGCGCACTGTAGTCCAGGGGAGGAGTCGCCTATCCCAGGATACCTCGAAGACTCTTCCAGGACAACAACGTGCAAACATCCGGACCCAACACTAGGCGGCGATCTATGCACAGATATGAATGTCAGCAGCCCTACATGCCAAGAACAGATGCATACTGGTAAGTAGCATATTCAATACTATACCAAAGTGCGGTATAGTGTGCCCAGTGTCCGGTGAAACCCCAAAGGTAGGCAGAGGTAAAATTTAGATGGAACCTTACTCTCGATTTGTGGTAGTGAGGTCGAGCAGTAAGGCAGTATCAGAGGACAGTGTTAAGCATTTGTTTTACACACTCAGTCAGCAAATGAATTCGCACACTCAGACTGACCTTCAGACCAATTGTTTTTGTATAAAAATATACTTTAGTCATTTTATTTCTAGAACCAAGCAAGCCTGGCACAGGTAAGCAATAAATACTTTACAGTAGTAAATGCTGATTTTAATACAGTTCAATTGCATTTGTAAATGTACTATGGTTTTGACTTGGATTACTGTTTCAGAGAAATGCATTCACTTGTAAATACAGTACATAGACTTGAATAGTTTTTTTTAGTAAAATAGCAGGTAAGTAAGTTTTGAGATTACTAGGCTTACACTGAGTAGTTGTGAGAAAGTGCCATCTTTCTTGCATGGTATGCCCCCACTTTTTGCTGAATGTACTTTGACTGAGTGTGCCCTGGACTCCTGCCAATCAGGTGCCCAGGGCCTATGTTCCTTCCCTAAACACACAAAACCCAAATTGGCAAAACCTGGCCACATGCCTTCCCATGGTGAATGGTACCCCAAGTCCCCAGGGCCTTGTGACCAGGGAAGGCCTCTAAGGGCTGCAGCACCCCTTGTGCCACCCTTAGAGGCCCTGTACCCTTACACCCCCCCCCCCCCCCCCCCCCCCCCCGCAGGCTGAATGTTTGGGTGCAAGACAAAAACAAAGTCGACATGGCACACATCCCTGTGTGCCATGCCCATCACCTACACTGCCATGGCATACATTAGCCACCCCTCTAGCTGGTTGCCTTATGCCAATGGTGTGGGCACAGGAGCCCTGTACCCCTACAGTGCCCAGGTCCATTCCTGAGCACTGCAAGTGCAGTGCTGCCATTTAAGAGTACATGGTGCTGAGAGCTCGTCAAACACGAGCTCCACAGCACCATAATGGCAACACTAAAGACTGAGGTCTGGTATCAAATTTCTCAGCACATTAAACCCACACTAATGCCAGTGTGGGATTTAATGTACTCAGCACCCCAGAGGGCGTCTTAGAGGTGCCCCCCTTAAACCTAACCTACAATCCACGTCTGCTCTGAGGCTGCCAAGGCTGCCACCCAGCAGACATGTTGCTGGACCCCTGGGTAGGAGAGCCCCTGCTCTCCTGGGCCTGCAACAATGCACATCCTGGGCGAGGTGCTAAATCTCCTCCCCCAGGATGGGCAGGGGGAAGCTTCAAAGGCATGCCGCCTCTATGATCTTCCCCAGGCCACTGCAACCCCCCACTCTGGCGGAAAGCTTTGGCCGGAAACCCCAAATAAGGACAGTGGATGTGCCAGCCTGCCAACCCCACCCCTCAGGTGGGGGAGGCGAGGTGAAGCAAATCTCCAGGCTCTCGCCATCTTGAAGATGGGGAGCCCTACCCTATCAGGACTAGGCTACTGCCCCCCTCCCACAGGAGAGAGGCAGGATAGGGGCCCATTGGTCCCTGCCCTTCACCTACCTGTAACGCCCCTAAATCTAGTATTTAGGGGCACCCTGAACCTTCCTTCCCCAGATTCCAGATTCAAAACTACAAAGAAGAGCAAGAAGAAAGAAGACCTGCCCCGCAGCTGCTAAAGAGGAAGACACCAACTGCTTTGGCCCCAGCCCTACCGGCCTGTCGACCCTCGAACCTGCTCCTGCTCCAACCCGGCATCTCTTGTGGCCAGCAACCTCACCAACCCCGGAGGACCTGGCTACCTTTTGGCTCTAAGCCCCTGGGACTCCCATGAGTAGAGGCTCTACTCAAAACCTACCTCTAATCCCTGGCAGCAGCCCGGAACCGCGAACCCAGCACACTCTGCACCAGCCAAGCCTGGCCAGTGCCGGAGTGAACAAAGACCCCGAGGACGACCCCGCTGCGACTGTGAACCCAAGTACGGCACCCAAGGACCTCCCTCGACACTCCTGAAGAAGCCTGCAGCCTCAGAACAAGGTGCCGCCCCCCCTACCGCAATCAACAGAGGGTAAGATTTCCTGACACCAAAAGGCACCCCTGCACGTGGCCCCCTGTGCCCAATCCCGGGGTACCTACCTAACCTCTAACTACCCAACTTACCTCTCGAAGTGGTGGTGGCACCTGAAGAGTCCTCATCCCCGAGCTTGCAGTCTTTTTCTAAACCGGAGATTTACCATTGAAATCAATTGAGCGCCTGACGGCTCAAAAGCACTCTGCACCCAGCTGCCCGAGTGGCCCTGGCAGTGAAAACTCTGCACCTACCTACTTCCCCACTTGCCCTGAGTAAGTGACCAGGAGCCCAGCTCCCACAGCTGCGTGGCTTGCTAGTCAGCAGCCACCAACCAAGGCCCCCCTATCCCTCATAGGATAACATTGGGCCTAACTCTCTCTGCACCCAGCTGCCCTAGAGCCGCTGAGGGTGAACCAACTGTACCTACCTGACCCTGGGGGACCCCTGAGTCTATGCCCAGAACTTCAACTCTGCCAGTCGAGTACTTACCTTTAAACCGATAACTATTTTCCTCATAGGGTAACATTGACTGGCTTTTTCCTGAAAATTCTTCTAAGTGTGGACTTTTCAAATCTTAAAATATTCACCAAAAATCAGCCGAGTAACGAAAACGAAATTACTCATCTGCTCTTAGGTGAGCTCCCAGTGCTGGATCTTGGTGCCCAGCACGGACTCTGAAAAATACTTACAACTGTACTTACCCTTAACCCAATTTTCTTCCATAGGAAATCATTGACTGTTTTTCTGTGAAATTTCTTCTAAGTGTCGATTTCTGCAATCTTTAAATATTCTTCAAAAATCGTATAATATCTGAAAATATAATTACTTACCTGTTTTGGATAAAGGTCCCAGTACTGAGTCTAGGCACCCAGTACTGGATTACAAAAGTAACGAGAACATACTGTACCTGCAACTTGAATTTTCTTCCATAGGGAATCATTGACTGTTTACTTTGAAATATTTTCTAAGTGTCAACTTTTAAAATGGCTAAATATTGTTTAAAAATCATTACAGTAATTAAGTCGACTTTCATCACTTGATTCTCAGTCCTGACCCAGGACTGAATCTAGGATCCAGTCCTGGAATTCCAAAAGTAATCTAAAAAGTAATCTGTTGCAAATAACTTGAATTTTCCATTGAGCTCAATGCATTGTTGTGTTTAAAATAGTGTTGCCTATTGCAACCACTTGTAACTGTTTACAAAAGTCAATTGCATATTGCAAAAGTATTTATATGAAACCTCTCATTCTGAGAAAGTATATTTTAAATCCAAGTGTTGGTTATAAAATAAAACAAGCATATATTTTTTTATGTTCGAGGCATGTGGGCTGCTGAATTCATATCTGTGCATAGATCGCCGCCTAGTGTTGGGTCCGGATGTTTGCACGTTGTTGTCCTGGAAGAGTCTTCGAAGTATCCTGGGATAGGTGACTCCTCCCCTGGACTACAGTGCGCATGGGCATCCTCTCCATCCTCAGATTGTTTTTTTCCGCCATTGGGTTCGGATGTGCTTATCTTGACTCAAGTTAGGAAAAATTTTTCCAGGCCAAAAGGCCTTTAGTTCGCGTCGGTACTGTTCCCGATCGGTATCGATAGTATCTTTGTTAGTTTACTAACTTCCAGAACCAACTTTTTCGCATCTTACCCGGCCATCGACCCGACATCGACGATGGAATCGAGGACACCATTCAAGCGGTGCCCTGTATGCAATGCGAAATATCCACACATCGACGTCCATCCGGTGTGCAACAAATGCCTTTCACCGGATCACGACGAATCTACATGTATGGCCTGTGCCCGATTTCGATCCAAGAAGACTCTCCGGAATCGACGAGCGGCGCGACTCGAGGCGCAGCAAGCGGCACCGGCCCCGGCCGACATCTTCAGCGCCGAGACCGAAGAAGTGGAGAACCTACCCTCCAGTCCCGCTTCCGAACATGACTCCGGATCGGAAGACGTAGACGAAACACTCTTTCGCAGAGATGAAGACGACACCGAGGTAGGAGACTACAATGAGGCCTTGGGGGCCGAAGAGAGTAGCTCCGATAACGAGCAAGGCCTACCCGTTCAGACTGAGGAAATCCCAGTACAACAGTCTATGGCTCAGGTCGAGGGATCGCCTTCGGGCCTTACCCAAGACCTATCCCGCAGTTCTTCGGCCCCTGCCTCGGACATTCAGCGGCAGCCATTAATGCCAAAACCAGCTGGTTTCCCTTCTTCGAAACCAAAAGCTGTATTGGTTCAACTGAAACCGAAACCAAAAGTGGCGCTGGTTGGATCGAGGCCCTCCACACCTTCGACGCCAGCAAAACCCGTCGGCACCGAGCGCAACAAACGAGACTTCGGTGCCGAGCTTGAAGCGTCCGACGTCGGAATCGACATACGGAAAAAGACCTTCGGTGCCACCAAACCTACTCGGCTCCCGGCACCCGGCACCGACGCAATCGGCTCCAACCCCAAAGGTCAAACTGCCTGCCGCGTCTCCCACCGCTTCGACGGCACCACCAAAGCCACACTCATCGAAGACGTCGACTGCCATTCCCGCCCCTCGACTCGATGACTCACCGGCGCCGAAAAAGTCCACGCCCGCCTCCACAGAACCGGTCGGCGCAAAGGAATAGAGGGCGCTCCAGGTGCCACCCGTTGCTGCGCAACGCACCAAAAACAAAACGGTCCTCCAGGACTCGTCGGGCTCCGAGCCAATAAAAGCTCCAACAGCCTCTTCGGCACCAGCCAACATTACTTTTGGCCTGCCACCATCCACGGCCCCGAAACTGTTCCAAATCAGGACACGGGTCACCCACACCACGATCACGCCTGCCGAACGCTCTGCGGAGACGTCTCCATCGCATCTCATCGACGCCGACACCGGCAGGATGATTATCCACAAAAGGAGAATAACTTCTGAGCCAGCTTTGACTCCTTCCGGATCCCACTCAAGAGAAAGCTGCCAGTGGCTTCGGAACCAGTTCTTTACGAACCTTTCCATTCACCCTACCAGGATCCACAATCCTTCTCTCCCACACACTCCGACACGGATGCGTTGGAGGACTACATGGGTGACCAAGTCCCCTACCCCGGAGGGATGGACCCTGATGGCCAACAGGACCCTGATCAAGCTTGGGATGACCCTGTAGACCCAGGTGCACCTATGGATGCACAGGACCCGCAACTCTATGGAGCAAAAACATCTCCCACAGAGGACACTGCCGCGTTCAACGCTCTAATTGAACGTGCTGCGGCCAATCATGGGGTGCAACTTCACTCTGACACCATCGAGGACGACTTTCTTATGGATACTTTCGCATCCTCAGAAAGGAATATAAAGACTCTGCCCATGTTAAAGGGGGTCCTCAAACCAGCAAAGGACATCTTCAAGGAACCCACCAGGGCAAGAGTGATAAACCCCAGGATCGACAAAAAATACAGATCAGCGCCTGGGGACCCTACTTACATTAGAGGCCAGTTACCTCTGGATTCCATTGTCGTTGCGAATGCTCGCAAGAGGGCACACTCGCAAACAGGTGACGCTCCTCCCCCGGACAAAGAGTCCAAGGTGCTGGAGACCTCTGGCAAACGGGTTGCCGCCCAGGCAGCTAACATATGGCGCATTGCCAATACTCAAGCGCTCCTCGCTCGCTACGATAGAGCGCACTACGACACATTAGAGCAACTACTCCAACATCTCCCTGACCAATTCAAAGAAGGTGCAGAGATCCTCATCAGGGAGGGACAACTGCTCACAAATGCATCCATTAAGTGTGCACTGGATGCCGCAGATACAGCTGCCAGAGCCATAAACACTAGCGTCATGTTGCGACGACACGCCTGGTTGCGAATCTCCGGATTCAAACCGGAGGTACAAAATAACATCCTCAACCAACCTGTCAACCCCGACTACTTATTCGGGCCGGAGGTTGACACCACCCTAGAGAAAATAAAAAAGGACAGACACTGCAAAGTCCATGGGGGCCCTACAAACGCAGTCCTTTCGGAGCGGCTCCTTTCGTCGCCCCGGAAATAGAGGAGCAGGTAGAGGACAGGGGTCACAGCAAACATACAACAAGGGCAACACGCAAAACACCTACGATAAAAACACCCGGGGTGGATATCGTGGCTCCAGCACAAAGGGCAGAGGACGCGGCTACGGCAACACCAGGTCCTCCCCCAAGAACAAGCAGTGACGCCCTCTCCCTTCCTCCCGACCACATAACACCTGTCGGGAGAAGGCTACAAAGGTTCCTGTCCACGTGGAACTCCATCACCACGGACAGGTGGGTCAACGATATTGTCAAATACGGTTACTGCCTAGAATTGACCTCAACTCCACCCACAATACCTCCAAAAAACCGTCCTATGTCCTCAGAGCACTTAACGCTCTTACAGCAGGAGGTGCAAAGTATGCTACTAAAAGGCGCGATAGAGGTCGTACCCGTCCACGAGCAAGGTACGGGGGTGTACTCCCTGTACTTTTTAATACCGAAAAAGGACGGGTCACTCAGACCTATATTAGACCTGAGACCCCTGAACCAGTACATTCTTTCCGAGCATTTTCACATGCTCACTTTACAGCAAGTCCTCCCGCTGCTCAAGCAGGGAGACTTCCTGGCCACACTGGACCTCAAAGATGCGTATTTCCACATACCCATTCACCCCTCACACAAAAAATACCTCAGGTTCACTATTCAAGGGCAGCACTACCAATTCAAAGTCCTCCCCTTCGGCGTGACAACAGCACCCAGGGTGTTCACAAAGTGCCTAGCTACTGTGGCGGCACATCTACGGAGGCAGCACATACACGTCTACCCTTACCTGGACGACTGGCTCGTTCAAGCGAAGTCAGCCCAGCAATGTGCCAGCCACATGTCCCGCACCATTCACCTCCTTCACAGTCTGGGTTTCTCACTAAATTACCCAAAATCCCATCTCCAGCCCGCACACGTACAACAGTACCTAGGTGCGACTATAGACACTCTGGCGGCCACAGCTCAGCCAAATTTAGTGAGAATCAACAGCATGCAAATGCTGATTTCCAAGTTCAAACCACAACACTCCCTTCCCGCGCGAGTGTTCATGCAGTTGATAGGCATGATGGCCTCCTGCATTTTCATAGTCCCACACGCGAGACTACATATGCGCCCGCTTCAGGAGTGCTTAGCACGTCAGTGGAATCAGGCTCAAGGACAGTTGAAAGACCTAGTGTTGGTGAGCGGTCGGGCATACAACTCTCTGCATTGGTGGAATCCACAAAACCTTTGCAAGGGCCGACCGTTCCAAGAGCCTGTCCCACAAATAATACTGACGGCGGACGCGTCTCTCCAGGGATGGGGAGCTCATGTACTCCATTACACAGTGCAGGGACTATGGACAACACAACAAAAGAAGATGCACATCAACCTTCTAGAACTGATGGCAATCTTCCTGGCTATGAAAGCATTCAAAGTACACTTGTGCAACAAAGTCGTGTTGATCCGAACGGACAACATGACTGCCATGTACTACATACAGAAGCAGGGAGGAACACACTCTCCACAGTTGTCTCATCTGGCTCAGAGCATGTGGAAGTGGGCCATTCAGAGGAACATGTTCCTCATGGCAGAACACCTCCCCGGCAAGGACAACCAGATGGCGGATCTGCTCAGCAGACACAGCCACCAGATGCACGAGTGGGAGTTACACCCATCAGTACTCCAACCGTACTTCCAGCAATGGGGTCATCCAGAGATAGACCTATTCGCCACAAGCGAAAACGCAAAATGCCAAAGCTTTGCCGCCAGGTTCCCACATCCGCAGTCGCAGGGCAATGCGATATGGATGAACTGGTCCGGCAGATTTGCGTACGCTTTTCCCCCAGCACCACTGATACCGCTGGTGGCACGCAAACTCAGACAACGTTCACTGACACTCGTCCTGGTTGCTCCAACGTGGGCACGCCAGCCATGGTACACCACCTTTCTCGAACTTTCCGTGGTGCCGCATCAAAGGCTGCAGATCAAACCCGCGCATTTGACGCAGAACCATGGAGAGATTCAGCACCCAGATCCGCAACAGCTGAACCTGGCAATCTAGCTCCTGAAGTCCTAGAGTTTGGCTACCTAAACCTGCCACCTGACTGTATGGACATCATTAAGGAGGCCAGGAGACCCACTACCAGAGCTTGCTATGCAGCCAAATGGAAAAGGTTCGTCATTTATTGCAATAATAATGACATTAACCCGCTAGACGCATCCATCCAAAACATAATTTGTTACCTCTTACACCTATACCGATGCAATCTGGTGTACACCTCTATACGTGTCCATTTGACCGCAATATCAGCCTATCTGCAGACCAGGCAACACCTCTCTTTATTCAGAGTGCCTGCCATCAAAGCATTCTTGGAAGGACTCAAACGAGTCATTCCACCAAGCCACCCACCGGCTCCGATGTGGAACCTCAACTTGGTCCTCACACGCCTGATGGGTCCACCCTTTGAACCTCTACACTCATGCGAGATTCAATTCCTTACCTGGAAAGTAGCTTTCCTAGTAGCGATAACTTTACGAAGAGTTAGTGAACTCCAGGCACTAACTGTTCAAGAGCCATTTATACAGGTTCACGCCAACCGGGTCGTACTACGTACCAACCCCAAATTCATGCCCAAGGTGATATCGCAGTTCCACATGAATCAAACTATTGAACTGCCTGTTTTCTTTCAAAACCCACAAACTGTCGCAGAAAGGGCACTCCATACACTAGATGTGAAAAGGGCCCTCATGTATTATATCGACAGGACCAAACCCTTTAGGAAAACAAAACAACTTTTCGTTGCCTTTGCCCCACACCACAAAGGTAACGCTATCTCCAAAGCAGGTATATCCAGATGGATCGTTAAATGTATTCAAATTTGCTATCAAAAGGCTAAACGCACATTAACGATTCCCCCACGAGCCCACTCCACGTAAGTTAGGGGCCTCCATGGCTTTCCTAGGTAACATTCCTTTGCATGATATATGTAGAGCAGCCACCTGGTCCACTACACATACATTTACCAAACACTATTGTGTAGATGTGCAATCAAAACAGCAGGCAGCTGTAGGACAGGCTGTTCTCAAAACTCTTTTTCAGACCGCTGCAGCTGGCACTGGTAGCCGCCGCTAATAAGAGGGCACTGCTGTATATTCTATGCACAGATATGAATTCAGCAGCCCACATGCCTCGAACTGAATATGCTACTTACCAGTATGCATCTGTTCTTGGCATGAAGGGCTGCTGACATTCATATCGCCCTCCCTCCTCCCCGGCGCCTGTAGCAGCTGCAGCTCTCAGAATTACTGTAAAGCATGGTCATCACTTTCTGTATCTACTCCATCACTGCCACAATGGCGAAAAACAATCTGAGGATGGAGAGGATGCCCATGCGCACTGTAGTCCAGGGGAGGAGTCACCTATCCCAGGATACTTCGAAGACTCTTCCAGGACAACAACGTGCAAACATCCGGACCCAACACTAGGCGGCGATCTATGCACAGATATGAATGTCAGCAGCCCTACATGCCAAGAACAGATGCATACTGGTAAGTAGCATATTCAATATAAACATTGGCCTAGAGTTCAGTTATTGAGTGTGTGAGACCATTTGCTGACTGAGTGTGTACAGCAAATGCTTTACACTGATCTCTGATAAGGCCTTTCTGCTTGACCAACCTACCACTTTAGAGAGTAAGGTTATGTTCGAGGCATGTGGGCTGCTGAATTCATATCTGTGCATAGATCGCCGCCTATTGTTGGGTCCGGATGTTTGCACGTTGTTGTCCTGGAAGGGTCTTCGAAGTATCCTGGGATAGGTGACTCCTCCCCTGGACTACAGTGCGCATGGGCATCCTCAGATTGTTTTTTTCCGCCATTGGGTTCGGATGTGCTTATCTTGACTCAAGTTAGGAAAAACTTTTTACAGGCCAAAAGGCCTTTAGTTCGCGTCGGTACTGTTCCCGATCGGTATCGATAGTTATTTGTTAGTTTACTAACTTCCAGACCAACTTTTTCGCATCATACCCGACATCGACGATGGAATCGAGGACACCCTTCAAGCGGTGCCCTGTATGCAATGCGAAATATCCCCATGTCGACGTCCACCCGGTGTGCAACAAATGCCTTTCACCGGATCACGACGAGTCCACATGTATGGCCTGTGCCCGATTTCCGATCCAAGAAGACTCTCCGGAATCGTCGAGCAGCGAGGCTCGAAGCGCAGCAAGCGGCACCGGCCCCGACTGACATCTTCAACGCCGAGGACGAAGATGTGCAAGACGTGGAGAACCTACCCTCCAGCCCCGCTTCCGAACACGACTCCGGATCGGAAGACGTCGAAGAACAACTCTTTCACAGAGACGAAGCCGACACCGAGGTAGGAGACTACAATGAGGCCTTGGGGGCCGAAGAGAGTAGCTCCGGTGACGAGCAAGGCCTACCCGAACAGACTGTGGATATCCCAGCGCGTCAGTCTGTGGCTCCGGTCGAGGGATCGCCTTCGGGCCTTACCCAAGACCTATCCCGCATCCATTCGGCCCCGCCCTCTGGCCCGGCCTCGGACATTCAGCGGCAGCCATTACTACCCAAGACGGCTGGTTTCCCTTCATCGAAACCGAAAGCCGTATCGGTTCAGCAGAAACCGAAACTGAAAGTCACACTGGTCGGATCGAAGCCCACCACACCTTCGACGCCAGCCAAACCCGTCGGCACCGACCGCACCAAACGGGACTTCGGTGCCGAGCTTGCAGCAGCCGACGTCTGCGCCGACGCACGGAAAAAGACCATCGGTAAATGTAAATGTCAAGGTACTTATAGAGCGCACTGTCACCAGACGGCCACCTTGCGGTGTCGCCTTTGCGGTTTCCTGGCGCTGATACTCATACCGCTGTGGAACCCCTCCTGGCTTTCCCTGTGAAGTGTCCACTCCTGGGCACCCCCAGGGTGAAGCCAGGCATCCTTAGCGCTGTTGGGGCCGGTGTGGAGGCCAAGCAAGCTATTGCCCAGAGTTGCAGCGTGGGGCCCGTGATTAGAATAGGCACCGAGGCGAGAATAGACCGGTCCGAGGAAATTGAGCCCGAGCCCCGCCGAGGCGGGAATCGAACCCTGGTCCCTGGCCAGAACTCTGCTTCAGGGTCTGCCGCTCTAACCATTGAGCCACACTACTGCCAAGCCGCCTCGGCTCCCGGCACCGAAACAATCGGCTCCGACCACAAAGGTCAAAATGGCTGCTGGATCTCACACCACTTCGAAAACAGCACCAAAGGTACAATCATCGACGCCGTCGACCGCTACTTCCTCTCCTCGACTCGATGACCCCGTGGCACCGAAGAAGTCCACGCCTGCCTCAACGGAACCGGTCGGCGCCAAAGAACCGTCGGCGTTCCAGGTGCGGCAAGTTTCAGCATCCCTGCAACGCATCAAATATAAGGCGGCCCTCCAGGACACATCAAGCTCAGAGCCGAAAAAGGCTCAAAAAGCTTCTCCGGCCAACATCACTTTTGGCCTGTCCCCATCCACGGCGCCAAAAATTGTTCGTATTCAGAACACGTGTCACCCACACCAGGATCACACCTGAAGAACACTCCTACGGAGACGTCGCCATCACACATCATCGATGCCGCAACAGGCAGAATGATGCTTCACAAGAGGAAGATAACTTCCGAGCCAGCTTTGGACTCCTACCGGATCCCACTAAAGAAAAAGCTGCCAGTGGATTCGGGACCAATTCTTTACGAGCCTCTCCATACCTCTTACCAAGATCCACAGTCCTTATCTCCGACACACTCCGAAACAGACGTTTTGGAGGACTACATAGGTGACCACGTCCCCTACCCCGGAGAAATGGACCCTGAAGGCCAACAGGACCCTCACCAAGCTTGGGATGACCCTGTGGACTCAAACACACCTATGGATACGCAGGACACGCAGCTATATGGTGCAAAAACGTCTTCCACAGAGGACACTGCCGCATTCAACGCCCTCATTGAACGTGCTGCGGCCAATCATGGTGTTCAACTCCACTCTGACACCGTCGAGGACGATTTTCTCATGGATACTTTCGCATCCTCAGAAAGACATATTAAAACTCTACCCATGTTGAAAGGTGTCCTCAAACCAGCAAAGGACATTTTCAAAGAACCCACCAGGGCAAGAGTAATAAACCCCAGGATCGACAAAAAATATAGGTCAGCGCCTGGGGATCCTACCTATATTAGAGGGCAGTTGCCTCTGGATTCCATAGTAGTCGCGAATGCTCGTAAACGGGCGCACTCGCAGACGACTGGGGATGCCCCTCCCCCGGACAAAGAGTCCAAGGTGTTAGAGACCTCCGGCAAACGGGTTGCAGCCCAAGCAGCTAACATATGGCGTATTGCCAATACTCAGGCGCTCCTGGCTCGCTACGACCGAGCGCATTATGACACACTAGAAACCTTAATACAACATCTCCCTGACCAATACAAAGAGGGAGCAGAGATCCTCATCAGAGAGGGACAACTCCTCACAAACGCATCCATCAAGTGTGCACTGGATGCCGCAGATACAGCTGCCAGAGCCAAAAACACTAGCGTCATGTTACGACGGCACGCCTGGTTACGAATCTCCGGATTCAAACCTGAGGTGCAAAATAACATCCTCAACCAGCTGGTCAACCCAGACTACTTATTCGGGCCAGAGGTTGACACCACACTAGAAAAAATAAAAAAGGACACAGACACTGCAAAGTCCATGGGGGCTCTCCAAACGCAGACCTTTCGGAGTGGCTCCTTTCGTCGCCCCGGCAATAGAGGAGCAGGTAGAGGACAGGGGTCACAGCAAACCTACAACAAGGGCAACACCCAAAGTACCTACGATAAAAACACCAGGGGTGGATATCGTGGTTCAAGCACAAAGGGCAGAGGACGCGGATACGGCAATACCAGGTCCTCTCCCAAGAACAAACAGTGACGCCCTCTCCCTTCCTCCCGACCACACAACACCTGTCGGGGGAAGGTTGCAAAAGTTCCTGTCCACGTGGAACTCCATCACCACGGACAGGTGGGTCAAAGATATTATCAAACACGGTTACTGCCTAGAATTAACCTCTACTCCACCCACAATACCCCCAAAACACCGTCCTATGTCCTCAGAGCACTTAGCGCTATTACAGCAGGAAGTGCTAAGCATGCTGCAAAAAGGCGCAATAGAGGTCGTACCCGTCCACGAGCAAGGTACAGGGGTGTACTCCCTGTACTTTTTAGTACCAAAAAAGGACGGGTCACTCAGACCTATACTAGACCTGAGACCCCTCAACCGCTATATTCTTTCGGAGCGTTTCCACATGCTCACCCTGCAACAAGTCCTCCCGCTGCTCAAACAGGGAGACTTCCTGCCCACACTAGACCTCAAAGATGCGTATTTCCACCTACCCATTCACCCATCACACAGGAAATATCTCGGGTTCACTATTCAAGGGCAGCACTACCAATTCAAGGTTCTTCCCTTCGGCGTGACAACGGCGCCCAGGGTTTTCACAAAGTGCCTAGCTACTGTGGCTGCACATCTACGGAGGCAACACATTCATGTCTACCCCTACCTGGACGACTGGCTTGTTCAGGCAAAGTCAGCCCAGCAATGTGCCAACCACATGTCCCGCACCATTCACCTTCTTCACAGTCTGGGGTTCTCACTAAATTACCCAAAATCACATCTCCAACCCGCACACGTACAACAGTACCTAGGTGCGACCATAGACACTCTGGCGGCCACAGCTCAGCCAAATTTAGTGAGAATCAACAGCATGCAAATGCTGATTTCCAAGTTCAAACCCCAACACTCCCTTCCTGCGCGAGTGTTCATGCAGTTGATAGGCATGATGGCCTCCTGCATTTTCATAGTCCCACACGCGAGACTACATATGCGCCCGCTTCAGGAGTGCTTAGCACGTCAATGGAATCAGGCTCAAGGGCAACTAAAAGACCTAGTGTTGGTGAGCGGTCGGGCATACAACTCTCTGCATTGGTGGAATCCACACAACCTTTGCAAGGGCCGACCGTTCCAAGAGCCAGTTCCACAAATAATACTGACAGCGGACGCGTCTCTCCAGGGATGGGGAGCTCATGTACTCAACTACACAGTGCAGGGACTATGGACAAAACAACAAAAGAAGATGCACATCAACCTTCTAGAACTGATGGCAATCTTCCTGGCTATGAAAGCATTCAAAGTACACTTGTGCAACAAAGTCGTGTTGATCCGGACGGACAACATGACCGCCATGTACTACATACAGAAACAGGGAGGAACACACTCTCCACAGCTGTCTCATCTGGCTCAGAGCGTGTGGAGGTGGGCCATTCAGAGGAACATGTTCCTCATGGCGGAACACCTCACCGGCAAGGACAACCAGATGGCGGATCTGCTCAGCAGACACAGCCACCAGATGCACGAGTGGGAGCTGCACCCATCAGTACTCCAACCATACTTCCAGCGGTGGGGTCATCCAGAGATAGACCTCTTCGCCACAAGCAAACGCAAAATGCCAAAGCTTTGCCGCCAGGTTCCCACATCCGCAGTCGCAGGGCAATGCGATATGGATGAACTGGTCCGGCAGATTTGCGTACGCTTTTCCCCCAGCAGCATTGATACCGCTGGTGGCACGCAAACTCACACAACACTCACTGACGCTCGTCCTGGTTGCTCCAACGTGGGCACGCCAACCATGGTACACCACCTTTCTCGAACTTTCCGTGGTGCCGCATCAAAGGCTGCGGATCAAACCCGCGCATTTGACGCAGAACCGTGGAGAGATTCAGCACCCAGATCCGCAACAGCTGAACCTGGCAATCTGGCTCCTGAAGTCCTAGAATTTGGCTACCTTAACCTGCCACCTGACTGTATGGACATCATTAAGGAGGCCAGGAGACCCACTACCAGAGCTTGCTATGCAGCCAAATGGAAAAGATTCGTAATTTATTGCAATAATAATGACATAAACCCGCTAGACGCATCCATCCAAAACATAATCTGTTACCTCTTACACCTATACCGATGCAATCTGGCATACACCTCTATACGTGTCCATTTCACCGCAATATCAGCCTATCTCCAGAACAGGCAGCACCTCTCTTTATTCAGAGTGCCGGCCATAAAAGCATTCTTGGAAGGACTCAAACGAGTAATTCCTCCAAGCCACCCACCGGCTCCAATGTGGAACCTCAACTTGGTCCTCACACGCCTGATGGGTCCACCCTTCGAACCTCTGCACTCATGCGAGATTCAATTCCTCACCTGGAAAGTAGCTTTCCTAGTAGCAATCACTTCTTTGAGAAGAGTTAGTGAACTCCAGGCACTAACCGTTCAAGAGCCATTCATACAGGTTCACACAAACCGGGTCGTACTACGTACCAACCCCAAATTCATGCCCAAGGTGATATCGCAGTTCCACATAAACCAAACTATTGAACTGCCTGTTTTTCTTTCAAAACCCACAACCTGTCGCAGAAAGAGCACTCCATACACTAGATGTAAAGAGGGCCCTCGTGTACTATATCGACAGGACTAAAGTCTTTCGAAAAACAAAACAACTTTTCGTTGCCTTTGCCCCACACCACAAAGGTAACGCTATCTCCAAAGCAGGTATAGCCAGATGGATCGTTAAATGTATTCAAATTTGCTATCAAAAGGCTAAACGCACATTAACGATTCCCCCACGAGCCCACTCAACACGTAAGTTAGGGGCCTCCATGGCTTTCCTAGGAAACATTCCTTTGCATGATATATGTAGAGCAGCCACCTGGTCCACTACACATACATTTACCAAACACTATTGTGTATATGTGCAATCAAAACAGCAGGCAGCTGTAGGACAGGCTGTTCTCAAAACTATTTTTCAGACCGCTGCAGCTGGCACTGGTAGCCGCCGCTAATAGAGGGCACTGCTATGTATTCTATGCACAGATATGAATTCAGCAGCCCACATGCCTCGAACTGAATATGCTACTTACCAGTATGCATCTGTTCTTGGCATGTAGGGCTGCTGACATTCATATCGCCCTCCCTCCTCCCCGGCGCCTGTAGCAGCTGCAGCTCTCAGAATTACTGTAAGCATGGTCATCACTTTCTGTATCTACTCCATCACTGCCACAATGGCGAAAAACAATCTGAGGATGGAGAGGATGCCCATGCGCACTGTAGTCCAGGGGAGGAGTCACCTATCCCAGGATACTTCGAAGACTCTTCCAGGACAACAACGTGCAAACATCCGGACCCAACACTAGGCGGCGATCTATGCACAGATATGAATGTCAGCAGCCCTACATGCCAAGAACAGATGCATACTGGTAAGTAGCATATTCAATCTAACTTTAACCTCTGTTAAACCCTGGGGGACTGTGGACTCTGTACACCCTGTACCTATTAAGGAACAGTATATACAGAGCCACTTTCTCACAATCCGCATCAAAAAGAGGCCGCTGGACAAGCCTTCCCCGGCTCCACCTCCAAAGAAAAGGGACTGTGGTACCTCCCCGTTGAGACTACCGTCGCCCCCCCCTCCTCCTCCACCTCCTCCGCCTCCCCTACCTCATCATTACCCCGCACCCTCTCCAGTTGAGGAGGATTATGTCTGACGACATAGGGGAGGGGCCCCATGACCAACCCACTGGAGACCCCACTCCTACAGGCTCCCCAAAACCATGGGACAGCTACAACATCCCAGACGTCCCTAACGTCTCGCAGGACGACATTTACCCTTCAAGACCGTCTTTCCCCCACCCCCCTCTCCATACAGACCCCGTGGAGGAGGACTTCCTCCTAGGCACTTTTGATACCACCCACAGGGCCACTTCCATTCTGCCCGTGCTTAAAGGTGTTATCAAACACGCGCCAGAGGTCTTTCAAGAGCCAGGGTCATCAACCCCCATATTGAAAAGAAATATAAGGCCGCCCCTACAGACCACACCTACATCAGAGGGCCCGCACCACTAGACTCCCTCGTAGTCTCCACTGCAAGGAAACGTGCAAACTCCCAGGCATCAGGCGAGGCACCACCACCTGATAAAGAGTCCAAACTCCTAAATGCCTCTGGCAAGCGAACAGCATCTCAGGCGGCCAACATATGGTGCATTGCGAACACCCAAGCGCTTTTAGCACGATACGACAGGACGCATTATGATGAGCTAGAAGCAATCCTGCAGCACCTCCCTGACAAGTACAAGAATAGAGCCAACTAGCTAATCCAGGAGCGAAAAACCATCACCAACACCTCCATACGCTGTGCCCTCGATGTTGCCGACACCGCCTCTAGGGCAATTAACACCAGCGTCGTCCTCCGTAGGCATGCCTGCGCTTTTCCGGTTTTAAACTAGAGGTACAGGCTTCCATCCTTAACCACCCCTTTGACCAAGAACATCTCTTTGGCCCAAACTAGACGTAGCCCTTGAAGATGAAGAAAGACGCCGATGCGGCAAAATCTATGGGAGCCTTACAGTCTCCCTCCTAGACGCACCTTTCGCCGTTCTTCCTTTCGAAGCACATCTAGAGGCTACTCCTCCGACATCTCTTCTATGTCATATAAAGCCCCTACACAATCCACCTTCACTAGGGGTTACCAGAGAGGTGGCTACAGGGGTAACAACAATAAAGGCAGAGGCAAAACTAATACCTCCCGCTCTGCCTCCACTCCTACCCAATGACTTCCCTTCACTCCCCCCAATGACTTCCCTTCACTCCCCCCAGATCATCCCACTCGGGGGCAGGCTACAAGATTTCCTTCATGTCTGGGCTACTATCACCTCAGACAAATGGGTGACACAAATAATTCGGTCAGGCTTTTACCTCGAACTAAAATCAATCCCCCCTAACATTCCACCAAAACACCGCCCAATGTCACAGGGACATTCGTCACTTCTTAAGCAGAAGGTAATCTCCCTCCTACAAGAGTGCGATAGTGTCAGTTCCTACCCAAAACAAAATATGGGAGTTTACTCCCTATATTTCCTCATACCAAAAAGGGCCGACACTCTAAGGCCCATCCTGGACCTCAGACCCCTAAATCACTATATACATTCAGACCATTTCCACATGGTCACACTTCAGCAGGTACTTCCCCTGCTTCCCAAAACGACTTCCTTGCCACCCTAGACCTCAAGGACGCCTATTCTCACATTCCCGTTCACACAGCTCACAGAAAATATCTCCGGTTTGTAGTGGACGTTCAACACTATCAATTCAAAGTGCTCCCATTCGGAGTCACCACAGCACCACGAGTGTTTACCAAGTGCCTAGCGGTCGTGACAGCACATCTGCGAAGACAACACATACACGTCTTCCCATACCTGGACGCCTGGCTAATAAAAGCCAGCTCATACCACCAGTGTGTACAACACACTTCCGCAACTATACACCTACTTCACCAACTGGGCTTCACAGTAAACCACACGAAGTCCCATCTGCAACCGTCCCACCTAATAAGCAATACCTAGGTGCCACGATAGACACCTTAAGAGCGCTAGCCTACCCCAGTCCTGCCAGGATAGCAAACATTCAGGCCCTACGTGCAAAATTTCAGCCAGAACAATCCAGATGCGTCCTCTCCAAGAATGCTTAGCGCGCCAATGGAACCAGGCCCAGGGTCAACTGACTGATCTGGTGTTGGTAGACGGTTGTGCCCATCGCTCTCTGCAGTGGTGGAACACCAAAAACCTTTCCAAAGGGCGACCGTTCCTGGACCCTGTTCCTCAGATAGTACTGACAGCGGACACATCGCTCTCCGGCTGGGGAGCTCACCTACATCACAACATGCAGGACAGGTGGACACCTCAGCAAAAGTTGCTCCACATCAACTATCTGAGCTACTAGCAATATTCTTAGCACTAAAGGCATTTCAGACACACATCCGGCAAGGCCATCCTAGTCCGCACAGACAACATGACCGCCATGTACTATTTACAAAACCAAGGTGGCACACTCTCTGCAGCTCTCATCTAGCACAGAGCATATGGAGATGGGCTATACCCCCAAAAAATCTTCCTCCTAGCCCAACATGTCCCAGGAGTCCAGAACACTATAGCAGATCTGCTGAGTAGACAAACGCAACACATCCACGAGTGGAAACTCCATCCACAAGTTCTTCACCCGTAAATGTGGGGGCATCCACAGATAGACCTCTTCGCCACCCACAAACGCCAAATGCCCAAGCTTCGCCGCCAGATATCCACACCTATTGTCCAGAGGCAATGCGATATGGATGAACTGGTCAGGCAGATTTGCGTACACTTTTCCGCCTCTCCCTCTCATTCCCTTAGTGGTGCGCAAACTACAACAACACTCCCTCACACTCATCCTAGTAACTCCAACATGGGCCAGTCAACCGTGGTACACCACACTGCTGGAACTATCTGTAGTACCGCACCAAAAGTTACACCTCTCTCCAAGCCTCTTAACCCAGAACCATGGAGAGATCAGACACCTGGACCCAGCTCAGCTCAACCTTGCAATCTGGCTCCTGAAATCCTAGAATTCGGATATCTGAATCTTCCACCTGACTGTATGAATGTCATTAGAGAAGCTAGGCGACCTACCACTAGAGCTTTCTATGCAGCCAAGTGGAAACGTTTTGTGGTCTATTGCCACAACAATAACTTCGATCCCCTAGATGTGTCCATTCAACACATCATAGGCTATTTACTACACCTCCAAAGATGCAATCTAGCCTACACGTCTATTAGACTGCACCTTGCAGCCATAGCAGCTTACCTGCAAAACAGGCAACATCTATCACACTTTTTGAGTACCTGCCATAAAAGCCTTCATGGAAGGCCTCAAAAGAATAATTCCCCCCAGAGTGCCACCCTCACCTGTGTGGATCCTAGATATCGTTCTCACTAGACTAATGGGGCCACCCTTTGAACCTCTACACAAATGTGAACTTCAATTCCTAACATGGAAATTTGCCTTTCTTGTAGCCATCACTTCCCTCAGAAGGGTCAGTGAAATACAAGCACTCACCATTCACGAACCTTTTCTGCAAATGCACCATAACAAGGTTGTTCTCCGTTCTAATCCAAAATTCCTCCCTGAAGTCATTTCTCCTTTTCACTTAAACCAATCTGTGGAGCTACCTGTATTCTTCTCGCAACTACAAACCGTTGCAGAAAGAGCTCTCCACACATTCGATGTCAAACGAGCCTTACTCTACTACATCGAGAGAACACAACCCTTTCGTAAGACCAAACTGTTCGTTTCCTTCTCACCACCACATAAAGGCAACCCCATCTCCAAATCTGGGATAGCTAGGTGGATTGCCAAATGCATTCAGATTTGCTACCGCAAAACGAATGCTATCTGTTCCCCCCTAAAGCCCACTCTACACGTAAGATAGGGGCTTCCATGGCATTCTTAGGGAACATCCCCGTAGATGATATCTGCAAAGCAGCTACATGGTCAACACCGCACACTTTCACTAAACACTATTGTGTAGCTGTGCAGGCTAAGCAACAAGCTAGTGTGGGCCAGGCTGTACTCAAAATATTGTTTCAAACCACTGCAACAGATATTGGTGGTCGCCGCTAGGGATGGGTACTGCTATACAATCTATGCACAGTGTGTAATCTGCAGCTCATATGCCTCGCACGGC
Source organism: Triturus cristatus (assembly GCF_964204655.1). Lineage (NCBI taxonomy): Eukaryota > Metazoa > Chordata > Amphibia > Caudata > Salamandridae > Triturus > Triturus cristatus. The sequence goes on along the minus strand of NC_140588.1, from coordinate 334,186,624 downwards.
AAATGCTACTTACCAGTATGCATCTGTTCTTGGCATGTAGAGCTGCAGATCTACACCCGCCACCCGGCTACCTTCATCTGTTCCAGTATATCTTATTTAGATACAACATACATGGGCATCTTCACTGTTTATTACTACGCTCCATTTTCCTGCTGGTGAAAAACAATCTGAGGATGGAGCCGAAGCCCATGCGCAATACGATCCAAAGGAGGAGTCGCATACCTCGTGACTTTCCAAGAGAAAAAAAACTGCAACATCCGGGACCAACACCAGATGGCGATCTATGCACCGTGTGTAGATCTGCAGCTCTACATGCCAAGAACAGATGCATACTGGTAAGTAGCATTTGCCTTCTACTCTCTTTGGCCCAGCAGGGCTCTGCTCTGGGCACATTGAAGGGCTATTTTTCTGCCCTTTCTTCTTCGGCTACCTGATTACCCCTCTTTTTCAAATCTCCTCTGGTGCAGAGATTCTTGAAGGGGTAAAACCATTTGTTTCCTCCTTCACTTTTTATTGTGCCACAGTGGGAACTTAATTTGGTTCTCACCTTTCTGATGTGTGCAGTTTGAGCTGCTGCACAACTGCCCTCTGTGGTTGCTCACCACCAAGACAGCTTTTTTGGTGGCAATACCCTTTGCCAGGAGAGTAAGTGAACTACAGGCACTATCTTCACAGCCACTGGTCTTTCCCGACTATGGCAACTTTTCTGCCTAAGGTGATAACACCCTTCCATCTGGGATAGTCTGTTATCCTGCCCACCTTCTATGCACCATCGCACTCTTCCAAGGGAGAGGAGCATCTCCATTGACTGGACCCAAAATGAGCGTTGTCGTTCTATCTCTATCACACTAGTGAGTTCCGGGTGGATGACCGCATCTTTATAGGTTACGTGGGTGCAAAGGGCTGTGCTGTCCAGAGAGGACTGTATCCCAATGGGTTATCCTCTGTATAAAATTTTTATGCCTAAGCAAAGGAGCCCCCTGAAGGCTTGGGGTCCATTCCACCAGGGCAAAAGTGGCCACCACGGCTCTTCAGCGTGGTGTTCCCGATATCTGCCAAGCTGCAACGTGTTCATCCCTGCACAAGTTTGCCAAATACTACTGCCTGGATTCCCAGGTTCGCAGAGAAGGCCTGTGCGGTTGCTCTTTTTTGCAGGATTTTCTGGTTTAGGCCATTCTGCAATCCCTCCGGGGATGGTATTGCTTGGGTATCAGTTCAAAGTTAAAAGAATCTACGGCTAGATGTCAATCAGGTAGAGACATGATCTAGCCACAGATTTCTTACCTACCTACCGACCCACCCACCCATCCTCCCCGCGGAATAGGTTTTAAGTGTCAGGGATGTTCCTATGCAGGGCTCTAGTTCGTTTTTTTTCGTTTTTTTTTTTAAACACCATGGTCAATCACTTCATGGCTTCGCGCTTCTGGCTTGGAAAGTCGTGAAAAGTACTGACGTCCGCGCACCGGAGTGGCCGTCATATTGACTATGTGGATGTCATGCCGCCACATGGAGTCGGCACACTCGATCTACCAGCACGCACGGCTACTGCTAAGAAAATTCCGGATCCAGCCTGACGCCTGGAAGTTCAAATGTAAGGAATCTGCGGCTAGATCAGGTTTCTACCAGATAAGGCGTTACCAAAGGTAAGTAACTTGTCCATCTAGATGCTCATCATGAAATGGCATAATAGACTAAAGGCTTGGTAACAAAATAACATTTGCATTGTTGCTTAAAGTCCCTTTTACGGATTGCTCCCATCATCCCTACTCCCATGTCATTTATTGTGCTTTTTACAACAAATTAGACTTAAACATGTGATGGGACAAAGTTACTGCAGATTGTCTGCATGTAAATACTTTTCAGTTGGGTTTGTATTCTTACATGTGAAGTGGTTTGAGTTCTTAATGCTGAATGACCACACTGTACATGAATGTGTTTGGAAATGGAAAGGATGAAATATTTTAATGCATATATCCTGCTTTGTGGAGTTTACATTCTGATTAGACTAGTTAAAGGTTTGTAAGTGATAATAGCACATACTAAGTGGTTCCCATTACCTTCTGTAATGGTCATTTGAAAACATCAAATTAATGTGTTTAGTCAACATTTATTTTACTGCGCAGTTTTTTTTTAAATTTGTTCAGAGAATGCTAACACCCTTTGTCTTTTGCAGGTAAATGAAAACTATCCAAATGATGACTTGTCATCCAGAAAAGACTTTATCAAAGCAGTAGTAAAAGAGGTAATACGCGTAGTCTTACAGATAATTTAAGTACATGGTTCGTTTGATCATTTGTAACATTAATACCCCCCTCTTCTAATTAATGTCCCACCACAGTTTTAACTATTCATATTTTTTTTGTTATTTAAATAACCATCGTAAAAGTTTGGACACCTTGGCCTGCCTTAAATTATGTTTTCTGGTAAGTTTTTGTATTTGTTTTTTCCTTGCTTCATCTGATTGACTATTGATGCTGGAGTGCTCTTTGGAGACATGCTGGTCCCAGCCCTTGTTGAGCATTCTTGAGGTCTCTTTTCACCTAATGTGGCCTCTCAAGACTTCTTTCTAATTGGTGCATTGGGCAGAGTGGATGTTTGCCTAAAAATGCAGCGTTCTACAAATCTTGAGCTCTTTCCCCCCCCCCCCCCCCCCCCCCCCATCTCTGGAACACCTGCCTTTGCAGCGAAATAATGCTAGCATACTCCATCTCCCTTAACCACTTTCACCTTTTGAACCCAAGACCCTAACACATGAGCTGTTTCCTGTTAAAGCGGAGGAATGTCAATTGCCTTCTGAGATTTACAAGCATCTACCTTTTTATTTACAGGTTTTGTTTTTTGCTCAACAACTTTTAAGGAGTGAAGCGCGTGAAAGACATTCTAATAGATGACCCTAAACAGACATGAGTGTATGGTATCTTATTTCACTCAGATTTTCAAAACATGCAGGTCCTTTTTGCATTCGAAGGCAGTCTGCAAAAGTAGCAAGTCCGGTTAAAGAGTAGGAGCAAGTAGCTATCTTTACAAAATCCCAGAGTACTGCTTCGTAGGATTATCAATGATGGTCCTAAACGTAGATTAGTCCTGTGCTTGCATGGACTTCAGAACATACGTGTTTTGTGGTCCCTACAAAAAAACACACCAGAAATGCAAGCATGGGTCTCCTGCATCCCGCCACTCCCACCATTCAGAGTCGTGCAACGCTTTAGCCACCTAGGTTCTGGAGTCATTCTCCCACTGGGGAACTGTGACTACTTCCACAGCTTGAGTGCCTACGCTGATACCGAAGCCAGAAAGGGAAACATTACTTTTGTTGGACTCTGAGACCCATGCCCCACTGACCAGACTTAAACATTATGCTCAATCTGAATCAGACTATGCCCCCCACCCACCAGTTAAATATTGTGGACCTTGACCATAACATGATTCAATATTGTTGACTACCTCGAGGATGCCAGTGGCCTGAATACTTTACCAGGCATTTGCCTTCCTTCCCCTAATCCCAGTGTGGCTTCTGAGGAGTCCTCCTCCTTTGTAACAATAATCCGGAGAGTGACTGTGATACTTGACTGTAAACTAATTTAAGAGGTCAAAACTGTGTTCTCGGAGGTCCTCAACCCAACTAGTAATATGCTTTGCCTTTTACGGTGCTCTGACTGATATTCTGATGGGCACCTAGGCAAAACCAAGATTTTGCCCCTCCTCCTAGGGAAGTGGTGAGGCAGCACAGATCTGATGCTAGAGACCCAGACTTTCAGCTGCAACACCCTACTCCAGAGAGCTAAGTGGTGCAGGCATATTACAGCTGTTTGAACCACAGTTCTTACCCTACAACTCCACGTGACAGGGAATCTATAAAAATTGAGATCTTTGCGAAATAAATGTTCTCCAGTATTGGATCTTTCATAGATTCACATGCTTTGAATCATTCCTCGTCGTCTAAGTGGAAGTCCCACAGTACCATAATAAAGCTGTATCACTATCTTAGGCTAAAATGGCAATAAAAAGCCAGTTTAGTAGCCTATGTCTTTTTAATATATTTTTTTTTAAAGGGGGCCAAACCCTCTAGAGCACTCCCAAGAGAGGCTGAGTCCCTCAGATGTTCTAAAGCGTGTTGTGTGAAATAATTCTCCCTGAGCTCTGCTCAGTTTCCTTAGCTATTACTACTTTTTGGCTCATCCAAGATTAAATTTCAGGTTTAATTTCTTTTCGACCCTGGCACTAGTATGTCAGAGTAGCAGAAAACAAGGTAAAGGACTACCAAATATGTCTAACCTTTTTCTCAATAACTCGCGTTCAGAGAGATGAGTCGATTATTGAGACTACAGAAACTTCATTTATGACCGTGAGGATTCCCTCAACTCCCAGGTGAGGTAGAGCCATGGGTCTCAGAAGGAGCACAGAACAGCCGTTAAGACTTAACATGAGTCTTCATAAGGCACTTCTTACAACAGAGAAAATTGGTAAGAACGTCCTCAAAGGCAGACTGTACAACTCCCTATTCAGCCACAAAACTACATTAAGGAAATCTCATAATTTGACAGTGAGACGTCTATGGCAAAACCGCAGTCAAAATCATTGTTAACAAAAGTTACAATGACTGCTTCCACATCCATGTCAACTATTACTGCCTTATCTAGATTTATGAATGGCTGTAGGAAGCTGTCTCTGTATATGGTATACCACTAGGTGGCTACACCGTGCGCAGTGTCCAGGGGTTCCTCAAGTGTACAGGGCTCAATGTAAAACCCAAAGTGGTAGTATGGGTGAGCAGCCTTGGGTCTAACAGAGTGTAAGACATTTATTGCACAACATTGACCAGTAATGGACACAATAAAAGCAAGCATTGGCATAGCCAATAGGTCTCGCTTTTGGGACCTTATAAGTGTTTAATTATGCAGCACAATATCCTTGGTGCAACAACATCAACTGTTGCATGGCTTAAGGTCCCAAAGGCGAGACCTATTGGCTATGCTAATGCTTGTTCTGTAAGGCTCCCAAAACCGATGTATCGCTAAGGCCATTTGATTTTACTAAAATGAATAATCTGATGCACGTGCTTATAGGGGCTTTCAGCCAGCACTCTTTTAAGCATCTGTTGTCATTCACATGCCCTTCTGCCTATTACACCATACAGCATGGGGGTGGTAAGTCGGCCACTGCAGTCACTAGCTAACTTCACTGTGGGTGACTATATACTGCTCTTTCACAAGGAGCACATCTGCAAACAAAGTAATTCCTTTCAGTGCAGGAACAAGTACGGCAATAAAAGGTTTTTTTAATACTTCCAATATATTTGTGCATTCAGCCTATGTATTTTTTATTGGTGATGGCCTGGCAGGTCCCCTAATACTAAAGTCTTTTTCAAACCATGACATAAAAAGCTAAATGCCAAAGTCCAAAGGCTGATTTAAGTTTGAATTTAGCCAAGACCTTTTCGTCTAATTTTATATTTGCAAAATTGTATTTACTTATAAGGACTTTAGGCCAACTGTTCAAATACACCAGTTAATTCCCTGCAGCACCCTTTTACATTCCCACTTTTCTTCCACCCACTACGCCATACACCAGCGGGCAGCCCTCTTCAGCCATTGGCTAACTTCACCGTGAGCATGTTATGCAGGCCTCGCACAATGAGCACATCCAGACCAAAGCAGCTCTCTTCAGTGCCAGGGCTGCAGTGGCAAGGTGTGCTTTTTGAAAAAACAAAAAAAAGTGGTGAACACATGTGTAGCAGCCAAGGTAACTTTTTTTGCAAAACTTTATTATAAAAACCGTTTTAGATGGCCGCCTATGCTTGCGCATAAATGAGCACGCATGTACACCCATCTTTATGATGGTTTTATAAGGTCTCGGCAGTGTTGCAATACTTTCATTCCTGCTGCTGGACACATCGTGCTGTAGCTCCTTCCCCATAAGGTGTGCGTATTTGCACGTGTAAAAGTTGCCAACAATGGATGCCTTTTCTCGTGAGGGTGATGAGTAGGCATGCATGAGTAGTTGAGCAGTCTAACATTTCTTACGAGTGCAAGCAGTCTCTCCATCCACATGTTTGTGTGTATATGAGAGCAGCTGGAGCCCTTCCGTGTGAGATGTGTGTGTGTGTGAGCAGGTTGTGTACTTCCTAATGAGAGCTGTCATTATGAGAGTGAAATGTGAGCAGCTGGTTTTAGTACTTGAAGTTGTATGCGTGTTGTAAGTGTAAGAGACACCAGCCTGTATTCATTCTAGTGAGGTGTGTGCGCGTGCGTGCAGTTTGTGTACTTCCTAATGAGTTGTGTGTCTTCTATATGAGTGAAATGTGAGCAGTTAGTACTTGATGTTGTATGTGTACCTGTGTGAAAGAGCGACCAGTCTGTATTCTTTCTAGTAACATGTGATTTTAGAAGTGTGTGGGCGTGCGCATGAGCAGTTTGTTTACTTCCTAATGAGGGCTGTGTGCCTGTCTATCTGTGTGGGAGGGACATGTGAGCAGTTCTGTTAGTACTTATGAGGTGTATATGTTCTTGTAAATTTGTGTATGGTCGGTCTTCACCCTTCACCGTGAGCTTTGCTTGCTTGTTTGTGTGCAACATTGAGGATTTATGCATAACACTGCACCTGTAAGGTGCCCTGTGAGTAAAGGGGTGGGGGCCATGGGTGGGGGCGTTCTGGGGAGGGAAGCAGACAGATTCTCAGTCGCAGATATTTTGCTCAGACCAGCGTATTCCTCTGTGCGGAAGTGACATGGATTTAATTTCACGGTTGGACATGCCAAGAAGGGGCTGCATGGGAGGATGATCGAGATGGAAGGGGGTGTCGGCAGTGTGCGTGGGTGGATCGGCCTCTCCTCATGAGGGCTGTGTAGGGGAATCACACAGTGCGGCGATACAGCGACGACTTCCAGGGGCAGATGAGAAACAGAGGAGACCTGATGGAAGATCGACTGAATGTTGCCGATAGGGAGCAGTGAGACGAGAGAAAGGGAGGAGCCACCGGGGGGGGGGGGGGGGGGGGGCTTAAAAGCTGAGCAGGACAGTTAGGGTTGCGGCTGGAGTAAATGAACCTGGGGCAATACAGAGAGCAAGGGAAAGGGATGTGAAGGGGATGCAGCACACAAGGGAGAGAGGCTGAGTGCTGAAAGCAAAAGGAAAAAAAAAAGCCACGAAAGTGATCGGACGGAGGCAGAGGGGAAAGCTAATGACCCGTGACGGAGGAGATAGATGCCGGCTGAGCGCGCGCACTTGCACGCAAGCTTCAGGCCGGCAAAAGCCTCTGGTAGCACTTTGAAAACCCCTTTACTAAAAGTCGACCTAAAAAAAGATCCACACTAATTTTAGAAAAATAAGCTGTTTGTAGTTTATTTTAAGACTAGCATCTTCGCAATAAGTTGAATTCATGTTCGAGGCATGTGAGCTGTAGATCACATGCTTAGCATACTACTGCCATCTAGTGTTGGGTCCGGATGTTTGCACTTTGTTTTACCATTGAAGTCTTTCCTGTCATGAGGTAGGTTACTCCTCCTTTTTTTTGATAGTGCGCATGGGCATCGACTCCATTGTTTTTTAGGTCTCGGCTAGCGAAGACTGCGCTTGCGCAGTCTCGCTCGCGAGAGATAATGACTTGGAGAAGAGGGGCTTGAACCCGCCCCTCTTCTCCATTGGCTGGCCTCTTGAATGCTGGCCAGCCATTGGAGAAGAGGTTCGTCACTCCGAACAGGCCCCGTCCTTTTCGGATTTGGGGGCGTGTTTTTTGCAACTTTTCTAATTATCTCCTCCAGCCAATGGCAAGAGGAGAGAAAAGCAAAACACGCCCCTGAATTCGAAACCGCCGCTGCCTTTCTCCGAGGCATTTCTGGCTGACCTCGGAGAAAGGCGGTGGTGTCTCCGTATGTTCTTTGCACTTATCTAATGTGTACTTGTGTATTTTGTATTTCAGCTTGGGGCTCGGACTTCACGCTCTTTTAGATTAAGCTCTGAAGCCAGTGGCCGACAGGAGGACGTCTGGCCCTGCTAAATGGAGATAGGGGTGTCTCCTGAGCAGACGCCGTCTGAAAGCACAAAGCGCCTGCAGTTACTTTTTGGGGACACTTTAGTTGCGTCACATGGTTAGGCAGGCTGTCTGTTAACTTCCAGACCCGAGTGCGGTGGAGCTGATTTTTAACCCATCTAGCGCACTGGGGGGATTCCAGCGCCATGTGCGTGCCTCTGTGAGTGACCACTGAATACGTGAGCAAGGCGCAGTGAATGGCACGCTCTTGGCACATCCACAGTGCAGGTCCCCACCGTGGGAGCGCCCCAGGGCACTGGGTCAGCGCGCGCACTCTGTGTGACCCCTAACAACCCCAGCTCGTTGATGCCGGGTCCAAGTGTTAGTTCACATTTGAACGTGAACACGCACGAGTGCCACCACAGTTCATCCAGGAGGCAGTGCGTGCCTTGGCATCCACCTCACGCGTGGGAGGAGGCTGGTACTGTTTGAGATACTGAAACTTGTAACGATAGGGCGGGGGCGCCCTGCTGAACCACCCTCGCAGAGCGCCACCTCCCTCCCCTCGAAGAAAGAAGAGCAGAGCCGGTGTGTGTATTCGGAGGCGTACTGTGAGGGCAAGAGGAGGTGGGGACTCCGAGCCCACTGCTGCTGGAGGCTGCCGGCTACACTTGGGGGCGGGATCCGCACCCCCAGGTGCCTGCGCACCGGGCCCCTCTCCGAGACGGTACCCACGCCTCCCGCTCAGACTCCTGAAACCAGTCGGGAAACGCGCCCCCTCGACAAAAAAATCTTATCACGCCTTACATGCTGAAAGCAGGAGCCATCTGGCAACAAAACAACAACAAACCAGCAACCTTTTCTCCTCCCACCCTTTGAAATAACATTACACCTTCAAAGTTAATGGCATGATACAATAGAACGAGTCACCGCATCACATCCCCCAAATATCAAACACCGTAGTGATAGGCGTGGCGTGAGAAAGCTTGTATCCAAACATGTAATGTATTTCACTGTCAAGGCAGATATGAGACTTGTAATGTGTGCCTCTTACATAGTTCTGGGCCACACAAAGAAAATACAAACTGCCAACCCCACAAGTAAAACCGTCTTCCCAGCGAATGTGAACCTAGGCGATTAAAAGGTGAGAAATAAAAGCGGAGGGGAAGACATTCTTCTGAGCTGCGAGGGGGTGGGGTATCAAGGCATGCCAGGGGCACATCAGGCAGCGAGAAGATTGTAAGTTTGGTATGTACAGTTCTTAGCAAAAAAAATCACAAACGGAAAATCAACTTTACACTAGAAGAATAGCAGTAACGAGAGCGCGCCTATGTGGAAAGAATAAGCATACGGGGAGATAGCTGTGTGCGCAGCTGCGGCGGGGGTGGGTTCTGGTAGGGGCTACTAAAAGGCAGCCAAAAACATGGTAAACAAGACAAGGGAAGTGGGCAAAACAGGGGTTATAAGGGCTGACCTGTGAAGCAAGATCGCCGAGTACATGCATGGAGGCAGGAGCGCCTGTGCGGGAGACTGCGTGCAAGTGTTAGAATGCAAAGAAATACATAAACTTCCAAAATAAGTTAACAGGGCATTCATCTGTAGTAAACTTAAGGTTCGAGGCATGTGGGCTGCTGAATTCATATCTGTGCATAGATCGCCGCCTAGTGTTGGGTCCGGATGTTTGCACATTGTTGTCCTGGAAGAGTCTTCGAAGTATCCTGAGATAGGTGACTCCTCCCCTGGACCACAGTGCGCATGGGCATCCTCTCCATCCTCAGATTGTTTTTTCCCGCCATTGGGTTCGGATGTGCTTATCTTGACTCAAGTTAGGAAAATTTAGTTTTCAGGCCAAAAGGCCTTTAGTTTTCGACGGTACTGTTCCCGATCGGTATCGACAGTTTACAGGCTAGTTTCGCGACTTTAACAATTTTTCGGATCCATTAAATCCGACCATTGACCGAACTTCGACGATGGAATCGAGGACCCCATTCAAGCGGTGTCCTGTTTGCCACGCCAAATACCCCCATATCGACGTCCACCCGGTGTGTAACAAATGCCTCTCACCGGATCATGACGAATCGAAATGCATGGCCTGTGCCCGATTCAGATCCAAGAAGACTCTCCGGAATCGACGAGCCGCGCGACTGGAAGCGCAGCAACCGGCACCGGCCCCGACCAACATCTTCAGCACAGAGGACGAAGATGTCGAAAGCGTGGAAAATATACCCTCCAGCCCCACTTCCGAACACGGTTCCCGATCGGAAGATGTCGAAGAGCTTTTTCACAGGGAAGAAGCTGACGATGAGGTAGGAGACTACGATGAGGCCTTGGGGGCCGAAGAAGGAGCAATGCCTACCCGTCCAAATTGAGGATATCCCAGGGTGTCAGTCGACGGCTCCGGTCGAGGGATCGCCTTCGGGCCTTAACCAAGACCAATCCCGCAGTTCTTCGGCCCCGCCCTCTGGCCCGGCCACGGACATACAGCAAGAGCCATTGTTACCTAAAAAGACTGGTTTCCCTACCACGAAACCAATTATCGCACCGGTTAAACAGAAACCGAAAGTGAAACTGACACTGGTCGGCTCGAGGACCACCACACCTTCGACGCCAGCCAAACCCGTCGGCTCCGACCGCACCAAAAGGGACTTCGGTGCCGAACTCGCTGCAGCCGATGTCGGCGCCGACCCAAAAAGAAAAGCCGTCGGTACCGTCAAAGCGCCTCGGCCCCCGGCACCGAAGCAATCGGCACCGGCCACCAAGGTGAAAATGGCCACTGCATCGCTGTCCACCTCGAAGGCAGCGACTACGGTACACTCATAGACGCCGTCGACGGCTACTACCCCTCCTCGGCTCGATGACCCGGTGACTTCGAAGAAGTCCACACCTGCCTCTACGGAACCACTCGGCGCCAAAGAACCGTCGGCGTTGCAGGTGCGACAAGTGGCAGCGTCCTTGCAACGCATCAGGGAAAAGGCAGCCCTCCAGACCTCGTCGGGCTCCGAACCAAAACGGGCACAGAAGGCACCTTCGGCACCGGCCAACATCACCTTTGGTTTTCCGCCATCCACGGCGCCGAAAATGTTCGAAATCAGAACCCGCGTTACCCAGACAAGGTCCCCATCTACCGAACACTCGACTACTGGGACATCGCCGTCCCACTTCATCGACGCCGACACCGGCAGGCTCATGCTCCGAAAGCGGAAGATCACTTCAGGGCAAGCTTTGGACTCTTATAGGATCCCGCTAAAACAAAAAATGCCGGCGGAATCGGAACCAGTTCTTTATGAACGCATCCACACCTCTTACACAGATCCATCATTCTCTCCAACGCACTCCGACACGGATGCAGTGGAGGACTACCTGGGTGACGACACCACCTACCCCGAAGACATAGACCCTGAGGGACAGCAAGACCCTGATCAAGTCTGGGATGACCCTGTAGACCCAGTTGCCGCTCTGGATACACAGGACACGCAACTTTATGGCGCAAAAACGTCCCCCACAGAGGACACTGCTGCATTCAACGCACTCATTGAACGTGCCGCAGCCAATCATGGAGTGCAACTCCACTCAGACACTATCGAGGATGATTTCTTGGTGGACACTTTCGCATCCTCCGAGAGGACTGTAAAGACTCTGCCCATGTTGAAAGGTGTCCTCAAGCCAGCAAAGGACATTTTCAAGGAAACCACCAGGGCACGGGTAATAAACCCCAGGATCGAGAAAAAATACAAACCCACACCTGGGGACCCCACGTACATTAGAAGCCAGTTGCCTCTGGACTCCATTGTAGTTGCCAATGCTCGCAAACGGGCACACTCGCAGACAACTGGTGATGCTCCTCCCCCGGACAAAGAGTCCAAGGTTCTAAAGACCTCCGGCAAACTGATTGCAGCCCAGGCAGCAAACATATGGCGCATCGCCAATACACAGGCCCTCCTAGCTCGCTACGACCGCTCACACTATGACACATTAGAGACCCTACTCCAACACCTGCCAGACGAGTACAAAGAGGCAGCGGAGCTCCTCATCAGGGAGGGGCAACTTCTCACAAACGCATCCATCAAGTGTGCACTGGATGCCGCAGACACTGCTGCAAGGGCAATAAACACCAGCGTCATGCTACGACGACACGCCTGGTTACGAATCTCCTGATTCAAACCTGAGGTCCAAAATAACATCCTCAATCAGCCGGTCAACCCCGACTACTTATTTGGACCGGAGGTTGACACCACCTTAGAAAAGATAAAAAAAGACAGACACTGCGAAGTCAATGGGGGCTCTGCAAACGCAGACATTTCGTAGTGGCTCCTTTCGTCGCCCCGGAAATAGAGGTGCAGGTAGAGGACAGGGGGCACAGCAAACCTACAATAAAGGGGGCACACAGAGTTCCTACGATAAAAACACCCGAGGTGGATATCGTGGCTCCAGCACCAAGGGCAGAGGACGTGGTTACAGCAATACCAGGTCCTCCCCCAAGAACAAACAGTGACGCCCTCTCCCTTCCCCCCCGCCCACATAACACCTGTCGGGGGAAGGCTCCAGCGGTTCCTGTCCACGTGGGATTCCATCACCACGGACAGGTGGGTCAAAGATGTTATCCAACACGGTTACTGTCTCGAATTAACCTCCACTCCACCCACCATACCGCCAAGGCACCGGCATATGTCCTCAGAGCACTTAGCGTTATTACAGCAGGAGGTGCTAAGTATGCTGCAGAAAGGCGCAATAGAGGTCGTGCCCGTACACCAGCAGGGAACAGGGGTGTACTCTGTACTTCTTAATACCAAAAAAGGACGGGTCACTCAGACCTATCCTAGACCTGAGACCCCTCAACCACTACATTCTCTCAGAGCATTTTCACATGCTCACCCTACAGCAGGTTCTCCCACTCCTCAGACAGGGAGATTTCCTAGCCACGCTAGACCTCAAAGATGCGTATTTCCACATACCCATACACCCGTCACACAGAAAATATCTCCGGTTCACCATTCAGGGGCAGCACTATCAATTCAAAGTCCTCCCCTTCGGAGTGACAACAGCACCCAGAGTTTTCACAAAGTGCCTAGCTTACGTGGCTGCACATCTACGGAGGCAACACATTCACGTCTACCCTTACCTGGACGACTGGCTTGTTCAGGCAAAGTCAGCCCAGCAATGTGCCAGCCACATGTCCCGCACTATTCACCTTCTTCACAGTCTGGGATTCTCACTAAATTACCCAAAATCACATCTCCAACCCGCACACGTACAACAGTACCTAAATGCGACCATAGACACTCTGGCAGCCACAGCTCAGCCGAATTTAGTGAGGATCAACAGCATGCAAATGCTGATTTCCAAATTCAAACCCCAACACTCCCTTCCTGCGCGAGTGTTCATGCAGTTGATAGGCATGATGGCCTCCTGCATTTTCATAGTCCCACACGCGAGACTACATATGCGCCCGCTTCAGGAGTGCTAAGCACTTCAATGGAATCAGGCTCACGGGCAATTAAAAGACCTAGTGTTGGTGAGCGGTCGGGCATACAACTCTCTGCATTGGTGGAATCCACAAAACCTTTGCAAGGGCCGACCGTTCCAAGAGCCTGTTCCACAAATAATACTGACAGCGGACGCGTCTCTCCAGGGATGGGGAGCCCATGTATTCAATTACACAGTGCAGGGACTATGGACTACACAACAAAAGAAGATGCACATCAACCTTCTGGAACTGATGGCAATCTTCCTGGCTATGAAAGCATTCAAAGTACACCTGTGCAACAAGGTCGTGTTGATCCGGACGGACAACCTGACTGCCATGTTCTACATACAGAAGCAGGGAGGAACACACTCTCCACAGTTGTCTCATCTGGCTCAGAGCATGTGGAAGTGGGCCATTCAGAGGAACATATTCCTCATGGCGGAACACCTCCCAGGCAAGGACAACCAGATGGCGGATCTGCTCAGCAGACACAGCCACCAGATGCACGAGTGGGAGTTACACCCATCAGTACTCCAACCATACTTCCAGCAGTGGGGTCATCCAGAGATAGACCTATTCGCCACAAGGGAAAACGCAAAATGCCAAAGCTTTGCCGCCAGGTTCCCACAGTCGCAGGGCAATGCGATATGGATTAACTGGTCCGGCAGATTTGCGTACGCTTTTCCCCCAGCGCCTTTGATACCGCTAGTGGCACGCAAACTGCGACAGCACTCATTGACACTCATCCTGGTTGCTCCAACATGGGCACGCCAGCCATGGTACACCACCTTTCTGGAACTTTCCGTGGTGCCGCATCAAAGGCTGCGGATCAAACCCGCGCTTTTGACGCAGAACCATGGAGAAATTCAGCACCCAGATCCGCAACAGCTGAACCTGGCAATCTGGCTCCTGAAGTCCTAGAGTTTGGCTACCTAAACCTGCCACCTGACTGTATGGAGATCATTAAGGAAGCTAGGAGACCCACTACCAGAGCTTGCTATGCAGCCAAATGGAAGAGGTTTGTCATTTATTGCAATAACAATGACATTAACCCGCTAGACGCATCCATTCAAAACCTAATCTGTTACCTCTTACACCAATACCGATGCAATCTGGCATACACCTCAATACGTATCCATTTAACCGCAATAGCAGCCTATCTCCAAAACAGGCAGCACCTCTCTTTATTCAGAGTGCCTGCCATCAAAGCTTTCTTGGAGGGACTTAAACGAGTAATTCCCCCAAGACACCCACCAGCACCAGTGTGGAACCTCAACTTGGTCCTCACCCGACTGATGGGTCCACCCTTCGAACCTCTCCACTCATGTGAGATTCAATTCCTCACCTGGAAAGTAGCTTTCCTAGTAGCAATCACTTCGTTAAGAAGAGTTAGTGAACTCCAGGCACTAACCATTCAAGAGCCATTCATACAGGTTCACGCAAACAGGGTCGTACTACGTACCAACCCCAAATTCATGCCTAAAGTAATATCGCAGTTCCACATGAATCAAACCATCGAACTGCCTGTTTTCTTTCAGAATCCACAAAATGTCGCTGAAAGAATGCTCCATACACTAGACGTCAAAAGAGCCCTCGTGTACTATATAGACAGAACTAAAAACTTTAGGAAGACAAAACAACTTTTCGTCGCCTTTTCCCCACAACACAAAGGCAACGCAGTCTCCAAAGCAGGTATAGCCAGATGGATCGTTAAATGTATTCAAATTTGCTATCAAAAGGCTAAACGCACATTAACGATTCCCCCACGGGCCCACTCAACACGTAAGTTAGGGGCCTCCATGGCTTTCCTGGTGTGAGAAAGTGGCTCTGTATATACTGTTCCCTAATAGGTACAGGGTGTACAGAGTCCACAGTCCCCCGTCCCCCAGAGGCTGATAGAGGTCAAAGTTAGGTATGACCTTACTCTCAAAAGTGGTAGCTTGGTCGAGCAGTAAGGCAGTACCAGAGGACAGTGTAAAGCATTTATTGTACACACTCAGTCAGCAAATGGTTTCACACACTCAATAACTGAACTCTAGGCCAATGATTTGTATATATAAAATATATGCTTGTTTTATTTTTAGAACCACAAAGGGGGTAAAAATATACTTTCTCAGAATGAGAGGTTGAATATAAATACTTTTGTTTCAAGCAATAAATTTGTGTAAACAGTCACAGTTGGTTGCAATAAACAATCCTATTTCCTAAACATAACAATGCATTGAGCTCAATGATAAATTCAGGTTATTTGTAATAAATTACTTTTCAGATTACTTTTGGAATTCCAGGTCTGGATCCTAGAACCAGCCTGGGGTCAGTATTCAGAATCAAGTGATGAAAGTCGACTTAATAACTAATGATTTTTAAATAATATTTAGCTATTTCAAAAGTTAGCACTTAGAAAATATTTCACAGAAAACATTCAATGGATCTCTATGGCAAGAAATTCAAATTGCAGGTAGAGTACTTTATCGTTACTTTAGTAATCCAGGACTGGGTGCCTAGACCCAGGACTGGGGTCCTTATCAAAAACAGGTAAGTAATTTCGTTTGCAGAAATGGTACGATTTTAAAAGAATATTTCAAATTTGCAAAAATAGACACTTAGAAGAAATTTCACAGAAAAGCAGACAATGGTTTCCTATGGGAGAAAAATGAGTTAGAGGTAAGTATAGTTGTGAGTACTTTTCAGGGTCAGGGCTGGGCACCAAGATCCAGCACTGGGAGCTCACCCAGGAACAGGTGAGTAAATTCGTTTTTGTCACTTGGCTGATTTTTGGTGAATTTTTACAGTTTTGAAAAGTTCACACTTAGAAGATTTTTGAAGAAAAAGCCAGTCAATGTTACCCTATGAGGAAAATGAAGTTAGCGGTTTAAGGGTAAGTACTCGACTGGCAGAGTTGAAATTCCGGGCATAGACTCAGGGGTCCCCCAGTGTCAGGTAGGTACAGTTGGTTCACCCTCAGCGGTTTCAGGACGGCCGGGTGCAGAGTGAGTTAGGCCCAATGTTATCCTATGAGGGATAGGGGGGCCTTGGTTGGTGGCTGCTGTCTGGCAAGCCACGCGTCTGTGGGAGCTGGGCTCCTGGTCACTTACTCAGGGCAAGTGGGGAAGTAAGTTAGTGTAGAGAGTGCACTGCCAGGGCCACTCGGGCGGCTGGGTGCAGGGTGCTTTTGAGCCTTCGGGCGCTCAATGAAAGTCAATGGGAATGTTCCGGTTTGGAAAAAGGCTGCAGGCTCGGGGACGAGGATGTTTCCGGTGCCACCACCACTTCGAGGGGTAAGTTGGGTAGTTGTAGGTTAGGTGGGTACCCCGGGATTGGGCACAGGGGGCCGCAGGGTGCAGGGGTGCCTTTTGACGTCGGGAATCTTACCCTCTGGTTGATCGCGGCTGGGGTGGCACTCTGTTCTGAGGCTGCAGGCTTCGTCCAGGATGTCGAGGGGGGTCCTTGGGTGCCGGACTCGGGGTCACAGTCGCCGTGGGGTCGTCCTCAGGGTCTTTGTCCACTCCGGCACTGGCCAGGCTGGGCTGGTGCAGAGTGTGTTGGGTCCGCGGTTCCGGGCTGCTGCCAGGAGTTAGGAATAGGTTTCTCGAGTAGAGCCTCTACTCATGGGAGTCCCAGGGAATCAGAGGTCAAAGGTAGCCAGGTCCTCCGGGGTTTTTGAGGTTGCTGGCCACAAGAGATGCCGCGCTGGAGCAGGAGCAGGTTCGAGGGTCGACAGGCCGGTAGGGCTGGGGCCAAAGCAGTTGGTGTCTTCCTCTTTTTAGCAGCTGCAGGGCAGGTCTTCTTTCTTCTTGCTCTTCTTGTAGGTTTCTATCTGGAATCTGCTGAAGGAAGGTTCAGGGGGCCCCTAAATACTAGATTTAGGGGCGTTACAGGTAGGTGAAGGCCAGGGACCAATGGGTCCTTGTCCTGGGGTGGGTACACCCCCTATCCTGCCTCTCTCCTGTGGGAGGAGGGCAGTAGCCTAATCCTGATAGGGTAGGGCCTCCCATCTTCAAGATGGCGAGAGCCCGGAGATGTGCTTCACCTCGCCTCCCCCACCTGAGGGGTGGGGTGGGCAGGCTGGCACATCCCCTGTCCTTGTATGGGGTTTCCGGCCAAGCTTCCTGCCAGAGTGGGGGGTTGCAGTGGCCTGGGGAAACTCCAACTGGCGGCATGCCTTTGAAGCTTCCCTTTGCTCATCCTGGGGGAGGAGATTTCTCACCTCACCCAGGATGTGCATTGTTGCAGGCCCGGGAGAGCAGGGGCTCTCCCACCCAGGGGTCCAGCAACGTGTCTGCTGTGTGGCAGCCTGGGCAGCCTCAGAGCAGACGTGGATTGTAGGTTAGCTGTAAGGGGGCATCTCTAAGATGCCCTCTGGGGTGCTTAGTACATTAAATCCCACACTGGCATCAGTGTGGGTTTAATGTGCTGAGAAGTTTGATACCAAACTTCCCAGTCTTCAGTGTTGCCATTATGGTGCTGTGGAGTTTGTGTTTGACGAGCTCTCAGCACCATGTACTTGTAAAAGGCAGCACTGTACTTACAGTGCCCAGGAATGGACCTGGGTACTGTAGGGGCACAGGGCTCCTGCTCCTGTGCCCACAGAATAGGCATAAGGCACCCAGCCAGAGGGGTGGCTGACATATGCCTTGGCAGTATAGGTAATGGGCATGGCACACAGAGATGTGTGCCATGTCGACTCTTTGTTTTGTCCTGCACCCAGACACTCAGCCTGCAAAGGCAGTGTGTGTGTGTAAGGGTACAGGGCCTCTAAGGGTGGCACAAGGAGTGCTGCAGCCCTTAGAGGCCTTCCCTGGTCACAAGGCCCTGGGTACCTAGGGTACCATTTACCAGGGGCTGACATGTGGCCAGGGTTTGCCAATTGGGAGTTTGTGTGTTTTAAGGAAGGAACATAGGCCCTGGGCACCTGATTGGCAGGAGCCCAGGGCACAACAAGGAAAAGTGCATCAGCTATTAGGCAAAAAAAAGGGGGGGTTACTGCAACAGAAACCCACTTTCTCACACAAGCCCCCCCCCCAGCCCAAAGGCCAGGAGACTTCTGCCAAAGCTGGGAGAGTCTACCTAGTCTTTCAGGCGAGGAAGAGTTGGGGAAGTGGTTTGAAAGTTGCAGGGCCTACTCTGCCTTACATCCTTCTGCCTAGGTCAATCCCTTTGGGGAGCTGGCCTGTCTTATTAGTTTCAGGACCTAACTCCCAAGGCTCCTCTCCTTGTCTTTTACTGTCCTGGTCCCATCTTTCTATTTTGGGTTTAGAGGTGTATACCTCGGTAGTTTCTAACTTAGCCAGGGCTAGGCCCAGCTTACCCACAGAGGCTACCCACAGCTTGAGCAACCCCACCATGACCAATAAGGTCAGGGGGCCTGACTTGCTATTTGGCAGGGGGTTAGGCCACCATGCCAAGGATAGGGCTGCCATGAAGGCTAACACCCAGCAGAGGCTGCTGACAGCGTCAGTGCCCAGTACCATACCTTTAGCTCCTGACTGGCAAGTGAGGGGGCTATTTTATAGTTCTCTTTGGGTCCTGGCTGTTGGTCTGTTTGAGGATAGGGGGTCCCTACTCTTGGTAGGGAACACCCCTCCTCTACCCCTTGTTCTGCCACCTGAGGAGCCACTAATTCAGGCTGGACAGTTGCCTGACTAGTCAGGTCTTGCTGTTGGCTAGGGGGGGCTTTACCAGTGCCATTGTGGGAGTTTTCCCTTACTGGGATAGCATCTCCCTGGCTCTCTGGAACTGTGGCTAACAGTTGCCCACCTTTCCTACCCTGTTTCTTCTCACTCTTTTGGGACTCAGCTGCACTGACTGCAGGTTGAGCCCCCACAGGTTCTTTGGGCGAGGCCTGGCATTGGGCCAGCACCTCTCTTTGGCTCAGTTCCACATCTAAGTGATCATTCCCCAAGAGACAATCAAGGGGGAGGTTTTTACTGACTATCACTTTCCTCCATCTAAGGGACCCAGCTGTGGCTAGGGGCACTAAAGCCACAGGCCTAACAGTGACTCCCCCTGGGACAGTTCTTACCCTTCTTGTTTCCCCTGAGACATATTGGTGTGGGAATACCAACCTGTCATGTACCACAGTGTGACTGGCACAGGTATCTCTCAGGGCAGTGGCTGGGATTCCATTCACCAGTAGGTGGTGGAAGTGTCTACTTCCTTCTGGGATCTCCAGCTTGCTTCTTGGGCCCATTCCCCAGTTGAAAGCTAGGAGGACTTCCTCATCTGAGGACCCTCCCTCCCAAGCTACACTGGCAACCCCTGGGGCTACACTAGTCACCCCTGGAGCTGTACTGGGAACCTTATTTTTAGGACAGCTAGAGTCCTGGGTGTGGTGTCCAGCCTTCTGACAGTTGAAACACCATATTCTGTTGGGATCCCAATTCTTACCTTGGTACCCTGGTTTAGTTTGTGAGGTGTCTTTGGGCCCACCCTCCTGGTCAGGTTTTTGGGGGGCTACCTGGGACTCCTTTCTTTTATCCACAAGGGGTTCACTCTCTTTCTTCTGGGGAGGTTTTGGGACCCCTTGGTTCTGGTCCCTCCCAGTGAACGTCCTAGTCACCCTAGTCTTGACCCAGTGGTCTGCTCTTTTTCCCAATTCTTGGGGGGATTTTAGACCTAGGTCTACCAAATGCTGATGCAACTTTTCATTTGTGCAGTTACTCAAAATATGTTCCTTCATGAATAAATTGTACAATCCAGTAAAATCCTGCACACCATGTCCAGCTAACCAACCATCCAGTGTCTTCACTGAGAAATCTACAAAATCAATCCAGGACTGGGTCTGGGTTTTGTGAGCCCCCCTGAATCTAATTCTATACTCCTCAGTGGTGAATCCAAATCCCTCAATCAGAGCTTTCTTCATGAGGTCATAGGATCCTGCTTCTGGCCCAGAGAGAGTCAGAAGCCTGTCCCTGCAGTTACCAGAGAACAGTTCCCACAGGAGTGCCCCCCAGAGAGGTTTCTTTACTTTCCTGATATCACAAGCCCTCTCAAAGGCTGTGAACCATTTGGTGATATCATCACCTTCCTCAAATTTAGGGACAATCCCTTTGGGGATTTTAAGGTCAGAAGTTTCCTCCCTATCCTTGTTTTTATTATTGCTGCCACCATTGATGGGTGCTAAACCCATCTCTCTCCTTTCCTTTTCTAGAGCCAGGAGCCTGGACTCTAGATCTATTCTTTTGGCCAGCCTCATAAGGCTGTCCTCTTCACTGGGGGGACCCCCAGTGTTGTCTCTGGGACCAGAGCCACCTGTGTGGTCTCTAGGTGCCCAGATGCTATGTCTTGAGTTGGAGGGTATGGGTGCCATCTCCTCCCTAGGGAATAGTATGGGGAGGTTGCTGTCCTCCTCCCCTGTTTCCCTTTCCTCATCTGACTGGCCATCACCATGTTCAGATGGGTGGTCTTTAGCATACTCAGCCAGGAGCTCCTGGAGCCCTTGTTTGGTTGGATGCTGACCCATTTGTAAATTTTTGAGTTTACATAAGGACCTCAATTCCTTGAAAGACAAGTGTAAGTAAGGTGTGAGGTCGAGCTCCTCCACCAGGTCCATGTTATTATTATCACCAATAGCTGGGTTTGTTTGAGACATTCTAACCTGACAGTTCTAACCCTCTACCCTGACTATAGTGACTTTTATTTTTCTAAAATTCTAATGGGACTTAAGCAAGGCCCTAGCAAGACTTTTAGTAATTTTGGAAAAACCAATCAGAATTCTAAAGGCAATTTTTAAGAGTTCTGTCGTGTGATCAGATGGTAACCAAGTAGTCCAACAAATGCAAGTTTGTATCCCACCGCTGATCCACCAATGTGAGAAAGTGGCTCTGTATATACTGTTCCCGAATAGGTACAGGGTGTACAGAGTCCACAGTCCCCCAGAGGCTGATAGAGGTCAAAGTTAGGTATGACCTTACTCTCAAAAGTGGTAGCTTGGTCGAGCAGTAAGGCAGTACCAGAGGACAGTGTAAAGCATTTATTGTACACACTCAGTCAGCAAATGGTTTCACACACTCAATAACTGAACTCTAGGCCAATGATTTGTATATATAAAATATATGCTTGTTTTATTTTTAGAACCACAAAGGGGGTAAAAATATACTTTCTCAGAATGAGAGGTTGAATATAAATACTTTTGTTTCAAGCAATAAATTTGTGTAAACAGTCACAGTTGGTTGCAATAAACAATCCTATTTCCTAAACATAACAATGCATTGAGCTCAATGGTAAATTCAGGTTATTTGTAATAAATTACTTTTCAGATTACTTTTGGAATTCCAGGTCTGGATCCTAGAACCAGCCTGGGGTCAGTATTCAGAATCAAGTGATGAAAGTCGACTTAATAACTGTAATGATTTTTAAATAATATTTAGCTATTTCAAAAGTTAGCACTTAAAAAATATTTCACAGAAAACATTCAATGGATCTCTATGGCAAGAAATTCAAATTGCAGGTAGAGTACTTTATCGTTACTTTAGTAATCCAGGACTGGGTGCCTAGACCCAGGACTGGGGTCCTTATCAAAAACAGGTAAGTAATTTCGTTTGCAGAAATGGTACGATTTTAAAAGAATATTTCAAATTTGCAAAAATAGACACTTAGAAGAAATTTCACAGAAAAGCAGACAATGGTTTCCTATGGGAGAAAAATGAGTTAGAGGTAAGTATAGTTGTGAGTACTTTTCAGGGTCAGGGCTGGGCACCAAGATCCAGCACTGGGAGCTCACCCAGGAACAGGTGAGTAAATTCGTTTTTGTCACTTGGCTGATTTTTGGTGAATTTTTACAGTTTTGAAAAGTTCACACTTAGAAGATTTTTGAAGAAAAAGCCAGTCAATGTTACCCTATGAGGAAAATGAAGTTAGCGGTTTAAGGGTAAGTACTCGACTGGCAGAGTTGAAATTCCGGGCATAGACTCAGGGGTCC
Organism: Triturus cristatus; assembly: GCF_964204655.1. Taxonomy (NCBI): domain Eukaryota; kingdom Metazoa; phylum Chordata; class Amphibia; order Caudata; family Salamandridae; genus Triturus; species Triturus cristatus. The sequence continues at coordinate 334,164,272 of NC_140588.1, read as the reverse complement.
CCCAGTGTCAGGTAGGTACAGTTGGTTCACCCTCAGCGGTTTCAGGACGGCCGGGTGCAGAGTGAGTTAGGCCCAATGTTATCCTATGAGGGATAGGGGGGCCTTGGTTGGTGGCTGCTGTCTGGCAAGCCACGCGTCTGTGGGAGCTGGGCTCCTAGTCACTTACTCAGGGCAAGTGGGGAAGTAAGTTAGTGTAGAGAGTGCACTGCCAGGGCCACTCGGGCGGCTGGGTGCAGGGTGCTTTTGAGCCTTCGGGCGCTCAATGAAAGTCAATGGGAATGTTCCGGTTTGGAAAAAGGCTGCAGGCTCGGGGACGAGGATGTTTCCGGTGCCACCACCACTTCGAGGGGTAAGTTGGGTAGTTGTAGGTTAGGTGGGTACCCCGGGATTGGGCACAGGGGGCCGCAGGGCGCGGGGTGCAGGGGTGCCTTTTGACGTCGGGAATCTTACCCTCTGGTTGATCGCGGCTGGGGTGGCACTCTGTTCTGAGGCTGCAGGCTTCGTCCAGGATGTCGAGGGGGGTCCTTGGGTGCCGGACTCGGGGTCACAGTCGCCGTGGGGTCGTCCTCAGGGTCTTTGTCCACTCCGGCACTGGCCAGGCTGGGCTGGTGCAGAGTGTGTTGGGTCCGCGGTTCCGGGCTGCTGCCAGGAGTTAGGAATAGGTTTCTCGAGTAGAGCCTCTACTCATGGGAGTCCCAGGGAATCAGAGGTCAAAGGTAGCCAGGTCCTCCGGGGTTTTTGAGGTTGCTGGCCACAAGAGATGCCGCGCTGGAGCAGGAGCAGGTTCGAGGGTCGACAGGCCGGTAGGGCTGGGGCCAAAGCAGTTGGTGTCTTCCTCTTTTTAGCAGCTGCAGGGCAGGTCTTCTTTCTTCTTGCTCTTCTTGTAGGTTTCTATCTGGAATCTGCCGAAGGAAGGTTCAGGGGGCCCCTAAATACTAGATTTAGGGGCGTTACAGGTAGGTGAAGGCCAGGGACCAATGGGTCCTTGTCCTGGGGTGGGTACACCCCCTATCCTGCCTCTCTCCTGTGGGAGGAGGGCAGTAGCCTAATCCTGATAGGGTAGGGCCTCCCATCTTCAAGATGGCGAGAGCCCGGAGATGTGCTTCACCTCGCCTCCCCCACCTGAGGGGTGGGGTGGGCAGGCTGGCACATCTCCTGTCCTTGTATGGGGTTTCCGGCCAAGCTTCCTGCCAGAGTGGGGGGTTGCAGTGGCCTGGGTAAACTCCAACTGGCGGCATGCCTTTGAAGCTTCCCTTTGCTCATCCTGGGGGAGGAGATTTCTCACCTCACCCAGGATGTGCATTGTTGCAGGCCCGGGAGAGCAGGGGCTCTCCCACCCAGGGGTCCAGCAACGTGTCTGCTGTGTGGCAGCCTGGGCAGCCTCAGAGCAGACGTGGATTGTAGGTTAGCTGTAAGGGGGCATCTCTAAGATGCCCTCTGGGGTGCTTAGTACATTAAATCCCACACTGGCATCAGTGTGGGTTTAATGTGCTGAGAAGTTTGATACCAAACTTCCCAGTCTTCAGTGTTGCCATTATGGTGCTGTGGAGTTCGTGTTTGACGAGCTCTCAGCACCATGTACTTGTAAAAGGCAGCACTGTACTTACAGTGCCCAGGAATGGACCTGGGTACTGTAGGGGCACAGGGCTCCTGCTCCTGTGCCCACACCATAGGCATAAGGCACCCAGCCAGAGGGGTGGCTGACATATGCCTTGGCAGTATAGGTAATGGGCATGGCACACAGAGATGTGTGCCATGTCGACTCTTTGTTTTGTCCTGCACCCAGACACTCAGCCTGCAAAGGCAGTGTGTGTGTGTAAGGGTACAGGGCCTCTAAGGGTGGCACAAGGAGTGCTGCAGCCCTTAGAGGCCTTCCCTGGTCACAAGGCCCTGGGTACCTAGGGTACCATTTACCAGGGGCTGACATGTGGCCAGGGTTTGCCAATTGGGAGTTTGTGTGTTTTAAGGAAGGAACATAGGCCCTGGGCACCTGATTGGCAGGAGCCCAGGGCACAACAAGGAAAAGTGCATCAGCTATTAGGCAAAAAAAAGGGGGGGTTACTGCAACAGAAACCCACTTTCTCACACCTGGGAAACATTCCTTTACATGATATATGTAGAGCAGCCACATGGTCCACTATACATACATTTACCAAACACTATTGTGTAGATGTACACTCAAAACAGCAGGCAGCTGTAGGACAGGCTGTTCTCAAAACTCTTTTTCAGACCGCTGCAGCTGGCACTGGTGGCCGCCGCTACTGGGAGGTACTGCTATGTATTCTATGCACAGATTTGAATTCAGCAGCCCACATGCCTCGAACTGAATATGCTACTTACCAGTATGCATCTGTTCTTGGCATGTAGGGCTGCTGACATTCAGATCGCCCACCCTCCTCCCCGGCGCCTGTAGCAGCTGCAGCTCTCAGAATTACTGTATAGCATGGTCATCACTTTCTGTATCTACTCCATCACTGCCACAATGGCGAAAAACAATCTGAGGATGGAGAGGATGCCCATGCGCACTGTGGTCCAGGGGAGGAGTCGCCTATCTCAGGATACTTCGAAGACTCTTCCAGGACAACAACGTGCAAACATCCGGACCCAACACTAGGCGGCGATCTATGCACAGATATGAATGTCAGCAGCCCTACATGCCAAGAACAGATGCATACTGGTAAGTAGCATATTCATTACTGGGCGTCAGATGGCACGGGTGTGCAAGTTACAGTTGTTTTTTCTGGGTACAAGCGCGCGCGGAGAGGGGCTCGGATACACAGCAGCGAGGAGAGGGGTGATCGCTGGCAACCCGCAAGCAGGAGGCGCAAGAACCAGGTGAGGGATTCGCCCTCCCGACCGGGCTTCACGAGGACAGGCCCCCATCTGGTGTTAGAACGGAGAGCGCGGCGGCGGTCCTGGTAGGCATGGCGCAGGCTTGCAAAGCAAACACGGGGCGAAAGAAACACGGGCTGTCAGGGCACCCAGCTGCAGGGACAGGCGTGAAGCCAGCAAGCCGGCGGCTGCCTGTCAGAGGTGAGGGCCTCTTGAGATGAGGAGGACTGGGGGGGAAATACCCCTCGTAGAGAAACAGAACCAGGCAGAAAAAAAAACACAGGAGCCAGCAAAAATAAACAGCGAGACGATAAGAATGCACCTCACGGGGGAAAAAGGCTGCTCTGCAACCCTGGCGCAATGCAAACACGCAAAAGCAACTTTAAATACGAGGGCGTGCATTGTTTTTGGCAAAACGGAGGCGAGTGCTTCAAAAAGAAACTAAAAGCTGACCCCGCTCTCGCGCTGCCCTCATGTTAAGTGTGCACATCCAACAACTTCCAATGCTCTTATCCATAATTCTTACAAATATGTAACGGGGGCAGTGGCGAATGGAGATGCATGAAGCACATATATGTTGAATAGTAATTTACTAGCGTAAGTACAGTAGGCTGACGCCTCTAATCCTGGTATTTATAGGAAGGACTCGACTATTAGTGGAAGAATAGTACAGTTCCATAGAGAGAGCACACCTCCCGCTCTTTTTGAGTTTGAAATGAAGGTGGGAAGGGGGCTCATCTGCTGTCTCTCTAAGCTGTGGCACAAGGAGCGTCTGGAGAAGCCACTTTGGGAGGGAGGTGATTCCGTACCAAACCTTCGGTGGTTGCAGACCTCGTGTGACCTTGGCTAGGATCGACATATACGGATATTTAGATATTCAATGCTAAAAAAAAATTCAAAATGACACATCAAGGCCCCCTGGCTCATGCTCCCTCAAAAGCAAAAGACGGGGTTCAAGGTGAATGATATGAAAGTTAGAAAACAAGCCTTGTCAGCTACTCAGCGCGAGTACTGGTCCATGCCCAGACCCCACTTCCATCTGTAACGCCAGGTCTCACCCATTCTCTGCCCCTCTTCCCTTGGGGGCTCTTTGCAGCATGGTGGCTGCATGCGCCAGACAGCTGTCCAGCAGATGGCCCCCTACAAATCAAGTGCATCGCCAGACTCCACCACCTTGGCCCTTTGATCGTAATGTTCCCATGTCCCCAAAGCCCCTCTCGTGAGACATTAACGGTTTTTTGGGGCCTGGGATTTGTTGCATAGGCCCCCTTCTGTGCGTTACACAAGACTTTTGTTCAATTGAGCGCCTTGTTTAAAGACTGCGAATTCTGGGCATCTGCCGCACACCGCGTCCCTCGAGCCCCTCTCTCCCGTGTCCCTCTGAAGTCCAGAGCGTGCAGAGGGGGAGGGGTGTTGGAGGGGGGTTGAGGGTAATTATCACAGGGCACGGAGTTAACGACGCGGCTGTTGGTACACGCCGCGAATTAATTTGTTACACACATCACCCTCCTCCCCCAGTCTGGGGAACTCCCCTGCCTCCCTCCTAATTCAGATACTCTCTGGCCCCAGAGCGCCAAAGTCCCACCCAACGTTTCGTAGAGCTTGAGCAGTGTGTGCGTGATGCATACGTGTGCTTACCGTTGGGGTGCGTGTCTGTGCATATGCAGGTTTGTGTATACACGAAAAATCTGCAAAGAGAATTATCGCGCGTTTTACCAAAAAAAGAGGGGGCATATTATCAAGCATTCGGATGTAGTCATCGGATTCATGGCTGCTCAATACGACGCATAAAGGCAGAGTGATTTCACAAATGCCCGCCACTGCCTGCCAGTTGTACATTTTGAACTCAGACTGCATATTGGCATCAGATGTTTGCTACCAAATCATATGTCTTCGGACAAATACACATTCAGGTCTTGGGCAGTTCCAAAATGGGCTCTTTCTGCACATTTTTAGTTCAAGGGAGTGTCCATACTAATTTGAGAGTGATTAAGCTATTGACAGTGTAAATAACAATGCCGTTTCTTTAAATGTTTTAAAAACAAAAACCTAAACAAAAATAATGTCCTGAGCAATGCCAATAGCTCTAACTTTAACAATGCCGAGACCGTTGCATTGTAAATGCTTGTTTTTCCACCATCGGGTTTGGACGTGAATTGCTGCACTGTGGTTCGACACCGTTTCTCAGGTTCCCCTCGGTGTGCAATCCACTTTTACCCTTGATGGTCTTGTTGTTCGATCGCGTTTCCCATTCTCTGCATATCGAATTGATTCAGAAAATCTCTTTGGATCGGAAACTTTGTGGAAGGTCATTGGGCCTAGCTGCGTCGGGCCTGCTAGCAGTCGATGGACTGGACTTCATTTAAATTCTGTCCTCTGTGCCGCTCCAAGTATCCGCACACCAACTCGCAGGAAGTGTGCAACTTGTGTCCATCTCCGGAACCCGACTAACACTGTGACGTGTGCCAATCTTTCTGCTCCAAGAAGACGCTCCCTGACCGTCGGACTAGACATCACGAAATGCATCTACAACATAGCAACTCCGCTCTGGATCTATTCGGAAAAATTCCAGACACAATGTCTTCGATGATTAAGGAGCTGAGCAAGAACACATTTCCCTGTTGTGAGAAAGTGGCTCTGTATATACTGTTCCTTAATAGGTACAGGGTGTACAGAGTCCACAGTCCCCAAGGGTTTGACAGAGGCTAAAGTTAGATATAACCTTACTCTCTAAAGTGGTAGCTTGGTCGAGCAGTAAGGCAGTATCAGAGGACAGTGTAAAGCATTTGTTGTACACACTCAGTCAGCAAATGGTCTCACACACTCAATAACTGAACTCTAGGCCAATGGTTTATATATAAAATATATATGCTTGTTTTATTTTAGAACCAACACTTGGCATTAAAATATACTTTCTCAAAATGAGATGCTTTATATAAATACTTTTGCAATATGCAATTGACTTTTGTAAACAGTTACAAGTGGTTGCAATAGGCAACACTATTTTAAACACAACAATGCATTGAGCTCAATGGAAAATTCAAGTTATTTGCAACAGATTACTTTTTAGATTACTTTTGGAATTCCAGGACTGGATCCTAGATTCAGTCCTGGGTCAGTACTTACAATCAAGTGATGAAAGTCGACTTAATTACTGTGATTTTTAAGCAATATTTAGCTATTTTAAAGGTTGACACTTAGAAAATATTTCAAAGAAAACAGTCAATGATTCCCTATGGAAGAAAATTCAAGTTGTTGGTACAGTATGTTCTTGTTACTTTATCCAAAACAGGTAAGTAATTACGTTTTCAGATATTATACGATTTTTAAAGAATATTTAAATATTGCAGAAAGTCACAGAAAAACACTCAATGATTTCCTATGGAAGAAAATTGGGTTACTGGTAAGTACAGTTGTAGGTAGTTTTCAGAGTCCGTGCTGGGCATCAAGATCCAGCACTGGGAGCTCACCTAAGAGCAGGTGAGTGTTTTCGTTACTCGGCTGATTTTTGGTGAATATTTTAAGATTTGAAAAGTCCACACCTAGAAGAAATTTCAGGAAAAAGCCAGTCAAGGTTACCCTATGAAGAAAATAGAGTTATCGGTTTAAAGGTAAGTACTCGACTGGCAGAGTTGAGGTTCTGGGCATAGACTCAAGGGTCAGGTAGGTACAGTTGGTTCACCCTCAGCGACTCTAGGGCGGCCGGGTGCAGAGAGAGTTAGGCCCAATGTTATCCTATGAGGGATAGGGGTGGCCTTGGTTGTTGGCTGCTGACTAGCAAGTCACGCGGCTGTGGGAGCTGGGCTCCTGGTCACTTACTCAGGGCAAGTGGGGGAAGTAGGTAGGTGTAGAGGTTGCACTGCCAGGGCCACTCGGGCGGCTGGGTGCAGGGTGCTTTTGAGCCTTCGGGCGCTCAATTGATTTCAATGGGAAATATCCGGTTTAGAAAAAGACTGCAATCTCGGGGACGAGGATTCTGCAGGTGCCACCACCACTTCGAGAGGTAAGTTGGGTAGTTGGAGGATAGGTAGGTACCCCGGGATTGGGCACAGGGGGCCGCGGGACGCCGCGTGCAGGGGTGCCTTTTGGTGTCGGGAAATCTTACCCTCTGTTGATCGCGGTGGGGGGGGGGGGCACCTTGTTCTGAGGCTGCAGGCTTCTTCAGGAGTGTCGAGGGAGGTCCTTGGGTGCTGGACTCGGGGTCACAGTTGCCGTGGGGCCGTCATCGTGGTCTTTGTGCACTCTGGCACTGGCCAGGCTTGGCTAGTGCAGAGTGTGCTGGGTTCGTGGTTCCGGGCTGCTGCCAGGATTAGAGGTAGGTTTTGAGTAGAGCCTCTACTCATGGGAGTCCCAGGGGCTTAGAGCCAAAAGGTAGCCAGGTCCTCCGGGGTTTGTGAGGTTGCTGACCACAAGAGATGTCTGGTTGGAGCAGGTTCGAGGGTCGACAGGCCAGTAGGGCTGGGGCCAAAGCAGTTGGTGTCTTCCTCTTCTTAGCAGCTGCAGGGCAGGTCTTCTTTCTTCTTGCTCTTCTTTGTATTTCGGAATCTGTAATCTGGGGAAGAAAGGTTCAGGGTGCCCCTAAATACTAGATTTAGGGGCGTTACAGGTAGGTGAAGGGCAGGGACCAATGGGTCCCTGTCCTGGGGTGGGTACACACCCTATCCTGCCTCTCTCCTGGGGTTGGCAGGCTAGCACATCCCCTGTCCTTATTTGGGGTTTCCGGCCAAGCTTCCCGCCAGAGTGGGGGGTTGCAGTGGCCTGGGGAAGCTCACAGGCGGCATGCCTTTGAAGCTGCCCATCCTGGGGGAGGAGATTTAGCACCTCGCCCAGGATGTGCATTGTTGCAGGCCCAGGAGAGCAGGGGCTCTCCCACCCAGGGGTCCAGCAACATGTCTGCTGTGAGGCAGCCTCAGAGCAGACGTGGATTGTAGGTTAGGTTTAAGGGGGCATCTCTAAGATGCCCTCAGGGGTGCTTGGTACATTAAGTTCGAGGCATGTGGGCTGCTGAATTCATATCTGTGCATAGATCGCCGCCTAGTGTTGGGTCCGGATGTTTGCACGTTGTTGTCCTGGAAGAGTCTTCGAAGTATCCTGAGATAGGTGACTCCTCCCCTGGACCACAGTGCGCATGGGCATCCTCTCCATCCCCAGATTGTTTTTTTCCGCCATTGGGTTTGGATGTGCTTATCTTGACTCAAGTTAGGAAAATTTAGTTTTCAGGCCAAAAGGCCTTTAGCTTTCGTTGGTACTGTTCCCTATCGGTATCGACCGTTTACAGGCTAGTTTAGCGACTTTAACACTTTTCGGATCCATTAAATCCGACCATCGACCAAACTTCGACGATGGAATCGAGGACCCCATTCAAGCGGTGTCCTGTTTGCCACGCGAAATACCCACATATTGACGTCCACCCGGTGTGTAACAAATGCCTCTCACCGGATCATGACGAATCGAAATGCATGGCCTGTGCCCGATTCAGATCCAAGAAGACTCTCCGGAATCGACGAGCCGCGCGACTGGAAGCGCAGCAAGCGGCACCGGCCCCGACCAACATCTTTAGCACCGAGGACGAAGATGTCGAAAGCGTGGAAAATATACCCTCCAGCCCCGCTTCTGAACACGGTTCCAGATCGGAAGACGTAGATGAAGAGCTTTTTCACAGGGAAGAAGCCGACGATGAGGTAGGAGACTACGATGAGGCCTTGGGGGCCGAAGAAGGTAGCTCTAGTGAGGAGCAGGGCCTACCCGTCCAAACGGAGGATATCCCACTGTGTCAATCGACGGCTCCGGTCGAGGGATCGCCTTCGGGCCTTACCCAAGACCAATCCCGCAGTTCTTCGGCCCCGCCGTCTGGCCCGGCCACGGACATACAGCGAGAGCCATTATTACCTAAAAAGACTGGTTTCCCTTCCACGAAACCGAAACCAATCGTCGCACCAGTTCAACAGAAACCGAAAGTGAAACTGACACTGGTCGGCTCGAGGACCACCACACCTTCGACGCCAGCCAAACCCGTCAGCTCCGACCGCACCAAAAGGGACTTCGGTGCCGAACTCGCTGCAGCCGATGTCGGCGCCAACCCAAAGAGAAAAGCCCTCGGTACCGCCAAAGCGCCTCGGCCCCCAGCACCGAAACAATCGGCACCGGCCACCAAGGTGAAAATTGCAACTGCATCGCAATCCACCTCGAAAGCAGCGACTACGGTCCAATCATCGACGCCGTCGACAGCTACTACCTCTCCTCGACTCGATGACCTGGTGACTTCGAAGAAGTCCACACCTGCCTCTACGGAACCACTCGGCGCCAAAGAACCGTCGGCGTTCCAGGTGCGACAAGTGGCAGCGTCCTTGCAACGCATCAGAGAAAAGGCAGCCCTCCAGACCTCGTCGGGCTCCGACCCGAAAAAGGCGCAGAAGGCTCCTTCGGCACCAGCCAACATCACCTTTGGTTTGCCGCCACCCACGGCGCCGAAAATGTTCGGGATCAGAACACGTGTTACCCAGACAAGGTCCCCATCTACAGAACACTCTCCTACTGGGACATCGCCGTCCCACTTCATCGACGCCGACACCGGCAGGCTCATGCTCCGAAAGCGGAAGATCACTTCAGGGCAAGCTTTGGACTCTTATAGGATCCCGCTAAAGCAAAAAATGCCGGCGGAATCGGAACCAGTTCTTTATGAACGCATCCACACCCCTTACACAGATCCACAGTCATTCTCTCCGACACGGATGCAGTGGAGGACTACATGGGTGACGACACCATCTACCCCGGGGACATGGACCCTGAGGGCCAGCTGGACCCTGATCAAGTCTGGGATAACCCTGTAGACCCAGGCGCCGCTCTGGATACACAGGACACGCAACTTTATGGCGCAAAAACGTCTCCCACAGAGGACACTGCTGCATTCAACGCCCTCATCGAACGTGCCGCAGCCAATCATGGAGTGCAACTCCACTCAGACACTATCGAGGACGATTTCTTGGTGGACACTTTCGCATCCTCCGAGAGGACTGTAAAGACTCTGCCCATGTTGAAAGGTGTCGTCAAACCAGCAAAGGACATTTTCAAAGAAACCACCAGGGCACGGGTAATAAACCCCAGGATCGAGAAAAAGTACAAACCCGCACCTGGGGACCCCACGTACATTAGAAGCCAGTTGCCTCTGGACTCCATCGTAGTTGCCAATGCTCGCAAACGGGCACACTCGCAAACAACTGGTGACGCTCCTCCCCCGGACATAGAGTCCATGTTTCTAGAAACCTCCGGCAAAAGAATTGCAGCCCAGGCAGCAAACATATGGCGCATTGCCAATACACAGGCGCTCCTAGCTCGCTACGACCGCTCACACTATGACACGTTAGAGACCCTACTCCAACACCTACCAGACGAGTACAAAGAGGCAGCGGAGCTCCTCATCAGGGAGGGGCAACTTCTCACAAACGCATCCATCAAGTGTGCACTGGATGCCGCAGACACAGCTGCAAGAGCAATAAACACCAGCGTCATGCTACAACGACACGCCTGGTTACGAATCTCCGGATTCAAACCTGAGGTCCAAAATAACATCCTCAATCAGCCGGTCAACCCAGACTACTTATTCGGACCGGAGGTTTACACCACCTTAGAAAAGATAAAAAAAAGACAGGGACACTGCGAAGTCAATGGGGGCTCTGCAAACGCAGACATTTCGTAGTGGCTCCTTTCGTCGCCCCGGAAATAGAGGTGCAGGTAGAGGACAGGGGGCACAGCAAACCTACAATAAAGGGGGCACACAAAGTTCCTACGATAAAAACACCCGAGGTGGATATCGTGGCTCCAGCACCAAAGGCAGAGGACGTGGTTACGGCAATACCAGGTCCTCCCCCAAGAACAAACAGTGACGCCCTCTCCCTTCCCCCCGACCACATAACACCTGTCGGGGGAAGGCTCCAGCGGTTCCTGTCTACGTGGAATACCATCACCACGGACAGGTGGGTCAAAGATGTTATCCAACACGGTTACTGCCTCGAATTAACCTCCACTCCACCCACCATACCGCCAAAGCACCGTCCTATGTCCTCAGAGCACTTAGCGTTATTACAGCAGGAAGTGCTAAGTATGCTGCAAAAAGGCGCAATAGAGGTCGTGCCCCTCCACCAGCAGGGAACAGGGGTGTACTCTCTACTTCTTAATACCAAAAAAGGACGGGTCACTCAGACCTATCCTAGACCTGAGACCCCTCAACCACTACATTCTCTCAGAGCATTTTCACATGCTCACCCTACAGCAGGTTCTCCCGCTGCTCAGACAGGGAGACTTCCTAGCCACGCTAGACCTCAAAGATGCGCATTGCCACATACCCATACACCCGTCACACAGAAAATATCTCCGGTTCACCTTTCAGGGGCAGCACTACCAATTCAAAGTCCTTCCCTTCGGAGTGACAACAGCACCCAGAGTTTTCACAAAGTGCCTAGCTACTGTGGCTGCACATCTACGGAGGCAACACATTCACGTCTACCCTTACCTGGACGACTGGCTTGTTCAGGCAAAGTCAGCCCAGCAATGTGCCAGCCACATGTCCCGCACCATTCACCTTCTTCACAGTCTGGGATTCTCACTAAATTACCCAAAATCACATCTCCAACCCGCACATGTACAACAGTACCTAGGTGCGACCATAAACACTCTAGCGGCCACAGCTCAGCCAAATTTAGTGAGGATCAACAGCATGCAAATGCTGATTTCCAAGTTCAAACCCCAACACTCCCTTCCTGCGCGAGTGTTCATGCAGTTGATAGGCATGATGGCCTCCTGCATTTTCATAGTCCCGCACGCGAGACTACATATGCGCCCGCTTCAGGAGTGCTTAGCACTTCAATGGAATCAGGCTCTCGGGAAATTAAAAGACCTAGTGTTGGTGTGCGGTCGGGCGTACAACTCTCTGCATTGGTGGAATCCACAAAACCTTTGCAAGGGCCGACCGTTCCACGAGCCTGTTCCACAAATAATACTGACAGCGGACGCGTCTCTCCAGGGATGGGGAGCTCATGTACTCAATTACACAGTGCAGGGACTATGGACAATACAACAAAAGAAGATGCACATCAACGTTCTGGAACTGATGGCAATCTTCCTCGCCATGAAGGCATTCAAAGTACACCTGTGCAAGAAAGTTGTGTTGATCCGGACGGACAACATGACTGCCATGTACTGTATACAGAAGCAGGGAGGAACGCACTCTCCACAGTTGTCTCATCTGGCTCAGAGCATGTGGAAGTGGGCCATTCAGAGGGACATATTCCTCCTGGCGGAACACCTCCCAGGCAAAGACAACCAGATGGCGGATCTGCTCAGCAGACACAGCCACCAGATGCACGAGTGGGAGCTACACCCGTCAGTACTCCAACCGTACTTCCACCAGTGGGGTCATCCAGAGATAGACCTATTCGCCACAAGCGAAAACGCCAAATGCCAAAGCTTTGCCGCCAGGTTCCCACATCCACAGTCGCAAGGCAATGCGATCTGGATGAACTGGTCCGGCAGATTTGCGTACGCTTTTCCCCCAGCACCGTTGATACCGCTGGTGGCACGCAAACTGCGACAACACTCACTTACACTCATCCTGGTTGCTCCAACGTGGGCACGCCAGCCATGGTACACCACCTTTCTGGAACTTTCCGTGGTGCCGCATCAAAGGCTGCGGATCAAACCCGCGCATTTGACGCAGAACCATGGAGAAATTCAGCACCCAGAACCGCAACAGCTGAACCTGGCGATCTGGCTCCTGAAGTCCTAGAGTTTGGCTACCTAAACCTGCCACCTGACTGTATGGAGATCATTAAAGAAGCTAGGAGACCCACTACCAGAGCTTGCTATGCAGCCAAATGGAAGAAGTTTGTCATTTATTGCAATAACAATGACATTAACCCGCTAGACTCATCCACTCAAAACATAATCTGTTACCTCCTACACCTATACCGATGCAATCTGGCTTACACCTCAATACGTATCCATTTAACCGCCATAGCAGCTGTAAGCGGGTCGCACAGAGGACACGAACACGGGAGGATGGGGTGAGGCGTTTTATTGAAGGTTCACAATAAAGTTCGCGATGGGTTCTCCCTCGGTGGTAGGATGTCCGGGTCGGGGCGCTGTTCTTGGTCCTCGTGGGCTAGCGTCCCTCTTCTCTCTTCTCCCGGTTTCCCGTAAGGAGGGCTCTCGCCGTGCCAATGGAAAGAAAGAAGGAGAGGTGGCTGTTAGGAACGAGTGTTCTGTTTATCACGCTGTATAAGGGAGGGGAGTGAGGGTAATAGACTCGTGATAAGGTGCTCTCCAACGAACGGTCGTGAAGGGGGTGAGTGAAAGGGAGGACGTGCAGTACTAGGTACGGCGGTAAGCGGCGGCGTTCAGTGGCGCTCTCTCCTCTCCCGCCTCCCGACCCAACCCGTGAAGCGATCCCGTACCTATAGCCACGCACCTCCTCCTGGGGCGTGGCTCGGCGGAGCGTGAATGCCGCGGTCTCCTGCCTCCGGCCTCGGCTCCTCCTCGCGTCCTCTGCTCCTCTTCGGTCCTTCGCTTCGCTCTATCCCGTCTTCTTCCTCCGGTTCACCGTCGTGCTCTGTCTCCTTCCGTCCTCCGGTGTCGTCACACGCCACTGTCTTCTTCTCGCGGGTTCTTATTGGCGACTGGCCGTCTACGGTGGAGTAGAGGGCGGGGCTATCCTGGAAGACGTCCCAATTAAAGGCACAGTGTTCCGTGCTAGTGCCGTCTGACGTCTCTGCTGGCCACGGGTCGTCCTGAGGGACACAAAACAAGTCACTGGTCAGTTCAGGAGGGGACCACCATTCTCCTCCTTCCAGTACGGAGTCCGGGTGGTCCCCGTGACAGCAGCCTATCTCCAAAACAGGCAGCACCTCTCTTTATTCAGAGTGCCTGCCATCAAAGCCTTCTTGGAGGGACTTAAACGAGTGATTCCCCCGAGACACCCACCAGCACCAGTGTGGAACCTCAACTTGGTCCTCACCCGACTGATGGGTCCACCCTTCGAACCTCTCCACTCATGTGAGATTCAATTCCTCACCTGGAAAGTAGCTTTCCTAGTAGCAATCACTTCGTTGAGAAGAGTTAGTGAACGCCAGGCACTAACCATTCAAGAGCCATTCATACAGGTTCACGCAAACAGGGTCGTACTACGTACCAACCCCAAATTCATGCCTAAAGTAATATCGCAGTTCCACATGAATCAAACAATTGAACTGCCTGTTTTCTTTCAGAACCCACAAAATGTCGCTGAAAGAATGCTCCATACACTAGACGTCAAAAGAGCCCTCATGTACTATATAGACAGAACCAAAAACTTTAGGAAGACAAAACAACTTTTCGTTGCCTTTTCCCCACAACACAAAGGCAACGCCATCTCCAAAGCAGGTATAGCCAGATGGATAGTTAAATGTATTCAAATCTGCTATCAAAAGGCTAAACGCACATTAACGATTCCCCCACGAGCCCACTCAACACGTAAGTTAGGGGCATCCATGGCTTTCCTGGGAAACATTCCTTTACAGGAAATTTGTAGAGCAGCCACATGGTCCACTATACATACATTTACCAAACACTACTGTGTAGATGTACACTCAAAACAGCAAGCAGCTGTAGGACGGGCTGTTCTCAAAACTCTTTTTCAGACCGCTGCAGCTGGCACTGGTAGCCGCCGCTAAAAGGAGGTACTGCTATGTGTTCGAGGCATGTGGGCTGCTGAATTCATATCTGTGCATAGATCGCCGCCTAGTGTTGGGTGACTCCTCCCCTGGACTACAGTGCGCATGGGCATCCTCTCCATCCTCAGGTTGTTTTTTTCCGCGATTGGGTTCGGATGTGCTTATCTTGACTCAAGTTAGGAAAATCTAGTTTCAGGCCAAAAGGCCTTTAGTTTTCGACGGTACTGTTCCCGATCGGTATCGACAGTTTACAGACTAGTTTCGCGATTTTAACAACTTTTCGGATCCATTCAATCCGACCATCGACCGAACTTCGATGGAATCGAGGACCCCATTCAAGCGGTGTCCTGTTTGCCACGCCAAATACCCCTATATCGACGTCCACCCGGTGTGTAACAAATGCCTCTCACCGGATCATGACGAATCGAAATGCATGGCCTGTGCCCGATTCCGATCCAAGAAGACTCTACGGAATCGACGAGCCGCGCGACTGGAAGCGCAGCAAGCGGCCCCGGCCAACATCTTCAGCACCGAGGACGAAGATGTCGCAAGCGTGGAAAATGCACCCTCCAGCCCCACTTCCGAACACTGTTCCCGATCGGAAGATGTCGAAGAGCTTTTTCACAGGGAAGAAGCCGACGATGAGGTAGGAGACTACGATGAGGCCTTAGGGGCCGAAGAAGGTAGCTCCGGTGAGGAGCAAGGCCTACCCGTCCAAATGGAGGATAACCCAGTGAGTCAGTCGACGGCTCAGGTCGAGGGATCGCCTTCGGGCCTTACCCAAGACCAATCCCGCAGTTCCTCGGCCCCGCCCTCTGGCCCGGCCACGGACATTCAGCAAGAGCCATTGTTACCTAAAAAGACTGGTTTCCCTACCACGAAACCGAAACCAATCATCGCACCGGTTCAACAGAAACCGAAAGTGAAACTGACACTGGTTGGCTCGAGGACCACCACACCTTCGACGCCAGCCAAACCCGTCGGCACCAAACGGGACTTCGGTGCCGAACTCGCTGCAGCCGATGTCGGCGCCGACCCAAAAAGGAAATCCATCGGTACCGTCAAAGCGCCAAGGCCCCCGGCACCGAAACAATCGGCACCAGCCATCAAGGTGAAAATGGCCACTGCATCGCTATCCACCTCGAAGGCAGCGACTAAGGTACATTCATCGCTGTCGTCGGCTCCTACCCCTCCTCGGCTCGATGACCCGGTGACTACGAAGAAGTCCACGCCTGCCGATACGGAACCTATCGGCGCCAAAGAACCATCTGCGTTCCAGGTGCAACAAGTGGCAGCGTCCCTGCAACGCATCAGGGAAAAGGCAGCCCTCCAGACCTCATCGGGCTCCGAACCGAAACGGGCACAGAAGGCACCTTCGGCACCGGCCAACATCACCTTTGGTCTGCCGCCATCCACGGCGCCCAAAATGTTCGAAATCAGAACCCGCGTCACACAGACAAGGTCCCCATCTACCGAACACTCTACTACTGGGACATCACCGTCCCACTTCATCGACGCCGACACCGGCAGGATTATGCTCCGAAAGCGGAAGATCACTTCAGGGCACGCTTTGGACTCTTATAGGATCCCGCTAAAACAAAAAATTCCGGCGGAATCGGAACCAGTTCTTTAGGAACGCATCCACACCTCTTACACAGATCCATCATTCTCTCCAACGCACTCCGACACGGATGCAGTGGAGGACTACATGGGTGACGACGCCACCTACCCCGAAGACATGGACCCTGAGGGCCAGCAAGACCCTGATCAGGTCTGGGATGACCCCGTAGAGCCAGGTGCCGCTCTGGATACACAGGACACGCAACTTTATGGCGCAAAAACGTCCCCCACAGAGGACACTGCTGCATTCAACGCCCTCATTGAACGTGCCGCAGCCAATCATGGAGTGCAACTCCACTCAGACACTATCGAGGATGATTTCTTGGTGGACACTTTCGCATCCTCAGAGGACTGTAAAAACTCTGCCCATGTTAAAAGGTGTCCTAAAGCCAGCAAAGGACATTTTCAAAGAAACCACCAGGGCACGGGTCATAAACCCCAGGATCGAGAAAAAATACAAACCCGCACCTGGGGACCCCACGTACATTAGGAGCCAATTGCCTCTGGACTCCATTGTGGTTGCCAATGCTCGCAAACGGGCACACTCGCAGACAACTGGTGATGCTCCTCCCCCGGACAAAGAGTCCAAGGTTCTAGAAACCTCCGGCAAACGGATTGCAGCCCAGGCAGCAAACATGGCGCATCGCCAATACACAGGCCCTCCTAGCTCGCTACGACCGCTCACACTATGACACGTTAGAGACCCTACTCCAACACCTGCCAGACGAGTACAAAGAGGCAGCGGAGCTCCTCATCAGGGAGGGACAACTGCTCACAAATGCATCCATCAAGTGTGCACTAGATGCTGCAGACACTGCTGCAAGGGCAATAAACACCAGCGTCATGCTACGATGACACGCCTGGTTACGAATCTCCGGATTCAAACCTGAGGTCCAAAATAACATCCTCAATCAACCGGTCAACCCCGACTACTTATTTGGACCGGAGGTTGACGCCACCTTAGAAAAGATAAAGAAAGACACGGACACTGCGAAGTCAATGGGGGCTCTGCAAACGCAGACATTTCGTAGTGGCTCCTTTCGTCGCCCCGGAAATAGAGGTGCAGGTAGAGGACAGGGGGCACAGCAAACCTACAATAAAGGGGGCACACAGAGTTCCTACGATAAAAACACCCGAGGTGGATATCGTGGCTCCAGCACCAAGGGCAGAGGACGTGGTTACGGCAATACCAGGTCCTCCCCTAAGAACAAACAGTGACGCCCTTTCCCTTCCCCCCCCGACCACATAACACCCGTCGGGGGGAGACTCCAGCGGTTCCTGTCCACGTGGAATTCCATCACCACAGACAGGTGGGTCAAAGATGTTATCCAACACGGTTACTGTCTCGAATTAACCTCCACTCCACCCACCATACCGCCAAGGCACCGTCCTATGTCCTCGGAGCACTTAGCGTTATTACAGCAGGAAGCGCTAAGTATGCTGCAAAAAGGCGCAATAGAGGTCGTGCCCGTACACCAGCAGGGAACAGGGGTGTACTCTCTGTACTTCTTAATACCAAAAAAGGACGGGTCACTCAGACCTATCCTAGACCTGAGACCCCTCAACCAATACATTCTCTCAGAGCATTTTCACATGCTCACCCTGCAGCAGGTTCTCCCGCTCCTCAGACCGGGAGATTTCCTAGCCACGCTAGACCTCAAAGATGCGTATTTCCACATACCCATACACCCATCACACAGAAAATATCTCCGGTTCACCATTCAGGGTCAGCACTATCAATTCAAAGTCCTCCCCTTCGGAGTGACAACAGCACCCCGAGTTTTCACAAAGTGCCTAGCTACCGTGGCTGCACATCTACGGAGGCAACACGTTCACGTCTACCCTTACCTGGACAACTGGCTTGTTCAGGCAAAGTCAGCCCAGCAATGTGCAAGCCACATGTCCCGCACCATTCAGCTTCTTCACAGTCTGGGATTCTCACTAAATTACCCAAAATCACATCTCCAACCCGCACACGTACAACAGTACCTAGGTGCGACCATAGACACTCTGGCAGCCACAGCTCAGCCAAATTTAGTGAGGATCAACAGCATGCAGATGCTGATTTCCAAGTTCAAACCCCAACACTCCCTTCCTGCGCGAGTGTTCATGCAGTTGATAGGCATGATGGCCTCCTGCATTTTCATAGTCCCACACGCGAGACTACATATGCGCCCGCTTCAGGAGTGCTTAGCACGTCAATGGAATCAGGCTCACGGGCAATTAAAAGACCTAGTGTTGGTGAGCGGTCGGGCATACAACTCTCTTCATTGGTGGAATCCACAAAACCTTTGCAAGGGCCGACCGTTCCAAGAGCCTGTTCCACAAATAATACTGACAGCGGACGCGTCTCTCCAGGGATGGGGAGCCCATGTACTCAATTACACAGTGCAGGGACTATGGACAACACAACAAAAGAAGATGCACATCAACCTCCTGGAACTGTTGGCAATCTTCCTAGCCATGAAGGCATTCAAAGTACATCTGTGCAACAAGGTCGTGTTGATCCGGACGGACAACATGACTGCCATGTACTACATACAGAAACAGGGAGGAACACACTCTCCACAGTTGTCTCATCTGGCTCAGAGCATGTGGAAGTGGGCCATTCAGAGGAACATATTCCTCATGGCGGAACACCTCCCTGGCAAGGACAACCAGATGGCGGATCTGCTCAGCAGACACAGCCACCAGATGCACGAGTGGGAGCTACATCTGTCAGTACTCCAACCGTACTTCCAGCAGTGGGGTCATCCAGAGATAGACCTATTCGCGACAAGCGAAAACGCAAAATGCCAAAGCTTTGCCGCCAGGTTCCCACATCCACAGTCGCAGGGCAATGGGATATGGATGAACTGGTCCGGCAGATTTGCGTACGCTTTTCCCCCAGCGCCATTGATACCGCTGGTGGCACGCAAACTGCGACAGCACTCAATGACACTCATCCTGGTTGCTCCAACATGGGCACGCCAGCCATGGTACACAACCTTTCTGGAACTTTCCGTGGTGCCGCATCAAAGGCTGCGGAAACCCGCGCTTTTGACGCAGAACCATGGAGAAATTCAGCACCCAGATCCGCAACAGCTGAACCTGGCAATCTGGCTCCTGAAGTCCTAGAGTTTGGCTACCTAAACCTGCCACCTGACTGTATGGAGATCATTAAAGAGGCCAGGAGACCCACTACCAGAGCTTGCTAAGCGGCTAAATGGAAGAGGTGTGTCATTTATTGCAACAACAATGACATTAACCCGCTAGACGCATCCATTCAAAATATAATCTGTTACCTCTTACACCTATACCGATGCAATCTGGCATACACCTCAATACGTATCCATTTGACCGCAATAGCGGCCTATCTCCAGAACAGGCAGCACCTCTCTTTATTCAGAGTGCCTGCCATCAAAGCTTTCTTGGAGGGACTTAAACGAGTAATTCCCCCAAGACACCCACCAGCACCGGTGTGGAACCTCAACTTGGTCCTCACCCGACTGATGGGTCCACCCTTCGAACCTCTCCACTCATGTGAGATTCAATTCCTCACCTGGAAAGTGGCTTTTCTAGTAGCTATCACTTCGTTGAGAAGAGTTAGTGAACTCCAGACACTAACCATTCAAGAGCCATTCATACAGGTTCACGCAAACAGGGTCGTACTACATACCAACCCAAAATTCATGCCTAAAGTAATATCGCAGTTCCACATGAATCAAACTATTGAACTGCCTGTCTTCTTTCAAAATCCACAGAATGTAGCAGAGAGAATGCTCCATACACTAGATGTAAAGAGAGCCCTCATGTACTATATAGACAGAACTAAGGTCTTCAGGAAGACAAAACAAATTTTCGTTGCCTTTTCTCCACAGCACAAGGGCAACGCCATTTCCAAAGCAGGTATAGCCAGATGGATCGTTAAATGTATTCAAATTTGCTATCAAAAGGCTAAACGCACATTAACGATTCCCCCACGAGCCCACTCAACACGTAAGTTAGGGGCATCCATGGCTTTCCTGGGAAACATTCCTTTACAGGAAATATGTAGAGCAGCCACATGGTCCACTATACATACATTTACCAAACACTACTGTGTAGATGTACACTCAAAACAGCAGGCAGCTGTAGGACAGGCTGTTCTCAAAACTCTTTTTCAGACCGCAACAGCTGGCACTGGTAGCTGCCGCTAATAGGAGGTACTGCTATGTATTCTATGCACAGATATGAATTCAGCAGCCCACATGCCTCGAACTGAATATGCTATTTACCAGTATGCATCTGTTCTTGGCATGTAGGGCTGCTGACATTCATATCGCCCACCCTCCTCTCCGGCGCCTGTAGCAGCTGCAGCTCTCAGAATTACTGTATAGCATGGTCATCACTTTCTGTATCTACTCCATCACTGCCACAATGGCGAAAAACAATCTGAGGATGGAGAGGATGCCCATGCGCACTGTGGTCCAGGGGAGGAGTCGCCTATCTCAGGATACTTCGAAGACTCTTCCAGGACAACAACGTGCAAACATCCGGACCCAACACTAGGCGGCGATTTATGCACAGATATGAATGTCAGCAGCCCTACATGCCAAGAACAGATGCATACTGGTAAGTAGCATATTCAATCCCACACTGGCATCAGTTTGGGTTTAATGTGCTGAGAAGTTTGATACCAAACTTCTCAGTCTTCAGTGTTGCCATTATGTTGCTGTGGAGTTCGTGTTTGGCGAGCTCTCAGCACCATGTACTCTTGAATGGCAGCACTGCACTTGCAGTGCTCAGGAATGGACCTGGGTACTGTAGGGGCACAGGGCTCCTGCGCCCACACCATTGGCATAAGGCACCCAGCTAGAGGGGTGGCTGATGTATGCCATGGCAGTGTAGGTGATGGACATTGCACACAGGATGTGTGTCATGTTGACTTTGTTTTGTCTTGCACCCAGACACCCAGCCTGCAAAGGCAGTGTGGGTGTGTAAGGGTACAGGGCCTCTAAGAGTAGCACAATGAGTGCTGCAGCCCTTAGAGGCCTTCCCTGGTCACAAGGCCCTGGGTACCTGGGGTACCATTTACCAGGGGCTGACATGTGGCCAGGGTTTGCTAATTTGGGTTTTGTGTGTTTTAAGGAAGGAACATAGGCCCTGGGCACCTGATTGGCAGGAGTCCAGGGCACACACAGTCAAAGTACATTCAGAAATTCAGCAAAAAGTGGGGGCATACCATGCAAGAAAGATGGCACTTTCTCACACCTGTCAGAAGGTAACTCTGACCTAGACATCCCGCAGGGTCAGCGTACCGTGAGTACTGATGCTCCTGTGCCCCAAACTCTGCCCAAGAAAAAGGCTTCGGTCCTTTCTCTGCCTACGGGCCAACGTCTGCACAGGGAACAGGTTTCAGACGTTCTGCCTTCGGGCCCAGCACCGAAATGAATAGCAAAGCCTTCCAGCTCAGGATTTAGTTGGCCCCGTTCGGACCCAGAGCCGAAACATTCTGCACTGAAACTGAAGCATGTTATCATTACAATCTCTTCGGTACCGAAATAATCTTCGGATCCCAACACTTATACGCCTAAAACGCCGGCTCTAAAGATATTGGCACCAAAAGAAAAAACATCTCCCACTCCATCCAAGGAGCATCGATTTGATGTCCTACCTTCCAACCTGGACCCAAAACAAAAAGAATTGGTCATTAATCCCAAAACTGGTCCGATTCATGCAAAATTGCTAGTTGAACGCAAGCCAGAAAGGAGGATATTTACCACATTCCTCTTAAAAGGAAAAGCGTTGGTACTAACCCTTCTCCTCTAATACAGTCTTTCCCACCTAGCCCATATTTGATATAACACCCACAAATTCACCACAATCACCTGACAACCAGGATGATGGGGATGGAGCAGATGACAGCAGTTCTGATCCATGGTATGATTATAATAGGGACCCAAATACAGACTATGACCTAGACTTAAACCCTTGAAAGCCCTCTCCACCTTATGATAATGTAGAGTATATAGAATTGATTAATAGGGCTGCTGAATATATGGAGTTCAGCTCCACAAGGAGTCTCTTGAAGAGGATTTTCTGTTTGAAACTCTTAAGCTTGTCACAAAGGTCCTCTCATAAACTGCCCATGTTTAAGGGTATGCTTAAATATGCAGACATTTTTAAAGATCCTGTGCCTGCAATAATCCTTACACAAAGGGTGGACAAAAAATATAAACCAAAACCTACAGATCCAGTTTATATCAAGGCTCAATTACCATTAGACTCCAGCAGCTACTTCCTTGGTACAGTCTAGAAAAAGTATCATGGCAGCATCATGTGTGCTGGATTTTCTTGACCAAGAGCTGTTTCCAAAATAAAAATAATCTAGCAGTAATTGTAAATCCTTTCCTGATGAAGTGTCTTGGAAGGCATGTGCTGTCGGATTCACAAGTTGATTCAGCATGAACTGCTAACCAGTTCCTGCTCCGTACTATGTCGTATAACTTGATACACCAATCTTCTTCTTTGAAGTGATAAGCTTTCTACCTTGGCACTTGTCATAAATTGCGTGGGCGGAGTTTTCTTTAAGCCGTGTTCTAATTCATACAACATCATTTGGAAAAGACAGTACATGGATTGTCTTCCACTTCTTTGCTTACATCTTCAAAGCCATCATCCATGTTATCCGCTTCTCGTTCTGAACTCAAGAACTTTAGTTTTGAACAGTTTTGCTTTGCTGTTAACAATGATGTAAAAAATGTTAAGACCACATAAGGCATTATTTTTGGTGGGTTGCAGGGCTCTGGGGCATCACAAACGTTTTAATTCAGTCCAAAATCTAAATCTTTCAGGATGTTTCATAAAATGGTTCCTGCTGATTTTACTGCATCCTGTGATGTTATTTTGACAGCAAGAGCGTCAGGAGTCAAATCAGCTGAGAACACCATAAGTGGCTCATTCTTTTTATTAGACTGACAAAAATGAATTCTGTCATTGTACATTTTCAGCAGACAAAATCTCAATTCCATTATTATGGATCCATACAGTTTCAGTGATGTTGACCATTATTTTTCTGTTCTCAGAGTATGAACCTGTAGCCAGCACTCAAGGGGGCTTTAAAACTTAATTTGCTTGCTAAAACAAAGAGTGCAAACTTAACTGAAGGCTGGCTGCTGGGAGCTCATAGTACATGCATATTTTCAAATGTATGCACGCATGCAGTTCGGTGGGCTTACAAATTTGCTGCAGTTACATTCACCTCCCTGTGTAGATCAGCTACTTGTCTGAAAATGTCATCTTGGATGAAAGTAGCTGCAGCTAAAAACCTGTTTGCCCTTTAAGACTCACATGCGCTGTACTTTGTTCTTTCATCAATCCCTTTGGCCCTTGCTCTGGCCACACCACAGATAACACATTGAAGATTCTCTGCGTTTTGATCAGTTGTTGGTGGACTAGCGGTAACCATAGATATATTTATTTTTTGTAATTTTGTTTTCTTCCCAATTAGATAGGCATTGGGTTTGGTGGTTGTTGCTTTCTCAAGACTCCGATTCTTGTTGTGATTCACTGGTTTCTGCTATTTTTTGACAATTTTTTCCAGCTTTATTCATTGAATATGACTTGTAGCGCTTGTTAGGATAAAATATTTGATCCTCTTGACCCATCAGTTTTAATCTTTTGTGAAATTAGTCTTGCTGTATTTCTGCCGCATCTTGAGCTTTCTGCCCAGCCGCAGTTTGTGGCTATTCTTCTGGCTTAGTATGACATATGACTGATATTTCTTTGATTTTGTAGTTGGCAACAGTCTCAGGAGGCAAAGATCCTCTGCTGCCACTCATGTTAACGAATTTGAATCCATGAAAAACCTGAAACAAAAACAATATTAATTACAATGTGATGGTTAAAACACAAAATGGAGCCGCCATGTTGGAAAATGGTAGAAGGATTTTCTGAGGAGTTATTTTCAGTTTCTTCAGTATTAGGGTGTCTATCATAGATTCACATGCCTGAATCATTCCCCGTCGGAGTGGGAGTCCCACGGTACATAAAAAAGCAATAATGATGCATATAATAACCAAAAAACCTTGGTAACATAAAACCAGGAATTAAAGTAGCCCTAAGCTACAAGGCAAAACTTCCACACTTAGGACTATCATAGTCATAATGTACAGTCCAAACTGCAGCCAATCAGGCGACAGCACCCACCAGAATGTTCTCCGCAGAGGCTCAGGTTCTCAGATTTTCTACCGCACGTTGTGTGAAGGAAGTCTCCCTGAGCTCTGCTCAGTTCTTTACAATTTTTTTCTGTTTTTTTGCTTCTCTTCAAAATGTCATCTTCTAAGATATCTCTCTTTAGGCCTTGTGAATCTTGTGGGAAGCTCCGGCTATTTTCAGAAGACCCCTCAAAAGAAGTGCATTTAGTGCCTTTATCCGGATCACGAGGTGAGAGATTGTAAAATCTGCAGGACCTTCCCTCAGACTCTCCGAGATAGAGAAGGGCTCCTACTTCTGTGGCTACAGAAGATTAAAGACCAGGATAGCTCCTTATCTGAGGTGCGGAGTGCGGCCTCTGGTTCATCTATGTCCTCTAAAAAGAGGATGGCTGATGAAGATTTATCATCTCCTGGGGCTAAGGTGTCAAAGTTCAGCTCACTAAGGGTTCTAGCTTGCCTTCAACTTCTTCAAAAAAGACTTCTCCACCTTCAAAGTCTACGCCTCTTGCGCCCCCGAGAAAGACTGGAAAGTCTCTGGTGTCAAAAAGACTTCTTGAGAAAGATTTCCCTCAGCAAAAAGTTTTGTCGTCGACGGCTCCTCCGTCGACTATTATCATCGTCAACGGTTTCCTTCTCGTCGCAGAGACCCAAGATGATCATGTCATCCGCTTCATCTCCGCCGACGCTGGTCTCTGTTGCTGTTCGACCCATCTCGTTGACGGAGATTTCATCTATTGTCAGCGCTCCGTCGACGGCAAAAGTTAAGAAGACCTCGTCGACGGATCGCTTTGTCAACAAACTTCCTCGTCGACTGCCACCTCGTCGACGGCGGCCTCCTCGTCAACAAAGATTGCCTCGTCATCGGCGGCCTCCTCGTCAACAAAGATTGCCTCGTTATCGGCAGCCTCCTCGTCAACAAAGATTGCCTCGTCATTGGCAGCCTCCTCGTCAACAAAGATTGCCTCGTCATCGGCGGCCTCCTCGTCAACAAAGATTGCCTCGTCATCGGCGGCCTCCTCGTCAACAAAGATTGCCTCGTCATCGGCGGCCTCCTCGTCAACAAAGATTGCCTCGTCATCGGCGGCCTCCTCGTCAACAAAGATTGCCTCGTCATCGGCGGCCTCCTCGTCAACAAAGATTGCCTCGTCATCGGCGGCCTCCTCGTCAACAAAGATTGCCTCGGCGGCCTCCTCGTCAACAAAGATTGCCTCGGCAGCCTCCTCGTCAACAAAGATTGCCTCGTCAACAAAGATTGCCTTGTCATCGGCGGCCTCCTCGTCTATTGCCTCGTCATCGGCGGCGAAGATTGCCTCGTCGACGAGTATTGCCTCGACAGCACACTCGTCGACTCCTCTTTTGTCTTCTTGCACAGACTTGCAAGTTTGGTCTGCAACATCGGCTACTGTCTCCTCTGCCCTGCCTACAACGACGGCTTCTTTGCTACAAAGACGTGGCTCCTCATTGGAAGCTCTAAACCCATTGAAGTTGCCTGAGCAATTGCTGGATTCTGAGGAGGAAGAGTAATCCGGAGAGGATGACAGATTCCGCACTGCTAGAAGTCCATCGGAATTGTTTATAAAGTATCAAGACGAAGACCAGGAGGAAGAACCTTTCCTTGAGCCTGAAGCTCCAGCTCCTGTCACGGTTCCTGCAGCGCAAATGCCTTTGGCCTTGCTTAATAATTTACAATATATGTTGGAAGACTATTATCGTAGTTTTCCTCCTTCTGAGTCGGCGAAGTATATTCCATCAACGCCCATGCCAAGGGTTCCTGTATCTTCTTTAAGATCGCCTAGACCACCTTCTCCAGTACCAAGTAATCATTCCCATGATGCTAATACCACGGAATATGACAGGGAAGAGGGGGAAGTGGATGATGGGTCTGTTCTTTCGGAGTGGGATGAATACCAAATTCAAACTCCATCACCGTCGGCTCCAGCTCCCGTTGACTCTCCTCCTGTGGACATCGGAGGTTTTCATCTCCTTATGGAGAGGGCGACAAAAAGGTTTCTCATACCTATGGACGCAAAGAAAGATGATTGCTTTCTTTATTTTAAAGATCAACCACGAAGCCAAATGAGGACAATTCCCATCATAGACTTCATCTGGAAGGAAGGGTTGAAGATCATGGCAGCACCAGCTTCCTGCAGTCTTGCCTCGGTTAGACACAATTATAAGGCACCAAGCAACTCGCCTGCATGCCTCATAGGTCAGCCAAAAGCTGACTGTCATCGACCAAGCGGCGCATAGACGGGCCAGGAACCCCTCTTCGCCTATATCCGCTCTGCCAGACAGGGATGGAAGACGGCTGAATTAGATTGGGGAGAAGGTTTCCAATATGGCTGCGACGACTGTCGGTGCTGCAAATTCCCTAGCCAAATTAGGGAGATATGATAGGCAGATGTGGTCAGACATCTCCCCCTACATTAACATGCTGCCAGAACCTTTCAAGTCCGAGGCCTTAAAGATTTTACAGGAAGGAGAGTGTACCTCTGCGGAAATAATTGACGCAGCCGTGGATGTTGCATCCACAGGATACAGACAGTTAGCGGGTGCAGCAGTACTAAGGAGACACATGGTTGGCTGAAATCTACATCTTTTCGCCAAGAGGTCCAAACCAAAATTATTGACATGCCGTTTGATGGGGAGTCACTTTTCGGCCAACATGTCGATGAGGCCCTTCAGGCTATTAAAGACACGGAGATGGTGAGATCTCTTGGTAGCCTTCAATTTCGAAAGTCATCCTTTCGAGGTGCTAAAGGATGTGGATCCTTCTCCAATAGGGGAGGTTACAATCAGCAAAGGTCATACCAAACCTCTCGGGGTAATCAAAGATATCAGCCCTACAGGCAGCAGTCATATGGACAGCGAGGTAAATCCTACTCGCAATCAAAAAGAAAGCCCTCCTATCGTGGACGGGATTCAAATAAACAATGAGATCTGCCACCATTTCTGCCGTTTTCCCAGTCAAAAGTTGGAGGAAGAATATCCCAATTCTACTCGAACTGGTACGCAATTACAACAGACAAGTGGGTTCTGGATATTGTGGCCAGAGGCCATGCTCTGGAGTTCACAAAGATTCCCCCAAACTCTCCTCCCAAAGGACCACCACCTGCTCATCTCAAGGAGCCTTTTTCCCAAATAAATCTGATGATTCGGAAAGGAGCAATCCAAAAGGTCCCTCCTTTACAAAGAGGAACAGGATTTTATTTGAGATTTTTCCTAATACTAAAAAAGTCGGGAGAATGGCGCCCCATCCTCTACCTTTGCGCCCTCAACAAATACCTGAAATTTTTTTATCTTTCCGAATGTTCACACTTCAAGAAATCCTTCAACTACTTTCAGCGGGTGATCACATGTCCACCCTCTACCTCCAAGACGCTTATTTTCATGTGCCAATCCTACCCAGACACAGAAATTTTACGGTTCAGAGTGGCTGGCAGAGACTTTCAATTTAGTGTCCTTCCGTTTGGTCTACGATCAGCACCCCGTGTGTTTACGAAGGTCCTAGCACCGTTGACCGCACACCTTCGTCTGCAAGGAATTCAAATTTTCCCATACTTGGATGACTGCCTTATCAAGGCGAATTCTTTTCAAACCACAAACGCACATGTTCAGAAATGTCTGTCGCTGTTCCAATCTCTGGACCTCGCCATAAATTTCAAAAAATCTCATCTGATTCCATCAGAGAGACCTTTCTGGGAGCCACATTGGACACCCAGCTGACTCAGTCCTTCGTCTCAAAAGATAGACAACTCAAGATCTGCAAACTAGCTCGCTTATTGATCTGGTGCCGGTAGGAATGCCTGGCTTTAAGGCTTGTGACTCCGGTCACTGACTGACGGTCACGGACCGCCGGTGCCTCTATTGCCTTGGGCCCGACCACGATGCCGAGTCGTGCCTCGACTGTCGGGCCTTGAGCTACTCGAGTACCGCAGCCACCACCGCTCGTCGGGGTGAAATCCGGTAAGTCGAAGCACAGCAAGAAGTCGAAGAAGCGACATCGCTCTTCGGAATCCCCTCTGCCGGTTGCGCGACTCTGCTGAGGGTTCGGGTGGCACCACCCGCGTGGCTCCGTCTGAGCCGCAGGGGTCCCGTCCGTCCCCATACCCTCCGGTCCCTGGGACTGACGCGACTCCAGCGGAGATCAGTGCCTTCCTCATGGCCATGAGGAACCTGGCTCCGCAGGCTCGACTGGGAGGCCTAGCGAGCCGGCAGCTCCGGCGCCGTCTACTCCGGTCCCGACGCCGCAGGCCCCTGGGGGATCCAGGCCTGGATCACAGTCAGCGCCAGTCGACCCTACAACCCCTCCGCCGGTGCAGACTCCTCCGGTGCCACCCCCTGCGCTGTCCCCGGACTACGCCATTCCCCCGTTTAGTCCCGGTCCGGGCACAGAGTCGGAGCGACGATGGGTGGCAATTTCATCTTCTGCCCGGCTCCGATCATTCCACCTGTATACCAGGAATCGGATGACTGTGACGACTGGGAGGGGTCTGAGGACCCTCTGGCCCGGCAGGGCCAGTTATCTTAGGACTGGGCAGACGAGCTGGGGGATGCCAGTGGTCCGGAGGAGGCCCGGACACAACTCGCCCAGGCTCTTGCCGAGGGGGGGGGGGGGGGGGATGCGGTACGGCATGCTATCCGATGTGGACTGGACACAACAGACTCGCTAGGCAGGGCAATGTCGACCACGGTGGCGCTTTGTTGCCACGCCTTGCTGCGGTCCACGAGTTTTTCCGGGGATGTTCAGAGCACCCTCATGGACATGCCCTTCGATGGCAGTCTCCTTTTTGGCGACAAAGCGGATAGTGCGCTGGAGCGCTTTAAGGACTCCAGGGCTACGGCCAAGTCCTTGGGTCTTTCTGCCCCGTGCCCGCAAACTTCCGCTTTTTGACAGTTTCGTAGCCAAGGAAGGGGCGCCCCCTCGCGTCCGCCTAGCCACAGAACCAACCTCCACGCGGATGTGGATTCCGCCGAGGGGGTACAGGGGGACAACGTGCCGGTCCGTACCACATCTACCCCAGCAGCATCCGCCTCAAAGCCCTCCTAGTCTGAGGTTTCAGGCCCATTCCATACCAGTGGGAGGCAGAGTTCGCCATCACCTGCTCCACTGGCGTACCATCACATCAGACAGGTGGGTCCTGCAAATCGTCCGAAGGGGCTACTCCCTCCCCTTCAAGGCGACCCCCTCCAGCCATGCCACCTCAGTGCCACCGAATTTCGGGGGATCACTTGCAACTTCTGCTGGAGGAAGTTACGGCCCTCTTGGCCAAGGGGGCCATCATGCACGTCTCTGGTCCAGAAGTAGGATGTGGTTGTTATTCCTACTACTTTCTGGTTCCAAAGAAGGGCAAAGGGGGGCCTACGCCCTATCTTGGACCTCAGGAGCGTCAACACCTTCCGGAAGGAGAAGTTCAAGATGCTCACCTTGGCTCAGGTTCTGGCTGCCCTAAACCCTGGAGACTGGATGGTAGCGTTGAACTTGCAGGACACTTATTTCCACATCCCAGTCCTGCTGGCCCACCGGCGTTGCCTGGGGTTCATGGTGGACCAGGAGCATTTTCAGTTTACCGTGCTCTCCTTCGGCCTCACCAGTGCCCCTCTGGTGTTCACTAAAGTGATGGCAGTGGTCGCAGCTCATCTGCGCAGATCGGCGGTTCCAGTCTTCCCCTATCTCGACGACTGGTTGTTCAAGGCGGGCTCTCCCCTGGCAGTCGTCTCCCACCTCCAGACTACGGCCAACCTCTTGCATTTGCTGGGCTTCTCCATCAATGTGCCGAAGTCGCATCTGAGTCCCTCCCAGAAGCTCCTCTTCATTGGAACGGTTCTGGACTCTGCGCACTTCCGGGCCTATCCTCCGGAACAGCGGGTCCGGGATGTTCAGGCCCTGATTCCCATCTTTCGGCCTCTATCCTGGGTTTCGGTCAGGTTGGTGCTGCGGCTTCTGGGTCTGATGGCCTCCTGCATCCTGTTGGTGCATCATGCCTGATGGCGAATGCGGGCTCTCCAGTGGGTCCTGAAGTTTCAGTGGGCCCAGCATCTGGGCAACCTGTCCGACCACGTCCTGATCTCGGAGGGCACTGCAAGACAGTTGCAGTGGTGGCTCACGGACCGCGATTGGGTCAATGGCAGATCCCTCTCCCTACCCCAACCGGAGCACGTAGTGGTGACGGATGCATCCCTTCTGGGCTGGGGGGGGCCACGTGGGAGAGGCAGAGATCGGAGGCCTCTGGTCTCCGGCAGAGTCCCAGCTCCATATCAACCTTCTGGAGCTGAGGGCGATCCGACATGCACTGAAGGCATTCCTTCCCTCTGTCCGGGGAAGTGTAGTGCAGGTGTTCACGGAGAACACCACCGCCATGTGGTATTGCAACAAACAGGGTGGGGTGGGGTCGTGGACCCTTTGTCAGGAGGCTCTGCGCCTCTGGACATGGCTGGAACATCAGGGCATCACCCTGGTGATTCAACATCTGGCAGGCTCTCTGAACGCCAGAGCAGACTAACTCAGCTGCCGGTGCATAATGGATCACGAATGGCGTCTAAACTCGGACGTGGCGCAAGGCCTCTTTCGGCAGTGGGGAGAGCCTTGCTTAGATCTATTCGCCACCAAAGAGAACGTGCAATGTCGGCAGTTCTGCGCGTTGGAGTTTCCAAGGCGGCACTCGCTCGGTGACGCCTTTCGTCGCGAGTGGAGTTGCGGTCTGTTGTACGCCTTTCCGCCTATACCACTTCTGCCCAGAGTGCTGAAGATCAGGCGCGACCTGGCCCAAGTTATCTTGGTGGCTCCGGATTTGGCACGAAGATACTGGTATCCCGAGCTACTCTGTCGATCGATCCCTTGATACGACTGCCTCTCCAGGAGGACCTTCTGTTGCAGCTGCAGGGGACGGTCCTCCACCCGAAGCTGTCCAGCCTCCACCTCCATGCGTGGAGATTGAGCGGCGGCAGTTGATGCCATTTGACTTGCCTCCTGAAGTCTGTAATGTTGTTCTGGCAGCCAGGCGTCCCTCCACAAAATCGGTATACGCCTGCAGGTGGAACAAATTTGTGGCATGGTGCACAGCAAAGGCTGTGGATCCCCTTTCCGCCCCTCTTTCTGAGGTTCTCCTCTTTGTTCTTTCCATGGCCCAGCAGAGCTCTGCTCTGGGCACCCTTAAAGGTTATCTTTCAGCTATTTCTGCTTTCTTACGGCTTCCTGATCAGCCTTCTCTTTTCAAATCCCCTGTTTCTTGCTTCTTTAAGGGCATTACTCACATGTTTCCTCCTGTCCCTTTCGTAATGCCTCAGTGGGATTTGAATCTGGTATTGACGTTTCTGATGTGCGCTCCCTTTGAGCCATTTCATAATTGTCCCCTTAGTCTTCTCACTCTTAAGACTGCTTTCCTGGTTGCCATCACCTCTGCTAGACGGGTGAGTGAGCTCCAGGCTCTCTTCTAAGCCTCCTTTCCTTTCTGTCCATCCGGACAAAGTTGTTCTCAGGACTCGTCCTTCCTTTCTCCCTAAGGTGGTGACTGCCTTTCACATCGGACAGTCTGTTACCCTGCCCACCTTCTTTCCCCTCCGCATCCCTCGAAAGAGGAGAGGCTCCACCGTCTGGACCCAAAGCGGGCGCGGTCTTTCTATCTAGATCGCACCAAACAGTTCCGGGTGGACGACCAACTCTTTGTTGGCTATGTGGGCGCTAAGAAGGGGCGGGCGGTGCACAAACTAACCATCTCTCGGTGTCGTTTTGTGTATTAAGGCCTGTTACTCCTTAGCTAAAAAGGAACCTCCTGTAGGGCTGAGGGCCCATTCCACTCTG
The DNA here is from genome assembly GCF_964204655.1 of Triturus cristatus. Taxonomy (NCBI): domain Eukaryota; kingdom Metazoa; phylum Chordata; class Amphibia; order Caudata; family Salamandridae; genus Triturus; species Triturus cristatus. The sequence continues at coordinate 334,132,140 of NC_140588.1, read as the reverse complement.
GCCACAGCGGCGACCACTGTCCTGGGCCGGGGAGTCCCCTTGCAGGACATCGGTCAGGCGGCAACGTGGGCCTCGCTGCGCACGTTTGCCAAACACTATTGCCTGGACAGCCAAGTCCGGAGAGACTGCTTCTTTGGCCGTTCTGTTCTCCAGGACTTTCTGGTGTGATCTTGGTTCGCAGGCCCGCTACCAGGGTTGGTATGGCTGGGCTATCTATTCTAAGATGAGGAATCTAACTAACGTGTTTCTTTCAGATGAACAAGTTACTTATTTTCGGTAACGATATATCTGTAAGAAACATTAGTTAGATTCCTCACCGACCCACCCATCCTTCCCTTCCGTTCAGCGAACCGATATCTAGGGTTGAGGTCATCCCTTTCAGGGCCCTAGAATTTTTTGGCACCAGTGTCTGTCTCTTGCATGGCTCTGCGTTCCTGGTGCGGAAAGCTATGGACAAGAACTGACGTCAGCGTGCGAGGGCGGCGTCTAAGTACTCGTCATTCCGGCGATCACAACGCCGACTGACGCGAAGCCGCAGGCGACGCGCAAGGGTATTGCTGACAAAATCTTTCCGTATCCAGCCTGACGCCTGGGGATATTCTAAGGTGAAGAATCTAACTAACTGTTTCTTACAGATACATCGTTACCGAAGGTAAGTAACTTGTTCTACACCGCCATGCTTGGAGATTGATCAGCGGCAGTTGACTTCCTTTGATATCCCTACCAAAGTGGTTAACGAGAAGGATAGACTTCATTGGTTGGGTTGTCCTTTGAATTAAAACTTTTCTGATAGACTTCTAGCTGCAGATTCCTCACTTTTTAAATATTCCACAGGCATCAGACTGGATCTAGAAATTTTTCAGCAGGTCCTCTGCATGCCGGTAGGTGGCGCCTTGCTGCTCGGCACTGATTCAGTTCCTCTCCAGAATTGTAGGTGCTACTCCTACGCGCGGTCCGTTCCTTTCTTTCTGCACCACCAGACGTGGATTAAGCACACTCGTCTTTCAAACCCTCAAATCAATATTTTGGCCAAATTTGCTCAGTGTGCAAGGGATGTCAACCTAAAAAAACAGACCCTACAGGGTTTAAAACCAGACTCCAACAAATGTCTGGCAGATCCCTATCTGGTGTGCCGGAGGTAGTCACTCAAGGCCTGCAGTGACTGCATGTCTAACCTGAAAGCCATCCAGGACCGTGAAGTGGAGCTTTACATCCTCAACGAGATTGATTCAAGTTGCAGTCCAAGGTTCAGTCCCATTCCCGCTCCAGAAGCCCATCATTATTGTGATCCAAGTCATCTGATGAATCCAAAAAGAAGCGCAAGAAATCGAAGCGTGATTTTGCACTTCCATTCGCCTGGGCGGCACCTTGTCTCCGTTTGGCTCCCAAAGTTTCGCTGCTTTAAAGCGGATGCGACAATTGGTTCTTGAGCAACCCGTTTCTGCGGTAGTCTGCTAATCCAGACTGAGTGAATAGTTATTTGCAGCGTTCGAGGCATGTGGGCTGCTGAATTCATATCTGTGCATAGATCGCCGCCTAGTGTTGGGTCCGGATGTTTGCACGTTGTTGTCCTGGAAGAGTCTTCGAAGTATCCTGAGATAGGTGACTCCTCCCCTGGACCACAGTGCGCATGGGCATCCTCTCCATCCTCAGATTGTTTTTTTCCCCCATTGGGTTCCCCCATTGGGTTCGGATGTGCTTATCTTGACTCAAGTTAGGAAAATTTAGTTTCAGGCCAAAAGGCCTTTAGTTTTCGTCGGTACTGTTCCCGATCGGTATCGACAGTTTACTAGCTAGTTTAGCGACTTTAACAACTTTTTCGGATCCATTATATCCGACCATCGACCCAACATCGACGATGGAATCGAGGACCCCATTCAAGCGGTGTCCTGTTTGCCACACCAAATATCCCCATATCGACGTCCACCCGGTGTGCAACAAATGCCTCTCACCGGATCACGACGAATCGAAATGTAGGGCCTGTGCCCGATTCAGATCCAAGAAGACTCTCCGGAATCGACGAGCCGCGAGACTTGAAGCGCAGCAGGCGGCACCGGCCCCGACCAACATCTTCAGCACCGAGGACGAAGATGTTGAAAGCGTGGAAAACATACCCTCCAGCCCCGCTTCCGAACACGGTTCCAGATCGGAAGACTTGGATGAAGAGCTTTTTCACAGGGAAGAAGCCGACGATGAGGTAGGAGACTACGATGAGGCCTTAGGGGCCGAAGAAGGTACCTCTGGTGACGAGCAGGGCCTACCCGTCCAAATGGAGGATATCCCAGAGCGTCAGTCTAAGGCTCCGGTCGAGGGATCGCCTTCGGGCCTTACCCAAGATCAATCCCGCAGTTCTTCGGCCCCGCCGTCTGGCCCGGCCTCGGACATCCAGCGAGAGCCATTGTTACCCAAAAAGACTGGTTTCCCTTCCACGAAACTGACACCAATCGTCGCACCGGTTCCACAGAAACCGAAAGTGAAAATAACACTGGTCGGCTTGAGGACCACCACACCTTCGACGCCAGCTAAACCCGTCGGCTCCGACCGCACCAAAAGGGACTTCGGTGCCGAGCTCGCTGCAACCGATGTCGGCGCCGACCCAAAGAGAAAAGCCATCGGTACCGCCAAAGCGCCTCGGCCACCGGCACCGAATCAATCGGCACCGACCACCAAGGTTAAAATGGCCGCTGCATCACAATCCACCTCGAAAGCAGCGACTACAGTCCAATCATCGACGCCGTCGACGGCTACTACCTCTCCTCGGCTCGATGACCCTGTGGCTCCAAAGAAGTCCACACCTACCTCTACAGAACCCCTCGGCGCCAAAGAACCGTCGGCGTTCCAGGTGCGACAGGTTGCAGCGTCCTTGCAACGCATCAGGGAAAAGGCAGCCCTCCAGGCCACGTCGGGCTCCGAGCCGAAAAAGGCTCCAAAGACACCTTCGGCACCGACCAACATCACCTTTTTGCTTGCCGCCATCCACGGCGCCGAAACTGTTCGAGATCAGAACACGTGTCACCCAGACAAGGTCTCATCTACTGAACGCTCTCCTACTGGGACATCACCGTCCCACTTCATCGACGCCGACACCGGCAGGCTCATGCTCCGAAAGCGGAAGATCCTTTCCGAGCAGGCTTTGGACTCTTACAGAATCCCGCTAAAGCAAAAACTGCCGGCGGAATCGAGACCAGTTCTTTATGAACGCCTCCACACCTCTTACCCGGAACCACAGTCCTTCTCTCCGACGCACTCCGACACGGACGCAGTGGAGGACTATATGGGTGACGACACCACCTACCCCGGGGATATGGACCCTGAGGGCCAGCAGGACCCTGATCAAGTTTGGGATGACCCTGTAGACCCAGGTGCTGCTCTGGATACACAGGACACGCAGCTTTATGGCGCAAAAACGTCTCCCACAGAGGACACTGCTGCATTCAACGCCCTCATTGAACGTGCCGCAGCCAATCATGGAGTGCAACTCCACTCAGACACAATCGAGGACGATTTCTTGGTGGACACTTTCGCATCCTCAGAGAGGACTGTAAAGACTCTGCCCATGTTGAAAGGTGTCCTCAAGCCAGCAAAGGACATTTTCAAAGAAACCACCAGGGCACGGGTGATAAACCCCAGGATAGAAAAAAAATACAAGCCCGCACCTGGGGACCCTACGTACATTAGAGGCCAGTTACCTCTGGACTCCATCGTAGTTGCTAATGCTCGCAAACGGGCACACTCGCAGTCAACTGGTGATGCTCCTCCCCCGGACAAAGAGTCCAAGGTGCTAGAGACTTCCGGCAAGAGGATTGCAGCCCAGGCGGCAAACATATGGCGCATTGCCAATACACAGGCGCTCCTAGCTCGCTACGATCGCTCACACTATGACACGTTAGAGACCCTACTCCAACACCTACCAGACGAGTACAAAGAGGCAGCGGAGCTCCTCATCAGGGAGGGGCAACTTCTCACAAACTCATCCATCAAGTGTGCACTGGATGCCGCAGACACAGCTGCAAGAGCAATAAACACCAGCGTCGTGCTAAGACGACACGCCTGGTTACGAATCTCCGGGTTCAAACCTGAGGTTCAAAATTACATCCTCAATCAGCCTGTCAACCCCGACTACTTATTCGGACCAGAGGTTGACACCACCCTAGAAAAGATTAAAAAAGACAGACACTGCAGAGTCAATGGGGGCTCTGCAAACGCAGACATTTCGTAGTGGCTCCTTTCGTCGCCCCGGAAATAGAGGAGCAGGTAGAGGACAGGGGTCACAGCACACCTACAATAAAGGGGGCACACAAAGTACCCATGACAAAAACACCCGAGGTGGATATCGTGGCTCCAGCACGAAGGGCAGAGGACGCGGTTACGGCAATACCAGGTCCTCCCCCAAAAACAAACAGTGACGCCCTCTCCCTTCCCCCCGACCACATAACACCTGTCGGGGGAAGACTCCAGCGGTTCCTGTCCACGTGGACTACCATCACCACGGACAGGTGGGTCAAAGATGTTATCCAACACGGTTACTGCCTCGAACTAACCTCCGCTCCACCCACAATACCGCCAAAGCACCGTCCTATGTCCTCAGAGCACTTAGCGTTATTACAGCAGGAAGTGCTAAGTATGCTGCAAAAAGGCGCAATAGAGGTCGTGCCCGTCCACCAGCAGGGAACAGGGGTGTACTCTCTGTACTTCTTAATACCAAAAAAGGACGGGTCACTCAGACCTATACTAGACCGGAGACCCCTCAACCACTACATTCTCTCAGAGCATTTCCACATGCTCACCCTACAGCAGGTTCTCCCGCTGCTCAGACAGGGAGACTTCCTAGCCAAGCTAGACCTCAAAGACGCGTATTTCCACATACCCATACACCCGTCACACAGAAAATATCTCCGGTTCACTATTCAGGGGCAGCACTACCAATTCAAAGTCCTTCCCTTCGGCGTGACAACAGCACCCAGAGTTTTCACAAAGTGCCTAGCTACTGTGGCCGCACACCTACGGAGGCAAAACATACACGTATACCCTTACCTGGACGACTGGCTTGTTCAGGCAAAGTCAGCCCAGCAATGTGCCAGCCACATGTCCCGCACCATTCACCTTCTTCACAGTCTGGGATTCTCACTAAATTACCCAAAATCACATCTCCAACCCGCACACGTACAACAGTACCTAGGTGCGACCATAGACACTCTGGCAGCCACAGCTCAGCCTAATCTAGTGAGGATCAACAGCATGCAAATGCTGATCTCAAAGTTCAACCCCAACACTCCCTTCCTGCGCGAGTGTTCATGCAGTTGATAGGCATGATGGCCTCCTGCATTTTCATAGTCCCGCACGCGAGACTACATATGCGCCCGCTTCAGGAGTGCTTGGCACGTCAATGGAATCGGGCTCAAGGGCAACTAAAAGACCTAGTGTTGGTGAGCGGTCGGGCATACAACTCTGCATTGGTGGAATCCACAAAACCTTTGCAAGGGCCGACCGTTCCAAGAGCCTGTTCCACAAATAATACTGACAGCGGACGCATCTCTCCAGGGATGGGGAGCTCATTTACTCAATTACACAGTGCAGGGACTATGGACAATGCAACAAAAGAAGATGCACATCAACCTTCTAGAACTGCTGGCAATCTTCCTGGCAATGAAAGCCTTCAAGGTACACTTGTGCAACAAAGTCGTGTTGATCCGGACGGACAACATGACTGCCATGTACTACATACAAAAGCAGGGAGGAACGCACTCTCCACAGTTGTCTCATCTGGCTCAGAGCATGTGGAAGCGGGCCATTCAGAGGAACATATTCCTCATGGCGGAACACCTCCCCGGCAAGGACAACCAGATGGCGGATCTGCTCAGCAGACACAGCCACCAGATGCACGAGTGGGAGCTACACTCGTCAGTACTCCAACCGTACTTCCACGGTGGGGTCATCCAGAGATGGACCTATTCGCGACAAGCAAACGCAAAATGCCAAAGCTTTGCCGCCAGGTTCCCACAGTCGCAGGGCAATGCGATATGGATGAACTGGTCCGGCAGATTTGCGTACGCTTTTCCCCCAGCGCCGTTGATACCGCTAGTGGCACGCAAACTGCGACAACACTCACTCACTCATCCTGGTTGCTCCCACATGGGCACACCAACCATGGTACACCACCTTTCTGGAACTTTCCGTGGTGCCGCATCAAAGGCTGCAGATCAAACCCGCGCATTTGACGCAGAACCATGGAGAAATTCAGCACCCAGATCCAAAACAGCTGAACCTGGCGATCTGGCTCCTGAAGTCATAGAGTTTGGCTACCTAAACCTGCCACCTGAGTGTATGGAGATCATTAAGGAAGCTAGGAGACCCACTACCAGAGCTTGCTATGCAGCCAAATGGAAGAGGTTTGTCATTTATTGCAATAACAATGACATTAACCCGCTCGACGCATCCATTCAAAACATAATCTGCTACCTCTTACACCTATACAGATGCAATCTGGCGTACACCTCAATACGTATCCATTTAACCGCCATAGCAGCCTATCTCCAAAACAGGCAGCACCTCTCTTTATTCAGAGTGCCTGCCATCAAAGCCTTCTTGGAGGGACTTAAACGAGTAATTCCCCCAAGACACCCACCAGCGCCAGTGTGGAACCTCAACTTGGTCCTCACCCGACTGATGGGCCCACCCTTCGAACCTCTCCACTCATGTGAGATTCAATTCCTCACCTGGAAAGTAGCTTTCCTAGTAGCAATCACCTCGTTAAGAAGAGTTAGTGAACTCCAGGCGCTAACCATTCAAGAGCCATTCATACAGGTTCACGCAAACAGGGTCGTACTACGTACCAACCCAAAATTCATGCCTAAAGTAATATCGCAGTTCCACATGAATCAAACGATTGAACTGCCTGTTTTCTTTCAGAATCCACAAAATGTTGCTGAAAGAATGCTCCATACACTAGATGTCAAAAGAGCCCTTATGTACTATATAGACAGAACTAAAGACTTTAGGAAGACAAAACAACTTTTCGTTGCCTTTTCTCCACAACACAAAGGCAACGCCATCTCCAAAGCAGGTATAGCCAGATGGATCGTTAAATGTATTCAAATTTGCTATCAAAAGGCTAAACGCACATTAACGATTCCCCCACGAGCCCACTCAACACGTAAGTTAGGGGCATCCATGGCTTTCCTGGGAAACATTCCTTTACATGATATATGTAGAGCAGCCACATGGTCCACTATACATACATTTACCAAACACTATTGTGTAGATGTACACTCAAAACAGCAGGCAGCTGTAGGACAGGCTGTTCTCAAAACTCTTTTTCAGACTGCTGCAGCTGGCACTGGTGGCCGCCGCTAATTGGAGGTACTGCTATGTATTCTATGCATAGATATGAATTCAGCAGCCCACATGCCTCGAACTGAATATGCTACTTACCAGTATGCATCTGTTCTTGGCATGTAGGGCTGCTGACATTCATATCGCCCACCCTCCTCCCCGGCGCCTGTAGCAGCTGCAGCTCTCAGAATTACTGTATAGCATGGTCATCACTTTCTGTATCGACTCCATCACTGCCACAATGGCGAAAAACAATCTGAGGATGCCCATGCGCACTGTGGTCCAGGGGAGGAGTCACCTATCTCAGCATACTTCGAAGACTCTTCCAGGACAACAGCGTGAATGTCAGCAGCCCTACATGCCAAGAACAGATGCATACTGGTAAGTAGCATATTCATTACTTCCTCTGGCGTGCCATAGAGGCCCCAAGATTTTCCTATCTGGAGCACAATCTATTGGTTCATCCTCTGTGCCATTTGGACTCTCCGAACAAGTCACAACGCCTCCAATCCAGACCCCACCTCTGGTTCCATGACCCACGCACAGTTCCTAGGACTTTGTTGCTGAAGCCAAAAGATGCCTTCCTGCCCTCCCTTTGCTTCCAGTCTGTCCAGATGTTTGTAAACTAAACTTGGATGTCGTACATCAGCAAGGTGTTTGGGGTGGGTGTAGGTTTGCAACTTCTCTGCCAGAAAGCTCTGCAGCTCTGGTCCGGGTCTGTGTATCCTCAGATTTGGTTGGTAGCATACCACGTGGTTGGTTTGAATGTTCCAGCATACTGTCTTAATTGGTGTCATTTTGTAGACCACGACTGGTGCCTTCTCCCATGTTTACGGTTGGGGCACTCCTCTTGTGGCTCTTTGGCACTCAAGGTGACACACACTGGTTGAAATGCTGTGCTCTCCAGTTTCTTTTGCAATGATCACTGTGGAACATGTTTTGCTTGAGTGGAACTTTCAACTTCACTACAACTTTCATCCCATACACTTGATTCCTCGCATCTTGAGGGAGATCTTCCTCAACAGGGCCCAGGTTATTCTGATAGCCCCGGATTGGTCATGAATGGTTGATATGCAGATCTGATGCACCTCTCCCTATACACAGGCTCCAACTCCCTCACAGGCTAGAACTCTTCTGGCAGCAGCCGATTCTGCACCCCCAATTCCAGAGCCTCCGCCGTCATGCCTGGACAGTAAGTAGAGTAACCTAAATACCCTTTACCTCCTGATGTAGTAAGTTTTACCTTGTGCGCCCGCGGACACTAAACAATCGCGGTGTACACTGGGAGATGGAGGTTTGTGAAGTGGTGCTTGGACAACTCTGTAGACCCTCTGCATGGCCACTTATCTGACCTTTTACCTTTCACTTTGTTGCCAGCTCAACAGGGGTGTGTAATAGGCATAGTCAATGACTACTTATTGACTGTGTCTGCCTTTCTCTTGCATTGATCAACAATCCCTCTTCAAATCTCCTCTAGTTATTAGGTGTACGAAGGGTCTTAACAAGTTTCTTCCTTCACAGTTGTACAATGGCATCTAGATCCCGTTCTTGCGTTTTTGCTAGGTTCCCTTTTTGAGCCTTTCCACAGTTGCAATTGCTTACTTTCAAAATGCTTTTTTTGGTTGCCATAATGTTGGCAAGATGTGAGTTGCCAGCCTTGAACGTCCAGACTCCCTGAGCTACTTTCTTTCCTGACAAGCTGGTTCTCGCAGCCAGGGCTGCTTTTCTGCCAAAGCTGTTTATGCTCCTTCATTTAGGTCAATCCATCAGCCTGCCAACCTTCGTTCCTCGCCCCACATTCTACGAAATACTAGGAGAGACTTCATAGCCTGGACCCCAAGAGCGGTCAGCTTCTCCATCCACCGAATCAAGGCGTTCAGAATTAACAAACTGTTCTTTAGGTATTTAGGTAAGATGAAAAGCATGCAGTCCACAATAGAACATTATCACTGTGGCTCATCTTGTGCATCAAAATGTGCTATTCCTTGGCTTGAATTAGGGCTCACTCCACCAGAGTTCAGTGTTCTTACTCAGTCTTGTCAAGGGGAGCTCCAGCCATGCGAGAAGCTAACCTGAACTTTTCCATACTTTTTGTAAAGTATTACTGCTTGGACACAGAAGTGTAAAGGTAATCTCACTCCACACCTCTAGGATTTTGTAGTAGAACCAGCCATTTTCCCAGTTCCTGGGAAGGTACTGCTTGGAGAATCAATTTAAAAGGTGGGTAATCTACAGATGAAAATTAGATGCCAGTTCTATGATTTGTACTGCACATGATTTTTCATCTTAAGTCATTCTCATCCTGCTCACTTCAACGGCATTTAAAAATGCATTGGAAACTGATATTTGATAACACGCTGGCGTCTGCATGGAGCTAGCCCCTTTTACCAGCATGGCGAGATATTAAAAGGTTTCAGGTTTTAGTCTGACACCTGGGATATTCAAAAAGTGAGAAATCTACAGGCAACTAGAGTATCCACCTGAAAGATAATTACCAAAGGCGAGTAATGTTTTCTTCTGCGCATTGTGAATGGAATGCACTTAAGAGAGCTACAAAAATTATATGCAAGCATCTTTGTCATTGTTTGCTTTTAACAACTTGTCTGGTCAGTAGTTTAAAACTGTATACTGATTTCTGTATCATGATATTTTCTTAACTGGGATCATTAAAAAAACCTTCTCTTTTCAGTTAATTTCGTGATGATGGATCTCTTGTTTTGACAATTAATGGAGACAAACTGAAGCATACTACAACTCATCAAAAGCTGTAAAGATCCAACACCAGCAACAAATTGTATATTCTTTCGTTTTACCACTTGTGGTATAGCATTGAATTTTAGGCAGTTGATTTTCCATATTGTTGGGGGGTGGGGGAGGGGGGGAGAATGTGCGCATTTGTATATTGCTTTATTAAACCTTTCATTTTTTTATAGTTGGATATTTTAGTAATATGCATGTTTCTCTGCAAGGACACTCGTTTGCTTACTGATTTCAATTTTGTACATGTTTCCTTGTTTGGTAGGTCTCAATGTTTTCATTGTTTATGGGTTTATAGATTTTAATGTTCACAATTTGACCAGTTGGATAATTTCAGTTCAAAGAAAGATGTATCATGTTGCCTTTGTGCACATGGCATATGTATTGATTACTGCAGTATTTCTAATTTGGTAAATTTTGAATATACCACTACAGTTTTGAGGGGAAGGAAGTGAAATGTTACATTCATTTATATCCAATATTCTCAATACTCATTGTACATGCCATACATTCTCCAAATTAATCAAATTTCAGGATTGTTAAACTATAACCTAGCTGCATTTTCTCAATGAGAACTTGTTCAAACATAGTTGAACTAAGCTTTAAGTGTTGATATTTTTGTACTTTTTTTTAACGTTGTGTGAATGTGTACATAAATATAAAAAAAATTAAGTGTTTGAGGGATGGGGTGGTCCTCCCCTTTTTTAATGTCTGAAAGGTTGAGTGATCTTGCAGTATTCAGCTGTAAAATGGCAGTAGAAACTGAGTTAAATATTATAAAAGGTATCCTTATACTACCATTTTATCAGTTGCACCTGGATTTGTTTGTGAAACACCTGCATATTTTACAGTTCAGTACATGTTTTCTTTTTGACTGTACAAGATACTACAAATGCTTTGTTCATTGGTGTTGATTAATAAAAAAAAAAGCTTAATTTTACATCTTGTCTCGGTCTTCAGAATAATTTTTAGAGTAGCTTGGAGGCTTTGCGTAGCCAAACTTCACAACCTAGATTGTACCAAATGTTCTTATTAACCAACTGGTATATCTGCTTTTGCAGCGTGAATGTTTCTGGGTTCTCTATGCTGTGCATTATTCCGCGATCTTGTGGTTGGGTCCGGATTCGTAGTCTTTTCTTTGTTTTTGTTTTTTTTGTAGCCCAGGTGGGCGTCGACGACCACCATTTGGTGCACCTCCCGTGACGTCGTCGTGCTTCCTGCGGAAGTCCCACCTTTGGGGCGCCATCTTCAGATTCTTTTTTCCGCCGTTGGGTCTGGATCGTCATCGGGAAGCTCCAGAATTACACTCTAAGGAAGAAGAAAGAAAAGCGAGTTTCGTCGATAAATACTAGAGGATATCACAGGAAAGGAAGAGATTTCATCAGGAGCGCGAAGAAAGGAGGTTCAGCGCCCTTTTTTCTTCGACGACCTTGGAGAATGCGCACTCAGAGGCCCTGAGCGCAATGGACAAGACGCCATTCAAGTTCTGCCCAAACTGCCACCACAAGTTCGCGCAGAAGGACCAGCATCCGGTCTGCAACCTCTGCCTACCGGTCGAGCACCAGAGTAAGGACTGCAACGCCTGCTCAGCCTTCGCGCCGAAGACGCTCAGGGTGAGAGATCGGCAGAGAAGAGCCAACGCCAGCATGGATGGCAAGGGTAAGGCCCCGTCGCTCTACGATCTGGGCCTCTCCACGGACGACTAGGACAACGTCGCCGAGACAGCCGAAAACTTCATGGTCGTAGAGACCGACAAGAAAAAAGAAGACTAGGTAAGAGAATCGTCGAGCGCAAAACAGAAAGTACCTCAAACACGAGGGTGACTCGAGAAAATCAGAGTCTAAGTCCACGAAGGGAGCCCCGGCGCCGTAAACTTCGACGACCAAAGGGGGAACCATGGACAAGAGGCCGAGCGGATCCTTAGAAAAGGACTCCCTGGTGCCGAAAGACGCCGAAAAGCAAGAGTCGTCGAAGACAACCCAGGAAACGGGCCGATAGACGCTGAAAGAACGTTCGACGTCGACGCAAGTTTCATCGAAAAGGCCCACGGTCGACGCCGAAAGCATCTCCGAGATGGAGAAAAAGAAGAGGCGGCTCGAGGCCGAAATGGAGAACATCCTTCAAAGGAAGAAGGAGTTCGACGCCAAGATGAAGGAATTCAAGATTCCAACGGTTTCATCGGCGGACGTCGTCTAGGTCGAGGACGAATTCGACACCGAAGGACTAACAAGGGACCTCGAAGAGGAAGAAGAGGCCTATTATGATGGAGAAGCAGAGGAAGAAGACCAACAGTCGTTCTACGACTCGGCGCCATCTACCAGCCACGACATCGAATGGCAGGATCTCGACACCGAAAACCCGGAGGAGCCCGTGGGCACGTACCCTTCGAGGCCTTCGCCACCCGACGACATCGGGGTGTACAATATGGTGGTCAGGAGCGCAGCAACAGCCTTCGGCGTCAAACTCGACGAGGAGAAGCCGAAAGCCGATTTTCTCCTCAAGACCCTGCTCCCCATCCAGACAAGGAGCCAGTTCCTCCCTATGCTACAAAGCGTGATGAATCGGGGGAGAGAAGCCTTCAAGGAACCAGCGACCTGCCGGTCGATCACGCCCAGGACAGAGAAGAAATATAAGCACTCTTCCCTGGACCCCCCTTACATCAAAGGTAGCGTTACCGCCGACTCCATCATAGCTTCCACGGCCAGGAGAAGGGCCAACGTACCAGCAACTTCGGGCCCACCACCTGATAAGGAAAGCAGGAGGATAGACCTCACAGGAAGAAAGGTAGAGAGGAACGCCGCAATGCACTGGCGCATGGCGAATTCCAATGCACTCCTCAATAGACACCAGTACCAGCACTGGGACGAGATGGGGGAGCTAGTAAAGCACCTCCCCGAAGAATACCGCCAGAGAGCCTCACACCTGATAGACGAAGGCAAGAACATCGCCAACTCCTGTATAAAGACGGCGTTGGACGGGGCAGAGACTTCAGCAAGACTCATGGCCATAGGGGTCACCGAGAGAAGGCATGCATGGCTAAGAATCTCGGGATTCAAACCGGAGGTGCAGAACAACATCCTTGGCACCCCCTTCAACGGAGAGACTCTGTTCGGAGCAACAGTGGACGAGAAGCTCACCCAGCTGAAAAAAGAAAACGAAACAGCGAGGTCCATGGGGGCCCTACAGCTGAGGGGAATGAGGCGAGGCAATCCCTCGAGGAGACCCTACGGTAGGGGAGGAAGCCAGCAGGGGCCGTCGCACCAGACGTTCCAGCAGGGTGAAAGCCACGGACAAGGTCAGCAGAAGCAAAACTGGCAGTACCAACCTCGGGGCCAGTCCTTTCGCGGGAGAGGGAACGGACGTGGCCAAAGGAGAGGGGGCGAACAGCCCTCATCAAAGTGACTCAGCACGCAAGAGGACGCCTACCCTCGTCATACCCCCAAGGGTGAGGCGCAAAAAAGTAACGTCAGGGGGAAGAGAATATTCAAAAGCCTACGAGCTTACAACACCAGTAGGCGGAAGACTGAGGTTCTACCTTCAGGAGTGGCGGCGTATAACCACAGACAAGTGGATACGGAACATCATGCAGTACGGATACTGCGTAGATTTGGAGAAAAGACCTCCAAACAGGAAACCAAAGGGAAGACAGATCGGCCCAAGAAGTGGCACTACTCAGAGAAGAAACACAAACTTCTAGAAAAGAGAGCCATAGAGGCAATGCCGTTCAGAGAACGCAACAAGGGGGTCTACTCAAACTACTTCGTGGTCCCGAAAGTAGACGGAAACCTCAGACCCATCCTGGACCTGCGTTACCTAAACAAGTGCATCAGAACGCAGAAGTTCAAAATGACTTCGCTGCAGGAGGTACTACCACAAATAGGAGAAGGGGACTTCATGGTCACCGTGGACCTCAAGGATGCCTACCTTCACATCCCAATAAACAGAAGACACAAGGGCCTTCTAAGATTCAACATCGAACAGGAACACTACCAGTGCACAACCCTGGCCTTCAGATTAAAATAGGCACCAAGGGTCTTTACAAAATGCCTGTCGGCGGTCGCGGCCCACCTACGAAGACGGGGAATCCATGTCTACCCCTACTAAGACGACTGGCTGGTCAAGGCAAACTCACGCGAGAAGTGCGAGAGGCACGCAAAACGCCTAACAGACATCCTCACAAAAATGGGTTTCTCGATCCACTGGGGCAAGTCATTTTCCTGGGGGCGAAAATCAACTCCCTCAACAGTACAGTAGTGCCCAGCGACAGGAGGACAGATGCACTACTGAAGGAGACGCGGCTCTACCAGAAGGGGCGAGCTCTGACAGTGAGGGCTGTGAGCAAGATGATGGGACTGATGGCGTCGTGTATCCAGCTGGTGCCGAATGTACGCCTGCACATGAGACCATTCCAGGAATGGCTACAACAGCAATGGTCACAAGCAAGCGGAAGTTGGGAGGATCTAGTGGTTGTTACGCACGCAGTGTAGGAGGAGATAACTTGGTGGAACAGAGACAACATGACAGCAGGGAGAAGCCTGACACCACCAATCCCAACAGTGACCATTACCACGGACGCATCGCAAAAGGGATGGGGAGCGCACATGGACAACCTCAGAGTGAGGGGTCTGTGGGCTCCGGCAGATGCGGTTCGCCATATCAACTACCTCGAGTTGAAAACAATCCTGCTAGCCCTGAAGGCATTCCAGAGGCACCTGTACAACCAGAGGGTGTTGGTCCAAACAGACAACACCACGGCAATGTTCTACATCAACAAACAAGGGGGGACACAGTCGTTCTCTCTCTCCTCTCTAGCTCAGGAGATTTGGAGATGGGCCATACCTCTCAGGATAGATCTACTGGCAATTCACCTACCGGGGAAGGACAATGTGGAGGCAGACTGGCTAAGCAGGCAGACCTCGGCATCGCACGAGTGGGAGCTCAATGGCCAGGAAACTGAGAAACTCTTCCGGAGATGGGGAACTCCCACAATAGACCTATTTGCAACACGCCACAATGCAAAATGCCAAAGCTTCGCGTCCAGGCAACCAGATCAGCAATCCCAGGGAAATGCCCTATGGATAAGCTGGTCGAGGACATTTGCCTACGCCTTTCCACTGATACCCCTGTTGCACAGAGTGCTCGACAAGTGCAGAACCAGCAACATGACTCTGATCCTAGTGGCTCCGCAGTGGGCGAGGCAGACATGGTTCTCACAAATTCAAGAAATGGCACAAGGCAATCCATACAAGTTCGAGAGGAGGAAGGACCTGCTCTCAATGCAAAACGGAGAGGTCCTGCACCCAGAGCCAGAGACCCTCAACCTGGCGGCATGGCTCCTGAAGACCTAGAGTTCGCACACCTAAGGTTGCCTCCGAGCACTATGCGAGTGCTACGGGAGGAGAGGAAACCAACTACACGAAAATGCTACAGCGCAAAATGGAAGAGATTCACTGTGTGGTGCCGGAAAAAGGGCCTGCAAAACAGAATGACAAGAGACAACAGTACTGAGGTACCTCACACACCTTCTAAAGAGTAACCTCTGCTCGAGCTCCCTAAGGGTTCTCCTAGCGGCAATCATGGCCTACACAAGAGGTGGAAAGGGTGGAAGTTTCTTCACCTCGCAGGTGGTGAAGAGATTCATGGAAGGAGCCAAAAGGATAACCCCCCCCCCCCCCCCCCCCCCCCCCCCCCGAAAAGGTTGCTGCCGCCGGCATGGAATATGAACGTGGTTCTGACGGAGCTCATGAAGGCACCGTTTGAACCCATTCACAAGGCCACACTGCAGATGTTGACGATAAACGGCCTTTCTGGTGGCCATAACCTCACTACGCAGGGTGAGCGAGCTTCAAGCACTAACACTACAGGAACCCTACATTCAGATTCACAAGGATAGAATAGTCCTGAGAACAGACCCACACTTCATGCCCAAGGTGGTGTCTGCGTTCCACATGAATCAGAGTATTCAGATACCAAGTTTCTTCCAAAACCCGACTTCAAAGGCAGAAAAGGCCCTGCACACCCTCGACGCAAGAAGAGCGGTGATGCACTACATTGAGAGAACCAAAGAACTCAGGAAGTCGAAGCAGCTGTTTGTGTCCTTTGCTACTAGCTTCATGGGTAGGCCAGTGACTAAGGGCACCATCGCTAGGTGGATTGCGCTCACTATTCAATTCTGCCACAAACAGGCTGGACAGGAGCTAGCGGAGGGGCCTCAGGCTCACTCCACAAGGAAGAAAGGGGCCACCGTGGCCTTCCTGGCGAACACGCCCATCCAGGACATATGCCTCGCGGCAACTTGGGCATCTGTGCACACGTTCACGAAACACTACTGCGTGGACATTCAGATGAACAAGGAAGCACAGGTTGGACAGAAGGTGCTTCAGCACATTTTCAACGACCAACGCTCATCTACCACCCAGCCGCCACAAAATTAGGAAAACCGCTACAAAGTCTATGCACAGCATAGTGAATCCAGAAAGATTCACGCTGCAAAACGAATAGTTTCTTACCTGTCGGTGTAGTTTTGCAGCTTGAAGATCTTTCTGGATTCACTAGCGAACCCACCCACCTCCGCCAGGAAGATGAGGCTGGTGGAAGAGGGGGTGAAATGGAAAAGATCACAAGGAATGAAAAATTACAGAAAAATGGACAAGAAGAATTAATCAATCGCCTAGGGTTAAAAAAAAAAAGGGAAAAAAGAACCCGAAGATGGCGCCCCAAAGGTGGGACTTCCGCAGGAAGCACGACGACGTCACGGGAGGTGCACCAAATGGTGGTCGTCGACGCCCACCTGGGCTACAAAAAAAAAAAAAAAGACTACGAATCCGGACCCAACCACAAGATCGCGGAATAATGCACAGCATAGTGAATCCAGATAGATCTTCAAGCTGCAAAACTACACCGACAGGTAAACTATTCGTTTCCAGTCCAATATATTTACATTTCTCATGAGTATCATAGCTTTTTCTTTGTTATACTGGTCCTTATGCACTCTACTGACATTAAAGGCTTGCAGCACAGGCAAAGTCCTAGTCTGAGGGAGATGGCCTTTAAGGATTGGCAAGAAAGCCTTTTGGGATTGGTATGGCCAAACGCAAAACTGCTATAAAGCTACTGGTCATGCAATACAATTTTCGGGGGGGGGGGGGGGTCCTGAATGACATGGTCGCAGCGACATTTTGCTTACTTTTACTGTTGGTAATTGGTAGTACACTGGTGGATCCAGCTAACCAGGCCCCAGTGGCAGTGCCCCACCCCTAAAAACAAGACAAATGCTTAATTGTAACCCAAATGGAACGGACTTTAGCACCCTTGTAAGTCCCTGACAGGTACCCTGGGCATGGATACTTAAGAGGGTCCAGCATGTATTATGCCACCCTGAGGCACCCACATACAAACTGTATGGTAACTGCCATTGCCGGATGCGTGAAATAGTGCAAACCATTCCAAAAATACGACATTGCACACACCCTTTGTGCAGTGCGCAAGTACACAGCATGTACTATATGTAAGCCACCCCTACATCAGGCCTTAGTCATAAGGCAGGGTTCATTTTATTACATGTGCGGGCACATCAGCATGAGCAGATATGACTGTGATATCTAGTTACATTGCTAGGCATTACAAGTCATCAGGAAGCCATTTAAAAGATATATAATGGGCACTGGCCATTACCCAGCTATATAAAGGCTTCACTGAAGATACCGATGTTTGGTTTCTAACATCTTGTCTTAATAAATCTGGTCTGATGATAGTATCTGGTTTAAGAAGACATGCATCCAAAGTGTACTTTTGAGGTTCCCCCAGTATCCCTACTAGTCGCAGTGTGCTGGCTATCTGAAAAACATGTTAGGTTGATTCCTCACCTTAGAATATCCCCAGGCGTCCGGCTGGATCCGGAAAGATTTTTCGTCAGCAATACCCCTTGCGCGTTGCTAGGTGTCGTCTGCGGCTCCGCGTCCGGCGTCGTGCTCCGGAATGACGTCGTCTGAGTACTTGGACGCCGCCCTCGCGCGCTGACTTCAGTTCTTTTTTCTGCGCCAGACAGTGCCGGTCCTGGAAGAGCTTACCCCATTAGTCACTTTTTGACGACAACTTTTTGGACGCTTTTGTCTACTCGTTGACTCGAACTGGTGCCGGTAGGATGCCTGGGTTTAAAGCCTGTGACTCCTGTCACCGACTGATATCGGTGACGGACCACCATCGCCGGTGCCTTTACTGCCTTGGGGCCGACCACGATGCGGAGTCGTGCCTCGACTGCCAGGCCTTGACCTCGAAGGCTAGGCGGAGCTCGAGAAGCTTGCGGGACCGCTCCCGCAAGGTCCCGGTCCAGGAGGAGGTCGAAGGACCGGTCACGGAGCCGCAGCCACCATCACCGATCATCGGGTTCCAAGTCTTCGGGTAAGTCGAAGCATGGTAAGAAGTCCAAGAGACGACACCGCTCTTCGGACTCCCCTTGCACGACTCGGTCGAGGGTCCAGGTGGTACCACCCCCGCGGCTCTACCAGAGCCGCGTCAGTCCCCAATACCACCGGTCCCTGGGACTGATGCGACACCGCCGGAGATCAGTGCCTTCCTATTGGCCATGAGGGGCCTGGCTCCGCCGTCGACGCCTGCCGACGCGCTTCCGGGCCCCGCGGGCTCGACTGGGCCGCCTAGCGAGCCGGCGGCTCAGGCCCTGGCGCCGTCGTCTACTTCGGTTCCGACACCGCAGGTCCCCGTGGGATCCAGGCCTGGATCTGTCAGTGCCGGTCGACCTCACGACGCCTCCTCCGCCGACACCGGTTCCACTCCCGGCGCCGTCTCTGGACGACGCCGGTCCCCGTTTCAGCCCCGGGCCTGGCGCTGGTGCGGCGCCGACGCCGATGTATGACCTTTTTATCTACCGTCCGGCTCAGATTATTCCCCCTGTTTATCCGGAATCGGTTGACGGGGGCGACTGGAAGGGGTCTCAGGACCCTCTGGCCATGCAGGCCGACTTCTCTCAGGACTGGGCAGATGAGCTGGGGGATGCCAGTGGTCTGGACACCTCCCCGGACACTGGTTTCATCTCTCCACCGACTGTGGCTTCGGAGGAAGGTGCTGCATTTTCCGTGGTGCTGTGCAAGGTGGCCGAAGCCCTTGGGCTGGAGCTGCCTGCTGCGGCCGTGAGGACTAACCTCCTCACTGAAGTGCTTCAACCATCAGCAAGCTCCTCGGAGCCTCTGCTGCAGTTCAATGAGGCACTAGTGGACGTTCTGAAGGGCACCTGGTCCAAGCCCTCCACAGTACCTCCTGTGGACCGGAACGCGGCCCGGCGCCACCGCCCTGCTCCAGGCGACCCCGGATTTCTGTCCCAACACCCCACGCCCGAGAGTCCGGTTATCCAGGCCTCTACTTCCCAATTCTCCTTCCTGTCCGCTCCCCAGATCGGGAATCCAAGAGGCTAGAACAGTTTGGTAAGAAGCTGTTCTCTTCCCTTAGTTTGGTACTGCGGTCCTTGAACAGCGCTTGCCTCTTGGACCGTTATTCTCACTCTCTGTGGGATACGGTGGAGGACGTGCTGCCCCAGTGTCCGGAGGAGGCCCGGACGCGGCTCCCCCAGGCTCTTGCCGACGGGTGGGATGCAGCGCAACATGCTATTCGATGTGGACTAGACACTACGGACTCGTTGGGTAGGGCGATGTCAACCACGGTGGCGCTCCGCCGTCACGCCTGGCTGCGGTCCACGTCTTTCTCAGGGGATGTCCAGAGCACCCTCATGGATATGCCCTTTGATGGCACTAGCCTTTTTGGCGAAAAGGCGGATAGTGCGCTGGTGCTTCAAGGACTCCCTGCTACGGCCAAGTCCTTGGGCCTCTCGAGGCCGCGACGGCAAACTTCCGCTTTTCGCCCCTTTCGTGGCCAAGGAAGGGGCGCCCCCTCATGTCCGCCTAGCCATCGGCCGCAGAACCAGCCTGCACGCGCACATGGATTCTGCGGAGGCGGTACCGGGGTTCAACGTGCCGGTCAGTCCACATCAACCCCGGCAGCATCCGCCTCAAAGCCCTCCTAGTCCGTGCTTTTAGGCCCATTCCACGCCAGTGGGAGGCAGAGTTTGCCATCACCTGCTCCACTGGCGTTCCATCACGTCGGACAGGTGGGTGCTGCAAATCGTCCAATGGGGCTACTCCCTCCCCTTCGAGACGACCCCTCCAGCCATGCCACCGCATGTCGGGGGATCACTTGAATCTTCTTCGGGAGGAAGTTGCAGCCCTCTTGGCCAAGGGGGCCGTCGACCGAGTTCCTGGTCCAGAAGTAGGTCGTGGTTGCTATTCCCACTACTTTCTGGTTCCCAAGAAGGGCAAAGGGGGCCTACGCCCTATCTTGTTCCTCAGGAGCGTCAACACCTTCCTCCGAAAGGAGAGGTTCAAGATGCTGACCCTAGCTCAGGTTCAGGCTGCCCTGGATCCAGGAGACTGGATGGTAGCGTTGGACTTGCAGGATGCTTATTTTCACATTCCCATCCTGCCGGCCCACTGGCGTTGCCTGCGGTATGTGAGAAGTTGGCCTGATATATGATGTCACTAGTTCTAGTGTACACCTTGTATCAGTCCAAACAACCCTTATGGTGATTGGTTGTAAAGTCAACCTTATAGACCAGCTATCCTAGTGGTAGCATGGACTAGAGCAGTCTTAGGCTAAACTCTGTATGGCATGTGAAGCTAGCTGTTATACCATTTGTAATCCCTTGAATACCAAATTAAAGGACACCACAACAGATATATATATAAAATAAAGTGTATTTATTCTAGTCAAAATACCCTCCGCACTCTTTATGAGATTCGAGGTAAGTACAACAGTCTTATTTAAGCATACATTAAGTCACACAGGTAAGTAATTGTCACGAACACAGGATAGGCCTAGGGAATCGCTGGGGCTACACTATACTACCAAAGGTTAGGAAGTGGGATGCCCACGGGATTCAGGTGCAGAGTGGAAACACTCACGCGTAATGCGTAAAAGTCCATGGAAATAGTAGTTATTAGAAATTAACAGTTTTAGGACACTTCTGGAATAGCTAGGAGTTCGAGACTTGGAAACTAGACCCTAGTATAGTCAAGCACCGGAGTACTCAAGTTACTTAACCCACGGGCTGCGGGTGCATAGGTGGGAACTTGCGTCGGGTTTAGTCATTGACTCCTATGGATGCCTGAAGAAAAGTTGCTGACAGGCAGTCAGTGAAGAGTGTCCGGTGGATCCCAAGGATGGAATCCAGAAGGAAGGATACCTGCAAGCAGAAGGGACAGAGTCTAGGTCACCAGCCAGGAGCCGGGAAGGAACCAGGTGATGTCGTGCAGATGCAGGTGAAGAGGTGAAGCTTGTCGCAGCAGCCACGGGTACCAGGAGACATCGAGGACGACCAGGAGGCGAGCTGTCCCACGAAGGCTCTTGCTGTCGGCGGCGTCTGTCTAGTTTGGACCCAACAAGCCTTAGCAAGCGGAACCCAAGCAGAATGGAGGACTTGCTTCTGGTGCAGACCAGGAAGGTCTGGGGTGTTTCTCTTTCACAGAGGAGCGAGTGCCAGTCTGGAGGAGCCGGACCAGCAAGGTGAAATCAAAGGTTCGCCGTCACAGAGGTCACTAGCCAACGGGCCAGCAACCGGACAACACGTCTAGCAACTCTGGTGCAGAAGGGCCCCACGCAGAACACGTGAAGTGTGGGGAGCTGATCTTCTTTGCAGATGGTGCACGGGATGGGTGCTTCTCAATTCCCCAAGCACAGCCTCGAGGAAGGCTCAGAAGTCGCGCTAGTCAGTTACTCGCCACTTTTCCCAAGTCGCCGGTCCCACGTCCCTCGTTGCCTCCACGGGTCTCAGCTTTGCTGTAGAGGTGGATCTGGTTCAGAGGTGTCTGGAAGTCTTGGCGCTGATCAGTCTCTGCAGTCGTCCCTCGTAGGATCAGTCGCAAAGCAAGCAGCGGTCGCTGGATGGTGCCTGGTTGCCCAGGGTGGTCACTCCTTGGCCACAAGGGAGATTCTCCAGTCTTCTTCCTGAGGTCGAATGTCGAAGGTCCAGAGTTTCTGTTCAAGTTGCAGATTCAGGATAATCTAATCTTCAGGGCTCAGCTACCTACTGATATACTGGGCTAGTGGGCTGGGCTACCTGCAAGGTCCCTCCTATGGGTGGGACCAGGAAGGGGAGTGGTTACACCCCCTTTCCGGTGTCCAGTTTCGCGCTGGAGTGCCCCAGCGCCGGTTTGAACTGGACTATGCTTGGGACACCTTGTGTGCCCCAGGCAGTGTCTAGTTTATTTCATCCCTCCCTGCCCCAATACACTAAGTCCTGTCTGGGGTGGTGCTCGCACCTCCCAAGGCAGGAAACCTACTGTCCAAGCCTCCCTCGCTGGAAGGACTCCCAGCAGCAGGAGGCCAGACTTGTGTCTGTGGCAGCAGCATCCATTTTGTGATGCTGGGGCTCTGGTTAACTTTAACCTGGTAAGTAGGTTTCAACATGTCTTCTCCCTCTAGAAGGGAGGAATAATATCCTCATCGCCAGAAATGGTATGGGGGGTATTATTCCAAAGTGTTAAACACCTTACGCGACCTGTTATGATAAAGCCAAACCATAGTTACCATAACCGTTTAAGATTATAAGGCACTTTAAGAGTATATGGTAGGCTATATCATAGAACAGCTATAAGGACATGGTCCCGTAAGCTGCAGACAGGCTCAGCTCATGCTAGAGCACCATCTCACATGTTACCAAGCACCCTGCCTCCAGGATTGTTAAAGCCTGCCATAGGAGTAGCTGATAGGTACACATGTGTCTATATATACGGTAGGTATAGGAATACTACACCTAAGCAAGGGGTGATTACACGTCCTTGCCCCATCTGAGTGATCAGCCAGTTGTCATAATGGAAGGCCAGACCAGTGGTGGCACAATACATGCTGCAGCCCCGGGTAGGCCTAGGGTACACCTATGCCCTGGGTACCTAAGGTACACTATACAGGGGCCAATAAGGTGATCCTTACCAATTGGGTTATGCACCTAAAGTACATAGTATGAATTTAGAGAGAGAACAGCTGGGCTGTGGGTCTGATTGGCAGGCCCACTGCCACATCCAAGTCGAAAACCAGTGAAGCAAAAGCAAAAAGTGGGGGTGAACATAGAAAGCAGACCCTACTCTCCTACACGGTGGGTCAGGAGCATTTTCAGTTCCGGTGCTCCCCTTCGGCCTCACCAGTGCCCCTCAGGTGTTCACGAAAGTGATGGCGGTGGTCGCAGCTCATTGCGCAGATCAGGGGTTCCAGTCTTCCCCTATCTCGACGACTGGCTGTTGAAGGCGGGCTCGCCCCAGCAAGTAGTCTCCCACCTCCAGACTACGGCCGACCTCCTGCATTTGCTGGGGTTCTCCATCAATGTGCCGAAGTCGCATCCGAGTCCCTCCCAGAAGCTCCTTTTCATCGGGCGGTTCTGGACTCGGCGCAGTTCTGGGCTTATCCTCCGGAGCAGCGGGTCCGGGATATTCAGGCTCTGAGTCCCATCTTTCAGCCTCTATTCCGGGTTTCGGTCAGGTTGGTGCTTCGGCTTCTGGGTCGGATGGCCTTCTGCATCTTGTTAGTGCATCACGCCGGGTGGCGAATGCGGGCTCTGCAGTGGCACCTGAAGTTTCAGTGGGCCCAGCATCGGGGCAACCTGTCTGATCATGTCTTGATCTCGGAGGGCACTGCAAAACAGTTGCAGTGGTGGCTTACGAACCGCGATTGGGTCAGCGGCAGATCCCTCTCCCTACCCCACCCGGAGCACGTAGTGGTGACTGCGTCCCTCCTGGGATGGGGGGGGGCCACATGGGGGAGGCGGAGATCGGAGGACTCTGGTCTCCGGCGGAGTCTCTGCTCCTTATCAACCTTTTGGAGCTGAGAGCGATCCGACTTGCACTGAAGGCATTCCTTCTCGTTGTCCGGGGAAGTGTGGTGCAGCTGATCACGGACAACACCACCGCCATGTGGTATTGCAACAAACAGGGCGGGGTGGGGTCGTGGACCATTTGTCAGGAGGCTCTGTGCCTCTGAACATGGCTGGAACATCACGGCATCACCATGGTGGTTCAACATCTGGCGGGCTCTCTGAATGCCAGAGCAGACAAACTCAGCCGCCGGTGCATGATGGATCACGAATGGCGTCTCAACTCGCAAGGCCTCTTTCGGCAGTGGGGAGAGCCTTGGTTAGATCTATTCGCCACCGAAGAGAACGTGCAATGTCAGCAGTTCTGCGCGTTGGAGTTTCCAAGGCGACACTCGCTCGGGGACGCTTTTCGTCGCGAGTGGAGTTGCTGTCTGTTGTACGCCTTTCCGCCTATACCACTTCTGCCCAGAGTGCTGAAGAGCAGGCGCGACCGGGCCAAAGTCATCTTGGTGGCTCCAGATTGGGCACAGAGTTACTGGTATCCCGAGCTACTCGATATGTCAATCGAACCCCCCCCCCCCCCCCCCCCCCCTCGATAGGACTTTTCTCTTCAGGAGGACCTTCTGTCGCAGCAGCAGGGGACGGTCCTCCACCCGAACCTGTCCAGTCTCCACCTCCATGCGTGGAGATTGAGCGGCGACAGTTTATGCCATTTGACTTGCCTCCTGAAGTCTGCAATGTGATTCTGGCAGCCAGGCATACCTCCACTAAAACGGTATACGCCTGTAGGTGGAACAAATTTGTGGAATGGTGCACAGCAAAGGCTGTGGATCCCCTTTCCGCCCCTCTTTCTGAGGTTCGGCTCTGGCCACTCTTAAAGGTTATCTTTCTGCTATCTCTGCCTTCCTCCGGCTTCCTGATCAGCCTTCTCTCTTCAAATCCCCTGTTTCTCGATTCCTTAAGGGCATTACTCACATGTTTCCTCCTGTCCCTTTCGTAATGCCTCAGTGGGATTTGAATCTTGTTTTGACATATCTGATGTGTGCTCCCTTTGAGCCACTTCATAATTGTCCTCTTCGTCTGACGCTTAAGACTGCTTTCCTGGTAGCCATCACCTCTGCTAGAAGGGTTGAAGCATTATTGCCTGGACAGCCAAGTCCGGAGAGACGGCTTCTTTGGCCGTTCTGTTCTCCAGGACTTTCTGGTGTGATCTTGGTTCGCAGACCCACCACCGGGGTTGGTATTGCTGGGGTATCTATTCTAAGGTGAGGAATCTAACTAACGTGTTTCTTTCAAATGAACAAGTTACTTACCTTCGGTAACTATGTATCTGTAAGAAACATTAGTTAGTTAGATTCCTCACCGACTCACCCATCCTCCCCGTTCTGCGAACCGACATCTAGGGTTAAGGTTATCCGTTTCAGGGCCCTAGACTTTTTTGGCACCAGTGTCGGTCTCTTGCATGGCTCTGCGTTCCTGGCGCGGAAAGCTGTGTACAAGAACTGACGTCCGCACGCGAGGGCAGCGTCTAAGTACTCCGTCATTCCGGCGCACGATGTCGACGACTGACGTGGAGCCGCAGACGACTCCTAGCGACGCGCAAGGGGTTTTGCTGACAGTCTTTCCGGATCCAGCCTGACGCCTGGGGATATTCTAAGGTTAGGAATCTAACTGTTTCTTACGAATACATCGTTACCGAAGGTAAGTAACTTGTACGACTGGTATCGTCCATCCTGCCACCACAGACCAGTTTCTGGCCTCCTGCAGGTGCGAGCCAGTACATTCGGAGGCCACTTAAATGCCTGCCCAGCAGAAGGTGATCACACCACCTTCCGCAGGATGGCTAGTGAATTTAACATATCTAGACCAGAGGCTTCAAAGCTATGCCACCCTTGATATGGATACCCCAGCTTCCCCCTGGGTTGGGGAATGCCACCCCCTGCCCGGAGGCCCATTTGGCACCAAAGCAGTCGGGGAAATTAGATATTCAGGAACCAGGTTTCCCTTAAAGGCTAGTTGCACCCCTGAGGTGTGCTTGCCAGAGCAGGGTTTCACCATCTTGGTTTTTGTGAAACTAGAGAATTCTGGTTCCGGGTCTTCCCACTCCCACATGAAGTGGTAATGCTGATCTATTTTTACCTCCCTGTTGGAATTGCTTTTATCTAGAATTTGTGCTGTTCGTATTCCTAATGTCATTGTGAATTTGAATCTGATTTGTGCACTTAAAACAGGGCTTACCTGACCTCTGCGATTGTGTAGCTCGCTTTACGTGGCTAGCTGAGAGCTGATTGGCCAGTGAGGAACCCAATCAGAAACCTGGTTGTACGTAGGCAGTGGAAGGGGCTGTTGCCATGCCTACATAAGTAGAAGGATGGCGCATCCGGGCAGCGGGTGCGCTAAAGGCAAGCCCGGTCAGTGGCCAGTCACTATGCCCCTTTCCATCAATTATTCCAGAAAAGAGATGCTGGGTTATAATTGAGTTAGGCAAAATATCCCCAATTGGAGGTATTGGTATCCTCATGAAAGGGGCTCAAGAGTTTAGTAGGCACCTTATCACTCAACTGACCAAGGTAACTACGAGCCCTGCCTCCTGAATTCACCAGTAAAGATCAACTTGATCTCCAGGTGATATACCTAAATTATCATTCCTTAGTGAAGCACCAGGACAAAATGTATCTCCTGGAGTCTTGGTCCCCGGACAGATTTTTATTAACAGACTTGGCTCATTGGAGGATTCTTAATATGATATGCTCTTGGCTCTTCCCAACCAGTATTACATTTTACAAACGAATGGGACGGGGGGGGGGGGGGGGGGGGGTTGCAGCAGCCATTATTAAGAGTGCCAATTTGCTAAAAACGACCTCTCTAGAGCTTCCCTTGGTGTAGAATTTCGTCATCCACCTTGGGTCTTCGACCTCGTCCCTTACATGTGTACTATTGTATAGACCTCCCAACTACATGCTGGAATTCTTTCAGGCCCTTGCAGAATCTCTAGCGCCTCTAGCTATAGCTCATGACAATGTTCTTCTAATTGACTTCAACCACTGGGCTAATGAGGAAGACTGGGGGCAGCAAGCTGTGGATCTCGCTGCTGTTCTTAGTGACTTAAATCTGGAACAATTAGTTAACTGCCCAACTCTTATTAAAGGACACAATCTGGATCCGATTTGGAACACCAAATTTCCTGTGAGGAATTGGGAGTATAGCCACATGCGGCTAGTCAGATCATCATTTGATGTCCTTCTCAGTGTCCCTGCCTAATTGGAACAGTCCCCTCTACCAGACCTGCCATTATTTCTAGAAACTGGGCTTGGGTCAACCTCACATCTTTTTGTAAGAAATTATGAAAGTCTCCACCTGCACCAAAGGAGGACATTGAAGCTTATGAGCAGGAAATCACGAGCTGGCTGAGGGTGGTCAGTAACGACCATGCACCACTCCTTAGAACTAGATTGTCATGAGGCCAGCAAAGGGTTTTCAGACGACCTGAAATTAGCCAAACTAAATCATCGACGAGCAGAAAGGAAACAGCGGTCCAGGCACTCGCCAGACCTGAAATCAAGGTAACTTAAACAACTCGCAAATTGTAAACTCTCTTTTTGTTGTTTGTTTTTTTTACGGGTAAAATCATGAATACCTCTAATATATCTAAAGAGCGATTTTAAGATTGTATCTGACCTCTTCAACCCAGATATTCACTCTTCCGGTTATACCCACTCAAAATCTGTGTGACTCCCAATGCTTTCTATGTGAATAAGATTGAGGCTAACAAATAGCATTCCCCCATGCCCCTCACGCAATCTATCGGGTGAGGGGGAATTTTCAAACTCACTCACTTCCCCAATCTAGTGCAAGAGGACCTAGTCTACTTGCTGACAAAAGTTAATTAAGGTCCTAAGAGCAGTATGTACCCAGTTTGCTGATCTTGTATTTTCACTTCTCAATCAATACTGGGGTGGTATCCTGATCTTTTAAAAAAAGTGATTATTGTACCTATTCTAAAGAAAGCGGGAGCAGATCCTATTGATATGAAAAATGTTCAGCCTATCTCCTACCATATTTGGCAAAATTGCTTGAGGCACATTTAGCCCGCCATCTTTGCTTATCTATTGAAGAGTCCGACCCCCTGGATCCGGGTCAAGCGGGATTTCGGCCGGCACACACACTACAGAAGCAGTGATCATGTCTGATGGCATGCGTAAGGAAGTAGACCATGGCAACACTCAAGCCCTGGTACTACTGGGCCTGTCTGCAGCTTTTGACATGGTCAATCACATACTGGCAGACCTGGTGAGGGCCGCAGGTCTTCGGGACTGAACAGGATCATTTGATTTGAGTGATAGATCCCAATCAGTCTGGTTACCCCCTTTTGATTCAACAGAGGTGCAACTTAATTGTGGGGGACCACAAGGCTCTTAACATCTTTATGCAGACGACATGCAATTTTGCAGCGTGAATCTTTCTGGATCCACTATGCTGTGCATTATTCCGCGATCTTGTGGTTGGATCCGGATTCGTAGTCTTTTTTTTTTTTTTTTTTTTTGTAGCCCAGGTGGGCGCCGACGACCCACCATTTGGTGCACCTCCCGTGACGTCGTCGTGCTTCCTGCGGAAGTCCCACCTTTGGGGAGCCATCTTCAGATTCTTTTTTCCGCCGTTGGGTCTGGATCGTCATCGGGAAGCTCCAGAATTACAATCGAAGGAAGAAGAAAGAAAAGCGAGTTTCGTCGATAAATACTACGAAGATACCACAGGAAAGGAAGAGATTTCATCAGGAGCGCGAAGAAAGGAGGTTCTGTGCCTTTTTCTTCGACTACCTTGGAGAATGCGCACTCAGAGGCCCTGAGCGCAATGGACAAAACGCCATTCAAGTTCTGCCCAAACTGCCACCACAAGTTCGCGCGTTGAAGGACCAGCATCCGGTCTGCAACCTCTGCCTACCGGTCGAACACCAGAGTAAGGACTGCAACGCCTGCTCAGCCTTCGCGCCGAAGACGCTCCGGGTGAGAGATCGGCAGAGAAGAGCCAACGCCAGCATGGATGGCAAGGGTAAGGCCCCGTCGCTCTAAGATCTGGGCCTCTCCACGAACGATGAGGACAATGTCGCCGAGGCAGCCGAAAACTTCACGGTCGTAGAGACCGACAAGAAAAAAGAAGACTAGGTAAGAGAATCGTCGAGCGCAAAACAGAAAATACCTCAAACACGAGGGTGACAAGAGAAAATCAGAGAAAGTCCACGAAGGCAACCCCGGCGCTGAAAACTTCGACGACCAAAGGGGGAAGCATGGACAAGAGGCCGAGCTGATCCTTCGAAAAGGACTCCCTGGTGCCGAAAGACGCCGAAAAGCAAGGGTCATCGAAGACAACCCAGGAAACAGGACGATCGACGCAGAAAGAACGGTCGACGTCGACGCAAGTTTCGTCAAAGACCCGCGGTCGACGCCGAAAGCATCTCCGAGATGGAGAAAAAGAAGAGGCGGCTCGAGGCCGAAATGGAGAACATTCTTCAGAGGAAGAAGGAGTTCGACGCCAAGATGAAGGAATTCAAGATTCCAACGGTTCCACCGACGGACGTCGTCGAGGTCGAGGACGAATTCGACACCATGGGGCTGACGAGGGATCTCGAAGAGGAAGACGAGACCTATTATGACGGCGAAGCCGAGGAAGAAGACCAGCAGTCGTTCTACGGCTCGGCGCCATCTACCAGCCACGACATCGAATGGCAGGATCTCGACACCGAAAACCCGGAGGAGCCCGTGGACACGTACCCTTTGAGGCCTTCGCCACCCGACGACATCGGGGTGTACAATATGGTGGTCAGGAGCGCAGCGATAGCCTTCGGCGTCAAACTCGACGAAGAGAAGCCGAAGGCCGATTTTCTCCTCGAGACCCTGCTCCCCATCCAGACGAGGAGCCAATTCCTCCCCATGCTACAAAGTGTGATGAATCGTGGGAGAGAAGCCTTCAAGGAACCAGCGACCTGCCGTTCGATCACGCCCAGGACGGAGAAGAAGTATAAGCACTCTTCCCTGGACCCCCCTTACATCAAAGGTAGCGTTACCGCCGACTCCATCATGGCTTCCACGGCCAGGAGAAGGGCCAACGTACCAGCAACTTCGGGCCCACCACCTGATAAAGAGCAGGAGGATAGACCTCACAGGAAGAAAGGTCGAGAGGAACGCCGCAATGCACTGGCGCATGGCGAATTCCAATGCACTCCTCAATAGGCACCAGTACCAGCACTGGGACGAGATGGGGGAGCTAGTAAAACACCTCCCCGAAGAATACCGCCAGAGAGCCTCGCACCTGGTAGACTAAGGCAAAAACATCGCCAACTCCTGTATAAAGACGGCGTTGGACGGGGCAGAGACTTCAGCAAGACTAATGGCCATAGGGGTCACCGAGAGAAGGCATGCATGGCTCAGAATCTCGGGATTCAAACCGGAGGTGCAGAACAACATCCTTAGCACCCCCTTCAACGGAGAGACACTGTTCGGAGCAACAGTAGACTAGAAACTCACCCAGCTGAAAAAAGAAAACGAAACGGCGAGGTCCATGGGGGCCCTACAGCTGAGGGGAATGAGGCGAGGCAATCCCTCGGAGACCCTACGGTAGGGGAGGAAGCCAACAAGGGGCGTCGCACCAGACGTTCCAGCAGGGTTATAGTCACGGACAACAAGGTCAACAGAAGCAAAACTGGCAGTACCAACCTCGGGGCCAGTCCTTTCGCGGGAGAGGGAACGGACGTGGCCAAAGGAGGAGAGGGGGTGACCAGCCCTCTTCAAAGTGACTCAGCACGCAAGAGGACGCCTACCCTCGACATGCCCCCAAGGGTGAGGCGCAAAAAAGTAACAGGGGGGAGAGAAGATTCAAAATCCTACGAGCATACAACACCAGTAGGCGGAAGACTGAGGTTCTACCTTCAGGAGTGGTGGCGTATAACCACAGACAAGTGGATACTGAACATCATGCAGTACGGATACTGCGTAGATTTGGAGAAAAGACCTCCAAATAGGAAACCAAAGGGAAGACCGAGATCGGCTCAAGAACTGGCCCTACTCAGAGAAGAAACACGGAAACTTCTAAAAAAGAGCCATAGAGGCAGTGCCGTTCAGAGAACGCAACAAGGGGGTCTACTCAAACTACTTCGTGGTCCCGAAAGTAGACGGAAACCTCAGACCCATCCTGGACCTGCGTTACCTAAACAAGTTCATCAGAACGCAGAAGTTCAAAATGACTTCGCTGCAGGAGGTACTGCCCCAAATAAGAGACGGGGACTTCATGGTCACCGTGGACCTCAAGGATGCCTACCTGCACATCCCAATAAACAGAAGACACAAGGGCCTTCTAAGGTTCAAAATCGACTAGGAACACTACCAGTTCACAACCCTGGCCTTCGGATTAAAATGGGCGCCTAGGGTCTTTACAAAATGCCTGTCGGCGGTCGCGGCCCACCTACGAAGGCAGGGGATCCATGTCTACCCCTACTTAGACGACTGGCTGGTCAAGGCAAACTCACGCGAGAAGTGCGAGAGGCACGCAAAACGCGTAACAGACACTCACGAATCTGGGGTTCTCGATTCACTGGGGGAAGTCATCGCTGGAACCGGAGCAGGTGAAGATTTTCCTGGGGGCAAAAATCAACCACCTGAACAGTACAGTAGTGCCCAGCTACAGGAGGACAGATGCCCTACTGAAGGAGACGCGGCTCTACCAGAAGGGGCGAGCTCTGACAGTGAGGTCAGTGAGCAAGATGATGGGGATGATGGCGTCGTGTATCCAGCTGGTGCCGAATGTACGCCTGCACATGAGACCATTCCAGGAATGGCTACAACAGCAATGGTCACAAGCAAACGGAAGTTGGGAGGATGTAGTGGTTGTTACGCACGCAGTGTAGGAGGAGATAACTTGGTGGAACAGAGACAACATGACAGCAGGGAGAAGCCTGACACCACCAATCCCAACACTGACCATTACCACGGACGCATCGCAAAAGGGATGGGGAGCGCACATGGACAACCTCAGAGTGAGGGGTCTGTGGGCTCCAGCAGATGCGGTTCGCCATATCAATTACCTAGAGTTGAAAACAATCCTGCTAGCCCTGAAAGCATTCCAGAGGCACCTGTACAACCAGAGGGTGTTGGTTCAAACAGACAACACCACGGCAATGTTCTACATCAACAAACAAGGGGGGACACAGTCGTTCCCTCTCTCCTCTCTAGCTCAGGAGATTTGGAGATGGGCCATACCTCTCAGGATAGATCTACTGGCAATTCACCTACCGGGGAAGGACAATGTGGAGGCAGACTGGCTAAGCAGGCAGACCTCGGCATCGCACGAGTGGGAGCTCAATGGCCAGGAAACTGAGAAACTCTTCCGGAGATGGGGAACTCCCACAATAGACCTATTTGCAACACGCCAAAATGCCAAAGCTTCGCGTCCAGGCAACCAGATCAGCAATCCCAGGGAAATGCCCTATGGATAAGCTGGTCGAGGACATTTGCCTACGCCTTTCCACCGATACCCCTGTTGCACAGAGTGCTCGACAAGTGCAGAACCAGCAACATGACTCTGATCCTAGTGGCTCCGCAGTGGGCAAGGCAGACATGGTTCTCACAAATTCAAGAAATGGCACAAGGCAATCCATACAGGTTCGAAAGGAGGAAGGACCTGCTCTCAATGCAAAACGGAGAGGTCCTGCACCCAGAGCCAGAGACCCTCAACCTGGCGGCATGGCTCCTGAAGACCTAGAGTTCGCACACCTAAGATTGCCTCCGAGCACTATGCGAGTGCTACGAGAGGCAAGGAAACCAACTACACGAAAATGCTACAGCGCAAAATGGAAGAGATTCACTGTGTGGTGCAGGAAAAAGGGCCTGCAAAACAGAATGACAAGAGACTCAACAGTACTGAGGTACCTCACACACCTTCTAAAGAGTAACCTCTGCTCGAGCTCCCTAAGGGTACACCTAGCGGCGATCGTGGCCTACACCAGAGGTGAGAAGGGTGGAAGTTTCTTCACCTCGCAGGTGGTGAAGAGATTCATGGAAGGAGCCAAAAGAATGCCCCCCCCCCCCCCCCCCCCCGAAAAGGTTGCCGCCGCCAGCATGGAATCTAAACGTGGTTCTGACGGAGCTCATGAAGGCACCGTTTGAACCCATTCACAAGGCCACACTGCAGATGTTGACGATGAAAACGGCCTTTCTAGTGGCCATAACCTCACTACGCAGGGTGAGCGAGCTTCAAGCACTAACACTACAGGAACCCTACATTCAGATTCACAAGGACAGAGTAGTCCTGAGGACGGACCCACACTTCATGCCCAAGGTGGTGTCGGCGTTCCACATGAATCAGAGTATTCAGATACCAAGTTTCTTCCAAAACCCGACTTCAAACGCAGAAAAGGCCCTGCACACCCTCGACGCAAGAAGAGCGGTGATGCACTACATTGAGAGAACCAAGGAACTCAGGAAGTTGAAGCAGCTGTTTGTGTCCTTTGCTACTAGCTTCATGGGTAGGCCAGTGACTAAGGGCACCATCGCTAGGTGTATTGCCCTCACTATTCAATTCTGCCACAAACAGGCTGGACAGGAGCTAGCGGAGGGGCCTCAGGCTCACTCCACAAGGAAGGGGGCCACCGTGGCCTTCCTGGCGAACACGCCCATCCAGGACATATGTCTCGCGGCAACTTGGGCATCTGTGCACACGTTCACGAAACACTACTGCGTGGACATTCAGATGAACAAGGAAGCACAGGTTGGACCGAAGGTGCTTCAACACATTTTCAACGACCAACGCTCATCTACCACCCAGCCGCCACAAAATTAGGAAAACCGCTACAAAGTCTATGCACAGCATAGTGAATCCAGAAAGATTCACGCTGCAAAACGAATAGTTTCTTACCTGTCGGTGTAGTTTTGCAGCTTGAAGATCTTTCTGGATTCACTAGCGAACCCACCCACCTCCGCCAGGAAGATGAGGCTGGAGGAAGAGGGGGTAAAATGGAAAAGATCAAAAGAAATGAAAACGTACAGAAACATGGACAAGAAGGATTAATCAATCGCCTAGGGTTAAAAAAAAAAAAAAGAAAGGAAAAAAGAACCCGAAGATGGCGCCCCAAAGGTGGGACTTCCGCAGGAAGCACGACGACGTCACGGGAGGTGCACCAAATGGTGGGTCGTCTTCGCCCACCTGGGCTACCAAAAAAAAAAAAAAAAAAACAAAGAAAGAAAAGACTACGAATCCGGACCCAACCACAAGATCGCGGAATAATGCACAGCATAGTGAATCCAGAAAGATCTTCAAGCTGCAAAACTACACCGACAGGTAAGAAACTATTCGTTATTTACGATTAACAATAGCCCCTCGTCTTGACAGCAATTTCAGGACACTATGCGGTTCATCTGAGATTGGATGAACTACAACCATTTGAAGGTAAACTCGGACAAAACAGAATTAACACAAAAAGTAAAGTGGATTGTTGGATTCCCTCATTCGGGCCCAGCCAGATGGGTTCCCCTCCCACACCTAAAAAGGCGGTAAAACGCCTGTGTCATTAACAATGAGTTATCATTTAAGCAGCAGGTAGGCACAGTGACCTCTGCAAGCTTCTGCCAACTCCAACGCATAAAGATTAGAAAAGATTCCTCGCTAGGGAGGCCTTGACCGAAGTAAATATAGCTCTAGTCCTGTCCAGTGTTGACTACGCTAATGCGCTTTACCTGGGTCTTCCGAAAGTCCTTTTGCGCAGGCTCCAGTTAATCCAAAATCGGGCCCCCTGGCTGATATACAACCTGCCCAAATATTGCCAAATCTCCCGGGAGACTATGGACCTTAATTCGTTGCCAGTCGCACAGAGAACAATGTTCAAAGTGTGCTGTATGGTCTTTAAGGCCCTATATCTGAATTGTCCAGTTTTTCTCATATCTCAGATTTTTTTTAAAGCTGCCCCTCCAGAGCACTTTGATCCAGCCACCTTCACTATCTGGTGATCCCCTCATGTAAAAAAAAAAAAAAAAAAAAAGACTGGAGGGCGGTGGTTTGCCGTTATTGCCCCTCTAGCGTGGAATACACTGCCTTTGGACCACCTCTAACTACCCTAGATTTAGACAACTCCTGAAGACACGGCTCTTTAGGCAGGCTTACCAATAAAAGTGGATGAAGGCCGATCAGCTACCTAGCGCCAAGAGACCGCCTGGTGAACATGCGCTTTAGAAAATGACATTAACAGAACATAAAGGAGGGTATTCTTCCCCCCCCCCGGTAAGTAGCCCATTGTCTACTACCATGTACTCCCCTAAATTGAATATTTAGGGATCCCCAACAGCAGAGTGACAGATTTGTCTATCTTGGGAGCAGAACACCCTGCACCAAAATTGGCGCCAAACTCCCTGGCTGCACCTCACTATTAGAGATTAAAGAGGGACCCCTTATACCAAAGGAATAGGGTACTATACAGTCATGAGAACAAAGTGTTTCCTTTGGGAAAAATGCTATTCCAATGCTATTGACTAAATATACTACTGTACGACGCACTCACCTGCATGCTCAGCTTTCCACATACATTGGGGGAACAGTATAATTCGAACCCTTTTCCTATTAACTACGAAATAAAAGTATTTAAAAAAATCTTTTCGCTTTATTTTTGTTTAAAAAGAGCATATGCTTAACAATCCTAGATATACAATTCTCTGTTACATCTAAAGCTCGTCAAGAAACATAGTAAAAACATATAAAATTCTTTAATAACGACTATACATAAAAAACAAGGAGAGTACACATGAAAGACAGAAAACTGTCATTGAGTGAACACATCCATGATTGTCATTAAACGACAGACCCGATACACAAAATGAGCATTCAAAGAGGTCCCAGTTTTCTCACAGATTGGGTTCAATTTATCAAGCGTCGACGCGTCTCGATGGTGCATTTATATAGCCATCTTTTTCAAGACCGAATCATTTGAAACTCAGACAATGGATAAAGTCCTGGAACAGTTTGGACCACCTTTTATTTTGATCAACTGCAATACATCATGGGTCTGGGTCTGAGTCTCAGAAGGTCTGGTAGGATCCTAGGGGCTTCTACCTCCCTCTGTCCTATTCAAATATTTTGCACAGAATTTTGACAATCATAAAACAAACTGGAAGCCAGTAAGTATTGCCTGTTTTTACTGTTTCTTGATATTTAGATGTAACAGAATTGTACATCTGATAAGCATATGCTCTTTTTAAACAAAAATACATTGAAAATATATTTTTTAAATACTTTTGTTTCGTAGTTAATAGTAAAAGAGTTGGAATTATATTGAGTCTCCCCCCCCTCCCCCCCCCCCTCCCAATGTATGTGGAAAGAGTTTGAATGCAGGTGAGTGCGTAGTACAGTAGTATATTTAGTCAAAATGCATTGGAATTGCATTTTTTCCAAAGGAAACTCTTTTGTTCTCATGCTTGCACCTCGGTCATCACAAAGACCGACTTGTCAAAAACCTGCTCATCCTCCCCAAACCCTTGGAGGACTATCGTTTCAACAACCACTTAACATCTCCCTTAAGGTGGAGGAGCCATCACTCTGCTTCTGCATGAACCTGTAATTCATATTTGAGCAACATGGTCTTAACCCCTTCGGTGCTCATGACGGAACGGTTCCGTCATGAGCCACGGTTGAGCTGTGCTCATGACGGAACCGTTCCGTCATGACCACGCCCGCGCAAGATTCCGTCAGCACAGCGGCGGAATCTGCGCAGCATGGAAGGGGTTAAGAGATCCTGCACAAAGTCTCATTCTTGGGGCACTCCGAAAACTGCTCCACTTTCTGCTTACAATCTTCAGATAAGTCCACACACTAAGTGAAGCGGGACGCTATGCCATACTACCACTCTGATTCAATAGAAAAGGCCCGACAATGATTAGATATTGTGCTCTCTGGTAACAGCCATAGGATCAGTTGATCCTGATGTGCCCAGAGTTCTTCTGGCCATTGTCAACCCAGCAGCATGACCTGAAGGCCATCCTGCAAATTTAGTGCATGACATGCCAGGATGAGTTTGGCCGATTGGCTGTCTATTTTATAGGCAACGCTAATGGATATTCTTTTCGATGGGTCTCCAAACCTCGAAGGCAAAGTGGACTATGCTTTGGAATGCATAAAAATGAATTTCATGGGGGGCGCTAGAGGGTGCCAAACAAGATGGCCGCACACGAGTGAGGCTCTTGTAGCTCGGGCTATAATCCGCTTCTAATCCTAGCCATCCTGGCAATATAACATAGCACAAGTAGTCATATACGTGCAGGGGACGCTGGGCAGCAGACTGGTGAACAGAAAGTGTGAGTTGCGCACCCTGGAGTGCTCTGTTCTGGGCGGCGGAGGTGCGGCCCTGCGGGACATCATGGTGGCTGGGCGGACGGATTGAGGCATCCGAGGCGGACCGGAAAGACCGACTCCTCTGTGCGGAGCCGCTGGCGGGGGAGTGGAGCCTCTGAAGGAGAGCCGCGAGGGGCCTGCGCCCCCCCCCCCCCCCCGCGCGCTCGTGAGCTGCATCCGCCGGGCCTTGGCCCGCCGCGACAAGGACCTGCGGCCTGATCGGTGCCGTTAGACTGACGGCTGCAGGGCGCGCGAGCTGTGGAGCGGATCCCGCGGTAAGATCGCTGGCTGCCAGGGGCGACGCGCTTGTGGCTGTGTGGGCAGGAGGAGGCGGGTGGCGTGGTCTAGGATAAGGTGCCCTGTCCATGCTGCCCGCTCCTTGTTAAAGACTGAGGTGGCCCTCTGGCTCGGCGCGAGTGAAGCGGTTGCGGTGGTGGGAAGAGTGAGTTGCGGCCGGCCACCGCATAGTAGAAGAATTGCTGGCACATAGGCTGAGGAGAGGAACTGCTGGTGGAGTCCCGGAGCTGCCTGGATTACCGGATTTGCCCCCAGCAAGCGGAAAAATATAGAGGCCTGATATTGAGCCGTGCCTCCAGGCCGGAGTGACAGTGGTGGCCTGTGGGGGCACAGGTGTGGAGGGCCTGCGGCGCTGCCCTATGCCCCGCATGAAGACCTCGTGGTGACTGATAGCACACGATCGCGCCCACCCTAAGCCCAGCTATCCATACAGGCGACGCGGGCCGGGAGAGGCTACCCATCACGAGGAGGGTGAATGTGAGGGGATGAGTGGTGGGGTCTGAAGAGTGCACTGATCACCCTGCGCCGCCCCGGAGGGGAGAGATCGACTGCATTAATAGCTACACGGGGGCGCCCCTGCCACCTCGACTGCCCGCTACATCCTCCTACGCTCTGCTCAATAATCATCCTTCCTGAACGGCCACAGTGGGGGAAATCGGAGGGTAGGCAGGCGAAGCTCTCCTTTGACTCCCGCAAGATGTCTCGTTCTCAACCAGGCCCGGACGAAGCGCCTACCGAGACCCCTGCCCCGTCCACGGCGGAATTGAAAGACCCTTCTGGTCATGCAGGAGAGTTTGATGTCGATTGCTTCCAAAATGGACTCCATGTCGGCCAGGATGGAGGGGCTGAAGTGCAGGGTGGATAAGCCCGAGGATCGCCTTACTGAGACAGAGGAGAATATCCGACCTCGAAGATGCATCCAATGCCGCCTCCGCTCACGCCCTCGAAATGGACAAAGTGCTGAAAGTGATAGTCGCCAAAAACGAGGAGTT
Organism: Triturus cristatus; assembly: GCF_964204655.1. Lineage (NCBI taxonomy): Eukaryota > Metazoa > Chordata > Amphibia > Caudata > Salamandridae > Triturus > Triturus cristatus. The sequence goes on along the minus strand of NC_140588.1, from coordinate 334,093,533 downwards.
GGAAACGCGCTCCCGAAGGAACAACCTCCGCATTCTGGGTGTTCCGGAATCCACGGCTACCGGGAAGATGGAGGAGTATGTGGAGCGCTTGCTCACCGCGCTTTTCGGCAGAGAGAAATTCTCGGAGGTGTTCGTGGTGGAGAGAGCGCACCGGTCGTTGGCAGGACGCCCTCCGCCCGGGGCTCCCCCCACGGCCCATAATAGCTAAAGTGTTGAACTACTGGGATCGCGACGTAGTCCTCCGACTGTCCAGAGAAAAAGGCCGTCTCACGCACGAGGGAGCAGAAATCTCCATATATCCGGACTTCACAATGGCCGTACAAGAGCAGAGGCGCACGTTTCTGCAGGTCAAGAAAAAGCTGCAGCAGCTTAACATCCCGTACGCCATGCTTTTCCCGGCACGCCTGAGGGTGGCTTCCCAGGGTAAGATGCACTTCTTTACCAATCCGCAGCATGCACAAGACTTCATCAAGGCTCTGCCTAAGTTCGCCGAGCACCGCCGGTCTCCAGTACAACAAGAGGAGAATAAGAGGCGCTTCGGATATTGAGTGACAGGAATCGTAGTCCAGAGACACTAGACAGCGCCCTACGGATGGCCTTGCAAGACCCTGCTGTCTCCTGCACCCTGATCCAACCCTTTTGAACTAAAGTGATTAGAACTCCGAAATGAGTCAATTCCAATGCCACAATGGTTTTTAGATGCTATGCCCGAGCACCCTCGCACCTGCGAGGAGCACTTGGTCGCCCCCTGGCCGCCGCTCATTAGGTGAACCCTGTTTGAATTTGAAATATCATAGTAGAAATGTCCGTTCAGTGTCCCTGGATGGGACTGGGCTATGGGAAATTGCTAGCGAGGGGGGAGGGAGATAGCACAGCTGGTTGGGGTTGCTGTTGTGGGAGGGGGAGGGATGTTTTGAACTTTACTTGCATATTAATGTCAAGGCAACACTGGCGAGTACCCTATCACACAGATACGCCCGCGATGACCTAGGCTCGCATAATTATTAATATGAATGGTAGATGTGAACCATAAGACACTCCAGTTTAACTTTTTAACGTGGAACGTGAGAGGGTTGGGCAACCCCTGAAAGCGCCGGCATATCCTGGCATACTTGGATCGACACAATGTCCACTGTGCGATGCTGCAGGAAACTCCTCTATCTCCTAGTGCACCCCCAGCGTTTGCTACCCGGTGGGCCAACCATAGAGGATTTTCGTGTTACTCCACATACGCACGAGGCACTTTCATCCTGATGAAAGGCACGTTCCCGTACACCCCCATGGGTGCTTATGCAGATCCACAGGGCTGTTTCAATATAATGTGGGGAAGGCTCGCAGCGCAATCCATTACTATGTTGTCATGCAATGGGCCTTATCCGGATGAAGCGGAGTTCTTCCGGGTGCTCTGGGGGAAAATACAAGATGTGGGTACCACACATTTATTATGGGGAGGTGATTTTAATGAGGTACTCAATCCCAGCTTGGATAGGTCGCACCCGCAGTCGCACCATTACTCAACAGCGCAACTGGCCCTTAATAATTTAATGGCGGAGGGCGACCTAGTAGACCCGTGGGTACTGCGCTACCCTCAGACACGTCAAGGCTCATGCTACTCCTCCGCGCACGCCTCCTGGTCGCGCATTGATTATTGGCTGCTAGACCGGGGTCTGGCAACGTGGGCCTTGCATATATCCTATCTACCCCGCACATACTCTGATCATTCTCCGGTGCTGCTGTCCCTTACCCCACCTCAGGGAGGGTCCCCTTATTTATCATGGCAGCTCAATCCATTGTCGTTGCTGGACCAGGCGTTCAAGACAGAGTTGGAGCAGGAAATATCGGAATACTTCCGTCACAACATCAGGTCCGTCCCTCAATACTCTACAATATGGGACGCTTTCAAAGCTACCATACGTGGTATTTGCATGGTCCAGAGTGGAGGGGTATTAAAAGATATTCTAAATACACTCCGCAAGACTGAATTAGCTATCAAACAAATAGAGTCTGAGATGCAAACCACACCATCCCGGCGGCATTGGCACGCTTGCGTACGCTGCTCACAGAATATCATGCTGCTGAGTGGGAATGAGAATTCAGAGGGAAGTACCATGTAGCTCGGCAGTACGGAGAAAGAGAAAGGCTGGGGCGGGCCCTGGCCTCCTCTATACGACCCCCACGTCGTGCAAATACTGTCTTAGAAATAAAGGATGAAGACGGGCAGACGCTTAGGGATTCCCCGGCTATACTTGCAGCGTTTAAAAAGTTCTATAAACAGTTATATGCTACTCAACGTCATGCCCCAGTAGACTTTGAATCAGTTTTTTGAAGACACCGCCATAGCCTGGCTGGGAGATGGGCAAAGGGAGTTCCTCCTTGCACATCACGAGGATGAGGAAATAATCTCTGCGATTATGCAGCTACGCTCGGGCAAAGCTCCGGGGCCAGAAGGCCTACCGGCCGAATTTTATAAAATGTATCGACACTTACTCATCCCCGTACTAAGGCACGTGTTTGAGGAGTCTCAAGAGACTGGGATTCTACCCCGTACAATGCGCGAGGCGCTCATTATTTCCCTACTCACACCTGGGAAAGAACCCACGCATCTAGAGTCGTACCGGCCCCTTTCCCTTATAAATGTGGACGCCAAAATCCTGGCCAAACTAGTTGCAAAACGTATTAGCTCCCTTATGCCAGCACTGGTTCTTCCCGATCAATCGGGCTTTGTTCCACACAGGAGTACTGCCCATAACCTGCGCACGTTGTTCACGTTGCTGCAGGATATCGATTCGGCAGAGGATGCGGCTGCAGTCTTCCTAGACGCCACCAAGGCATTTGATTCCCTGGAATGGGACTACCTATCCTTTGTCTTGGTGCGCATGGGGTTCCCCCCCCCCCCCCCCCCTTTCTTGGCCTGGATCAACCTCTTGTACACAGGGATCCGAGCCTCCGTAATGGTTAATGGCCTCCGCTCCTCCTCCTTCTCCCTGGCGCGCGGTACTCGCCAGGGCTGTCCCTTTTTCCCTCTCCTATTTGCCTTGGCAGTTGAACCCCTTGCTGTGAAACTCAGACATTATCGCACACACGCTATTATCTAACCAGAGCGACAGATACTCGTTTTATTATATGCTGATGACCTGACTCTATACTTGCGGCACCCAAGCAGTAGCCTGAATCCCATATTACGCTTCTTTCTTCAGTTTGGTCAACTGTCAGGGATCAACCTCAACTGGTCTAAGTCGCAGATCTTTCCTCTCACAGACTCCATCACACAATTTATACCAGAGTATCCCCTTACCTGGTGTGCAGATTCGCTCAAATATCCTGGAATCACTGTCTCCCGAAACCGGGAGGAACTTATGAGAGCAAACTATGGAAGGGTGTTGGAATGCATCACGGATAAAGTTACGGGATGGATTGCAATGCCCCTAACCATGGCCGGCAGAGCAGCAATTGTCAAGATGATCATCCTGCCTAAACTCCTTTACCTATTCGTTAATATCCCCTTTGCTCCAAGCCGACACTTCTTTTCGGCTATTAAGTCCCAATGTATCCGACTCATCTGGGATGGAAAACAGGCCCGACTCCGATGGGAAACACTCACGCGACCCTTCTGGGCGGGAGGATTCTCAGTGCCGGGTATCGAGTTATATTATAGCTGCGCTCGGGCACAATTCGCTGCCTACTGGATGAAGCCCCCCCTTTCATGCCTCACCTGGCGATAGAGGACGGCTACATGAATCCCACGCCCAGCACTGTTTATCTAAGTGTTCCCGGAGTCCCTCGCCATCTTGCAAACACCACCGTCCAATGCACTGCCTGCGCATGGGGAGATCTGGCCATGGTTACCCAATACCCTCTACTGTATTCTCCGCTACTGCCCATTGCTGGACGTCAGGATCTTCCGGTTACACAGGAAGGGGGATGCTGTCTGCTCTTGAGAAAACTCTCCCTTCGCACTTGGGGACAATTGTATGCCAATGGGAAATTCTGTACTAGTGACAAATTCTTTAAAGGATGGAACCCCACCCCACTAGACCGCTTCTATTATATAAGACTCCGGCAAAATGTGAAAGCGGCCACACCCGATTTCCCTCAAGAACTCCCTACAATGCCTGCGTTGCATGTTCTGCTACACCAGGATACCCCCGCCCACATGCTCTCACTCCTATACCGCACTGTCCAAGCTAACAGGGAATATGCCTTACCCTTAGCCCGGTCCATATGGGAAAATGAACTGGGCCATTCTATTACCGATAAACAGTGGGCATACTGCTGCAAACAGACGGGGGAGATTTCGGCCAGCAGCAGGCTTCGCATTATCCATTACAAATATCTCCATAGTTTATATTGTACGCCGGCATGGATGTACAGACATAAAATACGTGACCATGACCATTGTGCCCGGTGCGGCAGAGCAGAGGCCGACTTCCGACACTTGGCATGGGACTGCCCTTCATTACAGCGGTTTTGGGCGGAAGTACTTCCAGCATTAGACATTATGACAGGCTTACACATCCCTGCAGATACCCTTACTGTCCTGTTAGGGTACACAGAACCCATAGCTCCCAAAATGTGCAAGGATGCATAATTGGCGCTACTGCTTGCCAAAAGATAAATTGCGTGCAAATGGGGAAGGGGGAGAGCGCCGAAATTTAAGGAATGGATCCGGGACCTCACTTAGTCAAGAGCAATTACACCTGTATGCAGATCTTCAACCCCCCATCATCCCGCCCAAAAGATATATGGGGCCCTCTGCAGACATACCTACTAGAGCATGCTGATAACACTGACATTACCACGGACACCTCTCGAAGAGGAGTAATTTTCCAGGGCGCAACCACTTAGCGGGGCCATGCACACTGCTGAATGGGAGACACTGCCCATAACAATTCACTGATACGCGTTTAATAGGCCATAACATCCTCTCAGATGCACTACACATTGGTGGGGTGGGGTGAATCAGTGGAGCCGAACACGAGCTGTGACGTAGTTGGAAACTGTTTAATGCCCCGTGTGTACAAAGCTAGTTCCATGATGATAGTTTAAAGTTCCTCCCAACGCGGCCGGCCCGAAGGGGTTGTAGGCGGCATGCTGTGTACTCCCCTCACCCTTTGCATTATGTTAACTACACATTTGTATTTTCGGCCCCGACGGGGATGTAGGCCAGATGCTGAATTGAACACTTGTTGGTGGAGTATAATAAAACCCCCCCCAAAAAAATAATGAATTTCTAGAGCGCAGCTGTTACTCGGAGCCGAGCATCCTGGCGCTATACTAAACAGCAGATGTGATACTTGTACGTGGACCTGAGTGGATCCATTAAATGAGGTTATGAGTAAGTGCATCAGGGGCTTGAAAAAGTCAGGTCTTCAGGGATTTTTTAAATGCATCTTCCAGAGCTAGAAATCCGAGGTGTGATGGCAATTGGTTCCTAGCTTTGGTGCCTAATACGTTAAAGATTTTCGAGATGGCTGAGCTACTTAAACGTCATACACTTTCTGCACCTTTACTAGACAACGGGACCATCCCCACGAGGCAATACCACCACACATTCCCCTGAAATTCCAACATGTACATCACCTGCTCCCATTGGCATAGGAGACAGCCCTGACCACGTTGTAGTTCACAGCTGATGGTTTCCACAAATGCAGACAAGCCATGATTATGATTAGGCACACTGGCAGTAATTGCTTTGTGTTTTCTCTATTCTATAAATGTCAAACTATTAAAAGGGCAATTAGACTGCAGAGATTCAGCACACTCCCTGGGGTGTTGCCCCCTTTAAACACTACCCACTAGTCCTGTAAATTTAGGAGCTATTCCAGGGGCCTGCAGATCCAGTGATGCCACAGGCAACCCTGTTCTTGAGTCGGCGAATGCGGAACTGGCTGGCCAGTAGGGGCACCAGTCCTCTAACCCCTCTTCCCCATCTAAAACTGCCATCATACCACTTTAATTTGCCCTCTGAGGTGCATGCCTAATCATTTGGGTCTGGCCGTGGGGATTCAGCACTTCCTTATGGGTTGATGACTCATCACGTTCATCAGATGGGGTCTTGTAAACTGCTCAGTCGGGCTAAATCCTACCTTTTCCTCTCATTCCCACCAATCATCCATCCCACACTAGATAGAATTTCAGAAGATCATTTGTCTGTCCTGCAACAGGAGATATGCCTGTTGCTTTCCGAAGGGTGCCACAGATGGTATCTGACTGAGAAATTAGGGGCTCCTATTCCTTCTGCTTCAGAGTCTCGAATAAGGATGTGGGGCCTAACTTAGACCTACAACCCCTGAACACCTTCCTGTGAAAGGACAAATTCAAAATGCTGTTATTGGCTCTGATCTACCCATCCTGCATCACACAGGCAATACTTGTGGTTCGTGGTGGGCCAGGAGTATTTTCAGATGGCCATGCTCCCATTTGTCTTCAACAGTACCCCTTGTATATTAATTGTTGTTGGCTGCCCATCTTTGGAAGTTCCTTTATTCCTGTACCTTAACTTGCTACTGAGCACAGGCTCTGCAGTCAGTCATGGACCACAACAGTATGCATAAATTCGTTGGGGTGTACCATATTCTGCCAGGCACATCTGATGCTATCCGAGGCTTCCGTTCACAGTGGCAATCCTGAACACAGGAGTTTAAGGCTTTTCCTCTGCTGCAGAGTCCGTAACATTCAGGCTGTGATCCTAATGTTTCAGGCTTAATACCTTAGTCCAGGTGAGTGAGGCTTCCTCGTCAACTAGGTCGGGACACATGCGAGGCACACAGTGAAACTTCCCAGTGGGTTCAGCAAATCTGTATTTCTGACATAATTGAGAAATAGCTGACAATCTGCAGTAATGGGTTGTTTATCACAATCTATCATGCATCAGATTGCTCTCCCTTTCCCACGCAGAGCTGCCAGTCTTGACTGACCTCACTTTTGGTTTGGGGGTTACTTGGGATGGGTGGAGATCAGGCCGGTGGAGGGAGGATGGTACAGGTTATTATGGACAACACCACTGCCATGTGTTCTACAATAAGCAGGGTGGTGTTGGGGTTGTGGGTCATGTTCTAAGAGATGTTGCATACTGAGCGGTGGCTGAAGCGCCAGAGCATCTTCCTGGATGCCAACCACCTAGCAGGGTACCTTAATCCCTGACAGGACAACCCGAGCAAAGGTATGGCAAATCCTAATAAGTGGCTACATCCAGAGGTCACATCACGAAAAAAAGTTTTGAAAAGTTTTAACACTCTGAAAGAGAATTTTATAGATTCCTTACTTTAGAATTTCCCCCAGGTGTCAGACTGAATCTGGAAAAAAATTCTTAGCAGTACCCCTGCTTGTCTGTAGGTGGTGTCGGTCGACTCAGTGTCTAGCTTCGTGGTCGCCGGGATGACATTGTTGGCCTATTTAGACGCTGCCCCTGCGTGCTGACGTCAGTTTTTCTTTTTCCATGCCAGCCTAGTGCAGATCTGGAGAGAGTTACCCCTTTAGTCACTTTTTGACTAAACTTTTTTTTGACATTTTGTCTACCTCTTTTTGAGTCTTTGAATCCCGGTGTGCGAGGCTGATGTCGGTGACGGACCCCCACCTTGTGTGCTTTTGGTGTCTGGAGCAGGGCCATGAATCCAAAGTCTTTGCAGAAGAGGTCCCGAAAGCTCTTGGAGGCGCAGTGGTTGGCTCCGCGTCTGTCTCGTTCGAGAGGGAGGTCTCCAGAGCGCTTGCGGAGCCCCCATGCCTTGTCCCACTCCAAGTCTTCGAAATCCTGGGGTAAGTTAAAGCACAAGAAGGCGAAGAAGCACCGGCGCTCTTCGCCTTCTCCGGCTGACACTACGCGGGATCTGGAGTGTCGTCGCTCTAAGGCTCCATCTCCGGTGCCTACTTCAGGGACGACTCCGTTCCATCCCCCCTCTCCCCTCCTTTTTGGGAGTCGGGGCATCCCCTGCCCAACTTCTTATATTTTTACAAACCCCTCCACTGTATCTTTGGACAGCCCAACTTCGCCGGCGCACCTTCGGGGTCCCTGGGCCTTCGATGCCAGCAGCCCCCCGTGGATCCGGATCAACGCCGGTCTATCTTACCCGACCTACCCCTGCGACTACGCTGTCCCCATCCTCATCCCAGAGAAGGACCCGGACCAACTTCGGTTGGCATCGGAGGGTTCTTTAGTTCCCCTGTTCATCCCTGGTTTCCCCTAACGCCCAGAAGGTGGTGTTGAGGATTGGGAGGGGTCGCTGGACCTTTTGTTGAAGAGCCAGACTGGAGAGCGAGCCTGGGTGACGCCAGCGGTGTGGACACCTCCCCAGACCTTGGCAAGCCTTCTTCCCCTGCCGTGGCTTTGGAGGAGGGAGTTGTGGTGGTGTGATGAGCAGCCGAAGCCTCGGGCCTGGAGCTCCCTTCAGTGGCAGTCCAGACTAATCTCCTGACAGAGGTGCTTCAGCCTGTGGCAACATCCTCAGAACCTCTTCTGCCCTTCAACGAACCCCCCCAACTGACGTCCTTCTGGGCCCCTGATCCAAGCCCAGCGGCTCCTGTGGAAAGTATTATTGCCCACCGCCCAGCTCCTAGTTTTCCTCACCCAACACCCTTCCACCAAGAGCTTAGTAGTCCAAGCCTCTTCTTCCAAGGGCGCATTCCCTTCTGCTCCCCCTGACAGGGATTCTAAGAAGCTGGATCATCTTGGGAAGTGCAAGTTCTCTACTTCCAGCTTGGCACTGTGGTCTGTGAATACCGCGTGCCTCTTGGGCAGATACTCCCATACTGTCTAGGATACGGTCACGCAAGTGCTGCCTCCATGCCCAGAGGAGGCCCGGGCTATTTTCTCTCCCAGGCAGTGGCGGATGGGAGAGACACAGCCAAATTCATGATAAGATGTGGAGTGGATACCACTGACTCACTGGGCCAAACGTTTGCCACGTCGGTAGCCCTTAGGTGCTATGCCATTTTGAGGACGTCTGGCTTTTCGGAGGATGTCCAGTCAACTTTGCTGGACATGCCCCTCAATGGCCGTTGCCTTTTTGGCTATAAAGTAGACGGTGCGCTTGAGCGCTTTAAGGGCTCTCGAGCTACGGCCAGATACTTTTTCCTCGCTTCCCCTCCACCCCAGTCTGCGTTTAGCCCCTTTCGTGGCCACAGAATGGGCACCACGCCCGGCCCAGTCCAGCCACTGGTCCATGCGACCTGCCCAGCCTCTTCGTGGCTGTTGACGTGGGACCTAGCGACCTCACGGGTCTGGGAGCCATTTTGCGGGCCTGTCTACATTCTCTCCCCCCCCCCCACCCACCCCCCCCCCCATGCCAGCCTGCAGCAGTCTCCAAACCCTCCTAGTCTGACCCTTCAGAGCCATCAACGATCAGTGGGTGGCAGGAGTCGCCATCACCTCCCCCACTGGCAATCAATCACGTCAGACAAATGGGTTTTGCAAATAGTCTGAAGGGACTACTCCCTCCTCTTCAAGGCTGCCCCTCCCTCCATGCTGTCTTTCAATTGCATGTTGGAGGATTATTTGGCACTTCTCCGTAAGGAAGTCTCAGCTCTCTTGGCCAAGGGAGCAATCGAAAGAGTCCCTACGCCAGAAGATGGTCGTGGTTGCTATTCCTGCTACTTTCTGATGCCCAAGAAGGACAAAGGCCTGCATCTTATTCTAGACCTCAGGGCATTCAACTGCTTACTCCGGAAGGAGAAGTTCACGTTGGCTCAGGTCCGGTCTTCCCTTGACCTTGGAGACTGGATGTTGGCATTGGACTTGCAGGATGCCTATTTCCGTGTTCCCGTCCTGCCAGCCCACAGACGCTACCTACGGTTCATGGTAGGATACAAGCATTTTCATTGTGCTTCCCTTTGGCATTACCAGTGCCCCTCGGGTGTTCACTTAAGCGATGGCCGTGGTTGCAGCTCATCTGCGCAGATCAAGGGGTTCCATTCTTCCCCTATCTCGACAACTGGCTGTTGAAGGTGGGCTTGCCCCAGGCAGTCTTCTCCCACCTCCAGACTACGGCGGACTTCCTGCACTCGCTGGGGTTCACTATAAACGTGCCAAAGCAAAGTCACACCTGACTCCCTCTCAGACGCTCCCTTTCATTGGAGCTGTTCTGGACACAGTGCAGTTTCGGACCTATCCTAACGAGCAGGGAGTCCGGGATATTTGGGCTATGATACGGATGTCTAAGCTTCTATCCCGGATTCTGCAGTGGGACTTGAAGTTCCTATGGGTGCAGCATCAGGAGAATCTTTCCGACTGCGTCCAGATCTCGGAGAGAACTGCAAGCAACTTCAGTGGTGGTTAACGGATCAGGATTGGGTCAGAGGCAGGTTCTTCTCCAAATAGAAGTCACAGTGGTGACCGATGCATCACTCCTGGGATGGGGCGGCCATCTGGAAGAGGTGGAGATCAGAGCAGTCTGGTCTCTGGTGAAGTCGGTGCTCCACATCAACCTGTTGCAGCTTCATGCGACCCGCCTGGCACTGAAGGCATTCCTTCCTTCCCTCCCTCAAGGGGAAGTTTGTGCAGGTGTTCACAGACAATACCACCGCCATGTGGTACTGCAACAAACAAAGCGAGGTGGGGTTGTGAACCCTATGTCAAGAGGCTCTTCGTCATGCTTCGTACGGTAGCCAGTTACAGTTTTTAGGGTTGGAGATATATGATCATTTCATTTTGGATCCATTATCAGTCTGGTTGCAGCATTAAGAGAGGCCATTAGCGGGGCCATATTGTATTTAGGAAGAACGCAGAGAGTGGAGCTTCCGTAGTCTAGGCAATACAAGAGCTTGGACTGCCAGCTTTGTGGTAAGAAGGGTTTGAGTTTCCTTAGTATACTCATCTGGTATTTAGCTCCCTTGGTGGCGTTGCTGATATAATTCTGCATATTCAAGAGTTTGTCTAGTGTGATCCCAAGGGATTTAGTGGACTCAATGTGAGAACAGTTGAAGGCTATTAGATGCTTCATCCCGAGGTCGATCTTGGTAGTGTGATTAAGAGGAGCGATGAGGAGGAATTCCATTTTAGAAGTCCTGAGCTTGAGATGGTTATCAGTGAGCCAGTTTTGAGTGTTTAGCAAGGTAGTGTTGAGGGAAATGAAGTATTCTGGGGAGGAGATTTTCAGATACAGTTGACTGTCATTCATGTGATAAAGAATGTTCGCAGAGTTTAGTGCATTTGCAAGTGGTTCCAGGAATAAGTTGAAGTGAATGGGAGAAATGGCGGACCCCTGTGGAACTCCCATATTGACAGCGGAGGGCTGAGAGAGGGATTGATTCACCATGACTCTGTGTTCTGTTGTGTAGGAATGATGTAAACCATTGCAATACAGGCCCTGATAGGCCCATCCTTCGTTCTAGAATGGACAGTAAGCTGTTGTGTTTAACAATGTTGAAGGCAGAGGATAAGTCAAGTAGAATTGGAAGACATGGTTCATTATGGTGTAGCATTTTTAAAATGTCATCCATGATGTGAATGAGTGCAGATTCAGTCCTGTGACCTCGACTAAAACCAGATTGATGTTGATCCAAGAGTTGGAAGTTCTCAATGTGTATGCAGAGTTGAGTTTGCACGCATTTTTCTACAAGTTTAGTCAGAGTGGGGATGTCAGAAATAGCACAGAAGTTAAGATCAGAACTGTCTGCATTCGTTTTTTTTTTTTTTTTTGGGAATAGGTGTTACCTGCCCTACTTTTAGGCAGTCTGCGATAGTGCCTTGCAATAGTGAGGCGTTGATAATATTGGACCATAACGGGAGAATGTCAGCTTTTATTTCTTTGAAGATTAGCGGTGGTCGTGGGTCGCTGAACTGGCTAGATGGGTTTATCGCTAGAAGAATGTTATAGATGTCACTTTCGCTGACAGGAGTGAAGGTGCGCCAGACGGCATTATTATTCGGGACATCTTCAGGGGGACCGAACCGGTCAGAGTCTAGAGGAGAAGCAATCCCTGTATTTGGAAGAAGATCCCTCTTTGATGTTAGTTCAAGTTCAATGATTTTTGTTTTCTCCAAGAAGAAAGCAGCAAATTCCTCGCATGTTGGAATGATGTCACCATGATCTGGCCGGTTAGGCGCGTTGAGCGATTGCTGCTTGGCGATTTCAAAATGTTTTTGGGGCCCGTTTTTGGGTTGGTTGAGTCCTAAAGAAGTCTGCTTTGGCATCTTTGATTTCGCTGTTGTAAGAGTTCCTAACTGATCTAAGGTGTTTTAGGGTGTTCAGTGGAGGGTATGGATCTCCAAGTTCTTTCATCTGACCTTAGCGACGTTTAGAGTTTAGGTTGTCATTGAACCAAAGTCTGGAGATTTTGGTGGAAGTATTTTTTTGTTGTAGAGGGGTGATAGAATCAAGGATGCCAGAGATAGAGGAATTATAGAAGTCTGTGAGGCCATGTACATCTATCATACCTGCTTGGGGAGTCATGGCAGTGTTACATTGGGTTGCTAAGGCTTTGGGATTAATGTTTTGGAGGTTCCCATGCCAGCCTGCAGCAGTCTCCAAACCCTCCTAGTCTGACCCTTCAGAGCCATCAACGATCAGTGGGTGGCAGGAGTCGCCATCACCTCCCCCACTGGCAATCAATCACGTCAGACAAATGGGTTTTGCAAATAGTCTGAAGGGACTACTCCCTCCTCTTCAAGGCTGCCCCTCCCTCCATGCTGTCTTTCAATTGCATGTTGGAGGATTATTTGGCACTTCTCCGTAAGGAAGTCTCAGCTCTCTTGGCCAAGGGAGCAATCGAAAGAGTCCCTACGCCAGAAGATGGTCGTGGTTGCTATTCCTGCTACTTTCTGATGCCCAAGAAGGACAAAGGCCTGCATCTTATTCTAGACCTCAGGGCATTCAACTGCTTACTCCGGAAGGAGAAGTTCACGTTGGCTCAGGTCCGGTCTTCCCTTGACCTTGGAGACTGGATGTTGGCATTGGACTTGCAGGATGCCTATTTCCGTGTTCCCGTCCTGCCAGCCCACAGACGCTACCTACGGTTCATGGTAGGATACAAGCATTTTCATTGTGCTTCCCTTTGGCATTACCAGTGCCCCTCGGGTGTTCACTTAAGCGATGGCCGTGGTTGCAGCTCATCTGCGCAGATCAAGGGGTTCCATTCTTCCCCTATCTCGACAACTGGCTGTTGAAGGTGGGCTTGCCCCAGGCAGTCTTCTCCCACCTCCAGACTACGGCGGACTTCCTGCACTCGCTGGGGTTCACTATAAACGTGCCAAAGCAAAGTCACACCTGACTCCCTCTCAGACGCTCCCTTTCATTGGAGCTGTTCTGGACACAGTGCAGTTTCGGACCTATCCTAACGAGCAGGGAGTCCGGGATATTTGGGCTATGATACGGATGTCTAAGCTTCTATCCCGGATTCTGCAGTGGGACTTGAAGTTCCTATGGGTGCAGCATCAGGAGAATCTTTCCGACTGCGTCCAGATCTCGGAGAGAACTGCAAGCAACTTCAGTGGTGGTTAACGGATCAGGATTGGGTCAGAGGCAGGTTCTTCTCCAAATAGAAGTCACAGTGGTGACCGATGCATCACTCCTGGGATGGGGCGGCCATCTGGAAGAGGTGGAGATCAGAGCAGTCTGGTCTCTGGTGAAGTCGGTGCTCCACATCAACCTGTTGCAGCTTCATGCGACCCGCCTGGCACTGAAGGCATTCCTTCCTTCCCTCCCTCAAGGGGAAGTTTGTGCAGGTGTTCACAGACAATGCCACCGCCATGTGGTACTGCAACAAACAAAGCGAGGTGGGGTTGTGAACCCTATGTCAAGAGGCTCTTCGTCATGCTTCGTACGGTAGCCAGTTACAGTTTTTAGGGTTGGAGATATATGATCATTTCATTTTGGATCCATTATCAGTCTGGTTGCAGCATTAAGAGAGGCCATTAGCGGGGCCATATTGTATTTAGGAAGAACGCAGAGAGTGGAGCTTCCGTAGTCTAGGCAATACAAGAGCTTGGACTGCCAGCTTTGTGGTAAGAAGGGTTTGAGTTTCCTTAGTATACTCATCTGGTATTTAGCTCCCTTGGTGGCGTTGCTGATATAATTCTGCATATTCAAGAGTTTGTCTAGTGTGATCCCAAGGGATTTAGTGGACTCAATGTGAGAACAGTTGAAGGCTATTAGATGCTTCATCCCGAGGTCGATCTTGGTAGTGTGATTAAGAGGAGCGATGAGGAGGAATTCCATTTTAGAAGTCCTGAGCTTGAGATGGTTATCAGTGAGCCAGTTTTGAGTGTTTAGCAAGGTAGTGTTGAGGGAAATGAAGTATTCTGGGGAGGAGATTTTCAGATACAGTTGACTGTCATTCATGTGATAAAGAATGTTCGCAGAGTTTAGTGCATTTGCAAGTGGTTCCAGGAATAAGTTGAAGTGAATGGGAGAAATGGCGGACCCCTGTGGAACTCCCATATTGACAGCGGAGGGCTGAGAGAGGGATTGATTCACCATGACTCTGTGTTCTGTTGTGTAGGAATGATGTAAACCATTGCAATACAGGCCCTGATAGGCCCATCCTTCGTTCTAGAATGGACAGTAAGCTGTTGTGTTTAACAATGTTGAAGGCAGAGGATAAGTCAAGTAGAATTGGAAGACATGGTTCATTATGGTGTAGCATTTTTAAAATGTCATCCATGATGTGAATGAGTGCAGATTCAGTCCTGTGACCTCGACTAAAACCAGATTGATGTTGATCCAAGAGTTGGAAGTTCTCAATGTGTATGCAGAGTTGAGTTTGCACGCATTTTTCTACAAGTTTAGTCAGAGTGGGGATGTCAGAAATAGCACAGAAGTTAAGATCAGAACTGTCTGCATTCGTTTTTTTTTTTTTTTTTTGGGAATAGGTGTTACCTGCCCTACTTTTAGGCAGTCTGCGATAGTGCCTTGCAATAGTGAGGCGTTGATAATATTGGACCATAACGGGAGAATGTCAGCTTTTATTTCTTTGAAGATTAGCGGTGGTCGTGGGTCGCTGAACTGGCTAGATGGGTTTATCGCTAGAAGAATGTTATAGATGTCACTTTCGCTGACAGGAGTGAAGGTGCGCCAGACGGCATTATTATTCGGGACATCTTCAGGGGGACCGAACCGGTCAGAGTCTAGAGGAGAAGCAATCCCTGTATTTGGAAGAAGATCCCTCTTTGATGTTAGTTCAAGTTCAATGATTTTTGTTTTCTCCAAGAAGAAAGCAGCAAATTCCTCGCATGTTGGAATGATGTCACCATGATCTGGCCGGTTAGGCGCGTTGAGCGATTGCTGCTTGGCGATTTCAAAATGTTTTTGGGGCCCGTTTTTGGGTTGGTTGAGTCCTAAAGAAGTCTGCTTTGGCATCTTTGATTTCGCTGTTGTAAGAGTTCCTAACTGATCTAAGGTGTTTTAGGGTGTTCAGTGGAGGGTATGGATCTCCAAGTTCTTTCATCTGACCTTAGCGACGTTTAGAGTTTAGGTTGTCATTGAACCAAAGTCTGGAGATTTTGGTGGAAGTATTTTTTTGTTGTAGAGGGGTGATAGAATCAAGGATGCCAGAGATAGAGGAATTATAGAAGTCTGTGAGGCCATGTACATCTATCATACCTGCTTGGGGAGTCATGGCAGTGTTACATTGGGTTGCTAAGGCTTTGGGATTAATGTTTTGGAGGTTCCTTTCCCCTTGCTTTTTCTTGAGTTGGTCCCTCTTAGGGGTCATTTCCAGGTTGACAAGATGCTGTAGTGGTCAGACCAGTCACATGGAATAATGAATTCCAGTGTGATGCTGTTCCTTTTAGATATGAGGAGGTCCATTGTTTCACCCTTGTTATGGGTAGGCTGTCACAGAATTGGGTCAGATCGTGGTCAGATAGGAAGGGTTTAAAACCGTTCACTGCATGATAGTTTGTGTCAGTCCAGTGAAGGTTGAAGTCTCCAAGGGAGTGACATTCACTGGTGGGCACTGTGACGGTTTCTGATTGAGACAGTGTATTTCGGTGCAAGCTAATCCCCCACCCTGTTTTATAGTTCTGTCGAGTTATGTTGTGTCTGGGAGGCTCTAGTAGGTCAAGTACAGGAGTGCAGGAGCGGTTCAGCCTGGTTTCCATGAGGATAATGATATCAGGCTCATTTGTGAGGATGAGATCGTAGATATCAGGGGCATGTTTACTAGCTAATCTGCAGCTAAGAAGTACGCATTTCAGTTGACTAGTAGAATGGTTGGTGGGAGTCTGAGGGATGTTAACACGCTTGAGGTTGTTGCTATTTATACCTCTGATTGTGGGTTCTCTGTAGGGTTTAGATTGAATGGCTTGTATTTGACCCCTGAAGGTCTTGTGTTTCTATTGGGTTGGTATATGAGAGGAGTAGGTCGCGGATGTCACTGTTAGATCAGCCTTCAGTCTTTTGGGATCCGAGGAGGCATTTGGGAGGGGTAAAGTTTTTGAGTCAAGGTGAGAGGTGTGCGGGTCTAGGGCAAGATATGAGCCTGTTTGGAATTTGAGCCGAGTCCATTGGGTACTCGTGTGTCTGAGCATGGGTAGATGCTGGATAGTGATGGCTGTCAATTTCTGGAGTTCATCCGTGAGGTGGTGCAGGCAGATGGAGATCTCATCTGAAAGAGACCTGTTGGTGATAGATTCCTTACCTTAGAATATCCCCAGCTGTCAGACTGGATCCGGAATGTTTTGCTAGCAGTACCCCTGCACGTCAGTAGGTGAATGTGAGAAGTTGGCCTGATATATGATGTCACTAATTCTAGTGTACACCTTGTATCAGTCCAAACAACCCTTATGGTGATTGGTTGTAAAGTCAACCTTATAGACCAGCTATCCTAGTGGTAGCATGGACAAGAGCAGTCTTAGGCTAAACTCTGAATGGCATGTGAAGCCAGCTGTTATACCATATGTAATCCCTTGAATACCAAATGAAAGGACACCACAACAGATATATATATAAAATAAAGTGTATTTATTCTAGTCAAACCCTCAGCACTCTTTATGAGATTCGAGGTAAGTACAACACAGTCTTATTTAAGCATACATTAAGTCACACAGGTAAGTAATACAGTCAGGCCCTAGGGGCCACGCAAACCATATACTAAGTAAGTGGTATAAGGACCACTGTCACGAACACAGGATAGGCCTAGGGAATCGCTGGGGCTACACTACCCTACCAACAGTTAGGAAGTGGGAGGCCTACGGGATTCAGGTGCAGAGTGGAAACACTCACGCGTAATGCGTATAATCGATAGAAATAGTACAGTTTAGAATTAATAAGATTTAGGACACTTCTGGAGTAGCTAGGAAGTCGAGACTTGAGAACTAGACACTAGGATAGTCAATACCCTGATGAGCACCGGAGTACCCAAGTTACCTAGCCCACGGGCTGCGGGTGCATAGGTGTGAACTTGCGTCAGGTTTCGTCGTCGACTCCTATGGATTCCTGAAGGAAAGATGCTGACAGGCAGTCAGTGAAGAGTGTCCGGTGGATCCCAAGGCCGGGATCAAGAAGGAAGGATACCTGCAAGCAGAAGGGACAGAGTCTGGGTCACTAGCCAGTGACCACGTGGAACCAGGAAGGAACCAGGCGATGTCGGGAGATTGCAGGTGAAGAGGTGAAGCTTGTCGCAGCAGCCACGGGTACCAGGAGACGTCGTGGACGACCAGGACCAGGAGGTGAGCTGTCCCATGAAGTCTCGTGCTGTCGGCGGCGTCTAAGTCGAACTAGGACTCACCAAGCCTTGGCAAGCGGAACCCACGAAGAATGGAGGACTTGCTTCTGGTGCAGACCAGGAAGGTCTGGGGTGCTTCTCTTTTACAGAGGAGCAGGAGCCAGTCTGGAGGAGCCAAACCAGCAGTGGAAAATTGAAGGTGTGTCGTCGCAAAGATTACTAACCAACGGGCAAGCAACCGGACAGACGCGGCAAGCAGGAAAATGCAGAAGGGCCCCACACAGGACTCGTGGAGTGTGGGGGGCTGATCTTCGGTGCAGATGGTGTTTGGGGTTGGGGCTTCTCAATCCCCGGTGCACAACCTCGAGGGTGCCTCAGAAGCTGCGCTGGAAGATACTCGCCACTTTTCCCAGGTAGCCGGTCCCACGTCTCTCGTCGCCTCCACGGATCTCAGCTCGGCTGTGGATGTGGATCAGGGTCGGAGAAGTCTGGAAGTCAAGGCTCTGGTCAGGCTCTGCAGTCGGTCCCTCGTAGAACTTCAGCAAAGCAAAGGGTAAGTCTCTTGATGGTGCCTGTTCGCACAGGGTGACCACTCCTTGGCCACAAGGGAGATTCTTCAGTCTTCTTCTTTCGTCGAAGGTCCAGAGTTTCTGTTCAAGTTGCAGGTCCAGGATAATCTAATCTCCTGGGGCCCAGCTACCACACTTATACTAATCTGGGGGGCTGGGTTGCCTGCTAGGTCACGCCTTATGGGTGGGACCTGGGAGGGGGGTGGTAACACCCCCTTCCCTTTGTCCAGTTTTGGGCCAGGACTGGGGCTGGAGTGCCCCAGCACCGGTTTGAACTGGACTATGCATGGGACACCTTGTGTGCCCCAGGCAGTGTCTAGTTTCTTTCATCCCTCCCTGCCCCAATACACTAAGGCCTGTCTGGGGTGGTGCTAGCACCTCCCAAGGCAGGAAACCTATTGTCCAAGCCTCCCATGCCGGGATCACTCCCAGCAGCAGGTGGTCAGACTTGTGTCGTGGCAGCAGCATCCATTTTGTGATGCTGGGGCTCTGGTTAACTTTAACCGGGTAAGTAGGTTTCAACATGTCTTCTCCCTCTAGAAGGGAGGGATAATATCTTCATCGCCAGAAATGGTATGGGGGTATTATTCCAAAGTGTTAGACACCTTACACGACATGTTTTGATAAAGCCAAACCATAGTTACCATAACCGTTTAAGATTATAAGGCACTTTAAGAGTATATGGTAGGCTATATCATAGAACAGCTATAAGCACATGGTTCCGAAAGCTGCAGACAGGCCCAGCTCATGCTAGAGCACTATCTCACATGTTACCAAGCACTCTGCCTCCAGGATTGTTAAGGCCTGCCATTGGAGTGGCTTACAGGTTACCCATGTGTCTATATATAAGGTAGGTATAGGAATACTACACCTAAGCAAGGAGTGATTACACAACCTTGCCCCAGCTGAGTGATCAGCCAGTTGTGTCATAATGGAAGGCCAGGCCAGGGGTGGCATAATACATGCTGCAGCCCCTGGTAGGCCTAGGGTACACCTATGCCCTGGGTACCTAAGGTACACTGTACAGGGGCCAATAAGGTGATCCTGTCCAATTGGGTTATGCACCTAAAGTACATAGTATTAATTTAGAGAGAGAACAGCAGGGCTGTGGGTCTGATTAGCAGGCCCATAGCCACATCTAAGTCGAAAACCAGTAAAGCAAAAGCAAAAAGTGGGGGTGAACATAGAAAGCAGACCCTACTCTCCTACAGGTGGCGTCGTGCGGCTCTGCGTCCGTAGGGCCGAGATGACGTCACGGAGACTACTTAGGAGCCACCCATGCGCGCTAATGTCAGTTCTTTCTTTTTCTGCGTTAGAGCACGTAACTTAGTCACTTTTTGACTACCCTTTTTGAGACTTTTGTCTCCTGTACAATTTGTTTCCTTGGTGAATGTAGGGATGCCTGGATTTAAGTCATTGGGGCCTGCCGTCGCAATATGACGGTGGCGGACCCCAACGATGTCTGCCTCTACTGCCTGGAGACCGACAACGACTCCCTGTCCTGTCAAGACTATCGAGCCATGGCCCCGAAGGCCCTGAGAGAACGGCACCGGAAGCTGCTAGAGGTTCGGCACTCGTCCCAGTGCCGTCCACGGGCCGTTCCAGGGAACGCTCATGGGGCCACAGTTGTCGCTCCTCGGGCTCCAAGTCTTCACCCTCGGATTCGGGTAAGACGACACAAAAAAGTCAAAGAAGCGTGTTAGCTCTCTGACGTCCCCCCCCATCTGTCCTCGGATGCGGACGAGGGGGACAGGGGCTTTGCCCCCGCGGCTCCTTCAGAGCTTGAGTCCCGCGGCCTACCCACCTTACCCAGGTCCGTCTGACTCTCGCACAGGTGCAAGAATTTCTTGCTACCATGGACTGCCTTTTTAGGCCTCGGGCTCCCGCCGGCGTGCCCTCAGGCCCTGCGGTCCCGTGTCAGGATCCTGTTGGGCCACCGGCGAATCCAGCTTCGGTGCCACAGAAACCTGCGCCGTTGGCTCTGGCCACGGCGCCACAAGGTCCATCGCTGCCTGCTCTGTCCCCAGTGCCACCCTCGGCTCCGGTGCTGCAGTGGGTGCCATTTGTCCCACCCTTGCCCAGGTTCCAGGACCATTTTGTTCCTACCTGGGATCCGCATTGGCACACGGTGCCAGCTCTACCCCGGCCGGCTCTGTTCCTAGCACCGTTCCCGATGCCGTTTGTTCCTTCTCCGGCTCCTGCCTTGTCGCCGCGGTCTGTACCACATGCGGCGGAGGTGGAGGACGACTGGGAGGTGTCCGAGGACCCTCTTGCCCGACAGTGTGACTCCGAGCAGGACTGGGTGGACGACTTGGAGGATGCCGGCGACCTAGATGTCTCCTCTGACCTGGGATTTGCCTCTCCCCCGCCTATCATGGAGGAGGGCGCCTCCTACACGATGGTGCTCCGTCGGGCAGCTGAGATTCTCAACCTTGATTTCCCTACAATGGCCCTCAAAACTAATCTCCTCACTGAAGTGCTCCAGATGGCGTCCACTTAGTTGGAGCCCCTTCTACCATTTAACGACACCCTTACTGACGTTTTGCTGGGCACTTGGTCGCAGCCAGCCACAGGGGCCCCTGTGGATAACAATGTCGCCAGCGCCTGGTGACCCCGCTTTTCTGACCCCTCATCCTATGCCTGAGAGCCTGGTCATCTAAGCCTTGACATCAGAGTGCCTTTCCCACGGCTCCACCGGATAAGGACTCTAAGAAGCTGGAGCAGTTTGGTAAGCGATTATTCTCTTCGGTCAGCTTGGGGCTGAGGTTGGTGAACACCGAATGCCTGTTGGGCCGCTATTCCCACGCGGCGTGGGATACAGTTGAACAGGTATTTCCTCAGTGTTCTGAAGAGACCCAAGCTGTGGCCGAGGGTAAGGATGCGGCTAAGTTCGCCATTCGGTGTGGTTTGGACACAGTGGACTCACTAGGTAGAGCAATTTCTACGACTGTGGTGCTTCGTCGCCACACCTGGTTGAGATCTACCAGGTTCTCGCCAGATGTCCAAAGCTCACTCATGAACATGCCCTTTGATGGCACTCGCCTGTTTGGCGATAAGGCCGAAAGTGCACTGGAGCGTATTAAGGACTCGCGGGCCACGGCCAAGTCCGTAGGTCTTTCCACGAAAAGCCCAGCCACTCCTGGGTTTTGTTCCTTTCGTGGCCACCGAAGGGGCGCCCAGGCACGTTCTTTGAGCAAGTCTGTGCAGAACCAGCCTCAGCGCGGACGCGGTTTCCGCAGGGGCGGGTCTGGGAATCAGCGAGGAGGGTCAGTCCACTTCCGTCCCTGCTGCTTCTGCTTCCAAACCTACCTAATCCGTGCTTTGTGGGTGGCAGTCTGCCATCATATCTCCCACTGACACGCTATCACATCGGACAAGTAGGTGTTGCAGATCATCTGCAAGGGTTACACCCTTCCCTTTCAGTCCACCCCTCCAGCCATGCCGCCTCAGTTCCACCGCCTGTAGGGGGAACACTTGACACTTGTCCGGCAGGAAGTCACGGCCCTCTTGGCCAAGGGGGCCGTCAAGTGTTTTCCTGGGCCAGAAGTAGGGAGTGGTTGTTATTCCCACTACTTTCTGGTCCCCAAGGACAAGGGGGGCTTGCGCCCCATCTTGGACCTCAGGAACGTCAATCGCTTCCTCCGGAAGGAGCAGTTCAAGATGTTGTCTCTGGCTCAGGTCTTGGCTGCCGTCAACCCTGGAGACTGGATGGTAGCGTTGAACTTGCAGGATGCATATTTTCACATCCCCGTCCTGCCGGCCCACCGGCGTTACCTGCAGTTCACGGTGGGCTAGGAGCATTTTCAGTTTGCCGTGCTCCCCTTCGGCCTTGCCAGCACCCCTCAAGTGTTCACGAAGGTGATGACGGTGGTCGCAGCTCATCTGCGCAGGTCAGGGGTGTCAGTCTTACTCTACCTCGACGACTGGCTGTTGAAGGCGGGCTCGCCCCTGGCAGTTGTCTCCCACCTCCAGACTACGGCCGACCACCTGCATTTGCTGGGGTTTTCCATCAACGTGCCAAAGTCGCACCTGAGTCCCTCTCAGAAGCTCCTTTTCATCGGAGCAGTTCTGGGTTAGACGCTGTTTCGGGTTTATCCTCCCGAGAAGCGAGTCTGGGATATTCAGGCTATGATTCTGATCTTTCAGCCTCTATCCCGGGTTTCAGTCAGGATGACCCTCCGGCTCCTGGGCCTGCTGGCCTCCTGCATCCTGCTGGTGCAACATGCCAGATGGCATATGCGGGCTCTGCAGTGGGACCTGAAGTTCCAGTGGGCGCAGCATCAGGGCAACCTGTCCAATCAGGTCCAGATCTCGGAGGGCACTGCCTGTCAGTTGTGGTGGTGGCTCACGAATCACAATTGGGTCAATGGCAGATCCCTCTCCCTTCCCCAACCGGAGCACACAGTGGTGACGGATGTGTCCCTCCTGGGATGGGGTGGCCACTTGAGAGAGGCGGAGATCAGAGGCCTCTGGTCTCCGGTGGCGTCCCGGCTCCATATCAATCTTTTGGAGCTTCGGACGATCCGACTTGCACTGAAGGCATTCCTTCCCTCTAACCGGGGAAGTGTAGTGCAGGTGTTAACGGACAACACCACCGCCATGTGGTATTGCAACAAGCGGGGTGGGGTTGTGGACCCTATGTCAGGAGGCTGCGCCTCTGGTCTTGGCTGGAACGTCAAGGTATTACCTTGGTGGTTCAACACCTGGCAGGTTCTCTGAATGCCAGGGCGGATGAACTCAGCCGCCGGTGCTTGATGGATCACGAATGGCGTCTGAACTCTGACGTGGCGCAAGGTCTCTTTCTGCAGTGGGGTGAGCCTTGGTTAGATCTATTCGCCACCGGAGAGAACGCGCAATGTCATCAGTTCTGCGAGTTGGAATTTCCAGGCGGCTCTCGCTCGGCTACACTTTTCGTCGTGAGTAGAGTTGCCTTCTGTTGTACGCTTTTCCGCCTATACCACTTCTGCCCAGAGTGCTGAAGAAGATTCGGCGCGATCGCACCCAAGTCATTCTTGTGGCTCCAGATTGAAGATACTGGTATCCCGAGCTACTCAGCATGGTGATCGATCCCCCAATCCGACTGCCTCTTCGGGAGGATCTTCTGTCGCAGCAGCAGGGGACGGTTCTCCACCCGAACCTGTACAGCCTACACCTCCATGCGTGGAGATTGAGCGGCGACAGTTGACAGCTTTCGATCTTCCTCCCAGTCTGTGATGTCATTTTGGCAGCCAGGCGTCCCTCCATTTAAACGGAATACACCTGCAGGTGGAACAAGTTTGTGGCATGGTGCACAGCTAAGGCTGTGGATCCCCTTTCTGCCCCTCTTTCCGAAGTCCTTCTGTTCCTTCTTTCTTTGGCCCAGCAGGGCTCTGCTCAGGGCACTATCAAAGGTTATCTTTCGGCCATCTCCGCCTTTCTCCGGCTTCCAGATCAGCCTTCTCTTTTTAAGTCCCCAGTTGTTAGCCGTTTCCTGAAGGGCATTACGCACACGTTTCCTCCTGTGCCGTTCATAGTGCCTCAATGGGACTTAAACCTTGTCTTGACATATCTGATGTGCAATCCTGTAGTGTAGTTCCTATATCCCTGATAGGCTCTGCTCATTGGAATAATATACACTATAGTTTTGACATAGGACTGAGGTCAGTATGTCTCTATCAAGTACATTAAACTTAATTACTTGTGTGTGCCAGCTAACTCAGAGGTCACTAGAAAACTTCTCGAATGATTAAGAAGGGATTAGTTTCTGACAACCGCATAAACATGACAACTTTGTTTCCCTTACAATCGGAACAATCTCAGAATCGTGGAAACAATAGATAATAGTTTCACTCAGTCAATCGTGCATGCTTAGTTTCTACAGAGTTACACAGCAATAGATAGATGGGCGTTTCAATAAAAAGGGTTTATTGAACAGTCTTATTTCTCGTGCAAGAGGTATGAACTGCTACAATCGTAGGACAGAATACGAAGTAAAATATGTTCAGCGTTAGCAGTAAGATAAAATAATACAGCAATAGCATGGTTTGTAGCTATGACAGATATTCATAAAATTACGTACATAAATAACACAGGCTAAAATGTTAATACTCATCTGATGCTTCTAGCTAGTTCTACCCCAGTGTACCTAACCTAAGTGTAGTACGAGGTAAGAAGTAGGTGCTGTTTAGCTAGAGTTGCCAAGATTTGCCAAAAGTCCTTCTAGGTTCTAGTCCGCTCCATACCTTAGAATGAGTGAGGTTGGAATCTCTTTCCGAGTCTCGATCTCTAACACCCCGCAAAGGTAGTCAAACACTGGAGCTGGGTTCTCTGCGAGGAGGATGACAGCGTCTGGTCAGTGCGTCAGGCGGGGACATGACTTCCTTCCGAACTTGCCGTAGCGAGCAACGTCATGCAAGTAGGCAGCCGAACCGTGGTTTGCCATGGTAAGTGAAGGTATATTTATACCTTGAAGGTGTTTAGGAATGGCAGTATTGACGTAAAAGTCAGGCAGAAGAACGTCATGAATCAACCCCTAAGGAATAGATGTTCATGCATAATAAATGTGTTCTTGGAGAAATCAATATCCAAGCAAGGGGCAGTCCTAAAGGCTTAAGAGTCTGGTTTTCCAAGAACTCATTGTGACGTAGATGAACGGATGTAGGTGGCCATGCCTGTATTTGGTAGCATGGATAATGCCGAAATAAGGGTAGGATTTCTATGCCTAAATATGGGCAATGCGAATTGTGCCTAGATAAGGACAAATCGGGAAACCCCTACACTGTATCTAAATCGACACACAATACTCCCTTCGAGCCCCTTCATACCTGTCCTTTGCGTTTTCTCGCTCTTAAGACGGCTTTCCTGGTAGCTATCACCTCTGCCAGAAGAGTGAGCGAGCTCCAGACTCTTTCTTCTAAACCTCCTTTCCTTTCTGTTCATCCTTACAAAGTGGTTTTGAGGACCCGTCGTTCTTTCTTGCCAAAGGTTGTCACGCCCTTCCACATCGGGCAGACCATCACTTTGCCCACCTTCTTTCCGCCTCCGCATCCTTCAAAAGAGGCGGAGAGGCTCCACCATCTGGACCCGAAACATGCGCTCTTGTTCTACCTGCAGCGCACACTGCAGTTCCGGGTGGATGACCAGCTATTTGTTGGATATGTGGGTGCCAAAAAAGGTCAGGCTGTGCACAAACGGACCACCTCTCGGTGGGCCGTTCTCTGCATCAAAGCCTGTTACTCGCTGGCTAAGAAGGAGCCTCCTGTGGGGCTGCGTGCCCATTTTACCAGGGCGACAGCAGCCACTACTGCCTTGGGACGCGGCGTCCCCTTGCAGGACATTTGTCAGGCAGCTACGTAGGCCTCGCTGCACACGTTTACCAAGCATTACTGCCTTGACAGTCGGGTCCGGAGAGACTGCTTCTTTGGCCGTTCTGTTCTCCGTGACTTTCTGGTGTAGTCTATTAGCAGACCCACCACTGGGGTTGGTATTGCTGGGGTATCTATTCTAAGGTAAGGTATCTATCACTAACATGTCTCTTTCAGATGCACAAGTTACTACTTGTGTAGCGATATATCTGTAAGAGACATTAGTTAGTGATAGATTCCTTAAGGCCCCACCCATCCTCCCCGTTCTGCGAACTGATTTCTAGGGTTAAGGTCATCCCTTTCAGGGCCCTAGTTTGTTATCACCAGTGATCAGTTTCTTGCATGGCTCTGCGTTCTGCGTGTACAGAACTGGGTGGAGCCTAAGTAGTCTCTGTGACGTCATCTTGGCGCTTACGACGCCAGCGGCGGATGCGGAGCCGCACGACACCACCTACTGATGCGCTGGGGTACTGCTAGCAAAACTTTCAGGATCCAGTCTGACGCCTGGGGATATTCTAAGGTAAGGAATCTATCACTAATGAATGTCTCTTACAGATATATCGTTACACAAGTAGTAACTTGTGCATCAAGGCGTGCGGCCCAGTCAGTGTGCTGATAGTTGGTTAAGGGTTGTGGTGAGAGTTCCAGTGGGGGGGGGGGGGGTAAGGCCTCGTGGGAGAACTGATTTAGCAGAGGCGGCATTATTATGGTCATGGGGAGAGAGTGAGTCAGGGAGGACTTGTGGAGGACCAATCTGTGTGGAGAAGTGAGCCGGGGTTGGGGGGAGTGTAGGGGGTTTATGGGATGCAGGTAGGATGTGGACGATAAAAGGTTGAACTAATTGGGTGGTATAGGTTCCACGAATGGTGGTTTCCTGACATCAGTATGGGCTGATGACGTGCTTGGATGAATCTTGCTAGGTAGTTCCACCGGAGAGAGAACAGACGGATGAACGGGAGAGGTTCCAACAGTAGGGGACTCGTAGTGTATCCACGTAGCGGCCGGGGGAGTATGTGTCGGTAGCACCACAAAGAAGTATAACGGTGGGGAGGAGGGGAGTGCTATCATTTTCAGCAATGCCACCGACAGAGGTAGTGTTTTCCAAAATTCAGTACTGAATCGAAGTGTTCGAATGGCCTTCCCCACGTTCCCCTCTAATAGATCTGCGGGATCGGGACAGACCTGTACACAAAGGTATGGCAGACACCCGGGCTCCCACTGCAGCACTCTCAATCCCCCCGGAGAGGCCCTGGGCTTCAGCATAAGGAATAGGCAGGACTTCTGTCAGTAAACTCGCAAACCAGAGAGGGAGCTGAAGCGCTCCAGAAGGCCTCGAGCACCTGCCAAATCACCCTCTGAATCATGCAGGAAAAGCAAAAGGTCATCTGCATATAATGCATTGTGGTGAGTCCTGAGTCCCCACCATGATACCCCGATAGGCGTTTCCAGCTCCAGTGTATCAAGCCAATGTCTTCATCACCCGAGAGAATAACAGAGGCGATAGAGAACATCCCTGCCAAGTGCCCTGTTTCACTCCATAACTGTGAGATGACGCAGCCCATCTGAACTCTGGCCAAGGGATTCATATATAGTCATTTGGTACAGTCCACAAATCCCTGTCCCAATCAAAAACCTTCACTGTCCACCACAAAAATCACTGCCGCCTCCAGCAACGTAAGGAACCTGCGAATGTTAAGTGCCATACTGCAGCCTGGGATGAATCCCGCATGATTGCAGTGTATGAGGGCAGGCATATGATGAAGTAGAGTGGCTACAATCCTACTCTTATTTTCTAATCTGTCCAACATCGATAACTGCCAGTAAGCTTTTTTTTGGCACAGTCTAGTTTCCCTGGTTTCAGCAAGGGCACTATCTAGGCCTCTCATGTGGTGGGTGGCAGTAAGCTGACATCCTTGGCTGCCTTACAGAGGTCCATTAATTTGGGGGCTTGGTCCTCCACATAGGTGGAGAAAAACTTGACCGAGGGCTCATCCGTGATGGGTTTTGTTGCCATTGATTTTATAGCTGCACTGATCTCCAGGAGCTTGCTATTGACCCCTCACCCCCCACTGTATCTGCCTCCTCAGCCTTGATAGTAGGGAAAGGCACGGGTGCCAGGAAGTCGTCAAGATCAGTAACTGCGGCAGTGGCACTACGATAGAGGGTGGAATAATACGTGTAAAATTCCAAATGTCTTCCTGTCGGTGGATTTTGGAGCCACAGTGTCCAACTCGACAATAATTGAGCCTTGTTTGGCTGGGTTTGCATGCCAGTACTGAGCCTGTGCGGACCTGGCTTGCTTTGACCCCTACCATATAGTCTTATTATCAAAACATCGCAGCCACTCAATATATACCATAGCAGTTTCCCTAGCCTCTCGAAGGAGGGCTGTGATTGAGGGTGGCCTGGTCTGCACTGTTAGAGTCCGCAGAGCCCTTTCAGCTAACAAGACCTCTGCCAGTAGTCTTTCTGACTCCAGTGGATTCTAATATACCCCTGCCCCTAATCACAAACTTTAATGCATCCCACTCCACAAGCAGACAGGACGCAGTGTTAGTATTGTCCTCGAAGTACTGTCTGATAGCAGTCCCAATTGTATCGTGGATGACCTGGTCCTCCAGTGCCTCCGGTCACAGTTTCCACGGTGGGATGCAGGTCCGAACCATCTCCCAATCCAGTAACAAGGGATTATTATGAGACATGGTCCTGGATAGGTATTCAGTAGTTTGGCTCAGCACATGGGCATCAAGTGTGCATAAGAGGACATCTAGATGCACACGGAGGACATGTAAAATGAAAAAAAAAATAGTCTCTATCCACCGCTTGGTGTGAGCACCAGGAATCATTTGAGCCCCACCATCTGCCAAGCAATAAACGCGCTACCCACCCAGATTGTTGGGGAATCATGCAGTGGGTTGTGGGAACGATCAAGAATGGGGTCTGCAACGCAATTTTAGTCACCCCCTCCCCAAATTATGGAGCCCACTAGATGGGGAGCAAACACCCTCGAGCTCAGTCAAAAATTTCTTCTAGTCCACAATAGGGCTTTATATGCTGCCTATGGTGATGTTCCGGCCATTCAGTCGCCCAGTGACTGCAACATAGCGGCCCGCTGGATTGATAAAGTGTCCCATGTGTTGAAAGGAGATTAAAGTTGCACCCACACCATGACTCCCCATGCATAAGCAGAATATTAGTACAATAGACCTGCCCTCCATCTGCGCTGCAGCGCCTCTCCCTACTTAGCAATAAGGTGTCTCCTGGAGGAGCACTATCGAACCCCTTGTCTAAGATATGAGTAAATCTTGTGTCTTTTGACCATAGTATGCATCCACCTAATATTCCAAGATAAGAATTTGTTCGTACCTCACGGGTTCGCCATTGCATGAAACCAGCACAAAACACAGGGCTCCACCAGGCACTGACTCCCCAAGCATAAGAAACCACTTCTCTTCCAGGGGATCCTCATCAATAGTCATAAGCACATGAATATTCCCGCCCATGCGCGGTACCCCGGAAACATACAACATATATGTGGAAACATATATATATATATATATTTGATTTCCAAAGTCCTTGAAAATGCAAGATAATGCATAAAGCAGGAACAGACCACTCCGTGACTAGAAAATAAAGCGCTTTTTATTCTTCAAACAGCAGCATGACGCCTTTCGACCGGGAAACCCGATCATATATATACACAATGCAGCCTTCCATAGCAATGCTGAACAATGTTGTAAGAAATTCCCCTGTATATAAATACACTCCAATAAAAGCAGAAAGATAATGCACATTTGAAAACTGCTTCAATAAAACGGCAGAAATCACCATCTGACAAGGGAAGAATGAGAAAACATTGTCAGCACATAGGCTGTATTGCATAAAAACCTCACTGTAGAAAGCTGAAAAGCTAACCCACAGAAACACACAGATAAACTGGCACTGGGCCTTTAAGGCAGCCATAACCCCTAGCTTCCCATCATGCCTCAGGGGTGACAGTTGGGTCAGTTGTTCTTTCCGGCTCCTCCTGTCAGGACCCTGGTTACTTCAACTCTAACTCTTTTTCTACTCTGTCAGAAAATAATTCTCTTTTTTTGTCAAAAGCTTTTTACTTTGACGTCCTTTTGTTGTTAGAGTATATCTGCTATTTTTGAGAGAGTTGAGCATTATTTTCTAGTCAAAAATACCCTCTCTATTTAACTCTTGCCCTGCCTGTGGCAAGAAGAAGGCTAAAACAGACTCCCATCCTGTCAGGGAGAGGATTTGCCTCTATGGGCTGGCTGAGAAGAAGAAATCTCCTTCAAGAAGCAGGTCTCCGATGAAGAAGAGGAAAGAGAGCCACTACTCCATCTAGAAGTAAGGTTCCTATCTGTTCTCCATCGGCGTCGGGCTTGGCGCCGCAAATTCCTTCATCTGCAACGAAAACATCGACGAGAAGACCATCGACGTCTGGTTCGCCGTCAAGAGAACACCGGTCATCAGCGAAGACAACAGGTACATCGTATCCTCCGCTGTCGTCAACCAGGCGACGATCGGCATCGAGGAGTAGATGTCTGTTGGTGCGGGCTCGCCCAACGTCGAGACATGATTTGTCGCCGGCGAGGGGGCGGTCGACGTCGAGACATGTTCCGCCATCGCAGGGTCATCAGCAATCAGCGTCAAAGCAGGCGTCTCCGTTGCCCTCAACCAGGCGACGGTCGATGTCGAGACAGGCCTCGTCACTAGAGGCAAGGCAATCATCACCTCCGTTGTCGTCCAAGCGACGTTCGACGTCGAAGGCCAGATCCTCGCCGACGTCGAAGGAACATTCGTCGTCGAGGTCCAATGTAAAATACACTAGATGTCGTTCGACGTCGAGACGGCGGTCTCCGTCGGCGACAAGCAGGCGGTCAGCGTCAAGAGAGGGATCGAACAGGCACCAGGAAGCGACGTCGAGGGATTTCTCCATCTATCCATTCTTCGTTGATGTCTCTTACACGCTCAACGTCGAAGGTGCAATCTGTATGTTCCAAGGGTTCGACATCACATCATACAACGTAGAAGGTGAGATCGATGACGAGGAGACGATCATGATCAAGGGGCTCACCAGTGATGGTGACACTGAGCCGTTCGATGTCGAGGCATTCTCCATCGATGTCACATCGCTCATCAAGACGCCGATCTCTCTCCAGACGTGACAGAGTCCTCTCATTCTATCCGGAGCTCACCCAGGACAATTGCAACGTCACGCAATTCGTCTGCTCACTCACCAGAGCCTCCGAAGTCACCAGTAGGCTCTCCAAGGAGACTGCTGCCTCAGATCCTCTTTTTCCTCAAATTGGATCCGCCACCGGACTCTGTCATTGTGGCAGCGGCAAAGAAGACACACGCAGTTGCTCCTCCGGATTAGGAAAGTAGAGCACAAGACACTTGGGGGAGGAAGGCTTGCGGCTCTGCAGCGTCTTCTCCAAGTTTCTAACGCTGCGGCTCTGCTGGGCCGTCATGACAGGTCCTTATGGGATTCACTGGAGCGCTTCAAAGACAAACTCCCGAAGGATGACCAGCAGGATTTCTCTGCAATTCTCCAGGAGGGTGCGCTGGTGGCCAACCAAATAATCAGCACTGCGGCGGATGGGGTGTCTTTGTCGGCTCATTCTTATGCAAATGGCATATGTGCGTGAAGATCTTCCTGGGTTCCGTCTGACTGCGTTGAAACCAGAGGCGCAACATCGCATCTTAAATCTCCCATCTTCTGGCACCTCACTGTTCAGATCACATGCAGATGAGGAAATGGCTAGAATGAAGGCTGAATTGGACACCTTAAAGGCCGTAGGCCTTGAAACGAAATAGGAATTTACACGACGCTACAGGCCCTACAATCGTAAAAATTACCAACAGACTCCTCTTCCGCAACAAAAACTCAAGGGAAGCAATGAGTCTCTGCTTCCTCTAGCACCGTTGCACACTTCAGTGGGAGGAAGTATCTCAAACTACAGTCAAGAGTGGCGCAACATCACCAAAGACCAGTGGGTACTGAATATACTAGACAATGGTTACGCACTACGTTTTTGCGCTCCCCCAAGACATGTTCCTCCGGTGAAATCCCGTCCGCTACACCTAGATCTCCTACGTCAGGAAGTGTCGACCCTTCTCAGGAAACTGGCCATAGAAGAGGTCCCTCCTGCACAGAGAGGACAGTGGATCTACTCAAGACACTTGCTTGTTCAGAAAAAAGACCAACCGAACAAGTTCAGACCAATTCTAGACCTACATTCTCTGAGCAAGTTCATCTAGAAGGAAACGTTTCGTATGTTGGCGCTCCATCAAATATTTCCACATCTGGGAAAAGGCGATTGGATGTGTTTGGTGCATCTCCAAGATGCGTATTCTCACATCCCAATCACACAACGGCATCGCAAGTTCCTGCAGTTCATGGTGGGCACAAAACATTACCAGTTCAAAGTCTTACCCTTCGGTCTAAAATCTGCCCGAGGGTTTTCACAAAATGCATGGCAGTGGTAGCGGCAGCATTACATTGCCAAGGTCTGTTCGTGTATCCATACTTGGACGACTGGCTGGTGAAGGGATTATCCCTCCTCATGGTGCAGGAACACCTTCACATCTGCCTCGACCTCCTGCAACGCTTAGGCCTTCATGTCAACGTAGAAAAATCGGTTCTTCAACCGACCCAATCGCTCCACTGTCTGGGCGCCACCCTAAACTCCGACCTTGGAAAAGTGTTTCCTTCGGGGGAGAGGTTGTCATCAATGAGAGTCCAAAGCAACGTCATCCTCCAAACTCATCAGCCATCAGTAAGACAAGTGGCTTCTCTGCTGGGGTCGATGACTTCTTGTATTTTTCTCATACCCAACACCAGATTGAGGATGAGACCGTTACAACAAGACCTGGAGGGCAAGTGTGACCAATCCTCGGGCCAGTGGACCGACAGGATTCTCCTCTCGCCAGCAGCGAAGATGTCCATTCTCTGGTGGTTACAACCAAAGAATCTTCTAGTGGGAGTCCCATTCCATCAAACTCTGCCAACACAATCCCTGATCACGGATGCATCCCTTCAGGGATGGGGAGCACATCTGGGTCATCTGCAAACTCAGGGCAGGTGGACCAGCAGGGAACGGACCTATCATATCAACATGCTGGAACTGCGGGTGATTCATTTAACCCTCGAGGCTTTTCAACCGTCGATTCAGTCCGAATCGATCCTAATACAAACGGACAATACAACCACCATGTATTACTTGAACAAACACGGTGGAACACACTCTCGCCCTCTGTCTCTGGAATCCCAGGCGATCTGGCACTGGCTGTTAGCCAGAAACCTATCGATCACAGCAGTGCACCTACAGGGAGAGCAGAACATGCGAGCAGACGCCCTTAGTCGTCACTTCAACGAACAAGAAGACTGGGTGCTCAACGACGAGGTGGTGGCAGACATTGTTTATCAATGGGGTCATTCCTTCATCGACCTCTTTGCGGACGATCAAAACAAAAAATGCCACTCCTTTGCATCCAGGTTTTACCGACCAGGAACGAGGGGGAATGCTCTTTTGATAGACTGGTCAGGGACGTTTGCATACGCCGTTCCACCCCTCCCTCTCATTCCGAAGGTTGTGGCCAAACTGATTCGATCCAGCATGACAATGATCCTCATAGCACCAGACTGGCCTCGCCAATGGTGGTATTTGGACCTATTGCACCGCTCAGTGCGCCCGCATCGGAGACTCCTGTGCAGGCCAGACCTCCTGACCAAAATGAGAGGGAAGATCCTGCAACCCAGTCTTCCCTCGCTCAGCCTGACAGCATGGCTCCTGAAGTCCTGCAGTACGGACATTTGAACCTCCCTCAAGATTGCATGGACATTTTGCGGGAGTCAAAAAGACCATCCACGAGGACCTCATACTCCTTTAAATGGAAAAGGTTTTACTTGTGGTGTGTGCGTAATGGGTGGAATCCAATTCAAGGGCAAGAGGAGGTAATCTTGCCTTATCTGCTCTTCTTGGCCAAATCTGGTTTAAAGTATACATCCATAAAAGTGCATTTGGCTGCCATCACGGCATATAGAAAATCGCCTAACCAGCCTTCGTTTTTTCAACTTCAGGTGATCAAGGATTTCCTACAGGGGTTGAAGAAGGTTTATCCTCCTGTCTGACCTCCCTCTCCACCTTGGGAGTTGAATCTAGTCTTGTCCAAATTGATGGGTCCTCCCTTCGAACCCATTCATAGGGCCACATTACAACACCTTACATGGAAAGTAGCTTTTCTACTGACTATTACATCAGCACGCACAGTGAGGGAAATCCAAGCACTCTGTTCTAAGGAACCGTATGTGAGAAGTTGGCATGGTATATGCTGCTCACTATTTCTAGTGATCACCTTGTACCATGCCAAGCAACCCTTATGGTGGTGGTTGAAGTCAGCCTAGATAGACCAGCTATCCTAGTGGTAGCGTGGACAGTGCAGTCTGCAGGCTAAACTCTTGAGGGCATGTGAAGCCAGCTGTTTTACCATATGTAACCTCCTTGAATACCAAATGAAAGGACACCACACAGATATATATTCAAAACATATATGTATTTATTTACTAAAAGTATCCCCTATACTCTTTATGAGCACAGAAGCACATTCGTTAAAACAAGGCAATGTTTAAGTATACAAAAGTTGCACAATTATGGATGGGCCCGGGTGGCCCGCTAAACCATATACTAAAATAGTGGTATAAGAACCACGTATAGAAAAGTAAGAAGGCCTAGGGCCTTGAGAATTGCTGGGACTACAAGGAGCTAACAGTAGTTAGTGACCAGGAGGCCCACAGGATGCGTGTGCAGTGTTGAAAGTTACACGCGTGCACCTATTGGATTCAATGGGTGTGTAAAAGTCACAAAGTTAAAGCAAAGGGAGTCTTCCGGATGGACCAGAACCTAACAACTGGAAACCTCGACACTAGAGAAGTTTCTCTACACAGGAGCACTGGAGTGCCAGCGTTACCTCACCCACAGGAAGCGGGTGCATAGGTGTCAAAGTGCGTCGGGTTTCGTCGTGCAGGTCTATGGAGCCTGAAGATGAAGATGCTGCAGGCGGCCAGGCGAGAAGAGTTCCGGTGGATCCAAGGGTGGATCTGGAGAGTAGAAGACCTGAAAGCAGAGGGGACACTGTTCAGAGTCACTAGCCAGTGACCGGCGTGGAACCAGGAAGGGACCAGGCGATGTCGGGTGCCAACAGGTGAAAAACTGAAGCTTGTCTCTGCAGCCACGTGGAAGTGAAGATGTCGACGACGTCCAGGAGTCACTCACGAGCTGTCCCATGAAGGCTGAAGCTGATGGCGGTGTCGGCTTCTCGATGGGAGCAAACAGGCCTTGGCTAATGCAAGCCACGCAGGAGTCGATGAAAGCTAGGTACTCTAACCAGCAAGGTCAGAGGGGCTGCTCCTTTTCACAGAAGCAAGGGCCAGTCTGGAGCAACCAGACCAGCAGTGTTGTTCGTAGGTTTCGTCGCCAAGATGGCCACTAGCCAACGGGCCAGTAACCGGGATGACGATTCGAGTGGCAAAAAGCAAAAGGGCCCCACGCAGATCTCGTGGATGCTGGAGGGCTGGTCTTTGGTGCAAATGCTGCTCGGTGTTGGGGCTTCTCAGGGCCCTATGCACAACGGTGAGGATGCCTCGGGTGCTGCGCAGTCAGCGTGTCGTGGACGTTTCAAGGTGGCCGGTCCCACGTCTCTCGGTGCCCCCATGGGTCTCTTCTTTGCAGGGACTGTGGGTCGGGCTCTGAGATGTCTGGGAGTCTGGGTCTTGTCAGGCTCTGGGCTCGGTCTCCGGCGGGAGGCGGCGGCAAAGCAGTTG
Organism: Triturus cristatus; assembly: GCF_964204655.1. Taxonomy (NCBI): domain Eukaryota; kingdom Metazoa; phylum Chordata; class Amphibia; order Caudata; family Salamandridae; genus Triturus; species Triturus cristatus. Next base: position 334,058,188 of record NC_140588.1, on the reverse strand, counting down.
AGTTGCTGGATAGTGCCTGTGTTCACAGGGTGGTCCCTCCTTGACCACAAGGGAGATTCTCTTCAGTCTTCTGTGCAGCAGAACGTCGAAGTCCATTGATTCTTCTTCTTCAAGTCGAGTTTCAGGATGATCTAAAGTCCTGGGACACAGCTCCTACCCTTATTCCAAATCTAGGGGGCTGGATTACCTGCTAGGCAGGGAGGGGGGTGGTTACACCCCCTCTCCTTTGTTCAGTTTCGCGCCAGGGCTGGGGCTGGAGAGCCCCAGCTCCGGTTTGAACTGGCATATGCACAGGGACACCTTGTGTGCCCCAGGCATGTCTCAATCTATTCAGCCCTCCCTAACCCACTACACAAAATCCTGTCTGGGGTGGTGCAAGCACCTCCCCTGACAGGAAACCCTTTGTCCAAACCTCCCAAGCTGGAAAGACTCCCAGCAGCAGGAGGGCAGACTTGTGTCTGTGGTGGCAGCATCCATTTTGTGATGCTGAGGCTCTGTCTATCTTTACCCGGGATTCAGGTTAGGTACATGTTGTGTCCTTCTAGAAGGGTGGAATGCTACCCCCGTTGCCAGAATTGGCGAGGGGATAGTATTCCAAATCGTATGACACCTTACTCGACATGTTTTGTTAACGCCAAACCAGAGTTAGCATAATGCACTTAAGAGTATATGGTATGGCATTATCATGGTAACAGCTAAAGGACGTTGTTCCGAAAGCTGCAGACAGGCTCAGCTCATGCCAGAGCACCATCTCACATGAAACCAAGCACTCTGCCTCCAGGATTGTTAAGCCCTCCCATAGGAGTGACTGATAGGTTACCATGTGTCCATATATGTTAGATATAGATATACTATATCTAAGTAAGAGGTGATTACACCAACTTACCCCAGCTGAGTTATCAGCCAGTTGTGTCAAATAGTGAGGCCAGGCCAGGGGTGGCATAATACATGCTGCAGCCCCTGGTAGGCCTTGGATACACCTATGCCCTGGGTACCTGGGGTACACTGTTACAGGGTCTATAAGGTAAACCAGTTCCAATTGGTAATGCACCTAGTGTGCATTGGCATTAATTTAGGGAGAGAACAGCAGGGCTGTGGGTCTGATTAGCAGGCCCTCAGCCACACCAAGTCATAAAACCAGTGAAACAAAAGGAAAAATTTGGGGTGACCATAGGATAGCAGACCCTACTCTCCTACGCAACCGCCCCCCCCCCCCCAAACGCAGGGACATTAGACTAACCTAGACCAGTTGTGTCTTCATGTTCTAAGTGGAAGTACCGGGAGAGACCATCTGCATTACCATGATCAGTCCCTGGGTGGTGCTCCACTGTAAAGTCCATCCCCTGTAGGGAAATGGACCACCTGAGTAGTTTGGGGTTTTCACCCTTCATCTGATTTAGCCATAAGAGGGGCTTATGGTCTGTCTGAATCTTGAAGTGAGTTCCAAATAAGTGTGGTCTCAACTTCTTCAGGGCCCACACCACAGCAAAGGCCTCCCTCTCAATAGCTGACCAACGTTTCTCTCTAGGGGTCAGCCTTCTGCTAATAAAAGCAATGGGCTGGTCTTGACCATCTACATTAAGTTGTGAAAGCACAGCTCCCACCCCCAACTCAGAAGCATCTGTTTGGACAATAAACTCTTTGAAGTAGTCAGGACTCTTCAGGATAGGTGCAGAGCACATGGCCTTCTTCAGGTCATCAAATGCCTTTTGACAGTTTACTGTCCACTGAACCTTTTTGGGCATCTTCTTGGATGTCAGATCATTAAGAGGAGTCACTATGGACCCATAGTTCTTAACAAACTTCCTGTAGTACCCAGTCAGGCCTAAGAAAGCTCGGACCTGAGTCTGGGTAGTTGGAGGGGACCAGTCCTTGATGGTCTGGATCCTACTCTCCAGTGGTTGAACCTGGCCTCCACCTACAAGGTGGCCCAAGTATACAACTTTACTCTGCCCTATCTGGCATTTAGTAGCCTTGATAGTGAGGCCTGCCTTTTGCAGGGCCTCTAGTACTTTTGTCAGGTGGATCAGGTGATCCTCCCATGTGGAGCTAAAGACAGCAATATCATCGAGATATGCTACACAGAAGTCATCCAACCCAGTGAGGACTTGGTTCACCAACCTTTGAAAAGTGGCAGGTGCATTCTTCAGACCAAAGGGCATCACCACAAATTGGTAATGACCTCCTGGGGTTGAGAATGCTGTTTTGGCCTTAGACTCCTCAGCTAACCTGATTTGCCAATAGCCAGCTGTCAAATCAAATGTGCTCAAAAACATGGCAGAAGCCAGTCTATCTATGAGCTCATCTGCCCTTGGAATTGGGTGTGCATCTGTCCTGGTGACAGCATTGAGTCCTCTGTAATCCACACAGAACCTCATTTCTCTCTTTCCATCTTGTGTGTGAGGTTTGGGGACCACAACCACTGGGCTAGCCCAGGGGCTCTCTGAAGGCTCAATGACACCTAACTCCAGCATTTTCTGCACCTCAGTCTTTATACAGTCCCTGACATGGTCAGGTTGCCTGTAAATCTTGCTTTTCACAGGAAGACTGTCACCAGTGTCCACCACATGGGTACACCAGTTAGTCTGACTGGGTGTCAAGGAGAACATATGTCTATATGACTGTAAAACTTGTCTGCAGTCATTTTGCTGATGTTCAGTGAGGCTGCCACCTAAGGCCACACCATCAACTGAGCCATCTTCAGGGTTCTGAGACAACAGGTCTGGGAGAGGGTCACTCTCTTCCTCCTGCCCCTCATCTGTAGCCATGAGCAAGCCCATGTCTGCCCTGTCAACATATGCCTTGAGTCTGTTGACATGGAGTACCCTGTGGGGGCTCCTGGGAGTTCCTAGGTCTACCAAGTAGGTCACCTCTCCCTTCTTTTCAACAATTGTATGGGGTCCCCTATACTCTTTATGAGCACAGAAGCACATTCGTTAAAACAAGGCAATGTTTAAATATACAAAAGTTGCACAATTATGGATGGGCCCGGGTGGCCCGCTAAACCATATACTAAAATAGTGGTATAAGAACCACGTATAGAAAAGTAAGAAGGCCTAGGGCCTTGAGAATTGCTGGGACTACAAGGAGCTAACAGTAGTTAGTGACCAGGAGGCCCACAGGATGCGTGTGCAGTGTTGAAAGTTACACGCGTGCACCTATTGGATTCAATGGGTGCGTAAAAGTCACAAAGTTAAAGCAAAGGGAGTCTTCCGGATGGACCAGAACCTAACAACTGGAAACCTAGACACTAGAGAAGTTTTTCTATACAGGAGCACCGGAGTGCCAGCGTTACCTCACCCACAGGAAGCGGGTGCATAGGTGTCAAAGTGCGTCGGGTGTTTAGTCGTGCAGGTCTATGGAGCCTGAAGATGAAGATGCTGCAGGCGGCCAGGCGAGAAGAGTTCCGGTGGATCCAAGGGTGGATCTGGAGAGTAGAAGACCTGAAAGCAGAGGGGACACTGTTCAGAGTCACTAGCCAGTGACCGGCATGGAACCAGGAAGGAACCAGGCGATGTTGGGTGCCAACAGGTGAAAAACTGAAGCTTGTCTCTGCAGCCACGTGGAAGTGAAGATGTCGACGACGTCCAGGAGTCACTCACGAACTGTCCCACGAAGGCTGAAGCTGATGGCGGTGTCGGCTTCTCGATGGGAGCAAACAGGCCTTGGCTAATGCAAGCCACGCAGGAGTCGATGAAAGCTTGGTACTCTATCCAGCAAGGTCAGAGGGGCTGCTCCTTTTCACAGGAGCAAGGGCCAGTCTGGAGCAACCAGACCAGCAGTGTTGTTCGTAGGTTTCGTCGCCAAGATGGCCACTAGCCAACGGGCCAGTAACCGGGATGACGCGTCGAGTGACAAAAAGCAAAAGGGCCCCACGCAGATCTCGTGGATGCTGGAGGGCTGGTCTTTGGTGCAAATGCTGCTCGGTGTTGGGGCTTCTCAGGGCCCTATGCACAACGGTGAGGATGCCTCGGGTGCTGCGCAGTCAGCGTGTCGTGGACGTTTCAAGATGGACGGTCCCACGTCTCTCGGTGCCCCCATGGGTCTCTTCTTTGCAGGGACTGTGGGTCGGGCTCTGAGATGTCTGGGAGTCTGGGTCTTGTCGGGCTCTGGGCTCGGTCTCCGGCGGGAGGCGGCGGCAAAGCAGTCGTTGAGTTGCTGGATGGTGCCTGTGTTCACAGGGTGGTCACTCCTTCACCACAAGGGAGATTCTCTTCAGTCTTCTGTCCAGCAGAACGTTGAAGTCCATTGATTCTTCTTCTTCAAGTCGAGTTTCAGGATGATCTAAAGTCCTGGGACACAGCTCCTACTCTTATTCCAAATCTAGGGGGCTGGATTACCTGCTAGGTCCCTCCTCTGGGTGGGACCAGGGAGGGTGGTGGTTACACCCCCTCTCCTTTGTTCAGTTTCGCGCCAGGGCTGGGGCTGGAGAGCCCCAGCTCCGGTTTGAACTGGCATATGCACAGGGACACCTTGTGTGCCCCAGGCATGTCTCAATCTATTCAGCCCTCCCTAACCCACTACACAAAATCCTGTCTGGGGTGGTGCAAGCACCTCCCCTGACAGGAAACCCGTTGTCCAAACCTCCCAAGCTGGAAAGACTCCCAGCAGCAGGAGGGCAGACTTGTGTCTGTGGTGGCAGCATCCATTTTGTGATGCTGAGGCTCTGTCTAACTTTACCCGGGTTTCAGGTTAGGTACATGTTGTGTCCTTCTAGAAGGGTGGAATGCTACCCCCGTCGCCAGAACTGGCGAGGGGGTAGTATTCCAAATCGTATGACACCTTACTCGACATGTTTTGATAAAGCCAAACCAGAGTTAGCATTTGACCACGAGGTTCATAATGCACTTAAGAGTATATGGTATGGCAATATCATGGAAACAGCTAAAGGACGTTGCTCCGAAAGATGCAGACAGGCTCAGCTCATGCCAGAGCACCATCTCACATGAAACCAAGCACTCTGCCTCCAGGATTGTTAAGGCCTGCCATAGGAGTGACTGATAGGTTACCATGTGTCCATATATGTTAGATATAGATATACTATATCTAAGTAAGAGGTGATTACACCAACTTACCCCAGCTGAGTGATCAGCCAGTTGTGTCAAATAGTGAGGCCAGGCCAGGGGTGGCATAATACATGCTGCAGCCCCTGGTAGGCCTTGGATACACCTATGCCCTGGGTACCTGGGGTACACTGTTACAGGGTCTATAAGGTGAACCAGTTCCAATTGGTAATGCACCTAGTGTGCATTGGCATTAATTTAGGGAGAGAACAGCAGGGCTGTGGGTCTGATTAGCAGGCCCTCAGCCACACTAAGTCATAAAACCAGTGAAGCAAAAGCAAAAATTTGGGGTGACCATAGGATAGCAGACCCTACTCTCCTACACCGTATACGGTTTTCCATCATAATAGAGTGGTTATGCGAACTCACCCTTCCTTCCTGCCCAAAGTAGTGTCTGATTTCCATGTAAATCAGACTATTTCTCTTCCCTCTTTCTTTCCCAATCCTGCTACACCGGCAGAAAGGTCTCTGCATTCATTAGACCTAAAGAGGGTTCTCAAATTCTACTTGGAGGGAACAAAGTCCATAGGAAAAGCTGAGCAATTGTTTGTAAACTATGGCTCTGTTAGAACAGGCTTTCCAGTTTCTAAAAGATCCATTTCAAGATGGATAGTGTCTTGTATAAAGTTGGCCTACCAAATAGCGAACAAGCCTCTGTTAGCCTCCCCCAAAGCTCATTCTACTAGGGGCAAGGCTGCTACGGTTGCATTCTTGCACAATGTACCGATGGCCGAGATTTGCAAGGCTGCAACTTGGAAATCGGTCCATACATTTACCAGGCATTACTGTCTGGATTCTGACTCCAGAAGGGATCCCCAAGTAGGCCAGGCTTCCTTGAGGAATCTGTTGCAATGTTAACTGGTTTTGGAGTCTTTATAGTCCTTTCTGTTTACTATGTATCTTGATTATACTATGGTTACTGGTCTGCAGGATGAGGGGATGGGCTTGCTATTCTATTCATGTGCTTATGACTATTGATGAGGATCCCCTGGAAGAGAAGGATAAGGTACTTACCTGTAATCCTAGTTCTCTTCCACGGGTATCCTCATCAAAGTCATAGGCAACCCACCCGCCTCCCCGGGCAAGTGAACAAGATACATACCAACCTTTTGTGTTATGGTCTGCAGATCTCCGCAAAGAAATGACCTAACGGTCACCCCTGAGGCATGATGGGAAGCTAGGGGTCATGGCTGTCTTAAAGGCACGGTGCCAGTTTATCTGTGTGTTTCTGTGGGTTAGCTTTTCAGCTTTCTACAGTGAGGTTTTTATGCAATACAGCCTATGTGCTCACAATGTTTTCTCATTCTTCCCTTGTAAGATGGTGATTTCTGCTGTTTTATTAAAGCAGTTTTCAAATGTGCATTTTCTCTCTTCTTTTATTGGAGTGTATTTATATACAAGGGGAATTTCTTACAACATTGTTCAACATTGCTATGGAAGGCTGCATTGTGGTTTTATATATAAATATATAGATATATATCCTTTCCAAATTGCTTGCGTACAACCGCCGGAGCTCCTAATCAGCAGGCGCGTTGTCACACGAACCTCCCAAGCTCTGTCCGTATAAATGAAAATGAGAATCCTCCCCAAGAAAGGAATGACGACGCAATGTCTTGACAGTTCAAATCAGGATTTAATCATTGGCTGTGTCAAACGCGTTTCGCCTGAACCAGCAGGCTTGTTCACCAACTTTGTTTTGTCAAAAACCACAATTGTTATGCTGTGCATGTGATTTAGTCACGTGAAAACTACAAATGTAGTGGGCCAGACAACAGACTCGTAGTTTTTTGCAAATTACGAACTACTGTGAAATGCAGAGCAGTCACAAAAGGCGTTGAAACACCAGTTTAAAAAACATGATAAAGTGCAAATTGATGCAAATTAACATTCAACGAACATTATTAATTAATTGCTTATTTTCCGTAACCCGGCACAAATCTAGATTAATATCTATGAGCGCCTACATTGGTTTAACTGCTGTAACGCCCCAGTGGGCGTGACTTGCCCCATACGTTTCATTTTTCCTGATTCAGCCCCAGTGAGCATACCATTGTTTGTCTATTGACCATGAACACAATATAGCTTTTCACAAGAAAGTACAGAATAAAAAGTGCTGCACCTGCATTAAAAGCAAACTAACAAAACAAAAACACAAAATATACTTAAGACGAAAATTCGGGAAAGTTACATACTGATTATATCACAGATTACTTTTGGAGGCCCTTTTCTTAGATGTGTTATAAATGTGTATACAGATCTTCTTCCATATTGAGGCCCATCGATGCTTTTGTATTTAATTCTACAGTGTAGCGTGATTTAAGTTTTCTCAAGCTTTTCTGTCTATCACCCCCTCTTACACTGGGAGCGATTGCATCAATGACACAGTACGTAAGGCTAGCCACAATGGCGGGCCACAGGATAAGCTCTATCTATATGCTTTATAGCTCTCAGATGTTGAAGCACCCTTCTGTGAACTGGAAGAATTGTGCTGCTCACGTACTGAAGATTGCACGGGCAACTCAATACGTACACAGCAAATTCTGTTTTGCAGTCAAAATGCCCCCTGATGTTCTTTTCGCTTTTCGAGCAACCGGTTAAAAATGTTGTTGTTTTCACCGTGCTGACACGCCTTGCACTTCATACATTTGATAAACCCATTTTTTTCGTTGCAGCCATGACGATTTAATTGGCTGGATCATGGATTTAGGTGCCATGTTGCTCACGAGCATTTGCTTAAATGATTTTGCTCTACTACAAGTTACCAAAGGTTTTTTTTAGATACAATTTGACTTAATACTGGATCATTCCGAATCAGATGCCAGTGTTTCATTAAGATGTTTCTTACCTGGCCATGATGTTTATTGTATGTGGTTATCATTCTGCATTCATTCATACCATCTGCTTTCTCTGCACTCGCTTACTGGCTACTGATTGTTGGAATAGAATTTCTTCTCTTGTTTTCTGTTTGACCTTTTGAATTGCACTCTGAATACAATCCTCCCCATATCCTCTTGTTTTAAAATGAGAATGTAAGGTCTTTAATTCTGCCTCACTAGTGGCGGGTTCACTACAATTGCGTACCGTTCTAAAGCATTCCCCATAGGCGATGCTTCTGATTAGGTTACTGGGGTGGAAACTAGTTGCGTGCAGCAACGTATTCCCCACTGTTTTTTTAAATCATTTACTACCAATTCATTAAAGACATCTACTGAATCTTTCATAGTCATGGGGGTAAATCTTGAGCGAGGTCTGAAACTGGTCGTTTCGCTGTCCCCAATGTTAATGCCTTGCTCCATTGCAACCTCCTCTGTATTGCGTGGTCTATCTTGTGATGCAATAATTTAATTACTCTCTTGGTCAGTGCCCATTTGTCCCAATTCCATCATTAAATCCATATCATGAACCTGTAAGTTCCTCAGATCTTCTTGTACCACAGTACCTCTCGGTACAGTTGGTACTCTGTATTTTCCTGGATTTAGTGCAAGATATATATATATATATATATATATATATATATCTTTATCTCAATCCAAGGCGGTTCGCTTTTCCCGGATTGCCAGGCGCTTCATGAGGGGTGCGTAACCAACGCGGTTGAACCAAACCGCAATTAATGCACAAAACACTCCCCTATGGAAGTAAATGGTCGCACTCCAGCAACTTTCTTCAAGTCTTTTTTTTCTTCTCTTGACAGCCACAAGCAGATTAACCATTAACCAACGCGTTTCGGTATCATCGTATACCTTGATCACGGTCGTTTGGTCACATGATTCTTGACATTTAAAAAGGCCTGCCAAAAAGGAAATACTATGACATCATTTCCTGTTCACTCACAGGACTAACCCATTGATTTGTGGGAATTGCAGTTTTTATAATTCTCAGTTAATTATTTTATACAATTACATAAACAAAAGTGTTCGTTTTACCAAATCTTTCATAAAGACTTAATTAGTTCATTAGTTCAATCAAAAAGGTGCACGTTCATACTCAATTGCATTTACTTGTATCACTTTATTAAGTGCTTCACTGATGGTTGAAAGGAATGGCTTCCATGTGACTCCGAGGGTCGTTTTACCCTTCTCCTTTCCATACTAATGTATAATACGCCATGAAATTGATGACACATATAGCAGATTGACTATTCATAAATTAAGTCTTTATGAAAGTTTTGGCAAAACGAACACTTTTGTTTATGTAATTGTATAAAATAATTAACTGCGAATTATGAAAACTACAATTCCCACAAATCAATAGGTTAGTCCTGTGAGTGAACAGGAAAAGATGTCATAGTATTTCCTTTTTGGCAGGCCTTTTTAAATGTCAAGAGTCATGTGACCAAACGACCGTGATCAAGGTGTAAGATGATACTGAAATGCGTTGGTTAATGGTTAATCTGCTTGTGGCTGTCAAGAGAAGAATAAATTAAGACTTGAAGAAAGTTGCTGGAGTGCGACCTTTTACTTCCATAGGGGAGTGTTTTGTGCATTAATTGCGGTTTGGTTCAACCGCGTTGGTTACGCACCCCTCATGAAGCGCCTGGCAATCCGGGAAAAACGAACTGCCTTGGATTGATTTTCAAACCCGGTTTGGTGCTTGCCGAGTAAAAACACACAGGAAAATCTGGAATAGCGCAACGTAGAAAGTAAGAGTGGAGACACACCGACCGGAACGCTCACTGCCGAGGTAAGAGCGTGGAACTCTTGCGTTTAAACAGCGTTGCTAAAATATAAATTTTCTAAACAAATGACAGTTTTTTCTGCTACTCGGCTAGAGGGTGGGGCTCCGATTTTAAAACGGAATAGCGGTGTTTAAACTCTGCAACGTAATCTCAATGGAGACATAGCAAATGAATGCAACCGATGCTATTATCCGATATAATAACGGAACTCCAACAGCAAATAACACAAATAGAATAAACATTTTGAAATCAGCAATTGAACACAGCCTAAATTCAAAACGCAGATAAATAAAGTTGAAAATGGAGAAGAGAGAAGCCAAAAGAAAGGAACAACTAACAATGATGTTTGAAAAGGGAAGCTTGCAAAAAGAAAACAGCAAATAACACAAATAGAATAAACATTTTGAAATCAGCAATTGAACACAGCCTAAATTCAAAACGCAGATAAATAAAGTTGAAAATGGAGAAGAGAGAAGCCAAAAGAAAGGAACAACTAACAATGATGTTTGAAAAGGGAAGCTTGCAAAAAGAACCGGATAAACAGAATACATCTGGTAAAACTGATATCAAAAGCAAATTAAGATCATGGGAGAAACTAAGTAAAAAAGAGATAAACAAATCTTGGGAGTTAATAACCTTAAAGAAATATTTAGAAGTACAGAGGGTCCCAAGGGGCCCAAGGATTATGCTAATGCCCAGCCAACAGGACGCAACAAATGATTTATTGCAAGAATGGGGCGAACATACGCTGAATTCATCTTTGGGATTAATAAAAATACTTGCCAAACATATAGAGATTGCCTTACAAAAATCAAAGGGCAATTACAGGAAGTGGAAAAGGATTTGGAGTCACTTAAATTAAACTCAGCAATGTCAAAGTTTAAGGAAGATTTAGAAAGGCAAGTTGATAAGCATGAAGATATTGTAAGCCAACGTAAACATAATAAATTTGTGCGAGACACTATTGATTATGCGGAAGGACAAATTTTTACTTTCGCACGAAAGTTCGACCCCTTCAAACAACAAGCATCAGCCAGTAATCTCTCTGGCGCATCCAGCAGTTTCTCATCCCTAGCCTCGACTGATCTACGTGAAGGAGACCCCGAAGTCCCACCAGATGGTGCGAGAAAGATTTTTTTAGGGGATATGCGCCTAGTCCTACAACAACGTCAATGGGAACAAAATCAAATGGCGCAACGACAGCCACGAGGAAGAGCCACGGGAAAACCGTGGCAACAAAGAAATCGCGACGGACAAAACGAAGGGGACGAAGAAGCAAGTTCTTCATCAGAAAGGATTGGTACGAAAACTCGCAGTATGAGACAGAGGAAGGATCAATAACGGACGAACTTCAGGTTGTAAACCTCTCAGAAAGGGAACTGTCCTCCGCAGAAATCTCATTACTAAAACGAGGAATTAATTATTGCCCCACGCAAAGAATGAATTTAGCACAAACCAGGATTGATTTGTACTTATATATTCGCAAAATAAAATTAGCTAAACACTTCATGGAAAATCAAAACAGATCTAAATTAATAAAAACAATGCCAAAACCAACCTCAACATTGCTGGCAAAGGAGTCAACCGATTTTTTAACACTGCTTAACTTAAATGCAGAAGAAGGAGAAAAGATCTCCCTGGAAACAGCATGTCCACAATTTGGGGCAGGTTTAAGCAAAAAAAGACAACAGTCCAAGTTCTATCCACAAATAGCTCCAGGAAACAAAATCGACCTTTTTCAGGAGGCTATTATTCATGACCTCTATCAAGTGAAAAAAACAAAGTTTAAGGATAATCTAAACAAAATGGAAAGAGAAGCCCTGGAGAAACTAGCCAATGATCATGACTTTGAAATCAAAATGGCAGACAAAGGGGGCAACGTAGTGTTATGGGATCGAACCCTATACACCACGGAAGCCCTACGCTAATTAAATGACTGCAAATATTATGAGAAATTACAAGTAAATCCCACTACATCAATCAAACATGAGATTGATATAAAATTAAAGACTTGGGTAGCAAGCAATCTGATTGATGAAGACGAATGCCAATATATGACAGTGGACTTTCCAACTTTAGCCACCATGTATTTTCTGCCAAAATTACATAAAAACCAAAAAGAACCACCAGGAAGGCCAATTTTGTCAGCGAAGGGCTCACTTTTGGAACCAATGGCAAATTTAATTGATTACTTTTTGATCCCATATGTGGCAGACTTAAAATCGTACATTAAGGACACAACAGATCTCCTTAGAATCTTACAAGGCATAACTTGGCAAAGCACCTTCTGTTTAATTACGATGGATGTGGTTGCACTGTATACGAATATTGATAATATCCAAGGGTTTAAATGCATGCCATCATTTTTTACAAGAAAGAAATATTCATTATAAAAAACATAATGAGATGCTGATGGACATGATAACGTTATGTTTAACAAACAATGTCTTCATCTTTAGGGATGAGTTATATCGCCAGCGAAATGGAGCAGCCATGGGTTTTTCCTTCAGCCCCAGTTATGCTTGTTTGGTAATGGGGTGGTGGGAGAAAGAGATTGCTTGGAACATCAAAATTGAAAAATACACAAAGTGGATAATAAGCTGGACACGTTTCATAGATGATCTCCTAATTATCTGAAATGGGAATAAGGAAGACTTTCAGGAATACTTTGACATTTTAAATACAAGTACATCTAATTTAAGATTTACACATGACTTCAGCAAAGAAAAAGTAATCTTCCTGGATGTAGAAATCTATGTGAAAAACAACTGTCTGGAAACTACTCTACATCGAAAAAGCACGGCGACTAATGCAACCCTGGAGGCCACTAGTTTTCATCAGCCATCCCTTATATCTAGCATACCTTATGGAGAGTTCCTCCGCCTGCGGAGAATTTGCAGTGAGGAAGAGGAATGGAAAAAACATAGCGCAAGAACAATTAAAAGATTTCAAGACAGAAAATACAGTAAAAATACAGTAAACAAATGTTGAAATAGAGCAAATGAAAGGACAAGAAAGGAATGCCTAATACCACCTGGAAATAAAGAGCAAACCACTGAGGAACCCATAAGACCTATTACGGATTTTAGCCAAGAATCCAAAGAAATAGCTAACATTATAAAGAAGAACTGGAAAATTCTACAGTTAGATGGAACGATTGGCGAAAGAATGGGCCCCCACCCAATAATAACGTAGGGCAAAAAATCTGAAAGACCAACTGGTGCATAGTCATTTTAAAGCCAAGACACAAAAGGAGACATGGCTAAACACGAAGGGTTTCATCAAGTGTCACAATTGAAAAGTTTGTGAAATTGCAAAAAAGCAACGGCAGTTACCATGGCCAATAACAAAATATGGCAAATTAGAGACCTAATAACGTGTAAAAGCCAATACACGGTGTACGTTATTGAGTGCCCGTGTATGCTAAAGTATGTGGGCAGTACCATCTGTGAGTTGAAAAAACGAATATTGGAGCATGTACGAGCCACAAAAAACAGACAGAAATAATGCAGTGGCCAAGCATATGGAGATGCATCACATTGCCAACTGGAAATCTTTGAAATTTTATGGAATCAAGACTGTCCCAGCTAATACACGAGGCGGAAATCGGGAGAAGATTCTACGACAAAAGGAGTCCCGGCATATCTTGAACCTTAGAACCATGATCCCTTTTGGTTTGAATCAGTCAGAGGAACTCTATATACATCTATAACAGCACAACAAGCTTCCCACAATTATAATCAGCAACACTCAAGGATAAGGTCATCAGCAGAGAGCGCATAAATTTGGAAGTAACGGCACAATTTTGAACCCACCGGAGGGGTTAAAACACACAGGCATGGATCTTAGAAAGCATGGAGTGTGAGGGCATGTCTAAATATGCCCACTGGAGGGCAAAAAAGGAAGAAAACATATACAAGGGAAAGGAAGCCGTTCCTTTCAACCATCAATGAAGCACTAAATAAAGTGATACAAGTAAATGCAATTGAGTATGAACGTGCACCTTTTTGATTGAACTAATGTATAATACGCCATGAAATTGATGACACATAAAACAGATTGACTATTCATAAATTAAGTCTTTATGAAAGTTTTGGCAAAACGAACACTTTTGTTTATGTAATTGTATAAAATAATTAACTGAGAATTATAAAAACTACAATTCCCACAATTCGCACGTTGTTCCGCATAAGGTTCCCCAGCCTGAGACATACGGGCCAGCCAGGGTCACGAAGACAACCCCACTGCTCCTTGCAGGTCCGTGTGTCTCAGGCTGGGGCACCTTATGTGGAACAACGTGCCTGTTCGATGGGGCACCACTAAAGCAACGGAAACAGAAGGGGATCGCCAGCAACCCACTGGGTAAGAACGACAGAGGGACTAAGGGAAAACAGCACCAATCATGGACTCTCGAAATTGCCCTAGACTACACGAACCAGGGTGCTTTGCAAGAACACGCCCACTAAGGCGGGACCAAACAAACTATATCACCTGTGAGAACTATGCATGCTTTCATTCTCCCTACCAAACGCCGTGCCATGATGAAGGGATAATTCTCGAAACGCGTAGGCAGAAGGCGCTTTACCATGCTGTGGGATCCTCCCTGAGTCCGCTGTTGCCTCCCGAATAAATAAGGAAAAATCGAGCGTTGTGTGGGTGTCTTCATTTGCATGGCAAATTACGATTGGACTATGTGGTGGCCAGCCAGGGTCACGAAGACAACCCCACTGCTCCTTGCAGGTCCGTGTGTCTCAGGCTGGGGCACCTTATGCGGAACAACGTGCCTGTTCGATGGGGCACCACTAAAGCAACGGAAACAGAGGGGGATCGCCAGCAACCCACTGGGTAAGAACGACAGAGGGACTAAGGGAAAACAGCACCAATCATGGACTCTCGAAATTGCCCTGGACTACACGAACCAGGGTGCTTTGCAAGAACACGCCCACTAAGGCGGGACCAAACAAACTATATCACCTGTGAGAACTATGCATGCTTTCATTCTCCCTACCAAACGCCGTGCCATGATGAAGGGATAATTCTCGAAACGCGTAGGCAGAAGGCGCTTTACCATGCTGTGGGATCCTCCCTGAGTCGAGCGTTGTGTGGATGTCTTCATTTGCATGGCAAATTACGATTGGAATATGTGGTGGCCAGCCAGGGTCACGAAGACAACCCCATTGCTCCTTGCAGGTCCGTGTGTCTCAGGCTGGGGCACCTTATGCGGAACAACGTGCCTGTTCGATGGGGCACCACTAAAGCAACGGAAACAGAAGGGGATCGCCAGCAACCCACTGGGTAAGAACGACAGATGGACTAAGGGAAAACAGCACCAATCATGGACTCTCGAAATTGCCCTGGACTACACGAACCAGGGTGCTTTGCAAGAACACGCCCACTAAGGCGGGACCAAACAAACTATATCACCTGTGAGAACTATGCATGCTTTCATTCTCCCTACCAAACGCCGTGCCATGATGAAGGGATAATTCTCGAAACGCGTAGGCAGAAGGCGCTTTACCATGCTGTGGGATCCTCCCTGAGTCCGCTGTTGCCTCCCGAATAAATAAGGAAAAATCGAGCGTTGTGTGGGTGTCTTCATTTGCACGGCAAATTACGATTGGAATATGTGGTGGCCAGCCAGGGTCACGAAGACAACCCCACTGCTCCTTGCAGGTCCGTGTGTCTCAGGCTGGGGCACCTTATGCGGAACAACGTGCCTGTTCGATGGGGCACCACTAAAGCAACGGAAACAGAAGGGGGATCGCCAGCAACCCACTGGGTAAGAACGACAGAGGGACTAAGGGAAAACAGCACCAATCATGGACTCTCGAAATTGCCCTGGACTACACGAACCAGGGTGCTTTGCAAGAACACGCCCACTAAGGCGGGACCAAACAAACTATATCACCTGTGAGAACTATGCATGCTTTCATTCTCCCTACCAAACGCCGTGCCATGATGAAGGGATAATTCTCGAAACGCATAGGCAGAAGGCGCTTTACCATGCTGTGGGATCCTCCCTGAGTCCGCTGTTGCCTCCCGAATAAATAAGGAAAAATCGAGCGTTGTGTGGGTGTCTTCATTTGCATGGCAAATTACGATTGGAATATATATATATATATATATATATATATAGAGCTACATATATGTTTCCACATATATGTTGTATGTTTCCGGGGTCCCGCGCATGGGTGGGAATATTCATGTGCATATGACTTTGATGAGGATACCCCTGGAAGAGAACTAGGATTACAGGTAAGTAACTTATCCTTCTCACCATCATAGGAAGAGACACTCACTCAGAAACACACCAGATATCTACCCCCCAACAAACTCCCATACCCCGGGATAACGAGGTCAACACCCCTCTATCCAAAGAGTCAACCAATTTCATGGTACCCACGGGAAACTAAACATTTGCGAGAGTTTAAGCTATTGGCATTGTAAATGCCTGTTAATTATCAAAGCAGATAAATAAAAGGCATTGTCATTTACAGTGCCAATAGCTCAAGCACTTGTAAATGCCAGACCTTTGTCCCGGGTTACTTGGAAAGTGAAAGCGTGCATGGTGCGCTGAATGTTGCAGGAAAGCATGTCATGTCTGCAGTAAGAGAAACTCATTAAAGAAAATAGTGCTTACAGACTAAATAAGACATACCGTGTAACAACAGAAGTAAAAGGGCCAGTCCTCGTGGGAGGTTACAAATAAAGACAAGGCGGTACTAGGGAGGGACTTACAAGTCTAATAACGATTCAGAAGGCAGCATTTATAAAAGACTGTGACACAAGCCAATGAAAAATATGGGATGAGTGGGCAGAGCTTCATGTACATACTCTAATACAGCATGCCTCACAGAGCAGCTCCTGTGCCGCCCAGGCTTGAACTAATTAATGCAGATAACAAGAAATAAAGACAGTTTTGTTCTTAACCAGTCTTACCAGGAACCTCATTAAATTGGCAAACTCTTAAATACTTTTCCTTTAGAAGCCAGCATAGAAAGAAAATCCCTTTTGGCTTGGTGGGACTGCTTTCCACTTTGGTCAGTAGCTTTTTGTGTGGCTTTACTTCAAGGCGGTTTTTACAAGTTCGCAGTAATTTGGGGTCAAACCAACTGTATGGTCCAGTCTTGCACCCATAGCAGCTAAGAGCACGGAACAGGGGGCAGATGCATCATAGCAAGCTTGATATAATAAAATATTCTCTCTGGCATCTGTGCATCCATTATCTGAGCTCTACAAGTACAGAGCAAAGTATTTAAATAAAGAAAACCTGAGACTAGATTCTTTGTCTTGCTGCCTACGCACTTTAAGTGAATATGAGGTTGCATCCCTGGTTTATATGTTACTATGGCATTCTTCTCAAAATATGTAGCCCTGGATGGGCATCGAGTTGCTTAAAAAGTGTGCTTGTGTTCATGCCAAATTGGATCCGAATACGTCCACTATCATCTTATCCAGCTGCAACAATTTTTACCTATGGTAATTTATATTTGAAGAAACAAATTGCATTTTCGGACATCTCTACCCAAACAACTCCCCTCCTCTTAAGAAATCTGAACACAAATTTAAAAGCTCAAATGAAAGTAAATTACATTTATTAGACTGGTCATCCACATTTGTCAAAAAGAGGTCCACGTCATTATCGCTGCTTTTCCTATGCAAAGTGCAGCACAATCATAATTATCGAGAAACACCTGTATAATAGGTTTTATAAACATCACACGTGCAAGGACAGTATCTTCCTTATTTCATGTGGATCAATTCACTGGAAGGTCGGTGTAAACTAGGTCAAGCCCTAACCAACTTCAGCAACCCTGGGAACGTTGTTAAAACAATGCTTCAGTACCGTTCAAGCTAAATATGGAAATCATTCTAGAAAATCAATACAAGAGACAAAATATGTAAACGACCCTAAACAAAGAAATGAAATAAATTGCTCTTCTACACTGAAGTTTACTTTGCAATGTGTTCAATATGAAGATGTTGCTCTATGACGAATTGCTGGAATGTTTCCTACTCCCAGCATGGTAAAATGATGCTCGAATGCAGGAGATATACAACAATACAGAAGACAAATGTGTTCAGGACTAGTTTTCAAGACAGATGAGTACCTGCCACATATTAGGCTTCAATGAGGCAAACTGTACGGGGATAGGATTATAGATAGGTCCCCATGTTTTGTTCTATACAGTATGCTCAAACTTGTGAACTCTGGCCTATTTTTGAGAGCACGACGTACTGTAAACGGCCAGTACCGCATTCTCTTGAAACACACATACTCTCAAATACGTTGTTAGTGATACTGTTTTAGAAATTACTTCTCTGCAGCTTCAAATACTTTAATTCGTCTGCTCAGCAGTCAACATATTTGGTAGGGAAAAAAATGTTTCAGAAAAAATATCAAATTGCCTTTTGAAGGAATGCAATTTGGGCTCATTTGTAAAGTACTAATGGTGTTTAAATCAATTGACCTAAAACTGGAAGACTTTTCAACAGATTTAGTGATCTGATATTTAACATTACGATACTACCGACTGTCTTAGTGCACAGAGCCCCAGAGGATGGCAATAAATGCACCCATTTCTAAGTTATCTGGGCCATAAAAGTGCATGTGCATTTACTAAAACATACCCAGACTAAAATGTTTATTTAGAATGGGCAAAGCGGCAAGCTGTGCTACCCATGTACAATGAAGGGTACCAAAACATGTTACCTGCTTTTTGTAGCAGGCAGCTGTGAACATGGAGAAGCAGCCTCCCGTATGCGTGTCTAGAAGAGATGCCGTGCGTGAGCGAAATCTCCAGTCCGGGTGGGCGGGGCCTAATGGAGACTGGGCGGACACCAACCCCGCTTCCAGAGAAGCCGGACACAAGAGCAACGGCAATAGATCTCGCCAAGGCGAAGCAGCTCATGTGCTGCAACGCAGGCGAGACCTAAAAAAAGGAGGCAGTGACCAACTTAATAAAGCAAGGGAGGATGCATATCTCAGGGGCCTCAAGATCACATTAATACCGTAGCACAGAAGCAACTAAAGGTCCTCCATAATAATCAAAATAGATCTTTCAGTTCGCCATCTGTGTCAAATGAGTTCATCTGCTGTGCCAGGTGTGACACTAGGCAGGTCTCTGTCAGAGTCTTCAACAGAACTAGCACCAGGAGTCGAGTATGAGTCCTGGGCATATCCTTCATCTAGCGATACGGCTGGACTTGGTTCTCCTCTTCTCATTGCTGCCACTACTTCCACTGCCGTCTATTGTCTCTGAACGTCTGCCCCGAGCAGGGCTCCCCATGGACATCTGTTTTGACGATTTGGTCTTCTGTATGTAGTAGGACTGCGCATTGAACCCTTGCTAGGGCCAGCTGGCGGGTGTGCCTCAATGCAGCCCCACACCTCTTGTGGGGCCCTGACAAACTGCACCCCGTCCCAGTTCACCACCCTCAGGCGGGCCAGAAATACCATGGCATAATGCAGGCCCATTTGTCGACTTATTGCTTAGCATCAATGAACTTAGAACGTGGTTTGTGAACTTCCTTAGTGAAGTCTGGAAAGATCATGATTCAGTTGTCAATATGAATGTTCCCTTTGTCCTTGGCCTGGACAAGGATGTGATCCCACTCTCTATAGTAGAGGATCCTGGTAACCACTGGTCACAATGGGGTGCCCAGCAGGGGCGGCCAAGACTGAACTCTGTGCGCCCTCTCCAGAGCATAGAATGAAGAGAGGCCCTCTGCCGCTACTTCTCCCCGGAGCCAACATTCAAGGTAAGTCTACATGGCCTTTCCTTCAATGCGTTCCATGAGCCCTAGAACACGTATTATATTTCTACTTGATCTGTTTTCATGGTCTTCAGATCCGACTTCTAGACTTTGGACCTTGTCCTCTATGAGCGCAAGTCTTTCTCATAGCCTCGACATCCACTATTGTTCTCTTCGCTGTCATGACTCTTCAGCAAGGTGATGGTGGTCATCTTCTAGGGTGCTCAGGTCTGCCCCAAGGTGTCCATTTTGGTTTCTAACACCTCTCTAGATGCAGTGGTTGACTGCAGTATGTCCTGTAGGGTAGGCCCTTCCAAGAGTCCCGCCCAAGAGGGCAGCAGTGTGCTTGAGGACTCACCTACCCTGCTGGGGCCTGACCACTGGGGTCCAAATCCTTTTTTCAAACAACTTTGCCCATGGTATGTAAAAGAGTGGATGGTGGCTCCGGGTCTGCCCAAGAAAAGTCCAGCACTGCTGGTCAGTATTCACCACGCCCCAGTATGCAGAGCTGTGCTCAGCAAGAGTGTGCCATATGTTTTATGCACTGCATTAGTAAAATACCAAGGCTCACCTCCCTCTTCACAGAGGGCGAACAAGGGGGCCAAACCTGAGGTCATCAGGAGGCAGGGGGGCACCCTCCACAGTTTCACTAATAGATGGGATCTAAATTGATGGGATGGGTATGGAGCGCTCACTCGGGAGATCCCACAGGGCCCCGCAATTACACAGATGCCTGTGCAGTGCCCTAGCAAATCAGTTGTCCCTTCTGCTCGTATTCAGCTCGCAAATGTCAAGGCTGTGTCCCACTTTAAACTTCGCAGCTCCCCGGGTGGGGCCGAGAGCCACCACCACGTAAAGGCAGTACACACAAATCAATGAGTTCTGTGGACCTAGGCGCGTGCGTTAAAGAATTCCGGGGGGGGGGGGTCCTGGTGCAAGGGTCTATGTCATTTGTAGTGATCTTCAAATAGGGTGTGGGGTGAGCACTGGGTGGGGAAGGCCACTCACCCAATAGGGTCCCAGACTCACTATATGGGCCCAAGAACAGTCACTTAGTTACAGTTTCGGCCTCCAGGTGTGCTTCTCAGGTGTCTCACGGGAACACCGCAGAGACCTCGGGGAGTGGGGGGCTGCTAGGCCGCAGGTGTCGTAATGGGCAAGAGTGTGGGAGGCCTCACATGCTGTCAGTACTGGACTCTGTACAGCAATCACAAAGTAGCAGAATTGTGGTGAGGGCCCTCTGCACCACTCTCCCAGTCAGACACAAGGGTCCTGAGCGCTGCCTCCAAATGACTGCGGCAGCCAGGTCAATAATCCGGCAGTCTCAACGGCAGCTGCTCATTGCCCACACACTGGTCTCCGAAGCCCCCGCCGGATCTTATAGCACTAGTCGGTAGGGACCCCTTCAGCCCCGATGTACTCCGCAAGAGCCGCCACACCAGAAAACAGCAGCACAGCACTGTACAGTCCCGGGGCCCGGTGCGGAGCTCGACACCTTGCGACTGTCATTTTCTGAGCACCGCTGCGGCTAGGGTGACCAACTGGCATGGGTGCAAATTCAGGACGGTCAGTGTAAAAATTCAGGACAAAGGGTCAAAATTCAGGACAAAAATTCAGGACAGAAGGTCAAAATTCAGGACAAAAATTTGGGACATACATGCGTTTTACAGACATATCAGAGGAGGTCGCACAATAATATGTAAGTAAGTAAATAGACAACCAAAATAAGTACAAGTCAAAATAAGTTTATATAAGGTTGAGACAGTCTTGCACGTCATAGTTTTTCAGTATGCGCGCAGCTTTGCAAAGCACACCACATGCAAGAGGGCCCTTTGTAATTCTATAATCGCTAATCAGCTGCAGTCTCAGAATGACAATGGGTCACTCCACAGTCTGCGCGAGATCTAGGACGGGCCGCTGAGGCAGCCTCTTCAGTTTAAAAATAAGTGCGAGACACCCGAGTGAAAACTTTAAACTCATGGGGCCTCTCGCAGGAAAACAGCATACCTTACTGACATTTCCCTTGATTTTAGTATGATGTCCACAAGGCGGCCGTAATTTGGGGACCCCAAATTACAGACTCTTTGTGGACATTATACTAAACTAACGGACGGTTGGTCACTCTAGCTGCGGCAGCCCACCAAGTTCCAAAAAGTACTGTTCCTTGTTAGTGGCAGGTCCATGAGCAAGTTCACAGTGTGCAGCAGTGCGGTGAGAGGGTCACATAGTGCATTTGGGTCCCCCCTCGCAGTAGGATGCAGTTGATTGGGGGTCACCGGGCGGGAGCTCGAATGTCTGCAACCTACAGCATCGGTGTTTGCCCACACCCAAGTCCTTTTGGTAAATACCGCTCACTTTTTTTTTAGGTCTCACCTGACCCAGCGCATGCCACATACCAGCCTGCCACCACAAAACATGTTTCTGGATCCCTGGGGTCTGAGCCTTCGCTCCCTGAGCCCAGAAACAAAGTCTTGCCTGGGCGGAGGTGTTCATACCTCCCCTGGGCCAGGAAGAGCCATCTGTGGTATGGGAGCTTCAAAGGCCTTGCTGTCTTTGCAAGGCAACCACAGCCTCTCCTACAATCAGGGGCAGGCTCCCTTCCTGTCTTGCCTCCTTTTCGATGGGAAGACGGGCGGGAAAAATTAGCCAGACCAGAAGGTGTGCCCACCTCTGCCAATCCCACCTCTCTGGTGGGGGAGGCAAGGTGAACCCACTCTTCAGTGCCCACCATCTTGCAGATTAGGGATTGTGCCCACTCCCCCACGTGGAATGAGCCAATTAAGGGTATAGTCATCCTAAGGTCAGTAGCCCATTGGCTACTGAATTTGAGACCCCTAAAACACTAGGCGCGCAATGCCCATTGGGCCGAATGGGCTTCAGCCCCCCCCCCCCCCCCCCCCCCATTGTGTCTCAGCCCGGGCTACTGCAGCTGTGGGCTCGGTTGGGCAGTGTCTGAAGTTCTTATCTCCCACATGCCCGAGTTTTTTCACAGGTCTTTAAAGACCATTTGCATACCTTTGTAAACTGGTTAACGAGGCTTAGTGTTTTTTTCTGGTTCCCGTACCCCCTGGGCCTCCACTCTGCTTATTCCTTGCATTGTATTTTACATTTACTGCCGTAGTGTGAGAATGCATTTCATGAAAAGGAATATATATTTGGGTAGAGGAGTTGGCCTAACGGCTAGGGCTGTCGACCTCAAATCTGGGGAACTGGGTTCGAGTCTCGGCAATGACGCTGACATGCTGTGATTCTGGGCAAATCACTTAATCTCCCCGTGCCTAACAAAAATGAATGTGTGTCCTCATGTAGCTTAACTGGTGCTATGTTAAGCGCTCTTATACCCGATTCGGGTCAAGTTCGCGCTATTTAGAACTCTGTAAAAGAAAGAAAAGATATAAAGTAGGGTTGCCTAAAGAAAAATACCACCATGTGTTGTTTAAAGAGCCTGCAAAAACCTTGTCTTGACTCTAAATAGGGTTATAAATAAAAAAGCATGTATTCATTTGTAACGTGACTTCTTTGTCTTTGTCCCCTTTAATTATTAGTCATGGATCATTCAGGCAGCCGTAGAACACAATGGAAAGTGTTTTCTATTTATATTTGCTGTTTGAAGTGTGTTCTAATAAGTTCTGAAAATACGGCTTAGGTCACTGCTTTTTTTTGGTACCGTTTGGGACATCAAAATAATAGGCTGGCAACCCTAATCATAAGACTAGAAGTTTGTTGCAGGATCAGCACATTATTTCCTCACCCTCGATCCCTGATTAATGCCATAATAGCAGGGCATTAAGTGGGCCGGGTTCTGCCGGGGCACAGCACCAGCAGTTTGTAAAAGCAGGCGCTGAGACGGGTCACTATTGGGCTCTTCATTTTCACCCTCAAACTCAGACTGGAAAAAAAAAATCTTAACTCTGCAGCAGTTCACTGTTTTGATCTAACTTTTATTTTTTTGCAGTTTTGTATTGCTAAACTTGAAGTGCTTCACATGAGCACCAACAAGAACATCTTCATTTTTTTTTTGGTAGGCACGGACGATTAAGTGATTTGCCCAGAAACACAGGAAGTTGAGCCGCCGCTGAAACTCAA
Source organism: Triturus cristatus (assembly GCF_964204655.1). Taxonomy (NCBI): domain Eukaryota; kingdom Metazoa; phylum Chordata; class Amphibia; order Caudata; family Salamandridae; genus Triturus; species Triturus cristatus. Next base: position 334,034,608 of record NC_140588.1, on the reverse strand, counting down.
ACCTGCTTCCTCAGCTCCAAAGTTGGCCGCTCTGGCCATTACGCCACAACCTCTTGCACAAGAACTAAAGCATTTTCTATATTATATACAACAAAGCCATAGTTGTATGTACTACGCAAACAAATGATGGACGGAATGATGAATAAATCATACATTCACCCCCAGGCAAGAGATCTGGGTTAAATCCATCGTTCTTTTGCTCAATATGCCTCCCCAGTTTATACCCAGCCATATGCAAATCAGATTTGACCCTGTGCCTCATGGGAACAGTCCAGACCGCATTGCCAAGCCAGGTCCTCACTGGACCAGAAACAAGCATCCTGGGACCGGTTTCTGGGTATTACCCTTCATCAGCCAGGCTAGCTTGAATCCAGTGGCACAGTGAGCAAGAGACCCACGTCTGGGCATACCCACCCCACTTAGGGTGAAAAGTGCTAAATGTAAGAAACTGGCTCTATATATACTGCACCAAAGTGAGGTACAGTGTGTATAGAGTCCAAGAGTCCCCAAAGGTAGGCAGAGGTTAAAGTTAGATAGAACCTTACTCTATAATAGTGGTAGCTTGGTTGAGCAGTAAGGCAGTATCAGGGGACAGTGATAAGCATTTGATGTGCACACTGTCAGCAAATGAATTCACACACTCAAGAACTGAACTCTAGGCCAATTGTGTTTGCATAAAAATATACTGTTGTTTATTTTTAGATGCAAAAACAACAGTTGATGGACAGAATGCAGAACAGTGTCATACATTCACCCCAGTACAGAGATCTGGGCCTAAATCCATCGTTTCTTTGCTCACCATGCCATTCCAGTTTGAACCCAGCCATCTGCAAATCAGTCTTGACCCTGTGCCTCATGGGAACAGTCCAGCCCGAACTGCCAAGCCAGGTCCTCCCTGGACTGGAACCAAGCATCCTAGGACCGGTTTCGGGGTTTCACCCCTCTTCAGCCAGGTTAGCTTGGTTCCAGTGGCATGGAGAACACGGGACTCACGTCTGAGCATACCCGTCCCACCCGGGGTGACAAATGCAAAAACAACAGTTGATGGACAGAATGCAGAACAATGTCATACATTCACCCCAGTACAGAGATCTGGGCCTAAATCCATCTTCTTTTGCTCACCATGCCATTCCAGTTTGAACCCAGCCATATGCAAATCAGTCTTGACCCAGTGCCTCATGGGAACAGTCCAGCCCGAACTGCCAAGCCAGGTCCTCCCTGGACTGGAACCAAGCATCCTAGGACTGGTTCAGGGTTTCACCCCTCTTCAGCCAGGATAGCTTGATTCCAGTGGCATGGAGAGCACGGGACTCACGTATGAGCATACCCGTCCCACTCGGGGTGACAAATGCAACCAAGCAAGCATGGTACATGTAAGCATTTAATTCTTTTCAGTAATAAGTTACTGGATATATAACAGTTTGGAAATGCAATAGAAATTGTACTTTGATTTACAGGGGAGCAGTAGTATGCAACACTTAGCAAATACAGTACATTGAAACGAATAGGCTTTTTCAGTAAATTGCAAGTAAGTTACTTTTTATATTACTTTTCTAACTCAGTGCTGGATACCTAGATTCAGCACTGGGACATTTCCTGGAAACAGGTAAGTAATTATGTTTTGATTATTCGCATTATTTTTAAAGAATATGTTCAGATTTCAAAACTCCACACTTAGAATCTTTTTGGAGTAGTACATTGAAATGAATAGGCTTTCACAGTAAATTGCAGGTAAGTTACTTTTCACGTTACTTTTCTAACTCAGTGCTGGATATCTAGATTCAGCACTGGGACATTTCCTGCAAACAGGTGCGTAAACAAGTTTTGGTTATCTGTGTGACTTTTAAAGAATATTTTTAGGTTTCAAAACTCCACACTTAAAAACTTTTTGGAGAAAAAGTGTAAATGTTATCCTATGGGAGGAAAACAGGTTAACAGTTCACAGGTTAGTAAATGGCTGTGGGAGTTAAGGTTCTGGGGTTGGACTCAGGGGTCCCCCAGGGTCAGTGATGCACTGTTGTTGCACCCTCAGCGGCACTAGGGCGGCCGGGTGCAGAGTGTTGAGACCCAATGTTATCCAATTGGGGATAGGTGGCCTCTGGTTGGTGGCTGCTGGCAATTAGGCCATGAGGTTGTGGGAGCAAAGCTCCTAGGGTTTAGCTCAGGGCAAGTTGGGAACCAAAGTAGCACCAAAGGTGCACCCTCAGCGGCACTAGGGCGGCCGGGTGCAGGGGGCTGTTTTGAGGTCGGGTGCCCTTTTGTTTTCAATGGAGATCCTCCGGTACAAAGAAACACTGCAGGCTCCGGACGAGGATCTTCTGGGTGCGACCACCATTTCGAGGGGTAAGTTGGGATGTCGTGGGTTGGTTAGGCACCATTGGTTTGGGCACACAAGGCAGTGGGGCGTCGGGTGCCGGGGTGCCTTGGGACATCGGATTTTCTTACCCACTCTGGTCGTGGTAGGGGGGGTTCTCTGGATTGAGGCTGCAGGCGTCGTCTGAAGGCTTGAGGCAGGTCAGGGGTTGCCAGATCTCAGGTCAGGATCGCCGGGGTGACCTCCATGTGGTGTTTTTCCACTCGAGCTCGGGATGGGTTCAGCGGGTGCAGAGTGGGCTGTATTTGCGGTTTCTGGCTGGCACCAGAAGCTGTAGTTTGAACAAGTCCGGTGTTAACGGGAGATTCAGTCTTTGAAGTGAAGGCAGGCAGGTCCTCGGGGCGTTTTGAGGTTGCTGGCTGCAGGACACACCGGGATTTCGCAGGAGCAGATTCAAGGGGAGATAGGACTGTAGGGCTGGGGCCAAGTCCGTGGGCGTCGTCCTCTTGTTAGCTCTGCACGGCTCTTCGTCCTTCTTATCTTCTTTTCTTGTCGTTTCTGGATCTGCCTTCTTGGTTCAGGGTTGCCACCTAAATACTGTATTTAGGGGGCGTTTTAGGGATCTTGAGGTCAGTAGCCAATGGGCTACTGACCTTAGGGGGGAGTGAGCACAAACCCTAGTCCTGATTGGAGAGTGCCTGCCATCTGCAAGATGGCGAGCACTGGAGAATGGGCTTCACCTCGCCTCCCCCACCTAATGGGAGGAGTTGGCAGAGGTGGGCACAGGCACACCTTCTGGGCTGACTAGTTTTTCCCGCCCGTCTTCCCGCCGAAAGGGAGGGGAGACAGGAAGGGGGCCTGCTCCTGATAACAGGAGAGGCCTGGGGTCGCATTACAAAGGCTGCCAGGCCTTTTAAGCTTCCCTGCCACAGATAGCTCTTCCTGGCCTGGGGAAGGTGTGAACACCTCTGCCCAGGAAAGGCTTTGTTTCTGGGCTCAGGGAGCAAAGGCTTCCACCCTAGGGATCCAGAAACATGTCTCGTGGTACGAGGCTGGTGTGTACCAGTCAGGGAACCCACCAGAGGCTTGTCTTTTTTCAGGGGCATCTCTGAGATGCCCTCTGTGTGCATTTTTCATTAAATCCCACACTGGCATCAGTGTGGGTTTAATGGGCTGAGAAGTTTGATATCAAACTTCTCAGTTTTCAGTGTAGCCATTATGGTGCTGTGGAGTTGGTAATGACAAGCTCCCAGCACCATATACTCTTAATGGCAGCACTGCACTTACAATGCCTAAGAATGATGGACTTAGACACTGTAGGGGTACAGGGCTCATGCACCTCTACCCTCACCACTGGCATAGGGCACCCAGCTAGAGGGGTGACTGATCGATGCCAGGGCAGTGGGTTGTAGGCATGGCACACAGGGATGTGTGCCATGTCGACTTTTTACTTTGTTCTGCACCAAAACACGCTGCCTGCAAAGGCAGTGTGTGTGTGTAAAGGTACAGGGCCTCTAAGGGTGGCACAATAAGTGCTGCAGCCCTTAGAGGTTCTCCCTGGATACCTGTGGTACCATTTACCAGGGGCTGACCTGTGGCCAGAGATGCCAATTGGGTTAGTTTTGGGGAAAGAACACAGGCCCTGGTAACCTGATTGGCAGGGACCCAGGGCAGACCAAGAAGAAGTGCATCAGTAGTCTGGCAAAAAGTGGGGGGTTACTCCAACAGAAATCCCCTTTCCTACACTACGCAAACAAATGATGGACGGAGTGCTGAATAAATCATAACCTGGCCTGTTTCCATTGGGCGCAGGGTCAAGACTGATTTGCATATGGCTGGGTCCAAACTGGAATGGCATGGTGAGCAAAAAACAATGGATTTAGGCCTAGATCTCTGTACTGGGGTGGATGTATGACATTGTTCTGCATTCTGTCCATCAACTGTTCTTTTTGCATTTGTCACCCCGAGTGGGACGGGTATGCCCAGACGTGCGTCCCGTGCTCTCCATGCCACTGGAGTCAAGCAATCCTGGCAGATGAGGGCTAAAAGCCTGAAACCGGTCCTAGGATGCTTGTTTCCAGTCCAGGGAGGACCTGGCCTGGCAGTTCGGGCTGGACTTTTTCCCATTGGGCGCAGGGTCAAGACTGACTTGCAAATGGCTGGGTCCAAACTGGAATGGCATGGTGAGCAAAAAAAACGATGCATTAGGCCCAGATCTCTGTACTGGGGTGAATGTATGACATTGTTCTGCATTCTGTCCATCAACTGTTCTTTTTGCATTTGTCATCACGAGTGGGACGGGTATGCCCAAACGTGCGTCCCGTGCTCTCCATGCAACTGGAGTCAAGCTATCCTGGCTGATGGGGGCTGAAAGCCCGAAACCAGTCCTAGGATGCTTGTTTCCAGTCCAGGGAGGACCTGGCCTGGCAGTTCGGGCTGGACTGTAACCATTGGGCTCAGGGTCAAGACTGATTTGCATATGGCTGGGTCCAAACTGGAATGGCATGGTGAGCAAAAAAACGATGGATTTAGGCCCAGATCTCTGTATTGGGGTGAATGTATGCCATTGTTCTGCATTCTGTCCATCAACTGTTCTTTTTGCATAGTTGTATGTAGGAATGTAGTATGTTTATCTTATGCAACTAAACCTTTGACAAAGCCAATAGTCCTGGCATGTTGTAGGTGTAATTTTACTTATGTGGAGGCAATAATAACAAGCAGCGAAATACCAGTCGGGTGGCACATTATGCTGAGCACAGATTTTTAGCATAAATGTTTTAAGCCACACCCTCAATTATATCGCCCCTTTGAGAGATCCCTTGTAGGAAGCTGGCTCTGTATATACTATACAAAAATAAGGTATAGTGTGCACCGAGCCCAGTGAAACCCCAAAGGTAGGCAGAGGTAAAAGTAGATAGCACCTTACTCTCTATTTGTGGTAGTGTGAGCGAGCAGTAAGGCTTTATCAGAGGGGTAGTGTTAAGCATTTATTGTACACACTCAGGCAAGAACTGTCATACTCAAAGACTGAATGAAGACCAATTTGTTTGTATAAAAAAAAAAACAAGCCAGACCTAGTGCAGGTAAGTGAAATAATACTTTTCAAAATCATATGGAGTGATTTACAGTTGAATGCAGGTTCAAATGCAGTTGGTTGATTTATAAGTAAGTAAACAGTTCAAAATTACTTTTCAGTTACTTTACAGATTACTGTGCATGTTACTTTTTAGATTACTTTTTAAGTTACTTTTGCTAATCAGTGTGATATGCCTAGATATCACACTGAGACATTTCCTAGACAAAAGGTAAGTAATTCAGTTTTTACATATATGCACTTTTTCAATGTTTCATACAAACCAACTCGAGGATGCACTCTCAGAACATCCTCAGCGGCACTAGGGCGGCCGGGTGCAGAGTGCTGAGGTCCAATGTTATCCAAAGGGGGATGGGGGGGCCTCCGGTTGGTGGCTGCTCACAAGCAGGCCACAACATTGTGGGAGCAATGCTCCTGGTGTTAGGCCCAGGACAAAGGGGGGTCCAAGTTAGCATACAAGGTGCACCCACAGCAGTGCATGGTGCAGTTTTGGCGTCAGGTGCCCTGTTGTTTTTAATGGGGATTGTGGGTTTTGGTTTTTGGCTGCTGGTTCGGTCCAGGAAGACTTACGGGAGAACCAACAACTGGGCACTTAAGTAGAAGGGCTAGGGACATAGGTGCACCTTGGGTTCTGCTCTATAGGGCACAGGGCGGCTGGATGCAGGGGTGTCTTTTGAGGTCAGATTTTACCTTATCGGGCCACTCGTGGTTGGGAGATTGTCTATGCAGAGGCTGCAGGCGACGTCGAGGAGTCCTAGAGGGATCAACCCACAGTGGACTCAGACTCTGGAATGCTGGGGACCTCGCTGGGACCGGTGGGCCATCCAGATTTGGGCCGTAGGCATCAGTTGCAATGGTGGTTCCAGGCCTCGGGTTTCTTTGTCCTCAGCATGCTCAGTGTCTGTCTTGGGAGTTTCTTTAGAACAGAGCTGCTGTTCACAGGAGATCTGGTCTTTGTTGAAGGCAGTCAGTCCTCCCAATGCACTCATACTGATCACCATGTCCTCACACTATTCACCCACTAACCCTGTACTCACAGCGATCACTGTACTCACAATGCACTTGCGCTGTTTACCCTGTACCTCACCCTGTAGTCACATGAACACACTACTCACCCGCACTCATATGACACTTCACCCACCTGTCCCCCTCACTGCTCAATCTGCAATCTCACTCAAATAAGCCCATCACTAACCGTGCATTCATTCATCTCACTCTGCACTTACATCCGCACCATATGGTCACCTCCTTCACCCTGCAGTCACTCCACTTACCCTATGCTCACCGTGTGTGCCTGCTACAAAGAACATGTACCATGCAGATCACAGTAATGAGTGAGAGTGTACTATGAGTAGCGCTATAAAAAAATGAAATGTTTGTCCGAAAGGTGCTATAGAGAGATAAGGTGCATTGTTGGTGAGTGGTACTGTGGGAATTCATGGTAAAGGAGGAAATGGGGGGGGACGCCCAAATAAATGTTGCACCGTGTGCGACCAGTGCTAGGGCTAGCCCTGGCTGGGAGTGTTAGCCCCCCCCCCCCCCCCCCTGAAGCTCGGGTCCAGTTGTGCCCCTGTAGAACACCCCCTAAATACAGTATTTAGGGGGAAGCCCTGAACCAAGAAGTCAGATTCCTGCAACCAAAGAAAAAGGACGAAAGAAGATGCCCAGCAGAGGAGACTGCAGAGAAGAACTGACTTGGTCCCACCCCTACTAACCTGTCTGCTGTTTCCAGAGAATCCCGCGGCACAAGTCGACCTGTCCTGCAGCCAGCGACCTCCAAGACTCCTGGGAGGACTGACTGCCTTCAACAAAGACCGGATCTCCTGTGAACAGCAGCGCTGTTCAAAAGAAAATTCCCAAGGCACACTTTGAGCCTGCTGAGGGCAAAGAAACCTGATGTCTGGAAGCACCACCGCACCAGTCGCCTACGGCCCGAGTGGCCCACGGGGTCCCAGCAAGGTCTCCAGCGCTCCAGAGTCCGAGTCCCCCCCCCCCAACAGCGTGTAGCCCAGTAAGGTGAAATTCGACCTCAAAAGACACCCATGGATCCAGCTGCCCTGCGCCCTGGAGAATAGAACCCAATGTGCACCTACGTCCCCGAGCCTTCCAACTTACCTGCCTAGCTGTTGGTTACTCCTGGAAGTCTTCCTGGACTGAGCCTGCAGCCAAAATCCAAATCAATTGAGTGACTAACTGAAAACCACTAAATGTACCCTAGGTACATATAATACAAGCTTTAGAATACAGTAAGTTCTACTGAACTTAGAGTTGTGTGTTAAGTGCTTACCCTTTCTACAACTCAAGAGAGTTTAGTAGGCCACATTAGAGTAGGTAGTGCAATAAACCACACCTCACTAGTAATGTCTTCAAGGCCAGGAACCAGTGGGTCACTGCCAGAAGCCACTGGGCTTCTAGTTTCCAAGTATGATAACCTCCCATTCATGGAACTGAGAGCATTATGCACAGCTAGGAAACTGAGGATAGGCGCAAAGTCCAACCACCCAGCATCTCATAAAGGTACTCAGTCTGGATGATCTCAGAAGACCTATAGGGTCTGAAGGGGTAGGCAGAGTGGGTGGGACAGCACATGAGGAAGGGCCTAGGGGTGAAATTCCCCATGACCTGACCTCTAATGCTGACCATGAAGATGACAATGATCTTGACCTGGAAAATCCAGCTCCCCTGGAAGATGAGGGGGAGGGCCACACTGGCCCCCTTTTTGTCCCTCCTGGAAGAGTTGGTGGTGGGCCTAGAAGGTCTAGATCTCCATCAGTGGAGTCTAACCATTCTAGTTCATCTATATGGACCTCTATCTCTTCTCACAGGAGGGAAACCTCTCAGGAGAGGAGGGAGAGACTGCTTAAGTATGAGGAAACTCAGCTTGAAATCAGAAAGAAGCAGGTAGCCCTAGATAAGGAGGACCTAGAGCTATACAGAGCTAGAAAAAAGTAGGGACTAGAGTCCCATGGTGGCAGCAACATCCCTAGAAATAGGGAGAGGTCTTATGACCATTGAAACCTGAATAAGATTGTCCCTCCCTACCAGAGTGGGGATGACATCCACAAATGGATAACTGCACTGGAAAGGGCCTATAAAATTCAAAGGGTCCCCCAGGAGCAGTGGGCAGCAATCTTATGGCTCTCCTTTGCAGACAAAGGTAGAGATAAACTCCTCACTGTTAGAGAGGAGGAGGCAGATGATTATAGCAGTCTGAAAAGTGCCTTAATTGAAGGGTTTGGCTTAACCACTGAGCAATGCAGGTTACAGTTCAGGGATACCCAAAAGGCACAGAATCAAGACTGGGTAGACTTCGTAGATTGTGCTACTAAGGCCCTGGAGGGTTGGTTAGTTGGCAGCAAAGTGCATGACTTCCAAGGATTGTACAATTTGATTATGAGGGAGCAGATCCCTAATAAAAATGTAAAATCAGCTGTTGCACCAGTACCTGGTGGACTCAGATCTGACCTCACCCCAAGAATTGGGAAAGAAGGCAGACACGTGGGTCAGAACCAGGGTGAGGCAGAAGGTACAGAACTAAGGTAGTGAACCCAAGAAGCAAGATCCTAAACACTCTGACAAGGGTGGGGAGAAAGGTAAAGACCAGAAGTCTTCACAAGGGCCCCACAAATCTTCTTCAGGTGGGGATTCACCGTCTAACAAAGGAAAGGCCAAAAGAAACCATGGTGCAAAATCTGTAAGCAGAAAACTCACTGTACAAGTGACTGTACCTATCTGAATAAATTTGAAATATTAATGTACAACAATTATGGTTCTACTTGACTCTTATGTTGAGTGCACCTTCCTTTTGTTGATATAAACCTTGGATCTTTATAGCATCAATCAACAACGGATGCTGGAAGTGGATGCACCATTTTGTGGATAAACTAAACTTTGGGAATTTATGTGCTTAACCTTTGTCTGTCGTTGGTGGCTTTTTTCTGTGAATTGGGCAAAGACATGTTTTTTCCCCATAGCCCTGAATACGAAGGACCCACCCCAGTTGCTAGGAGTGCGTTGGGAACCTAGATGTTTACCTTATCTTGGCACTAACATTTATCATACCCCTGACGATTTATTGGAGGGCAATCTGGGCAGGACCGTGCGAGACCTCCGGGGTAGTATAGTATTCTGGAGTGCTCTGCCCCTATCGGTGGCAGGGCGGGTGGCGCTCCTGAAGATGGTAGCGCTGCCACGTTTGCTATACTTTTTTCGGACCTTACCGATCTGGGTCCCGGGATCTGCATTCCGGCAGCTCCGATCCATGACTTGCGGATTCTTGTGGGGGTCTGGCAGGAGGTGAGTAGCACTGTCTACAATGATAAGGCCAAGAGCAGACGGGGGCATGGCAGTCCCAGATTTTGAGTGGTATTATCTAGCGGAGCAGCTGCAGTGGCTCACGCAAGCGGTGGCAAGAGAGTTCCGGGGGTCGGATGGCCCAGAGGGCCGCTGGATAGCGCGGTATATCCTATCCTTTATAGTTTTGCAACAGAAGATGCGGCTTGAGCTACTAACGACTGAGGAGCGGACGATGAGGCTGTGCTGGAACCGAAGTCAGCGTAGGGCCGGTTTCACTCGTCCGTATGCCCCGGAGATACCACTGGGGATGTGTACTGCACTCCCTCATGGAGGGGATTGGACAGCGCTGGCAAACTGGGAGGCCCTGGGACTACACGTGCTGGGGGATTTATACGAGAATGAGACCTTGTTGTCCTTCCAGAGCTTACAACATAGGTATGACCTTCCAAGGGGGGATTACCTGTTGCATTCAGCGCTTGTTGCCGCAATCCAACGCTATTGGAGGACAGGTTTGTCGGAACCACGAACCTCCATGGCGGGCCAATATGTAGTGATGGCAGCGGGGACTTATAAAGCTATAACATGTTTATACCGTTGAATGCTAACAGAGATCTTAGAGCCATTGTGTGTACTGCAGGGGAAATGGGAGGCGGAACTGGGTAGGGAGATCCCTGAGAGGACGTGGGCCCAACTGGTTGAGAGAGCATGGAAGTGCACGAGAAATGCCCGGTTTCAATTGATACAATTTTATGTCCTGCACAGAGTTTATCTAACACCTGAGATGCTCAATTGATATTACGTGGCGGCAGCAGCTCGGTGCCCGCGCTGTGACCTGGACGGAGCGGACTTCCTTCATATGATGTGGGGGTGCCCAAAGTTAGGGACATATTGGAAGGAAGTGTTAGACAACTTGAATACTATTACTGATAGGACGGTGGAGCTGGACCCGGGTACTTGCCTGCTTCATTGGTTTCCGCACACTGCCAGAACAAAAGTGACTAGTACATTTATAGATTTGGGGCTGGTATTGGCTAAACGGGAGCTAACTATGCACTGGAAATCACGCCAGGGTCCTAAGGTGGGGAGATGGAGGGCAGAATTGCTTAAATGGGCAAAACGCGAGGGCATACTTAGATTGAGGCAGGCGGCACGGGTGAATAGCGATAAAGCATACGAGACAGCAAGGGCGTGGGAGGCCTTAGTGGAAGCACTTCAGTCACCGGACGCGGACTCAGAGGAGGATATCCCTGGGAAGGAGATGGGGAGCCTTGGATTACGTGACTGAATAGATTGACGAACTGGCTCTGGGCTCAGTATGACAGTTATTGTGTAGGCCATTACCTCCCCCGGTGCAATACTACCCCAACGAGATACTGTAACGAAGATACACAGGAGTTATTTTTGTTCCTTTCCCTTTTTTTTTTTTTTCTTTCTTGCAACTGATTGTTCTGTATACACCTCACGGCACACTGGTAGATAAGGAGGGAGGGGGAGGGTGGGAAAGTTGGGAAGAAGTAGCATGCATTATAATACACTATTTGATTCATTGTATTATTGATGATACATTTGATGCTACTGATTGTTAGTTTTTGTGTTTGATTTGGAAATATAATTTAAAAATAAAAAAATTAATTAGTCTCCTGATCTTGAGCCTGAAGAAGGAACTGACCCAGAGGAGCTTGAACCTGACCCGGTTGAGTTCTTGGGGACAGGGGGCCCTTCCAGGTCTGATCTGAGCCAGGAGCAGAAAACCTGCCCCTCTATTGAACCCCTCAGAAAGCAAGCTGCTGATGAGGCTGCTGGGAATGATAGTGCCACCCATAAAATCTATTGGGTTGATGGACTCCTTTACTCAGAGAGTAGAGACCCCAAGCATGGTGCATCCAGGAGGTTGGTTATACCTCTGAAGTTTAGGGGCTTCCTACTGACACTAGCCCATGATATTCCTCTAGCAGGACACCTGGGCCAGAACAAGACTTGGGACAGAATTGTCCCTTACTTTCACTGGCCCCACATGTCTGAAGACACTAAGGAATTCTGTCGCTCCTGTGTGACCTGCCAAGCCAGTGGCAAGGCAGGTGAAACCACAAAGGCCCCCCTGATACCACTACCTTTGGTGGGGGTTCCCTTTGAGAGGGTTGGGATTGACATTGTTGGTCCCATGGATCCTCAAACTGCATCTGGGCACAGATTTATCCTGGTGGTGGTAGAAGACCATGCCACTAGGTACCCAGAGGCAATCGAACTTAAGACCACTACAGCACCTGTGGTGGCAAGAGCTCTCTTGGGTGTATTCTCAAGAGTAGGCTTTCCCAAGGAGGGAGTATCTGACAGAGCTGCAATCTTTATGTCAAGTTACTTAACTGCTATGTGGAAGGAGTGTGGAGTGAATTACAAATTCACCACACCCTTTCACCCACAATGCAATGGTTTAGTTGAAAGATTCAACAAAACCTTAAAGGGCATGATCAAAGGTCTCCCAGAAAAGCATAGGAGCAGATGGGACATCCTTTTGCCCTGCCTTTTGTTTGCCTACAGGGAGGTGCCACAAAAGGGGGTTGGTTACAGGCCTTTTGAACTTTTTTTGGCCATCCTGTTAGGGGTCCTTTGTGTCTGGTGAAGGAGGGATGGGAGTTACCTCTCAAACCCCCTAAACAGGACATAGTGGACTATGTACTTGGTCTCTGCTCCAGGATGGCTGAGTACATGAAAAAGGCAACTAAAAACCTTGAGGCTAGCCAGGAATTACAAAAGGCCTGGCATGACTAAAACGCTGTACTGACTGTTTACCAGCCAGGGCAGAAAGATTGGGTGCTGGAGCCTGTGGCCCCAGCAGCCCTCCAGGACAAATGAAGCAGACCCCATACAATTGTTGAACAGAAAGGGGAGGTCACCTACTTGGTAGACCTTGGAACCCCTAGGAGTCCCCACAGGGTACTGCATGTCAACAGATTTAAACCATATGTTGACAGGGCAGACATGGGCTTGCTCATGGCTACTGATGAAGGACAGAAGGAAGAGAGTGACCCACTCCCTGCCCTGCTTTCTCAGAACCCTGATGATGGGTCAGTCGATGGTGTAGCCTTGGCAGGCAGCCTCACTGTCCAGCAGCAAACTGACTACAGAAAGCTTCTCAGTCAGTACAGACATATGTTTTCTAAGACTCCAAGTCAGACCACCTGGTGCACTCATGAAGTGGACACTAGGGACAATCTGCCTGTGAAGAATAAGATCTACAGGGAACCATACCATGTCAGGGACTATATAAGGACAGAATTCCACAAGATGATGGATTTGAGAGTTATTGAACCCTCAGATAGCCCTTGGGCTAGTCCAGTAGTCCTGGTACCTAAACCTCACACTAAAGATGGCAAGAGAAAGATGAGGTTTTGTGTGGATTACAGGGGTCTCAATGCAGTCACTAGGACTGATGCCCATCCCATTCCCAGGGCAGATGAGCTAATAGATACTTTGGCCTCAGCCAAGTTTCTAAGCACATTTGAGCTGACAGCTGGTTACTGGCAGATCAGACTAGCTGATGATGCAAAGCCAAAGACAACATTTTCTACCCCTAGTGGGCACTATCAATTTTTTGTAATGCCCTATGGTTTGAAGGATGCACCTGCCACTTTCCAAAGGTTGGTGAATCAAGTCCTTACAAGCCTGGAAGACTATAGTGCAGCATATCTAGATGATATTGCTGTCTTTAGCTCCACCTGGGAGGATCACCTGGTCCACCTAAGGAATGTTTTGGAGGCCCTGCAAAAAGCAGGCCTAACTATCAAGGCTACTAAGTGCCATATAGGACAGAGTCAGGTTGTGTACCTAGACCACCTTGTAGGTGGAGGCCAGTTCAACCATTGCAGAGCAAAATCCAGACCATAATGGACTTTGTTGCTCCCACTACCCAGACTCAGGTGAGAGCCTTCTTAGGCCTGACTGGGTACTATAGAAGATTTGTCAAGGGGTATGGATCAATAGTGACACCCCTGAATGACTTAACCTCTAAGAAAATGCCCAAAAGGTTCAGTGAATAGTTAGCTGTCAAAAGGCATTTGATGACCTGAAGCAGGCCATTATGCAAAGTCCTGACTACTCCAAAAAGTTCATTGTCCAAACAGATGCATCTGAGTTGGGGGTAGGGGCTGTACTGTGTCAGTTGAATGATGAAGGTCAGGATCAACCAGTAGCTTTCATAAGCAGAAGGTTGACCCCCAGAGAGAAACGTTGGTCAGTAATTGAGAGGGAGGCCTTTGCTGTGGTTTGGTCTCTGAACAAGTTGAGGCCATACTTGTTTGGTACTCAATTCATTGTTCACACAGACCATAAGCCCCTCTTATGGCTAAAACAGATGAAGGGTGAAAATCCCAAACTTTTCAGGTGGTCCATTTCCCTACAGGGGATGGACTATACAGTGAAACATAGACCTGGGAGTAACCATGCCAATGCAGATGGACTGGATCTGCTTCACATGTTTTGCTGGTGTTTCACTGTTTTTCGACTTTAGTCTGGCTGGGACCCTGCTATTCAGGGCCCCAGCCTAGCTGCTTCCTCTCTAAATTGATTGCAAATACTTTAGGTACACTCCAGATTGGATTCAGGGGTACCCTTGTGAGTCCCTAGTATATGGTATACTATGTACCCAGGGCATAGGTACCCCAGAGGCCTACCAGGGGCTGAAGCATGTATTATGCCACCCCTGGAAAGCCATACAAAATGACACCACAGGTCTGCTACTGCAGCCTGGGTAAGGTGGTGCATGCACCCCTTACTGAGGTATAGATTCACTATACCTCACCTATCACTGCACATAGTAACCTATCAGTCACCCCTATGGCAGGCCTTATCAATCCTGAAGGCAGGGTGCTTGGTTATATGTGAGAGGGTGCCCAGGCATGAGCTGAGCCCCTCTGCAGCCTTCAGAATCTATTTTCCGGGGTTGTCAGTGGTGCAGCCTGACCATATACTCTTATGTTCATTATATCTTAAAGGGTTAATGCTAACCTTGGACTGACTGCGCGGAAACATGTTGTGTTTGGAGTCAAACACCTTGGAATCATACCCCCACATCAGTTCTTGATGTGAGGACATGATCCCACCCTTCTAGAGGGAGTGACATGGCAGTACTGGTATACCCGGTAGAAATCTAAGAGAGCCCTGGCATCACAAAATGGATGCTGCAGCCACAGACAAGGGGTCTGGCCTCCTGCTGCTGACCGAAACTCCGGCAGGGGAGGCCTGGACAATAGGTTTCCTGTCACAGGGAGGTGTATCCACCTCCCAGACAGGCTTTTGTGTATTGGGGCTGGGTGGGAGCACTCTCAGAGTGCTTCGAAGTCCTGCACTGGGGGCACATTTGGTGTCCCTGTGCATAGGCCAGCTCAAACCTGTTCAGGGGCTTCCAGTCCCTGCTCTGGCGCAAAACTGGACAAAGAAAATGGGTGTAGCCACCCCTCTTTCCAAACCATCCCATAGGTGGGTCCCCAGAGCTAGTCCAATCCCTTCCTTAGGTATAAGTAAGGAACCTCTGTAACCAGAACTTTAGATATCCCTGGATGAAACTCTGTAGCTGAATCCTGGAACTTTGATACTCTACTAAAGACTAGAGGACTGAAGAAATCTCCCTTGGGGTCAAGAAGTGACTCCCCTGTTTGGCAGGCACCAACAAAGCATTTTGCCGGTCTGCATTTCCAAAGCTCCCGCCGGACTCCGAAGTATTTGCAGCCCAGGAAGAGGATTTCCAGACATCTCAGAGGCCGACCCGAGTCCCCAGCAAAGCTGAGGCCCGCAGCCCTCGTGAGTAGCGTGGAACCCGAACTCCTGGTCACCATGCACTTTTGCAAGTGCATTGACTTCTCAAAGTCTCTTGAAGTCATGCTTGAGGTTACTTATAGCCCCCACCTTGAGCAGAAGATCCACCAAAGATTGTTGGTCTAGTCACCCCGAGTGACCCATGGGCCACCATTTTGTGTTTCGTCTCGAGGTCCCTTCGCGATCCCTGGTCCATCGACTGGTGGGTCCCTGAGGGGGTAACTTTGATTTTTCTTGGGCTTGTCTGGTTGCTCCAGTTGTTCCCCGACTCCTTACCAAGTGGTGAGTCCCTCAGACCATGCTGGTCTGCACTGAAGCATCTTTCTCTTTTCTGTGTGGGTTGTTGTTGCCAAGGCTTGTTGTGTCCAATCCGGGCACCAACGCTGCAGTACTCGACATCCTTCGTGGGACAGCTTGAATCCTTCTCCTGGTCATCCCCAACGCCTCCTGGTCCTCATGGCTGAAGAGTCAAGCTTCACCTCTTTCCCCATGCAATCACCCGACATCGGTGCTCATCCGCCTATCCCCTTCCTGGTCACTGGCAAGTGACCCAGACTATGTCCCCTCTGCTTTCAGGTTTTTCTCATCTCCGATCCAGGCTTAGATCTCTTCGAACACTTCGCATCTTCCCGGCAGCAGCACTTCTTTGCCATCTCCCATTGAAATCGACGACGCGACCCGACACCATTTGACACCTATGCACCCGGCTTCCCTGGGTGAGGTAACATGAGTACCCGGTGCTCCTGTGGGTGTTGGCCCTAGAACTTCCTAAGCCCCAAAGGGTTTGGTCCTGACTCATTTCTAAGTGTCCCTAATCTTTAAAAGTCTAACCGCGACTTTCCCCATAGAAGCTAACGGGAGCTCGCGGCTGTGTTCTCACACTGCACACAGTGTTTATATGTGATCACAGAGGCCCAAGCTAAAGTAGCATGAGGCCCAATTTTCAGAACCTTTACAAGGACATTTATACCTAAAAATCACAAAAAGGCATTGTTACAAGGATGGAGTTCAGGTCCAATAAATTTAAAATGGATTTATTTTTAACAGCACAGCAACCCAAGGTGACTGATCAGCATCATCCAGACAGAGATAACTGCCCAGAGCATCACAGTCCCTTAAGGTTCCAAATGGAACAAGAACTGTATCTCATAAGATGCTACTATGCCATAACATAACCATGTTGAACAACAACCATTGAAAATGCAAATGTAACATATCTCCCTTTTTTTTTAACAAACAAAAATACTCCACCAGAAACTAATACATTACTTATTAAGTACAAACATTACTCATCATCAAACCTTCTTGGAGCTGTTCTTATGCGATCAGAAACTTTAACTCTAGAAGCTACATTATCATTATCACTCACTGATGGAGAGCACACAGCTTGACTGGGTATATTGTGACATTTAGCAACACGTTTAACATTCCATAATCTTCCATCTTGGGTTATGACACTGTTATCAAAAACCCTCACAATCTTCATGGGTTTACCAAAACTTCCTGAACCCTTCATAGTTAAACCAGGTTTTTTAACCCTGACCCAATCACCCCTGTTGAAATTGTGAGCTTTAGTTTTCCACTTGTTGTCATACCACACTTTTGTTTTCATTTGTTTGGAACAAACTCTTTCTTTAACTCCAGTAACCATGGAATCAGAAAAAGACTTATGCTTGCATTTCTCCTTGAACCACCATGGACAAATCTTGGAAGCAGGATCTCTCCCTTTTAAAAGACGGAAAGGACTGACTTCCGTAGTGGAATGGGGTGTGATGCGGTACAACCATAATTTTTCCCTTACAAAATTTTTCCAATTATCCTTCACTTTTACTGCATCTGCAACATACCCTTTTAACACCCTATTAAACCGTTCAACAAGACCATTCTCATGTGGTTCATAAACTGAAACAGTATGGTGTTTGATGTTATGACATTTCAAAAAGTTTTCCATATCATTGGATGTGAGTTGTACACCATTGTCTGTAACAAGCTCAGCTGGACATCCTTCTCTAGAAAAAATCTCTTTGAAAAATTCCATGACTAAATTGGTCGAGGCACCTGAGGAAAATTTAACTTCTGGCCATTTGGAGTGATAATCCACTAAGACAAATGCATACTGGGAATCACGCGGTAAACACAAGAAAGGACCAGAAATGTCAAATGCCACTTTCTTCCAAGGCTCAGTTGGCCATTCAGTATTCTTTAAAGGAGGAGTGTTAAGTTTTAACATATTCTCACTTGCCATGCACACATCACATTCTCTTACAATGCGATCTACCATGCGATCCAAACCAGGCCACCAGAAATAATTCCTAACCAAACGCTTCATCGCTGATATTCCTGGATGTGACTTGTGTGCCAAGTCTATAATGACCTTTTGAATTCCACAAGGAGGCACACATTTACCATCTTTAAACATCAAATCACCTTCTAATACCAGAGAATCTGCAACTCTATGCATTGGCATAAACTCTTCTGGTAACATTTTCCTTTCTGGCCAACCCTTCAAAATATACTCTTTGACAGTTTGCCATATGATATCCTCCTTCTCACAACATCTCCAGCTATTTTCAGAAATATCCTCAAAAGTTCCATTCACAACATCCTGAATTGTGGTAATCACCTCAGAATCTTCACAGTCACTGTTTTCAGAAACCTGACATGGAAGTCTAGACATGAAGTCTGCCATGACATTTTTTTTTCCAGGAACAAACACTGGTATGAAGCAATATTCTTGTAATCTAGAGGTAAGTCTTGCTATTCGGGCGGTAGAGTTCCAGCCACCCCCCGGAGAAAGTATGTTAACTAAGGGTTTATGATCAGTCCTCAAGATAAACTTACTACCCCAAATGTAGTTCCTGTAATGTTCAATGGCCCACACGCATGCTAAAAGTTCTTTTTCTATTACTGCATATCTACGCTCAATGTCATTTAACGTGCGGGATGCAAAACAAACATTCCATTCATCCTTACCACATCTTTGGGATAAAACACCTCCAATTCCATATAAGCTTGCATCCACAGTAATGATGCATTCTTTGTTCATGCAATAAGGTTTAAGGGTAGGAGCCTTCAGAATTTCAGCTTTAATAAGTTCAAAAGCTTTTTGTTGTTCTGAACCCCATTCAAAAACAACTTTCATTCTTAACAATTTCCTCAAGGGCTCCATCTTGTGAGCGAAGTTTTCAACAAACTTACTGTAGTATTCACACATTCCTGTGAATGATAACAACTGTTCCTTGTTCGATGGAGGGGGAGCCTTCACTATTCCTTCAACATTAGATTTCTTAGGTACTACCCCATCCTTAGATAAAGTGTGACCTAAATATTCAACTGAATCTTTAAACATTTTGCATTTATCTGCTTTAAGGGTTAATCCACAGCGTCTTAACCTTCCACACACCTCAGTTAAATGCTTGAAATGTTCTTCCTCATCTTTTGAAAAAATTAGGATGTCGTCTTGAAAACACTTGACGAATTTGTCCACATCCCTAAATATGTTAAACATCACTTTTTGAAACACCGAAGCCGCTGAGGCTAACCCAAACGGCATTCTAGTGAATTGATATAAACCCTGGGGAGTGATGAATGCCGTAAGTGGTTTGGAGTCTTCAGTGAGGCAGATTTGATGGTAGGCGGACCTGAGGTCCAAAGTGGAAAATACTTTCGCACCCTCTAACATTGAAACCACTTCATTTATGTTGGGAAGGGGATGGCAATCAATTATGATGCCAGCATTGAGTGCTCTTAGATCAACACACATTCTCAATTTTTTATCTGGTTTTCTTACCAAAACAATGGGAGAAACCCACTCAGCCGAATCAATAGGTTCAATAATTTTTTCTGCTACTAAATCATTTAACATGCTCTTAAGCTCTTCCCTGACGTTGATCGGTACATTTCTTAGTTTTTGTTTTACCGGATCAACATCTCTTTTAAGTTTTATCCTGTGGGTATAATCTTTAAGCTTACCTAACGTGTCTGAAAATACATCACTGAAATTACCCTTTATGACATTTCCTTTCACTTGTGAAGAAACGTGTGAAATGTTGTTTAAATGCACTTCCTCATCCAATAATACAGGTTCACTAGAACGGGGATTAAGGATAACGCCTATTTTCCACTGGTCCCACCATCCCAAAACATTTATGCCTTTGACCGCAATGTATAACTTGACATCTATTTCCCTTGTTTTGAACCGTAAATTTACCTCGAAATACCCCATCATATCAATTTTTGTACCATCATAACCATGTGCAATTATGTCGGACGGTAACAATTGTGAAGGTAGCAATACAGAACTAAGTTTTTGCTGGAAATAGTCATTTGAAATAATGGTCCATGGTGAACCAGAATCCGCCATCAGGTCTATTAATACGCCAGAGATTTCCACCACACACATGGGAGGTTTCTTATATTCATTGGAGACTGTATTGTTTATGCTAGAAATTTCCTCATAGATAGAAACTACAAAACCTTTGTTATGTTCTTTGCAACTACAAGTTTCACATTTATGAACAGTATTATCCAACTCAGCCATTGAAGATACTCTGCCTTGAGTAGAAAAATTGTTTTTCCTAACATCCCTGCATGCAGAGGCAAAATGACCAATCCTACCACATTTCTTACATTCTTTGTTAATTGCTGGACAACCCCCATAATTAGCTAAGTGTAGCTTGCTACCACACCTGTAACAGGATCCAGGTCTATCATTCCTTTCGAATTTCTTATGAAAAGGATGTGTACCACCACGAAAGGAATTATATCCTGAAGGGTTCTGCTCGCCTTTATGATCACTTTGTTGTGTCTCAGTACGTTTGACCACACATATATCGTCTGATACCTCAGACTTATTAATGGTGGTACTTTTTACAGTTAACATCCACTTCTCAGATTGTTCTAGTGCTTTTGCAGTTGAAATCGCTTCTGCTAACTTAGGATCACCAATTTCCCATAAACGCTCTTGAGTTTTTTTGTTCTTTACATGTACGATGATTTGGTCTCTAATCATCTCATCGCAAATTGCCCCAAAGTTGCAGTGAATACTTAAAGCTCTCAACGCTGTTAAAAAATCGTCAAATGATTCATTTTCATGTTGAATCCTGGTGTAAAATTTGTATCTGTTTAATGCGATATTAGTAACAGGTTTAAATCGGAGTTCCATACGTTGTAAAGCTTCTTTGTATACATTAAAACCCTCTCCTTCTCCTTCCAACGGTGGTACTTGAGGTAGAGCTCTAAAAACCATTTGACCCTCCGAGCCCAAACAATGTAAAAAAATGCTTTTTTTTCTTTCTGCTCCCATGCGTTCCCCATCTATTGCCTTCATATAATTTAAAAATTCTTCTTTCCATCTTGTCCAAGGCATTGGAGGATCACCTTTGTTTTGTAAAAACTTGTCGGGCGGGTCGAATTGCATTTTGTTGTTTTGAATCAGTAAAGCACACAGACTTGCAATCCAAAATAAAATATATATATATATATATATATATATGGTTATATATTTATACAAGGAATTAGTTCACATTCATGTGTATATAATTGCAAACCACCTTTTTTTTTTTTTATTTGTTGCTCTTGAAACCAGA
Organism: Triturus cristatus; assembly: GCF_964204655.1. Taxonomy (NCBI): domain Eukaryota; kingdom Metazoa; phylum Chordata; class Amphibia; order Caudata; family Salamandridae; genus Triturus; species Triturus cristatus. Next base: position 334,013,505 of record NC_140588.1, on the reverse strand, counting down.
ACGAAGAAACAGCACAAAAAAAAATAGAGTAAAAACTGTTTATAATAATGACTAGTAGTATTAACTGGTGGCAACAAAACTTTCCTTTATATTTGATGAACTCCCAATTTTGTTGAAAGTGCTGTTCTGAACTTAGTGCTTTTTTTTTTATTCCGGTGACTTCCTTCGTTACCAACAGTTGTCATGTAAACAAGTCAAGCCTTTCAAACCATAGAAGACACACGGGTAGTTAAAAGCTTCTATTTTTAACCATGGAGATCGTAATCTGCCAGAATGTCTCCAGAGACAATCACGCTAATTGAGCCTGAAATGCATGCGCAGAGCTGACAACCTTCCGATCAGAACACTTGGCATTGTTCAGCCTGCGTGAGTTATCTCCCTTGAAGATTCCAGGAAGGCCGAAGGGCAAGGTATTTACTTTTAAAGTACACGCTAGTTTCCTCGCGCTTAACACTTGGTAAAATAAATATGTAAAAATGCTCAAAATAGATTAACTCACGTTGCCAAGCACATGGAAAAGTCCGGTTTTCACCACAAGTAACAATCTTGAAGTGTTGTTTTTAACAGCAGGGTCCGTTTCAGAAGGTCAATAAAATCGGAATTTAAAGAACACACAACACCTGTGCTGTAGTAGTCTGGTTGGTCAGGTGTTCCTCTCCTTCATAACTCGTCGCCATTGTTACAAGGATGGAGTTCAGGTCCAATAAATTTAAAATGGATTTATTTTTAACAGCACAGCAACCCAAGGTGACTGATCAGCATCATCCAGACAGAGATAACTGCCCAGAGCATCACAGTCCCTTAAGGTTCCAAATGGAACAAGAACTGTTTCTCATAAGATGCTACTATGCCATAACATAACCATGTTGAACAACAACCATTGAAAATGCAAATGTAACAGGCATGTTGAACATGTGTCCAATATCCAATCATCTTAGAGTAAAAGGTAATTTCTTCACTAATAAGGAAAAATACATGTGTGTTCTGATCAGAAGGTGCAGTAATTACACAAGCATTAGGCATCTAGCCAATCACAATGAAATAATGCCCTGTGGTACATGCGTGATGCAGATGGTGACGAGTTATGGTATCTACATATCCTGGTGGTTGGGATCATCAAATGTGTCCAGGCAGGGGTTAACACAATACCTGTACAATCAACTTTGGCATTTAGTCTTTGCTCTATATGGACATAGATTGACACATCCTTGCTCGGAAAGTATGGCAGCAACTGGTTACTGGAATTGTACATCTTGCGATATTTTATTGTGTAAGCTAAAAGTACACAAGTTCAACCTTAGGGCATATTACTTGTTCCAAACGTTCCAATGGCCTGGGTTTATCATTGAGTATCACAAGACAAGACTACAAGAACAGAATGTACTCCACACAAAATAAAACAGGCTTCCACATCCCTTCCTCTGATAACCAATGATGACAATGTGTTCCTAATTCTCCTTACACTGGCCTTATCTGTAGGAAAGTGGGTTTTGTTGCAGTAAAACGCCCCCACACACTTTGTGCCAGATTTCTGATGCACTTTGACTTGATGTGCCCTGGGTCCCTGCCAATAAGGTTCCCAGGACCTGTGTTCTTTCCCAAAACTGTGCAATTGTACCCACAATTGGCACCCCTCTGGCCACATGTAAGTCCCTTGTAAAAGGTACCGTGGATACCAAGGGCACTGTGAGCAGGGAAGGCCTCTAAGGGTGGCAGCATATATTGTGCCAACCGTAGAGGTCCAGTACCTTAACACACACACTGTCATTGCAGGCTGCATGTTTTGGTGCAGAGAAAAGTGAGGAGTCAACATGGCACACATACCTGTGTGCCATGTCTGCAACCCACTGCTTATGGTACAGATAAGTCACCCCTCTAGCTGGGTGCACTATACCACTGGTGAGGGTACAGTTGTATGAGCACTGTACCCCTACAGTGTCTAAGCCCATTCTTAGACATTAAGTGCAGTAAAGCCATAAGAGTATATGGTCCGGGAGTTTTTAATTTTGAACTCCACAGCACCATTATGGTTTTACTGAATACTGGGAAGTTTGGTAGCAAACTTTTCAGCATAATCAACCCACACTGATGCCAGAGTGGGATTTATTATACAATGCACTCAGAGGGCATGCTAGAGATGCCCCCTGAAAAACAACCAGCCTCTGGTGGGTTCCCTAACTGGTAAACATCAGCCTGCCACCATGAGACAAGATTCTGGACCCCGGGTGGGAGCGTTCGCTCCCTGAGCCCAGAAACTTAGCCTTTCCTGGGCAGAGGTGTTCACACTTCCCCCAGGTCAGGAAGAGCCGTCTGTGGCAGGGGAGCATCAAAGGCCTTGCTACCTTTGCAACATGACCCCCAGCTTCTCCTGCTATCAGGAGCAGGCCCCCTTTCTGTCTTGCCCACTTTTTTGTCTGGAACACAAGCAGGAAAAATTAGAAAAGCCCAGAAGGTGTGCCCACCTCTGCCAACCCCACCCCTCAGGTTGGGGAGAAGGGGTGAAGCCCACTCTTCAGTGCCCACCATCTTGCAGATGGCAGGCTCTCTCCAATCAGGATTAGTGACCGTACCCACTCCCTCATGTGGGGTGAGCACACCAAGGGTGTAGTCACCCTAAGGTCAGTGCCCATTGGCCCAAGACCCCTAAAAGCCCCCTAAATATAGTATTTAGGGGGCAGCCATGAACCCAGAAGGCAGATTCATGGAACCTACGAAGATGAAGGACGGAAGAAGTCGCACAGCAGAGGAGACTACAGAAAAGAACTGACTTGGCCCCAGCCCTACCGGCCTGTCTGCATTTTCTGGAGATCCTATGCTAAAAGCCGACCTGTCCTGCAGCAAGTGACCTCGAAAACCCCTGGGAGGACTACCTGCCTTCATAAAAGACCAGATCTCCTGCAAACAGTAGCTGTGTTCAAAAGAAATTCCAAAGACAGACTCTGATCCTTCTGAGGACAAATAAACTTGACGCCTGGAACCACCACTGCACCCGTTGCCTACGTCCCTAGTCCAAGAGGCCCAACGGTCCCAGCGAGGTCCCCCAGCCCTCCAGAGTCCGAGTCCACCATGGGTCGATCCCTCCAGGACTCCCCTCTGCACGGAGACTCCCCTAACAGCGAGTGGCCTGATAAGATGTAATCCAACCTCAAAAGGCAACCCTGCATCCAGCCGCCCTGCGCCCTGGAAAAGAGGACCTAAGGTAAACCTACATCCCTGAGCCCTCCAACTTACCTGCCTTGCTGTTGGTTCCTCCCAGAAGACTTCCTGGACTGAGCATGCAGCCAAAATCCAAAACCGGCAACCTCCATAGGATTGCATTGGGCTCCCTACCCCTCCTAAGCACCCTGCACACGACCGCCCTAGTGCAGCTGGTGGTGTGGACTTGGTGCTTACTGGGGAGCCCCTTTGCCCTGACCTTAACCCTAGGAACCTGGCTCCCGAGAACAAGTGGACTCCACATGAGCACATGAGCAGCCCCCAACCGAGGTGTGCCCTAGTCCCATTGTCTAACATTGTTATGTTATGTTATCTGGTGTTTTATTGAGCGCTCAGCTACTCAAGCAGAGTGTCCCGGCACTGTGTACTGCTGGGGAACCCATCCTGGCTTTCCCTGTGAGATGGTCCCTTACTGGGCATCTCCAAGGTGAAGACCAAGCATCCCCGGCACTGATGGGGCCGTAAGTGGAAATTAAGCAAGCTATTGCCCAGAGTTGCTGAGTGTGATCCATGATTAGAGTAGGCACCGAGGCGAGAATTATCGAGTCCGCTGACCTTGGCCCAAGACCCTGCCATGTCGGGAATCGAACCCTGGTCCCTGACCGACCTCTGCTTCCGGGTCTGCCGCCTCTAACCAGTGAGCCACACCACTCCACAGTGAGCCACACCACTCCACGGCATCCATTGGCATCCTGCACTCTGCATCCGGCCGCCCTAGTGCCGCTGGTAGTGCAACTTGAGTGTTCGTATAGACCTTGGGAGCCTTGGTCCAAACTCCAAAGCTCACTCCCGTGAGTCGAGTACTTACCTCCAAAACCGATAACTATTTTTCTTCCATAGGAACTCATGTTATAAGATTTTGAGCCTTAAAATTGTTCTTAGTGTGGAACTGTTAATGTATGGAGAAAAGGGAACTCAATTGCAAGGTATAAAAAGTCATACTTACCTTGTATGTAGAGATCCTAGGAAGGGGTATCTAGGCATACCGCCCCCAGTACTCAAAGTAATCCAAAAGTAATCTGAGAGTACTTACTGGATGATGCAAATTGCATTTTAAAGTGATACAAACCTGTCACAATTGTAATTTCAACTCCATTACCTTGAAGAGTCTGGCATTTTGAAAGTACATATTACTTACCTGTGCCAAGTCCTGCTTGGTTCTAAAATAAAATATAAGTATATCTTTTTTATACTTACCTAATTGGTCTGGATTCTGTCTCTGAGTGTGAGTATCAGTCCTTGATTGAGTGAATACAATAAATGCTTAACACACCCTTTGGATAAGCCTAACTGCTTACACACTACCACAAAGAGAGCAGTTAGATCTTCCCTAATTTAGCCTCTGCTATACCTCTGTGGACTTCCTGGACTCCGTGCACACTATACCTTACTCTGGTATAACGTACACAGAGCCAGCTTCCTATATTATCCATCAGTGTTTAATCCTGTTTCCGGCATATGGCCTGTTGCTACCTTAGGCAATAATTACTATTGCCGGGTTGCATTATCATTAGTTCTTCTTGGTCAGTACTGGGTGGCTGTCATGGTGTACCGCTATTGTGGCAGTTTGTGTTGACAAATATTACACATGGGATATTTTTGATCATAACAAAATCTAGATAGTAACTAGCTACCTGTTGTGTGCGTACTTGGGGGAAAAAAATCTTTCTTTCCATATACCAGGGGATGCATAGTTGAGCCACTGCTTGCTGGTCTATATTAAAACCCTAAGGAAACTCCTCCTATTACTATCACTAAACTGGGAGTTCTGTAATACTCTATTATTGATGACAATTCTTATTAGACAGATAATGGAAAATTCATCTAGGTGTATTTACTACACAACTGTTGTTGGTAAAGGTGGTGTTCCCTATTACTCTGTAAGTTACTATCTATTAGGCACTGTTGGAGCAGGTGTCCACAAATACTAGATAACATAATATATGTAGCTTTGCATCATGTGTCACTTTCGATTCAACATTGTTCTTTTTCCCTCAAAACATCCTTCCTCTTTTTCCTTTATTCTCTGTGGTAAAGTTCAACATCTCAATGATATTGTGTTCCTACTTTGAAATAAAAGGTATTTGTGTGAAATCCGCAGGGACCATTAGCAATACCTCAATACAGATAATGGTTGGTACTCTTAGCCATTTCTTGGCGGGCCTTAAAGAAATGCTGGTCATTGTTGTTTCCATAAATTTCAAAAGAAACCTTAAAAATTATGAATTTCCTGTACCTTCTGTGTTGCGTCAGAGGTTACTAGAACTTAACACAGGTACCTTTCAATGCAGGTTATGGGTTCAGAACTGCAGGCAATGAAGGTGATGAAGCTTGTGCCGCTGGTTTTTGTTGTTGTTCCATTGGTGGGGGCAACTCCGTGGTGTGAGGGCCAGCCCTCACAAGTCACAATTGTGGCAGTCAAATAGAGGGGACCTACTGGAAAGGAAGTGACGTCTGATGTGAGCATTGGCAAAGGCGCAGCCCCAATCTCCCAGTTGTATATCATAGCCAGATGGTTGTGATCAGTCAGGGAGGGACTGCAGCACCTGATGATGAAGTATCAGCTACTGTCAGCAGAACACTGGACATGTGACCTGAGATGTGCCCCCTGCTGGATGTTCGTAGGCACAGTGTAGTTTTGCGTGACCCCAAGCCCTTTGCAAAAAACCTTTGGGCATTTGGGAGAAACGAACGTTGGACCATTGGGATCCCAAAATGTGTTGCATTTGGCTACAGTCAAGGTTCACAGTTCTCTTGCAAAATAGGTCTCTAGTTCACTGTAATTGTGGCAAAAGTTGGAAACAAATACTTGTGAAATAGAAATACTAATCCAATGGTGTTAATTAGTCTCGCAGTTTCCTAGCTCCTGAGGGTCTGCAGATGAAGTCGCACTTTGATGGAAAGATATAAATCAGTTAACTCCTCCCCTTTGTGCACACCTGGTCCCACAGTCCATTGTAATACATGTGTGTAACTCATTGTACAATCAGTCTAAACGTAATGCATGTAACAGTTAACATCACTCCTGATGGAACAATTACTTTCTACTACATGTGGCCAAGATGGTAACAATAATTGTTCATTCTCACACCATTTATTAAAGGCACAATCGCTGTCAGTTTAAACCATATTTGTACGATAAGGGGAACCTGTAGCTTGACTCGATGGGGCTGAAGTGGTGCCAGGGGCATATGCATCTATCTTATCTCTAAAGCAGGGGCAAACAGTCTAGGTGTGTGTAGGGGGCAGGGTCTGCCCTCTGTACATTATTGCATCACTTTGGAAGAACAAGCTTGTAGGGAGCTAGCTCTGTATATACTATTCCACAGTAAGGTATAGTGTGCACATTGTCCAGGGAGTCCCGAGAGGTATAGCAGAGGCTAAATTAGGTAAGTACTAGCAGCTCTCATTGTGGTAGTGTGGGCGAGCAGTTAGGCTTATCCAGAGGGTGTGTTAAGCATTTATTATATTCACTCAATCAAGGACTGATACACACACACTCAGAGACAGAATCCAGACCAGTAAGCTAAGGTAAGTATAAACAAAGATATACTTGTGTTTTATTTTAGGACCAAGCAGGACTTAGCACAGGTGAGTAAAATATACTTTCAAATACAAGACTGTTCAAGGAAATGCAGTTGTGCTTGAAATTACAATTCTTGCAGGTTTATATCACTTTTAAATGCAGTGTGTATCATACAGTAAATACTTTTAGATTACTTTAAGTACTGGGAGTGGTATGCCTAGATACCACACCCTAAGAGTTCTACATACAAGGTAAGTATGACTTTTTATACTTTGCAATTGAATTCACTTTTCTCCATGCATTAGCAGTTCCACACTTATAAGATTTTGGGCTGAAAAATTGTTCTAACATGGGCTCCTATGGGGGAGAAATGGTTATCCGTATTGGAGGTAAGTACTAGAGTCACAAGGGTGACTTTGCGGGTTAGAAACAAGGTTCCCCAAGGTCTAGGAGGGCACCCAAGTTGCACCACCAGCGACACTAGGGCGGCCGGGTGCAGATTGCAGGGGCCCAATGTTGGCTAAGGGGGCCTTCGGATAGGGTCTGCTGGCAAGCAGGCCACACGGTTGTGGGAGTCTAGCTCCTGGAGTTAAGGTCAGCACTGCAGGGGCCAATGACCAGCACAGGAGCTGCACCACTAGCAGCACTCGGGCAGCCGGGTGCAGGGTGTAAAACGGACGTCGGGACCCTGTGCTTTCCAAAGAAGACCTTTGGTTTTGGAAAGATGCTGCAGGCTCGGGTAGGGAGCCTTCCTGAAGGGGACCAATGGCTGGAGAGGTAAGTTGGAATCATGAGGGATGCCTGGACACCATCGGTTGAGCCACCCAAGGCTGTGGGGCGTCGGGTGCAGGGGTGTCTTCTGGCGCCTGGTTTTTCTTACCCATCTTCGGTCGTGGCTGGGGGAACCCTTCAGGTTGAGGCTGCAGGCGTCGTCGGGAGACTTGTGAGAGGTCACTGATCACCAGATCCCAGGTCAGGATTGCTGTGGAAACCTTCTTGGGCTGTTGGGCCGCTCGAAATTGGGCTTCGGGTGCAGAGTGGTGCGTAGGGGAGTCAACAGAATCCACATTCTGGAGATGAGTCTTTGGTTGAGCAAATCCAGTGCTCATGGGAGACAGTCTATGGGAAGGTCAAAGGGCAGGTCCTCAGGGCTCGCTGGGTGCTGGACTCACCGGAGTTATTGCTGTAGGCAGGTGGTAGACGGGACAGGCTGGTAGGGCTGGGGCCAAGGCAGTTGATGTCCTCTTCTTCCTGGGTCAGACGGCTCTTCGGTCCTTATTATTTCTTCCTCGAATCTGAGGAGGCATGGTTCAGGGTCGCCCCTAAATACTAACTTTAGGTGTGTTAAAGGGGTGTGCAGGTCGGGAGCAATGCATCCTTTCCTTGGGGTGGGTACACCCCTTATTATACCACCCTCCAGTAGTAGGGGGCATGAGCCTCTTCCTAATTCGCTGAGTCCCCTCATCTTCAAGATGGAGGGGTCTGAGATGTGTGCTTCACCTCGCCTCCACCCTCTGAGGGGTGGAGTTGACAACAGTGGGCACACCTCTCTTCCTAGCTTGGGTTTCCCGCCGATTCTTCCACCCAAAGTGGGGGCCAAAACTGGTGGGAGCCAGTTGCGGGGGCAGCAAAAGGCAGGGACAGCGTCCAAAAGCAACAGGCCTTTGAAGCTTCCCCTTTCGTGGACCCAGCCCATCCTGGGGGAGGAGGCATAACACCTCTGCCCAGGTTGGGCTTTGTGTTTAGACCCAGAGAGCAGAGGCTGTCCACCCAGGGGTCCCAACTTCCAGATCATATATTCATTTTGGCTTTACTACACTTACAATGTTGAAGAATGGACTTAGACACTGTAGAGGTACAGGGCTCATGCCCCTGCACCCTAAACGTAGGTATAGTGCACCCTGCTAGAGGGGTGGCTTACCTAGGCCTTAGGCAGTGGATTGCAGGCATGACACACAGGGATGTGTGCCAGTTGACTCTTCACTTTTCTCTCCACCAAAACACGCAGCCTGCAGTGGCAGTATGTGTATGTGCTAAGGTGCAGGTTCTCTAAGGGTGGCTCAATAAGTGCTGCAGCCCTTAGAGGCCTTCTCTGGTCACAATGTCCTTGGTACCCCTGGTACCTTTTACAAGGGTCTTACCTGTGGCCATGGATGTGCCAATTGTGCGTGTACAGTTTTGGGAAAGAACACAGGCCATGGGAACCTTGTTGGCAGGGACCCAGGGCACAGCAAGTCAGGTTGCATCAGATGTGTGGTGGGGGGGATAGCCATGCAAAACGGGGCACTTTTCTACAAAGATGTGTGGAAACGTGACATTTAGGGGCATATTTATAAGGAAAACGAGGAGCTGCGGCAACATTTACAGAACCATTTTCAAAATACAGGGATGCAACGTATTTACAACAATATGGTGCACCCTTATGTTTTCCCTAGAGCTAGCGCTAAAAATAGCTGCCTAGCCCCAACACAGACACCCTTGCGCCATAGTCAAAGAGTGCCTGTGTTGAAGGGATTGATTGTTTATGTGCTGGAAGGTGTCCCTTCCTGCACATAAACAATATGGTGATCTGTTACTTCTATGTGTGCTGAATGCAGCACACATAGAAATAGCAAATTGTCATTATTTAATGATAGTTTATGGCAGGAATGGACACCTTCCTGACATAAACAATCAATGGTATTTTGTTCTTTCTATGTGTGCTGCAAAATGCAGCACACAGAGAAAAAGCAAACCCGAGGAGAAATAAAAGTATTTCTCCTTGTTGCACCATTCTAACACCTGCTATTGCATGGTGTTAGTTTTTGGAGCTGCCTCAGATTTACACATCCTTGTAAATCTGGGGCAGAGTAAAAAAGCAATGGGTGTTGCAGTGGATCGCCCACAGTAACACCCATTGCACGCAGAAAGCTGTGTGAAAGGGTACCATATTTGCAAAGTTTTAAGTCACAAAAAGTGACTTTAAGCAACTTTGTAAGAGGAACGTTGGTAAAACTGATGTTCCTGTGGCGCAATCGCCTTGTAAATATGCCCGATAATTTTTTGTTTCTTTGGTGACTGCTTGTAACATAAAATTTCTCTAATTATACTTGAAAAGGAATAGGAAATGAAAGAATTGGAAAACAAGTCACCATCACTGTAAATAGCCAACCATAATTGCATAGTCATTATCATATTCATCTATTTCTATTTCTCAATCACAAAACCCTTTTTTATCTTACTTTCCATCCCTTTCTCATCTCTACACGTTTTTTTCTCTCTACTAATCCCTTGTGTTCCTGTCCCATAATCCCTATTACACAAAGTTGTCCCCTACTTGAGCAAATTATCCTCATACTCCTCCCACGCTTTCCTGTCTGAATTACTCATGCAAGTATTTTAATTCCTATTGAAACATTTCAGGCACTTTTATGTTCTATGGAACAAGAGACCAGTGAGTAAACAATAAGAGAGAGAGAAAGGAAATTTAAATATAGGTATTTTCAATACTCAGGGTCATTATGGATAGTATACAGTTGCGACCTTCTGACACATGAAGGCAAATGCATGTTACTGTACTTGATATATTAAGATATACTACCAAAATTCCCACTAACAATAAAAACAACCTAAATCATAACACAGACAGACACATACATCAAAAAACACATCTTCTCGTCCATGTTCTGAAACCTAGGAAAAGCATGGAAGGACAAAATACTTCCAGGGTGTATGGGAATTCATACAAACTTTAAAATTAAGAAAATCCAAATATTTATTTGCATCAACATTCTTTTGTGCATTCGTTGTGCATTCTCCACTAAGAACGAACACTGAACACACCATGCTATCCTTGTCTACTGTTCACACAGTATAATTCTATCTGTCCCGTCACGGGATATTGCAACTGTAGGAAGGTGGATATCTGACTATGGTTACCCCCAACTTTTTGCCTAGTGTCTAGCTGGTTTTTCGACTTAGTTGGCCTGAGATCCTGCCATTCAGGGTCTCAGGCTGTCTGCTCTCTCTTTAAAATGGACTTCATGTACCCTAGGTACATACCCAATTGGTAAGGATCACCTTATTGGACCCTGTACAGTGTACCCTAGGTACCCAGGGCATAGGTGTACCCTAGGCCTACCAGGGGCTGCAGCATGTATTATGACACCCCTGGCCTGGCCTTCCAATCAGACACAACTGGCTGATCACTCAGCTGGGGCAAGGTCGTGTAATCACCCCTTGCTTAGATATAGTATACCTATATCTACCCTTAAAATAGACACATGTGTACCTATCAGCCACTCCTATGGCAGGCCTTAACAATCCTGGAGGCAGAGTGCTTGGTAACATGTGAGATGGTGCTCTAGCATGAGCTGAGCCTGTCTGCAGCTTTCGGAACCATGTCCTTATAGCTGTTCTATGATATAGCCTACCATATACTCTTAAAGTACCTTATAATCTTAAACGGTTATGGTAACTATAGTTTGGCTTTATCAAAACATGTCGTGTAAGGTGTCTAACACTTTGGAATAATACCCCCATACCATTTCTGGTAATAAGGATATTATTCCTCCCTTCTAGAGGGAGAGACATGTTAAAATCCTACTTTGCTGTTTAACTCTCACCAAAGCCTCAGCATCACAAAATGGATGCTGCTGCCACAGACACGAGTCTGACCTCCTGCTGCTGGGAGCCCTCCCAGCCAGGGAGGCCTGGACAATAGGTTTCCTGCTTGGGGAGGTGCTAGCACCTCCCCAGACAGACTTTAGTGTATTGGGGCAGGGAGGGCTGAAAGGAATGAGACATGCCTGGGGCACACAAGGTGCTCCATGCATAGTCCAGTTCAAACCGGTGCTGGGGCACTCCAGCCCCAGCTCTGGCGCGAAACTGGACAAAGGAAAGAGGGTGTAGCCACTCCCCTTCCTGGTCCCACCCATAGGAGGGACCTTGCAGGTAGCCCAGCCCACTAGCCCAGTATATTAGTAGCTAGTTGGGCCCTGCTAAATTAGATTATCCTGAACCTGCAACTTGAACAGAAACTATGGACCTTCGACATTCGACGAAAGAAGAAGACTGAAGAATCTCCCTTGTGGCCAAGGAGTGGTCACTCTGTGCGAACAGGCACCATCAAGAGACTTACCCTTTGCTTTGCTGAAGTTCTACGAGGGACAGACTGCAGAGCCTGACCAGAGCCTTGACTTCCAGACTTCTCCGACCCTGATCCACAGCCGAGCTGAGATCCGTGGAGGCGACGAGAGACGTGGGACCGGCTAGCTGAGAAAAGTGGCGAGTATCTTCCAGCGCAGCTTCTGAGGCACCCTCGAGGTTGTGCACCGGGGATTGAGAAGCCCCAACCCCAAGCACCATCTGCACCGAAGATCAGCCCTCCACGAGTCCTGCGTGGGGCCCTTCTGCATTTTCCTGCTTGCCGCGTCTGTCCGGTTGCTTGCCCGTTGGCTAGTAACCTTTGCGACGACACACCTTCAATTTTCCACTGCTGGTTTGGCTCCTCCAGACTGGCTCCTGCTCCTCTGTAAAAGAGAAGCACCCCAGACCTTCCTGGTCTGCACCACAAGCAAGTCCTCCATTCTTCGTGGGTTCCGCTTGCCAAGGCTTGGTGAGTCCTAGTTTGACTTCGACGCCGCCGACAGCACGAGCCTGCGTGGGACAGCTCGCCTCCTGGTCCTGGTCGTCCTTGACGTCTCCTGGTACCTGTGGCTGCTGCGACAAGCTTCACCTCTTCACCTGCAATCTCCCGACATCGCCTGGTTCCTTCCTGGTTCCACGTGGTCACTGGCTAGTGACCCAGACTCTGTCCCTTCTGCTTGCAGGTATCCTTCCTTCTTGATCCCGGCCTTGGGATCCACCGGACACTCTTCACTGACTGCCTGTCAGCATCTTTGCTTCAGGCATCCATAGGAGTCGACGACGAGACCCGACGCAAGCTCACACCTATGCACCCGCAGCCCGTGGGCTAGGTAACTTGGGTACTCCGGTGCTCATTAGGGTATTGACTATCCTAGTGTCTAGTTCTCAAGTCTCGACTTCCTAGCTACTCCAGAAGTGTCCTAAATCTTATTAATTCTAAACTGTACTATTTCTATCGATTATACGCATTCCGCGTGAGTGTTTCCACTCTGCACCTGAATCCTGTGGGCCTCCCACTTCCTAACTGTTGGTAGGGTAGTGTAGCCCCAGTGATTCCCTAGGCCTAGGCCTATCCTATTTCCGTGACAGTGGTCCTTATACCACTTACTTAGTATATGGTTTGCGTGGCCCCTAGGGCCTAACTGTATTACTTACCTGTGTGACTTAATGTATTATTAAATAAGACTGTGTTGTACTTACCTCGAATCTCATAAAGAGTGCTGAGGGTTTGACTAGAATAAATACACTTTATTTTATATATATATATCTGTTGTGGTGTCCTTTCATTTGGTATTCAAGGGATTACATATGGTATAACAGCTGGCTTCACATGCCATTCAGAGTTTAACCTAAGACTGCTCTTGTCCATGCTACCACTAGGATAGCTGGTCTATAAGGTTGACTTTACAACCAATCACCATAAGGGTTGTTTGGACTGATACAAGGTGTTCACTAGAATTAGTGACATCATATATCAGGCCAACTTCTCACCTTGGTGAGCAGCGGTTGGGATCTGAGCTTGCTGTTGTAATACCATTGTAATCTTGAGATACTAAATTGAAAGATCACACAGATATTGTTTAGGTACATATAACATAGATTATAAATACTTAAGTCCTACTGGACTTAGTTATTGTAGGTTGAAGGGCCTAGCATACCCTGACTACAACTACTAGAGAGGTTTAGTAGATACAACTAGTGTAGGTAGGTGCACACACCACACCCTCACTAGAATCATGTCCCTGAATGGAGATCACACTGATACTCCCTCAGGAGAGGAGAATCCTGGACAGATTCCCTCTAGATATGATGCATTCACTTTCCAGGAGATGAGACAACTGTATACCTCCAGGAGATTAAAACAGGGTTCCAACCCTACCCTTAGACAGCTAGTGGAGCTTCTGGAGGCCTATGATGCTGAAAGAGCTGCCAAGTATGGTGCCATAGCTGTAGATAAGGGCCTCCCCTCCACAGAAGAGACCCCTGACTTAACTGATACAGATGAGTTAGAAGAGACCTCAGAGGAAGAGGGAGGTAGCAAGACCCCAGTCAGAAGACTTAGTCAGGCTAACTTAAGCTTGCATGGGAGCTTGCATGGTAGCTTCCCTTACAGGCCCCCAAGTAATCTTAAAAAGAGAGATAGGAGGGGTAGATCTCCCTCAGGGGACTCTCTCCACTCCTATCACTCAAGAAGCTCCAATGCTTCATCCCACAGGGGGATGACTTCCCCCCAAAGGAGAGAGCATGAGGCCAGAATGAAGGAAGCCAAACTGAGGATTGAAAGGGAAGAACTTGCCCTTGCCAAAGAGAAGCTTGCTCTGGCCAGAGAGCAAAAATTGTGTGGGTCAGAACCCACTGGTGGCAGCAACATTCCTAGAGATAGGGATAGGTCTTATGACCATAGAAACCTAAGCAAGATAGTCCCCCCATATCAGAATGGGGATGACATCCACAAGTGGATGACTGCTTTGGAGAGGGCCTGCAAAGTACAGCAGGTACCCCAGAGTCAGTGGGTAGCTATCTTGTGGCTCTCCTTTTCTGACAAAAGTAGAGACAAGCTCCTCACAGTCAGTGATGAGGATGCTAACAATTACAAAGTCCTGAAGAGTGCTCTGATAGATGGGTTTGGCTTAACCACTGAGCAATATAGGTTGTTGTTCAGAGACACCCAGAAGACACAGACACAGGACTGGTCTGATTTTGTGGATTGTGCCACTAAGGCTTTGGAAGGTTGGTTTACTGGCAGAAAGGTGCAGGACTATACAGGATTGTACAACTTGATTATGAGGGAGCAGATCCTTAGTAATTGTCAGAACCAGCTTCTCCATCAACACCTGGTAGACTCAGATTTGACCTCTCCCCAAGAATTGGGAAAGAGGGCAGATAAATGGGCCAGGACCAGGATTAGGCCTAAAAATCAGGGTGGTGACCAAATGAAAGATACCACCAAGCCTCAAGAGAAGGGTGGGGATAAAACAAAAGAGAAATCTTCCTTAGGGCCCCAAAACTCCACACAGGGTGGTGGGTCCCAAGCTCCCTCCTCTACCACAGTTAAAAAGCTTTATTGCCATGAATGTAAAATTCCTGGGCATTGGAAAACTGACAGCAGTTGCCCAAAGGCTAAAAACAAAACTGTTCCTCCAATTACTCCTGTCACACCATCTATTACTGTCAGCAGTAATCCCCCAGGTGGTGGGAGTGCCCCAAAAAATTTGGTTGGGTTTTCTTGGGGAACACAGGGGGATCCTGGCTTAGCCAATTCCCCTACAGCAGCTACTCTTGTCTGTGATGGTGGCATGGGCTTTGCCAACTTCACTGCCTGTCCCAACACTTTGGGTAGGTACAGACAGGAGCCCTATATCAATGGTAGAAAAGCTGAGGCCTACAGAGACACTGGAGCTAGCATGACTATGGTGGTCCATAGGCTAGTTCCCTCTGAGCAGCTTTTGCCTGGTTTCTCATACCAGGTAACTAACATTGATGGCAAACAGAACAGTCATCCCATGGCAGAGGTATGTCTCAGCTGGGGAGGTGTCACTGGCCCTAAAAGGGTGGCAGTGTCCCCAACCTTGCCTGTAGACTGCTTACTGCGGAATGACTTAGAACTCTCAGCTTGGGCTGGAGTTGAACAAGACACCCATTCTAAAATGGTAGGCCTTTTACAAAAGGGTAGTGGGGTTGTGCCAGCCACAACCCCTGTCCAAATAGATTTCATCCCTGAAAAGGTTGGAAGGGCAGTGGTAGCCACAGCCCAGGCAAAGACAGACTTCCCTGTAGAGATTGGCAGAGCTGTGACAGTCACAGCTCAAACCCAAACTGAGTGCCTCCCTGAAAAGGTTGGCAAGGCTGTAATGGTCTCAGCCCATACTCAGACTGACATAGGTGTAGTGAAGCCTGAAACTATGGATCACTCCACACAAACAGAGAGTAGTGGAGAGGAAGAAAAGTCTCCCTCTCCCCAGACATTAGGAAAAGGTCAGCCTCCTCAGAGATCTGACCTCACCCCTTGTGAAGGAATTGCCCCAGAGGTAGCCAGGCCTGGCCTGGCAGAGCCTCTGATGTCAGTGGCCCCTTCCAAGGTGGGACCCAGTCTGGTGCAGGTAGCCTGACTCTCTCTACCCTGCCTCAGTCAGCCCAGGGCTGTAGAGGTCAGGGAGACCAGTGGACCCCAAGAGGGCCCCTGTCCACAAGAACGCCCCCATCAAAAGAATGAGGATTGCCTGGCTAGTAGCCCTAGCCAGGTGATGGTTAAAAACATTCCTGAGGGATCCCCTTTACAGGTAGTTAGAGACCTCCCCCAGAGGGATTCTGTTGGGCACAGGCAAACATGGGACCTTAGGGCCCCAAACCTGACCTGTCCCTCCAGTAAGCCCACAAAAGGGACCCAGCCTCCAGCTTTAGGTAGCCAGAGGCTGACCCTGAGAGCACAGTGCAACTCAGTTAAAGAAAGAAAGGCATCCATGGTGGAGGATGATTGGAGGAAGCTGAGGCCTCACTTTGAGGACACTCACTTCAGTACTCCATCTCAACACCAGCCTTTTACTTTGCAAAGACACACCAAAGGTAGAGATTCCCTATGGTGGAGACCCTATGATACCTTTAGGGTGAGGGATTGCTTAGTGGACCATGAGACAGGGGGTAACCATGCCAGTGCTGGTTCTTCCTTATATGGCCACTTAGGCAATAGAGGCTTACCTTGTCAAGGACAGCCTTATCTCCTTTCGTTTGGGGGGGTTGTGTAGGAAGGTGGATATCTGACTATGGTTACCCCCAACTTTTTGCCTAGTGTCTAGCTGGTTTTCGACTTAGTTGGCCTGAGATCCTGCCATTCAGGGTCTCAGGCTGTCTGCTCTCTCTTTAAAATGGCCTCCATGTACCCTAGGTACATACCCAATTGGTAAGGATCACCTTATTGGACCCTGTACAGTGTACCCTAGGTACCCAGGGCATAGGTGTACCCTAGGCCTACCAGGGGCTGCAGCATATATTATGCCACCCCTGGCCTGGCCTTCCAATCAGACACAACTGGCTGATCACTCAGCTGGGGCAAGGTCGTGTAATCACCCCTTGCTTAGATATAGTATACCTATATCTACCCTTAAAATAGACACATGTGTACCTATCAGCCACTCCTATGGCAGGCCTTAACAATCCTGGAGGCAGAGTGCTTGGTAACATGTGAGATGGTGCTCTAGCATGAGATGAGCCTGTCTGCAGCTTTCGGAACCATGTCCTTATAGCTGTTCTATGATATAGCCTACCATATACTCTTAAAGTACCTTATAATCTTAAACGGTTATGGTAACTATGGTTTGGCTTCATCAAAACATGTCGTGCAAGGTGTCTAACACTTTGGAATAATACCCCCATACCATTTCTGGTAATGAGGATATTATTCCTCCCTTCTAGAGGGAGAGACATGTTAAAATCCTACTTTGCTGTTTAACTCTCACCAAAGCCTCAGCATCACAAAATGGATGCTGCTGCCACAGACACGAGTCTGACCTCCTGCTGCTGGGAGCCCTCCCAGCCAGGGAGGCCTGGACAATAGGTTTCCTGCTTGGGGAGGTGTTAGCACCTCCCCAGACAGACTTTAGTGTATTGGGGCAGGGAGGGCTGAAAGGAATGAGACATGCCTGGGGCACACAAGGAGCTCCATGCATAGTCCAGTTCAAACCGGTGCTGGGGCACTCCAGCCCCAGCTCTGGCGCGAAACTGGACAAAGGAAAGGGGGTGTCGCCACTCCCCTTCCTGGTCCCACCCATAGGAGGGACCTTGCAAGTAGCCCAGCCCACTAGCCCAGTATATTAGTAGCTAGTTGGGCCCTGCTAAATTAGATTATCCTGAACCTGCAACTTGAACAGAAACTCTGGACCTTCGACATTCGACGAAAGAAGAAGACTGAAGAATCTCCCTTGTGGCCAAGGAGTGGTCACCCTGTGCGAACAGGCACCATCAAGAGACTTACCCTATGCTTTGCTGAAGTTCTACGAGGGACCGACTGCAGAGCCTGACCAGAGCCTTGACTTCCAGACTTCTCTGACCCTGATCCACATCCACAGCCAAGCTGAGATCCATGGAGGCGATGAGAGACGTGGGACCGGCTAGCTGGGAAAAGTGGCGAGTATCTTCCAGCGCAGCTTCTGAGGCACCCTCGAGGTTGTGCAATGCAGAAAGTATTGGGACCCCCTTTGTACAGATTAATTTTCCAACAGGTCAGGGAGAAAAGGGGAAAATGAAACCAATCTAACAAATAATACTCCCTCTTGACCTATGTAACAATTTCCTATATATGAGCTAGCACACAAACAACACCAAATTGTATTCTTTATATTTTTATTTATCGTATTTTTATATTTTCATTTTTTCTTTATAAAAATATAATCAATTTTGAACAAATAAATCAATTTTTCATAAATAACATCATCACTATACTTTACACATTATTCATGTCAGTTCATTAATACAAAGGTATTATTCCAATTCATGACAAAAAAAACAAACAAAACCCAGGGGAAAGAACACTGCACATACAAACTCTTCATTCATACAAACACATACCAGACATTCCTTACACAAATATCTCAGTAGTTTTCCCACTTAGCACATAATGAGTGATAAGGTAATCCTGATGGCCCCCAAGAGGGAGCTGCTACAAAGAATTGTCGGATCTACAGGGAGATTTGGTCAACGCGTTTCGGTGGTAAAAGGAAACGTGAGAACCACCTTCTTCAGGACAAGCTACTTCTCTTAGCGCAAGTTCTCAAAACCTGGGGTATCCTAAAAAAACAAATTTTTACATACATATGAAAAAATTAGTCACTAGCCTCTAAACATTATTATTGGCAATACTGTGTGCTATAACAAAAGACACCGGTTGGGCCAATTTATACAACTGAGTAACAAAGTAAGAGAGAAAAGGAGAAAGAATTCTGAAGGAAACAGAGATAGTTTGAGAGGGCCAACACGCATAATAGTGCAATTTAAAATATTATTTCTAATCAAAGCAAGTTAACTTTGGCTGAGATTGTAAGGACAAGATGAGAGTGGAAATAAAACCCTATAGTACTCTACTCTACTCTGACCAGAAAGGTATAAATCCAAACAAAGGAATACTGTTTTTATAATAGTCCTTTCAATAAGGCAAAGAAGGATACTTACTGTTTAGGGGAACAATATCGACCTACAAAGCCTGCTGTTTATGCTGTAAGACGTAATCACAGTATAATTTCTTCCTTTTCTCTTTTTTTATCTGTTTGTCTGTAGATGTCCTAATAAAGTTTAAAGCAGAAAAAAACTAAATCAAGATTATTGCATATTCTAATTGTCACTCCCAGGTCCCTATTTTGGTATGTCTAAATCTTTTTATTATATCCGCATAGTGTTTACATACCAATAATGTTAGACTCCAAGTCCTACTAAGTGTAATGTGAGGCTGGGGTACATCCAACAATAATTCCGTAGTGCTCCATATATCTGTGTGAGGAAGTTAAAATATACTGCATCATAGTCTGTCTCCTACTTACAAAGTGCTACATACTATCACCAGTTTCAAATGATTGTAAATACCTTTAAGAAGTAAATTGCTTAAAGATCACCAGGGTATTTCTTTTCCATCCAAAACCAGATATAGGTAAAATCCCAAAAATACAGAGACACGCTGTTGTAATTCTTTATGGTGTCCCTATGACAAAAGAGATACAAAAAAAACAACCAAAAAGATAAAAGTCAATTAGTCTTAATAACCCATATATAGAGTCTATGTCCCAAAACACGGGACCAATAGTGAAATCAACGGACACCGAAGATCATACCTATGCATTACTTGTATAATAAGGACGAATATAAGGAGGTATATCAAACACAACCTTTTCTTTTAGAGCAAATACATATTAGATAGGAACCGGAATTTTACCACTATTCTATATAGATCTACGCCCACCTTCGCTTCGTGGTAAATTGCAATGCTTAATCTTTAAATGACACTAGATACCCAACTAGCCATAGGTTAAGGGTGAAGTAAGCGCTAAATTGGAATACTGACAAGGAATAAAGGAGCAAAGAGATCCAGATTATCCCAGTTTAAACAACAGTTCAAGCCTTTTCCTCCTAACTCACCAGCGCTCGAAACATCAAAGTCCTTCAATAGCACGTAGGCGTCCTCATATCGTCCTGCCGTCAGCAAGTGAGCCTTGACCCAAATGCGTGTCTCTACTTATACTCCTCCCTCCGTAATCAATCTACCAAGATTGTCTAAACCGTATCACCTGTGAGTAAAGCAGTCACTAAGAAGGGACTAACAGATTTACGCTAATCAGAGTGAAATCTTTGAAAGGTATAATAAATGATCTAATATCATATCAACAGAAAGCAACAATACCCCGATCTAAATAGCAGACCATCCAAAACCGCGGTTTTCTAAGGTATAAATAGTAGTAACATACCTCTATTAAGCGAAACAGGTCTACATACAAGCCATGACTTCAAGGCAGAACAGTTCTCAAATACAGAATGTTATTTTTTCGTCAGCGCCATCTTGTAGTGGCGTATGTCAGGTCATCCAAGATAGGGAAAAAGGGACTAACAAAGTACCGCTATTGCAGGGCGCCATCTTGGAAAAGCATAATACAAGCCGTCGAGCCTAATTTATAAGTTCCCAAAGAGACTTCTATCTAAAATACATAACCCGAGGAGGTATGTATAACTCAACCAGCTATACCATACTAATTAGGGCATGTACGATCTGTCACGAAAGGGAACAACTCAAGGCTAACGATTTCCATTACTGCCATATGCAAGTAGTCTATATGCGGTCATCTGTTTATAAAGTCTGTGAACAAAATATGGAGAATCTTTTGAATAAGCGCATGATTTTTCTTGACACAATCACATGCGACAGGAACTATCCACATAAAGCCACTTAATTACAGACAAACTCAACACCATAATATACACCCAGCTATATATATGTGTGTCTCCATCTGAGCTGATAATCCATATACTCGCTCAGAAAGAACAAAGAAAGAGGAAAAAATCTTTTTTAATATAATAGGTTAGACTTTCTTATAGGCAGACACTGTAGCCCAGTGAACATTGTTATCAAAGAATATTAATACGAACAATCAGATCCATAAATGAGTCGACATATTGTCCTGAGATATGAATTCCAAAAACCCCCCCTAGAGAAGCCCAACATAAAGAAATTTTAACTCATTTAGAGAACTCATTAGAGCTATTCATAATTAGACATGCAGGGAGAATATCAAGCAATAATTACAGTTAGCCCCAAATCTCATGAACAGGTAACCGTGCATTGTCCAGATAATATAGATACTAACGGTAGATCCCTCAGTCAGATTCTTAACAGAATATATCAGAAACCAATAGATAAAAAAAGGCCTAGTGTCCAGGGTTGAAGAGGAGAATATCTACATAAACATTTACCAAGATCGGGTAATATTCCATTGAATTTCCTCATTAAGGCCATGTTTCACACTGTCAAAAGTAAAGATCCAGAAGGTTTCTCTCCTTTTGCGCAGGGTTTCCATAGGAACCCCTACTTGGCCTTTCACTTTCTCCAGAATACACCATTTAATGTCTTGTTCAGTGTGATGTTAAGTACAGAAGTGTTGGACAAGAGGAGCAGAGGCCTTACAGGTACGGATCGCAGATTTATGCTCGCTAAAGCGTACCCTAAACTCACGTGCTGACTCCCCTATGTAAGCTAGATTACAAGGACATAGGAGGATATAGATGACGTTACGACTTCTACAGTTTGTGAGATCTTTCAGTTTGGCAGTATATTCCTGGTACACAAGTACATCTGTAACTAAAGCAGTGTTGCAAGCGTGACAGGAGCCACAGGTATGATTTCCCATTATGGCTGGTAAACCCGTTAAGGTAGTTTGACGCACAGTATTGTTTAAGCTTGAACGTGTATGTACTAATATGTCGCGAAGATTGCGATTTCTGCGGTAAGCTACCAAAGGTTGCTCTAGCTGGGTTTCATCAGTGTCAGTATTCAAGATTTTCCAGTTTTTCTGGATGATGTTTTTAATCTTGAAATTCAAGGGGGAGTGATTAATCACACATACCACTTGTTCTTTAGAAATGCGTTTCGTTCCCTCCAACCTCGAGGTTGTGCACCGGGGATTGAGAAGCCCCAACCCCAAGCACCATCTGCACCGAAGATCAGCCCCCCACACTCCACGAGTCCTGCGTTGGGCCCTTCTGCATTTTCCTGCTTGCCGCATCGGTCCGGTTGCTTGCCCGTTGGCTAGTAACCTTTGCGACGACACAACTTCAATTTTCCACTGCTGGTTTGGCTCCTCCAGACTGGCTCCTGCTCCTCTGTAAAAGAGAAGCACCCCAGACCTTCCTGGTCTGCACCAGAAGCAAGTCCTCCATTCTTCATGGGTTCCGCTTGCCAAGGCTTGGTGAGTCCTAGTTCGACTTCGACGCCGCCGACAGCACGAGCCTGCGTGGGACAGCTTGCCTCCTGGTCCTGGTCGTCCTCGACGTCTCCTGGTACCCGTGGCTGCTGCGACAAGCTTCACCTCTTCACCTGCAATCTACCGACATCGCCTGGTTCCTTCCTGGTTCCACGTGGTCACTGGCTAGTGACCCAGACTCTGTCCCTTCTCCTTGCAGGTATCCTTCCTTCTTAATCCCGGCCTTGGGATCCACCGGACACTCTTCACTGACTGCCTGTCAGCATCTTTCCTTCAGGCATCCATAGGAGTCGACGACGAAACCCGACGCAAGCTCACACCTATGCACCCGCAGCCCGTGGGCTAGGTAACTTGGGTACTCCGGTGCTCATCAGGGTATTGACTATCCTAGTGTCTAGTTCTCAAGTCTCGACTTCCTAGTTACTCCAGAAGTGTCCTAAATCTTATTAATTCTAAACTGTACTATTTCTATCGATTATAAGCATTACGCGTGAGTGTTTCCACTCTGCACCTGAATCCCGTGGGCCTCCCACTTCCTAACTGTTGGTAGGGTAGTGTAGCCCCAGCGATTCCCTAGGCCTAGGCCTATCCTATTTCCGTGACAGTGGTCCTTATACCACTTACTTAGTATTTGGTTTGCGTGGCCCCTAGGGCCTAACTATATTACTTACCTGTGTGACTTAATGTATGCTTAAATAAGACTGTGTTGTACTTACCTCGAATCTCATAAAGAGTGCTGAGGGTTTGACTAGAATAAATACACTTTATTTTATATATATATCTGTTGTGGTGTCCTTTCATTTGGTATTCAAGGGATTACATATGGTATAACAGCTGGCTTCACATGCCATTCAGAGTTTAGCCTAAGACTGCTCTTGTCCATGCAACCACTAGGATAGCTGGTCTATAAAGTTGACTTTACAACCAATCACCATAAGGGTTGTTTGGACTGATACAAGGTGTACACTAGAATTAGTGACATCATATATCAGGCCAACTTCTCACAGCAACAATCTGTGGCTTTTTGTTTGAAACAATGCCCAGAGCCTGTGGTAAGTATAAATGGGGAAGTTAATCTCCTCTGACACAATTAATATGAATGCGTTTGCAGCTTCTAATTTTGTTCACACATTGTAGGAAAGTAGGATCTGCTTTCATGGTCACCCCCACTTTTTGCTGGTGTCATTATGTTTTACTGACTAGTCTGACTGGGATCCTGCTAATCAAGACCCCAGTCTCTGTGCGTCCTCCCTAAATTGGACATGGTGAGTACTTAGGTACCCCCCGGACTGGCTACTGGTGTACCCTTGTAAGTCCCTAGTATATGGTATTAAGGTACCCAGGGCATAGGTACACTCCTGCTGCTCCTGGTCTCGGCGTCCTGCCAGTCTTCTGCATCGTCTGTGCCTGAACTCCATACATGTTCTTCTACAGGCCTGTGGACATCCAAGACACCCGAAGGAATCTCTCTTGAAGTGAAGGAGTCACTTCCCTGTATCTGCAGGCACCGCAACAAAGCTGACCGATCTGCTGTTCCTGAGCTCCTATGGACTCGGAAAGGTTCAGCAAAATAGGTAGTGGGGCTGCAACTCCCTTGAGGCCTGCACTGTCTTCATAGCAAGCTTGACGCCAGTATATCTCATCGGAACTGCTGGAGCAGTACCCCTGAGCACCTTGTTGACTTGCAGTTGCCAAGGCTTGGTGACTCTCTTCACCAGAGATCTTCGGGCTCCAAGAAGCTCCCGCCTCAAGCATCTCCTGCAGCCAAGATCTTTGCCTGCGCCGCATCCTCTGCACTGTAGGCCTTCATCCTTTGGTGAGCTGCTCGAGGTCCTCTTGCAACTCCTGTGCCTCTGGCCCGTGGGTCCTCTTGAGGGTCTTCTTTGGCTCCAGTGGGCTCCCCTGCTTGCTCGAGGCCTGCTCCGACTTACCTGCTCGTGGTGAGTCACTTGAACCTTGCTGGTCCCGACACTGCACCTTTTTTGACTACTACATTGGTTGCTGTTTCCAAGGCTTGTTGGTGCCCCTGCTTGACACTGGCCCCCTGGCTCTCAACATCCGACGTAGAACAGCTCGTAAATGGCTCCTGGTTATCCACAGTGATGCCTGGTCCGCACAACTGCAACTTCAATTGCACTGTCAACTGTCCTGCATCTCCGGCATCAGTGGGCATTCATCCTCTGTGCCTCCTGGTCACTCCTGAGTGGCATAGACTCTTTCCCCTCTGCTTGCAGTTATCTCTCATTTTGTATCCACCTTTGGGTTCCATCGGACTCTTCCACCGTCTTCGCCAGCGGCATCTTCACTGAAGTCCTCCATTGTGGTCTACGGCGGTTTCCGACGTCACTTCGCACCTAAGCACCCGGCTCTTCCCTGGTGTAGGTATCCTGGTTCCTGGGGTATCCATGGGTGGATGACTCTCCAACCTTCCATCTGCCACGGGGTATCTTCAGGGTCCACTGTGAAGGGTCCTTCTTCTTTAAAACTGCAACTGTGACTTAACCATTGACTTGTATTGAGCACGCTGTTGTGTTCCCACTCTGCACACAGCCTCCGTGGGGTTCCTGGGTACTTACATTGGGTGGTCCCTTGGGTCCCCAACTCTTCTACATCTTCTAGGTCCTGTCTTGACTTAGGTATTGGTTCACCTTCTACTATTATAGTATAGTGTTAGGTCTCCCCCTGGAGACAACTGTAGATTTGTGCTACTCATGTGTTCTATTATCAAAGTATTTTCTGTATTGTGGTTATATCTCCAGTTAGGAGATATTGCAAATGTGTTAGTGAGTGTTTATAACAAACACATATTTTTATAACTACACTGTGTGGTTCTTTTCTACTTAACCTACTCTGGTAAAATAAGCTGCTTTACACTCCTTCTCCTCCTTAAGGCTGCTCTCCACAGGTACCACTTAGAGGGCTTTCTAAGATTGGCTAAGACCACTAAAATCACTATAAGGGTTGTCTGGATTAGTGCATGGTGCTACACTTACATAGGTGAGCACCATATACTAAGCCAGCCTCCTACATACAACTATTCATTTTACATCATATGAATGACCTGTCACATAAGTGGGAAAGTTTGTGCTGTCATTTTTTTTGAGTGGGCCATCATTGTACAGAGAGATAGTAGAAACATGAGGTGAAGATGGTCCCACCTTTAATGCACCTGGACAGTCGGTAGTCTGCCTGCACTGCACTTTTGTACTGTTGGACAGTTTGTACTTTCTCAGTAAAACTGTGTTTTTGTTGGACAACATAAACATTAGGATTGTGCCAGATTGATTCCATGCACAGCCTCAGGATATGTTGGCCTGTATCCCTGCTAGCCCACAGTGCACCATCTGGACTTCTAACCTTACAGGGTAACAAATGTGTGTGCAGCCTTAGAACATGATCTCCCAAGGAAATCGTGGTAACACATCTAGAGACTTTTGCTCGGATTCTCATGCATATCCAAAGAAATACACAAGAAGTGCTCAGCAAGGCATTTCAATATTTATTGAAGCATTGTGATTCTTGTATAAAATATGTGCAGTGCGATAATTAATAGAATGAAACAGATTAGCTTAATTAGCATTATGAGAACAGTGAAAAGGATGAACAATACCACCATTGTGCTAAAACAGTGTATATATGTGGGCATATAAGTACTGTGTATAGTGTACTCCTACCTAGTACTCCCTAAACTAGTCTGGCCTAGGGTGAGTGATCTGCCAAATCTCTGTCCGGGTGGTCTAACTACCCATTACCTGTGCGTGTCATCATGCTGTCCATCTCGGTGTTGGTGTAAAGCTGGAAATCCCTTGTGTTGTGAAGCAGGAATCAGCTGAGCTGGAATTCCAGCATGTAGTGACCTCGAAGTGTCAGCTAAGTGCTCCTCTCCCTAAACAAGTTAGTGGTTCCGTATATATATAGCAACATCACCTATCTAGCCATGTTGCAACCACTGTCAGGCCGCAATTGTTTGTTCTAGTTGGATAGCGTAATCGCCTACCGGACAATAACATAAATAACATTTGCTCAGTGAACTTTGTCTCTTGTACTAAATGTTCAATGTGTCATGTTAGTGTACCTACGAAGTGGAAATATAAGCAATGCAGATTCAGAGAAAGTTATCCTGCATGGTCACGCATGCAAATGAATGTCAAAAGTCACCATGTTTAAAAGTGAAGGCAACTTAAGAAAAGTGCGCATGTAAATGGTGGTGTTTCTAACCGGGCCTATCCTGACAACGTGACAGTACGTTCTGCAATCATTCTGTCTATTAGTCCCTGACTCTCAGCCATTAAACCACAGGCAGACTGAGCCAAATTGTGAAACTCCCTCAACAGAGAGACAGTAAGATAGTCAATGGAAGTGGTATCTTCTGGCTGTATTTTAACCCTGTGTCTTGCATCCTTGGCAGAGAGCTGCTCAGTGTGTTCCATGCCTGTTTTCATTCCCACAACTTGTGGCACTGCTTTATACTCCAGAGCTCTAGTCACTTCATCGAACGACCAATCATGCTCCTTTATCATTGTTCTTACGTCTTTCTTATCGAAGTCTCGAAACAAGTCATTAAACCCTTGTAAACTTACTTCCTTACTCGTCTCCTCTATAACCCCCTAAAACTGTTGTACTAGGTTATCAGGAGCATTAGAGGTGTGGGGAGTTGTCTGGACAAACTGTTGTGGTGGCTTCCCACGGGAGGTACCATCTGGATTGCTGTTCTCTTGCCTCCATATCTAACTCTACCTCTCCCTCTACCCCTGCCCCTTACTCTTTTACCCTGCTGGCCTTTAGGTTTGTTCTTGTTAGACCAAGTATTCTCTCTATTCTTGCTATACTGGTCCAATTTCATGTTACTATAGTTCTGAAAATACTCCTGCCATCGTGTGAGCAGCGTTGCACCATGCGCACAAAGCCCTAGAGCAAAATCTGTGTTCTCCTGTAGCAGAGATGGTACTGCATGGTCAGTGATACCCTCCACTGTTGAAGATAGACCAGCTGTCCCTACCTCGTCAAAAACATTGTAATTCATACTGGACAAAGGACGTGTGGTAAGATGTCTCTGGGACTAGTTCCTCGAGCTCATACCCATGGAGAACGAGAGGACACCACAGTCACACACACATCTTGTCCGTTTCGCCCAGTGCAGTGTTAGTAGTAGTAAAAAGCAAGAAAATCAAACCACTCTCTGGAAACATGGCCTTGTGATACTTATTCACCATAAAGCATGCATGCTTAACACATGGAGGAAAATGTCTTTTAGAGACATATAGGTGCGGGTCCCCAGCGTCCTTGCCACCGAGATAAAGGAGACAGGAAAAGTAGAATACGTGGGGTAGTGTGAAAACTCCCTTTCATTCTTCCCTGAGGCAGGAGGGGAATCCACCATTGGTCATCCAAGGGCACGTGCAGATAGTGGTGAATCCTCTTTCACTCAGGTATGCATTCACACACAGAGAAGCGGAGGACTAACCCTGGTCTCCTAGTTGTGTTCTACACATTCACCACAATTCCGAAGCCCAAAGCCCTGTCCCGGGGAGCAACGGGAGGGGAAGAGGGAATAACAATAATACCAAATATTACAAAAACTCATCGGCCACTGCGCTATGGCAGAAAAATATACAAGCACAGGAAAATAAACAAGCAATATTCATGTGGCAATACTGAAAATGCTAAAATGTACGTTAAATCTAAGTTGTGGTGAAGATAAATAAATCACCCTACTCAATCGGCTGGCATAGCCACAGCACGAATTCGAAATCACCCTCCTATGAGGCTAAAATCTTACAAGAACAAAACCCACAAAGAAAATAAATAGTACCAACAGACAGATAGAGATGTGCATGCATTAGGCTCGGGACCATTCTGCCATATTATACTGGCCCAGGGCAACCCAGGATCACTTAAAAAACACAGGGGCAACCCAAAGTCCTGGACCATCCGGGATCAAAATCCTAGATACTACATTGGGACCACCCAACACAAACTCATCAATCACGTTGGGACAACCCGACACAAACTTGTCACTCTATCTTCCTTCCTCCTGTAGCAAGGGGAACCACCCACCCTCGGTACAACCGGAGACCCTCCAGGCGCCAGGCGTCCAGAACCCAGTGCATTGGCCAGCGGCCAGTCACCGGGTCGACGGAGAAAATAGACAATGTAATACATAATAATAATACAGTCATTTATTAAGCGCGAACAGCTACCTCCAAAGAGGTGTCCCGGTGCTAGAGCGACAAGTGACACGCGAGAGACAAGCAACGATCAGGACACTTAGGATTAAGCCAGGTTAAAAAGCCACATTTTAACTGCCTTCCTAAACTACAGGAGATTACTGAATGAATGGATATCCTGGAAAACTTCCGTATGAAATGTGCAATGTTAAATGTCAAAATAATTATACAAGAGCAAAATCATGAAACCTGCACACAGCCAGGGCGAGTATGCAGGGGGATCACTTGTACTCACTGTTCGCAGTGGATAATTTGAGAGACGCGACTGACAGAGATCCCAATTCCACAGGCAGGGAGGGGAGGCAGAACTTAGAATTATCTGTTCATTGGTCCAAAGAGAAGGGAAGTCAACCGTGGGGTCAGTGTTCGAGCTGGTCACCATGCCTAGGACCACAGCTGGAAGGTGAGTAGGATATTATTCGTGAAACATTAGACGTGTTTCTTGCCTTAAAGGTGGACTCCCCTGATATTGTTAAGGACTGTACTACAACGCATCTTAGCCTAGTGACAACAGTAGTATGGCCAGGAACTGCCATCTATTGACCTTCTCTACCCAGCAGATAACACGCTGGACTTTATTCCTGTAGGAAAGTAGGATCTGCTTTCTGCTGGTGTTATTATGTTTTTGAACTAATCTGACTGGGATCCTACTAATCAGGACCCTAGTCACTGTGCTCTCTCCCTAAAGTTGACTATGGTAAGTATTTTGGTACCTTCCCAATTGCCTATTGGTCTACCTTTCTAAGTCCCTAGTATATGGTACTAAGGTACCCAGGGCAGAGGTACACCAGGGGTCTCCCATGGGCAGCAGCATGTATTATGCCACCCATGGGAGACCACTCAAACTGTGACTACAGGCCTGCCATTGCAGCCTGTGTGAGCTGATGCTAGCACCACTCACAACAGATATAAGTTTCCTTATATCTGAGGTCACTGCCCTTAAAACCTATAAGTCACCCCTAAAGCAGGCCTTTCAATCCTGAAGGCAGGGTGCTAGATTATAAGTGAGAGGGTGCTCTGCATGAGCAGGACATGCCCTACAAACGCCGGAGTCAATTCTCTAGGCTTTGTAAGTGCGGTAAGCCATGTAATACATATAGTGGACAGCAAGTCAAATACGAAATGTCTAACTATATATGGGCTGCACAGAAACCGGAATCCTACCCCAACACCAATTCCAATTTTGGATGTAGGATCCCATGTACTGGGGGGGCTCCCCTAGGTAACCCCCCCTGCATTCCTGGTACCAGCCTTTCAGGGTCTAACAGCAAGCTAGTGCTGCTGTCGACCACAGACACGGTTCTGCCCTCCTGCTGCTGAGCTGAGATTGGGCAGAGGAAGATAGAACAATAGATTTCCTGTCACAGGGAGGTGTGACCACCTCCCAGACAGAACTTAGTGTATTGGGCTGGGGTCGGGGTGAATGCCAGGGCCACCAAACTGCTATGTGGGGCTAATTTGGTGCCCTCCTTGCATACTCCAGTTGGAACCAGTTCAGGGAGCCGTTGGCTCCTGCACTGGTGCAAAACTGGACCAAGGACATCGGAGTATCCTCCCCTCTGTCCAGCCCCTCCTCTGAGAGGGATCCCTGAATCGTCCCAACCCTTTCCCCAGGGTACTTAAGGGCTTGCCTGTGGGTAGCTCTTCAGATTCGTCATGGGACAAGGTTCAGATCCGAAACCACTTCAACCATCTGGGCACCTTGGACTTCATTGGACTTTGCCTGAAACTGAGACTGCATCAAGGAAGACTCCTGCTGCTCCTGGTCTCATCGTCCTGCCAGTTTTCTGCATCGTCTGTGCATGTGCTTCATCAATGTTCATTTTTAGGCCTGTGGGCATCAAAGACACCCAAAGTAATCTCCCTTGGAGTGAAAGAGTCACTCCACTGCATCGGCATGCACTGCAATGAAGCTGACCGGTCTGCTGCTCAGCAACACAGGTGGCAGTTCTGCTACTCCCTTGAGGCCCGCACTGTCTTCTCAGCAAGTTTGAGGCCAGTATCACTCATCAGAACCGCTGGAACAGAACCCCTGTGCAGCGTGTTGACTTGCCGTTGCCAAGGCTTGTTGACTCTGTCCTCTAGAGATGTTCGGGCTACAAGAAGCTTCAGTCTCCGACATCTCTTGCTACCAAGATGTTTGTCCTAACCACATCCTCTGCACCGTGGGCCTGCATCCGTTGTGAGCTGCCCTAGGTCCTTGTGCGACTCCTGTGCCTTCGGCCTGTGCGTCCTCTTGAGGGTCTTTTTTTACTTTAGTGGGCTCCCCTGCTTGCTCAGGGCCTGTTCTGACTCTCCTGCATTTGGTGAGTCCCCTGGACCTTGCTGGTCCCGACACTGCACTTTCTTCGTTTACCACATCTGTTGCTGCTGCCAAGGCTTGTTGGTGCTCCCGCCAGACACCGACCCCCTGGTTCTTGACTTCCAACGTGGGACAGCTTGTGAATGGCTCCTGGTCTTCCACAGCATTGACTGGTCCTCACAGTTGCAGCAACAAGGTCACCGTTAAATCTCCTGCATCTTCCGTCATCGGTTGTCATTGGTCTTCCGTGCCTCCTGGTCACTCCAGAGTGGCATAGACTCTGACCCCTTTTCCTGCAGGTCAAGAATTCACCCTAGGATTCCACCGGACTCCTTCTCCTTCTTCGCCAGCGGCATCTTCACTGAAGTCCTCCATTGTGGTCTACAGTGCTTTCCATCGTCACCTCGCACCTATGAACCTGGCTTCCCTGGTGTAGTTATCCTGGTTTCTGGGGTATCCACGGTGGGGTGACTCTACAATCTTCCATGGGGTTTCTTCAGGGTCCACTGGGAAGGGTACTTTTTCTTCAAAACAGCAACCGCGACTTCCCTATTGACTTGCATTGAGTACGCTGCTGTGTTTCCACTCTGCACACAGCCTCCATGGGGTTACTGGGTACTTACCTTGGGTGGTTCCTTGGGTCCCCAGCTCTTCTGAGTCTCCTGGGTCAAGTCTCGACTTCGTCACAGTTCGTATTCCACTTCTTTAGTATATGGTTTGGTCTCCCCCTGGAGACCACTGTGTATTTGTGCTTACTTAACTGTTTCCTTTTGAAATATTGTGGGGTATATTCACAAGAACGTGTGATAACTACCGCAAGAGTAGCATAACACAACTTTCAATATCGCAGCCCATCGCGGGAAAATAACCCCGTTACAACGTGGGTTTCACAACAAGGCGGTAGCATGCGATAGTCTGCCGAAACCGCGGACAATGTCTGCGATAAAACCACCTCGATGGAGATAAAAACACAAACCACAACACCAAAAAACCTGTGATGGGACAAAGCGCGATGAAATCAGAGATAAGCAGCGCCAGGCCTGCAACATACACCTGGCAGGTGGGAAAAATCTCCATAAAAGCAGAAAAAACACCCACACACAAACTGACCTACGCCCAAGCACCATGGAGGCAGCCGGACCAG
Source organism: Triturus cristatus (assembly GCF_964204655.1). NCBI lineage: Eukaryota > Metazoa > Chordata > Amphibia > Caudata > Salamandridae > Triturus > Triturus cristatus. The sequence continues at coordinate 333,981,512 of NC_140588.1, read as the reverse complement.
GCGCAGAGGACGAGCGCAACCCCACAAGCACCCCGGACGACCAGCCTGGGACCACGGGGACAGGAAAGGGCAAGGACAAGAAGACGAGGAAGACGAATTTCAGTCCGCACGCGAACAGGATCATAGTCACGGAGGAGATGGAACACCATCAACAACTCTTCGTCACCTCCAACGTATCACTGGGCAGCAAAACTGTAATATGGCGGGACATCGTTGACAAGGTGAATGCCGTCAGAGAGCACAAGCGGACAATGGACGAGGTCAAGAGGCGATGGAATGACATCAAGCGGAAGACCAAGGAGAAACTCTCCGCCAACCAGAAGGCAGCAATGAAGACTGGAGGTGGGGGCCCATTACCACATCTGGAGCTGGATGACATGGAGGATCTGGTGTCGACAGTCATCAGTGTGGAGACTGTGGCTGGAGTCGGGGGACTGGACACTGCTCGACAGGACACAACACAACCGCAACAGGGTGAGTGACCACCAGGTACTGGGGGGACGGTTGGAGATGGGCACAATGGCACACATGCGCAATCAAGCAGAGCACAGTGCACACCCACAATGACTCTAGGTCATCGCCCAGATCTACAGACTGTCAGAATGTACAATGCCATGCTGTCTGAATGTCAACCTGTACCATGCGTCTACACACATGTGGACACATTGTAATACACCGTCTCCCCTTCACATTGCAGGGGCACCGTCAACCCCTCCTGCAGAGCAGTCCCAGCCACTCTTCACAGATGACGAGGAGGACAACGTAAGCATCGACACCCAAACCATCCAAGATATCATTGACCTCATCCACCACTCACCTCCAGGCTCAGGGCAGCCCAGCTACATCAATGAGACCCCACCCACCACCCAAACCACCCAGCAGGAGGCACCCACAGCCCCGGCACACTCTCAAGACCTCCAGGAACAACACATGGCCATCCAACGCCGTGTGCTGGAGTGCCAGATGGAGACGGCTGAGCAGGTGCGGCTGGGCTTCGGCATCATGGCTGCCAAACTGGACGCAATCCTTGGGTGTCTGTCTGCCCCATGGTCTCCAGAGCCCTGACTGACATTGCTGGAGGCATGACGCGGAGAGAAGAGCACGTGTCCGCTCAGAGTGGCTCCAGCGATGCCAGCCGTGAGCTGGCACACATACGCAGGCTCATGGAGGACATGGTGCTGATGGAGGCGGAAAGGATGGCATCCACCGCTGCATATCATCGAAATGTAGCTGGGATCTATCATGCCCTACTGACCTCCACCATGGCATTGCCGCCACAAGGTGTGGGGCTGATGAATGCTGCTGCCCACACACATCCACATCCCCGTACCCTGGTGTGTCAGTACTGCCCAGTGCGGCAGCTGGATCCACTCAGGCCCCTGATGTGTCAGTGGCACACAGTGCGGCAGACGTATCCACCCAGGCCCCTGATGTGTCAGTGGCACACAGTGCGGCAGCCGGTTCTGCAACACTCACAGGTGGGGCAGGGCACACACCCAGGGACGAGGACGTGGATGGGACTGTGGTCAGAAGGACCAGGCACTAGCATTCATTACCGCCACCTGGCCTGTTTCTGCTTGGTCCCACACATGGCCTCATGACCTTCCACTGACCCACGATACACTCCGATGCACTCACCTTGGACAGCGACATGGACTGCCACTTCCGGAATGATGACCAATGACACGGCGACCAGGCTGCGGACTGTACCCTTCCCTTCAGCAGGACTTGTCATACCCGGATGGACTCTGGCTGGCCCTCCACGGGCCCATATTGTGTAGGGTGCTGGGCATTGCCCTGAACCGCTCCAGCTGCATAACTGCACTGGATGTGCAATAAACATCCATTGACGCACTGCTGTGTCATGCTTTCATCAGTCATGTATGCATGTGTGGATGAATGTAGGGGCAGTGATTTCCCTTGCATCAATGATGCTCATCCTGTGGGATGCCAGTCAGAGGGTGCTACATTGCATTTTGTGTACCGGGTCCCATGGACACTACAACAGGGACACGCGCATCACTCACTTCCTGGTCCGGACATGGACTGAACCACGCCCAGAGCCCACGAGTCATGGCTGCAAGCCCTGCGCTGGTCCGGCGTACGGCGGGCCAGACCACTCTGCTTATTATCAGAGGGGGGGCCTCATTGCTCCCCGTCGCAGGCGAACTCGCTGGTGGTGTGCAGGTCACTGGTCTAGTTGTCAGCATGTCACAGCCACTCCCTGAGGGCAGGTTTGCACGCACACCACACCCATCCGGCACAGGCGTCACAGGCCATGTGACTCCGCCAACAAAAGGGGCCGAAGACGTCACATTCTCCTCAGCCCGTGGTGACTAAATGACGGACGCCACGGTTCACAATCATGAAGGGCACAAGAGTTTTGTTACGCACAGGGTTAGTGGCAACCCAAGCCTGCGTATGGCATGGGCCGATCACCACGTGGCGCTGACTGGGGATGCACAGGGTTAGTCGCACCCGGCGCATTGCGGCAGGCACAGGCACCCTGCCACGGGACGGTGACTTTGGGTGCACTGAGTCAGTGCTGAGCGGGTGGGCACCCTGCTATGATGCCCCATCCCGGCGGTCCGGGCAACTCAGGTTTCGTGCGCCCTGCTGGACCGCAGTATAGGCCAGAGCCAGCGGGCAGCGCGAGCCTACCGCCACGTGGACTCGCTTCCGGGTCACAGACTTAGTGGCACCCATTGGGCTGATCGGGTGTGCAAAAGACACACCATTGATGTACGTAATGCTGAACAAATCGAAACTGAGCGGGTGTGCAGCCTGCGATGTTGGCGGGCACACTGGTATGTCCTCTGCCATGGAGTATTGAACACCCAGCACCAAACGTGAGACCTGTTGGCCTGCTGAGCGTGACTGCATGGTGAGGAGGGTGCCATGTCCGCGGGCCCCGGGCTTGCGGCTTGCAGCGGCACGTGGTGTGACATCCAGTCTACACGGCAGTGGCGGAAGGTGAGCAGTGAGGCCTGGGTGTGCATGGGCGGGTATGCTCCGTGGGCGGCGGGCGCCTTTGTGATGTCTCTGCCTGGGTGTGCTTGGACGGGCATGCTCCGTGGGTGGCGGGTGCCTTTGTGATGACTCTGCCTGGGTGTGCATGGGCGGGCATGCTCCGTGGGCGGCGGCTGCCTTTGTGATGCCTCTGCCTGGGTGTGCATGGGCGGGCATGCTCAGTGGGCGGCGGGTGCCTTTGTGATGCCTCTGCCTGGGTGTGCATGGGCGGGCATGCTCCATGGGCGGTGGGTGCCTTTGTGATGCCTCTGTCTGGGTGTCATTTTTCTGGACTCTGTTTCAGATGACGGCTCTGAATCAGATGTGTGTCCTGATGTACTGCTATACATACCGGAACGTGGTTGCAGACACACCAGTGGCAGCAGGGGAGCAGTGTGGCCTAGGTGCGCAGGGGCGTCTCTCTCTCTCTCTCTCTCTTTCTCTCTCTCTCTCTCTCTCTCTCTCTCTCTCTCTCTCTCTCTCTCTCTCTCTCTCTCTCTCTCTCTCTCTCTCTTCTCTCTCTCTCTCTCTCTCTCTCCCCCTCTCTTCTTCTCTCTCTCTCTCTCTCTCTCTCCTTCTCTCTCTCTCTCTCCCTCTCTTCTTCTCTCTCCATTGCCCTCTCTTCCTCTCTCTCCTTCGCTCTCTCACTGTCCTTTGATGTGCGCAGGACACACCTTCTCATCATGTTTTTTGTCTTGCAGGCTGTGACCTACGGACTGTCCCGCGGGGAGCCGCCATGTGTCTTCATTTCATTTTGGTGTCAATAAGTTTGCACCGTATACTAAGCCAGCCTCCTACAATTACACTCTTGTCTTGTTTAATAAAGAGATCCTCAAGCATGTTGGCCAAGATCTCCTTTTTGCATCTGTTTTAAGAGTGAGATGGGCCTGCAGAAGGTGCAATTGATTGGGCTCTTCTGTTTATGAATTAATGCAATATCTGCTTCGCACCTTGTCTGAAGCATGAGTGAAAGTAATGATGAGGGCTGCCATTGGTTCGCCCATCTGAGTCAATAATGTTTTATGAAAGACTACAAGGAACCAATCAGCATACGGCATCTTGTTCTGATGCATGGTGTTAGACCTGGCACCTTGGTGTGAGTCTCCCTTCCACTTTTTGTCGCTGTGCCTCATGTGTTTTGCTGGTGTTGGCTGCTCAGAGCACTGTGCCACTGCCAACCAGTGCCACAGTGCAAGTGCTCCCTATTTAAAATGTATATGTTGGTTGGATTCCCTGATTGGCTTATTTGGTTTACTGTCAGACCCCAGTAAAGTGCACCAGGAGTGCCCAGGGCTTGTAAATACAAATGCTGCTGGTGGGCTTGCAGCACTGGTTGTGCCACCCACAGAAGCGGCCTAGTAAAATGTGTCTACGGTCTGCCATTGCAGAACCTGCGTGCAGTCTGGTACTGTCATGCTGACTGGGCAAGTGCACCCACTTCCCAGTCCCTAAACCTTCCCTTAACTTCATATTAGTCACCCCTACGGTAGGCCCAAGGGCAGGGTGCATTGTAAGCATAAGGTAGGACAAGCCCTGATGTGTGTGGCATGTCCTAATAGTGAATTACAGCCATTTTCGTTTTTCACTATTGTAAGGCTACCTGTTCCCATAGGCCAGAATGGGCTGTTAGAATTGTTACATCCTATGATCCTAACAGACCCAGGGAACATGGTAGAAAATCGAGTTTAGTATGCCTGAACTCAGAATAATAAAATACATCTTTTAGTAAAGTTTATTTTAATATTCTGTGTTTGCAAATACCACTTTTAGAAAGTTGGTATTTGCTTGCCTAACCATTTCAGCCCACCTCTGCTATGATGTGTATCTGCCTGTCTGGTTTGTGTGAGTGACAGGGCTGGGGAATTCCAGAGGGGCAGGGCTAGGTAGCCTGGTGGTGAATAGAGAGATTGACATCCAGATGGGTGGCAGGAGTACACCTGGACTCTGAATAGGGCTGTGCTCTGCCTTCACAATGCTGGTTCCACCTCCTGTGGAGCGGCTGATGTCTCTGCCCTGCACCCTGAATAGAAAGTCAGAGTCATGTCAACAAAGTGCTCAGGAACTGGTTTGGACTGGGCAAAGGCCCCCCTACCCCAGAGGAACAAAGGATTTAGGGGTATAAGTATTGGGACCCTGCTCCCAAGAAATTAGATCCTGCTTGACAAGAAGAACCTCTGCCTGAGGAGAAGGAACTGGGAAAGCTGTAAGGAGGAGTACTCTCCCTGACCTGGGGGATTGGCCTGCAGTGGTTGCCTTGCTGCTGAAGGAGAGGAGAAAGACTACAAAGACTTTATTTCAACTTGTGCTTTAAAAGATCTCCAAGGGCCTGAGAAGAGCTGGCCTCCTGTTAAGAAGTCCCAGGAACAAAAGGACTTCACCACCAGCTTCCCCCTGAACTCTGCTGTGTGAGTTCTGTCCCTCCTAGAGTGCTGGAACCAGTTTTGGGGCCTCTGGGAGCTGGGCCTGCTGTTGGGAAGCTGGCCAAGAAGAAAGAAATCAAAGATCTCCACTTTTTCACGCACAGCCGGCTTAGCGAGAACATTTCCGTCGCACCGCTCGTTAGCGTGCAGAATTTTATCGCTGAGGACATCGTCGCAGAGCCTGCTGCCGCTGAGCCCGATCAGCGCTGGGAAAATCATCCCACCGCTCGTTAGCGGACCGAATTTGATCACTACCAGCCCAAGATCCGCGCTCCGCCTGTTAGCGGGCAGAATTCTATCGCTGCGAACATCGTCGCAGAGCCTGCTGCCGCTGAGCCGATCAGCGCTGGGAAAATCATCGCACCGCTTGTTAGCGGACCGAATTTGATCGCTACCAGCCCAAGATCCGCGCTCCGCCTGTTAGCGGGAAGAATTCTATTGCTGCGAACTTCGTCGCAGAGCCTGCCGCTGCTGTGTGAAATCGTCGCAGAACAAGCCAAGGTCATCGCACCGCTCGTTAGCGTGAGTAATTTTATCGCTGCGAAAATCGTCGCAGACTCAACCAAGATAACCGCAGGTGAAATTGTCGCCCTGCTCGTTAGCGGGCCGAATTTTGTCGCATTGTGCCTTAGCGTGTAAATTTCTACTGGATAAGCTACACCTTGATTTTCAACGCTGAAGTGCCGCTAGGAACTTTTTATCGCATCATAAGGTACTGTGGGTTAAAACGGACGCTAAGGTGAATGATTTTGTCACTAACCTAAGAACTCTTTCTAAAAGCATATTCTTGAACTGTGTATGTCATTTTTGTCGTTATTTGGTCTTGTGCTAAGCCTTTATATAAAACATCACTATTTTTTATATAAATCTAGTGTGGTGTCCATTTGTGGTATTGTCACTGGGTTACTGTATGTGGTCACAAATGCTTAACCTATAAAGCTCTGAGAAAAGCCTTGTCTGCTCGCGCCAAGCTATCTAGAGGGTGAGCAGGGGTTATTTTAGGAGTGTAACCCCTTACCCTGACTAGAGGAAAGGTTCACTGCTTGTCACAAGTACCTACCTGTGCCAACCAGAGAACCCGGATTCTAACATTGGTGGTCAGCGGTGAGGATCCTGTATTTGCATTTGTGATTCATGTACAGTGATTGGTGAACACCACTTAGTGAGTTCAGACCATAACGCAGCTACATACTTTTAATTTTTGGTTGCCAAGAAATCTCCAGTTTTTTAAATAATGCCTGGTTCAGTCGTTGTGGAAAAGGCAGCATCTGTGATCTCTGACCTTGAAGGAGTAGAATGGGAAGAAGAGAAATTAGAGGACTACACATTAGCCCAGCTGAAGGGCTTCTGCAAAAAGTTTGGAGTTTCCCCGACTGGGTGCAGAAACAAATCCCAATTCCAAAAGGCGCTGAGGGCCTGGATAGAGTCAAGAAAAGACTCTGATGACGTGGAGGAAATTGAGCGAGCAGAGAGCCTCGCTAGCTCAGGCAGAGGCCTGTCACCAGAGGAATTGGCTGACAGGAAGGAAACCAGAGCTCATGAGTTAGAGATGGCGAAACGAAATGGACAACTGGCAATGGAACAAAAAAGGCTGGAAATGGAAGATAGAAAAAGCCGAATGGAGCATGAAATGAAATTAAGGGAGCTGGAGTTGAAAGTCCAGAACTTGGGAAGCACTCCCTCTGGTGGCAGCACACCCCCAGTGCAGGTAGAGTCCAGAGTGTACATACCCAAAGATGTAGTGAATGAATTTTTAAAAAATGATGACATAGGGCAGTGGTTCAAAGCCTACGAAGTAGCCATGTCCTTCCACCGGGTCCCTGAGAAGGATTGGGGAGCGGGGTTGTGGGGGCGGTTCTTGAGTGAAGGGCGGGACACACTGCTAGATTTGCCCTCAGATGTGTATAACTCTTACCCCCATATGAAGGATGCTTTAATGGCTAGGTATGGGTTAACTCCTGAAATGTATAGACAGAGGTTCAGGGGTTGCACTAAGATTCCCAATAGTACGTATGTAAAGTATGTGACTTTTTTTTGCAGAGCACTGGATGGTTGGGTGAAGGGTAGCAAGGTTGATAATTTTCAAGGGCTTCTTGATTTAATGGCATGGGAGCACTTGTCCAGTAATTGTTTTCCTGAGCTACGCCAGCACCTGATTGATAGTAGGCTGACTAACCCTAGGAAGCTTGCTGAGGAGGCAGACCGCTGGGTCAGTACCAGGGTCCACAAGGGTCCCGTGGGAGACTCCGCCAAAGGTGGGCAGGGTCCCCAGCAGAAGAGCGGGGAGGACAAGGGGAAACAGAGGGAGTTCCAGAAGAGGCCCCAAAGTAATCCCCAAGGGCACCAAGTGAAAGGTTCTCAGCCTCTCCCACCCCAGAAACGGACTGGGGACCCGACAGGTACCCCTGTTCAAAGAGGGCCCCCAACCTGTTACAGATGTGGTGAGCTGGGTCATTTTGCCAATGATCCCAAGTGTCGCCAGTTTGGTAAACCAGCACCCACTGGTGCAACCCCCCGGCAGACGGCTAGTGTAGCCCTGGGTGGAGAGATGGGTGTCCAAAGTGGGTGGGGTTCAGTAGAAATGTCCCTGGTCTCATTAGGAGACCGTGAAGTGGTCCCCAAAACCCAGCTGCCTGAGAACACTAAAAAATACAGGCAGTGGGTGACCATAAATGGCCATAGGGTGGAAGCTCTCAGAGACACAGGAGCCAGTGTGGCGGCTGTCAAGCGCCACCTGGTTTCTCAGGAGCAGGTTGTCCCAGGAGCATTCTATCCGGTTGTTGCCGCTGACAACACCGAGAGTCACTGCCCGGTGGCTCGGGTTCCCTTTGAGTGAGGGGGGGGTCTCTGGTACTCTTCAGGTAGCTGTGAGGCCTGCCATGCCTGTAGACTGTCTGTTAGGGAACGATATGGAGAGCTCACTGTGAGAAGTTGGCCTGATGTATGATGTCACTAGTTCTAGTGTACACCTTATATCAGTCCAAACAACCCTTATGGTGATTGGTTGTAAAGTCAACCTTATAGACCAGCTATCCTAGTGGTAGCATGGACAAGAGCAGTCTTAGGCTAAACTCTGAATGGCATGTGAAGCCAGCTGTGATACCATATATAATCCCTTGAATACCAAATGAAAGGACACCACAACAGATATATATATAAAATAAAGTGTATTTATTCTAGTCAAACCCTCAGCACTCTTTATGAGATTCGAGGTAAGTACAACACAGTCTTATTCAAGCATACATTAAGTCACACAGGTAAGTAATACAGTTAGGCCCTAGGGGCCACGCAAACCATATACTAAAGAAGTGGTATAAGGACCACTGTCACGGAAATAGAATAGGCCTAGGCCTAGGGAATCGCTGGGGCTACACTACACTACCAACTGTTAGGAAGTGGGAGGCCCACGGGATTCAGGTGCAGAGTGGAAACACTCACGCGTAATGCGTATAATTGATAGAAATAGTACAGTTCTGAAATAAGCAGTTTTAGGACATTTCTGGAGTAGCTAGAAAGTCGAGACTCGGAAACTAGACCCTAGGATAGTCAATACCCTTGTGAGCACCGAAGTACCCAAGTTACCTAGCCCACGGGCTGCGGGTGCATAGGTGTGAACTTGCGTCGGGTTTCGTTGTGGACTTCTATGGATGCCTGAAGGAAAGTTGCTGACAGGCAGTCAGTGCAGAGTGTCCGGTGGATCCCAAGGCCGGGATCAAGAAGGAAGGGTACCTGCAAGCAGAAGGGACAGAGTCAAGGTCACTAGCCAGTGACCACGTGGAACCAGGAAGGAACCAGGCGATGTCGTGAAGATTGCAGGTGAAGGGTGAAGCTTGTCGCTGCAGCCACGGGTACCAGGAGACGTCGAGGACGACCAGGACCAGGAGGCGAGCTGTCCCACGAAAGCTCTTGCTGTCGGCGGCGTCGAAGTCGAACTAGGACTCACCAAGCCTTGGCAAGCGGAACCCACGAAGAACGGAGGACTTGCTTCTGGTGCAGACCAGGAAGGTCTGGGGTGCTTCTCTTTTGCAAAGAAGCGGGAGCCAGTCTGGAGGAGCCAAACCAGCAGTGAAGATTTCAAGGTGTGTCGTCACGAAGGCCGCTAGCCAACGGGCAAGCAACCGGACAGACGCGGCAAGCAGGAAAATGCAGAAGGGCCCCACGCAGGACTCGTGGAGTGGGGGGGGGGGGGCTGATCTTCGGTGCAGATGGTGCTTGGGGTTGGGGCTTCTCAATCCCCGGTGCACAACTTCGAGGGTGCCTCAGAAGCTGCGCTGGAAGATACTCGCCACTTTTCCCAGGTAGCCGGTCCCACGTCTCTCGTCGCCTCCACGGATCTCAGCTCGGCTGTGGATGTGGATCAGGGTCGGAGAAGTCTGGAAGTCAAGGCTCTGGTCGGGCTCTGCAGTCGGTCCCTCGTAGAACTTTAGCAAAGCAAAGGGTAGTCTCTTGATGGTGCCTGTTTGCACAGGGTAGCCACTCCTTGGCCACAAGGGAGATTCTTCAGTCTTCTTCTTTCGTCGAATGTCGAAGGTCCAGAGTTTCTGTTCAAGTTGCAGGTTCAGGATAATCTAAAGTCTTGAGGCCCAACTCCCACTCTTATACTAATCTGGGGGGCTGGGATACCTGCTAGGTCACGCCTTATGGGTGGGACCTGGGAGGGGGGTGGTTACACCCCCTTCCCTTTGTCCAGTTTCGCGCCAGGACTGGGGCTGGTGTGCCCCAGCACCAGTTTGAACTGGACTATGCATGGGACACCTTGTGTGCCCCAGGCAGTGTCTCGTTTCTTTCATCCCTCCCTGCCCCAATACACTAAGGCCTGTCAGGGGTGGTGCTCGCACCTCCCAAGGCAGGAAACCTATTGTCCAAGCCTCCCGTGCCGGGATCTCTCCCAGCAGCAGGAGGTCAGACTTGTGTCGTGGCAGCAGCATCCATTTTGTGATGCTGGAGCTCTGGTTAACTTTAACCGGGTAAGTAGGTTACAACATGTCTTCTCCCTCTAGAAGGGAGGGATAATATCCTCATCCCCAGAAATGGGATGGGGGTATTATTCCAAAGTGTTAGACACCTTACACGACATGTTTTGATACAGCCAAACCATAATTACCATAACCGTTTAAGATTATAAGGCACTTTAAGAGTATATGGTAGGCTATATCATAGAACAGCTATAAGGACATGGTTCCGAAAGCTGCAGACAGGCTCAGCTCATGCTAGAGCACCATCTCACATGTTACCAAGCACTCTGCCTCCAGGATTGTTAAGGCCTGCCATAGGAGTGGCTGATAGGTACACATGTGTCTATATATAAGGTAGGTATAGGAATACTACACCTAAGCAAGGAGTGATTACACGACCTTGCCCCAGCTGAGTGATCAGCCAGTTGTGTCATAATGGAAGGCCAGGCCAGGGGTGGCATAATACATGCTGCAGCCCCTGGTAGGCCTAGGGTACACCTATGCCCTGGGTACCTAAGGTACACTGTACAGGGGCCAATAAGGTGATCCTATCCAAATGGGTTGTGCACCTAAAGTACATAGTATTAATTTAGAGAGAGAACAGCAGGGCTGTGGGTCTGATTAGCAGACCCACAGCCACATCTAAGTCGAAAACCAGTAAAGCAAAAGCAAAAAGTGGGGGGTGAACATAGAAAGCAGACCCTACTCTCCTACACTCACCTTGGGCTAAGGTGGAGCGGAGTGCTCACCTGGAGATGTTGGGTATGCCAGATTGGGTGTGTGTCACCACACGGTCCATGACAGCGAGTAGAGGTGCTCAAGAGGACCTGGAGCCTGAGAGGGAGGCCCAGGAACCGGCCTTAGGGAAAAGAGGCAGGGGGGGCGGGAAACCGGCCCCTGAAGTTCCCACGGTCCAGGAGGAAGCAGACCTTGAGGGGGATGCCCTGGAACCTACAGAGGAACAGATGGCTGAACTGGGGGACCTGCCTGAGCTGACCCGTTGGCAGCAAGAAGGAGGACCCTCCAGGGAGGAATTCTGCAGGGAGAAGAAAGAGTGCCCTTCTCTCGTGGGTATGCGGCAGCAGGCTGCAGACCAGGCCAACGGTGATCAGTCTGGAACACATTTCATTTACTGGGAGAACGACCTCCTGTATTCTGAGCCTAAGGTTGCTGAGCCTGGGTCAGCCCGTGTGCTGGTGGTACCCCAGCGCTTCAAAGCCATCCTACTGGGGCTGGCTCACGATGTGCCATTGGCAGGACATTTGGGGCAGGACAAGACCTTTGAAAGGCTTGTCACCCACTTCTTTTGGCCCCAAATGCGCAGTAGTTCAGACACTCACTGCAGGACCTTCCAGACTTGCCAGGCAAGTGGGAAGAGTGGAAGGAAGCAGAAGGCTCCACTCCAGCCATTCCCTGTGGTCGGTACCCCATTCCAGCGAGTGGGGATTGACATTGTAGGGCCACTGGACCCCAAGACAGCGATGGGCAATAGGTTCGTCCTGGTGGACCATGCCACCCGGTACCCGGAAGCCATCCCTCTGAGGACAGTGACGGCCCCCGTGGTGGGACGTGCGCTGATGGGAACTTTCTCCCGAGTGGGATTCCCTCTAGAGGTGGTGTCTGACCGGGGTACCAATTTCATATCTAAATATATGAAATCCCTTTGGCAAGAGTGTGGTGTAACCTACAAGTTCACCACACCTTACCACCCCCAAGGAAACGGGTTGGTTGAGAGATTCAACCGAACCCTAAAGGGCATGATAATGGGTCTTGAGGAACCCATGAGGCGTAAGTGGGACGTCCTCTTACCATGCCTTCTCTTTGCTTACAGAGAGGTGCCACAGAAGTCTCTAGGGTTCAGCCCCTTTGAGCTTCTGTACGGATACCCAGTGAGAGGACCTCTAAGTCTGGTCAAGGAAGGCTGGGAGCAATCTCCCAGGAAACCTCCCCAGAATGTATATAGCTACATGCTGGCCTTGAGGAATCAGACTAGGCGTTTCAGGGAACTTGCCGAGGCAAACCTGGAAGCCAGCCAGGAGGAGATGAAGCGGTGGTACGACCAGAATGCCACTCTGGTAGAGCTTCAGCCTGGACAGAAGGTATGGGTCTTGGCCCCCGTGGAGCCCTGTGCGCCCCAGGATAAGTGGACCGGTCCCTTTAAGGTTGTGGAGCGCAAGAGTCCTGTTACCTATTTGGTGGACTTGCGGTCTCCAAGGAACCCCTTAAGGGTCCTTCATGTCAACTGCCTCAAGCCCCACTTGGAGAGGTCCCAAGTGGGCATGCTCTTAGCGACAGATGCTGGGATGGAGGAGGAGAAGATCGAGCCTCTTCCTGACCTCCTGTCAGCCAAGAAGCAAGATGGGTCAGTGGATGGTGTCATCCTCTCTTCCACCCTGACCCCTGAGCAACAGAACGATTGTCGCCAGTTACTGGGACAATTTTCGGACCTGTTTTCCCTGATTCCCGGTGTCACTGATTGGTGTGTCCATGATGTGGACACTGGGGATAGTACACCTGTGCGGCACAAGGCCTACAGGGTGACTGACAGGGTAAGGGCCTGCATCAAGGAGGAGGTCTCCAAGATGTTTGCCCTTGGGGTAATTGAGTCCTCAAGCAGTCCTTGGGCCAGCCCAGTGGTCTTGGTCCCAAAGGCTGCAGCGCCGGGAGCCACACCCGAACTCCGGTTCTGTGTGGACTACAGAGGACTCAATTCGGTCACCAGGACTGATGCACACCCCATCCCCAGAGCTGATGAGCTCATAGATCGGCTGGGGGCTGCCAACTACCTCAGCACGTTTGATTTAACGTCTGGGTATTGGCAGATCGCCTTGACCGATGGGGCCAAAGAGAGGTCAGCATTTTCCACCCCTGATGGGCACTACCAGTTCCGGGTTATGCCCTTTGGGATGAAGAATGCCCCTGCCACCTTCCAGAGGTTGGTCAACCAGGTGTTGGTTGGACTGGATTCGTTCAGTGCAGCCTACCTGGATGACATCGCTGTGTTCAGCTCCACGTGAGAGGAACACCTGCGCCAACTCTGGGAAGTGTTGATGGCGCTGCGGAGGGCAGGCCTCACGATCAAGGCGAGTAAGTGCCAGATCGGGCAGGGTTCAGTGGTGTACCTGGGGCATCAAGTTGGGAGTGGCCAGGTGGCACCCCTTCAACCCAAGATAGAAACCATCCTGAATTGGGAGTCGCCCAAAACCCAGACAGAGGTGAGAGCCTTCCTAGGTCTCACCGGGTACTACAGGAGGTTTGTCAAGGGGTATGGCAACATTGTTGCCCCCTTGACAGCGCTGACTTCAAGGAAGCAGCCCAGGAAGGTGATTTGGACTGACACCTGTCAGAAATCTTTTGAGGCCCTGAAAGCTGCTATGTGCACGGCGCCCGTGCTTTTGGCTCCCAACTTCTCCAAAGAGTTTATTGTTCAGACAGACGCTTCAGAGCTGGTGTGGGGGCTATTCTTTCACAGATTAATGAAGAGGGCCTAGATCAACCTGTAGCCTTTATTAGCAGGAGGTTAGTACCACGGGAACAGAGATGGAGTGCTATTGAGCGTGAGGCATTTGCTGTGGTCTGGGCGCTGAAGAAGCTAAGACCCTACCTGTTTGGGTCTCACTTCCGGGTTCAGGCAGACCACAGGCCCCTCAGATGGTTGATGCATATGAGGGGTGAGAATCCAAAGCTGTTGAGGTGGTCCATTTCCCTACAGGGTATGGATTTCACGGTGGAACATCGCCCTGGTACAGATCACGCCAATGCTGACGGTCTGTCCAGATTTTTCCGCCTTAGTGATGAGGAACTCCCTGGGGTAGGGTAGTTCTCCCCACTTTTCAGCTGGAGGGGACACGTGTGTTAGACCTGGCACCTTGGCGTGAGTCTCCCTTTCACTTTTTGTCGCTGTGCCTCATGTGTTTTGCTGGTGTTGGCTGCTCAGAGCACTGTGCCACTGCCAACCAGTGCCACAGTGCAAGTGCTCCCTATCTAAAATGTATATGCTGGTTGGATTCCCTCATTGGCTTATTTGGTTTACTGTCACACCCCAGTAAAGTGCACCAGGAGTGCCCAGGGCTTGTAAATACAAATGCTGCTGGTGGGCTTGCAGCACTGGTTGTGCCACCCACAGAAGCGGCCTAGTAAAATGTGTCTACGGTCTGCCATTGCAGAACCTGCATGCAGTCTGGTACTGTCATGCTGACTGGGCAAGTGCACCCACTTCCCAGTCCCTAAACCTTCCCTTAACGTCATATTAGTCACCCCTATGGTAGGCCCAAGGGCAGGGTGCATTGTAAGCATAAGGTAGGACAAGCCCTGATGTGTGTGGCATGTCCTAATAGTGAATTACAGCCATTTTCGTTTTTCACTATTGTAAGGCTACCTGTTCCCATAGGCCAGAATGGGCTGTTAGAATTGTTACATCCTATGATCCTAACAGACCCAGGGAACATGGTAGAAAATCGAGTTTAGTATGCCTGAACTCAGAATAATAAAATACATCTTTTAGTAAAGTTTATTTTAATATTCTGTGTTTGCAAATACCACTTTTAGAAAGTTGGTATTTGCTTGCCTAACCATTTCAGCCCGCCTCTGCTATGATGTGTATCTGCCTGTCTGGTTTGTGTGAGTGACAGGGCTGGGGAATTCCAGAGGGGCAGGGCTAGGTAGCCTGGTGGTGAATAGAGAGATTGACATCCAGATGGGTGGGAGGAGTACACCTGGACTCTGAATAGGGCTGTGCTCTGCCTCCACAATGCTGGCTCCACCTCCTGTGGAGCGGCTGATGTCTCTGCCCTGCACCCTGAATAGAAAGTCAGAGTCATGTCAACAAAGTGCTCAGGAACTGGTTTGGACTGGGCAAAGGCCCCCCTACCCCAGAGGAACAAAGGATTTAGGGGTATAAGTATTGGGACCCTGCTCCCAAGAAATTAGATCCTGCTTGACAAGAAGAACCTCTGCCTGAGGAGAAGGAACTGGGAAATCTGTAAGGAGGAGTACTGTCCCTGACCTGGGGGATTGGCCTGCAGTGGTTGCCTTGCTGCTGAAGGAGAGGAGAAAGACTACAAAGACTTTATTTTAACTTGTGCTTTAAAAGATCTCCAAGGGCCTGAGAAGAGCTGGCCTCCTGTTAAGAAGTCCCAGGAACAAAGGGCCAAATGTTTCAAAGGGTTTTGCCCATTCTGTGTCTATGGGGAAATGTGTTGATACATACGGCCCAAAAGGACTTCACCCCCAGCTTCCCCCTGAACTCTGCTGTGTGAGTTCTGCCCCTCCTTGAGTGCTGGAACCAGTTTTGGGGCCCCTGGGAGCCGTGCCTGCTGTTGGGAAGCTGGCCAAGAAGAAAGAAATCAAAGCTTTCCACTTTTTCACGCACAGCCGGCTTAGCGAGAAAATTTCCGTCACACCGCTCGTTAGCGTGCAGAATTTTATCGCTGAGGACATCGTCGCAGAGCCTGCTGCCGCTGAGCCCGATCAGCGCTGGGAAAATCATCGCACAGCTCGTTAGCGGACCGAATTTGATCGCTACCAGCCCAAGATCCGCGCTCCGCCTGTTAGCGGGCAGAATTCTATTGCTGCGAACATCGTCGCAGAGCCTGCTGCCGCTGAGCCGATCAGCGGTGGGAAAATCATCGCACCGCTCGTTAGCCTGACCGAATTTGATCGCTACCAGCCCAAGATCCGCGCTCCTCCTGTTAGCGGGAAGAATTCTATCGCTGCGAACTTCGTCGCAGAGCCTGCCGCTGCTGTGTGAAATAGTCGCAGAACAAGCCAAGATCATCGTACCGCTCGTTAGCGTGAGTAATATTATCGCTGCGAAAATCGTCGCAGACTCAACCAAGATAACCGCTGGTGAAATTGTCGCCCCGCTTGTTAGCGGGCCGAATTTTGTCGCTTTGTGCCTTAGCGTGTAAATTTCTACCGGATAAGCTACACCTTGATTTTCAATGCTGAAGTGCCGCTAGGAACTTTTTATCGCATCATAAGGTACTGTGGGTTAAAACGGACGCTAAGGTGAATGATTTTGTCACTAACCAAAGAACTCTTTCTAAAAGCATATTCATGAACTGTGTATGTCATTTTTGTCGTTATTTGGTCTTGTGCTAAGCCTTTATATAAAAGATCACTATTTTTTACATAAATCTAGTGTGGTGTCCATTTGTGGTGTTGTCACTGCGTTACTGTATATGGTCACAAATGCTTAACCTATAACTCTCTGAGATAAGCCTTGTCTGCTCGCGCCAAGCTACCTAGAGGGTGAGCAGGGGTTATTTTAGGAGTGCAACCCCTTACCCTGACTAGAGGAAAGGTTCCCTGCTTGTCACAAGTACCTACCTGTGCCAACCAGAGAACACGGATTCTAACACATGGCTTTCAGGGCTTCTTTGATTTCAGTTTTTTGTATTGGCTTCTCAAGGGATTTCGGAGTTTCTTTGAGAGTGGAATCCATGCTAACCTCTTAAATACTTTTCAGTATTCTCCCCCTTCTCTGAGCCATTCATGTACAGCCATTGAGAGAATTCCCTGAAGGTCTATTTTTTGTAACTTTCCCTGGTTAAATCGATCCTTCCATTTCACCTTTGCAGTATGCTTCATTGCCCTCTGTTCTCTCTAGAAGCATAGTTTCCTGTGAGCGCTGTCCATATTTTGTCCCCTTTTTTCATAGAAGTACTGCTCCGTTTTCAGTATGACTGTCTCAGCTGTTAACTTTGTGGGCCCTGAGTTAGTCAACATTGGTTCTTTTTAGTTGGGTCTTATTTGTCTACGATTTCTAATGTCTTACATTCAGCAGTAACTAGGCCTGGGGGGAATTTCAATTCCGCTGGAGTAATCAGAGTAATTTTGGTAATTCCGCATTACTTTTTGATGCTGAGTTAAAAGATAATAAAGAAATTACACCCGCTTGCCAGTGCTTAATTTGTAAAAAAATAAAAAAGTGCCAGGGCCATTGACAGGAGGGCACTTGCACCTCCCATTGCTCCTGCCAATGAAAGCACCAATACAAATACTAATCATCACACTCCTACTATTGTGACAATTCAGACTATGCCAGGCCCCCAAAGCTATAACAACGGCTTGGACAACAGGTATTAGTAATTTTTAATGTATATTGAACTAGTAAACAATTGTGCTCATCTCTAAATTGAGCAAACTGTGCCACCATGTGGCAATCTGTCATATGTGTTGGGTTTGACAATAAAGTGCTGGTGCTGAGCACTGGAAACCACTGGCTCAAATTAACTACTGACGCTTGTATAATTAAGAGGAATTTGGGGAAAAAGAATCCTACTGCGAGAGAACATTTAGTGAGCACCTGCTGTTTGTTATGTTGCAGTTAGAACTATTTTCTTATTGCAAAATGCACCCCCCATCCATTTTGAATGTGATGGGCGATTGATTTTTGCCCTAATAAAATAGAGCTGAATGCAGAATTATTCTTCACACGTAATTCCTCCTAATCTCACAGAAGTTTTGGGAAATTCCGCGTTATTATGCAACACAGAATTACATATGTGACACCCACCCCTTAGCAGTGATGAACAGGTTACTTACCTACGGTAACGCCTTATCTGGTAGAGACTCTACCGCAGGTTCCTTCACTTAGAATTATCCCCAGACATCAGGTTGGGTATGAACATTTTTCGGGACCAGCACCCCTGCGCGTCAGTAGGTGGCGTCATTCAGCCCAAGTAGCATTGTCTGCAACGGAAGTGACATGCACTGTGCATATTTAGGCGCCACCCCAGCTCGCTGACGTCAGTTTCTTTTGGCGACTTTCCACTCCAGGAGTGCGGAGCTACGAAAAACACTGACCACTAGTGTGTGGAACTAGGGACCTGAAAAGGGAATAGCCCTGTACCTATAAATCGATTCACAAAGCAGGGAGAATGGGTGAGTCGGTAAGGAATCTGCAGCTAGATCGAGTCTCTACCAGATAAGGTATTACCGAAGGTAAGTAACTTGTTCATCTAATAAAGGCTTCTAGTTGCAGATTCCTTACCTTAGAATATATACCAAAGTAATACCTTCCTGGAGGATGGTCTTCGAACACGTTATAGACCAGAAAGTCCTGCAGGACAAAACGTGCAAAGTATCCATCCTGATGAATTTGACTGTACAGGCAGTAGTGCTTGGTGATTGTGTGCAGTGAGGCCCACGTTGCTACCTGCCAGATGTCCAGGACTGGAACTCGTGTGCTAACGCAGTGGTCACAGATTTTGTTCTGCTGGAATGAGCACGCAAACACTCTGGGGGTTGCTTCTTGGCCAGTGCGTAGCAGGTCTATATGCAGAGCACAATCCATCGGGAGATGGTGCATTTCTGCACGGCCTTTCCTTTCTTTTTCACAACAAATTGTATTCGTTTTGGACGTTACAGAGTGGACCGAGCCCTGCAAAAGCATTACATATGATGCAAAAGACATACAGTACCTGATTTTAACATTCAATAACAGCTTGGCCCGCAGAACACCAGGCCGAAGAGGTACCAAACTATACCGAACCCACCTAGCGAGTCGTAATTGCGTATTGCTTAAAACATGTCTGTTAGCTGTCAGTTTTGTTGGACTATGGTAGGGGAAAATGACCATGCACCTATCCATTGGGCCTTTCCTTTCTAGGCTCCAACATAACCCACTAAGAGTTGATTGTCACCTGGAATGGATTTGTGCGGTCAAGATAGAATGACAATGTTCTTTTGGGTCCAGCTGGTAGAGTCTCTCCCCTTCCTTAGAGGGAAGAGGTAGAGTGTAAATGGTAGGAAAAGTGAAGGATTGGCCTGTGTGGAACGGGGTGACTACCTTCGGTAATAAGGATGCTCGAGTCCGAAGGAACAGTTTGTCTGGGAAGAAAGACATATGGAGGCTGAGATAAAAGTGCCTGCATTTTACTGACCCTCTGGGCAGATGCAATTGCCACCAGAAATGCCATCTTGATGGTGAGGAGCCTAAGAGGGCAGGTATGAATCAGCTCAAAGTGAGCACACATTAGAAAAGTAAGAACCAAGTTAAGGTCCCATTGAGGCATAATAAAGGGAGCTGAAGCAAACATGCTGCAGACCTTTAAGGAACGTATTTACAATAGGGGAGGCTGATCTGTCAGGTTCAAGAAGGCAGAGATGGCAGATAAATAGCCTTTCAACATGCCCAATGCAGAGCCCTGCTGAGCTAGGGTAAGGATAAACAAAAGGATTTGGGAAAGGGGTGCAGATAAAAGGTCAACCTCTTCGGCTGTACACCATGTAACAAACTTTCTCCACAGGCCGGTGTATACCGTCATTGTGGAGGGACACCAAGCTGCCAAGATAAGATTGCAGACTTTAGGCAAAAGGTCAAAAGCTGTCACCTCTTGCTTTCCAATCTCCACGCAAGAAGATGAAACGTTGACAAGTTCGGGTGGAGAACCCTCCCCTGCTACTGGAACTGAAGATCCTCCCGAAGGGACAGCCTGATTAGAGGACCGATGGACATGCTCAACAGCTTGGGATATCACACTCTCTAAGCCCAGTCTGGAGCCCCGAGAAGGACTTGGGCCCGCTTCTTCCTGATCTTCTTAAGGCCTCTGGGCAGGAGCGGTATGGGCATTTATAGTGAACCCCAATGAGTACAGGAAGTCCGCTGAAGTCTGGAGACAACTTCATGAGGCGAGCTCAACTTTAACAGCCAGTCGTCAAGATAGGGAAAGATTGGCACCCCTGATCTCTGCTGATGAGCTGCAACCACCGCCATCACCTTGGTGAACACCTGAGGGGCGATGGTAAGGCAAAAGGGTGAGCACAGGAAACTGAAAGTCCTCGTGCAGTACCATGAACTGCAGATAACATCTGCAGGCAGGCAAGACAGGATTGTGGAAGTATGTGTCCTGCAAGTCCAACGCCATCATCCAGTCTCCCAGGTCCATGGCAGGCAGGACTTGAGCAAACATGAGCATTTTGAGTTTCTCCTTTTTTAGGAAGACATTGAAAGGGCAAAGATCTAGGATAGGACAAAGGCTTCTGTCCTTTTTGGGCACCAGAAAGTAGCAGTAATAATAACCATGACCTACTTCTAATGCCAACACCCTCTGTATGGCCTCCTTGGCCAAGAGAGCTGCCACTTCCTGGCAGAGTAAAGCTATGTGGTCCTCCATCGCCCTGTCACAAGTGGGGTGCATGGGTGGAGGGGTATCACAAAGGTGAGGGAGTAGCTCCTTTGGACAATCTGGAGAACCCAGCGGTAGGATATTATCAACCACCAGTGGTGCAGGTGATGGAGTATTCTGCCTCCCACTGGATGCCCATGATGGTCAGAAGGCAAACTGAAGAGGTTTGGAGGCTGTGGCTTCTAGGGAAGTGGCGACTGTCCCGACCTCTGGCTAGTTGTCCCATGTGGTCTGTGGGAACTGCATCGCTGGCCATGCAGAGGCTGGGAAGCGTCCGGGCCGTGGTGGCTGGACCGATAGAGGTGAGATTGGAAGACCCTTTCATGGCAACTAAAGGAGCGAAGGGCAGACTGGGGTTCGTGAGGCGCCATGGAAAGGCCCAATGACCTAGCCACAGCCTTGCTGTCCTTGAGCGCTCCAGGGCTGAGTACACCTTGTTTCAGAAGAGATGGGAACCATCGAAGGGCATGTCGATGAGCAAGGCATGGACATCCCCCAAAAAGCCAGTGCTTCTCAACCAGGTGTGGTGACATCGGGCCACCAATGATGAAACTGCCTAGTGAGCCTCTTGTGTCAAGCCCACAGTGTATGGGGAACTTAGCTGCATCTCTCCCATCAGCAATAGCTTGGGGAGTATGGCTTGGGCCTCCTCCGAGATCATAGGCAGCACCTGCGCAACCAAGTCCCAGAGTCAATGGGAGTATCAGGGCAAAAGGCATACGGTGTTCACTGACCGCAGTGCCAGGCTGGCCAAAGAAAACATTTTCTTTCTCAAGGTATCCAGCCTCTTGGATTACCTGTCCAGTGGATGCTAGGGAATGCACCAGGATTTACTCTGAAAGTGGAGGCTTAGATCACCAAGCTCTCTGGGGTAGGATGATGGGTGAGGAAGTTGGGGTCCCTGGGGGGGGGGGGGGGGGGTCGATGGCATAGGGCAATTGTCCTATTCACAGGAGCCCCTGTGCAGCGCTTGGACCAGGCACCAAAAAGAACATCCATGAGGGTTTCGTTGAACTGGAGAAGCGGTTCGGATAGGATCACTCCCAGCTGAAGTACCTCCATCAAGATGTAGTCTTGACAGCCACAGAGGCCCGCCCTCCTCACTACCATAGCAAATGAGGCTCCCTCCTCTGTGGCCATGGTAGAAGGAGAGACCAAGCCAGTATCTGGTGAGGTGTCCAAACCACTGCCATCCACAAGATCCTCACACCAGGTGTCCTCTGTGACATCTAGGGGCTGGTATTCATCGGGGTCCAGTGGCCTCTCCCAATCACCCACAAGTCCTATCCCATAAAAATAGTGCACAGGCTCCACCTTGGAAAGAATGCCTCCAATCAGCGCCAGAGTCAGTGTCGAACTGCACCCATCTGACTCCATCTCGGGATGAGTATGAGGACAGTGGCGCCGGGGACTTCGGCAATGGAACCGGAAAAGGTAGAGGTGACTCAATGGGCGTCAGTCAGATCCGTCTATGGATCCAAGGGCCCCGACTGGCGCTAGGGTGAGCACGCCGGCAGAAAACCAGTAGGGACCCCTTCTACACCCACATGGCCCAAGGGTGCTCGCAGGGACTGGCTAACCAAATATGAGGTCCATGGCCTCATAAACTCATGGAGTTGGGCAGGGGTTGCTCCGGCTCCATGAAACCCGGTGAGGAGCAGAGACGGCCCTGCCACAGACTCAACCACTGAGCCAGGCCTCGAATTCAGACATTCCTTCATCTTGATGGATCTTTGACAGACGAGGTGAAGTCAAAGATCTCCTTGACTTTTTGTTCTTCTTATGCTTGTGGGATGAACGTTGGGAGACTTCAATAAGCGCTTGGAATGGCTCCGCGACCAATCCCGGGTCCTTCCTCTCGACCAGGATCGAGACCGTTGTGTGTCAAGCAGCAAGGAGCTTATGGACTGCTCCCTCAAGGCCTTGGGGCGCATGGTGTGACAATTGACGCATATCTTGGCATCGTGGTTGCACTCAAGGCACCAAAGGCAGATGAGGTGTGGATCCGTCACAGACATTTGTCGGTAATAAGCTCTGCAGTGCTTGAAACCAGCCTTCCATAAGGACATCCCTGCCTCACTAGGCAACAATGTCTTAAAAATCTTTGACAAAAGGGTCGAAAAAAGGTCAGTTATAAAGTGACTGGCGGTAGCTCTCCTCAGGATGTACTGACTGGCGTGGAAAGAAAAGAGCTGACACCAGCACGCTGGGGTGGCACTTATATAGACATCGCACACGTCACTTCCGGTGCGGACGATGTCACATGGAGCAGAACAATGCCACCTACTGAATAGGAGGGGGATACTTCTCATGAAAAATGTACAGATTGAGTCTCATGCCTGGGGATAATTTGAAAGTACGGAATCTGTGGCTAGAAGTCTCTATCAGATAATGATTTCTATTAATGTCATCTTCTTTGCTTGTCTCATTTTTATATTCATGGCTTTGCCTCATATTGTTGCCTTGAAAGCATCTCAGGTTCTACTGAGAGAATGATTGTGAGATTTCGTTACAAAAATGGTGCTAATTGCTCCTGCTAGCGCAATACTGTGGATGGAGTCTCTGAACATTCCTCACTGTAGCTTCAAGTGGGATGTTCCTGGTGGCCTTAATGTAATGGGCATGACTGGAAATCAAGATGGCAATGCTGGAGAAAGAATGCATCAGGGTCTGAGACAGGAATAGGTAGACTATGTGTGAATAAGTTATCTAGGGGACGTATTTTGAAGGAGCTAGTGCCACCTCAGTGTCATTTTTTGATGCAGCGCAATCAGTGTTTCACACTGCTCTATATTTAAAAACTGACTCATTGGTCCCAATGCGTCAGTTTGTAGAGGCCTGCATTACATTATAACTGTGCCAGGTATAATGTATGCAGGGTAAGTGTTCCCACATAAAAAGCCAAGTAGAACTGATGAGGTGAAGAATAAGTTACTTACCTTCAGTAACGCATTATCTGGTAGAGACTCTATCTATCTGCAGGTTCCTTACCTTTAAATTTCCCAGGCTGAATCTGGGAACTTTTGCTTGAGCAATACTCCTTGTGCGTGCCATCAGGTGTCTGCGTGACATCGTCAGCGTCGAACAAGTTACTTACTTTCGGTAACGATATATCTGTAAGAGACATAAATTAGTTTTAGATTCCTTACCTTAGAATTACCCCAGGCGTCAGACTGGATCTGGAGATTTTTTCTTTAGCAGTACCCTTGCGCATCGGTTGGTGGCGTCGGTCGACTCAGCGTCTGTCGTTGACGTCGTGTTTGCCAGAATGACGTTGTGGTGTCTACTTAGATGCTGCCCCTGCGCGCTGACGTCAGTTCTTTACATGACCTTCCATGCCAGAAGCGCAGAGCCATGCAAGACACTGACCACTGGTGCACAGAACTAGGGCCTGAAAGGGAGTTCCTTATGCTAGAAGTCAGTTCGCAGAATGGGGTTGGATCGGTGGGGCAGTAAGGAACCTATAACTAATATATGTCTCTTACAGATACATCGTTACCAAAGGTAAGTAACTTGTTCATCTTGAAGAGACTATTAGTTATAGATTTCTTACCTCAGTATAGATACCCCAGCAATACCAACCCCGGAGGTGGGTCTGCGAACCAAGTTCTCACCAGAAAGTCCTGGAGAACTGAACGGCCAAAGAAGCTGTCTCTCCGGACTTGACTATCCAGGCAGTAATGCTTAGTGAACGTGTACAGTGATGCCCATGTGGCTGCCTGGCAGATGTCACCGAGGGGGACTCCACGTCCCAAAGCAGTAGTGGCTGCCGTCGCCCTGGTGCAATGGGCGCACAGCCCTACCGGAGGCTCCATTTTCGCCAAAGAATAACAGATATTAATTCAAAGGACGACCCATCGAGAGATTGTCGTTTTTGCACAGCCCGACCTTTCTTGGTGCCCATATAACCAACAAAGAGTTGTTCATCCACCTAGAATTATTTTGTGCGATCCAGGTAAAATGATAACGCACGTTTTGGATCCAGACGGTGGAGTCTCTCCTCCTTGGAAGGATGTGGGGTCGGGAAGAAGGTGGGCAAAGTGATGGGCTGTCCTATGTGGAAAGAGGTAACCACTTGGGGAAGAAAAGAAGGTCTAGTTCGAAGGACAACCTTGGCCGGATGAACAGCAAGGAAAGGAGGCTTAGAAGAAAGAGCCTGAAGCTCACTCACCCTGCGAGCAGAGGTGATGGCAACCAGAAAAGCAGTTTTCAAGGTCCAGAGGCTGAGAGGACAATTATGTAGTGGCTCAAAAGGAGCACACATAAGGTAAGTCAAGACAAAATTCAAATCCCACTGGGCATTACGAAAGGAATAGGAGGAAAGAGGTGAGTAATGCCCTTAAGAAATCTATTTACAATATGGGACTTGAAAAGAGAAGGCTGAACAGGGAGGCGAAGAAAGGCTGAAATGGCTGAAAGATACCCTTTAAGGGTGCCCAGAGCAGAGCACTTCTGAGCCAAAGAAAGAATGAACAGGAGAACCTCTGAAAGAGGGGTAGAAAGGGGATCCACAGCCTTTGTTGTACACCTTTCCACAGACTTTGGGAGGAAGGTCTAAAACTGTCAACTGTCGCCGCTCAATCTCCACGCAAGGAGGTGGAGGCTGGACAGGTTCGGTTGGAGGACTGTCCCCTATTGCTGCGATAGAAGAGCCTCCCAAAGAGGCAGTCTGATGGGAGGATCGATGGCCATGTTCAAGAGCTCAGGATATCAGACTCTTCGTGCCCAATCTGGAGCCACAAGAATGACGTGGGCCCGGTCGCGCTTGATCTTTTTCAGCAGTCTGGGCAGAAGTAGTATAGGTGGAAAGGCGTATAGAAGATCGCAATTTCACTTGCAACGAAAAGGGTTGCCGAGCAAGTGCCACATTGGAAACTGCAACGCGCAGAACTGCTGACATTGCGCATTCTCTTCGGTGGCGAACAGGTCTAACCAAGGCTCTCCGCACTGCTGAAAGAGACCTTGCACCACCTCTGAGTGAAGACACCATTCGTGATCCATCATGCACAGGCGGCTGAGTTCGTCTGCCCTGGTGTGCAGTGAACCTGCCAGGGGTTGAACCACCAGGGACATGCCCTGATATTCCAGCCATGCCCAAAGGCCAAGGACCTTTTGACATAGGGTCCACAGCCCCACCCCGCCCTGTTTGTTGCAGTACAACATGGCGGTGGTGTTGTCCGTGAACACCTGCACTACTCTTCCCTTGACAGAAGGAAGGAATACTTTCAGTGCAAGACGAATCACCCAGAGCTCCAGAAGGTTGATGTGGAGCCCTGACTCTGCCAGAGACAAGATGCCTCTGATCCGGCTCCGGTTTCCAAGACCAGGGGGAGGCCAGGGTCGATGCCGGTCAGGGGCACAACCAGCGTCGGAAGTGGCAGAGGTGTTGTCAAAGGTATCGGTGCTGGAGGAGGTGTCGTGAAGTCGACCGGCACCGTACCGGATCCAGGCCTGGATCCCTGGGGGCCCTGCGGCACCGGGGCCGGAGCTGCCTGCATCGAAGGCCTAGAGCTCCCATCCGAGTCCGCTGGGTCCGAAGGTGCGCCAGCAGAGTCGGACTGCACAAAGATGGAGTGGAGAGCTTAAAAAATTCATGAACCTGGGCAGGGGACACTCTGGCTCCCGGGTAGGGAGGGAAGCTCGGAGCCGTCCCAGTAGGCTCCGCAGGTGGAGCCGAAGGAGGACGACCTTCCGCGTCGCGTCAGCCGACAGATGGAGAGCAGGTGAAGAGGGACGGTGCCTCTTCGCCTTCTTCTTGTGCTTCGACTTACCTGAAGACGAAGACTTCGATGAGGAGTGATGATGGTGACTCCACAACCTCCCTCTCGACCAGGACCTCGAGCGGCACGGAGCTGACTGTTGGGCCTCCAGAAGCTTTCAGGACTGCTCCCGCAAAGACTTCGGCTTCATGGCCCAACAGTCGTAACAAGACTTCAGGTCGTGGTCATGGTCGCGCTCCAGGCACCAAAGGCACACAAGGTGCGGGTCAGTGACTGACATCAGCTTGTGACCGGAGTCACAAGGCGTGAAGCCGGTCCAACGGTGGGACATCCCTCCGTGCACCAGGAGTCGAACGACTCAAAAAAGAAGTTGACAAAAGTCAAAAAATCACTAGACAAAAAATGACCAAGGGTACCGCTCTCTCCGCATCTACACTGGCTGGCGCAGAAAAAGCAAGAACTGACGCCAGGTGCAGGGGCGGTGTCTAAGTAGACACCGGAACCTCATTCCAGCGAACTTGATACCAACGATGGACGCGGAGTTGACCGACACCACCTACCGACGCGCAGGTGTACTGCTAAAGAAAAAATCTCCGGATCGAGTCTGACGCCTGGGGGTAATTCTAAGGTAAGGAATCTATAACTAATAGTCTCTTTCAGATAGTAGCGTCAGTTATGACATTGCGGTCAACTATATAAGCGCCACCCAGGTGCATGGGGGTTAATACTTTTCATTTTTTTTTGCACGCCAGCGGCGCAGAGCCACGAAGTAGTGGACATAGTTATGTGCAAAACCAGGGCCCGGAAAAGGGGAGTAACCCTAGCCCTAACAAAATCAGTCCACAATGCCGGGAGGCATAGGTGGGCTTTTTTAGGAATCTGCGGCTAGATAGAGTCTCTATCAGATAATGCATTACTGAAGGTAAGTAACTTGTTCATCTGATAGATACTTCTAGCTGCAGATTCCTTACCTTTGAATTAGATACCCAAGCCATGCTCTCCCGGCAGTGGGCTGTGAACCAATTCCTCACACTAGGGAGTCCTGCAGGACCGAACGGGCAAAATGCCCGTCCCTGTGGACCTGACTGTCCAGGCAGTAGTGCTTGGCAAACGTGTGCAAGTATGCCCACTTTGCTCCCTGACAGATGTCCAGGACTGGGACACCCCAGCCAAGGCCATAGTCGCAGCCTTTCCCCTGGTGGAATTGGCATTTAATCCCTCAGGGGGCTGATTCTTAGTTAAGGCATAGCAGATCTTAATGCAGAGAACGACCCAGCGAGAGATGGTCCTTTTCTGCACTGTTCGCCACTTATTAGCTCCCATGTACCCCACAAAGAGTTGGTTGTCCACCCAGAACTCTTTTGTGCGGTCAAGGTAGAAAGACAACGCTTTTTTTGTGTCCAGGCAGTGGAGACAGGATGTAGGAGGCCATGAGGCCCAACTGTCTCACCAAAATCAAGGATAGAGGCTGAAACATTGGAATCATATCCTGAATATCCTGGAATCGCAGCTCGGGAGGATAGGCCCAAAACTGCACAGTGTCCAGAACTGCCACGATGAAAGGGAGCGTCTGAGAAGGAGTCAGGTGTGACTGCAGCACATTTATAGAGAACGCAAGCAAATGCAGGAGGTCCCTCGTAGTCTGACGGTGGGAAACGACAGCCTGGAGTGAGGACGCCTTCAACAACCAGTCATCGATGTAGGGGAAGACTGACACCCCTAACCTATGCAGATGAGCTGCGACCACTGCCATCACCTTGGTGAACACCTGAGGGGCACTGGTAGGGCCGAAGGGGAACACAGTAAATTAAAAGTGCTTGTGGCCTACCTTGAACCGCAGGTAACACCTGTGGCCCGGTAGGATGGGGATGTGAAAATACACATCCTGCAGGTCCAACGCTACCATCCAGTCTTCTTAGTCTAGGCAAGACAAGCCCTGACCTAGAGTGAGCATCTTGAACTTCTCCTTCTTGAGGAAGAGATTGATGGTCCGAATATCTAAAATGGGCACAATCCTTTGCTCTTTTTTGGAATCAAAAAGTAGCAGAAATACCACTACCTACTTCTGAATCCGGGACCCTCTCTTTAGCTCCCTTGGCCAAGAGAGCTGTAAATTCCTCCTGGAGCAATTTTAAATGATCCTCCGTCAGCCATATTTGATTTGGCAGAATGGGAGGAGGAAAAGAAAGGAAAGGCAGAGAATAGCCTTCCTGAATGATCTGCAAGACACAATTGTATTATGTTATGGACCTCCAGCGGAGGAGTTGATGATGGATTCTCCCATCAACTGGAGTGGTGTGGTCTTGCAGAGTCACACTAGGAGTGATTGGAGGCTGCGGCTGCAGAGGGCAGGGTTGCCAATGACTTCTGACTTCCATTCATTGGTTGGAATTAACCGCGTCCACGTCCTCGCACTACTTGGGAAGTCTGCACAGGACGGTGGCTGGGATAGGGCTGACGCAGCTGGAAACCCCTTCCATTGCCATGAAAGGGTCAAAAGCTAGACTGGCCTCGAGGTGTAGAACAGAGGCCCAAGGATCTGGCCGTTTCTTGAGAGTCCTTGAACCTCACTAGGGCCGAGTCTGCCTTCTCCCAAAAATGATGGGTTCCATCAAATGGCATGTCCATCAAATTTGTCTGGACATCACCCGAGAAGGCAGTTGTCCTAAGCCAGGCATAGCGCCTCAAGGCCACTGTCGAAGAAATCGATCTGCCCAGCGAATCAGTCGCGTCAAGGCCACACCTTATCGTGAATTTTGCTGCATCTCTCCCATCCTTAACCGCCTGAGAGAGCAAAGCCCTGGCCTCCTCCGGGACTTGTGGCAGCACTTGTGCAACCGTCTCCCAGAGGGAGTGGAAGAAACGGCCCAATAAGCATGCAGCATTCACTGACTGCAATGCCCGGCCGGAGGAAGAAAACATTTTCTTACCAAGTGAATCCAGCCTCTTGGATTCCCTATCGGGAGGGGCGGAAGGGAACGCGCCCTGGGATGTAAAAGCATGCACCACCAAGCTTTCAGAGGTGGGGTGTTGGCTGAGGAACTTTGGGTCGCACGGAGCTGGGTGCTGGTGGCTGGTGGCGTGCAATTGTCCTATTCACAGGAGCCCCTGTGCCAGGATTGGACCACATGCCTAGAAGGACATCAGTTAGTGCCTCATTGAAGGGCAAAAGGGGTTCAGAGGTGGAAGCCCCAGGCTGAAGGACTTCAGTCAGGAGATTAGTCCTGACCTGCACGGAGCGCACTTCTAGTCCGAGGATCTCAGCTGCCCTCTCAACCAACATGGTAAAAGATGCCCTCTCTTCCGTAGCCACAGTCGGCTGAGAGAGCATGCCAGTGTCTGGCTGTCCACTGGCCTCCCCAAGTTCCGACTCTGTGTCGGGGATAAGGATGGGGCTGGCACCGCCGGTGGGCACTGGCGGCAGTGTTCCCTCGAACCTGCGCGCGTGCGCGCGCGCCCACCTCTTTCACGCCGAGCGCGCACTGTCTCATATGAAGCGCGCACATAGCCGACCCCTGGAGCAGCTTGCAGCAGGGGGCTAACTCACTCAGCTCGAAGGGGCTGTCAACAAACGATCTGGGCTGTCAACAAACGTAACACTCACTCTGCGTGGCACATTCAAATTCACTAGCACCGATGTGACAATCAATTAAGCAGCCTATTATGATGGCTTAACGTCGTTCGTCGTCAGTCATCCACGCAAAGACCACCCACTCAGCTGCCCATCTCCTAAACGTAGCACATCCACCATTGCGACCTTTCAGAACGGAGACTGCCCCGCACAAAAGTCTGAATCTCCGCTGACCATAGAATAAAAGTAACAAGTCAATGGTCTTTTAAAGACCTGTGAAGTACTCTGGTGCGGCTGGCAGCTGAAAAACTGTCTGTGTGGTGACCAGGAAGCTCTCTCAGCCCGGGCTGACACACTCGACTGGGGAGGTGGCGGGAGGGGAGGGGGGGGTTCGGGGGAGACCAGATGGCCCAGATGGAGCCCTTCCCTGGGATAAATGATTAATATTTACATAGCAACTGGTGTATATGTAAAGAAAAAAGGTTAAAGTTACAGGGGGAGAAGGACTGCAGTGAGAAAAGCATTTCGTAAATAAAGGAAAGTTAAATGGAGGAGAAGCAAGAGCATTGATGAAAAGTCGAATGTGAATTAACCAATAAGAAACTATAAAATCAAAGAAAAACGAAGAGGTGATTTGTAGTTATTTACACCCAGTGTAGCTTTTTACTAGCGGATTTGATAGGGGTGGTAAAGAGATGGGAGGAACAACTTCTATTGTGTCTATGGACCACTATGCAAACCCAAAGGCTGTTCGTAGCGCTCATTTGGTGGCACAGAGACTAGGGTGACCGTCCGTAAATTGGACCTCACGTACGTTGGGATCCCGTAATTTTTGGCCTTTTAGGGAACAGAGCTGTTCCCTTGTGAAAGGCCTCCGCCCCTGATGTGGCCTCTTTGCACTCCTCTGAGCACAAGAGTAGCCCCACCCGCCCATTGTCATTCTGTGTGGGGCTGATTGCCACATACAGCATGACAATGGGTCCGGGCTGGCACAGCATGTGATGGCCTCCGCCAGCCTCAGTCCAGGGCAGGGCATTCTGTCCCATAGAAGTGCAAAAACGCCTCTGCTGCTGCTAGGTGAGAATCCAGTTAACCAAAGGAAGGCGGTGAAAAGTTCAAAGGAAAGGATTATAGTTCTCTCAAAGTCTCATCGTTTTAGAACTGACGCATTTTCAAAATTATATTCAAGGAGGCCATGGTTGCTGCTGTATTATTTTATGCAACTAACAACCACTGACAAAGCCAATAGTTCTGGCTTGCTGTAGGTGTAACGTTACTTGTTCTAGGTGTAACGTTACTTGTTGTATTATATATCTGGATGCAATGACAGAAGCAACAAAAAATACCAGTCGGGCGGCACACTATACTAAGCACAGATTTTTAGCTTATGTGTTTTAAGCCACGCCCTTAATTACATCGAACACCCTTTTGGTGAGACGCCCCTCGTTTTTTCATCCCACTTAAAGCTCTGGAAATACCACCATGCCACAGTCGCCCCACGTCCAGGCACTGTGCATCATGCATGACTCATGCCTTCCAGTTTTTCGGATTACCTATGTGCAGGGGCATAGTGAACCCTGCCCCACCCCACCCCTTGCTTTAGGAACTACAGTGAGGGTGGAGTTCTTGATGGGACTCTTCTGTCTGCAACTCTGCAGACAAAGGATCAGCTCATAATTAATGTGAAAAGGTGAGTGAGTGAGTAAGTGAAGGGATGGGTGGATGGATGGCTGGATGGATGAGTGAAATGATGGATGGATGTATGAGAGAATGGGTGAATTGATGAGTGAAATGATAGATTGATCGATGAATTGATAAGTGAAAGGGTGGATTGATGAATTGATAAGTGAAAGGGTGAATGGATGGACGGATGAGTGAAAGGGTGGATGTAAGGGCTTGTAGATGGGCAAAAGGATGGATAGATGAGTGAAAGGGTGGATGGATGAGAGAAAGGATGGATGAGTGAAAGCATGGATGAGTGAGGTTCAATGGACGGATTCATGAGTGGATGAGTAGATGGATGGGTGGGCGGATGGAAGGATGGATGGCTAAGTGAAATGGGAATTGAGAGAGAAAGGAAGGATGGGTAAATGGATGACTGAACGTGTGAATGGGTGGAAGGATGAGTGACTGGGTGGATGAATGAGTAAGTGAAAGGATGGCTGGATAGGTGAATGGATGGGTGGAAGAGTGGATGGATGAGTGTACGGATGGATAGGGTGAAAGGGTGGATGGATGGATGGATGGATGGATAATGGATGGATGAGTAAAAGGGTGGATGGAGGGATGGATGAGTGAAATGATGGATGGAAGGATATGTGATGGATAGGTTTGTAAATGGTTGAATATGGACATGGATGGGCACACAGATGGAAGGACAGAATGAATGGTGAAAGCCTGAATGATGGATGAAAGTATGATTACACATTGTAAGCCCCATTATCTTAAGCAACATTTCCTATACATTGACTTTCACATTTATATGAGTCATTGTCTCTATATAATATGTGTGTGTTGCAACGCACTCCAACACTGCCCCACATACTTGGGATGAGTAGCACTATAGAAGAAATAAAAAATACACACGTGAGAGGGTCTATGTGAAGATGAGGGGCGCCATTGGAGGGTGGTAGCAAGGCCCGACTGGCCGGACCGGGCATCAGGCGTTTTCTCTAGGAGCTGGAAAGGTGGGGGCGGTTTTGTTACCACAAAAAGACCTGCACATTTGCGTAAAGCTGCGCGCATACTGAAAAACCATGCAGTGCACAATTGTCTCAACCTAATATAAACTTACTTTCACTTGTACTTAAGTGGTTGTCTTTTTACTTACTTATATACTATTGCGCAACCTCCTCTGATGTGTCTGTAAAACTTACCTTTTACCTGAATTTTGACTGCTCTGCGAGGCATGGTTGAGTTATGGCATAGAAGCTCTGCCCATTTCCCACCCATCTTTTTAATTGGCTCTTATTACTGTCCTTTCTAAATCGATGCTTTTCATTTGTGAATAGGCTTAGTAGTCCCTCCTTGGTACTGCCTTGTCTGTATTTATATCCTCTCATAACGACTGGACTTTTCACTTGTGTTGTTACACGGTCTGCTTTATCTAGTGGGTGAGCACTGGTTTCTTTAATGATCTTCCCTATTCCACCCAGGATGTTGCAGCACGCCGCCACTTTTTATATTATGTCATTTACTCATGTATTTTTACATTTCTAGCGCAGTCCGCTTTAACTACCATGGCCGTGCTTATTTATTTAATTTACGGTGCAGTCCGCTTTCACTTGAACAGCTGAGCTTATTTATTTATTTAATTTACAGTGCAACCGCTTTCACTTTAGTGGCTGTGCTACAAAAGCTTTCTTTCTTTCTTTTTATTACACTTTGTGTAAAAGTGCCCCATAGGCACTTTCACTTTAATGTTGGCCGCGCCCCTTTCTTTAGACGCTGCACCCACACACGCGGTCTGGTTCCTGGCGCACATAACCTTGGCTGCAGCGCACAGAGACCTTACACTGCCGCACACAGAGGAAAAAATTTAGAGGGAACATTGACTGGCGGCACCGACTTCGGGTCCAACGTGGGGGGAGGTCGCGATGGTACGACTGTCATCGTCCCGGATATGAGATCGGATCCCTTAGGCCCCACCGGCGTCGTGGCGGGAGCCGACTGCGTCAAATCCAATGATGCCCCTTCCGACCCCGCGGGGCCTGAGGGCTCACCAGCAGGGTCGGCCCACTCAAAAACACGGTGCATGGGCTCGTAAAATTCTTTACTTTGAGTAGGGGTCACTCCGGCTCCCGGAAAGGGAGTGAGGCGTGAAGTGGACCCTGGCTCCCCAGAACCATGCCGAGAGCGTCGGTGCTCCTTACCTCGTTTGTCAACGGACGACAGTCGAGATGAAGATGAAGTCCACTTGGACTTCTTCTTCTTGTGCCTCTTCCCCGAGTGTCCCGAAGACCTCAAGTGGGACACAGAGAACATGGGGCTCTGCGACCTCCTTTTCTTCAATCAGGACCAGGACATCCGCGCAGTCTTGCTGGATTATGTCAACTTCCAGGCCGCAAGGACTTCATAGCCTGCTCCCACAAGGTCTTCGGTGCCATAGCCCGACAGTCCGAGCATGACTTCGAATCATGGTGTCGCTCGAAACACCAGAGAAAGAAGAGGTGGGGGTCGGTAACCGATATCATGCGGTGAAAGGCACTGCATGGTTTAAACCCTGTCTTCATCAAAGACATCCTCGCACACGAAGTTGGAAAAACTTCGGAAGTCGACAAAAGTCAAATAAAGGCCTGACGAAAAGCGACAGAGGGGTAGCTCTTTTCGGATTGGCGCTTAACTGGCGTGTAAAGAAAAGAACTGATGTCTGCGGGCCTATATAGGTGACCGCAACATCATAACGACTACGTCACATGGAGTCAAATGGAGCCACCCGACGGCACGCACAAGGGGTATTGCTCGAGCAAAAGATTCTGGATCCAGGCTGACATCTGGGAAAGTCAAAGGTATGGAATTCAATGGTACGGAATCTGCAGCTAGAAGTCTCTATCAGATGTGTGTATTTCACTGTGTCAATACAACTTGACTGCGTCAAAACCCCAATGCCTTCTCAAATTAGGCATAAGGATTGACTCAGGGCTTTTAAGATGGGACTTGCCTCTGTGTTCTGATGCATTGCTGGAGTTACGTCAGTCTTACGATCAACTCCAGCAATGCGTCACTTTAGCTCCTAAAGATGGGTCTGTGAATCCTTGCGCCATGAGCACTGTAATGTAATTACAGCACATCCATGGCTTTGTCAGGGCATTTGCGGCAGGCGCAAGAAATCTGATGCATCGATTCTGATGCGTCAGTTCTTGTAAATATGCCCCTAGTTATTGGAGTAGGAGAGGTAGTCTCTCTTAAGTTAGAGGTATCTCCAGTCGTCCCCCAGACCCAGTCCTTTCTTCAGTTTGCCATACTTGGCCCCTGTGGAAGTGTGCATTCCACAGTCTATTTAAATCATGATCACAAACTAAATTGAAGTCACCTCTGAGTATCAATTTACCCCTTGAGTCTAAAAGCTGGCCATGTATTAGTTCATGAAGGAAATGTAAAGATTGAGGAATACAAACGGCTTGTGATGAATGATGATAGTGACAACCCTTGCTCTCCAGCCCATGAGCTTTGTTAGGAAAGGCCATGCCTTCAGACTTTGTAGCTGCAGAAGATCAGAATGGATTGGGGTCGAGCTTGTGTCATACGAAATTGGTCCTGGTGCAGTCAGTTTCTTGCATAAAAGACTACAATCACCTAAATTGGTTTCTTCCCCTTATCCCGCCCTGCCCTACAGATTCTCATGGATGCCCTGCAGCTCTTTTGCTATTTTGAGGCAATTGGAGGATTCAGCGTTGGCCCTTCTAAGAGAACTGGATACGGAAGGGTTTCCCTCATTGTAGGAAGCTGGCTTTCTGTACAGAAATTTGAGACCAATTTAGATAAATAACATAGATTGTTTATATTAATTTAGACATCAAGATCATCAGAATCAGGTAAGTAGTTTTGGAGCTATCGGCAAAGTCAATGGAGAAAACCTGTAACAAGAAAAGGCTGCGAGTGGGGACAAATCAGACAGAACCAAAAGGGGGGCTCAGCTCTTTCTTGAGGTTTTCTGGGGCAAGGCACACCAACGGTTGGCTCGGACTCGGCGGCTGTAAAGGTTGGAGTGTAGAGGTGTTTTGTCTGGCAGGTCTCTTGGAAGCTCTCACTTCTTGGGGTCAACCTGTAGGTGGGGAGAAAACAAGACAGCATGGGCACTCTCGGTGCTGGCCTCAGGAGGGGAGAAGGAGTGGACATACTTAGGTGTACTGCGAGGGACGCACCTTGAGGTAAGTGTGACTACAGGGGTCTGAACCCTCATTCCATGGGGCATTGAAGACCCAACGTTGGGGTATGTAAAGAATCACAACGTTAGTTAAAAGGCAGACATAGGTCGCCCTAACAAGGAAGCAATATCTAATACCATATTGTAAACCAGGAGCCCGACTCTCGTCCTGAAGAATGCCGCGGACTTATTAGAGCTGTTATATGGCTCTGAGGGACATTGTGGACATTGCTCAGTTAACATGAGCGCTGCTGCCATGATGCTGCTTTTGGGCACGTCTGTTTGTGCATTTCACATGAGAACAGGCTGCTTTTCGCATTCTCTGCTTTTCCTGGAGTTTAGTCTCAACACAATGTGCAAGGTCGATAAACAATGCCCCTTGTTATTCTGTTCTGGTCAGTCGCTAGCACCTAGACATAACATGCTAAACACAGCTGCAATGCTGGAGACTCGTGCTTTGATATTACGGGGTTGCATGTTGTTTTAACACACTTGGAGAAAGCCTTTCCATGGAGAAGAGCTCCGCTGTTCCTATGATGTAAACCTTACATTCAGGCTTTAAGGTATGGGGTCTGCTGTCAAAGCCCAAAGATCTTCTTTTATATAAATAAACTTCTTCCAGCCAAGGGTAGGGTGGTTAGGTCTTATTGTCCTTTTTCCACAGTCATTATATAATGACTTCCCCCTTTGTACTCTATAG
The DNA here is from genome assembly GCF_964204655.1 of Triturus cristatus. Lineage (NCBI taxonomy): Eukaryota > Metazoa > Chordata > Amphibia > Caudata > Salamandridae > Triturus > Triturus cristatus. Next base: position 333,945,138 of record NC_140588.1, on the reverse strand, counting down.
AATTGAAATAATGCTAACTGTGTTGAGTTTATGAATTTTGCTGCTGGTAGTGGCTCATATACTGTATTGAAGAGCACGATAGTTACAATAAACATTTTGAACTATTTCAGTGACTCTGCCAATTCTTACTGCGGACAAGTACGAGTGAGTGAGCGAAAGAGTATGTCTTGCTCCAGCGATTCCTGAGAGAGTCGGGAGTGTTGTGTTCTGGGTTATCTAATCATTTGTAGCTTCGTGATATTTGAAGGAGAACGAATGACACACTATAGCAAGTCGGTTTTGGGATTTTGGGTACTAATGTGGTAGGTTGGTACACCCCTATACACTGAGGTACTGTTTTCCTGCGCATAGTTCTGTGTATGTGCAGAATCCCTGCAGCAGAGTCAAAGGCAAAAACATGTAGACGACGGTGACAGTGGTGATGGGGTAATAGTTACCCTAATCCCACATCTCATATATCTTTAATACCAAGTAGTATACCCTACTATTAAATGCTAATTGGGGTACTACATTGGTTTTTAACACACTATTTGCGTGGGCCCCCACTTTAATGATTAGAAGTGCCTCCCTGTCTTCAGGAGTAGGCATGCTCCACATCAAACCGGGTTTTTAGAGAGCGAGGGCTGCCTATGATGAAGCATGACACTTGGTGGTGTGTGAGGGCAGCCCTTCACAATTTTTGATAAGTCCAGCACTCATATCAAGTAGTGCTATTGAGGACACGGTTATGTAATGTAAGTGATTATAACTTTAGGGTAGCTACAACTGTGTGTATTTGTAAGTGGGCATAACCCTGAACCTAGAATGCTGATTCCATCCAAAAGAAGATGGAGGAGCTTGAAAAGTTGGTTCCACATCAGCTGGCCTGCCCTAGTGGTGGTGCTGGCTGGATCTGGGCACATCTCCTAATCTTACTAATTTTCCCCTCAGTCTTGCTGCCAAAAAGTGGGGTCAGGATTGGCGGGTGGGCATCTCCACTATCTGGAAAGGCCTGGGTCGCATAACAGAGAAGGCAGGGCCTTTGAAGCTTCCCGCCCTGGAATGCACATCCTGTGTGGAGGAGATATGAACACCTCTGCCCAGAGCAGGTATTATTCCTGGCCTCCAGGAGCGAAGCCTCTCACCTCAGGAGGTCAGAAAACACACTAGTAGTTGGTAGGTTTTCAGAGGGCACTTCTGAAGTGCCCTCTGAGTGCATTGTCTAATTAATCTGCCACTGGCATCAGTGTGGGTTTATCAAGAAGAGGCGGTTGGTACCAAACACCTTGAGGTACATTGAAGCCATCATGTAGCTGGGGAACTCGTATTCACGAGTGTCCAGCCCATGTACTGGTCATGTCTTCCCTGTGCACTGGTAATTTCTAGGACGAACTTACCTGGGACCAATCCACTTCCGCAGATATGCCCACACATGGGTAAAGTGCACCCTGCCTTAGGGCTGTAAGGACTGCCGCAGGGGTGACTTACCTTTACCACATGTAGTACTAGCAGGCTTGGCACACAGGGATGTGTGCCATGTCGACTCTTTGGTTTTCTCTGCACCAAGGCAACCAGGCTGCAATGGCAGTTTGCATGAGCTGGGTGAGGGGCCTCTTACAACGATACAATTCATTCTACAGCCCTTAGGGACCCTCTGTAGTTCCATTGCCTTAGGTACCAGGGGTACCACTTACTAGGGACTTACAAGGATCCTAAAGGGGGGGGGGGCAATTGTGGAACACTCATACAGTTTAGGGAAAGAACATTGGTACTAGGGACCTGGTTAGCAGAAACCCAGTACACTTTCAATAAAAGTTGTACCAAAACACAGGCAGAAAGTGTGTGGGGGGTACCACAACAGAGTCTAGTTTCCTACACCTCTACTCTGCACCACTCCACTGCACTGTACAACACCCCACTCTAGACCACTCCACTGCACTCTACACCAATGGCTCCACTCTGTACCCCTCCACTCTATGCTACCGCACTCTACTCCACTCTAATCTACTCTGCACCACTTCACTCTATGCCGCTATATTCCACTCTGCGCCACTCCACTCTACTCTATTCTGTGCCACTCCACTCTGCACGACTCCACTCTGTGTCACGCCACCCTGCGTCACTCCACTCTACGTCACTCCACTCTACGCCTCTCCACTCTACGCCTCTCCACTCTAAGCCACTCTATGCTGCACCACTGCACTCTACTCTACACCACTTTACTCTATGCCACTGCACTCTATGATACTCTACTCCAAATCACTGTGCACTGTACGTCTCTGGACTCTAAACAACTGCACTCACTCTGCAACACTCTACACCACTGCACTCTATGCTACTCTCACCATTGCACTCTACATCAGCCTACTCTGCACCACTCTACACCACTGCACTCTATGCCACTCTACTCTGCACCACTGCATTCTGCTCTACAATACTCTACACAAATGCATTCTACACCACTGCACTCTACGTCACTCTACTCTGCACCACTCTATGCCGCTGCACTCTACTCTAAACCACTGCACTCTCCGTCATTACACTCTACATCACCACACTCTACTCAAGTCTATGCCATGCCACTCTGCTCCACTCTACGCCACTCTACTCTACTGAACACCACTCTACTCTATGCAACTGCACTCTACGTCACTCCACTCCACTCCACTCTAGGCCACTCAATGCGACTCTAATCTATGCCACTCCATGTCACTCTACTCCAGTACACACAGATACACTTGATACCACTCTACCCAACTTCACTCCACAGTATGCCACTCTACTCTGCCACTTTGTTGCTCTCCACCACTTTACGCTACTCTACTCTACACCACTTCCCTTTATGCCACTTTACTCCACACCTCTCCAAGCCTAAACTCCACTCTTTGCCACTCTACTCTACACCACTCTAAGCCACCTATTCAACTCTACTCTATGCTATGCGACTGCACTCTACGCCATTCTACTCTGCCACTCCACTCTGTGACACACTAAACATTTTACTCCACTCTACACCATTCCACTCCACAACATTTTACTCCACGCTACACCACTCCACTCGATGGCACTCCACTCTGACACTTTACTCCACTCTGCAACACTTTACTCCACTGTATGTTATGTCACTCTACACCCTTCCACTCTGTCATTCCACTCCACTTTATGCACACCACTCCATGCCACTCAACTCTACACCCCTCCACTCTATGCTCCTCATCTCTGATCCAAGTCACTTTACGCTACAACACTCTATGCCACTCTACTCTACACCACTCCAAGACACTTTATGCCACTTGACACTGCTCCACTCTGCACTGCTCTACTCCACTCCACTCTAGGCACTTCATGGCACTTCACTCTATGACACTTTATTCGACTCTGCAACACTTTACTCCACTCTATGCTATGCCACTCTACATCCCTCCACTCTGTCACTCCACTCGATGCTGCTTCATTTTATGTAAATCACTATACTTTACTCTATGCCCCTCCACACTATGCCCTCCACTCTACTCCAGGTCACTGTACGCCACTCCACTGTATGCCTCTCCAGACACTCTACTCCACTGTATGCCCTCCACTCTGTGCCACTCCACACTGACAGTCAACTTCACTCTACGTCCTTCCAATATGCGCCACACGACATCACTCCACTCTACACCACTCCACTGTAATTTACAGCACTCCACTCTACGACACTGTAGGAAAATAGGATCTACTTTCATGGTCACCCCCACTTTTTGCTGGTGTCATTATGTTTTTCTGACTGGTCTGACTGGGATCCTGCTAATCAGGAACCCAATCACGGTGCTTCCTCCCTAAATTGGACATGGTGAGTACTTAGGTAGACTCCAAATTGGCAACTGGGGTACCCTTGTAAGACCCTAGCATATGGTACTAAGCAGGGCATAGGTACACCAGGGGTCTCCCATGGGCTGAAGCATGTATTATGCCACCCATGGGAGACCACTCAAATTGTGATCCAGGCTTGCCTTTGCAGCCTGTGTAAGCTGGTGCTAGCACCACTTACGACAGATATAGATTTCTCTATATCTGAGGTCACTACACTTAAAACCTATAAGTCACTCCTAAGGCAGGCCTCTCAATCCTGAATGCAGGGTGCTGGGTCCTAAGTGTGAGGGTGCTCCTGGATGAGCGGGGCACCCTTACAACCTTCGGAGTTCATTCTCTTGGGTTGTAAGTACCACAGCCATTATGACATATAGAGAGGCCATGCGTCCTTATGTGATGACCATCTCTAAACTGGATGTAACAAACCCTGTCAAGTTTGGTATTGATGCAGTGGAGTTTACCAGCTCTATACATTCATTCACGCAACACTCATTTGGGCCTATGTACATGCATACACTCAATGAGCTAGTAAATATCCACTGGTCATCAATTTTGTTTTACCCTAGGAAACCTTTACACCAGTATGTTTACCATTCCTGTCTCCTGAGTAAATGCACATTCGAAAGATCTAGTAATAGATTAGAATAGGGAGGAAAATACAATAATGCATTTAACTTTTATTAAAAGAACCACAGACTCAGAAGGAGTTTTAAAAGATTATCTGAATTAATAATTTTGTGAGTCAAATCAGAGTACACATGGATACAACAGAATTCTCCATCAGGAAAAATAGTACAGTTAGCTTATAATCAGCTTGCATTAATTAATTTCTTGCAATGACAGCACCTGAGGAGAGAAAGGATAGAGAGCAAATACGGAGCATTAACCCTACAATTATATTCACCTAGATTGGTGCGAGGACCTCGACATCAGGGTGTCAAGGATTCAGGACCGATTCAGGATAGGGAAGGTGACCTCTCCTAGTGTAACGCCAGCGTTACACCCCTCTCTGGTGCTACTCTCTCCGGCTGGGACTCGTCCGGACCCTTTCCTAGATGTGCCTCCTCGGTTGTTCCGCGAATTTCCCTAGTGTTGGAATCTTCAGTCAGATTGCAGCAAAATCAGGCAGCATCTTAGCATAGCATCAGCGTCTCAGCATCAAGTGTGTCTAACTAGAACTTAACTCTGGTATACCAATTCAAATGTATGATCCACTCCCAAATGTTTCAATTCCATGTTCACCCGCAATTTGATTGGACCAAGCAGTGGGGTGAGGGCATCACACCATACTAAGTGCAATATTTTTCTTTAGTCTATTGTCTAGCTCCCCGCCCCTTAATTTTAATACCCACAAGCTTTATTCCCACAAGCATTTCATATGTGGATCGATAAGTCTGTAATACAATGTTGCGTCTTCTTCCTCTCGTAGGGTCAAGAGTTGGTTTTCCCATGTCCTTGCTGGGCTTAGGGTTTGGCAGCCAATCAATAACCAGAATCAACAAAGCCAGTGTACAGTAATAATAACAACAAGGGGCACTGTAATTAATGCAATACATTAATCAGAAGAGCACAGAGCCACAGATTCTCTATGAACCGTTATGTTCATGGAAAGAGAGTGGGCCACTATGGAACAATACCCGGTGGGTATAAAAAGCCCTCACTCGCCAACCTGGTTGGTGACATGCTTCATCATTGGGCTTCCACTGGGACGACCAAATGTCATCCCAGTGTGCTGCGACGCCAGGTTACTGCGGAGCGGGGTTTGTTGTGTGGGGAAAGTGAATTTAAAATATCCAATTGAGTCAAAAAGGAACTTTAATGATTTTGCTTAATTGGAAAGGGGTAAAAAGGAGTGAGGGTCAAAAAAATAAAAGACCTGGTTCACTCCGTGGCGGTCAACATGTTTCTGCCTCTAAGAGTGTTAATCGGGCATTCTTCAGGACCAGAGTGGGATGTGCGGAGCCCCGGTGGTGTGAACGCACTAAGGTCCACCCTACCGTGGGCTGATATGTGAAAATCAAAAAAACACTGAATAGTGTAAACTCCGCCAGATAATGTAATTAATTATGGGGAGAGGAACGAGTTTACTAGAGAGGCCAGTCCGTTAAATGCCTCATGGATCCCGGGAGGGGGGTGGGAGCAAATTGGCACACCGCCCTTGCTGCTCTGCACCCGTGAAAAGCCTACACAGCCTCTTGCTGCCGGGTCCGGATGGTAACCAATCAATAACTTCACTTGTTTCAGGACAAGCAAACGTTGCACATGCGTAGAAGCCACAAGGAAACAGAGACGCGGTCACCCTCCAAGGTCCAAATACGAACTATTAATAAAGTCAGAGAAGAACATGTTAGAATACAAAATTAAATGAATTCACTGTATACCACTTACTTCTACTCTAACCTCCTTTACTTAATAAATCTTTTGCATTAATGGCTTAGTAAAACTTGCATAGATTAGTTTCAGCACAGCATGTGCGTTAGTGCGTTACTTTAAAGCATCCATTTTAGAATCAATCTTTTTTATTACGTGATACTCATCCAAAGTACACAGCTCAACTGCCTACAACCATCGTCCGGCAGAGCGAAACGGGATGGTCAGTACACAACGCACAGGTCTACAGCCTGGAGGGCGACCCAGCAAGAAAACGGTTTAGTGTAGAACAGACCTGTAGGACAACTGCTCATGTATCACTTTTATAAAAATTGAAAACAAGACAAATAAACGAACCCCCAACCTTCAACCCCCCCACAATCCCCACCCTCTCCGCATCAGTCTCGAACCTCCAAGCCTAATCCCCCCGAGGTCAACAGTCCTAGTCAGGGATGAGTCAAACTGCCCCAGTGGCCCCTGCCGGTTCCAAAGGGATAAGCTGAAGAATTTGTAAATATTTTGGGCACGTGACTTCCCTCAATTCCTTTGACAGAAGCTGCAAGAAAGGACCCCAGAGCTTTGCATATTCTGACCCATTCCCATCAACGCTGAGCGATAGGCGCTCCATCGCGAGAAGATGCCAGAGTCTCCGTATCCAATCCCTTGGGTCCGGTACAATCGGAGAGCCCCACTGCGCCAAAGAACCTGCCGCACTGCAAGCAACGCTAACGCAAGTTGTCTGCCCCTCAACGAGCGCAAGGGAAAGGACCTAGGATGAGGAAGACCCAACAGCGTGTACGCAGGATCCCGGGGGAACGTGATCTGGAACGCCTCATCAAGGTCATCCAGAATCGCCGCCCAATACCGCACCAGCTTCGAGCAGTGCCACAGCAAAAGGACTAGGGTGCCAGGATGACCACACCCCCGCCAGCAGAGGCCTGACTTAGTGTTGTCCCAAGACTGAATACGCACTGGAGTATAGTACCAATATGCCGCCACCTTATAAGCAGATTCTGCGCCCGCCGTGTCAGATGCTGTATGATGGGCACTGTAGAAAATATGATCCCATTCCTTGCGCGTCAGAGGGCGCCCCAACTCAGTCTCCCACCTAACCTGCGCCTTCGACCGCTGCTGCTTAGGACGTGCCATTATCATTTCGTACAATTCCGATATGAGTTTCCGGTCATCTTTCTTACAAACCAACCAGCGCCCAAAAGTGGTCAGGGGACGCGATATTAAGGCGAAATTAGAAGGTTGGATCACCCAGTGGGCCAATTGTGAGTAATGGAAGGTGTCAGGCTTCGGCAAGTCAAAATAGTCTTTGTGCAGTTTGGCAAAGGGGATCATGTCATCCAAATCATAGAGGGAGCCCACTCTCTTACACCCCTCCTCAAGCCATCGCTGAAAGACAGGAGACGCACATCCCGGCGGAAAGTCAGGGTTGTCCACTATAGGGGTCATAGGGGATGGAAACGTGGTCCAACCCCTAGGGCCAGCTAACTTATCCCATGCTTTGAGAGTCGGGGAAGTCACTGGCGACGAGTTGAGGCCCCATGCCCAATGCTTCCATGGAAGCCAGAGTTCACGCCATATATTACACCCAGCGACCGTCTGATCCATAAAATTCCAGTGTTTGCTGGACATGGGCCTATTCCACTCCGTGATATAGCGCAGGCAAGATGCTTGGTAATATGCACTCAAGAGCGGAAAGCCCAGCCCCCCCCGCGGCCTTCGGCGAGGTAACAAGGGATAAGGCGAGCCTCGTCTCTTATTATTCCACAAAAACTTATTAAGAAGCCCCTGCAGTTTCCGGAGAATACCCGGTGGAGGCTGCGCAGGGAGCATCTGAAACAAATAAAGGACACGTGGGAGCACAGTCATTTTTTATCGCCGCAAGTCTCCCATACCAGGCCCGATTAAGGCGAGACCAGTCGGATAGCGACTTGTTAGTTTGATCCACCAGCAGGTTGTAGTTGAGGGTGACAGTTTTAGCAATGGAAGAGGTCAACCGGATACCCAGAGAGGAAATGTCAGAATGCACCCTCTGGAAGTCAAAGTCACGCTGCAGGTCACGAACCTCTTCCTCAGGGATAGAGAGATTAAGAATCTGCGATTTTGAAAAATTCACTTTAAACCCTGCCACTGTTCCAAAATCATGAAGCTCCCTCGCCAAGTACCGCAGGGTGGTGTGAGGGTGGATAAGTGAAAGAATAACATCGTCCGCATACAGTCTAATTTTGTGTATGTCGGCGCCAAACTTAATGCCCTCAACATCCGGAGTCGAGCGTATGCGCTGGGCAAAGGGCTCCACATAGAGCGCGAATAGTAGCAGGGACAGGGGGCACCCCTGCCTCGCCCCCCTGGAGATGGGGAAGAGGGAAGACCTACACCCATTTACTCTCACCGATGCCTGAGGGGCTGTGTAAAGACATTGCACCCAGCGTATAAAATTCTCACCGAGCCTAAAGGCCCACAAAACGGCAAACAGGTAGTCCCAGTCCAACCGATCAAAGGCCTTCTCGGCGTCGATAAAAAGCAGACAAGCCGGAGCCCAAGACCGATGAACCAGGTCAATGAGATGGAGAATGTGCTTGGTGTTGTCCCCACCCTGTCGTGTAGAAATAAAGTCTGATTGATCCGGGCCTATGATACCATCCATCAGAGGACTAAGACGCGCCGCCAGGATACTCGCAAACAACTTTGCGTCTTTATTTAAGAGGGAAATTAGCCGATACGAGCCACAATCCTTCGGATCCTTCCCGGGCTTAAGGATGACCGTAATCGCGGCCTTCGACATGGAGGGTGTTACTTCCCCAGTATCCAGGAAAGAGTTGAAAAGACGCGTTAAAAGCGGAGCCAGCTCAACGCAAAAGGTTTTAAAAAACAGAGCGGAAAAGCCATCCGGCCCAGGCGATTTGGCTATCTTGAGACGGGCTATCGCAGATATGACTTCCTCAATGCGAATAGCGGACTCCAATGCATCGGCCGAGGATGCAAACAACGGCGTAATGCGGCAGGATGCAAGATAATCCTCCCTCCCCACTGGTCCTGACACCTCCCTGCTATACAAGCGCTGATAGAAATGGCAGAAAGAATCCACAATAAGGGCGTCAGTGGTATGCTCAACCTCTTGGGAGTCCCTAATGGACTGAATCGCTGTCTGCTGTGCGCGCGCTCGTAACCTATGGGCTAACAGCCGCCCCCCTTTATCCCCACACACGTAAAATTTATGGCGCAAGCACAGAAGTGCATGCTCGGCCCGATCGAGGTCTAAGTGCTTCAGCATGCGCCGCTTCGTTTCAAGCTCCCTCCACACCCTAGGAGCACCCGTTCTTTTGTGGACAGACTCTAAAGCTCCCACCTCCTTCTCCAGCTCTGCTCGTTTAGCCTTACGCAAACGCGTGAACGCGGCAGTCAGCGCGATGAATTCTCCCCGCACTACCAGCTTTAGGGCCTCCCAGACAGCTGCTAAAGACATACTCCCTTGGTCATTATCTGCCAGGTAAGCGATGATCGTGTCCCGTATACGAGTAATTACTGATTCCAAGTGTAGCAAAGAATCAAGCAGACGCCAACAGGGAGGTGGGGGCCTCGTACCATGAGAGTTGAGCTGCACCGATATGAGGGCATGGTAAGAGAGCGAGCGGGGGTGATAATCGTGTCAGATAAGCAGGGCAAAAGGGATGTGGAGGCGAAGAAATGGTCGAGGCGGGCATAGGTTTTGTGCGCTGCTGAATAGTAAGTGTAATCTCGCTCAGTGGGGTGTTGAACGCGCCAGACATCATGCAAACCGCCATCACTCATCCATTGCTTCCCCCCTGTGAGAGGGCGCCCGAAAGATGAGTCCGCTGCTCAGACCTATCCATACACGGATCCATTACCACGTTCAGGTCCCCACCCACCAAAATCAGGGCGTCTGGGGAAGCCAGAATCTCAGCAAAAGCCATCCTCATAAAGGGTTCCTGATGCTCGTTCGGGGCATACAACGACCTTATAGAGAAGTGCATATCCCCCCCCATTGCACACGGACCGCAAGGAATCTCCCCTTAATCTCGACAACCTGGAAGAGAACTTTACACTGAGTGCGCGCGCTAAAAAGGATTGCAACCCCATGCTTTTTAGCCGCGCCTGAAAACCACAACTGTAGAGGGAAGCGCTTGTCTCTCAACCGCTTAGTGTCCGTAGAGAGGAGATGAGTCTCCTGCAGCAGACACACATCACCCCCCACGCTCTCCAGGAGGGATAGGATAGCGGAGTGCTTAACAGGGCTATTCAAGCCCCTAACATTCAGGGTCACCACCTTTAGGCTCCTACCCATGAAGTCAGGGAGGGAAGAGCCGTGACCTAGTCGCAGAACACCAGAGCGATAAGGTGGGCAAGAGGGCAGTGACCCCAGACCATACATCTCCCAAACCCAAGGGAGAACTGATGCGGAGCCCCAAAACATTCCCAAAAGCAACCCCGCCCCCAAAACAAACGCCCCCCCCCAACCCATAGGACACAACAAACACAGAAAATACAGATTAAAAAAACGGGACACAGGAGCCCCGTAAAGGAACAACAGTCTGTCACAAAGATCAAACGATGAGGGGAACATGGCACCATGGAAAATTACACCGCTCACTGAAGGCGATATACATCCAACCCCCAAGGGGCAGTTGATATTAAAAACGCTCAACCAAGGTCCTCTCTCCTACGGCGCCGAGAAAGAGCCCACCTGATGCCAGCCACGCATAGCTCATGGCACGCCGTTGTTGTCTGTCACCTGTGCCACTGATGTGACAGCCGCCTCCCTCTCCATGAGACTAGTGGACATGTCGGGCCTAGAAGACTGAGGGGATTTCCCAACCCACTACCAGCCATCCGAGCCCCTGCGCCGCTGCGGGGGAGCGCCAGCCATCCCAGACAGAGAAGAAGGGCGGTCCAACCCCAGGACTTCGTAAGCGGCATCCAAAGAACGGAGCTGTAGGAGTTTGCCCTGGTATTTGAAGATAAGACGAAACGGGTGACCCCACGAATAAGGGATGCCTTTCTCACAGAGGTGACTAGTGATGGGCTTAAACTCCCTACGTTTAACCAGGGTGGAAGCAGCTAAGTCCGGAAAGAGTGCTGGCTGGTGACCCCGAAATTGCACAGGGTTGAGATCTTGGGCCTTCCAAAGGATTTGCTCCTTAAGCTGGAAATCGTGCACACACACCAAAATGTCCGGCAGGGGAGCTTTGGCACCCCTCGGCAAGCCAACACGGTGCACGCGATCCATCTGGATTTCCCGCTCTTCCCCCTCCCCCAAGATCTGCCGAAAGAGCTGGATAACATACTCGCGGAGGTGGTCCCCTTCTCCTTTCCATGGCACAGCCAGGATTCTGATATTATTCCGTCTAGAACGGTTTTCCAGGTCCTCGACGTGGGCTTGCAGATCAAGGTTTTGCTCTGTGAGACAAATGACATCCTGCTGGAGCTGATGCATATCCTCCTCGTGCCCCAGATCGGGCCCCTCCACAGTAGCAACGTGCTCCCCAAGGGCATCCACGTCGCGCCGCACCTCACGGAGATCGGAGGAGAGCTGGGAGTGAAGCTCCAGAATATCTTCCTTAATGGCTGAGAATAAGTCAAGCATAAAAGCCTTAGTGGCCGGCTGATCACTATCCTCAGACTGCGGCGAATGTAGGCACCCACGAAGTCACCAGTCCAGCAGAGCCTGTAAACCAGGAGGGCGGAGGACAGCGCTATGCCACCTCCGAAGCCCGCTCCCCAGCACACAGCAGAGCCACCACCACCACACCGACTGTCGACACACGGCCCGAGTACCACCTCCACGAGGACAGCCGCACCATCGCAGCCGCAGGCCAGAGCGCACCACCCCCGCGTCAAGAGCGGGACACCCCCGCACTGCAGGCCCCAGGATACTCCACTGACGGCCTCTCACACCTCTCCGCACGCAGGCAGGTGCTGCCCGCCAACTCACGGGCCGAGAGCAGGCCCCTGGAGGCCAACAACGCCGGCCTCCCAGCCCCAAAGCCACCACCAGGTCCAGCTAATGTCCAGGCAGGGGAGAGGAGCGCACGATCTCAGCCCGTGCCTCAATGTGGCCACACAAAAAAAGGGGGGGCACGGACCGTCCCACTCAGCAATATTCTGAGAGGCCCTGTAGCGAGGCCCTACGCGCGCTCCACAGTCGAGCAGCCCAACGTCCGCCGAAGCGCTGACCGAGAAGTTCCACCCTGCGGAGAGCACTCCCCCTCTCAGCAGCACTCACCGCCAAATCGCCGCCAGGACTCCGCTGTCTGCCGGTGCATCAAGTGGCACGGACCAATGCTGAGAGGCCGCAAGGCCGGAGGTCGCCGGGCCGGGTCCTCCAGAAATGGAAATGGCGGCCAAGGAGCAGGCTGCACCGCCGTCCCCGCGCCGACTCCGAGCCAGCAAGGCCGCCGGGCCGCAGCATGGCCGGGGCCGGATTGTCCCGCGGAACCTACAGATCGCCGTCCCTCACCAAAAATAGGACAGCTGGAGTTACGGGGCAAGCCGCACACACAGCGGGGCACCATGGCAGGCTCAGATGGGCATCAGGGGGCCAGATAATTAAAGCGAAAGTCGGGAGGCGCCGGAGAGACAGAGAAACGCGTCTCACTCCGCTGCCATCCTAGCCACGCCCCCCTAAAGCAGCCATTTTAAAAGCTATTGCGCAGCTGCAAAGATTACCCCCCAAGTGACAGAAAACGTCATACCACGTAGCTGTAGTAGACGCATGCGCAGAAGAGTTCCCGCGTTTTTGGCGGCCATTTTAGGACACTCAGGTTATTCATTAGTGAAGCACATAGGAAAGCTTCCCCTAGATACAAATGTAAAATGTGGTGCATTGTTAGTACTCACAGACAGGTTGAGTATAATGTTATAGGTTATTCGAGAGGATTGCATACGAGCAAGTTTCTTTTATGCGAAACCTTGCTCCATCAGAATCTAACATGTTGGAATCATACTCCACAATGTGAGGTATGATTCCATGCACTGTAAAGCTCCTCCGGGAGGCCCTCAGTGGTCCCAGTACCAGTCTTCCAGACCCGGACAGCAAGCTAGGGTTGCTGCTGACTAGAGACATGTTTCTGCCCTTCTGCTGCTGAGCCAAGCTCGCGCAGGGGAGGGCAGAACAATAGGGAGGTGTGACCATCTCCCAAATAGGGTTTAGTGTATTGGGGCAGGGTGGGGGCGCTTGCCAGCACCACTGAGACTGCTTGAAGGACACATTTGGTGCCCTCCTTGCATACTCCAGTTCAAACCAGTTCAGGGAGCCGTTGGCTCTTGCTCTGATGCGAAACTGGACAAAGGACATGAGAGTATCCTCCCCACTGTCCAGCCCCTCCTCTGGGAGGGATCCCTGAATCATTCTAACCCTCTCCTAAGGGTACTTAAGGGCTTACCTGTGGGTGAGTCCCTAGATTCATCATGGAACAAGATTCAGACCACTTCAACTTCGGCCATCTGGACACTTTGGACTTCGCTTTGGGAACAGAGACTGCACCAGGGAAGATTCCTGCTGCTCCTGGTATTGTCGTCCTGCTGGTCTTCTGCAACGTCTGTGCCCGTGCTCCATGCAGGTCCTTCACCAGGCCTGTGGACATCAAGACACTTGAAGGAATCTCCCTTGAAGTGAAGGAGTCACTCCCCTGCATCAGCAGGCACTGCAATGCAGCTGACTGGTCTGTTGATCCTGTGCTTCCACAGACTCCTAAAGACTCAGCAACACAGGTGGTAGTTCTACAACTCCCTTGAGGCCTGCACCGTCTTCATATCAAGTTTGAGGCCAGGATCCCTCATCGGAATCATTGGAATAGAACTCCTGTGCACCGCATCTACATGCTGTTGCCAAGGCTTGTTGATTCTCTCCTCTAGAGATCTTCGGGCTCCAAGAAGCTCAAACCTTAAGCAACTCCTGCAGCCAAGATCTTTGCCCTCACCACTTCCTCTGCAACCTAGTCCTTCTTCTTTGGTGAGCTGCTCGAGGTCTTCTTGCGACTCCTGTGCCTCCAGTCCGTGGGTCCTCTTGAGGGTCTTCTTTGGCTCCAGTGGGCTCTCCTGCTTGCTCGGGGCCTGCTCTGGCTTACCTACTTGTGGTGAGTCACTTGGATCTTGCTGGTCCCGACCCTGCACCTTTTTTGTCTACTACGTTGATTGCCGCTGCCAAGGTTTGTTGGTGTCCCTGCTGGACACTAACCCCCGGGCTTTCGACATCCGACGTGGGACAGCTTTTAAATGGCTCCTGGTCTTCCACAGCATCGCCTGGTTAGCACAGCTGCAACTTCAATGGCACCATCAAACTCTCCTGCATCCCCTACATCGGTGGGCATTCGTCTTCCATGCCTCCTGGTCACTCCTGAGTGGCATGAACTCTGTCCCCTCTGCTTGCAGGTTCTTTTCACCTTGAATCCACCTTTGGGTTCCACCGGACACCTTCATCTTCTTCTCCAGCAGATACTTTCCTGAAGTCCTCCATTGTGGTCTACGATGGTTTCCGACATCACTTGACACTTATGCATCCGGCTTCCCTGATGTAGATATCCTGGTTCCTATGGTATCCACGGGTGGGGTGACTCTCTAACCTTCCATCTTCCACGGGGTGTTTTCAGGGTCTGCTCGGACGGGTCCTTTTTCTTTAAAACTGAAACCGCAACATACCTATAGCCTAACATTGAGCATGCAGTCGTGTTTCCACTCTGCACACAACCTCCGTGGGGTTCCTAGATACTCACCCAGGGTGGTTCCTTGGGTCCCCGGCTCTTCTATGTCTTGTGGGTCCACTCTTGTCTTGAGTCGTGGTTCGCATTCCACTATTTTAGTATATGGTTTGGTCTCGCCTGGAGACCATTGTGTATTTGTGCTACTTACGTGCTCTATTTCCTAAGTATTGTGTGCATTGTGTTTGTATCTCTACTTAGGAGATAATACAAGGTGTTAGTGATTGTTTGTAATAAAATATCTCTTTTTATAACTACACTGTGATTCTTTTTCACTTAACCTTTACCCTTAGAATAAGTATTGGTAAAACAAGCTGCTTCATACTCCTTCTGGACTAAGCCTGAAGGCTGCTCTCCACAGCTACCATTTGGAGAGCTTTCTAAGGTTGTCTAAGACCACTAGAATTACCATGAGGGTTGCCTGGATTAGTTCAGGATGCTACACTTACATAAGTGAGCACCGTATACTAAGCCAGCCTCTCACAGACACTCTATTTCACTTCACGACAATCTGCCACAACACTCTATGCTCCTTCATTCTGCGCCACTCTACATCACTCCACCCTTCACCACTCCACTCCACTCCATTCTAGTCCACGACACTCCACTCTACGACACTCTATGCCACTCTACAACACACCAATCTATACCACTCTCCCCCACAACACTCTCCTCTACCTGAAACATTTAGCAGCCAGGCTGGTATACAACATGGCTAAAACACATTGGCAAAAACAATATCTTTTGCATAGGCATGGCCTATTGGCTTTGCCAATGCTTGCTTCCAGCACGTCCCTTCCCACGGGGAAGGGAGCATGCCCAGGGTCCCCAGGCCCCTCTTTCCACCAGATGCGAATTCCCCTGCAACAAGTCCTCCTCAATGCAGGCCAAAACAACCCTGGATGAAAGGTTTTCAGTAGAGCAGGGGTCTTCAAACCGGGTGGCAAGATGGCAGGGCCTCAGGTGATCCTAGAGGGGGCCCAGGCTTGGCCGAAAGAAGCATTATGCTCTGTAATGGTCCATCACTAACATCTTTTGTCATTTATATCCTAGCTGGGAGTATGTGTCAAAAGGGAAGGGACTCCAAATATTCTTCAAACTTCCCAGCCACACACGGTGGATACTTTTAATAGATACAATTGAATAGAATAATTGTGAAAAATTCTGAGGGGGGCCCAATAATTTGTTTTCCCACTGGGGGGAGGGACTCAGCAATACAAAGCTTGAAGACCACTGTAGTAGTGTCTCCAAGACACTCTGGGGGAGATTTACTAAACCCTTGCATTGCCATTGTGCCATGGTATTATATCAGATTTGCTATGGGATGTAGAGCCAAAGTAAATCTCGAGTAACACAAGGCTCACAAGTCGCTGCCTTGCATTACTCTCCATGGGGAGGGGTTCAATGGATGTAGGATGGGTGTTCCCGCGATCCACCCATAGTTTTCTTGGCGCATTCCCAGATTTACTAACACTACTAAAACTAGGAATGCGTCAAAATGCTACCCCTTCCCAGTTGCAGTGTAACGAAGAGAGTTATGTGTATTTCTCATAGTTTTTTCCTCTTTTTATGTGCGCTGCATTCTGCAGCACACATAGAAAGAGGAAAAAGCCTCAGGATTTTCTTTAAGTAGGGAGGTATCCCTTCATGCACAAAAACAATTTTGGCGGTACTGCAGGCACCCTTGCACCATGGCGCAAGGTACCTGCATTGGTCCTAGACTGCACAAACTGCACCAGTGAATGGAGAGGGCAGAAATATGCCATATCTTAGTAGATTTGGCACATTCCTGCACTCTTCTTGTCATGTAATGCAATGCAATTTGTCTTGCTGCGTTGCATGACTTGTTTGTAAATCTGCCCCTCTCTCCATGCCATGCCGCAGCCGTGCTACTCCATGCCACCTGGGACCCTTGTGAGGGACCCTGAGCCACTCCTCCATCTCACTACTTAGGAGCCCTACGAGGGACTCGGAACCTCTTTTGCATCTCACTACTCCCAATTCTCTTTGCTCCAGTCCAGCGAAACTCTGCTCCAAGCACTTATCCGGGGCAAGTTGGTGGTCACTATGCTTTATCTCATTACATAGCATCTCCCTGTTTGAAGGACCGTCTTTTCTTGATGTGCAGGTGGGTTATTTGACTGCTGCTGTTGGGGATGGCCTTGGGTGGATCAGACTGGTACTATTGCATCATTTTATGGGCTGGAGAGGAGCTGCTATCTGTTTTTACTAGCATTTTACTCTATTCTTGGTTAGGCGATATCACTGGACTTTTAACTTCTAACCAAAGGTGGTGCCTTTGGAATCTGTTACCTGGGGTTCACATACCTTCTTGTCTAAGGCACAAAAAAAACTTAGGACAAGGCAACGCAAGGGCTTAAGTGAGATTTACTAAATCACGCAAAGCCATCTTGCATGGCTTTTTATGGCTTAGTAAATGCAGAATAATGCAAGGTAGCGCAAATCAATGCATTGCGGTACTCTGCATTGGGAAGGCGTGTCATGGGTGGAGCATTGCCATTCCCATGAACCCACCAATGGATTTTGACACAATCCCAGATTTACTAAGGCTAGTAAACCTGGGATTGCATCAAAATGCTACAGTTTCCCAACAGAGGCGTAACGAGGAGAAATAGCTCAATTTCTCCTCGTTATTTCCTCTTTCTACATGTGCTGTATTACACATAGAAAGCACACATAAAAAGAGGAAAATGCTTCTGAGTATTGTTTTTGTGCAGTAAGGTGTCCCTTTCTGCACAAAAACAATCCTACCTGCAATGCAGGCGCCCTTGCACCATGATACATCATCCTCATGACAGCTCTCCTGCTGCAGTCCGCTCCCGCCGCCTCACTCCAGACTGCCCTGTGGTTGCCTTTATTCTGCTGTTACTCTTTCTTGCTTTTTGCATTATTCTGCCTTTACTCTTTTGTGTTTGGCCTTATGCTGCCTTATTCCTTCTTGTTTTGACTTCATTCTTTTTGTCTTATTCTGCCTTTATTCTCTTGTGTTTGGCCTTATTCTGCCTTCATTCCTACTTGTTTTGCCTTTATCCTTTCCAGTCCTCCCTGCCTCTGTCCTGTGCGGCTCCCCCTGCTGCTGCTTTTCCCCACTGTTTTTTGCCTCCCGATCCTCCTGCTTCTAGCCTCCCAGCGCCTCTCTCTCCTCCCAGGACCTACTAAATGGAGGGCACAGCGCTGCTGCGCAGCAGGCATTCTACTGGTGCACCGAAGGCAAGCCCGTCTGCACCTGTCAGCGCCTGCACCGAACCCAGCGCCAACAAAAAATGCTGCCTCACATCACCACGCAACACCAGAGGACTGTTCTCCTGCCAGCATTGCCATTTCACCTGCAACACCAAAGCAGCCAACAATGCCAGAGACACCGCAAACACAACTGCGCCCATCACGCTGACAGAGACCGCCGTGGCACAACTCCAGTGCATCCTACTCAACTCACCATCGCTCGACAAACACACCACTGCGATCTGGGACACGATCTTCTCCCTCACCCAGGACGTCATCTTCCTCACTGAGACTTGGCTAAACCCTGCATCCATGCCAAACATCCACATCGCCACCCCCGAAGGCTACAAGATAACACACCGGTACAAAACCAACAAGCATGGAACTGGAATGGCCATCATCTACAAGGACACCATTAGCCGCACGATGTCCTCTGAAGACTCAACCCCTATCATGGAGCACTTCAACTTCCAATTCCACACAGATGGAAAAAGTACCATCAGAGGCACCCTCACCTAAAGACCACCAGGACCCCGCCCCAGCTTCTAGGAAGCCATCCCTGACCTCATTGTCCCAATCGCTATTGACTCAGAGAACTACATCTTCCTAGGAGATCTTAACTTCCACCTCAATGACCCCAGTGACACCAACACAACCGACCTCCTGGAAAGCATGGTGCTTGTTTCCGATCCAGGGAGGACCTAGGTTCGCAGTTCGGGCTGGACTGTTCCCATGCAGAACAGGGTCAAGACTGATGTGCATATGGCTGGGTCCAAACTGGAGTGGCGTGGTGAGCAAAAGAACGATGGATTAAACCCAGATTTTTGTGACTGGGGGTGAATGTTTGCATTGTTCAGCATTCCGTCCATCAATTGTTCCTTTTGCTTTTGTCACTCTAAGTGGGTAGTTCATGCCTAGATGTAAGTCCTATGCTCACTGCGCCACTGGATTCAAGCTAGCCAGGCTGATGAGGGGTGATTCCCCGAAACTGGTCCCAGGATTCTTGTTTCGGGTCCAGGGAGGACCTGGTTTGGAAGTTTGGTCTGGTCTGGTCCCATGAGGAACAGGGTCAAGACTGATTTGCATATGGCTGTGTCCAAACTGGGGAGGTGTGGTGAGAAAAAGAACAATGGATTAAACCCAGATCTTTGTGACTGAGGTTGAATGTTTGCATTGTTCAGCATTCCGTCCATCAATTGTTCCTTTTGCTCCTGGAAAACATGAGCAACATCGGCCTCAATCAAATCATCACCGACCCCACCCACACTGCAGGACACACACTTGGACCCATCTTCACATCCAGTGACAGAGTCAAGTACAGCCACGTCTCACTGCTCACCTGGACTGACAACTACAGCATCCACTTCACTATCTCAGGACCTACCAACACATGCACCACGCTCCCTAGCTCCACGCCAGAAACTGGAAAAAGATATCAGAAGACCAGTGGAGCAACGCTCTCAACTCCCAACTCCCTGACACAACATCCAACCCAAAACAGATTGTGAAGAACTTCTCCAAGTGGATTACAGAATGCGCCAACACAATCGCCCTCGCCAAGCCAGGCAAATCCCAAGCACCTGCCAGAAGAGGCAGCTGGTTCACTGTTGAACTGAAATCCACCAAACACAAATGCATGCAACTAGAAACGAAGTGGAGCACCAGGAAAGAGACAGGAGACCATACCACCTTCAAGACGGCACTTAACCAGTACCATCGTCTCCTGAAAGAAACAAAAAGGAATGCCCTACCAGACCAAATAGAAGCCAGCACAATCTGCAACAAGAAGCTCTTCGCCTTCGTGAAGGAGTTCTCTAAACCCACAGCCGCCGAGAGCCACATCACCCCCTCTTAAGAATTGTGTGACACATTGGCAGAATTCTTCCATGACAAGATCTCAGCCATCTAAGAAAAATTCAAACCCCAGCACCCCGCCACAGACAGCATCAACCTGCTCACAACCATGAACACAAACCCCAAACACCTGCTCATCCACTGGGACCCTCTCACCACTCAAGCCACAATCTCCATCATGTACTCCGTGCACCCTGGAGCACCTACGGATCCCTTCCCCCACCACATCTCCAACCTTGGGAACAAGATGATTGGTGACAAGCTCAGGAAAGCCCTGAACACCTCCATCACCTCGTCCTCCTTCTCTGAGGACTGGAAAGTTTGGGAGGTGAGACCCCTCCTGAAGAAACCATCAGCCGACCCTGCAGAACCGAGGAACTAGCGACCCATCTCACTGCTCACCTTTCCCGCGAAGGTTTTAGAGAAGGCAATCAACCAGCAACTGATCGAACACATGGAAAACAACAACCTCTAGGACCCTTCTCAATACAGATTGTGAGCCAACCAAATCACCAAAACAACCCTAATTGCAGCCACTGACATCAAGGCCCTCCTGGACCATGGCAAAACGGCAGCCCTCATCCTCCTGGACCGGTCAGCTGCCTTTGGTACCATCTCCCACCACATCTTGATCAAAAGACTCCATCACATTGGAATCCATTGAGATGCTTTCAAATGGATCAACTCTTATCTCACCGGAAGAACCCAGAGACTCCATCTCCCGCCATTCACCTCGAAACTCAAGAAGATAATCTGAGGTGTCCCTCAAGGATTGTCCTTCAGTGCCACCCTTTTCAAAACATACATGACCCCCCTGGCCAATACCGTCAGATCGCATGGACTCAACATCATCTCCTATGCTGACGATACATAGCTGATCCTTTCATTGTCAGAAGACTCCGCCAGAGCCAATTTCTACAGATGTATGGTGAACGTCGCCGACTGGATGGAGGACAACTGTCTCAAGCTCAACACGGACAAGACGGAAGTCCTCATCTTTAGGAACAACACCTCACCATGGAATGACGCATGGTGACCTGCTGAACTCGGCCTACCTCCCGCCCTGACAGACCATGCCTGCAACCTTGGCATCATCTTGGACAGCAAGCTATCTATAAAGAAACAGGTAAACACAGTCTCATCCGTCTGCTTGCAGATTCTATGCAGGATCCACACGATCTTCAAGTGGATCCCAATCAACACCAAAAGGACCGTCATGCATGCCCTTTTAACCCGTTGGCTGAGGCGCACATTTTGCCGCTGTGCGGGCGAATTCTATGCGTGCGCAAATCGGACGGCCCCCAGCCGTCCGATGCACACGCCCACCGTTACGTCAGACGGCTGGGGGCCGTCCGACGCACGGAATGAGTTAACCAACAGGCTGGACAACGGAAACATACTCTACTTAGGGATCACCGCACGCCTCCTGAAGAGAGTAAAGACAATTCAAAACTCAGGTGTAAGACTCATCCTCTACCTCCCCAGATGGACCCACATCACACCCCACCTCAAAAAACTACAGGAAGAGATGCCAGTTCAAGATATTGACCCACGCATACAGAGCCCTGCACAATGAAGGACCAGCATACATCAACAAACACAACCTTCCACCAACCGACCAGACACCTAGGATCCACCACCCTCTCCCTCGCAGACACCCCCGGATCCACTGAAGCAACAATGAAGGACGTTACTTCTCAAACCTAGCGTCCCAGGCTTGGAACAACGAGCCCATGCACCTCAGGACCGCCTCATCGCTCCGGCAATTCAGGATAGGGCTCAAGACCTGGCTGTTCGAATGAACATTGCTTGAAAAATTGCCCTATGGAAGGTTTGCACCCAGCGAAAAAAATGTATAATTTGGATAATTAGCTAACTACCACATGGACGGCGAAACACCGTGGTCATCAAGTATTGTTCGAGTCACCATCATTAGTTCATCATCAGGCATTGACATTGTGAGCTCCAGTAATATCGTCTTCACTAAGAACTATTCGTGTCATCATCACATTGTTTAATTATTAGGAATTCGCAATACGAGTTTTTGAAATTCTGTGTGTTAACATTTGTGTAATAATTCCTATCGGCGTACCATTTATCAGACGGTATTATTTGAGAGTTGTTATGTTGGACATTTGAAACAATTGGATTATGGGAATCGTAGTTTTTCAAACTGAGGTTATCTTTAGAGAGGGAAGATCAAGTGGCCAATTAGGCAGCACTAATGAGGGAGGGGTTTGGGGGCGAGCATGAGGTGAACAAGCATTGGCATAGCCAATAGGTCTCGCTTTTGGGACCTTATAAGTATTTAGTTATGCAAAACAATCTCCTTGGTGCAACAACATCAACTGTTGCATGGCTAAACCCTTATAAGATCCCAAAGGCGAGACCTATTGGCTATGCCAATGCTTGTTTGGTTTTGTGGGTAAAGCCTTAAAAAACTGACTCAGGGAGCGAGAAGCAATAGCATGAGGAGACACAGGAGGAAACAAGGGGGCCATAGAAGTCCATTGTGTGGCAGTCATTCTGAGTCGGAGATTGAGATAACAAGGTGCTGGCCAAGACTGCGCCTTGCAACTTATGCAAGAAAACCTTCAGCAGCAGTACAGAAAATCCTGCTCCAGCACCTTAGGGATGCATAGGCATCAGAAAGCATGGCACTCAGAGTTTAATGCTGCCAAAAGATGTCGGTACGAGGACAAGAGGGCCTCCATATCATCTGCACCCTAGTAGGAAGCAATACCTCCTCAAGACATTGTACCGTAATCTGTTCTCCAGAGTGAGAAGAATACTCAGATCCCTGTTTTGCCACTGTGCCTTCACTTTTTACTCAACCATAAAGTTATTAGTCTAGGTGAGCCCAGTAATCAAGCTATAAAAAATCAAGTTCTCATCAGCCAAAATTTCAGAAAAAACAATGTATCCAAAATGGAATTCGTTTTTTTTTTAGATATGTTTGACAAACAAAAACGGTAAAATCTTCAACAAAAAAACAGAAAAAAGTTTCTTTTGAGAACCGCTTTTACATGTTCAAAATTAGAAAAAAAATGTTGTGTGTCATGCCTGTTTTTATTGGAAAAAAATGTTACAGTCCGCTGTAAAGATCTACATCAGACGTCAAAGACTCGCTGTAGTGTCCCAACTCTGAGCGAGAGGCAAGGGCCTATAACAAGGGATGTGATTTTTGTATTGTTTTTCTCATCTGAGTGTTGTTGGTTACTAAATACACGGGAAATGTACTTACAAATGAATTCATTATCTTTCTATATCAGTTTCTGAACAAGGTCCTATTTTAACTGTAAACAGCTCATTTATTCCACATTAAAACAATATACAAGCAGTTCTTGGCTACATATTCTTTCCCAAGTCAAAGGTTAAACTCCGATGCAGCAAAATGTCCTTTGAAGTGAAATTCATAAGCTCTCTTAAAGAGCTTATCTTAACCATTATAAGGCAATTATGGTAACGGGCAGCTACCTTAAAAATGTATTATTATGTTTCTGAACAACCAATTTATTCATTATATATCTGATCAACTGATCATAAATATTGCCTAGGACAGCAAAGCTGGCGAAAAGAACCACATAAACAGAGATTTTTGTGAAATATCTGTATTTAATATTTATTCACTGAAAGTCACAGATACAGCACTTGTTCACGAGAGGAACAGCAGAGAAAACGCCAGATGAGAAACCACCCGACAGATCAAAAACCACTCAGGCTGACCAGGCATGGCATTAAATCTCGCCAGCACCCCTGGAACCTATAAACAAAAGCCTGGCCTTCGACGAACAAAGTGGGCCTGGGGTGAGATGGGAAGATAAACGATAGTGAACACCGACAAGTTAGATATATACATATCAGTTCTGCGTCTTATATTATGTCAATTGAAACAAAAATGGAAAAACGGAACTCCCTGATAACAAGAGCACAGACGTGTGCCAGAAAGAACACAGTATTGTAGGCGCAGCCCGATCGCTGAAAAACTACCTGACGTCATGAAAAACATGATAGAAGAACTAAACAAGTTCTAGGGGCTGCTGCAGCTGCACTAGCACTGCGCAGGTTTTAATGTGAAACAGTGTGTGCAGTGTGATGTGAGTCACTGTATTGCTACAGCAGTAGCCAGTAATATGAGGAAGACCCCTGTGGCTTTGTTGATCTTTTTATATTCACTTGGTGATACGAAGCCCACATGTTCTGCTTGCATGTCCGATGTCAGGGTTTGACCGTGACTGCATTCACAGAAGAAGCTCATGCTACCCCTGCCTCCCTTAGGATACATCTGGCGTGTAAAACAGAGTTGTATAACCCTCTGGACACAGGCTTAGAGCTGGGAAGTGTACGTCTGGGAAAAACACACCAAAGCCCACAAATACAACACACTGTAACACCGCTTGTCAGAGAGATCCTTGCGGATTCTGGCCGGTTGTAAATGGAATATGAACAGAGCTGGGCCCGCTCATCTGCATTCGAGCCGAACATTGTAGAGTAAAACAAAAAGGTTGCAGATTAATGTATTGCTTTGCTGAAGAAACTCTGCGTTAGGTATTCCATACTGTAGTCTTTTTTGCCATACATATCTCTTCACTCTAAACGTGTAAAAGAGATGGGGAAATATGCCCTAGTCGTAATATGTCCGAGAAACATATTTTTCTTGTACAGTGGCCACAGGAGGGTGAAGTTGAAATTAAAACATTCACGACATGATGCTTCTAAACATTAGGCATGCTTGCGTTCTTGAGGAGCGTGGGCCGATAGCGCTCTCTGTTGGCCTAAAAAGGAAAAGCGATCGAATAGAAAGGGAATGCAAGTTAGTTCTTTAGTAAGGATGTGTGAAGTAAAAAAAAAAAAACGAAAAGCATTACCCTGACGGAGAAAGACAGATGGCGGCTGCGCGCGTTCACGCACACATGCA
Organism: Triturus cristatus; assembly: GCF_964204655.1. Taxonomy (NCBI): domain Eukaryota; kingdom Metazoa; phylum Chordata; class Amphibia; order Caudata; family Salamandridae; genus Triturus; species Triturus cristatus. The sequence goes on along the minus strand of NC_140588.1, from coordinate 333,920,193 downwards.
CGCAAGCTTGAGGCCAGCGGCTGGCAGCACTTTGAAACCCCCCTTACTAAAAGTCGAGCAACAGCGCACGCGCTGTTCTAGGCTCGACCTAAAAACGGGTGGTTTCATAGGGGAGGAAAACATTTCATGGAAATGGATGTCTCGGAACTGCAAAGCAGTTGTGTCGGGTATGTGATGATTTGCAGTTGTAAGTGGCAGTAGGTGATTATGGCAGGGATTCGAAGAGGAGTGAGTTTTTGAGGAGATGATTGAAGGCTGGAAATACGAGTGGGTATGCGGATGTAAAATGCAGAGTACGTTTGGGGTGAATGCAGTGATGGCGTTTAAGATGAATGAAGTGTAATTGCAGTAAGAATTCGAGTGGGGTGAATGTAGCATGAGCATGCGAATGCTGTGTGAATGGGGGAAGAAACTGGAAACTAAGATGGGTGTGATTTGTGTTGTGAATTGAAAGAGGTGTAAGTGTGGGAGAAAGGGGCGATTGAAATGCGTTAAGAGGATAGGTTAGGGGAGTGTGTTATTATCAGTAGGTTGAGTCGGGATAATAGACCTTAAGGAGCGTGTGAATGTAGTGTGAGCATGAGTGTTTTTAGCCATGCGGAAGGTATTTGAAAAGATTGTAAGGAAAAGTGGTTTTATTTGCGAGCAGTGAGGTGAGAGTGAACAGGGAGACAGTGGGTGAGGAGATGGGATTTACTAGATGGATTCAGATTGTTACGCACAAGGGAGAGGTATCTTGTGTTTTTTATTTTAAAAAAATCTTGTTTTCATAAAAAGTCGTTAACACGATATGAACAATTCAACAAAAAGTTTATTGGTACTCATGTTTATATTTACATAACTTGGACGGTACGAATTATTATATATGTATAATATTGGACGATGTAGTAATATTGAATGTTTGATTGATTATTGCAGTTACCCCTGAAGAAGAGCTTGTAAAGCTCGAAATGCATTGGGTGTAAATAAAGAACACTGCTTTTTGACAAATCATGAGTTACAAATCGTGTTCTTGATAGAGGTCTGGATGGGCACATCTTGAGCATTTGAAGCTGTTGAAATAGCATGATACCGTACATGTGGTTCAAAAATGCAAAAAGCTCAAAAAATGGAGTAAAGTACAGAGTAAATGGAGAAAAATGGACATAACAATTTGAGTATTGCTATAAACCTACTTCTTTGGCTGTGCCACTGGGCTTGGAGTGAAGAGTCGCCCCACATAATGTAGTTCTTAATCATTGTGCCATCAGAGCAAGGCACAATCCCAGTGAGCACGCACTCTTGGATGATTTTCAGGATAAAAATGGTCGAACTGAGATTAGAATGGTGTACATCCCATCACCTGCGTTGAACATTGTTCGAATGAGCAGCCAGCTACTCAAGCGTCTTGAGACCCTCATCAGCAATTTGCCGTGCTTTACTAATCCCCGATTGATTGGCTGATTGATGCATGAGTGCCTGTGTTGGCGCTAGGCATCCCTCAGTGTGCCGGCACACAGAGAGAGCAGGAAAGCGTCATATCTTAGTAGATAGAGTGCATTCCTGCTCTCTCCCTGTCAGGCAGCACAGCAAGTAGTCTTGACGCATTGTGCGACATTTTGATAAACCTGGCCCCGAGTTCCCCTGAATTTTTTAAACTAGCTTGATTGACTCAATTACTTGTATAATGAGATGATGAAGATGTTGTTGTCATGTGATGTCAGCAACAAAGGAGAAGACTTTGTGTTTGTGGTCACTAAACGCATGTTTCACATCCAAGGACCATATTTTACTGGCTGTTCCAGTACAGGTCTTGTGGCTTTACTGGATGATGATTCTGTTTTGTACAGGTCTCCTTTGGACTTGACAGATAATGATTTGTATTGCCATGACGTGACCACCATCACATTCTGAGATGGCATAAGATTTGCATTTTTAGAGATACTTCTAACCGCAGATTCCTCACTTTTAGAACATCCACAGATGCCACACGGGATCGAGAAGATTTTAACTACATTGCTCCCACATGCCAGTAGGTGGCTCAGCGTTGACTTTGTTCTGCCCTGGAAGTGACGATGGAGCCCACCCCTGCATGCCAACATCAGTTCCTTTCTTTCTGCAATTTTGTACACGGATCTAGAGCTGGCTCCCAACTTTTTCCCTTTAATTAGAGTTTTTTCTAATAAAATTCTCTTTCGAGCGTGCAGGGGAATTCTGTCACTTCCTAAAACTACACATTTTTTTTTTTTTTACACCAACTTTGTTTTTATTGAAAAAAAAGAGGTGAGCTCAATGTACACAGCTGTGTGCCTACAACCATCCTGGCCGGCAGCGAACAGAGTCAAATCCCATCAAACAGGGACATTATAGCATAGCATATCTCATGCATTTCCCCTCCAATTCCCTGCCTTCAACGCATCGCACCCAAAGTGCCCGCCACCCCACATCCTGTCTAAAGCCGTGTTCGCACCAGCAGGGGGGTCAGGTAAGGCAGATGCAGCTGGTGATGCACGCTAATCTCCAACGGGGTTCCCGCAGTAGGAGGCCAACAGAACTCAAGGCCGGGGCTAGTGAGTGCCGTAACCCTGCCCAGGGCAAGTAGGTGCTACACTCCGCGCCTGATCTATGCTAAGTTCATATGCAATGTTCTGGGCAGCTCATGTAATGTAGTGCAGTGTCCCCAAGTAAACATGTAGTGTTTGAAGGGATTGGATGGAGTAGCGTAGCGCCACCTTGCTGTGTCACCAAGGCACTATCACCTCGCTTAACCTCTATACATCCTGAAGACAGGACAAACTAAATAAACAAGGGGCGGGGGGGTGGCGGGGGAGGGCGGCGGAGGAGGGGAAGCAGAACGCCAAGCGCCGCAGCGGGGGGAAGAGGGAAATCCAATGAATGCAACTAGTCTCGCTTTAGCTGGGCCGGCGGCCCCCCAACGCCCCTAGTACCCCTGTGGGGATGTATGCCTGCACAGTGGGAAGATCCGTCCCCGGCGCGCTCACCTGGAGCTAGGGACCCTCCAACGACGAGGGTGTCAGCGCCACAGGCCGCGTGAGAATCTTGGAGCGCGTCAGAATAATCTCGTCGTCGAACAGTTTCAAGGCCCGCAGTCTCGGCGGTTGCAATCGCGCATGCTCTATCCTGCCCAAGTGTTCCACCAAGGGAGACCAGAGGGTCTTGAACCTAGTGTCCCTGAACTGGAGGCGGGCCGTAAGCAGCTCCATCGCCAAGACCTGCCAGAGGCGGGCGAACCACACGTTGATGGACGGCGGCTCCGCCTTCTTCCAGTACACCGCCACTGTTTGTTTTGCTGCACCTAGCATGTGAAGGCTCAGGTGCCAATCTCGACCTGTCATTGCCCGCCGCGACGTTGGCCGGAGGCCCAAAATAATCGTGAGGGGGTCCTCTGGCAGGGGGTAGCCTAGCACCCTTTTGATGTGGCTGAGGACTTCCTTCCAATAAGTAGTCAGACTCGGGCATGTCCACCAAATATGAATAAAGTCCCCTGGCGCCTGGGCACAGCGCCAGCACAGCGGGGACACCTTAGGGAACATCTTCTGCAGTCGGACAGGGGTGTAGTACCACTGGGTCATCACCTTGTAGGCCGATTCCTGTTGGGGGATGCTGCGGAAGGTTTTAGGGATATCGCTCCAGAGCCTTGCCCACTGCGCGGAGTTGATCCCGGAGCCCGAGAGGTTCTGCCACCGCACTTGGTACGGATGTAGTCCTGGACGCTGGGAGTGCTGGAGCACTTTATAGACGCGAGAGACGAGGCCCTTATATGTGCCAAACGTGCGCGCTAAGTGCTCAAACGGGGTGAGAGGCCTCGTGGCCGCCTGCACCAGTGAAGAGCCCTGCACCCAGTGCCGAAGCTGTACGTATTGGAACTTGTCCCTGTCTGTCAGCCCAAAGTCCCTTTGGCATTGCTGGAAGGATTTGAAGGTCCCTCCCACAAAGAGATCTCGGATCGTCCGACAGCCACTTTCCGTCCAGTTCTCAAAGTATGGCGAGCGGCAGGCCGGCGGAAATTGGGGGTTGCGAGCTAGAGGGGTGTGTGGCGAGGGGAAGGTGGTGAGGCCCCTGCGGACCGCCACCCTATCCCAGATCTCCAAGACCGTCCTCGTGGGGACCGCCATGTACGCACTACGGTGACGCGCCGCCCGGGGCAGCCAAGCGTGATCCCAAATCGGGCGACAGGTAACTGCCCTGTCCATGTGGAACCAAATTTTTTCGCTTTCCCACGCCCCCCACTCCAGAACATATCGGAGGTGCGACGCCCAGTAGTAGTCCATTAGATTGGGACAAGCAAGACCGCCTCTATCCCGAGGGAGCTTTAATATTTTGTTAGAGAATCGCGGCTTCTTACCTCCCCAAATAAAGGAGATCAAGTCCCGTTGTAACCCTTGGATGTAATGTTCCGGGATGGGAGTCGGCAGGGTCTGAAACAGGTAGAGGATCTTTGGCAGCACGGACATCTTGATTGCATTGAGGCGACCAAGCCAGGAAAGCGGCAGTGCCTTCCAGGTGCGCAAGTCGTCTAGGACAGAGCGCCTGCACTCTGGCCAATTGGCCTGCGTCCAGGTAGCTAGATCCGGTGTCAAGTTAAGGCAGAGGTATCTCACGGAGTCGCTCGCCCATTGATATGGGGTGCTTGTCCGCAGCGCCGCCACCTCCGCCTCCGGAATCGTGAGATTGAGCACCCAAGACTTGGTGTGGTTAATTTTTAGCCCGGAGGCCCGCTCATAGGTGCGGAGCAGCGATTGTGCGGCTGGAAGCGAGGTTGAGGGCGCAGACAGCGTGAGAAGGAGATCATCGGCGAAGAGCGCAACCTTGTGGTCACGTCCCCGAAGGGAAATGCCCGTGACATCCGGCGACTGGCGAATGAGAATAGCCAGGGGCTCCGCTACCAGGGCGAAGAGCAGAGGCGATAGGGGGCAACCCTGCCGCGTGCCCCTGCAGATGGGGAATGGCTGCGTAAGTTGGCCATTTACTCGCACCCGGGCTGCCGGCGCAGCGTATGGGGCCATGATGCGTGCTTCCATTTTGGGCCCAACCCCTATTTTCCATAAAACCGCTCGAAGGAACGCCCAATCTACCCGGTCGAACGCTTTTTCAGCGTCTAGGGATAACAGGCAAGCCGGGATACCCCAATGCCTGGCCTTACCCACAATGTGGGCGATGCGACGGACATTGTCCGGCCCCTGGCGTTGGTGGATGAACCCCACCTGATCCGGATCCACGAGGTGAGGGAGGTGTGTACTGAGCCGTTTGGCAAGAATTTTGGCATACAGTTTAAGATCTGTATTCAACAGGGCTATGGGTCGGTATGATGAGCAGAGGGTGTGGTCCTTCCCCGGCTTTGGGATGAGGGCAATCTCAGCCATCGCCATGTCCGGGGAGGGCCCTCCCGAATCCGCGAATGAGTTAAAGAGCCGAAGAAGGTAGGGTTGCAGCTGCGGCAGAAAGGCACGGAAGAACGCCACCGGTAGCCCATCCGGCCCAGGTGTCTTGCCTAGCGGGAGATCTCCCAGGGCTCCCGCTATTTCTTCCAGTGTAATGGGCTCCTCTAAGAGCTCGGAGTGATGTTTACTCAACGGCTCCCATTCACATTCACCCAGGGTCTCCGCGATCAGTGCGGGGTCCGGCGGGTCTCTCTTGTATAGGGAGGAATAGTAATCATGAAACGCCTGGAGCTTCGCAGCTTCAGTGGTCACCCAAGTGCCCCCCGCCCCCTGCAGCTTCGCGATATGGGCCCTGGCCGCCCTCGTACGCAACCGCCGCGCTAGTACTGTTCCCACCTTATCCCCTCCGATGTAAAAGCGCTGCCGGAGCGCAAGGAGCGCCCGTTCCGCCTTATTCGTCCTATGTGCCCGTAGCTGTCCCCTAAGGACCGCCAGCCGCCGCTTATGGGCCGCCAACGGGCGGGCCTGATCCATCTTCTCCAGCGTCTTGAGTTCGCGGGTGAGTCTGGTTTCGTACAGTTGGGCTTCCCGCGTCCGAGCAGCAGCTATAGCCGTGAGGGTGCCCCGTATCGTGGCCTTGAAGGCATCCCATAAGAGAGGGAGGGGAGTCTCCGGCAACTCGTTATGTTCGAAGTATTTCAATATAGCCGTCTTTATTTCCTCCCTGTCTACCGGGTCCCGTAGGGCGTGATCCGGGAACCGCCAGCGGCGTGGACCGAAGGTACGAGTGGGGCGCTCATGGAATAACACCTCCACATGGGCATGGTCGGAGACCGAAATGCTCGAGTGTGAAGCCGACATAGTGTCTGGGAGCAGGGAGTGGGAGACAAAGAGCATGTCGATGCGAGAGTAGGAGCGGTGTGCATGTGAATAAAAGGTGAAGTCCTTCAGCCCCGGGGAGTGGTAACGCCACACATCTACCAAGGTCAAAGCAGTAAGGGATTTTTTCACAGTGGCCGACAGGGCCCCCACGCCATGGAAGCCTCCCCCACAACGATCTAGCTCCGCGTCCCAAACCAGATTGAAGTCCCCCCCCACTATAAGGTCCGAGCTCACCGGGTCAAGATACTCCCGGATGGCCCCGCGCAGGAAGACATCCTGCCCCTGGTTGGGTGCGTAAAGATTACATAGCGTGAGCCTACGGTGTCCCCGCGTTAACTCTACCCTGAGGACCCGGCCCGCAGTGTCTCTACGCACCTGCGTGTCCCCATGACAGAATCCCGCCCGACAGAAGATTGCAACCCCCGCTGACTTAGTGGCCGCGGATGCCCAAAACCTATGGGGAAAGCGCGGATGGGCCATACGACCCACATCAGCCCGTAGAAGGTGCGTCTCCTGCAGAAATACTATGTCGGCACCCTGTTGGAGCAGATACCTCCAGATCTGATGTCGTTTGCTAGGTGAGTTGAGCCCCTTCACATTCAAAGAGACGACCTTCCAGGAGGGTACTGTAGTCATAGACATGGGTCAACATGCGCAGTTGTCCCCCCCGCCGCCCCCAGCCCATCCACAGAGCCCCCCCGCCAGAGGGTTAGGAAGTAAAGAGGGAGAAAGGCGAGAAAGTAGGAGCAAACGAAAGAACCAAAACCACAGAACGGCCAACATGGCCAACAAGGTCTATTCCAGTCTAGGGAGTGGCCAGGCACTTCGGCACAGGCTATCCCGGAGATGTCACTCTCCCAGGAATAGGAGTGGGGGTCCGTCGGCACTGCCGCCATTCACCAAGTCAGGAGGAGCCCCGGGCCACCGCCCGTCATCAGGAGCTGTAACAGCAATCTCAGTGAGTAGGCCGCATTCTCTCTCCCCACAAACGGCTGATAGTCCCAGAGAGGGCCATCTCGCATTCTCAAAAAGGGATGAGCCAGAGTTGCAAGCATGGAAGTTCACTGGGGAGCGGGCTCCTGTGATCCCGCCGGCGACGATCCGGCTTCCAGGGACCGAATGTGGCGTATGATGTCCTGCTTGTCCCTCGAGGATCGACTAGCAGCAGGGGAGGGAGATCGCCCCGCCCGGCGCACCCTGGACCAGCTAGGCTTAAGTGAGGCACGAGGCCCCGCGGCACCGCGCACCGGGCTGGCCGGAGGGGAGTCCGGGATCTGAAGCAGCTGCGCGGCCTCCCTGTAGGACCGCAGCACCCGTCGTCTGGACTCCCAGTGGAAGATGAGGGCGAAGGGATGTCCCCATTGATAGCGAATGTTGAGGTCTCGCAGCTTGTCCGTAACCGGCCGGAAGGCCCGCCTGCGCCGGAGGGTCGTGGGGGCCAGGTCCTGAAACAGCTGGATCGTAGCCCCATTGTATTTGATATCCGTCCTGTCCCTGGTCGCCTTGATAATAACCTCCTTTTCGACAAAGAAGTGGACCCGCGTCAGGATGTCGGGAACCAGGCCTGGTCTCCCGGGCGGTCCAGAGACTCGGTGGGCCCTATCCAGAGTCGGCGGAGAGGCATCATCATCCCCCCGGAGTTCATGCAGAAGGTCCGCCACAAATGTCATGATATCCGCCCCCTCCGCTCCAATCGGGACACCCCGAATGCGAATGTTGTTGCGGCACCCCCTATTTTCCAGGTCCTCCTGCCTGATCTGTAGCTCGACATTCTGCTCCTCCAGGGCCGCTATTCTCTGCCACAAGCGCTCCTGGTCCTCCGTGCGAGCGTCCAGGGTCTTCTCCATGTCGTCGACCCTGTCCCCGAGCTCTCCCACGTCTTTCCGGAGCTCCTTGACGCAGGCCTGAACCTCCGTGCGCAGCGAGCCGATTTCAGACTTGAGGTCCTGCATGAAGAGCGCCATGAAGGACTGCGTCACTGGCTCCGCCGACCCACCAGCCCCTAGCGCCTGCGAGCCCGTCAGCGCCCCTCCAGGCTTATTCCAAAGGTCCTTCACTGTGGCATCTTTCGTGGGCGCCGACGAGTCTTTTCCCGGCTTGGTGCGCGTCATTATGCAGGCATACGCCGCCTCCACAGGGGGACCCCGGCCGCAGATCAGGCCGTCCACTCAGGGCCACCGGAGGGCCAACCAGCGTCGAAGGGCGCACAAGCCAGTCCGCGTCGCGTCCAACGTAGGGCTGTCCCACACTCCAGGCCGCAGGCCCGGTCACAGCGCCGCAGCGCAGGCGTTCCAGGTACAGCAGTAGACCAAGGCCCGCGGTCCACACCGATACGGTCCGCCCTCAGGGCACGGATGCCGCCAAGTCCCCGGGCCCACCAGGCTCCGACCCGGGGCCTTCCCCACTCTCGCAGGCAGCGAACAGCACAACGTCAATAGTACTGGGGAGCGCGCCGTCCCCGCAGCTCAACAACCACGCAGGGGGGCCTGACGGCCAAGCAGTCCCGCCGTCCCAAGTCCCGCTAGCGCCTCACCGCTCAGCCCCTCCCTTCTCTAGTGTCCAGCAGGGGAGGCGAGCCAGCATCCGGGGACACCTCCAGTACCCCTTGCAACCCCCGGGACTCCACTAACTCCGGGCGAAGGCACACCCCGTCCAACAGGCCTTAAACACGGTCAGGGGTCAGCAGCCACCAGTCCAGCGCTCGGGCCCATGGCCACCACCCGCAAGGATCGATCAGCCAGACCGCCCCCGGTCCGGGGCTCCAGTTCAGGGCCGCAGTGAGATCCCCCGCTCCAGACCTCCAAGCGCTTCCACCGCAGTCGCCGCCACCACGAAGACGGCACTCCCAGAGGCACTCTAGCGCTCGGGCCCACCTCCGCCGGGGCTCCTCCCGCCACCTCAGGCTTTCCTCCCCCTCCGGTGTCCGGGCGAACCGCCACGCGGGCCGATGCCTCCCGCCGACCTCCTCACCTCAAGCGGAGTCGTCCAGCACTCGACTGCAGGGGCCGCAGCGTCGGAGGCACAGGGTCCCAAAATGGCGGACCCGCCTACCGGAGCAGTCTTCCCAGCGCCTCCTCCTCCAGCCGGTACCAGGGAGTCCCGGCCCCCGCTCCCAGACGCCTCCGATCACTCCTAGGATGGCCAGACAGCTCCTCCAGCAGGCTCAAGCTCCCGGGCAGTCCGCGGGAACTCGCACCGCTCCCCAGCGCGGATCGCCCAAAATGGCGGCCGTCTCCTCCGCACCCGGGATCTCTCCTGTGTCCAGCCTCCGGCGCCGCCAGCTGCACTCCTCGAGCCCGCCACGATATTCGGCGGCAGCCCACTCCGGTTCCGCCGACCTCTCGCACCCAGGAGAGGCCGTATACCGGCTGTCAAAGTGCCGTAGGATGCTCGTTTAGCCAGCGGCAGCCCGGAGCTCCAGCAGCCCACGTCCTACTCCATGTTCAGCTTGGCCACGCCCCCAAAACTACACATTTTAAGCCTTGTAGGGACTGTTCTAAAGAACTATCTCTGACAGATCCTTACACGGGGTGACTCTGGGGTTTGGCTGGGTGCACCACAAGTCTTGTGAGCAGTGTGCCCTCCTGAATCCAAAGATGTTACAGATCTGTGAAGCAAAGCTGCATATCACCGAAGGCTGAAAGAAGTTTCAGATGTCCCGCTCAAAGTCAAGGGCGCGCACCCATTCCCATGACAGGTCCTCATAGCTGTCCAAGTCTTCCGGTAAGTCGAAGCAGAAGCTCAAGTGATGTAAAGCCCTTAAGGTCCAACTCTATTTTAAGTAGGCCTCTGATTCCATCCTAGGTATTACGAGCCAAAGTTTTCCCTAATTTATGCAAGATCATTGTCATGTCTGCAATTGAAAAAGATGTCATCTGACCTTATCATTCCAAGAACTGTGAAAGTGTCAAGTCATTCAGACAAAGACATCGATATGACACCTGATGCAACATCTGTCTGTGACAAGTGTCTAGTTATCACGATGTCAAAATCAAATAAGAGCAAACACAGACATATAGCTAAAACAGTAGTTATTGTTAAGGCTTCTGGGAGCTTAAGTATCTTTTACAATTTTCGTGTCTTAGCAACCCCAATCTTTCCTCCACGTATTAGGGCTATGTGGGCTGCTTGGAGTGATTTGCACCGACTTTTGAGAGTGGATAGTACAGTTCGTAAGAACACACAACTTTGGAATAATGAGATAATCATTGTAAATCGAAAACCGTTTAGATGGACTATGTGGGAAGAACTGGGAATTAAAACAGTTGGAGACCTCCTTGATGGGGACTCGCTTAGGGGCATATTATCAACGGCCAGCGATAATTATCGCTGGTCGTGCTTAGCGATAATAATATTATCGCAGGCTATCTCTGGAATTTATCACCCTGGTAGCACGTTATTAACAACGCGTTTCTCCAGGGCGATAAAAATTCCAGAGATAACGAGGTTATCGCCCTTTTGCAGGGAACATCGTGGTTTTCCAGCATTGTTCCTTGTAAAACGGCGATAACCTTGCTGATACGACCCACAGGGTCGTATCAGCATAATCCACCCCCTATGTTAGGGATGGCTAAGTCAAGATTTTAGCAGACGTTAGATTTTGGCGAAAACTGCAGTTTTCGCCAAAATCTAACGTCTGCTAAAATCATGTGGGCTGCCTTGTATATATTGCGATGTAAACATCAGCGATATTTGCAAGGTAGTTCATCCGGGATACGCCCAGTAACGCCCACTTTGCATCTCATTGGAGATGCAAATGGAGGCGTTGGGAAAAAGGGTGCTAACATGCGATTATGCATGTTAGCTCTCATGTAAATAGGGCGCTGATTTTATCTCCGCTTTTTTGGCTTTGTAAGCCAAAAAAGCAGAGATAAAACCCTTGTAAATATGCCCCTTAGTTCCTCTGAATCATTAAAAAACTGATTTTTCCCTTTCCCAGTCGCAGCTTTGGAAGTATTGGCAAGTGAGGCATTGCTTGAGAGGTAAACTAAGGCGAGATCCGATACATTTTTCAGCCTCGCCGGTCATGTACTACCTTAGACTGTGGGACCATTTATAAGGATGGTGTGTCTAATATGTATCACACACTTATTGACGATTAATACTCGCACAAAACTTGTCTTGTGGCTAAATCCAATTGCAAGGAGCAGTTAGAAGTAGAATACTCGGAGTGTGACTGTAAGGAAATCTTAGAGAATCACGATCAGTGGCGGCCTGCTCAGGTAAGTGAGGTGAGGCGGGTTTGGGGGGGGAAGTCGACAGACGATGGAATAGGTCCAATTAAATATATATTACCTATTCTGTCGTCTATCGGCTTCCCCCCTGCCGCGCCTTGCCTTGCCTCACTGCGCTTACCTGAACCGGCCACCACTGATCACGATCGCTCGCTCAGAGAAGTGCACTTAAAGTTTGCTTATTATAAAACTCTGCACAATTGGTATTGGTCTCCTTTCAATTGTACAAAGCTTGTCTAGCTCCCAATGCAGCATGCTGAAAGTGGTCTAGCGCAGCATGGAATTTGCACCACATACTCTGGTCATGTCCAGAAGTAGATTTGTATTGGCGCTGTATATGGGAAACGCTAATTTCAACTAGTTTTATTACTTTTGAGGAGTCAGACAAATTGGCTCTGTTATATGACTTTGTTGATTTGGTGTAGATGGTTGTCAATGGCTCTTATGGTGGCCAAGATCTGCATTTTAAGGCATTGGTGTACTACACTGGTGCCCACTCATCAAGAGTGGATAGCTGAGCTTTTTAGATTAGCTACATATGAACGATAGATTTACAGGGTTCAAGATCAAATACATGTCTTTGTTGGGGTTTGGGATCCTTTTTGAGGCTTTGTGATCATTGACTGTTTTACTTTGGTGTGTGACCATTACCTTTTTCCCCCTCAGATTAAACTAGTATGGTGTTTGCATTGCTTTCATTTTAGAATTAGTGTTTGGGATGACATGCTTGGGGCTTGTGGTGCTATATGTTTGTTTAAGAGGAGTATGGTTTATGCGGAGGAGGGTTACCCTATGTATTGCTTAAACTTTGTTGGTTAAACGTGATGACTGTTCTGTTCTTTATTTATTTCTTTATTTATTCTCTTTCTTTTCTCTCTCTTTTCTTCCTTCCTTATGATCTTATTATTCCTTAATGGGATCTTATTTAATATAGTGTTTATGAGGTACATTGTGGGGTACTTGGTACAAAATTTGTTTTTGCGTATTATAAAAATCACAATAAAGAAATAGTTAAAAAGAAAACAGTGTAGTCTGAATTGATGTCCTTTTCCTTTATATGATCATCAGGACATGTCTGTTACACATACCTTGATGCAAATAATCTATGTCAGAAATTCCAATCCTTGATAAGAGATAGTATAAAAAGGCTGCTGCTTGTCTGGAGGGGGTCCTTTGCCCAGATTATCACACATGATACTTCCAGAAACGGTCTTGACTACTGGGGGTGCACCAAGAAGATGATCACACCTGCGGCCAGGAGAAAGGACGATGCAGCATAGTATGTTTTCCTTGTGCATGGAACACTGCCTTCACACCTCACTGGGAAAGCAAATCTTGTAGAACTATGCTAAAGTCAAAGTTTACGAAACACAAGAAGGCCAACTGGGAATAATTTCCAGTCCACTCCAAAGCGGAGTAGTCACAAGGACATCAGGGTGCCCCGTCTAGGAGCGGATTCCGCACTCATCCGGATGCACCCCAAGTTTCCAGGTGCAATTGCTACATCACAACAAATTGGGCACTCTTTTGGCTCACCTCTGGGCACAAAGGATTTGCAGAGGCCCCCAGTCAGTCTGCTATTTGCATCGCCTGTGCCTCCTGAACCCATTTTGTGTTGCACTCCGGAACTGACATCCAATCCTGCACTGAAATAGATGCTGGTCTCTTTGGCATCAACACCAGCCTGACGACACCAAAGGAAGTCCCAATTCCTATAGTTCTCTCCTACTATGGGCTGCATTAGTATTGGCCCAACTAAGGTTGCGTTCCCAACGCACCTGGCCCCAGTTTAATCTGACTCAGAAATGTGCTTTTGCCTCTGAACCACATCGCAGTGCTCCAACAACTTCTCGGTTCAAACTCTCATCAGAGCCAGCCAGCTTTTGGAGATGGCAATGGAGATGAGGGAGATTATTTTCCTCAACACTATGATAACAATTTATCCCTGGACTTGCTGGAAGTCAATGGGTTGGGCACTTCCCCAGGGAATGGGCTGTGTTCTCTACCTGGATCTTCTATGGCGGAAAGTGCCTCTTTTGCTGTGGTAGTGAGATGGGCAGTGGAGATATTGGATTTACAACTACCAACTGTGGAAGTCAAAACTAACGTACTGACAGAAGTTTTGCAACCTGGACAAACTTCACCTAAACCTTTACTGACATTTTATTAAGCCCTGACTGACACCCTTGCGTACGCCTAGTCAAAGACATGTTTCTGACACCCAACAAAAAGGCAGGTTGCCAGATGCCACAGGCCGGTGCCAGGTGGTCCTGACTTCCTGGAGCAGCACCGTTTTCCAGAATGTTTGCTGATTCAGGCTTCCATCATAAGGGTGAATCCAAGTTAATTCCCCTTGACTCCAAACGAATCACAGCTTTTGGGAAGAGGATGTTTTCCTTGGCCAGTCTAGTCCTCAGATCAGTTAATGCTAGCTGTTCACAGGGAAGATATACCCATGCTTTATGGGACATGGTTGGTAAGATCTTGCTGGCAGTCCCTGAATAACCTCAGGACAATCTGGCATAGATCATCCAGGAGGGTCAGGATGCTGCAAAATATATAATCCATTCTGAACACTACAGACTACTTGGGCATAACAGTTGGCACTAGCGCAGTGCTTCAGTGGTGCAGTTGGATGAGATCCACTGGCTTCTCTGGGGATGTGCATGCTTCGTTGATGGACACACTAAAGCAAATTGGGCCATGGTACATTCCTTAGGCCTTTCTACTGTTGTGTTACAGTATCCTCAACAGTTTTGACCTCCATTCGTTTTGCCTCTGGTGTCTAGAACAAGACCATGACTCCTGGTTTTGTGAATGCTGTCAGAGCATGCATCCAAAGGCCATCAAAGAACGGGAGGTGAAGCTCTTCATTGCCTAGATTAGGGACGAGAAACACAACCTCGTTGTTCCAGGCATCATTCAATATCGTCATCACACACCTCTCCGGCGGTAAGAAAAGAAAACAACACTCTAAGGGTAAGTCACTTGATGCCTTCTGACTCCTACACAATCTTTGTTCTCAAGGCCACAGTTGGTTGCTGTGGAGCCTACTGATCCCACCCTGAGTGGCTCCACCCTGGGGACTTTACTGGACTCTGCCCCGGAGCCACCTTGATCTCCACCTCCGTCCTTCTCTGACCTTTTGGTGCCCAAGCATACCGTCTCAGAGTTACTGACATCAGGCATCTCTGAGTTCTCAACTCCAGGCTTGGATCCAGCAGCATTCCATCTTCGCCAAGGCATCAACACCACTTGGCATGCCTTCGGGCACTATGGTGCTGTATGGACTTTCAATGTTCATAGCAAACACAAGGAGATGATGGACGGAGCCCTGAAACTTTTCAGACACTCACCCCCAGTCTCAGATCTGGGTTGAATCCGTCATCATTCTTTAGCTCACTTCGCCACCCCAGTTCAGACACAGCTATATGCAAATCATTCTGGACCCTGTGCCTCATGGGAACAGTCTAACCCGAACTACAAATACATGACTTCCCTGGACCGGAAACACGCATCCTGGGACCGGTTTCAGGCTCACAGCCCTCATCAGCCAGGCTAACTTGAATCCAGTGGCAAAGTGAGCAAGGGACCCACGTCTGGGCATACCCTGCCAACTTAGGGCAAACAAAGCTAACACAAGGAGATGATGGACGAAGCGCTGAAACTTTTCAGACACTCACCCCCAGTCACAGATCTGGGTTGAATCCATCATCATTCTTTAGCTCACTTCACCACCCCAGTTTAGACACAGCTATATGCAAATCAGTCTGGACCCTGTGTCTCATGGGAACAGTCTAGCCCGAACTGCAAAGAGATGACTTCCCTGGACTGTAAACAAGCATCCTGGGACTGGTTGCGGGCTCACAGCCCTCATCAGCCAGGCTAGCTTAAATCCAGTGGCAAAGTGAACAAGGGTCCACATCTGGGCATACCCTGCCAACTAAGGGCGAACCACGCAAACACAAGGAGATGATGGACAGAGCACTGAAACTTTTCAGACACTCACCCCCAGTCACAGATCTGGGTTGAATCCATCATTCTTTAGCTCACTTCACCACCACAGTACAGACACAGCTATATGCAAATCAGTCTGGACTGACAGAATTGGATCAATTCCACCTGGACCAGCACCAGCTCAGTCTTCCTTTGATCTGGCACAATACACCATGCTGCATCTAGCCGCTACACAGCTGACACCCCCTCCACCTCCAGGTTCCAGAGTCGCACCAAACCACAAATCTTGGACAGAAGCACAGTAATTGGTGGAAGAGAAAGACTATGGGTAAAGCATTCAATAAATGCTGCAAATCCACATTCAACAGGACCGGCAATGGTCGACTTACTCTACTTTACTGAGCTTCACCCTTGCTCATACTAAACGATGAGATCTTTGACACACATGAAGACCCAGCGTACCGCAACAACTGCTTGCATATTGGCACCCAGTGCACTAAATATACGGGGTACAGCTACCAGTACAAGCTCCCTATTGATGAAGACAGCAATACACATTTGGAGGGTTACTCTGCATGACATGGGATGGGCAGGGAAACTGATGGAGGTGAAACTCCCCTGTGGCACAGCACGTCACTACCTGAGGTTACCTCTCACCTGGGATTCTGCGGGTGAGACACTCTTGGCATTACCACTCTAGGGCACATAGAACACTGCACTGACATCAAGCCCTAAACACACCTCCAAGAGGAATTTGGCCTTAAACATAAGCAATTCTTCCATTACCTACAGCTCCAAAATACCCTATCTCATCGATTGCCCAGAGTTTAGCTCGCTAGAGGCCAAAATCATGATGGGGCCTCTCCCTCCTAAAACCCGTATTTCAATACTATACAAATCCCTAGTACTAAACATGCCGGACTATTTCCTGAGGGTACGGGAACAATGGTAGGCGGGCATGAATGCAGTAGGCTGCATGGAATGGACCCTGTCCCTGATTGGGCCCACAGAAGCGGCAGTGACGACACACTTTCAACGTACACAATTTAAATATCTACACCACATCTACCTGACCTCCCAGTACTTGTGGTGCATCTACGGAAGCTCCGACCCCATTGCTTCTGATGGAGGAACGCGGTGAGTGACTTCATTCACGCATTGTGGGACTGTAAAGTTCTCCAACCGTCCTGGAAAGCAGTGGGAGAAACATTAGGAACCGTCTTAGGACGCCTAATCAAACTAACTCCCAAAGCAGCCTTTCTCCACCTAGTAGATGAGGAGGGATACACACATGCGGAAAGAACCCTCATTAAACTGAGTCGGACGATAGCGAAAAGGGACAGAGCACACTTCTGGTACCAGGCGAAAGCCCAGCTGGTGGGAGCTTGGAGGTCAGTGATGGACTTATGTTGCATACACTAGAAACCCGTCTACGAATTTCAGGGATGCACGAGGAAACACTAACGAATCTGGGGATCATGGGAAAGATGTTGTGAAGGAGTGGACTAACTTCCTTAGGAGGAAAAGACACATACCCGATTTGGGGACCAGCTTGCGTCAGGATCCTGTTATCCGGTGGCACTATCTGAGAACATTCTGCGAGCCTCCTGCCATCATGAATACCAGTTTGGAATCTGCTAAACTTCAGTATTCAAACTCTCTTGGAAATAAGATCCACTCCAGCTTCCATTACAGGATTTACTTATCAACCTCTAAGGCATTATGATACTTGTATGCCTTACCATGAGAGCTGGAGAAGAGACAGCTGGTGAATCATATTATACTTGGAACTCTATCTTCCCTCTTCCAGCATGCCTATGTACTCCCTTGTACGAAGTCTGGACATATTACAAAACTAGATCCGCTCCATGCTCCACTATAGATTTTTGTTCTGCCTACTGGTTGCTTCCTGGACCCTCTATGCACTCCTTAAGGCAGAGAGCTGGAGGAGGGACTTTGACTTTTCTCAACTGCACTGTGCTGCAACCTGCTCATACCTGTTCTGAATTCTAATTATTCTGTGTGGATGCGACCTGGGAGGAGGGATTTTAGCCTGGCTTCTGCATTCAGAACTTGTGCTTGAACTGTCGTTGCTGGAAGTTGCTGCTTTCTTCTCCAGTTGGCTGCACTGCTGAATTCTTGAGAGGAGTTTCTGATTCTTGCTACTGCTTTTTGCAGTGTCCTATTTTCCTGTGACTGCTCTGAGCAGCATTGTGCTTTCGTACTCCCTTATTTCACAGTCTCACCTTTCTTCCTAGCCTGACATCCTGATTTCTGCGTTTTTTCTGTTGGGCTTCTGAAAACATATTTGCTGAGATGGCAGCAGTTCCCTTTTATTTCCTTGTTCTGAATTCCTGTGTTTATTTCATATAGCTTGTTCCAGTGCCTGTTTGGTACATACTTGAATTCCTTGTTCTGAATCCTAGTTCCAGTTTCCTGGTACCAATGGGGCATTACTCGTTCCAGTGCGTGTTGGGTACAACCTTGAGTTCCTTGCTCTGAATCCTAGCTACAGTTTCCTTGTACCAGCAGAGCATTACTTGTTCCAGTGCCTGTTAGGTACATCCATGAGTTCCTTGTTCCGAATCCTAGTTCGTGTTCCCTGTTCAGTTCTTGATTTCTAAAGCCCTATTCAGAATTCCTTGTCTTGTTTTTCTCCTTGTCTGATTGTTGTCTTGTCTGTCATGTATTCTGGCTATTCTTTCCACTCTTATTTTCTTTTCCATTCCAAATTTGGTCCACTGTCTGTTACAGACTATTTCTATCTACAGTGTGACCTCTCGCTTGTTCTCCATTCCAATCAGGTAAGGGAAAGACGTCTGTTGTTGTCCCAGGTCCTTTGGAGTCTTATCTGTCTCAGTGTTATTGTCAGTCTCAGTCTACCTTGCAAAAGTCTCTACACACCAGGCCCCACTATGACTTCGCTGTATGACTGTTGTTAGGAGAATCTGCTGGTGTAAGTCCAAAGGGCTTTCCCTAAGCTACCAAGAGACCTCTTGTTCATATACTAGTACATCCATTACTTTCATCATGCTTCGTTATTGTCTATCTCCTGTGTTGCTTACTGACCTCAGTTATACGTCGTGTAGGGAAACAACCTTTACAACGCGGTAACTATCACGCAACACCTTTACTATGCACATACATACCTTTACCATGCATGCTTTTACAAAGAAAATGTAAGTATTTTAAAGCTGTGTGTTAAGTGTGTGTGTGTGTATATATATATATATATATATATATATATATATATATATATATATATATATATATAAAATCACTGGGGGGAAACAACAAAGGTTACAGAGACGTTACAGTAAGGCTCCGGTTTCATTCGTACAAAACCCGAGAATTTCAGCAGTTATAGTTAGCGGAGCTAACTATAACTTGTACCCCCGCAATGCACTGCTTATGACCTCGCATATTACATCACTCATGACATGGTCAGTGACATCACTGATGACATCTCATATGACATCACTGATGACATCATCTAGTGAGTGAAAGTGTTTTTCAAAAGTTTATGAGTGTTAAATATATATAACAAGATGTATTGATTAATCAGTGGGTGTATGAGTGCCTGTATGAATGATTCAGTGGGAGCGTGACTGACTTCATAAGTGAGTGATTAGGTGTCTCAGTGAGTGTATGGGTGAGTGACTAGGTCGTGTGAATGTCTGTACCAGTCTGTCAGTTGGTGTCTAAGTGGCTATATGGGTTGGTGAGTGGGTACGTGAGTGGCTGTATGGTGATTGATTGGTTGTCTGAGTACCTGTATGTGTTTCTATGTGGGTGGGTGAGGGTGTGTGTGACTGCCTGCATGGATGAGTTAGTGGGTGAGTCAGTGGCTGTATGGGTTAGTGAGTGCATCTGTGAGGGGCTGTAGAGGTAACTGAGTGTGTGGATGGCTGTGTCGGTGAGTGAATGGTTGTGTCAGTAGTATACGGGTGAGTAAATGCAAATGTGAAAGGCAGTATAGGTGAGTGTTGGAGTGTATGAATGACCATAGTGTGAGTGAGTGAGTGATTGTGAGAGTGGCTGTATGGGTAAGTGTGTGCTTGTGTCAGTGACTGTATAGGTGAGTATGTGTTTGTATCTGTATGAACAAGTGAGTAGGTGTGTGTATAACTGTATAGTGGATGTGTGTGTAGACCTATGAAGCAGTGAGTGAGTGTGTAAGTACTGGTATGTGTGTCCCAATGGTTTTAAGAATGGTAGTGTTGGAGTGGGTGTATGAAAGGTTATATTGGGGTGTGAGTGGGTGCATCAGAGATTCCGTGGATGGCGTCATCAGTGATGTCATTTGAGATGTCATGAGTGATGTCACTGACCATGTCATGAGTGATGTAATATGTGAAGTCATAAGCAGCGCATTGCGGGGGCACGAGTTATAGTTAGCTTAGCTAACTATAACTGCTGAATGTCTCTGGTTTTGTACGAGTGAAACCTGAGCCTCACTATAACTTCTCTGTAACCTTTAGTTTTTTCAGTGAGTTTCTAAGGTTTTTTTTTATTCCATTTCCTAACTATAACGTCCCTGTAACCTTTTGTTTTTTCCAGTGAATTTCTAAGTTTTTTAAAATGCTAATTACTAACTATAACGTCCCTGTAACCCTTGTTTTTTTCAGGGAATTTCTATTTTTTTTTAACTTGTAGTCACATTTGCAGAGTGGTGGAGGAAGGGGGATGGGCCTCCGACCAGCTCTCAGGAATCCCGCTGTGTAGGACTTACAGGAGGTACCAGGAGGGGTTCTTGGCCTCTAAGGTCCCTCAGGAGTAAAGTGGACTTAATCCCCCAACCTGTAGTGCACCACAAGCTGCTTTGCAGGGTGGTGGAGCCTCCAAAGACAACTTAGCAATCTCTCTGTGTGGGACTTATTAGAGGTAACAGGAGGGGTAGTTGGACCCCAACAACGTCCTTGGGGGCCAACTACCCCTCCTATTACCTCCAGTAAGTCCCATATAGCAAGATTGAAGAGACCTGATAGGAGGCTACGCCCCCTTACTCCACCACTCTGCAAACGCGCCTCCTGGCACACTGCTAGTAGGAGGATGAAGTCCCCTTGGCTACTGAGGGTCCTTAGGGGTCAACTACCCCTCCTGTTTCCCCCAGAAACAGTGAGTTTGCTAAGACGTTTTCGGTGGCCACGCCTCATTTTAATAAGAAAATTGTTGGGGGGCCGCACAGCCCACCTTCCGGAGGATTTATTTTTGCCGGGAACACCATTCCCCTGGGCACAGCCTATATATATATTTTTTTTAATAACTCAAAGGGAGTGGGGCTGAGTGGCCCCCTCCCGGGCCATATTTGGCCCTGGGGACCCCATCCCCAGGGCCTGCTCCTTAAAAAGAAAGTTTAAAAAAAATCTTTTTAAGTAAAGGGGCTGTGCGGCCTCTCTTCCGAGGCCGATTTCAGCTCCGGGGACCCCATCCCCCAGGGTCAGGCCTCTTTGTTAGGCCCCCATGGTTCTGGCTGGCTTCCTGCCTCCTACGGGAGCTAGCATTGCTTTTACACACAGAGAGCTGCGGACTTGCAGCTCCCTGTGTGTAGAAGCAAAGTGTGCTCCGCTTTGAGCAAGTAAGAGCAAAATGCTTGCTCAAAGCGGAACACACTGTTTGGTACGGCATGGTGGAGCCATAGCAAGCTGCAATGTTCCGGGGGTGGGCACTCCTGGACATAGCTGGAGCTGGACCTGTGGGTTGGCGGTCCCCAGGGCCAAGAAGGGCTCTTGGAGGCAGGACGCGTTGCCACCCCGTTCCCTGCCAGCCGCCACTGGTGTCGAGGGTGTTTTTAGGGTGGGTAGGGGCATTGGGTGATAAGGGTATATTTAGGGTAGGTTGAGTTTAGGGTCGATAAGCTAATATATATATATATATATATATGTAAGCCATTTTTGGATCAGAATCTGATCCTTTAAACGTATATGCCTGGAGATGATAACGCCAGGGCCGGCAGTTTATAGGCCTATCTTCTGCAAGTGGGCTGGACACTTCCCCGGAGATGGATTTCCCAGCAGGACCTCTCACACCAGAGGTGAGGTCTTCTCACTCTGTGATGAAGAAAGCAACTGAGGTACAGGAACGTCAGCTCTTGACAATGGAAGTTAAGTCTAGTGTCCTCACTGACAGTCCCTACTGCAGAACATTTATTATCTTTCAATGAAGCCCTCATGGATGCAGCCTTGGCGGTGTGGAAGAGGCCAACCTCCCCTCCAGTGGTCAATAGGTTGGTGGTTCATTGTTATCGTCCTACCCAAGGAAACGTTCCATTTCTTTAATCCTGATCATACAGGCACCATGCTTGGCAGGACAATTAGCTGGGACCTTCCTAACTATTCCTTCGCACAGGGAGCCCAAGGCTTTGGAGGCCTGGGCGAAAAAAACTTTTTCGTCGGGGACCATGGCATTTAAGGACAAGTTACTTACCTTCAGTAATGCCTTATCGGGTAAAGACATGATCTAGCTACAGATTCCTTACCTTTGAACTTCCCGGCATCAGGGTGGATCCAGAAGATTTTTCTTAGCAGCCCACCTGCGTGCAGGTAGATGGAGTCGGTCGACTCTGTGTGACGTCGTCGGTGTTGTGTTCGGTGTTATGGTAACGTTCGAGTCATCAATATAACCGCCACTCTGGCGTGCTTACGTCAGTACTTTTCACAAATTTCCATGCCAGAAGCGCGAAGCTATGAAGTGACTGACCATGGTGTGTTAAAAAGAAAACTAGGGCCCTGAAGGGGAGCATTCCTGACACTAAAAGACAATTCTGCAGTGCGGGGCGGATGGGTGAGTCGGTAAGAAATCTGCGGCTAGATCATGTCTCTACCAGATGTAAAAGTTACCTACGTTCGGTAAGTAATATCTGGTAGAGACACAGTCTAGCCACAGATTACATAACTTTTGAATTCTATCCAGACTGGATCCGGACATTTTCCAGCAGTACCTCTATGTGCAGAGGGACGGCATCATATGGCTCCATGATGACGCCAACGCCGGTCATGAGATCAGTGGCGCCATAATTCCCCTCCGGCGTGTGGACATCAGTGTTTTTGTGAAACCTTCCATGCCAGAACGCAGAGCCACTATAGAAATTGGTTGTGGAAACAGTGTGCCAAAAAGATCAAAAATCTTTGAAACATTAGCAAAGAAGAAACCTTAAACGGCATGTTAAAACCAGACCTGGATTATAAAGAAAATTCCAAAAGAATTAACAAAGCACAGGGCTACGTGAATCCCTGCACCCTGGTGAATAACCATGATGTAAAGGAAGAAAAGCTTACACTCTATAGACCATTCATCAATTTCATGGTAATAACAAACTAAACCTATAAAAACAACACCAAGCTGTTTATTGAATCACACCATTACATGACATAGCGATAGTGCCAATACAAGGTGAGATGATACCAAATAAAGACTTTCAAAGAAAGAACAAATAAATCACTACTGCTCAGTGGTGTCTGATTCAGTAAGAAAGAGAAGACACCGCCCACCCTACCGACCACACACATTTGGAAATGGATGGTATGGCAATGTCTAAACAAAACCTATGTGGCCAGGCCAAGTGTATTGTTGACACCCAACATAAGTTGAGACAGTGATCGCTGGTATAGAAAACCAGTACTAAAAAAGGGTATAACCCTAAACTCGAACTAATCCTGCAAAGGATCTCAAAGAGAACTAGCAGGTCATAACTAACAACCGTCCAAATGTACGAAGGAATAGCAAAACAAGAGCTTGGCTCTTAATATAATCCAAGATCACTGTCACAGAACATATAAATAATAAACAACCCTAAAGGCCCAAAAGAATCAGCCCTTGAGGGAAAAGAGGAGATCCCCTAAAGAACCATCTGTCAGTTCATCAGACATTATCCTCTATCCCTATAGGGGAAAGAGAACTCGTTGACCAAAAGGGCCAAGTGCAAGACAAAAGTCATGCAATCTGCATTGTTCACGGCAATCAAAAAATATCAGAGAAAGAATTGTCCTGATAAAATCCTCCATAGTAGAAAGAATTTTGTTTGACCAAAATGACCACTTGAAGGTTACATAATGCACTGTAAAGAAGCTAAAATGACACAAACAGTTCTGAATTTCACATAGACATTCATCAATTATGCAAACACAAGGAGATGATGGACAGAGCACTGAAACTTTTCAGACACTCACCCCCAGTCAGAGATCTGGGTTGAATCCATCATCGTTCTTTAGCTCACTTCGCTACTCCAGTTCAGACCTAGCCACATGCAAATTAGTCTTGACCCTGTACCTCATGGGATCAGTCTAGCCCGAACTGCAAAGACATATCTTCCCTGGACCGGAAACAAGCATCCTGGGACCGGTTACGGTGTAACACCCCTCATCAGCCAGGCTTGCTTGAATCCAGTGGTAAAGTGAGCAAGGGACCCATGTCTGGGAATACCCTGCCAACTTAGGGCGAACAAAGCAAACCCAAGGAGATGATGGACGGAGCACTGAAACCTTTCAGACACTCACCCCCAGTCACAGATCTGGGTTGATCCATCATCGTTCATTAGCTCACTTCGCCACCCCAGTTCAGACCTAGTCTCATATGCAAATCAGTCTTGACCCTGTGCCTCATGGGAACAGTCCAGACCTAACTGCCAAGCCAGGTCTTCCCTGGACTGGAATAAAGCATCCTGGGAAAGGTTTCGGGGTAACACCCCTCATCAGCCAGGCTAGCTTGAATTGAGCGGCAAAGTGAGCAAGGGACCCACGTCGTGTAAATAAAACAGAACCCTAAAAAGGGCATCACAAGAGGAAAAGAACAGCTATTAGCTCACAACAATAGCCTTTAAAAGAGCATATAACGAAGTCCAAGATGGACTAGCTGTATAGCCGAGTGATGCCCACACAAGACTGAGTACTCAGAGAAAACTATTTAATAGTAAAGAAATAGACTATGAAAGTAGTACGCTCAAAGAGCTATTCAATTGCAAACCAATACTCCAAATAGAGTAAGACATTTACCCAAAAAAGGGTATGAACTCTTGGGACTAAGCTCCTCATTAGAGTAAAATAAAAGAACAAACCCGCTACACAGCTGCAAAGACAATTTGGAGAATACAGTAGTCAAATCCGGAGTCAGACACTCTCGCCGTAAGCAAGAAGTAGTGCTTAATACTTCAACACCACAAAGTGAAACAACAGCAGGGGCAGGATTTAAATCCTTTAACCTAAAGATACACGACCATGGCTATATAAAAGATAAGCAAAAGACCTGATAAAGTCAAACTACAAGTGACCAGCCATGAGACGTTGTATCGCTGAATCTGCATGGCTGTCAAATAAACAAACACCATCAAAGGACATGTCTTTCAAGCTCTCTTTTGAGCATTATCAGGGAATTTCGACTCGCGCAAGTAAGCGTGTCTACAGAGAGCAACAGATCGAGCCATAGCTCTGCCAATAGAATCAGTGGTGTCCATTGCAGACTTAATATGAAACTTTGCCATCTCATGGGCATCTTGCACAAGCTGAAACAGTTCAGCCCTGACCCCCTCAAGAAGGGAAGGAAGCAGATGGGTGACAGAGTCCCACAGGGCATATGAAGCCCTTCCTAAGACACAAGGCGTGTTTAACGACCTCAAGGCCGATCTAGCCGATACAAAGATATTCTAGCCATACAGATCTACTCACCTAGATTCTCTACCTGGTGGAAGTAAAGGAGAAACATCTACATTCGGTGAAGTCATAGCAGCTTGCATGACAAATCCCTTAGCAGTAGGGTATCGAGAAAGACAAGCAGGGTTGTCCAGAACAGGACAATGGCAATGCGAAATTATGCGATCAAAAGTGACACCTGACACCGGCCTCGCCCAAGTTCCCAGGATAATATCATACAGAGACTATCCTTAAGGTAGTATCCTTAAGGTAGTAAGGGTTAAACACCTGTGATACCCTTGTGAAGCAGATCCAATAAGGGATCAGATGACAAAGTCACAACAGAAAGCTGCAATTTCAAAACCTCAGCCGCTCTCCTTATAACCTAAGCAAAAGCTGCACTTACCTCCATCACCATTCATGGCGGAGAAAGCAGATCAGGAATAGGAGAGGGTTGCAGACTACTAGCCTCACCCAATGCAGCCCATGAACCTCCTATAAGAGGCTGAACAAGACCGACCAAGCGGTCGACGTCACCAGCATCAGCTAAGCCACCTTGCAAAGCTGGAGAAATGGTAACAGAGCCAGCTTCGTCCTCGGAATGTAAAGGAGAAGATACAGAAACGGCAGTGGCTATGAGCGGTGTCTCCGGCGCAGATCGACGTCGGGATGACGTTGTATCATCATGCACCATGAGCGGTGCCTCCGGCATCGACTGACGTTGGGGCTGCGTCGTATCCACCTCCAGTACCTCCTCTTCCGATGCCGCCGGCGTCACAACTGGAAGCCGCACCGGGCTGTGTACCGATGAGGTAATGACTCCAGGCACAGAGTAGAGGTCTTTGACTGACACCGAGGGCGAACCCGCTGGCATGTTTCTAGTCAGAGTACCCCTACCTCCTAAAGGCCTGCCGGGCATGAAAGTATGCTTATATCTGGGTCATAGTCACCTCAGCTCTAGGATAAGGAGGCCAAGGCATAACAAATTTTGATGCAGAGGATAACCCAGCGTAATATGTTCCTCTTTTGGACAGCACGCCCCCCTCTTTGCTCCTACATATCCTATAAAGAGATGGTCATCCACCAGGAACTCTTTTTTACAATCAAGGTAGAACGATAATGCTCTTTTTGGGTCCAGATGGTGGAGACGGTCCTCTTCCTTGGAAGGATGCGGAGGTGCATTTGTAAGTGGGCAGAGTAACGGACTGTTCCAGATGAAAGGGAGTTACAACCTTGGGCAAAACGGATGTCTTAGTTCTCAGTACCATTTTGTCCAGGAAAACTGACTGGTAATGAGGCTGTGAAGACCGTGCCTGTAGTTCGCTCACTCTCCTGGCAGAGGTGATTGCCACCAAAAAAACTGTCTCGATGATGAGCAACCGTAGAGGACAGTTGTCATCGGCTCAAATAAAAAAGTAAGGACAAAATTAAGGTCCCATTGTGGCATAAGAAAAGGAGAAGGGGGAAGCAAGTGGTTTAACCCTTTCGAAAAATCTCTGCACTAGAGGGGATTTAAAAGGTGAAGGCTGATCTGGCAGCCGAAGAAAAGCTGAGATGGCCAAAATGTAGCCCTTCAAAGTGGCCAAAGCAGGGCCCTGCTGGGTCAGGGAAAGGATAAGCAGGAGGATATCTGCTAGGGAGACAAATAAAGGGTCAATAGACCATTCTGTACAATATTTACAAAATGTATTCCATCTGCAGGCGTATACCGATTTCGTGGACAGACACCTGACTGCCAAAATAACCTCACATACTTCGGGAGGAAGGTCAAAAGCTGTCAACTGTCGCCGCTCAATCTTCACGCAAGGAGGCGGAGAGTGGACAGGTTCGGGAGGAGGACCCACCCCTGCTCCGGCGACAGAAGATTTTCTCAAAGGGTCAGCCTGAACAGAGGATCGATGCTCATATCCAGAAGCTCGGGATGCCAAACTCTCTGTGCCCAATCCGGAGCCACAAGAATAACTTGTGCCTGGTCGCTCCTGAGCTTCTTGAGCACTCTGGGGAGGAGTGGTATGGGTGGAAAGGCGTACAGGAGGCCTGAGCTCCACTAACGACGAAAAGCGTCGCCGAGCTTGAGCCGCCTTGGACTCCAACGCGCAAAGCTGATTACATTGCGCGTTGTCTTCGGAGGTGAACAGATCTAACGAAGGCTCTTCCTACTGCTGAAAGAGACATTGCGGCACCTCTGGATTTAGATGCCACTCGGGATCCGCAAGGCACCTGCGGCAGAGTTTGTCTGCTCTGGCGTTCAGACAAACGGGAAATGCCCTGGTGTTCCAACCAAGTACAGAGGCTCAGGGTCTCTTGACTGAGTCCACGACCCCACTTCACCTTGTTTGTTGCAGTACCACATGGCAGTAGTGTTGTCCGTTAACACCTGAACTAGCCTACCCTTGATGGATGGTAAAAAGGCTTTCAGTGCCAATCGGATTGCCCGAAGCTCAAACAGGGTGATATGGAGCCTGGCTTCCGCAGGGGACCAGAGTCCTCTGATCTCCACCTCCCCCAGATGGCCGCCCCATCCCGGAGGAGAAGCATCCATCACTGCTGTGAGATCTGGGTGGGAAGAAGAGAGAGGTCTGCCACTGAACCAATCGCGGTTTGTTAGGCACCACTGCAGGTCTTTCTCAGTGCCCTCCAAGATCTGAACCAGGTCGGTGGGATTTCCTCAATGCTGTGCTCATTGGAACTTCAAGTCCCACTGCTGAGCCTCAATGCGCCACCGTGCATGGTCCACCAGCAGGATGCCATGAGGCCCAGCAGCCTCAGCATCTGTCTCGCCGAAATCCAAGATAGAGGCTGAAACATTGGAATCATAGCCTGAATATCCTGGACTCGCCATTCAGGAGGAAAGGCCCGAAAGTGCACCGTGTACAGAACAGCTTTGATGAAAGTGAGCATCTGAGAGGGAGTGACTTTGTGCACATTTATAGTGAACCCCAGCGAATGCAGGAGGTCCTCCA